>NC_069395.1:36625000-37880000 GCF_027475565.1 Acinonyx jubatus | reverse complement strand
ACAGTTTTGCTCTTGGCAGAAAGTGAGTTTTAATTCCAGAATCCCTCTGGGCCAGAACCCTTTAAAACTCTTTATCCCGAAAGAGGTGTCAGGCCAGATCTCCCAGAAAGGCAAGGGGACAGGGATGAGGTCAGGAGGGAGGCCGGGCCCTCCAGGCCCTGCCAGTGTGACGTCACCACCATGGCAGGGGGCAGCCCCATGGAAAGGCACCGTAGCCCAGGTGCCTGACTTTGGCGGAGGTCCCTTTCAAGTTTATTCTCAGACCCTCCCAACCTTCCCTCTCCATCGAGTGTGAAACAAGAGGAACTAAACGACTTGATGGTAAATACATAGTCATCTTTTTGTCTTTTATTAAAATATCAAAACATAATCTTGGCTGCAGAAAGCAAAACTTTTTTAGTGCATTTGGTAAAAGAGCTGTCAGTTCCAGTAACCATATAACCATATCCAGTAACCGTATTTTTCAGATCCATTTTTCTGGCCATAGCCACCACCCACTTCCTTCCTCTCCAATCCATTGTTGTCCCTGGCAGCTTCAAAACCGGTCTTGAGTTTCCTAACAGCTGATCGGGGGCACCTGTATCTACAACCAGGGGGTAAATGCGAGGAATTCCCCGCCCCCCCTCCCCCCTCCCCTCCTGTCCCCCATCTGAAAGAAAATAGATGATCTCCTAAAAGAAGTGGTGAATGGTACTTCAACCAGAGGGCTCCTTGCAGACTGGGAACTATCCCTGATGTGCAAATAAAGCAGCAAAATCAGGACACCTGTGTCACAGGTGAGCGTTTAGAGGAAACACACATGAGTTCAGAGAGGCAGGCTCCCCATTCATGTGCATCAATCTTAACATTTAATGAAGCTACTATCTCTCTGAAGAACGGCATTAGCAGCAGAGCAGCCAGTGTTTATTTCTCACCTGTGAGGGATACCAATTTGCACAGGCCAACAGCAAGGGAGTCCAATTCTGTTCCAGACCTAAGGAATCATATGCCCTGGAGATTCCAGAAAGTTAGGTGGAATACCTTTCTTTGAACTATCACACCTGTCGGGTCAAAAATTATTGTCTCCCTCTCTTCCCCCCTCCATTCTTTCCTCACATTCGAAATATGTATTTGCAACAATAAGACACATATTTGAGACGATAGCTGTAATCAAGTAAATACTTTAAGAGGCGTTCTGTGGCAGAATGTACAGTGTCCAGGGCTCAAGCTGGAAAACAGGTGTATGTTTTAGGCATCTGTACATTCAGAGGAACTGGCAGAGGTATTTAGCAATTCAGGTTGTATATCCAAACTCTAAACAGCAAATAGTTGGTCTAAAGGATACACCCGGTTGGCGCTGTGTTCTAGGGTTTGCTAATGAGAAATTGAGTATCAGATGCTACAGACCAAGGAACAGGATTGAAAGTCAACTGTCCCACCTAAGTGGCACGCCAAAAAGCAAAGGATGACACTTGGAGAATTTTTAAACTCAATGCCCCTCGCCCTCAATGGAGAGGGAGGGCGTGGGAAATGAGTAAATCTCAACAACCAACCCATTTAAAAGAACAGAAACCAGCACAACACTTAAGTTTATCATGTCTTGGTTCCAATATTTATTATATCGACAGGTTAGGAATACTAGGATAAATAAGTAATATTTCCTCTTACAGAAAAATTGTAATGATACTACCGAGCAGGATTAAACACTCTGAGGATTTCACAGAAACATCAGAATTTAAACAGACAGTAGCCAGAGTCCTGTGGCCAGTGTGAATGACCTCTCACAGTTATAAATGCTCTGGGCCAGATTTCTGCCAACATCTGCATGACAAACAATGCTACTAACATCCAATAATGCTAAAACCCAGGCATCACCTGGCTTCAAACTTGTCTCCACTGGATGTGGTTTTCAACTGCAAGAAAAGGAAAATGGAATATTCTTTGGCTCTTCTGGCCTAGAAAGAACTCCTGACCTAAGTCACCGAGGGGAGAGTCCTAACCCTTTGGAAGTTGGACTTTCTTTCTGCTTTCTTCCTGTGACATTGTAACTGAGTTTGCAACAGAGGGCCTACAGTCATGCCCACAAATTCTGTGTTAATGCCTGGGCGCCGAGGGAAAGGCAGCTTTCTCTGTTGGCACAAAACTACGCTGCTCGCCAGCAGAATTCTGTTCTCCCGGGGCTGATGAGCTCTTGCGGCCACCTCAGCATTTTGTAAGACACTGCATATGGTGGTAGCCGCCTCCCCCACCAAACCCTCAGAAACCAGATCTGAGGAAAATCACACCAGTGTTGTGCAAAACAAACATCAGAAGAACACAATGCCTAGCTTTGAAACAAGTGCCTTGCACACAGTAATTCCTGTACATAACAGCATGTTTGCTAGAAAGCACAACCCTGGCCATTGTACAACTTCGCTAAATGCCGTTCTCACTCTGTGTCCCTATAAGTGATGGTGGCAGTGGCAGTGGCAGCTCAGGAGGTAGCCCCACTCTACCCACCCAATGTGCAGACACTTCTTCAGCATGAGTCCTATGGTGAGAGTCCTGGCTTTTTTTGTTTGTTTGTTTGTTTTTGTAGAATCCAGGCAAAAGATGAGCAGGACCCTAACCAGGGGCCATCTGCAGCATCCAAGAATAGCCAGGATGGTTAAGGCCTAAATCCTGGAGTTAAGACAAAAGATGCCCTTGCCCCGGTCCAAAGTCCACTCTGGTGCAGAGAGGAAAGGCCCAGCTGAGTCACCAAGGGCTCTTCTGCCTCGATGGTGCTTCACTGCTGGGATGCGAGAGGTGCACAGGAAGTCAGATCTCCAATGGCTTCAGGGTTTGGGATGTAGAAGGTTTCAATGAGGACTCCCCAACTGCCCCCATACCATGACTGCTTAGCTTTGCAATGTTCCTTCTTTAATCTGTTGGATAAAAAGGTTTCTCTCATCTTCTGGAGTCCGCCCATTCTGAGCCCGGACAATACACGTGGGCCGATGAAGGTTGAGCATGTATATCAAATGCTGCTTCTCATTCTTGAGCTCCTCGATCTGGGCCTTCAGTTCGGCATTCACGCTCTCCAGCTTCTCTGACTCCTGGGGGGCAAGCAAGAGAATTATTAGGAGTGCGGCCAAGGTTCCAGTGAAGAGGAGGGTGGCTTGGGGTGGCGGTGGTCACAGTCATCAGGGTTCATCGAGGTGGGAATGGTCTGCAGAGGGAGTGCCGTGGGCTCCCTGGTACAGCGTCCCCACAAAGCTGGGACAGCAGCATTAGGTCTGGGAGAATCCAGCCCCCGAGAAGCCTTTGAACTTGGGGGCTTCTTCAGAGATGCCCTTGAGTTTCCGCTCAAGGTTGAGGGAGGGCTGTGGCTCCCGTGGTAATGACACTGCAGTAGAGCCAATGGCTCAGAGATCTCCTTTGTATGAGTCCAACAGCCCATGTGTAGCTCTCCTGGACCCACATGGGCCTTGAGGGCTGGGAAGAAATGCAGACCCACGGTGCTGAGGCTTTTGTGAGTCACTGGTTTCATTGAGAAAAATGTACATGGCAACACATACAGTGTCTCGATTTTCATCGCCTCCCCGAAGCAATCAACAGACTCCTTGGGGGCCTGTGGGACCTGGGCGAAGACTCTGCCCTGGCCTGTCCACACTCGGGGGACAGGACACAGCCTGGAAGGACAGGGCCGTGGCCCACCCCTCCTGCCCTGAGATGCCATTCCCTCTCATGCTTTTCCCTTCAGGAAGGGGAGCCGACTGAACACAGCCAGGAGCTCAGACTATTGGATGAGCCACGAAGGGCAGCAGAGTTAAGAACACACAAGAACTAAAAAAAAAAAAAAAAAAAAAAAGTATAACCACTGCTTTCGGATTAAGGAAATAACTTGTTTGAAGAGATTAATTAAAGGCTTTTCATTCTGAGCCAGTTGAGAGCTGGCAGCTTCCTTTTCTCGTTAAAACGGGTGAGTGAAGCTTCTTTAACTGGGCTGATGTATCCTGCAGCCTGGAAGCTGCTGGACGTGTATGGACGGGCCAGGGCTGCTGGGAACCTGGGCACCAGACAGCCTGCGGCTTCCAGTGCTTCCAGTGCTTCTCATACATCGAGCGTCACCTTCGTTGTGCTGATAGTTTGTTACCTCCTCATGTAGCAAGTGGCCTTTCTGCTACGGCTACACGTCCTTCTCGAGAAAACACTCCTGGGTAGGGGGCTTTTTGACTCCCTTTGTGACAGCAGCATGACGCTGGTGGGGGGCAGGCATGAGCAAGAGGAGGGGGCGAGGTGGGGAGGACTCACTTTCTGCAGGCACTCTGTCTTCTCCTTCTTCTTGTTGCGGCACTTGGCAGCTGCAATCTTATTTCTTTCCCGCCGCCTCTTTTTCCTTTCGTCTTCTTCCGGGGCTACCTATACGAGTGAAGGGACCACACACGTCATGGGAGGCAAGAGATCAAGACGTGCAACCCACCTTGAATACACCACCTTTCACTGCCAGCACAGAGTGGCAAACCAGGGCAGCCCCAGCGCTAAGGGTCTCGGCATGAAACCTCTCCACATGCACACGCTTGCGAACAGATAATGAAAACCAAGGAACCGTTCGTTCAAGTTACGCGGGCAATATTAAGAAATTAAAACTCAGCTTGTTCAAAAATGCATTTGGATTTTGAAATGAGTTGTATATTCAAACTGATAGCTACTGGATGAAAGCTGTAATCATTTAGAGCAGGAAATAGATTCTGTTTGGTCAATATGTCCTTTCCCCTAGATCCAGGCATGGCTTCGGGAATACCACCTGGCCACCCTCTCCCTCCTGCCTTTTCTTTGACTTGACCCCCATTCGCCTCTATCTTCACCCAGGGTATTAAAGCACCTCCTTCATGAATTCACAAGAAGCTCATGGAGCTCCCGGAAAAGAGGAACCCAGGAGCATCGCCCAAACAAAGCGGCATTATCAGCCCATGGCTTGGTACCACCTGTGGGTGGTAAACATGAACCAACCATTGATTCATCCAGCAAATAAATACTGACCTCTTCCTCTGTGCCCCACTCGGAGTCTGCCATGAGGGGCCCTCAAAGAATAAAACCCTGTCCTGCTTCAGGATCTGGTCCTCTATGGAAGTTGGCTCTGACCCTGACTTTGTCTCAGGACTGATGGGAAGCCCACAAAGTCGGCCACTGGGCTTTGTTTAGAGGCTGGAGGCCGACTAGGAGGAAGCACCCACAGTGGGCTAAGCAGGTGATGGCCTAGGCTGCTAATGTCAGACCTTGTCTTGTCACTTGTCACAGCTCCCGACAGCAGGAGAGGGTGTGGGAGCCACACCTCAAACAGAAGAAATCCTGGGACCCAATGATCACCGCAGATCCGTCTTATTAGAAGTCCTTTGGATTAGACGACACGGCCTTGGCTCCGCACTGAAGGCCAGAGATTTAGAGAAACAAAGCCCCAGGGGAAAGCAAGGCAAGAAGCAGTTTCACCTTTTACATCCTGGATCCCAGAGCCATACCGGCAGACATTTGGGTTGAAACAAAACTGGGTTGAATCCCAGCTTCACCACCTATTAGCTCTGAGACTTTGGGCATATTGCAATACTCTTGTGACCCTCAGTTTCCTCACTTGTAAGATGGGATCAATAATCTTAGCTACCTAATAGGGTGGTGAGGAGGGTCAAATCAGTTAGATTAGTTATATACACATAATATTAATTAGGGGAGCCTGGGTGGCTCAGTTGGTTGCGCGTCCAACTTCTGCTCAGGTCATGACCTCACGGTTCGTAGTTTCGAGCCCTGAGTCAGGCTCTGTGCTGGCAGCTCAGAGCCTGGGGGCCTGCTTCGAATTCTGTGTCTCCCTCTCTCTGCCCCTCCCCAGCTCATGCTCTTTCTCAAAAATAAATAAACATTAAAACAATTTTTTTTCATTAAAATTAAAATGCTTTGCATAATGTTTAGTCAGTGCTGTGTAAGCTTCAATTACTGTCATTATTAACCTCACCATCAATATCTTCATCTAGAACTCAGCAACTGTCGTATTTCCTATGCAACCCTACGGACATTTTTGGAGAAGTGGGAGAGGATTCAGGGTTTTCTCAAATGAGGAAGTACTTGAAAGTAGAGCAAATCTCAGAGTCATACACTGTCAGAAATGGAAAAGGCTTTCAGAAACGATTTAGTTCAATTCTCTCACTGTATTGATGTGGAAATGAGGCACAGAGTGGCCAGCAGCAACGTGTCCAGAGAAGCCCAGGAATCACTAGCTCATGGCTACCAGACTGATAGGCTACAAAGCCCGGGTGTAAACCCAGGCTTTTGGCTCCTCATACTGTGTCCTCTCCTGGACATACGGCCTCATTCCATCTTGTTGCCTCCCCAGAGGTGACTGGGATCTGGGGGAACAGGCTCATGCTGCCTACGTACAACAGGATGCTTATGGGTTTCACAGGCTCGGCATCTATTTTAAGAGGAGAATTATAGCAACCAAAGGGACCTGAATATTCAACTAGGTCAGCTGGTGCATTCTCTTCCCAGTAGGAAAACCTACTTGTTAAATTGACCTAAGATCAGAAGGTGACTTGGTAAACACAGAATCAGTGGATGAGTTGGGTGGCTTTAAGGAATATTTCCACAGAGCAGGAAATATTCTGTCACCAGATGTCCTCTGCACTGGACATCTCCTGCTTCTTCCTCTGAAGAACCCTCCAAATAGCCTTCCAAAATGCTTTTCTTTCTTCTATGGGGATCTTACTACTTCCCATTACATCCTGTTATCTCAAGATATTTAATTACAGAATTAAAAAAAGTTCCTCGTGTGTCTCAGGGCTCCCCTTGTGCTGCCCAGGATTGAACAAGGCAATGATGGCCTCCAGAGGTTAACTGAGGCACAACAATGCCTCTAATGATGCCTTGTGGATACAGCATCATATGGTAGCCCCCGCTGCCCGTCACGGAATGCTGACTAACAGTCAGACTCTTAACAAACGCGGTCTCATTTAACCCTTACGTCAATCTTATGCAAGAGTCATTATTACCCCCACCTCCTTTTGTAGAATTATGAAGATTCATAACAATTTTCCTTTTAAACTCAGTTCCTTTTTGGCCATGTTCCACTACCCCTTGACCAAAGACAGTGATCAGGCCGATTAAGTAAGCTGGATACACTCCCATCTTTTATCCATGAGGGAAAGGCCTGCAAAATAGCCAAGACCTCAGGTCCTTGGGCCACCACAGCATCGCCAGCAGCCACCTGTTAGACTCCTCGCCATGTCTGTTACTCCAGGTGTCTTCTAAAAGGTTGCTCAAGGGAATTCAGAGACAGAGGTGGCCTTGGAGCCGGGCTGTGAGCATCAACACAGCACAGGGCATGGCTGGCCAGTCCTGGCTCCACAGTCTGGCCGTCTGGGTCCTGGTGGTGATGAGCACAGTCACTGCCCTCTGTGCAGTCCCCAGCCTGGAGCATGCCTGGCACAGTGGGGGTATGACGAATAAGCATCGAAAGCAGAGGCACCTCGAGAAGAACCTACCTCAGTTTTCATGACTGCCATCTCCAGGGGTCTGCCGCTGACAGTGACCGACTCCAGTGCAGAGGACATCCGGTGACAGAGGTGCTTGTTCTGGATGGCGAACCTCAGCTCTTCCTTGACAAAGGGTGTCAGGTTAGCAAAATCCTCAAACACCAGTGACCCAGGAGGGGACAGGCAGGGGACGATGGCAGAGGCACTGACTTCCGAGGCAGAGACCTGGCCTGGGTGTTGAAGCATCATTTTGCTGAAAGAAATATTGAAACCCAAGCTACTTCAGGGATTTAGGGGCATGGGATCAAGTCTCCCCACACCTGCGGCCTCCAACACCAGGGCCGCACCCCCAGAGGAAAGTCCCGTAAGCCCTCGGGCTTCTGTTTTGTTTTCATTTCATGCCATCCTCGTCTTGAGTAAAACAGGTTCTTAAAATACACAGCTCAGTGATGTGGATAAATGCCTAATTGAAATTTATAAGGGGTGGCATTTCAGACTATTCTGAATTCACAAAGATATTAGTTTTGGCTGGTGTGCATATATGCAAATGCAGCCTCAAACAGTCCTGAAAGAGGAAGAGCATTGAAAGAAAAAAAAAATCAGTGAGACTTTTATGTAACCCCATTTTCAGTCTCTGTTTCAAAAAGAAACTTGGAAGGTATCTGAAATCAAGTTGAATCAATCAATGAATAGAAGCGAAAGCAAAGACTAGGGGACCCTTGCATTTAGCAAATAAATCTCTGAAGCTTCTCCCTCCGGAAGTTGGATCCAAGTCAATGAGAATGACGATGGTAACTATAGCTAGCAGGTGTGTTACTTCAGCCCAGTTTGGCAGGAGCTGAGGTTGGCGGGGGGGGACACGGGACAGGGGGGCAGGATTCACGCCTCAAGGGACCAGTGGCCCCTTCTTAAGGTAAAGGCTGCTGAAGCAAAAGACCTCAGAGAAAAGAAAAGCAAGGATCTAAGAATTTGGACCTCTCCTGGGGGGTGTTGTTGAGCCCTGTGGCGGCTGGGAAAGCTGGGGCTGGGTGCCCAGGGGAACCTGGGACTGGCTCTGGCACTGAGGGACAGTGTGACCTAGGTTCTCTGAGCCTCAGTCTTCATCAGGCCAATGGCTGAGAGCTCCTGCAGTGTGGGGACTGAGTCTCCACTGTTCCTGTCCCCAGAGCCTCACCCACCTCTGGGCACCAGCTGCTCCCAACGGCCACTGACCACCTCAGACTGCTCCACTGAGCACAAGAAATGGGGAAGGAGCGGTCTAATCAAAGGGTCTCTGAGGTCTCATCTACCTCTCTCATTCTATAGCCCAGGGAACCCAAAGGGACAGTGCAAGGAAAGTGAAGGGTAGAAACAGTAATAGTTCCATGGTTCCAATTTGGAATGGTCCCCCATAAATCTCTTCCTGCCATATACTCCCTCCAGCAGTGGCCGCCCCCCCGGCCCCCCCCCCCCCCCCCCCCCCCGCCATCCTTGCAGTCGGTTCTTCAGGTATAATGAATATGTATAATGAATGACAGATTAGGCAGACTGTCCCCTGGAGCATTCTTCTCAATCTGGGGACCTGCCATCATTAGCCCGGTCTAGCAGACAGGAAGCCCTTTGGCAAGTCGCTAACATTTAATGAGTGCCACCCTCACACCAGAACCCTTCTGTGCATTATCTCCCTTAACCCTCATGAGAATCCAGTGAGCTGGGTCCTAGCCCTATTTCACAGATGAGGAAACGGAGGTTTAGACTAGCTAAATAACTTCCCCAAAGTCACAGAGTTAGTATGAGGCAGCATCAGGACTCGGAACTAAGTTTGACTCCAGAACTTATGCCCTGAATTTATAGAATATAAAATATTATTCTACACTGAAAAAAAACAAACAAAACCCACAAAGAAAAAACAGTGCAAATCCTTCTTGGGGAGCGGGGGCAGGCATGGGGTGGTTGGGGGTCCTAGAACTGAAACAGTGGGGAGGAGACTAAGCAAAGAACCATGGGGAAAATATGAACTCTGTGCGATGAATTGCTGATCTTTCTGTGCCAGCGTGCACACTCTGGCTGCTGCCTGCATTTCAGGAGTCGTAGTACGTGGGTCTTTTATCCACAAAACTCCTAGACTGGGGACTGATGATCAAGATCTGAGGTCCACTTACTCAGGTATCATTACACCTCCCAGTGCCTGCTTTCTCCTCTGTAAAAGAAGGCTAGTAACAATCACCTTGTTTTTCCAGAGTTGTGCAAGGAGTTTGAGGAAATAATACACGAACACGTCCTGGAAAGCATAAAGGCAGCTGGGAGGTATATTCTTACCGGGCCTCCCAGGGATCCCTCCAACCCAGGCCTGGCTCCGTGACAGACGCTCTGTGGGGTCTCAGTGGGAGGGTGGCTGGTCACTCTCTGTGATCTCAAACACTTCTGAATAGATCACCCTGACCTATAACTAACTCCCCCTTAAGATCTTAAGTACACGGATGGAAACAAGAATTCCAGGCCTACGAATGCCACTGCTGACTATTCAAAGAAATCCAGGAAATGTATGTAATTCTCTTCCCAAAGCCCCGGGTCATAAGCCAGAACTGATGTTCCTCTATCACTGTAATCGAATAATCTTAGGACACTGGGAGGATACTTCTCTGGCAGGTGATAAACTCTGAAAAACTGGCCTCCTAAAGCCAGAGGCTTAAGATTCTCCCAGGCATTCATGTTTTCCCTCCCTTAACCAACTTTATTAAAAACCCAGTAGTTCAGGGATGGAATTCAGAGCTACCACTGGGCTGGCCTTTGTTTGGAGGACTGGATGGTTCTCCTCTACACGGGCAGTTTGAATTCCACTGAGGTTGAGTGTAGTTCTGTCTCACCACCCGGCTAAGTTTATTAATGGGCTCTCAGGGCTCGGGGTCTGCTGTTTGGGACTGTTTTTTCCTCCTTAGTGTAAAGTCAGCAGTCCCGATGAAAGAAACTGAAGAATGTCTGTGGTATGGAATGTTTTTATGAAAAGCATTAGGTGGGCTTACTTGGAGATGGAAACAGGCTGTAAAAATGCTAAAAAGCCTTTCTGAAAGTAAAGCAGTTGTATCTGTAGAGATTTGAACTTTCTCTGCATTCTGCTAAAGCCTAATTTCTGGAGATACTTTCTGGTGACTCCTTTCCTCCTTCTCTTAAGGTCTGATTCAGCCCAGACTCAGGCTTGTGTCCCTACAAGGAAAATGAAGTTAAATCTTCAGATAATTTTTCTGAAAGTCGAGACCTGCCAACACTCCCCCCCCCCCCCCCCCCACTGAAGACAAAAAAATATGTTTGGGGATTTTCTGAGTTGACTTTCTACGCTGATGTTAAAATTGTCCACACTTGCTACAAAGAACCTGCATTTTGCTTTTGCTTCATTATCTCCAATCAGAAACCATGTCATATCTTTGGTAGTGTCATCATTTTCAAGAAAGTGAAACTTTACTCATGTGTTTCTTTAACTGGAAATTTAACTCTCAGATTATATTTCCTAGTAGCTACAACTACATTGAATTTCACTTTTAATTTTCATCTCTTCACACTAAATGCTGCTCTGAAGACACCTTACTTACAGTATAGGAAGCCGATGCTGGTCTTTCACTAACTTTCTATCTTGGTCTTTCTCCCAGCCTCCCTAAAAATCATCGATGTAAGGCTGGAGCTTCAGGAACAGGCCTATCACTACCATTCACAAGCTGAGCACCCACTGACAAGCCACTCAAGGTTTCTGGGCCTCAGTCTCCTTATCCGTAAAATGAGACCAAAACCCCCTGCCCCCACTCCCTCACAGGGCAGTTAAGACGATTATATAAATGGCACGAAAGTGGATTTATACCCGAACCGAGGAGCCATTGTTACTGTGATTCCACTTTCCCCATTTCAGAGGGAACTCAAAATGTTGTTGTCAGTGCAAGTTAGCCCTATTGATCAGGAATGCACTAGAACCCTAATGAAATTTAGGTCATTTGTGAATGACCTTCTTTTGCACCTTGATTGACCCAGGGTTCCCAACACACCGGGTCAGTTCTACCCCACTATTTATTTGCTGGCAAAACCTTGTCTCCACTGCTCTTACGCACTTGAGAAATAACCAGTTCTCAAGTATGGAACCATCTCTGGTTTCTGTGGTGTCCTGCCTATGCACTTCCTCCTTCCCGAGCCGGGTAACACTTGGAGCCATTGACCCTGTTCCATGCCCAGCCAATTTGCAACGAGAGGAACTCATGGGCTCTAGATAATGGGATAAAACGCCCAATATTAGAGTCACGTAGGTCACATCTTCATTTTGCAATTGAGTAAAAGGAGACCCTGGAAGGTAGTGACTTGCACAAGGGCCGTAAAGCTGGTGAGTGGCCCACCCGTGGCCAAACTGTTGGCCACTCACCCACTGCTCATTTTCCTTTATCACCAACAGAGATTCAACCCCAAAAGGACCAACCAGTAGGGCAAATGGAGAATAGAGTCATTGGCCAGGTAGATGAGGGGTCAGTGGTCTTAGAAACCTGGTATCCACCACAGAAGAGGCTTTGACAGGACTGAGGCAGGGAGGGAGTACAAAAGAAAGAAAACAATGGAGAGACAGGGCCAAAAGAGAGACAGAGAGGGGTGGGGTTCAGACAGGAAGAATGGGAAGGCTCCAACAGTTGCCACAGGTGCTGTGGGCTACATCTTATCCACACTGTCAGCCTGGAGAGCGACCTGTCACATTGTCTCTGAAGCCATGCAGACAATACAATTACAAACCCCTCTGCCACTTCAAGCTTTGTCCAGAACGTCCTCAAGGCAAGAGTCTGTATGTTGCAGCGTTATTCTACGCTAAATACTAAACATAAAACGAAAGGACAGTAAGAACAATTTCTCCTTCATTTCAAGTCCGGGAAGCCCCCAACAGAAGGGACTGTCACCCACACTGAAATACGTGCATTGGGAGGCCACCCAGATTTTCTAGCACTCATTTTCTTTTTTCTGGCTCCATCAGGGGTTTTGCCATGCCTTTATTTGTAAGGAAGCGTATGTGATCTAGGTAATAAAATTAGGGAAAAGAAAATGGTTAGGAGGAAAGAAAGTAGGTGAAATGAAAATGGAGAGGAGAACCAATTCAATGGAAAGAAAGTTAGGAAGGGAAGACATGCCCATGGATAAGTCCCCTCCCCCTCATTGCCACCCAAGCTGGTCTCAGAGAACCCTCCCCCCCCTCCCCCCGCAAATCATCCAGGTCTCCTCACCGGCCCCCTTTCTCTCAGTTATACCACTGGAATCTGAAGAAGTTCTGCCAGAGGGAACAGAACCTCAGTGGTTATCTGGTCAACCACCACTTGGTGCTTGCAAACAGAGGGAGGGGCCCACTTCTCCCAGCTGGGGATACTGAGGCTCAAAGACACGAGGCGCAGTGTAAGCGCTCAGAGTCCTGACCACCAGGCTACAAAGGCGTGCTCTCAATTATCTGACCGGGCTCCGCACCCTCGCTTCCTCCGAGGTGGGTCTCCACGGGCGAAAAGCAGAGAAATCCGCGGGCCCGCCGGAGGAAGAGTCACAGATAGGGAAAGCGTGTGAGAGAGCTTTGGGACAGGAAGTCTCAGGCCCAGGGGCTGGACGCTCGCTTGTGCCGGGAGCCCTCTCCGCCTTCCGCCCCGGGACAGCAACCCGAGCGCTCGCCACCTCTAAACTTGTCGCAACTAACTTTCGCTCCCGGCTCCGGCGCGGTCCCGCGGCCCGGCGCTCCAGGGAGCGCAGGGCGACCCCCAGCGGCCGCGCCCGGCACCCAGGCTCGCCGGTCCCTTTCCCATTCATTCGCTCCGGCCCCTGGGGCAGCCCTTCCGCCGGCACCCGGCCTCGGTGCCTCTCGGCGGGCCCCGGGAAGGCTGCACTCGGGAGCGGCGGTGCCCGGCTCGGAGCTTAGGATGAGCGGGGGCCAGCGAGGCGGAGAGCCTTGGCCACCCCCCGCGCACCCACCTCCCCACGCCCGCTCCGGGAGAGGTAAGCAAGCGCCGAGGGCCAAGAGGAGCAGTGCCCCGGAGCCGGTGGAGGCACCGGAGCCCGACGTCTCCGTCGCCGGGAACCTTTCGCGCCCCAAGTCAAAAGAGAAAGTTCTTTGCGAGAAACTTTCCGAAGCGCTGTGGAGCAGCCTCGGCTGGCAGAAGTTCGGCCAGAGTTCCTTCGCAGCCAGAGGCTGGGCGCGCAGGTCGGGGGGCGGGCGCAGGGGTCGCGGATCTGGTCACTAGAGGGGCGCCGAGGGAATGAAAGCAAGCCACCCTCGCCGCGCTCACTCACTCGGCTCCAGCGCTCACCTCCGGTCTCCACTCGGGGCGGCCAGGGTCCAGAGGGCGGGCAGGGTCGGGGCGGGGTCGGGCTGGCTGTCTGCGGGGCGGGCGGGCGAGCCCCGAGGACTCACGGCCGGCGCGCGGGCTGGCGGGTCGGCTCGGGTTCGGGCGGCGGCGCCGGGAGAGCGCTGTGCACTGCGCGCCTCGCTGCGTGCGACTGTGTCTCGGAGAGCGTTGCATCACCCCTTTTATAGCCCTCCAGCTGGCGGTGTGCCCGTTTACTCCGGGTTACCAGTCCCAGGCTGACGTAATGCTATTAATAGCTTCCCCCGAGAACCAGCCGAACTAGGCTGGGCAGGGAGAGGGATGGAGGAGGGGCCAAAGCGGGGAGGGAAGGGGGGCACTGGTGATGCAAGCTCGGGGAGGAGCCCGCAGGGCCGCGCTCTCCCGGCCTCGCGCGCTCGGACACACACCCGCCCGCCCTCTCTCTCCATATCAGGACCGGAGCCGTCCGGGCTGGCCGCCAGATGTGCGTACTCGCCGCTGCGTGTTCCAGGCATGAGCCAATGGTGCCCAAGCCAGCGGCATGACTCCACTGCGCTGGCATCTCTCCCTCCGCTAAGTTGGGGGATGGGGGGAGATGGAGGGGCGGGGCCTGGCCGCAGCCCAGACTAGGTGAGGCTGGGAAGCGGGCACGACCTTTCTCTAAAATGCGTGGTCATTTTCTGGAGGCTCTGGAAAATACCCCTTCCCCCGCCAAAAGATCCTTCTCAAATGGAGGGCAGGGTAGGGTCAGAAGTGGTAGTCGCCGCTGTGGGAGAGGTGCCCAAGGGACCCCTACCGTGAGCCCCCACCGTTACCCGCCGGGGGTGACCGCCACGGCAGGGCCCGCGAGAAGTCCGTCCGTTAACCCAGTCGCGGAGGGCAGCGCTCAGCGGGCACTGTGCGCCCGCAGCCCCGGAGCACCCCGCACGAGCGCACATGTGGAACCGCCTCCCGGCCGGTGGAGAACCCGTCTCCCGGGCCAGGGCCAGGACGGAGCGGAGTGGGTTTTTGTGTGTGTGTGTGTTTTTTAAACAACCACAAAGAGTTTGAAATTGACAGTTTCTCAGCGAAACGAACACAGCACGGAAAGATAAGAGAGCTGTAAAATCAGAGGCAACAGGCGCTAAGAGTGGGGCTGAAACCGCGCGGCCAGGGCTAGGAGGAAAGAGAAGGTGCTTTGATCTACGCGAGCCGGGGCGGGGGGGGGGGGTCGCCTCCTTCTTAGGCTACATTTAGGGAAAACCCATCTTCGTCTTTCACGTGTTTTTCTGCGCCGAGAGCGGAATTGGCTGGGACAGGACCGCCGGGACTGGGGACGCACTGACCGTGGCTGAAACGAGGTCTCGTAAAAGAAATCCCTTCTACCGTCAAGACCAGTTGTCGGGAAAGGGTGGGTCCTATGGCCTCAGATTAGAGCTGGGGCTTCAGCAGAACTGGACTTGAACCTTAAAAACAATTTCTGCCTTCCGATTCCCCGACCCCAAGTGTCTCGGCTTCGAGAGTGGCAGAACCAGAGACCTTCTCAACTGCCCAAGGACGAATATATGTGGACGCGCATGTGGCCGGCGAAGTTTCGAACTTGCCTGGCAGGGGGGACCCGCGTACGCGCGTGGGGGGTGGGGGCACGGTCAGGGGCAGAAGCCTCTGCTTCCACCTGCCTCTTGGGAGAGAGGTGATCAAAGATCATGCTTTGGTAACTTGAGGTAAGAATTTGAAGGGTCTTGGAACCTGGGCCTCGCCGTCAGCCCCACCCCCGCACCTGGTCCCCTAAAGCCGTTACAGTTGGCAGTGATGGAGGGGTCTCCCCCACCTCCCCCACTCCCCCACTCCCGCTTACACACACACAGTCCTGCACCCCCGGAGAATATCTGTCCGTCTCCGCAGACCCTCTGATTGCCCAGCCGTCTGAGGCAGAGACCCTCAGAGCTGCAGGTCAAACTGCAGGTCCCCCCACACCCGGGTTCCTCTCCCCCCAAGCCCAAACCTCAGCCAACACACCCTCGCCAAAATTCCGGGCAGCCAAGACAACGCCCGAGGCCAGCCTCGGAAGTTCCCCCCGCCCCCAGCCGGTCTGAGAGCCCAGGGGTTCCACGCAGGATCCTGGAGGATGTAGCCCTGTACCTGACCGGGTTTCCAGCTACGTCGCGCGGGAAGCACGGGGCGGTTGTTTTTTGCTTTACTTTTCGCCCAGGTAACGGCTCTCCCGGCCCCACCCTCCACCCCCACGCCCACACTCCCTCACCGCCAGCCCCACACCCCCACACTCCACCCTCCTGCAGGTAAACCCCGGGCGTGTCGGCACAACCCCTAGAACGCTGCAAGACCAGAAGGAAGAACGCTTGTAAATTTAAATGAAAATTATTTGGGATTTTCTACGTATCTATATACTACTTACCTATTGCCCTGGAATAAATTGCACCATTATAACGTGAAACAGGAAAATGGAGGGTGTCAGGTGAAACTCCCCCCCCCGCTTTTTTTTTCTCTTCGTGAGATGCCTACACAAATCTTTAACCAGTTTGCATTTTAATGCACCCCAGCCAGATTTGTGTTTTAATCCTGTCCTTGCAGGGAAATTCAATTTAGGGCGTAGGGTAAACACAGCCAGCCCAGCTTCTTGGTCCTTGCGAGAGAAGGGTAATTATGACTGAGAAGTCCACAGCTCCTCGTCATTTTTTTATTTTTATTATCATCGTGCCTTCCGTTCCTTTTATTGGTCTTGTTTCATTCAAATAATTCTTGGTTTTGAATCTCCAAGTCACCCTGGATAGAAAATGCTGTCAGCTGGTCACCGGAGCGTGAGCCTGGCGTTCTCTGCCTTGCTCTCCCACTGAAACTCTAAAAGTGATAAGAATCTTGATAGAGGAGTAAATCCACCCCGTGAATGAAACGCTTATCCAAGGAAAACAAAAACTACTTCTGCCTGGCTCCCAGCCCCCAGGAGAACTGTGAAATGCCTGCCGTTGGAGGGGGGGACTGGGAAAGAGCCGGGCAAGGGAAGAGCCCCAAGGTGTGTGCCCCTGGAGGAGTGATCAATATCTCAGTCCTGTGTGTCCTCACCATACCCTGACTTCAGTTAACTCCACCGATTTCTAGCGTGTACAGCCTGTACCATCCAGAAGAGGAACAAGCAAAGCTCCCCGGACCAAAACGCTTCTCTACACAAAGGCAAAGAATGCCTCTCCCCCTGAGAAGGAAGCCCCACTGGGGTTATCTGGTGGGGGGAGGGTGTTACTCCTCCATGGAAGGGGGTTAAGCAGAGACTTGACTATTGCTGAACTTCCCCCCTGGAGAACAGTGGAGGGAATCCACATTCAGACCAGCTTTAGTATGTTTTGCTGAGTGAGATAAGAATTGGAAACTTCATGCTGGGGCATGTGCAAAAGGAAGGGGAAAAAGTTAAAACGGGAGGGGACGGAACTAGGCAGCTAAAAACAGCCCACACGTGGCAACAGAATCTAAACACCCAAACATCGCAGGGAGCCAAAAGAAAAAAAAAAAGTTCAAGGGATATTTAAAGGTTTTAGCGGTTTCTTAATCCAGGGAACAGTCCCTTCCCACTCCCCTCCCCACATTATTCTTTTTCAACCCCCAAGATTGTATCTGCTTACAGAGCTCTGGGTAAGTTAAGCACAAAATCAGCCAAGCAGCAAGGCACGGGCGCTTCTTTGCCACAGAAAGGGAGTGGAATGGATTTTCTTCTTCTCTACTCTGCTTTCCAAAGTCCACACTTCCTATAAAGTCCGTTAGAATGTGGGGGTTACTATTTAAGGTTCTCCAAAATGGGCCTCCTCAGGAAAGACGGGGAAACACCGCATCGCGGGCTCTGAAGCGTGGAAGGTGAGACTTGGATGCTGTAGTTGGCACTCAGCAACTGTGTTACCTTGGAGGAGTCATTTCCCTCTCTGGGCTGAGCTGGAAAAAGGCAGCAGTGACAGCAGCTAACACGTAAACTTGGGAGGCTTCACTGAGGAGGGGGCACACAGCCAGTCCTCAGTAGTGGTCTCATTGCTTATGAATCAAGAAGGGCTTTCTGGGGGAAACCCCTGAATCTCTGCCAGAGCCCATCTGTCCCTTTAGTTGGTAGCAACAGTGGTGGACAAAGTGGAGCTATATCCAGAAATGATCATCTTCAAGGGAGCAGGGATAAGACTCCATACAGAAAACGAGAGGGGATCCCCGTTCCCCACACACCCAACTCTGGTACATACCTCCACTTGCCTCAGCACCGTGTGGACCAGTGCTTTAAGCTCCCAGTGAGTGGTCCAGTGCTAAGTGCCCCAGGCTGGGAGTGGGAGGTTTGGGTTTTGGTCTCTTTCTGCCTTTGGTCTTCTTTAAAAAATTTTTTAAAACATATATTCATTTTTGTGAGACAGAGACAGAGCGCGAATGGGGGAGGAGCAGAGAGAGCGGAAGGCACAGAATCCAAAGCAGGCTCCAAGTTCTGAGCTGTCAGCACAGAGCCCGACGCGGGGTGGAACCCACGAACTGTGAGATCATGACCTGAGCCGAAGGCGGACGCTTAACCGACTGAACCACCCAGGCGCCCCTGCCTTTGGTATTCTTGACCAAGGTACTCCCTCTCTCTACGGCCCCATCTTCTCTGAAGTGAAGGGCCCCGGGCTGAGCTCTGAGGGTCTTGAATGGACACCTGCAAAGCCACCCTGCAAGCCCTGACAACCCACCCTAAGAGCTGGAGGGAGAGAAGCAAGAAGAAGGCATTGAGTAGCACAAGGACAGATGCATTTCACTAATCACGGTTCCCTCTAAAAACTAGAGTTGAGAAATGTTGCCCAACTTGATTCTCAAACACAGCCTGTGGTCCTGACAACTGATCTTTCTCTTTCTCAACATTTCCAAGGAGTTTTACTGATGGACTTCGTGCCTTGCTAGAAAGGAGGGAGTATGAGGGCACCCTAGGTGGGGATTGTATCTTTGGGGACCTTCTTGTAGGTAGTCTGTCTTCTACTGCCATAGACACCCGCCTTGGACCTTGTGACCAAAGCCCAGGTAGCAACTATTCCCATTCAGGAATGGGGACCCTAGAGCTCTGGGTGTCCAAAATGAAGTCCCAGCTTCTAGGTGCTAGCAGGACTCAGGAGACCTGGGACCCACTCAGAGGTTTCCTTCCAGCCAACTGAGTGACTCAGTGCAGGTCCTGAACACTTCACCTGTGTTGCAGTCTATAAAACAGGACTATTTACCATGGACTCCCCCAAAGGTTTGCTGTAAGAATCAATGAGGTCACAGATGTGAGAGTGACTTGAAAATGATGAAAAGATTCATACTTTTAAAGACTCCTTGGGGGAACTCTTATACATTATATATGCACATACACACATATGTATGTATATACATAGATATATATATATAGAGAGAGAGACGTATATAGACATATGGGAAATGGGCAAGAGAAAAAAAGCACCCAGAGTCTCAAACACTATTTTGATGTTTCCCTCTAGTTTTTCCTCACACATGATTTTTAAGAGCATAGTTGTGACTGAGATTGCATGCAACTTTGAAATTTGTTCTTTTACTTATTACTGTGAATTGTATGTGGCATTTATTACAATAATTTTTTCTTCGCAAAAATAAGATGTTCATTCTATTGTGAAACGTAGCATACATACAGGTGATTATATAGAACGTGTATGCCCATTTTAATAAAACAAACATCAAGAACCTACCACACAAGAGGCACTTGGCTGGGTGAGTTGGTAGAGCATGCAACTCTTGATCTCAGGGGTGTAAGTTCGAGCCCCATGTTGGGTGTAGACATTACTTAAAAATAAAATCTTAAAAAACCACACAAGTCAGGAAGTAGACCACCACCTCAGGTACTGAGAAGCCCCCATGTGACCACTCCAGATCACATCTGCCTCTCTCTACTGCCCAGAGTGAAGGACTCTCCTGACTTTTATTACCATGATTTTCCATGGCCATGGACGTAGAATGTTTTACTTCGTCATTTTCCTACTTTTAGCCTCTAGGGTGTTGCCAATAGTTTTGCTAGAGTGCTATTCCAGATTTAAATCTTTATTATGGGGAAGGGGGCATCAAATTCCATCACTGCCCCTGTTGCTTAAATGGAGTTCAGGGAGGGGTCTTGATTTCTACCTTCAGGGGCTACACAGGGCATGGTGCAAGCTGGAAGGACCCCCGGTAATTATGACTACCTGCGCAGTTTCCTTGCTGCTGAACATCCAAACAAACAAATCCTGCAGGTACTTTATCCCATGGAAGCATCTGCTTTAATCCTCCTGCTCTTTACCTACCCATCCCCCTTTAGTTTCTGTTTGTCTCTCTTAGAACAGAAAAGCCAGTCTGCAGCACGGGTGGGTGGTATAGAGGCAGACCAGCAGGAACGATGCTTCTGCCTGTGCCTTCTGGGAGAGATCTTGCTGGAGTGTCTGTCTTAATAAGTGCTTTATTATTTTATATTAAACAAATATGCATATGTTGAATTTAAATAAAAGTCACACAAGAATTTTTAAGGAAGGGAGAAGATATCAAATACATTTGGGGCCTGGGATGGACCATGGAAAGTTATATTCCATAAGACTGGGGGTGGGGGGAGAGGTTAGCACCCTCTAATCAGCCTTTTTAAAGAGAGAGAGTGTGAGTAAGTGAGGGGCAGAGAGAGAGACGGAGAGAGAGAATCCCAAGACGGGCAAGAGAGAGAGGGAGAGAGAGTACGGAGCCTGGTGAGGGGCTTCAGCTTGCCCGATGTGGGGCTCGAAGTCAGGAACCATGAGATCATGACCTGAGCTGAAGTCAGATGCTTAACCAACTGAGCCACCCACTTGACTTAAAAAAAAAAAAAGTTTAGAGAGAGAGCGAGAGAGAGAGAGCACAAGCGGGGCAGGGGCAGAAGGAGAGAGAGAATCCCAAGCAGGCTCCACACTGTCCGTGCAGAGCCCGATGTGGGCTCAAACTCACCAACTATGAGATTATGCCCTGAGCTGAAATCAAGAGTCAGATGCTTAATCAACGGAGCCACCCAGGCACCCCTCTCTTCTGCCTTGAAGTATAAAATAATATCAGCAAATGCTGTTATGTAGCACTCAATGTGTTCCAGACCGCAGGCTCAGCCCTTTACATATACTTACTGCTTTTAATCCTCGTAGCAGCCCTATAATGTAAGTACTGTGAACCGCTCCATATTATAGATGAGGAAACTGAGGCACAGAGAGGATAAATAATTGCTCAAGTCTGGTTGCTTACCCTCAACACCTACTGCCTCTCAACAAGTGTTCATGGGAAATCTTGGGAAACTCTGATGTGCTTGAGTGTCCTCATTTAATGGTGGGGAAATGGAGCTAAAAGAGGAAAAGTGGCTCTACGTGGTCTCAGGATCATAAATTCTTACACTGCGGGGCTCCTGGGTGGCTCAGTCAGTTAAGCGTCTGACTTCAGCTCAGGTCATGATCTCACGGTCCGTAAGTTCGAGCCCGGCATCGGGCTCTGTGCTGACAGCTCAGAGCCTGGAGCCTGCTTCGGATTCTGGGTCTCCCTCTCTCTCTGCCCCTCCCCTGCTCACATGCTCGCTCTCTCTCTCTGTCTCTCAAAAATAAAAACATTTAAAAATTTTTTAATAAAATAAATTCTTACACTGAAAGGAACCTTAGCAGACAGACTTCTGAGCTCCATTCATGCCCTATTTGCCAAGATTAGGGCCAAGATGAAGAGTGCGGATTTTAGAGCAGTAGACGGCATTTCAGGGGCATCCCGTGCTAGTGGGGGCCACGCATAGCATCCCTGAAGCTGAAGAGGTGAGCAGCAGAGAGGCAGGAACCACAGATGGCAGAGAAGAACCATGGACAGGCACTCAGAACTGGGTTCAAATCTCTATACTCTGCCATCTCCTATTTGGCTTTGGGCGGGTCCTGAAACCTCAGTTTCTCCTGTGAAATGAGGATAATATCAACTTTACAAAGTGATACTGAGGATTAAAGAACAATGCACCATCCAGGCTTCCATGGAGTGGGTATCCAATAAATGTTACTTTTTTTCCTTTCTCTTGCCTTACCCCTGACACTAACAAGTCACAAAGAACTCTGATGCATAGGAAATGTCTAGACTCCAAAGGAAATTTCTATCTCTCAGGTGACTTACTGACTGATTTTAAAACAGATTAAAAAAAAAATCAGTTTGGGGCACCTACGTGGCTCAGTCAGTTATACATCTGACTTTGACAGGTCATGATCTCGTGGCTCATGGGTTCAAGACCCACGTCAGGCTCTGTGCTGACAGCTCAGAGCCTGGAGCCTGCTTCAGATTCTGTCTCCCTCTCTCTCTGCCCCTTCCCCACGCTCTCTCTGTCTCTCTCCAAAATAAATAAACATTAAAACAATTTTTTTTAATCAATCTGAGTCCAGGTCATATTTAGTAATTACTATTTACTGAGCACATACTACATGCCAGACACAATGGTAAGCACTTTTAAAAATACCTAGTATCTTATTTCACCCTTATAATAAATAACCCCATAAGGTAGGTGTTATTATTTCAGTTTTACAGATGAGGAAACCAAAGCTCAGAAATGTTAAGAAAGTTGCTCATAGGCACTTGATTCAAACACTAACTTATTTGAAAACTTCTATTAAGCTGTACTGTACCGTCCTCCAAATCTTTTTTTAAATTGTTTTAAACGTTTATTTTTCAGAGAGAGAGAGAGAGAGAGGGAGACAGAGCATGAGCGGGGGAGGGGCAGAGAGAGAGGGAGACACAGAATGAGAAGCAGGCTCCAGGCTCTGAGCTGTCAGCACAGAGCCCGACACGGGGCTCGAACTCACAAACTGTGAGATCATGATCTGAGCTGAAGTCGGTTGCTCTCAGGTGACTTACTGAAGTCGGTTGCTCAACCGACTGAGCCACCCAAGTGCCCCTGGTCCTCCAAATCTTGAGAGCTTTACACATGTGCTTATTTTTTTTATTTTTTATTTTTATTTTTAACTTTGCCTCCCTTGTTGAAAATGGGCAAACTTCCTTTATCAAAGTCTTGGTGAATTCATGGAACCTTCTAGAGTTGACCTTACCCAAAGTCCCAGAAGATCTCACTTGACAAATTCCACATCCCTGTGCCCTCTGTGATACTATCCCGTCTGCCAAATCTGCAATTATTCCATAATTTGCTTTAACCACAAACATAAGCCCTGCTATTGACTGAGTAAACTGAGTAGGGCTTTTTGGACTTTTATTCTGTTTCCCAAAATATGATGAACTGAAATCATCTGATGATGAACTTGTACTTGAAACTGGAGTGGCTGAGGGCAGAGTGAGTCACTCTGGTGAGTTTATACCTATCAGTCGGTTCTTCAAACGTGTCCTATTGCCAGATCCTGCTCTCAGCAGTATGTGTAGACAGGTCGGGGCTACAAGGGCAATATAAGAGCATTCCTTGCCCTTGAGGAGTTTTAAATCTTGTTTAGGTGGCAAATGACCGTGCATGAAACCGTAGCCAGCAATAGCAGGTGCCATATATATGTTACTGTATATACATTAGTCCACAAACATTTAATGTGCATCTAGTATGTGCTAGGTCGGGAGCTACAGATAGATACACAGTGACGCTTCCCTGCCCTGCAAGTGCTCACAGTGCGTGGGGAGACAGACTTTGGCAACAGGTGGTTACAGGCTCATATAATAAGGGCTAAAGTGGGGCAGGATGTCTCTGCTCAGGAGAGCTGGCGAAGGCTGATGGATGAAGTGACGTTTGAGCTGGATGTTGAAGGCTGAGCATTTTCTGGGCAGAAGAGGAGGAAGGCATTCCAGGCACAAAGAGAAGCAAATGCAGAGGCTCTGGGTGCCAGGAAGTTGGGGGCTGTGCCCGGCTCATCCTTATGCTCGTTCCCGGCTCCTTGCACCGGTCCAGGCACATCCTGGCCCCACCATAAGTGTGCACGCAGTGAATGAAAATATAGAATTGTGAAAACCTGTAGTGTATCTGGAGAATGGTGAGGTAGCTGCCGTGCAGGAGTGTGTGGGAGGAGAGGGGGAGTTGGGGAGGAGGCAGGGAGAACAATTGTAATAGGTCTCGGAGGTTGTGATAATCAGTTTGGATTGTGTCCCAAGGACCAAGGGGAGAGGTGGGTAACAGGGTATTTCGGCCGCCGATGGACACGAGCACATGTTGTTGAGGAAGACCGCTGGTGCGGGGCAGAGGGCAGACTGGATGAAAGAGGAGGATGCTGGTGGAGGTGTCAGGAAGCGGCGACACTGGTCACGTGATACCCTCAAAGGCCACATGAGCTGGGAAGGTGGTGGTGTCCTCACCCTCATGTGTTGTGTGTTCAAAATAAAAGCGATGTGGGGCGCCTGGGTGGCTCAGTCGGTTAACCGTCCACCTTCGGCTCCGGTCACGATCTCACAGCTCATGAGTTCGAGCCCCGCATGGGGCTCTGCACTGGCCGCTCAGAGTCTGGAGCCTGCTTGGGACTCTGGGTCTCCCTCTCTCTCTGCCCCTCCCCTGCTCATACTCTGTCTCTGTCTCTCAAAAATAAATAAACGTTAAACATTTTTTTTCAAAATACAACTGGTTCACAAAACATAATGCTGTAAGTAAAATAGATCTTTTCATTGTGAAACACAAGATGCTTTCATTAAAGCTCAGCTTCTCACATTTTGGGGGCTACGTGGAGCAGTGGTGCCTGAGATGAGGTGGGGTCAGTGAGGTGAACAGGAGAGGATGATCTGTAGAAACTTCCAGGCAGCCACCTTCGGATTGGGCACCAGCTTGGTGTCAGGACAGAGAGGGGAGGAGTCCCGTGTCTCAGCTGTTATAGAGTGGAGAGTTGGGAAGGGCTGGGGAGGGAACTGATTGGTATTGTAGGGACTAGGGGCGGGGAAGAGGCTAGTGGGTTCATTTGGGGACAGTTTTTAGCAGTAGGATGTCTAAGAAGGGAGGACCCCGGCACCAGCATGTTGGGGACATTAAAGTGACAGAAAGACTGGGTGGGGATGGGGGAGAGAAGGAGGAAGGGTAGCCAGGCTGGGCCCTAGGGCTCAATGTAGGGGTTCACGTAGCCTATTCTGGGTTATTGGCAGCTTACTGTTCATTTCCCAGTACCCAGCAAATCTGCCCCCACTGCATCCACAGCTTCCATCTGTGTTTCCCCCCAGACTTTTGCCAGTGATATTGACACGAACTCAACAATAAGAAAATAAACAACCCAATTTAAAAAAATGGGAGAAAGACCCTAGCAGACACCTCACCAAAGAAGCTATACAGATAGCAAATAAGTATATGGAAAGATGTTCCGTATCCTATGTCATCAGAGAGATGCAAATTAAAACAACAAGAAAGTACAACTACACAGCTATTAGAATGGCTCAAACCCAGAACACTGACAACACCAAATGCTGGTGAAGATGTGGGTCAACAGCAACCCTTGTTCATTCCTGGTGGAAATACAAAATGGCACAGCCACTTTGGAAGATAGCTTGGTGGTTTCTAATAAAACTGAACATACTCTTACCATATAATCTGGCAATCACACTCCTTGGTATTTATCCTTGTAAGTTGAAAACGTGCCCACATAAAAACCTGCCCATGGATGTTTATGGCACATTCACAGCTGCCAAAACTTGGAAGTGACCAAGATGTCCTTCAGTGGGCGAATGGAGAAGTCCACGGTGATGCACGCAGACAACAGACTATTATTCAGCAGTAAAAAGAAGTGAGCTATCAAATCCTGAAAAGACATGAAGGCCCTTACATACATATTACTGAGAGAAAGAAGCCAATCTGAAATGAGTACACGTTGTATGATTCTAACTATATGACATTCCGGGAATGGCAAAACTATGGAGACAGTATAAAGATCAGTAGTGGGTAGGGGTTGGGTGTGTGTGTGTGTGTGTAGGAAGTGGGGAGAATGGATAGACAGAGGATTTTCAGGGCAGTGAAAATACTGCACACAATACTATAATGAAGGATACATGTTACTATACATTTGTCCAAATCCAAAGAAATGTATGACACCAAGAGTGAGCCCTAATGTAAACCATGGACCTTGGGTGATTATGGTGTGTCAGTGTGAATGCCTCAATTATAACCAATGTTCCACTCTGATGGGGAATGCAGATTATGGGCGAGGCTGTGCATATGTGGGGCTGAGGGGAGTATGGGAAATTTGTGTACCTTCCTCTCCACTTTCTTGTGAACCTAAAATTGCTAAAATTAAGTCTAGGTTTCTGATGAAGTGGTTAATTAGCAGTGGAGTGGCCACCAAGGAACCAGAAGTCGGTGATCCTCAGCCAGGAATAATTGATAATTGACAAAATAGGTGCTCATTTAAGTAAGAGTCTATTTTTTTCTATGCTATGCCCCTATTTACAAAGAGCTTATAACTTAAAGAATGCTATGAGAATGTAAATTTTAAAAAGCAAGATACATCCATTGTAAATACAGAACAATCACAACTCAATAAAAACTATAAATAAATAATAAAATACATGGATAGAGAAAAAAAGAATAAATTGCCATAAAATATTGAAAGTGCTTTATCTGGGTTGGTGGGTGCTTTTTTTTTTCCTTCTTCTTCATATATACCTGAATTTTTAAGCTTTCCTTTAATGGAGTCAAATTCATTCTTAAAAGATGAATGCATAAATTTTATATTATAATGAAGGTAAAAGTTGGTATCGTACTGTGCCTTTCAAAGGGTATAGTTTCCTGCTTTTTTCCAGTCCTGCTGCTGAAGGATATTAAGGACTGAGATTCCATCCAAATCAAATCCTGGCTTAATTAAGTGTATCAAGCACTTATGAATCTCTACCATGTGCCAGGCACTGAGATGGGATACAGGAAAAAATCCAATAGTTCTAAGGTGGGAAATGGAATGACTAATCAACTCTAATAAACTCAAATTGTTTTTGCCCTGCTAACCCTAGCATTGACTGACACCAACAAAACAGAAAGAAATCCAAAGGGTACTCGTCTCAAATTGAGAACATTGGGTAAGTGGAAATGACATCGATGTGGGGCTCAGGTCCTGGTTCTGTGCTAACGGAATAGCCTTGGGTCCTCTTCTGAGGGTCAGATTCCTTCTGTATGGATCAGGGAATCTGTGCTGGGGCGCCGAGGTGGCTCAGTCGGTTAAGCGTCTGACTCTTGATTTCGACTCAGGTCATGATCTCAGGGTTTGTGGTATTGAGCCCTGTGGCAGGCTCCGTGCTGACAGCATGGAGTCTGCTTGGGCTTCTCTCTCCCTCTCTCTCTGCCCCTCCCCAGTGCTCTTGCTCTCTCTCTTAAAATAGAAAAATAAACATTAAAAAAATTTTTAAATTACATAAATGGGAGCTTCTAGTATTATAAATAAATTCTGAACTTCCTTACAGTTCTTCAATCCTGTAATTTTAGGCTCTGTGTCTACAGTCAATAATGACGGTGAAGATGATCGTGAAGGGGAAGTTACACTTTAAGAGCCCCTTTTCTCCTGCTATCATTCTCCATTGACCACTGATTCCATAGAAGAGACACACACTTGGTCACAAAGAAGTGAGTCACCAAGGAAGCCTCATGTTGTCTCTGTCTGCCTTGTACACACCTGCCTGGACATACCATCTCCTTCCCTCAATTGCTAGCACATAGTCTCTGTGTTCTTTTTTTTTTTTTTTTTTTTAAGGCACATTCTATTTATTTTTGTATTTTTTAAATGTTTATTTATTTTTGAGAGAGAGAGAGTGAGAGAGAGTGAGCGGGGGAGGGGCACAGAGAGGGAGACACAGAATCCAAAGCAGGTTCCAGACTCTGAGCTGTCGGCACAGAGCCCGACGCAAAGCTCCAACCGTGAGCCGGGAGATCATGACCCGAGCCAAAGTCTTAACCGACTTAACCAACTGAGCCACCCAGGTGCCCCAGTCTCTGTGTTCTGATCTGAAAAGTGTACACAGCCACAGGATTACTGTGAGGAATAAATTTATTCACTGATTCATTAACTGTTTATTGAGTGCCTGCTACAAGTCAGGTGTTGTTCAAGTGCTAGGAAGACAAGAATGAACAAGGCAGACAAAGGCTCTATACTCAGCACTTAGCAAACACCTGAACATCACTTTCTCCTCTTATGTTTCATTTAACTTGAAATAAGCCTGCGGCAGAAACTCAAAAAATATTCTCAATTCAGAGGACCAGTGTTGTCTCTGTAGCATTTTTTTTTTAAAAAAAGCTTATTTATTTATTTTGAGAGAGAGAGAGCACAAGCATGAGTGGGGGGAGGGCAGACAGAGGGAGAGACAAAGGCTCAAGCAGGTTCTGAGTTGTTAGCACAGAGCCCGACGTGGGACTCGACCTCGCAAACCATGAGATCATGACCTGAGCCAAAATCAAGAACCGGACTCTTAACTGACTGAGCCACCCAGGTAGCTCTTCAGCATTTTTAAAAAATAATTTGGGAGCAAAATATTGGCCATTACCAGCTCATCAGCCCTGTGTGGAGGGAAGCTGTCATCTCCCTTTCATGTTAGCCTTGAGAAGGGAACACTGTACTTTCCTTGTCACACATAAAGCCTTCGTTTTAACTTTCAGGTTCCCCACAGCACACTTCTCCATGGGTTTTCTAACATGCCCTGACATGTAGTACCAAAGGAAACACAAAATGAAAATGAAACAATGTTCCACCTGAGTCACCGTCTGTGTTTCTTCTTTATCACCAAAGCAATGAACTCCCACACAATTGAGGCTTGTTCTATTTAGGTTTTAGAACGTCATCTTTGTAATTAAAGCACACTATTATTGTTATAAACAGTCGGAAAACACGTTCTTAGAAACATCTCCCTGATTCATAAATATTTGGATGGTGAAGTCACAGAGGTGGAATGCAAACCTTGTTAACATGCTGATGATAAAGATCAGTAGACGCTAATATTACTTGCCGAAGAGTTAGCCTTAGTCTGCGGTAGACAGGCAAGGAGGGAAAGGGGGCTGTGTTAGTTTATAAGGGTCATTTGGAAAATATAGGTTTACAAAAGAAATACTTTTTCTAGTGTAATTTACTTGACTTGTCTTTGCTAATTCATTCAAGAAATATTCTTTGAGCTCCAGCCTCCTGGCTTGACACACCAGGTCCCTCCCTGCCCCTGTCTCTCGGCTCAGCTGGGGCCACCCCTGCACTTCAAGCCCCAGCCACTTGAGACGCTAATGGTTTCGGTTTCTCCTTGAACCTCTGGCGTTGCTACCTTGTTGCCCGTGCTAATCCCTCTGCCTGGAATTTCCTCCTGCTCCTTTCTACCTCTTAGCCCTCCCCACTTGGAAAATGGCTGTTTTATCTTTGAAAATTCAATTCCAAAGCCACCTCTTTGTGTATGCAATGTAATGGTAGTCACATCCAGGATAAGTATGTGATTTGTAATTTAAGTGAAAATGGAGATCCCCTTGTTCTCAAATTATGAAGAATTTCAAGCTGGTGACAGCGGAGCATTCACCAAAGATGGGGACCTTTTAAGAGTGGGACTGTACAGGCCACAAGCTCATGAGCCAGCCCTGGTCACACCTTTTCTGCGTTCTCATAAATTTTAGTCAATATTGTTGTTTCTTGGCCGTTCAGTATCCATCCACCCCAATTCAAGTAACAGTCTACCAGTTTTCCTTTGGGAAAGCCGTTCATTCCCCTCACATTCCTGGTCCACGTGCATCTGGGTGACCAGGCAGAGCAAACTGTGCTAGGGGCCGCAGCGACCGGTTCAAGAACGGGTCAATCAGAGCCCACAAGCTGCTGGGAGCTCTTGGTTGGGGCTCACTGATTTTCCTGCTGGACTCGAACGTGGGGACTCGCGCGCCAGGGGCTGCTGAGGTGGTCACCTGGAGCCAGAGATGAGGGGCAGAGCCAAGAAGGGGGCGGTATCAAGGTTGGCCTACAGCCACATTTACCACAGCGTCTCCAGTCAGGTGCGCCAGTATATTCCCCCTTTTTGTTTATGCCCTTTGAACTGGGTATTTTGACACTTGCAAACAAGAGACTTAGGGCATACGTATCTATTTGCTTCTTATACATACATTTTTGCATATGTGTTCCTGCCCCCAACCCTCCCCCTCCCCCGCCCCCATGACCTCATCAGGAGCAAGCAGCTTATTTTTCTCATCTTACATCCCTGGTGCTTGGGAGAGTATTAAAATATGCTTTCATTTTTAAATTGTTTTTTAAAATTTTTTTCAACATTTTATTTATTTTGGAGAGACAGAGACAGAGCACAAACGGGGGAGGGGCAGAGAGAGGGAGACACAGAATCTGAAGCAGGTTCCAGGCTCTGAGCTGTCAGCCCAGAGCCCCATGCAGGGGCTCGCCAGGCTCCAACCCGCTAACCGTGAGATCATGACCTGAGCTGATGTCAGACACTTAACCAACTGAGCCACCCAGGCACCCCAATATCCTCTCATTTTTTAAATAAACACAATGGTTGTGATAGTAGATGTTCTGTAGAACAACAGTTGACAACCTGATTTTTGTTGTGAAATTGAACTGTCCTGTGAAATGGAGGTGTCAGTGAGCCCCTGCCACGCTTCTTTTTGGTTCAATACATGCTAAGGCCAGGTGACCAGGCAATACATAGATTGATAGGTCGATATTGGCAATACTTGCTTCTTTCTCCTGAGGTAGGGGCCTGTGAAAGGCCCAATAGCTTTAGCCCAAAGCACATTCACGCCTATTGGCTGCATGCATCTCACACAACCCTTGAAGGGGATCGGGCAGGGAGAGTTATCCCTGTTTTACAGACTGGAAATTGAGAGAAGAGTCTGAACAGTTTGGTCAAGAACCAGGGCAATGCTGTCCAATACGATAGCTACCCACCAACATGGCCATTGAACGCTTGAGTGTGGCTAGTCCGAGTTAAGACGTGTTGTAAGTGTAACCTCCCCACGGGATTTCAGAGACTTAATACACAAAAAAGACTGTGAAATAGCACATTCATAATTTTTCCATCCATTGCATGTTAAAACGATATTTTGAGTACTTTGGATTAAATAAAATATATTATTAACATGTATGTCACTTGTTTACTTTTACTTTTATTAATATGGTTACTAGAAAATTGAAAATTGTATGTGCAGCTCGCATTTGTGCCTCGTATTTTATTTCTATTGGATAGCTGATCTCGCGTCCAGCATCCTGGCGTGAGCTCTGTTTCTATCTATAGACTCGAGCTCTCCTCTTCCCCGCTGCCACCCTCTCCTCAGGTCCTTCTGCCCCACTGTCTCTGCTCTGTCCTCTCCCTCCTTCTTGCTCCCTCCTCCCTAATAAGGCAGAGTGTGTGAGAGGTAGACTGACTTTTTAGGTCTGGCACCTGTTGGCCTCTGCGAATTTATAAGGGCACGAAATAGGTATGTCAACCCTGAACTCTGGAAAATTGTCAGGGCCTGTTTGGTTCAGACTCTCTGAATATTTACTTTTTAAAAAACACCTCATCTGTATCTAACTGCAAAAGAAAAATAACAAATCCAAGCTGGGAAGTTTCAATAAAACATATTCCAGTCCTTGCCAATCTTCTGTTAAATTCACGAAGCATGGAGGCTACCTGGGATGTGTCTTAGCCTCATGCATCATGTCCCCAGACCCCATCTGCAAGGTCTGCTGGCCAGCTGTCCTTCAGCCTCCCCAAGCCCCAAACTTAGAGGAAACAGAATTCAGTTCCTAAACCGGACAGAAGGCAGACTTACTCTCTATGAAATGTTTAGCCTTTAGAACAAGCATTCAAGTGTGGCTCTGAGTGCGTTCCCATTTGCAGGGAACTCAAGGACTAACTGGAAATAGAGAGCTGTCTTGGATGAAACCTGAGAGCTCAGGAATTCTAGGAGATCAGCATCAGAGATTGAGTAGGGGCAGTGGGAAGTTTTGAGGGTCTGTGGAACGATAGAAGACAGTTGTAGGGCTGAGCATGGTGACTGATACAAATATACACAGAGAGAGATACAGACATAAACGTACGCTTAAGATTACTTGCAAAGACTTAGGAACACTTAAAATGCCATGTTATCAATGCACGGATCAGGCTGGCAGCGCTTAAACCCACTGATCTGTCTTGATATCCCTAGAAGGGAGACCCCCAGACACCAGAGACTTCCCTTGCTGTGATGTAATAGGATTATTGCTGTGATTATGACTTACACAGTGCTTATCAGTATTAAAGAAGGAATGGCATTCTAATACATGTTACAGCACAGGATGAACCTTGAAGACGTTATGCTAAGCGAAATAAGCCAGACACAAAAGGACAAGTGTTAGACAATTCCGCTTATCTGAGGTATCTGGTATGGGTACATTCACAGGGGCAAACGGTACAATTGAAGTTACCAGGGGCTATGGTAAAGGGAGAATGGAGATCTAGTGTTTAATGGGTACAGAGTTTCAGTTCAGGATGATGATAATGTTCTGGACATGGACGGTGGTGATGGTTGCGTAACAGCGTGAATGTACTGAATCCCACTGAATTACACTCTTAAAATGGAAAAATGGTAAATTTTTTGTTAGGTATACTTTACCGCAAGTTTTTAAAAGTAGGTATCTGTTAGAGATCTATCCCAAGACGGGTGCTTTCCTTTAAAATACTCCTGCCTTCCTCTCCAATAAAAAGAGGTGTGGAAGGATAGAGAAAATAAGATTGGCAAAATATCCACCATTGTTAACACTGGGGTATGGGTATCTGAGGGTTTGTATGTGCATGTTTAAAGATTCCTATAATTAAAAAAGTTTTAACATTAAAGTTTAATGTTTGAGTCTCAGGGGTAAATGAATTCGGGGGGAGACCTGTTGGCAAACGTAACTGAGCCCAGCCAGTTGGAAGGGCACGCGCGATGGACCGGGAACAGGGTGATGAAGAGCCTCTTTTACTGCATTCCCCGTGACTAATCCCGACACCACCCGAGTGTAAAGAGTGCTTGCTTTTTCAAAACGACATCCCTCCGTTACAACATTTTCCTGACCTCTGCCCTTGCTGCAACACCTAATGTCGTTCTCAACCAGTTCGATGAGCTTCTGGATTATATTTTCCCCGCAGGTATAAGCCAAGATACAGATTTTTCTCCCAATGGGTCCTGGGACAATCATTGAGTAGAGTTAAGGAACATCTGTTGAGAAACAGGATTGCGCTCTATTGAGTTCCAGGCTGCTGGAAGCCTCGGGAGAGGTCCTGTCTGCTAAGGGGCTTGAGGAGGCTGCCATGGGGGAGCTCCTTTAAAGAAGGTGGATCTTGAAGTCATTGCCTTGAGACAGGAGAAAAAAGCATTCCAGGCAGAGGAATCAGGATATGCAAAGTCATGGGAGTACAAAGGAATGTCTCCTGGTGTAGGGACATGGAATGGAAGAAGAGGCTGGAAAAGTTAGCTGGGGTCAAATTGTGGATGCTTTTATATGTCTCACAATGAATTTCGTTCTTTCAACAAATTGAGAGCCTACTAAGGGGCACGTTCTTTGCAAAGATGGACGCTGCCCCTTCCTCCGCTGACTACAAAGTTTGACCAAGAGGAGAGATGATGAAGGAAAATGCACAATCTAGGACACCTCGCTATGGAGCCAGAAGGTATTTGAATCTAATCCTCCTTTAAACCCAGCTTTGCAGAAATGGGTGAGACCAGGGCAAGGAAGAGAGACCTGCTTAGGTAATACGAGAAGATTCCAGATGATAAATTGGGCTTGGTACAAGGAACCAGGTGCATCCTAAAGAAATATTTTCCACTTCTGTGCAGTCTCTCCTCATTATCTAAGTGGTGGGCTCATTTACCTTATAGCCAACATTAAGAGCAATGATAATACATTATCTCCTCCCCTAATGTTGCCCATATCCAATGCTAACTTTGTAAGTCTCTCAATAAGAGACCCATTAAGTTTATGTTACCATTTTAAAAAGTGCCTGGAAACTGTGCGATTTTTGAAGGAATAATAATACAGATTGCCATTGCAAATTGGACACCTGTACCATGGCTTATGTGTTCACACTGAATTCAACTTTTTTTTTTAAGTAGACTTTATACCCAGCACAAGGTCTAAGGCAGGGCTTGAACTCATGACCCTGAGATCAAGACCTGAGCTGAAATCAAGAGTCAGACACTCAATGGAGCCACCCAGGCGCCCCTGAATTCAACTTTTAAAAATGTGTGAATTTCCCTCTTTTACATTTGAAAAATTGAAGTAATATATACACAGAATTTTTAAAAATCCAATCATTCGAGAGAAAACCAACACTGCTCACCCCATACTCACATCACTTTCCAGAGACCCCTGCTTTCGTCTGCCTCCTTAAAAAAAATTTTTTTTAAATATTTCAGATTGGTTTTGGGGCACCTGGGTGGCTCCGTCGATTAAACACCTGAGTTTTGATTTCAGCTCTGGTCATGATCTCATGGTTTGTGGGATCAAGCCCCATATGTGGCTCTGTGCTGACAGTGAGAAGCCCGCTTGGGGTTCTCTCTCTCCCTCTCTCTGCCCCACCCCTACTCTGTCTGTCAATCTCTCTCTCTCTCTCTCTCTCTCTCTCTCAAAATAAATAAACAAACTTAAAAAAATACTCAGATTGTTTTTAAAAGCAATTTCTTGGTCAGTTTAAGACAGGGTCTCTTGACTCACCTCCGTTAAATATGAGGATTTAGCTTCCTACCTCCTTGCCCCCAGCTCTCTGATTTATAATTTAGCTTTTCTATTGGTTCCCTCTGTACATGCATATGACATACTTAGCCCTGCTTTTCTTCTCCTATCCATGCAGCCCGTGTTGACTCCCCACTATGTTAGCTGAGGATATTAACGCAGTTCCCTTCTGTCTGCCTCTCCCCTCTACTTCCCATTATCTGCTATTTGTACCCTTACTTTTACATCAAGAATGAAACATCTACAATCAGCTTTGTCACCTTAGTTAAGTCTTCCTTGCTTTGTGGGAGGTTTGATTTCTAGAGTAGAAAGCAAACAGACAGGGTCTGCATTATTAAGACCATGTAAATTTGGATTACTGTGATGCTAGGACTACTTTTCCTTCTCTGCCAGGTCAAGGTCACTGCCTCTTTGCCACTTAAAGGAGAACACGCCTAGTGGATCCTCTCTTATGCTCACAGTGATGCTCTGTTTCAGTTGGCTTCCAACTGGGACAAGCATTTGCTTTTCAAAATAAAACCATGCCTACATAGTCACAGGAAAAAAAAATCATGTACCTGTATTGCCTATATTTTTGAAAGGAAAATTATTGACCAAATATGAAGACAACTAAACTGTGGCATTGTTTTGAGCATTTGATGGGGGGATTATGAGGATGAGGGAGGAAGAGAGCTAAATCCAAAATGACCAAAGTAAAAAGTCAATAGACAATGTCCAAAATGGAAAACTCAGGAAATCAGCAAATATAGCACATTATTTATAAATATGGAGGAAAAAAACAGCTAAAAGAATGGTTAACAATTGCCTTTGGGAAGTGGAAATCAAGGCTGGGGTCGCCTGGGCTGGGAGACGGTTGTAGTTTTCATCATAGAGCCTTGTAGAGTAGTTGGACTTTCTAACTTTATACACGTATTGCTCTGATACAAATTAAAATTAAATTTAAAAAGAGTAACTGTCCCTCTCATCCCACTCCCAAGATGATCTCTGCCCATCCAATCTAATAGCTGAAAGTGAGACATTAAAAAGAAAGAGGATTGGGGCTTTTTGTGTGGGGTGAGACTTGTGCCTCCCGGTGATTGCCCACAGGGCACGAAATGTGGTTCTTCACTGGAGGTCCTTGATGGTAGCAAGCCTAAGTCCCTTCTCTGACTTCCCTCTGGTTGAGTTGGGGGCGGGGGTTGCTGGCTGTAACATGCCTGGTTGGGGCTGTCTGTGACCAGGGTGGGAAGTGTGCTGAGCACCCCGAAATTCAGAATGTGCAGCCTCACTGAATTCCCTCGTTAACGTCCAAGTCCACACCCTGCCTGCATGCTTCATGTCCTGAGCCTCTCCAGTTTTCATTTCCTCTTAGAAGGAGCTTCTCAATGTGGGAGGAGAAGTCACCTGGCTGGGGGTGGGGGGTGGGGTGGGGAGGGGAGGAGGGAGGGCAGCTACTTAGGGTCCCCCTCTTGATCTAGATTTATAAATCTCCCTCATTTCAGCCTCAGCCTTCACCCTGACCTCCTGCAGTTACTGCTGCCCCCAATGCTAAGCCTCGCAGGCACCTGTAGAGAGACCCCCCCCCCCCCCCCGCCAGCCCGTCTGGCAGGCACCTCACTTGGACTCTTCTGTTTTCCTACTTAATTGCACATGCCCCATCCCACCCATACTTTCATCTCTGCAATTCTGTTGACATCTCCTGTCTGCTGTTATCTATCCCCTTGTCCCTTCTCTCTTTATAAGTTAATATATTTTTTTATCCCTTTGCTGTTACTTCCAAGAGGCTTATGGGGAGAGAGAATGGAAATATACATGTGCTTTTGAATGAGTGAATGAATGAATGTATAATTGAATAGTTAATGCTTCATTTTGACTGAAGTTGCAACTGACTTTAAAACAGAAAGGCTGGGGGGCACCTGGGTGGCTCACTCGGTTGAGCGTCCGACTCTTGGTTTTGGCTCAGGTCATGATCTCATGGTTCCTGAGTTCCAGCCCTGCATCGGGCTCTGTGCTAGCAGTGCAGAGCCTGCTTGGGATTCTCTCTCTCCCCCTCTCTCTGCCCCTCCCTTGCTTGCGCTCTCTCTCTCAAAATAAATAAACTTTAAAAAAACACGCACGGAAGGGCTGGATTTTATTTACCATTTCCTGCTCTCTGTCGTGAGTTCGTATTTTGAGGTATTTCCTTTTTGGCGTGACTTTGTCCCTTTGGCCAATGACTGCTTCCCTGAGCCCAGCCTATGGGCTTCTAAATGTGTGGGCTGGTCACAAGAGGCCCAGGCCAGCGACTGTGGTATGTGTCATGGAACCCACCCCAGGGCAGCAACCCCAGCTTCTGCAAAAGTTCCATTGCAAGTCAGTTGTTTGGAATGCAGAACATATTTTCCTATGGAAACAATATAATAAGGGAAAATTTTCGTTCCTAGGCCAACTTTCAAGAGTCTGTTTAAAACTCATAGATATGAATATTCTTTATTAACATACTCATCCTTCAAATTTATCGAATACCAATTATGTGTAATTTAAACATTATACTATTATTACAGGATTCCATCAAACACAGTTTTTTAAATACATCACTTTGCTCAATTTTTAGCTTCTATTGTTTTTAACTTCCAAATGGTCATCTCTTTTCCAAACATAACCCCTTTTATCCTTCCCCTAACTCACCTGCCCACCTTAGAAAACTCATGTGAGAGTCAGTGAAAAAGTTCATTTGTCAGAGACAGAAAGTTCCTGATGATGTCTGAAGGGAGAAGCACCCAGAGGACTCCTCTGTCCAGTGAGGGGCCATCCTAGGAAGTGAGGGGCCTGTCCAGTGAGGGGCCATCCTAGGAAGTCACTGACCATGTTCTCCAGCACACCGCCATGACTTGGGTCAAATTGGGAATTAGCTCTTTTTTTTCTTTTAATTTTTTTTTACATTTATTTATTTATTTTTGAGAGACAGAGAGAGCACAAGGGGGGGGGGGTGGACAGAAGAGAAGGAGACACAGAATCCAAAGCAGGCTCCAGGCTCCGTGCTGTCAGCACAGAGCCGGACGCGGGGCTTGAACTCACAAACAGCAAGATCCTGAACCGAGCAGAAGTCAGACGCTCAACCGACCGAGCCACCCAGGCACCCCCCCCCCCTTTTTTTTAAATATTCATTTTTGAGACAGAGAGAGGCAGAGCATGAGCAGGGGAGGAGCAGAGAGAGAGAGGGAGACACAGAATCTGAAGCAGATTCAAGGCTGTCAGCTGTCAGCGTGGAGCCTGACACGGGGCTCAAGCCCTTGAACCGCGAGATCATGACCTGAGCCGAAGTGGGATGCTTAACCGACTGAGCCACCCAGGCACCCCAGGACATTAGCTGTTTATCAATATCTTTGGGATTGCTAAGGCTGCAGCACTGACACAACCCAAAATCCACTTTTTAAGCCTGGACCCCCGTAAATATTGGCTGTTTTCTGCCTTCCCAGCGCAGGCCTTCATGTGCTTATTTTCTTGCACGCTGAGTTGCTTTGGGCTTGCCGAGAGCAATGCTCTCACTCACGAGGAGAGGGGACAACTACCTTGCAGGGGACATTTGAAACGCTTACCAAATTAAGTTCTTTGGCACTTTCTCCCAAGGTTATTCTGGGCAAGAGTATCATCCAAGATGGCAAACACATACTCATACAGCCGTTGGTTCGTTCATTAAACCGTAGTGAAGGCTTACTATGTGCCCGACACCATGCTGAGGGCTGAGGGTGCCTTCCTGGAGCTACCTCCACCCCATCCATGTGGCACTCTGAACAGCAGAGAGGAAGAAAGTACCACAGCCCGAGAGGAGTGTTCCCTCTCACTGACCTTCCCCTTTCCCCAAATAGAGTTCTACCAGCTTGGAAGAGGAGGGAGAAGCAGGAGAGGGAGAGATAGGGGAGCTAGCTGTATGGGTCTCCTTTTATTGACCGTCGAGCTCTGGGGTCAGAAGGTAAAAGAACCCCCATGGAAAATTGCAGAAGCTCAGAGCAGAGGAGACTTGTACCTCGCTTCCTGTAGGTCACTTCCCAGAGAAGCCTGTGTGTGTGAGAGTAGAAGAGGTGTGGGTGAGGGAGGCGTCCAGGGTCCTGGGCTGGGGCAAGCCTCACAGTGTGGTGCGGAAAGAGTGGCCACCACCTCCCCTTCCCACAGACAGGACCCGGAATTGGTGAGAGAGGCCAGAGGCCCCAACACATTTGGGAAAAGGAGGAGGCAGAGGGCTTTGGAGGCCACAGCAGGACCTGGGGCATTCAGGAACAAGCCAGGTAGGTGAGTATCAATGGCCAAAGGCTAAGAGGACTTGAGAAAGAGACTAAGGACAGAATGCTGAATCTGACTAAGCTGATAAACCTGAAGTGACTCCATGCTCATTAATGTGGCTGAGTTGGTCTGAAAAGGATGAAATTATATCTCCTGTGACAAAGAAATGAAAAATTACAAAATATAATTTATTACATTTGACATGTATGTGACTTATAAAATTTGTTCCCGCTTCACAAATACATTTGAAAATTATACATCTTCATATGTTCTTTAGGGGAACATACAGGTGATGAAATAGAGGCTGAGAGGGAGGACTTATGTTGGATGGGGCTTGAGGGGGGCCCTTTAAACAGGTCTCTCTTTAAGCTGAAGCCTGAAGGGTGAGAAGGAGCCAGCCACCCCAAGAGTTTTAAGAGTGCTCTAGGCAGAAGGAATAGCACGAGCCAAGGTCCTGAGGCAGGAGAGGGCTGGGCTCTCAGAGGAACTGCAGGAAGTTCAGTATGACTGAGCGTAGTGAGCAAGGGAGGGAGCCCAGGTGAGCTCGGAGAGCTTGGAGATAGACAAGCAGATCGAGCAGGGCTTTGGGGTCCTTCAGTAATTAGCAACCCCTAAGCTGCCACATGAAGAAGTCCTTCTTCCACCCCTAACCCCCTGCCTTCATTAATAAACCCTCTTCTCTTCACACTGTGGTTTGCAGCTCTGTCTCATACCAAGGCCCATTTCCCTTACACCTTTGGCGTCCTCAGCACCCCTCAGTACAGACCTTCCCTTGTAGGGTTTCTCTTCACCTCCTCCTCTTGGTATCTGGTGGGCTGGAAGGATGCATAGTAGATGAGTAAGGGCTAACAAGTGAGTAGATTTTTAGGCCTCCCTCCCCAGCACTGTCATGCAGTAGGCCTGGGTGGGGCCTGCACTCTGCATGGTTACCAAGCTCCCACAGGAATGCGATGCCACCTGCATCCAGGTGAGAAGCTCCAGGTGAAAGAGGCAGGTCATATTTAGGCAGGAGGGAGGAAGAGTGGGGCAACTCAATTAAGAATTTTGACTCCAGGGTAGTGTGACAGTGAATTTTATCTCTCAGGTTAACTGGGGTCATGGGGTGACCAGATATTTGGTCAAACATTATTCTGGGCGTTTGTAGATGAGTTGAGCTTTTAAATCAGTAGACTGAGTAAAGCAGATTACCCTCCCTAACATGGGCCTTATCTAATCAGTTGAAGGCTTAAATAGAACAAAATAGAACAAAAGGGCTGACCTTGTTGACCCTTAAGAGAGAACTCCTCCTGCCTGACTGTTTTTGAGTTGGGACATCATTTTCTTTCGTTCTTTCTTTCTTTCTTTCTTTCTTTCTAGTTTTTATTTATTTTGAGAGAGCGAGCGAGCAGGGGAGGGGCAGAGAAAGAAGGAGAGAGAGAAGCCCAAGCAGGCTCCACACCATCAGTGTGGGGCCCAATGTGGGGCTTGAACTGATGAACCATGAGATCACGACCTGAGCCCAACCCAAGAGTCAGATGCTTAGCCGAGTGAGCCACCCAGGCACCCCGAGCTGGGACATCATTTTCTTCCTGCCTTCAGACTTGTTCTGAAACATTAGCTCTTCCTGGGTCTCAAGCCTGCTAGCCTTTTGACTGGAACTATACTGTCAGTTTTCCTGGGTCCCTGGCTTGCTGACTGAAGATCTTAGAACTTGCCAGCCTCCATAATCCTGTGAGCTGGTTCTTATTATCTATCTACCTATCATCTATCTATCTGTCAATCATCTAATCTATCTATCCATCTAATCTCCTAATGGTTCTGTTTCTCTGGAGAACCCTGACTAATACAGGTAGTGATAACTGTTTCTTTCTTTTTAGGATGCTCAAAACTTTATAGTATGGCAGGGAATGCTGTCCTGATGGTAAAGGTTGTTCATAAACATTGGTATAAGAAACAAGAAAGTGCTATGTGACATAGGTCTTTTTGGGAGACTTTAAAAAAATAATTATGGCTACTATTTATAAATGCCCTCTGGTGATATTTTACCTCCTCTCTCTTGTAAATACTTATGTGATGTCTGGCTCTCTTGTAAGTATAATCTCCACGAGGGCAGAGACAGTCTCTGTTTTGGTCACCACCATATCTATGAGAGAGAGCCTAACACATGGTAGGTGCTCGGTAAATGCTTGGTTGAGGGAGTCAGTCAATCTATATCTAATCTTCCCTACAACACCCCATGGTAGGTACTGTGATTCCCATTTTTAAAAAAGGGAACCAGGGCGTCCGACTTCGGCTCAGGTCCTGATCTCACAACTTGTGAGTTTGAGCCCCGCGTTGGGCTCTGTCCTGACAGCTTGGAGCCTGGAGCCTGCTTCGGATTCTGTGTCTCCCCCTCTCCCTGCCCCTCCCTCACTCATACTCTGTCTCTCTCCTTCAAAAATAAACATTAAAAAAAATTTTTTTTAAAGCAAATCAGGGGTGCCTGGGTGGCTTAGTCAGTTGAGCGTGGGACTCTTAATTTCAGCTCAGGTCATGATCTCACGATTTCGTGGGTTTGAGCCCCACGTTGGGCTTTGTGCTGTCAGCGCGGACCTTGTGTAGGATTCTCTCTCTCTCTCTCCCTCTCTCTCTCTCTCTGCCCCTTCCTCACCCACACTGTCTCTGTCTCTCTCAAAAAAATAAATAAACTTTAAAAAGCAAACCAAACCAAAGCTCAGCCTGAATGCTGTTGTTCTCTGATTACAACACCCCAACCCCCCTTCCTTCCCTGTCTGCCCTGCCCCGGGTCCTGGGAGGCTGACCTGTACAGACATACAAAGTGGAGTCCTGGCCAAGGAAGGAGAGAGAGGTCAAGGTTCTAACCTCTGTTCCACGTGTGGTGCTGATACAGTGGCTGTGTTTCTTCAGGGCCATGGCTCCTGTCAGGTGGCCCCCTTTCCATGGCTCCAGCTTTCAACAGGATCTAATAAAATATTCCCTCCCCTTGCCCTTCAGGCCTGCAGTGGTCATGGCTTCCTGCTCTTACCAGTTTCCTGGTACTTCACCATCCCTTGTTGCCAAAACCCTTTATGCTGCCAAAGCCTCAGTTAATAGTCCCTTTATTCAACTCCCCTTAGTTGGGGCGCCTGGGTGGCTCAGTCGGTTACGTGACCAATTCTTAGTTTGAGCTCAGGTCATGATCTCACGGCTTCATGGGTTCAAGACCCACACCAGGCTCTGTGCTGACAGTGTGGATTCTCTCTCTCCCTTTTTCTCTGCCCCTCCCCTGCTCACTCGCTCTCTCTCTCGAAATAAGTAAATAAACTTAAAAAAGAAATTTTAACTCTCCTCAGTTAAATCACTCATGTGTGCCATCATTTTCCTGCTGGGATTCTGACTGATAAAGAGAAATTAGGTAACAAAACCATACGGCTAAAAGGTGGTAGAGGCAGAATTCAAACCCAGGTATTTTTGTCATACATTTTGTTACACCTCACGACGTCCACTCTCACAAATTGGCTAAGAATGAACCTACCCCATGAAGTCCTATAATTTCTTCTAGAACATTCTACAACTCTAGCATGTTTTATCACCTCCCTCCTTCCAGAGAGGAAAATTGGTAAAATGGAAATTGGGCTTGGCCTTCTGTAGCCCCAGACATCCCAACTTGAATCCAGGCTATGCTGCTAGTTATGTGTCTCTGAGCAAATGGCTTGACCTCTCTGAGCCTCTGTCTCCTGGTTGAGAAGTGGAGCCATGCTACAGCAGGTGGGAATGAGGAGTAAATAAATCAAGGTATTTGTATCACGAGCTCAGTAAAGTTGGTGTTTCCTCTTCATTCTCCTAAGTTCAAGTCTCATGGCAATGCCTGAATGAATACCTGACTGAAGTCACTCAGTCTCTTTCTTGGTTAAAAAAGTGTTGCTCAGGGGGTGCTCGCTGGCTCAGTCAGTACAGCATGCAACTCTGGAACTCAGGGTTGTGAGTTCAAGCCCCACATTGGGTGTAGAGATTATAAAGAAATAAACTTAAAAAAAATATTTTTTTTTGGCTCAATCTCTGTGCAGGGAAAGATGTCAGAGGTTTTGACTAAAAACATGTGGGCGTGTTGCAGAAGAAGGCTTCCAGAGTCTTCAGCTCAGGACACAGATCTTTTCTCCCACACTTTCCTTCGGGCATTTAGTGTTACTGACGCTCTTGTGACATGGCAGAAAGTGAATCTCATGACCAGAGTGTTTTTTCTCCGGCGCTAATGACTGTGACTAAAATAGGCATTATGGGGGGTGCCCACACAGCCCTCCCCTTGCAGAAGTTCTGAAGGCCACACTGCTTCAGAAGGGTGCACTGGGTTTGAGGGACAATTGCTGGTGAACCTAGTTTCTTTAGAAGCCTCACAATGTGTAAGTGAAAACACATTAAGGAAAGCTCACTAGTACAGAATTTATGGAGTCTGGGGCAGAGGCTGGCCAGGTTCTTCCAAAGGGAGAATCTGAAATTTGAATCTGGAATTTGAATTTCAGATAAACAACACACAATTTTTTTTTAACCATAAGTATGTCCCAAGAAGCGTCTGGGATATACTTATACTAAAAATTCTTTGTTTTTGTCTCAAATTCCCATTTCCTTGAGCACTGTGTATTTTTATTTGCTTAATCTGGAATCTCCATAGATGAGGGGCAGATAGATGTTTCGCTGGCCTTAGAGAACATTGGTCTCAGGATCTCCTCACACATTTAAGAAACTCTCTTCTACTCAGAAACCAATGAACCATGTGCTTTTTATAAACTGTTTTTTTATATCCATTAAAAGAGGATTCTAACATTCTATTAGTTAAGTTCTAATGTCTATGTTCTTGAGAATAAAACTGCATTTCTTTAAGAATATGTACTTATAAGGGTGCCTGGGTGGCTCAGTCTGTTAAGCGTCCGACTTCAGCTCAGGTCATGATCTCTAGGTCCGTGAATTCAAGCCCCACATTGGGCTCTGTGCTGACAGCTCAGAGCCTGAAGCCTGCTTCCGATTCTGTGTCTCCCTCTCTCTCTGCCTCTCCCCTGCTTGCACTCTGTCTCTCTCTCAAAAATAAATAAACATTAAAAAATTTTTAAAAAAGAATATGTAACTATATCCTTTATCCAGAGACCATGTATCAAGCAACTTCAAATTTTGTAACACTGCTAAGCTTTTACTGTGTATATGTGTGAGATATTTCACATGTATATATTAAGTATTCCTCAAGATACTGAGTAATTATCTTGTGCTTTTCATTTGTATGGTGTGCATTTCCATACTATTGGCTATATTTTGTTTATACTGTTTATTTCTCTTAAACCAGTAATAATTATACCATAAAGTGCAATATTTATAGCACAGCAAAGGTCTGTGAAACCACAAATATTTTTTGCATCTTCAATTCAATAAAGCATGCTTTCATTGGTTAAAAACAACAACACAAAACTACACGACCCCCATTAGAGATGCCAGGGGGCTTACGCACTTGACTTAGGGCACTGCTCAACTTTTTGTAGATATGTACTCAAAACCGAATGTTCTAGTTCCTATTCTTCCAAGTTCTCGATTTTCATGTTTCCCACCTCATGGGAGCAGTGGGGAGCAGACTAGGAAAGTGGCTGGGCTTTCCACTAGAGGTGTGCACACTAAGGGCAGGAAGCAGTGTAAGAGCACAGGTCCCCCCACCCCCAATACAGGGCATCACAGTCCGGGGGCATTTCCTGTCAGGGCTGGTAGGCTGGCAACATTATGTTGGCCCCCGTTGGCATCACTGAGTTACTGAGGCATATAGTAATGTGGCACGTCACCATGCAAAACTTAAAATTATGTTCAGGTCAAAACTTTTGTCTTCCCATCTCCAGAAAGGGCATCACGACACTTTTTAAAGTATTATTAGAGTTCTAAGAGTTCTAGACAATGTCACAATTTTCTCAGACAATTGGAAGACTGCAAATATGAAATAATTATTGGCTTTTAACATGTCTCTCATTAGTAGTGAAAACGGAGAAAAGAACAATGACCGTATTTACATACTACTCCGGAAACTGGGCAGCAGTAGTAAAAAAAAAAAAAAAAAAAAAAAAGAGGATCCTTCCCTCAGCAGAGCTCAAAATCTATGGAGGGGTATTTGTATCCACCAGGATAGCCTAGGTTATGCTATAGCAACAAACAACTCTAAAACCCTCGGTGCCTTTATTATTATTATTTTTAATGTTTATTTTGTTTTGGGAGAGGGGGAGGGGCGGAGAGAGGGGGACAGAGGATCCGTCCAAAGCGAGCTCTGCGCTGACAGGCTGACAGCAGCGAGCCTGATGCAGGGCTCGAACTCACAAAACACGAGATCATGACCTGAGCAGAAGTCTGACGCTCAACTGACTGAGCCCCCCAGGTCAGTGCCTTTAAAACCATGAATTTGTTTCTCATTCATCACCGTCCACTGGCCATCTCTGTTAGTCCCACTCCAGAGCCCAGACTGATAGAGCGGTCACCAGCTGGCTAGACTGTTGTCATCCAACCAAGGGGACGTTCATTTTATAGAAGAGCATTTCTGGATTTCGGGTGATTCAGTGATGTAGCTAGATAAGGTCCAGAACCTTCCCGAAGTCACAGAATTTAAATTCTTACACCAGTGCCTCTTCCTTTCTGCAGATACAAGCTATCCTGTTAGGCTGGCCACCCTCCAGGAAGACTGTGAGTAAACAAAGCTCCAGGTTCAACTTCAAAGGTGTAGTTTTTCTATGTGTTAGCACTATTTTATGCACTGGGTATACAGTGATGACCAAAGCATATAGAGTGTGTCTCCTTATGGAGCTTATGGTTTTGGGGTGGGGGGAGACACAACACAGAGTTGAGCTTCCCAAACTCGGGAGGAAAGACTGAGAAACTGCTCCGGAGAGTTGCCCGGGCTCCCAGGGCTACAAGTTGTGTAAGAGGATGCAGGCACAGCCTGCTGATTGGGAATGGGTCGGCGACTGGATCTGCCGTGTCCCTGTCACCACCATGCAGCAGTGACCCTGCACTGACCCCAGAAACGCTGGTTAGGGGTTGGGATCCAGGGGGCTGGCTGAGGCAACTACAAGAGTGGGAGTGAAGGAGGGGGTGAGCACAGAGTGAGAAAGGGAGAAAGAAAGCAAAAAAAAAAAAAAAAAAAAGTAACATGACTCCCATCTGAAATGAGCCTGCAAACCCAAATTCCAGAACACATGAAGAAATCTAATGCCGGGACAGACGGCCAACAGAGTCAAAAAAGTAGGACAGGATTTCATTCCACATGGAAACTAATTTTGTAGATCAGCCAAACAAATACTTTAGAATAAGTACCTCTGACGTGTCAAAAGGGATGGATAAAAGAAATTATTAGAAAATTAAGGGGTGCCTGGGCGGCTCAGTGGGCTAAGTGTCTGACTCTTGCTTTTGGCTCAGGTCACGATTTCACAGTTTGTGGGTTCGAGCCCTGCACTGTCAGTGTGGAGCCTGCTTGGGATTCTCTTTCTCCCTCTCTCTCTCTCTGCCCCTCCCCTACTCACACACTCTCTCTCAAAATAAAATAAAATAAAATAAAATAAAATAAAATAGAAAATTAAAAACAATGCCAGGTTAATTTTCTTTCTTTTTTAAAAAATTTTTCCCTAATGTTTATTTTTAAGAGACAGAGCATCAGCGGGGGAGGGACATAGAGAGAAGGAGATACAGAATCCGAAGCAGGCCCCAGGCTCCGAGCTGTCAGCACAGAGCCCAACGTGGGGCTCAAACCCACGAGCCATGAGATCGTGACCTGAGCTGAAGTCAGATGCCCAACTGGGCTCACCACCCAGGCGCCCCATTAACTTTCTTAAAAAGAGTTACTTGAAAATCTGAGGAATGAATAATAAAGTCTTTGAAATTTAAAATAGCCTGGCTGAGAACATTTCTGGACTGAATGAAGTTGCAGAGCACAGCAGTGAAGGTGAAATTGGTTGTGGGGAGCACGGCCAGCGTCTGGACAGGGAAGAGAAAGCATTAAGACACATGGGGGGATCGACTGAGAGACACCGACTGCCATCTGATAAAAATTCTGAAAGAAGAGAAAGGAGGCAATGACAGTCCAGCAACGTTTAAAGAGATCATGACTCGGAATTTTGCGGAATTGAAGACTTCAAATCAAAAGTACATTCAAGGGCCGCCTAGGTGGCTCAGTTGGTTGGCGTCTGACTTCAGCTCAGGTCATGATCTCACCATTCGTGAGTTTGAGCCCCACGTCGGGCTCTGTGCTGACGGCTCAGAGCCTGGAGCCCGCTTCGGATTCTGTGTCTCCCTCTCTCTCTGTCCCTCCTCACTTTCTGTTTCTCTCTCTCCTCTCTCAGTAATAAATAAACACCTAAAAAAAATTTTTTTTTAAAAAGTACATTAGAGTACCAAACACAGAAATAAGAATAAACCAATACCTAAACTCATCGTAACAAAATTGCAGAACATGAAGGGTAAGGATAATCCAAAAGTCAGCAGAGATAAAAGAGGGACTACCTACAGAGGAATGAGCATGGGTGCAGTGGCAGCCCTTTTGTAGGCAGTAGATTCCAGAAGACAATATGCTGATGTGCTCAAAGTGCAGAGGGAAAATCATGGTCAGTTTAGAATTCTATACCCTGAAGAGTAAAGACACCTCAGCCACACAAAGACCCAGACAGTTTGGCAACCACAAACGGTCACTAAAAGAACTACTAAAGGGTATTATAGTTTAGTGTATGTAATCAGTTATTGGTTGTAGAAAATACTGTTTTTTTTTATATTTAAGAGGATGAAACTACAAGTCTGGAACAAAAATAAGAGGGGAGCAGGGTTCAACAGGTAACTAAACAGTACTGGTGCTTTTGTTGTGGCCAAGAGAATATTAAGCTATGAATACTTCACATCTTAAAAAGTATATTCTGTAAGAGCAAAGCGAAAAGTGAAAAAACAGACAAAAACAGGACGAGTAAATAAAGTGATCGACTTAATAAACTAAGGAAAGAACACCAGAGAAACCTAAACTAGAAATAAGAAAATAATAAATAGAAGAGAAAAAAGTTAAAAAATAGTATTTGGGGAAGATAGATAAAACCAAATGTTTGTTTTTTGAAATAAGTACGGAAATAGACAAACCTTGAGCAAAGGGATCAAGACAAAGGAAAACACACACACACACACACACACACACACACACACACAGAAAATAGGAATAAAAAGGGGCCAGAGGGGTGCCTGGGTGGCTCAGTCCGGTAAGCAGCCGACTTCGGCTCACGTCATGACCTCGCGGTCAGTGGGTTCGAGCCCCGCGTCGGGCTCTGGGCTGACCGCTCAGAGCCTGGGGCCTGTTTCAGATTCTGTGTCTCCCTCTCTCTCTGACCCTCCCCCGTTCATGCTCTGTCCCTCTCTGTCTCAAAAATAAATAAACGTTAAAAAAAGGGGGGCTAGAAAGAGAAAATAGGAATAAAAAGTGGGGCGTCTGGGTGGCTCAGTCAGTTAAGCCTCCGACTTCAGCTCAGGTCATGATCTCGGAGTTCAGTTCATGAGTTGGAGCCCCACATCAGCCTCTCTGCTGTCAGGGCAGAGCCCACTTCAGATCCTCTGTCCTCTCTCTCTGCACCTCCTCCACTCGCACTCTCTCAAAAATAAATAAATTTCTAAAAACGTTAAAAAAACAGATACAATGAAGATGTAAAAATACTTAAAAGAATACTATTAACAACTTCATGCCGATAAATATGGACACTTAGAAGAAGTGGATAATTTTTAAGGAAAAATAAAATTTTGGTGATGGATTCAGGTAAAACCAGAATAAAGCCTTAGTCATTAAAGAATTTAAATTGGCGGGGCACCTGGGTGGCTCAGTTGGTTACGTGTCCGACTTCGGCTCAGGTCATGATTTCGCGGTCCGAGGGTTCGAGCCCCGCGTCGGGCTCTGTGCTGACAGCTCAGAGCCTGGAGCCTGCTTCCGATTCTGTGTCTCCCTCTCTCTCTGACCCTCCCCCGTTCATGCTCTGCCTCTCTCTGTCTCAAAAATAAATAAACGTTAAAAAAATTAAAAAAAAATTTAAATTGGCAATGAAAAGTCTTCCCATCTCCAAAGACATCAGGCCCTACTGGTTTTATCAGATCTTCAAAAAATAAATCAATGTCATTTTAAAAATCTGTTTGAAAGAATGAAGGGGAAAGGGAAGAAGACTACATAATTTATTTTTTAAGATACTAAATCCAGACACGTATACGTAAAGTATAACTTAATCTCACTTTTTATATGGATGCAAAATCTTAAAGAAAATAACACGATTGGACAGGATTTAATCACAAATTGAAAGCATAATTCAAGACTAGGAAACCTAAAATGTTTTTAGTCTCATCTTGATAAATGCAGAAAAAACATTTCACAGAGCAAAGTAGTTATTCATAGTTAAAAAAAAAAAACCTTTGCAAACTAGGTATAAAGGCAAATTTCTTTACCTGACTAAGGCCATATATCAAAATTCTATAGGCAAATATTACACTAACTTTGGATATTTTAAAGACAGCTCCAAAAAAGTAGGAATAGTGTAAGGATACCAGTTGTAAGCCTTTATTCAGCATTGTACTGAGGGTCTTAACTGATGCAACAGAAAGGGGAGAGAAAGAAAGAAACACAGAGGGACAGAGGAATAGAGAGGGATTGAAAAAAATCCCTTGTTTGCAGGGATCTTGTTTGCATCTTCTTGTTTGCAGCAAATGTGATTACCTACATAAAGAATTACAGAAAATTCACAGAGAAATTCTTAAAGCTAAAAAGCATTCAACAAGGATGCTGGATAGAAAAGTCACACAAAATCACTAGCATTCCTACACAATAACTAATTAGAAAACATAATGGGAAAAAAAAAACGATCCCATTAACAACAGTAGTAGAAATTATGTGTCCCCTCAGGACAAATTTGTTGAAAGGTGTGCAAGACCTTTATGGAGAAAGCTAGGAAAGTATTATTGAACAATATAAAGACCCAAATGCATGGAGAGAAATAGCATGTTCATCGATTACTCAACAATGTAAAAGTGTCCATTTTCTCCATATTGATCAATAGACTTGATGCTATTTCAATTTTGAAAATCCCCAAAATACGTGGTGTGTGTGTGTGTGTGTGTGTGTGCGATTCTTAATAAGCTAATTCTGAAATTCATGTGAAAGGGACAAGAAGGATCAAGACGAGTCTGAAGAAGAGGAGGGTAGTAAGACTGTGGTGGTATTGGTGCAGGAGACAGACATACAGATGAGGGGATCAGAACAAAAGCCCAGAAATACTTCGACACACAAGGAAACTCTGTAAGGTGGCATCACAACACAACGGGGGAGAAGAGACAAAGATTAAAGACCCAAATGTGAAAAGCAAATGTTTGTAAATTTTAGAAGAAACCACAGGAAAGTACATTTATTATCACCAAGTAGGGGAAGATTTCTCCTATAAGATACAAACATACAAACAATAAAATAAGAGAGAAATGTTTGCTCACATGAAGACAAAAAACAAACAAACAAACAAAAACCAAACAACCAATGCACCAAAAAAGACACTATAAATATAATGGAAAAAAATTACAGAACGGGAGAAGGTATTTGCAATGCATATAACCAAAAAGGGGAAATATTTTAAGGAGGAGACATTATATAAGCTTAATTCTTTGATTTCAGGGCAATAAAACAAGCTATTAATACTAGGAATTAAAATAACAAAGTCTAAGGACAGAACAAAAATTAGAACAAAAATCAAAGTATAGGAACATGGCAGAAGAGAATTAAAATAACAACACACCATATCAAAAGTTATGAAATGTTATCAAAGTATATGGAAAGGTGAAATTATAATCCTTATATTTTTATTATTTTCAGGGGAAGGAAAAATGAAAGTATTCAATCTAAAGATTTACGAAAATGACAATAAAATTCTTAAGAAATCAAGAGAAAGAAAAATTAAGGCAAAACCAAAACTAAATGAGTTAGAATAGAGGAAACTTTATAGACTTAATTTAAGAGTTTCTTAAAATAAAATAGAGAAACCTTTAGAGAAAATAAAGAAGGAAAAAAAAAAACCCTGTGGATAACAAAATTAGAAATGAAAAGAAGGATCCAACATCAGATAAAGAGATATTTTCAACATAAGGCAATACTTTGTAAAATTTTAAGTTAAATTTGAAACTATTTCTTCTGGAACCAAAATTAGAAATATAAAACCTAAATATAATTATCACAGCTAGAAAAACTAGAAGAGAAAAGAAGGAAAGAACTGTCTCCAGAAAAAAAAAAAAATTGCCTAGGCCTAGAAACCTTTAGAAGGAAAAATCTTTCAACTCTTAAGGGATAGATAATTACTGTGTGTCAGTTATTACTTCCAAACATTGAAAAATAGAAAAAGTATGCCTAAATTACAGAGATAATCCTGATGTCAAAACCTGAAAAAGATAGCTTGAAAAAAAAAAAGGAAAATAGGTTTAATCTAAATTATGAACAGAGAGAAGAAAATCTAAAGACAGATACTAGAATAGCAAAAGAATAACCCCAGTAGAGTTTAACCTAGAATGAAAAGGTTTTTGTTTCAATATTTGAAAAATCCAGTAGTAGAATATATCACATCCACCGGTTCAAAAAGAAAATCCAACAATAGATACAGAAAAAAGCATTAAAATCTAATAGCTAGTCCTTATTAAAAAATGATTATAAGTTTAAGAACTTCTTAACACTAGTATTACAACAGTCAACACTGTCCTTAAGAATGAAACACTAAGGCAATATTATTAAAATCAGGAACAAAATAGGGATATAAGCTATTGCCATTTTTATTTAATTTTGATCTGGGAGTTCTGACCAATTAATAGTACATATATAAAAATAGGATGCATGAGTGTTAGAAGGGAGAAAACAGATTTATATTTTTTTGTAGATGATATAATTAACTCCTGGAAACTCAAAAAAATAATTCATCTAAAAATTATTAGAGGTGGTTTGGGAGTTCAAGAAAACTGCTAAATATACAAAAGAGAGGCAAAAACCTATGTAGCTTTTCTACATAGAAATACTATCCAGTTCAAAAATACAGTGAAAAACATAAAATTATAATAACAAAAATGAATAATGATGACATTGAAAACCTCTTAAATGCCTTGGAATAGCTTTCAGAAGAAAGTGAAAGATTCACATAATAAAAACTACAAAATGTTACTGAAAAATGTAGAAGAAAATTTAAACATTAAGTTCCTTGGCCACGATGTAGGATTTTTCAAATTCGTCTGTATGCTTAATATATTTTCAATAAAAATCTCAATAAGATTCTTTTCAGAATTTGACATCATCATTCAAATTCTTACTGAAAGAATAATTAGGTATGAATGGCAAAGAAAATGTGCATGAAAAGAAATGAGGAGGAAGAGGCCCCGCCAGGTGTTAAAACCATTTGAAAAAGTAAGTATCAGTAAAATCATGTGCAATTGACAAAAGAACGAATGTACAGATCAATTTCTCATTATATTTTCTAACAGAATAGATATTCTGAGGCCACATTATACACAACAGCTTAATCTGTGATGAAGAAAGCATAATAAGTCAGTAGGAATAAAATTATTGTTTAAAAAACTGTGATTATTTAGAAAAAAATAAATTTAAAGATTTACTCCAGATCGTAATCAAAATAACTGGATATGGATAAACAGATGTAATTAGATTTAAAATACAAATCTATTCAAATGAAACTAAAGGAAAATTAGAAGCACATCAAAAAATGTTCAAAAACTTTAGTCATCAAGGAGATGCAAATTAAAACTACAATAAGCCACCACTGTATGTCCAATACAATGGCTAAAATTTAAAAAGACCGACAGTATCCGATGTTAGTAAGGATATGGAGCAGCTGGAACTCTCATACGTTGTTGGTGGGAATGTAAAATGGTGCAATCACTTTGGGAAACAGTCTGGCAGTTTCTTGTAAATCTAAACATACATCTATTCTATGACACAGCAATTCCACCCAAAAGTACTTCCCCAAGGGAAGTAAAAGCATATGTCCACAAGAGGACAAGTACAAGAATGTTCTTGATGGCCCCAAGCTGGACACAGCCCATGTGTCCATCAAGAGAGAAATGGATAGACAAACTGTAACACAGACAAGTAATGAGATATTACTCTTAGCAACAAAAAGAAACTCCTGATACCCACCAGCAACAGATGAATTTTTAAAACATTATATTAAGTGAAAGAAACTTTACACAAAAGAGGTAGTCCTGTAAGAGTCCATTTATATAAAGTTCTAAAATAGGTAAAAATAATCTGATGAAAAAACTAAAAACCGTGGCTGCCTCTCAGGTAAAATGGGAGTGAGAGTCTACTGGGAAGGGATGCTATGGAAATTTCTGGGATGATGTTAATTTCTATTTACATATATTTTAAAAGCTTTATTTAAATATAATTCCTATTGCATACAATTCACCCATTTAAAGTGTACAATCCAATGGTTTTTAGTGTATTCATATATCTGTGTAACTATCAGCTCAAAAACAAAACGTACCCTTTAAACTTATAAATCTTGATAGGTTTATGCATTTGTCATTTGTCAAAATTCAAGGAATGACCCTCTTACGATTTGTGAGTTTCACTGTAAGTACATAAAACATATGAACTTTATGGTTTACGGGGTGGGTGGTGGGGGGAGTGGGTGAGATAGGTGTAGGGCATCAGGAGTGTTCATGAGTTGTGTTGATGAGTTCTGAGTAAGGTATGGAACCGTTGGGTCACTATGTTGTGAAACTAATACAGCACTGAAATTAAAAATTAAAATTTTTAAAAACCTTTTTTATTAAAAGAAAATCGGAATTAATTTTCAAATTTCTATATGGAAAGCTGTTTTCTTCAGAAAGGAAAATGTTGATAGATTTGATTACTTTAAATTTAAACGCCTTTGTATGTCAAAAAATATAGAAACATAACCAACATTAAAGTGCAAATATCAAGCCAGAGGATGATTATTATTTAAAAATATTAGACAAGGAGGTCTTTGTCTGTATATTTGATATATGTGGAAACATTCTAAGTCATTGTATTAAGGTACCAGCCAATATGTGTGGGCAGAAGCTCTGACTAGAAAATTCATAAATAGGAAATAACACTTGTTAACAAACATGGGGGAAATTTCTTTATGTTTACAGAAACTTAAATGAAAATTACATATATCAAAGAGCCTTGAATTTATATACTCTGATGTATTTTCCTTTGAGAAATATATTTATTCTCCTTGAGAAGACATATTTAAAGTAAAAGTGGGGGGCTCCTGGGTGGCTCAATTGGCTGAGTGTCCAACTTCAGCTAAGGTCATGATCTCACAGCTCATGAGTTCGAGCCCCGCGTCAGGCTCTGCACTGGCAGCTTGGAGCCAGGAGCCTACTTCTGATTATGTCTCCCTTTCTGCCCCTCCCCTACTTGTTCTCTCTCTCTCTCTCTCTCTTTCTCGCAAAAATAAATAAACATTAAAGACAATTTTTATAAAGTAAAAAGGAATAGCTATGCACAGAGATGTAAGGATAAGAATGTTTATTGTACCACTACCTGTAATGACAGGTCAGATATTACCCAAATGTTTAACATAGAATATTAATTAAATAAATTATAGTGTCAAGATAATAAATTAACTTAGGACTCTTGTATAACCATTAAAAATGATATCGTAGAAAAATACTTAATGATGTGGGAAGACATTTACATCCGGAGCTTAAAAAAAGAAAAAAGCCCCAAGCTTCCTTGATCCTTCCCCAAACCCATTCTCCTATATCCCCACTGTGGACATAGAGACATTTAGCTTCTGTCAACTTTCTCCCTTCTCTTTTTCCCACATCCCTTTGGAAGCTGTTTCTGTCTTTCACTTCTGGTGAGGAGGAAATAGACTGGCATTAAGATTGGGAAAGGAAATAAAACTCTTAAAAAAAAAACCCAGGAAACGTATGAAATACTGCTTCATTAACTATTTTTTTTTATTTGGGAAAAACCATATGTGCACATCATTAAACATTGGAATAATAAAAAAAATGCATATAATGGAAAGTCTCTATCAGTCCTAGGTGCCTTAATCAGTTTTTCTTAGATATATATTTTTTGGAAAGACATTTTCCATAAGCACCAAACAAACAAAACACAAGAAAACAAAGAAAGAGGAAAGAAGGAAGAGAGGGAAGGAAAGATTCAGGGAGAGAGAAAAAGAGAGAGAAGAAGGGAAAGAAATCAAGACAGGGACAATATGGGAGAAAATTAGAATAAGCTTTTTCTCTGAGGGGTTTAAAGAGACAAAATTTATTTGCGAATATATGTTAAACATTTGGATCTCAAATGTTCGGCAACCTGCTACTAACTTAATAATACCCAAAGGGGGGCACCTGGGTGGCTCAGTCGGTTAAGCATCCGACTTTGGCTCAGGGCATGATCTTGCAGTTTGTGAGTTCGAGCCCCACATGGAGCTGGCTGCTGTCAACGTGGGGCCCACTTTGGATCCTCTGTCTCTGTCTCTGTCTCTCTCTCTGCAACCCCCACCCCACTTGCATGCGTTCTCTCTCTCAAAAACCAATAAACATTAAAAAAAGAAATAAATCTTAAAAAAATAATACTATTAAACAAATATTATTTATAAGTACTTCTAAAACAAATCAGGATCGAAAGTGAGGAGGTTTTTACTTGAGACGTCTTAGGGAACAGTGAGCCAGTCATTCAAACCCAAATTAGGGTTCCTGGCCTGACACACATCTGTGTACCTGCAGGAACAAGGGAGTAGGGGCTGTGAAATCAGGACTGCCCCAGGCCCTGGACACGCAGCTCTGATATAAAGAGACTAGTGGAGGTTCGGAACCTTAGAGATGCCCCCAGCCTGGACTTACCCCACTGGAGAGTGTGTCTAGGGCAGAAGCACCCAATGACAGCCACTGGGAGCGTATACATTTTCTATCCTGGCGTCGTCCTCAGGCGCTCGGGATGGAACCACAGATCCCTGTTCTTTTTAACAACCACTTTGGACTGATTAGCCATGAATGTACTGGCTTATATTTACTGCTGACAATACTGTATTAATGAGTGGGGAGAGGACAGACCTGTCAATCCAGGTAGTCTGCCAAAAACACAGCTGGGCGTCTCAGCCGAGAGCAGGCTTAGGGCTCACGGTGTGTATCTTTCTCAGGGGATCCCCTTTTTTCCACCGTGCAAATGTAGAACATTCAAAAGGGTATGTTCTCAAGGGAGGAGATTTAATTAATTTTTACTGCTTCATCAAAGACATTCCTAAGTGAATAGGAATAGTTTTGTGTATGATGAAGCTTAAAAATAAACAATTTATTTATGAACAATTTGTAAGTGACCTTATAATTAGTCCAGGGCTTTTTCTCTTTATATATATATATATATATATATATATATATATATTTTTTTTTTTTTTTTTTTTTAAATGCTATTGACCACTCACCATGTACATAACTCCTTGCCAGAAGCTTGAAGAAAGTTCATACAGTGAGAAGGAAGGCTGGGGGAAGAAAGCAAAATGGGAACAAGAAGGGAAGGAAGGAGTTAACTTAGGGATAGAAGGAAAGAAGGAGACAAAGGCAGAGAAGCCAAAGCAGGAATGGAAAGAACAAGAGAACAGTCATCTGTCGCAGATGTCATAAAAAGCTAGAGCTGCCCTTGTAAGCCCTCATCAAAATTCAGAAATATGTCCTCACATATAAAATCAAGTGGTTGTTTTTCCCATCGGAAAAAAAAGGGCAGAGTAAAGTTTTCATAATTTCTACTTTTCTTTTATACCTTTACACACAGGTATCTGAGAGCAGAACTGGTTTTTTTTTTTTTTTTTGTCTTTTTTTTTTTTAAGGGCTTTTCCAGTCCAACTACTTCTCTTTCACCAGCCGTCACAGAGCCCAGACACTGAGTTGACTTTATTGTTATTGCAGCTCAAGTGATGACTGCAGTTCAAGAATCAGCAGGTGAAATGAAGCCTGACGGTCTCCTGATTTACCTCCAACATATAAGCAAATTAAATTACTGTCATGTTTTTAAATGAGCTTTCTCTAAAAGAGTTTCTGAGTGTTCCATTTTCATCTGATTTTAGCTGTTAGTCCCCGAGGATGTGAGCAGTTAATTTTCCTTATTAGTGCCAGTGCCTCCAGTAGATGCATCTCCAAGTGTAGCCCCACTTTCTGAGCTCTCTGGCTTGGCACAGGGAGAACTAAAGGCAAGTAGACCAACAAAACAGAAGAGCAGAGCTCTGATGCTCAAAGCTCTTATCTCACTCATTAATTCTTCAAGTACTTACTATGCACTTACTATGTGCAGGGCCCAAGTTAGACACTGTGAGTACAGTGATGGAGAGACACTACCCTTGCCTTCCCTAAGGCCTAAGAGTCCTCCTTTGAGGTGGGCACAGCAGGTTCTGTTAATATTCCCATTAAGAGTCTGGGAAACAGGGGCGAGGGACAGAGACAGCTCTGGGATTAGACTGAAGCCTAGCTCTTCTCTCCTGAGGTCTAAATACTTGGCTAACTGTACTCAATAGCTCTCAAACTTTTCTCTTCCTAGTTTAACAAAAGAAGGCATTTGCTGACCCCACAGCCCACCCCCATGGGATTCCACTCCCCATCTTTACAACTGGGGAAATGATTTGTGTCTCTGCTCCTGCCTTAGAAGCAGCAACACATTTCTTCACACAACTTTAGACTATTATTGTAACACTGGTAATAAAATGGCTTTAAGAAATAATTTGCTGAAGTCTTTAAATGTATCTTTCCCTAGAGCTGGGTATATAAAAATTAAGACTATAGGCGTGCTGGGTAAGCTCAGTTGGTTAAGCATCCCACTTTGGCTCGGGTCATGATCTCACCATTTGTGGGTTCAAACCCCATGTCAGGCCCTGTGCTGACAGCTCAGAGCCTGGAGCCTGCTTTGATTCTGTGTCTCCCTCTCTCTCTCTGCCCCTCTCCCATTCATGCTCTGTCTCTCTCTGTCTCTCAAAAAATAAACGTCAACAAAATAAGACTATAAAAAAGTTTTTTTCATATAAAGTGATCAGACCTCTAGGTATTCAGAGAGTGATGCTAGATCTGGATCTCTCCTTGGGGACCTCTGAATTCACCTGCCTTTCATGTCTGAATCCTTCCCAAAGAAGAGGAGCCCAGAGGGTAGGTGGTTTCTCCTGACAGCATTTTCTTATTCTTTCGCTCATTTCAGCTGTTAGCAGCAGCTGGTTTTTTTCAGTGCGCTGAAACACCCGCTGCCTTGTAAACATACTCTCTAATACCGTGCATTACTCATAGTTTGAAAAATCACTTTGACTCCTGAAACATAATTATGTTAATGTCAGATGAGTCAGCAGGAGGACGGCATGCTGCTGCTGTGGTAGCCCGTGCCTCCTGCCAGCTCTCAACCCCAGCGCCTGGGGCTTCAAAAAAAAAAAAAAAATCAAAAGAAGAGAAACCCCCTTTTGGTGGGAGGGAAGAGAACTTCTACTTATGGCTCAAGAAAGGGCTTCAAAGGAGTGATCAATTTCATTTTCGCCACAGCGTGAAAGGGAAAGCCGAAGTAGAATCGCTAACCCTAGGTTAATCCGTTTACGTGAAGAATAAACAGGAATTTGCAGAGTTTCTCTAGAGGATCTGTGATTTTTCCCTAGGAGATAAGTTGAGACAGCTCACTCTGATCAATATACAGTCATGATTCGTTATTCCCAGGGTTCCTCTCTGAGGTATTTTCACGCTCATGGGAGGTGATGCTGAGCTGGGAGGTGCAGGACTATTACCCTCACACATGCGTAGGAAATGGGAGGCTGCTCCTTTGCGTGGGGATTCCAGACCCTTGCTGGGCTCCCCACGACCCTCACTTTGGCTCTGTGCCCACTTGGGCAGCACGACTCCTTAGACAAGAATTTGTAGCCACTTTCTTGGGTCGTTTTCAGCATCACTTACAACCTCTCAATGGTTTCCCCTCCCCTAGCTGCTGGGAAATGAAGAGGAACTGCGCAGGACAGGGTTGGAAGTTTTCATGGCTGACCACAACCTCTACCTCCTCAGGCTCCTAGCCTTGGTCCAACTTGCCAGGAACCTCAGCTGTGCCCTTCTCAACCAGCCTCACACCCTACCCCCCTTGCCCTGGTGAATTCAGAGCATCATCCAAAGAGGCTTCCAGGTTTATTACTGCACCCATGTCTCATAATAACCCATATTTCATAGATGGGAAAACTGAGGTTCAGAGAAGGGGGGTCCTTGTGCAAGGTCACACAGTGAATGGCAGAGTCAGACGCTCTACTCTGCCAACAACAGAACAGCGAATCCACACTTTGAGGATGAAGAGTGTGTCAGTTAGGGTTGGAAGGACCCCAAGAGCACATATTTTTACAGACGAGACAAGTAACCAAAATCTAGAGAGAAGCAATGATTTTCCCAAAGCCACCCAGCTCAAAAAGTGGCAGAACCCACTGCCAAACAGGGTCTCCTAACCCCCCCGCCCAAGAGCTTTTCCTCTCTAACCTCCTTACTTCCTCATTCTGGACTTATTCCAGTTTAGACACAGAAAGAGCCTGCTCTCCCCAGTTAAGCTATGCAGCTGACACACTGGACACAAAGCATTCTATCCCCAGAGCACGAGACCCCACGAGAGCTAGAGATGTCGAGGAGGAGAATACCCAGGAAGGAAGGGGTTAACCCTGTCCTGCAGCTTTCCATGATGATATGGCTAATCAATATCCCAGATTAACTACAGCACCGATCAGTGGTATCTTCAAACTGTGGCTTCCTCCAGGCTCATTTCAAAGGCTGGGAGGACATCATTGCTCAATTGGGGGGCGGGGTGTGCTGACCCGGGCCCCACCGTTGTCATGTATCCTGTGAGAGGAAAAAACCCCTAATCCAACCTAGAGACTCTGCAGCCCCTAAGTCCAGGCCTTTTCAACCCCCCTCCCTGGGACGCCTTCTTGGGGCGCCACTAGACATCATGTACCTGGCTCATAGAACTTCCAGTTTTCCCACCCTTCCACAGGGTGGCACCGTCCCCCGGCCACGGTGGGTGCTCTCCCAGCTAAGGGCTTCCTGACCACACGCCTTTGTCCCATGACATTTTCCCCACTTGGCCCCAGAGACAAAGAAAAGTCAAGACTCACATTTTGGGGTGAAGTGCCAAAAATCCTGAGGGAACTGTGGTGCATCCTATTTAGAGGAGGGTTTCCCCTTGTCATGTCTTCCCAGCTGGTTCTATCCAATTTATCCTGGAGGTATGGTTGAGGGACAAAAGCTAACCCCGCCCCTGTCCCCCAAAGCAATCAACAGCTGTTACTATATTGAGTGGCCATATGATGTCATATCATAGGTGACTAACCCACCGAGGCTTCCTTGCGAGCCATCATCTAAATATGACCGCCTTCCATCACCCTGACCTTTTCACAGGAGAAAGCTGAGTGAGGGGCTTGATAGTGCCTCCCGGGGCTCAAGTTCATGGCTGACCTTCTGCGGCCAGCCTCTCTGACTGAGCATGTGAGAACACACACGCCCACCCCCACATGTTGATTCCCTTCCTGGCAGAAGGTCACTTTCGACCAAGGCAGCTTTCTTCCACTGGCCTGATTTTGAAATTAGTAGCCACTGGAATGTTTAATAATCACAGCTATTAGGGAGGAGGTGAGGGGGCATCCTGTATATAATTACCCTGGCGTATATCCCAGGTGCTGGGTTAGAAACTTTACATATAGTTTTTTAATGCGATACTCGGAATGCTCTGAGGAAGACAGTACCGTCCTGTGGACTCAGAGAAACCGAGATCAGAGGAGTTAAGTAACTTTCCTAAAGTTACAGAGCTGGTAGTCATGGTGGGGCTCAGATTCCAGCCCAAGTCTCCGACTCCACAATGCACCAAACTCTGCATATGGAAAGATGTAATCAACTCACCTGAATTTTTTTAAATAGACTTCATTTTGTAAAGCAGCTATAGGTTCACAGAAAAACTGAGCAGAAACTAGAGTTTTCCCATAGACCCCCCCGCCCCCACACTTGTACAGCCTCCCCCACTGTCAACATCCCTCACCAGGGTTGTACATCGTTATGGTTGATAAATGTACATTGACGTATCATCATTACTCAAAGTCCATAGTTTACAATATGGTTCACTCTTGGTGCCGAGAACCCTATGGGTGTGGACAAATGTATAATGACATGGATCCATCATTATAATATCAGGTATTCTCACTGCTAAAAAAACCTCTGTGCTCGCCTATTCATCCTCCCCCCGATCCCTGATCACCATGGATCTTTATACTGTCTCCATAGTTTTTTTTCCAGAATGTCATATAGTTGGAATCATACAGTATGTAGCCTTTTCTGATCAGTTTCTTCCTGAGGAAACTGTGGAGCATCCTATTTAGAGGAGGTTTTCTCTTGTCAGGTCTTCCTGGCTGGTTCCATCCAATTTATCCTGGAGATATGGTTGGTGGACAAAAGATGACCCCGCCATGTCTTTTCGTAGCTTGATGGCTCTTTTTTTTTTTTTTTAAGCACTGAAGAATATTCCATTGTCTCGATGTACCACAGTTTATTTGTTCCTTCACCTACTGAATCACCTGGCTCTGAAATCTTTATTCCAGTGTGGTTCACTGGTCTTCTTCTTCTGGACCCCATCCCTGCCTCCTCAGTCTTGCCACCTACACAGCCCCTGCCTGGGGCAGGGGGTGGGGGCTGGAGGGGTGAGTCTTGGGCATCCCTGGTCTATGAATCATTTCAGCAACCTGGAAACCAGCTATCCCTCTAGGACACGCTCTAGGGTCGATCTGAGGATATCTCTCACATGCGCACGTGCCAGAAAATCAGAACGTCCCCTTTTCCCTCCATGCCACTTACACTCCTGTTTGCACCCCGGTCCCCAACATGGTCATTGTTGGTCTGTCCCAGCAGTTACCACAGGGGTTTCTCTTTTTTTATTCCACCCGTTCATCCATCCACCCAACAAATATTTATTGAGCACCTACTATCTGTTGGTCCTAGATGGCCAATCCACAGAGGATACTGAATGTATTTACATAAGTTTGCATACAGAGTTACACCCACCACGGCACTTCCCATTCCATTAGGAAATACTATTTGTTGGGGGTGTGTGTACAAGGAGATAAAGACAAACACATAGCGAGTGACTGAAAATAGGACTGTGAGGCCATGTGAGTTAATTATTATCTCAGATTATAATGTCATATTTATTACATGTAAAATTGTATTGTAATTATTAAATTATTTTTACTGTTCTTTTTTTAAAAAGCCTCTTATACAGCGCTTTCTGGTTTTTAGGACCTAAGTGCTTTTACATAAATAGCAAACCTACACGTCGCCTGACAAGGGTGCACAGGTTGAAATATAAGAAAATTTCGGATAAATTCCTGGAGGGCAGATCTCTAACAAGTTATTAAAGTGGAGCTAGGAAGAACCAGAGTGCATTCCTAACCAGTGAGAATGATGGCATGAAGGCTAAGTGCCATAATCCGTCCCAAGCCATTTTAGTGGCTCCATCACAGGCAGGCGCTCAAGTGCGACACAGTTCTGGGCTGACCCGGCGGGCCATTGCTAAGCAGTTACCATGGATCTGGATTCACCCAGGGACCACTGAGCTTCCATGATGCTGGGAGCCGGCTGCATGGCTCCTCGCCGACCCCTTCCACCCTGTCAGGGAAGCAGCCGTGTGTAATGTCCCACATCTTGCCCCCAACAAAAGGAAAACTTTACTGTGTGTCATCCAGTGAGTCACCAGCACGGGTGGGAACAGACCCAGGATTCCTGCTCCTTTCTTTGCTGGAGCTGTTTGCTGGAGATGACAATCCTTTCACATTAGTGGCCAGTTACATTTATGGTTCCTAATGACATTTTAATGGGGCTTATGGGATAGGAAAATGATGGGAAGTGAAGGCTGGGAGATAAAAAATCAAAACCTGAAATGAAACACAAGAACCTGATTACTAAACGTTTAAAAATGGCAATCCAACTCATCAGGTCATTCCATTGGGAAATGGTGCCTAGGTCTGAGGAGGAATAACCCCCCTCGTCTATCTTGAGGTTGGATGAGGGAGACAAGGAAAGGAAGGAGGGAATAGCCAGGGATCCTCAGGAACTGTGTTCTCCAATTCTCCCCCCGATTTCATCTCTATATTTACTTCATTTGTATTCCCTTCCATCACATATGGGACATGTCACAGTTTATCATGCAGCTTAACACCCATCGTCCCAATGGAGACTTGTAACAGAGCTGTGAGCCACGGGAAGAGCAGTAGGTAGAGACAGGTCAGCTGACTACGACCCTCTACCTGACAGGCCATGCAAGCCCGAGTAGGTCACCTCACCTGGACCGTAGTTCCCTTAGTTCTAGAACAAGGGCTGAACTGGTTGGCCTGAAGGTCCCCTGCTGCTCTAAGCTTCCATGTCTGTGTGTCCAGCCCCACAGAGGAAGAAGCCACTGCCTCCATAAACCCCTACCCCCCTCTAGCTAAGGCTGCCCATGGTTTTCTCCATCTCCTGCTGAGGCTGCGGTGAAAGCACACACAAGGTGTTTGGTCACAGGCTCCAGAAAACCTGGCAAAACAGAAAGAGAGCAGTGGACAGGGACTCCAGCAGGATGACACAGAGGACAGGAGCAGGGGACACACAGAGAAGAGCTTTGTGGTGGCTGGAGACTGGGTGCCAGGGAAGAGGGGTCAGCTCAGAGAGCGAGCAGCAGGGAGGAAGGTGCTTCTGCTAGACCTGGCGCGTGAACTCTGAAGATGTGGGTGTGAGTAGGGACTCACCAAGGACCAGCAGTGATTGTCAGGAGATAACAGCGACAGCAGCTCACCCACTTGCCTCTATCTCCAGGACACAGGCACCATCGTTTTGCTCCAAACTTTGAGAAGCTGCCGTCTCTAATTTGTTTTGGGCACAACGTTTCGTTCTCGTAGGAAATTTTCTGTTGCTTTCTAGGGAGGGGATCGTGGGAGGAGAAACGAGGTATTTCTTCTGCACTGGGCGTGCCAGGCGAGGACGCTTTGATTAAGCGGGATGGGCTGTTTAGTTTCAGGAGAGGACTCAGAGTCAAGGGTAGGCCTGGTAGGGCTGGGACTAGAGTGCGGTGAGTGAGGTGCTTTGGGGGCAACCCTCAAGGGGGCACTCGCCCTCAGGGTCCTGCAAGGGCAGGATGAGCACCTGAGCGGGAGTGCCTCCTCACTGCCTTAGCCTTGGGGCCTGGCCTTCTCTGGGGATCTCCTGGCATGCAGCGGGTTACTCATTCAGAGGCGCTGGGCTTGCGTTATGAAGGGAAAGTGGTTCTGGGGGACTCAACATACAAAATAAGACGCATTTCACGCCTTACCTTTACCACCAAAAACATGGACTTGGGGGTCCAAGCGACCTGGGAGTGGTTTCCAGCTTGCCATTCTTCAGCTGTGAAACATACTGACTCTTGCCCTGCCTCCACTTCCTTCCTCCTCAATGTCAGAATGGGGACAATAGCCCCTACCTCGGAGAGGAGGTATGAGGATTGAAGGAGGGGGCCAAGGAGGATAATGAAAATACCTGCCACATGGGAAACCTCAGCATAGCAAACCTCCCTGGGAGGCTGTGATAGTGTTGAATGACCAAGTGCTGTACAGGGTTCTTGTCCCAGAAGCTTCCACGGCAACAGTAGCGTCGGAGGACGGTTTGGAGATCGGTCCACCAATTTCACACCCAGAGGTAAATAACATGTTACAGGCCACGTGACCAACAAAGGTTTGGACGCAGTCGAAAACAGTGATAAATGGGCCAACCTGGCCCAACTGATGGATTATTAAATAAACACTCAAACCACAGCTTTTCTCTGCCAGCAGGCATAGAAGACTATGAGGAGGGATTGTAAGTGAAGGGGTTGGCAGTCGAGGGCCATGGAAAACTCCCTGACCTTTGGGTCAAGATCAGATTCTGACTAATCAAGGAGGACTTCCAGGAGGAGGTTCTGGGGCTTCCAGCAGCTTTAACGAGGCTCAGTTGCACTCCTTTTTTTTCATCACCATCTCAACAGCCAACACTTCTCAGTGCAAAGGGCTAGAAGATGGGCTCTGACCCCACGGTTGGGTGAGTGGAGTCATCGCCCCAGATCTTTCACGATCCGACGCCTGGTCCCTTTAAGGCATCGAAACTCAGTGAACGTTCTACGGGAGCCTCGCGGCCTCCGCGAGGCGCGCTGACGTCACCCTTCGGGGAAACGGCTGACGTCACCGCGTCCTCGGCGAGTGGGGGCGGGGCCGTGACTCACCCGGGCCGCGCCCCCCGCCCGCGGCGGAGCGCACGTGAGCGCGCGCCGCGCCGGTTTCTAAGTTTAGCTCGGCGGTTTCGGTGGGGTCGGGCGAGGTAAAAGCGGCCGAGGGAAGTAGGTGGGCTGGGGGGGCGGCTCTCTCCGTCCCTGCTCGCCCCGCCGGAGGGCCTCCTGGAAGCCGAGGGTCCGGCCGGAGGGTGGAGCGCGGGCGCCCCCGCGGCGCAGCGCTCCGAGGGTCTCCCGCGTGCAAGTCCGGCCCCGCGCTCGCCCAGCCTCCGAGCAGGCGCTCAGTGAACGAGCCCCCGTTTCCGTCTGTTCGGCGACTCGGGACTTCCCGGAGAGTCCAGGGTTCTGGAAAGTTCTCCCAGGGTGCGGTGTGGGCTGAGGTCCGAACAGGCGCGGGGCCCGAGCCGTCGGGGCCCAGTTCTCAGTGGCCATGTGGCGCCATCGCTCAGCGTTTCCGAACTCGGGGGGCCCCCCCCGGGCATGGCCGGTGTCACCATCAGCGCTTGTTGGGGGGGGGCTTCCCGGGACACCCCCTTCCGAATTCGGCTTGGCGGTGGGAGGGACTGTGCCCTACGTGGTGTGAGGGGCTGTGGCCATTCTAGGGTCAGCCCAGCCACAGGGGCCTGAAGGTCACCGGATGAGGAGCCAGAGCTGATGCCACAAAACCGCAGGCTCCCGTCCAGAGGAGCCGGGGGGCATGAGCCAGGGGCGTACCAAGGTGACCTTCAGGAAACATTAAATCCTCGTTTTAAAGAAAGTAGCCCCAGACACCTTGGGAAACCGACACTCCCCCCGTTCTCGTGGGGGGGAGGGAAAAGTCGTGGAAAGATGCTCTGTCAGCGTAAAGTGAACTGCGATTTTGACTTTGGAGAGCGGTGGGCCACGTCACAGTGACCTGCATTCCGTTGTTGGTGTGGCATCCTCGGGTTTCACAGGGTTTGTCTCCGTAGGCAGCTTCTAAAACAATGTTCATGAAGCTTTTGCCCTTGTTAGATGGAGTGTCAGATACTACAGAAGTGTTAAATATAATGGCCAACTGAGAAAGTCATGTGATAAATGGAACGTTTTCTAACGGGTGGGCCGTTAAAAATTCATTATTTCAAGTTTTCGAAGGCCATTACCTTGAGTTTTTCGTATGTTCTTGTCTTAGAAATTGTGGAATCAAGGTAACTTTGTTGATGATGACCTGAATGAATGACAGAAACCCCTAACTCCAAACGTATAAAGGTGGAGATGTTCAGATATACGTATGGAAACTGCAAGTGTTGAGGGCTTTATTCCCCTTCCGTGTCCATCCTAACACAGCTGAAAAAGGGCGGACAGTGTGGGATCTAACAGATCCATCCAGAAGTAGGCTTACTGTTTCGTATTGTTCATATAGCCGCAGAAGACTCTTTTTCCTACTATTGTACAGTTGCTACAACATTTTCCTTAATGTAATGCCTGTTTGGGGAGGGACTTAAGGGGAGCAGGTGTGAATGATGAAGAATCACGTTCTCAAACTGAGCTAATTTCCCTTTGTGTAGGCTATTGTTCTGTGTATATGTAATGTGTAGGGACCTTAACATAAAAGTTCTCACATTCAGAAATTAAGATTTTCAGTCCGGAAATTGAGTTTTTGCTTTTAAAAAGACTTACCCTTGGAACAGGCCACCTGCATCCTGTAGGCGGCCTATTCGCATTTCTGTAAAGTCTTCCCTGCCCCCAAGATGTACCTGCTCTCTTTGAGCTACTACATCTGTTACTTATTGTTCGCTATATTGTGATTGTTTGCTTAAGCGTTTGTTTCTCCCACTAGACTAAGCTCTTGGGTCTACAGGCTGGTGCCTTTGTATCTTTGGCATCTAGAGCACTGTTAACGTATTTTCGGAGTATTTTGTTTCATTGAATAAATGTGGGTTTCCCAAAGGAGAGTGTACATTTTGCGAAGGGAGTTGTTTTGTTTTTTGCTTTTTGTTTTTTTTTTTTAATAGTTGAGGGGATTGAGCTGCAAACATATATAGTTGCTGTAGGAACACAGTTTCCTTCTTTTCTAAGCCCACCCTAACTCAACCCCCCCCCCCCACTCCCACCACTCCCATCACCCATGAGAAAGGAGCCAAAGAAAATAAAACAAACCCTAAATTATATTGGGATCTAAGTGATGGGTGTACCTTTAGATTGGGGATTGTAGAACTTTGTCCTGCTCTCGGGCCATAACTGTAATCCACACACTTGACATTAGTTAGGTCCTTGTCACAGGGGAATTGACTAGTCTTCATTTAAAAAAAAAAAATTTAGGAATTTCAGAATCTCTCTTCTTCTGTGGATAGTTAAGACTGGTTGCTAAATGGGAGTGTCTTACATTGAAATAGATTTATTTCTGTGCAGTGATAACTTCATGCCTACCCTGACAGATCATGACCTGGGCCGAAGTCTGCCACTTAACCAGCTGAGCCACCCAGGCTCCCCAGAAGGGCTACATTTTAATATCCATTGTTTAATTAAGTCAAGAAAGAGTAATGTGTATGTGGAAGATTTTTAACAAGGTTTTAATTAGGGTTTTAGAAAGTGGTTCAGCTAAATTTTCCCACACAAGGAGTTACACAAGTGTGATGAAAGGCAGAAAGTAACTTTCATGAAAACAGAAGAAAGAAAGCTAGAAGAAAAGACCAAGGGACACTTTGCTATTGGCTACATTCAGTTTTGACAATTCCTACTTCTTTTCACACCACCCTCCTCACCATTTTTAGGCACTGTTTGACCTGGATTTTTTTTCTCAAAAGAGAGCTTTCTATAATAATAATCGTAATCATAATCATAATAATAGAAATAACTTCCATTTGTTGAGCACTATGTGCCCTGTGCTCGATGCTTTATGGAATTATTTCAGTTAATCTGTGTGTGTGTGTGTGTGTGTGTGTGTGTGTAATCTCGGAGATTTATTGTAAAGAATTGGCTCACATGAGTACAAAGGTTGGCAAGTCCAAAGATCTGCAGGGTGACTTGGCAAGATGGAAACCCAGCAGAGCCAGTGATAATGGTTCCATTCCAGGTCAAAGGCAGGAAAAAGCTGATGTTCCAACACCTTCAGGAAGGAAGAATTCCCTCTTACTGGGGAGAGGGTCAGCCTTTTTGTTTTTCTCAGGCCTTCAACTGACTGTATGAGGCCCACCAATGTTATGGAGGGCAACTACTTTACTTAGTCTACCAATGTAAATATTAATCTCATCCAAAAACACTCTCGCAGAAGCACCCAGAATAATGTTGACCAAACATCTGACCACCCTGTGGCCCAATTTAATAAATTTGTTAACCATCATCCAGATCTATTTGATTTCCAAAGCTCATGCTCTTAATATGTCACAATGTCTTCCTCCTACTCTAAGATTCACAAAGTAGCTTTAACCCTGGGCCTGCCTTCCCCTCCTCATCTGGAAGGAATGTCTGTCACAGTTCATTCCACTCACAGGTGATGAACTCACCTAATTAGGGCAGGTGTTTAAATGCCAGTAACCAAGCTCAGGATCCCCTTCCCCAATAGCACATACAACATACAAGAAAGCCATTCCAGCTTTCTAATTATATTCCAAGCTTTCTGATTTTGTATTCACTTAACACTTTGAACTGATTCCCTCCACACAAGCACATCCTACCTGATTCCTTGTTCAGTTCCCTTCATGTCCTCTTTGAAGGGCACCAAGCCAGTGAGCCCATGACCTTCCCTTCTCTCTACTGACCAAACTTGCTATTGCTTACTCTTGACTCATTCCTGCTATCATTGTCACTGCCATCTTAATTTTTTTTTTTTTTTTTTTACCTAGTTGGCGCTATTCTGTTACATCCTAGGGCACCTTCTATAGATATCATAGATGTCCTAATAACCACTTCATTCTTCATTTTTTCACGAACAGCCTCAGAGCATTTGTTCTTAGCAAATTAGTTGTCCTTTAAAATCCAGAACGTGGCCATTCTCAGCGAAGTAATACTTTGAATTTTTATTCGTTTTTTTTTTTTGTTACATATTATTAAAGTTAAAAACATTAGAGAACACTAGAGATGGACAAAATCAGATTTTATTGATAGTCAAAAGATATGGTTGAGGCTGTCTAGCTTTTAAAACCAAAAATGTTGGGGCGCCTGGGTGGCTCAGTCGGTTAAGCGTTTGACTTCACCCGGGTCACGATCTTGCGGTCCGTGAGTTCGAGCCCCGCGTCGGGCTCTGGGCTGATGGCTCAGAGCCTGCAGCCTGCTTCCGATTCTGTGTCTCCCTCTTTCCTTGCCCTTCCACCATTCATGCTCTGTCTCTCTCTGTCTCAAAAATAAATAAACGTTAAAAAAAATTTTTTTTTTAAAATAAAACCAAAATGTTGAGATGGTATTGGGAGAGGACAGTTGTTAACAGATGTTACAGATACTAAGTTATCACTGAAGATATTTTTCATTCTTCTAGAAGTTAATTTACCAAGTACAACTCACATAAAGGGCATTTTTATTACAGCCGCAAATTAAAAGACACTTGCCTTCCATATTAGGAAAAAATCAAGTGCATATTTTTTGGTTAATAAATGACATCTGCCACAATTATATGCATTGAATCAAAATGAAAAACTTCTGTTACACAGTACGTTTATTCCAGGGTTTGCAGGGCTGGGAATTACGTTAGTCCTCTTAATTTAAACTGACTTGGATTATCTGATAGAATAAAAACAGAGTATTAAAGTAGGGATCCTAAAAATCTAAGTTGAGAAGTTTGATTTGTAATTTGGTACTGTTTTTACAAGCTACATTCCAAAGATAGGCAAGTGACTTTGGTCTGTAAAACAATTATGAGGCTGGGTCTTTTGTAAATGGTTTCTTGGGTGCATTTTCATCTATTGAAACCTTAATAAAGAGGAGACATCACTTAATTACCCCATCCTGTGTTTTTAATAGTGTTGTTGTTGTCTTTCTAAACCCAGGTTTGTTGAAAACAATCCTGTCTTTGCCTTTGCATTTTTTTAGAAGCTGAGCTACAATTAGTTTTAGGACACAGTAGAATCTATCAAGTAATAAAACTAGCTGGTGATTCTTTGTGCTTAACAAAGAATCTATTAGATGTAGAATTTCTAGCATATTCAGTAAGCATCATTTACGGTGATATTCTGGAGGTTTAAATCATTGAAATTTTTAACAGACTTAGATTATTTTGAGATTTTAAAAATATATATTGTCTTAGTGACATTATGGTTATGATAAAGGTTTCGCCATCCAAATCCTTAAAAAAAAATCTTGTAACGTTTTTCTTATATCCTATTTTAAATGTTGATATTATCATATTGATTAATATCCAATTAGATTATTAGTGTTATAAATAAATACAAAAAATTACTAGATTGGCTTCACTCCTGTAAATAAGATTTGTTTTATACCTAAATTGTAAACTATATTTTAAATTTTATTTTATTTTTAGCTGGGTAGTTAAGGTTTCATGCTTGTTTTTTTAAAATCAGGTTTGCTGAGGTAATTTACATGCAGTAAAATTCATTCTTTTAGGTGTAAAATTCTATGAATTCTGACACACACAGCTATATAAGTATTTCCACAATCAAGAGAGAACATTTCTACCACCCCAGAAAGTTCACTTGTGCCCCTTTTAGTTAATCTCTTATCCTGACAATGAAGTTTTAAATAAAATTAATGAAATAAGACATTTAAAAACATGCCTGATACACTAGCCTTGGACCATTGTTGTAAACTAGATTATAACTTTAGTGGGAAAGCAAATGTAATTGAAACAAACCTCAGTTTTTTAATATATTACTCAAAAGTTATTGGGTAGAAGTGTTAAAACAAAGTGAAAGATTGATTTAAAATTTTTTTTAAATGTTGATTTATTTTTAAGAGAGAGAGACAGAGTGTGAGCAGGGGAGGGGCAGAGAGAGAGGGAGACACAGAATCCGAAGCAGGCTCCAGGCTCTAGGCTCTGAGATGTCAGCACAGAGCCCAATACAGGGCTCAAACCCATGAACTGTGAGATCATGACCTGAGCTGAAGTTGGATGCTCAACCGACTGAGCCACCCAGGCGCCTCTGATTTTATTGTTTTATTCCATCTTCATGATGTATGTTTACCTTTCTTCGCCATATGTCCATCTCAAATATCTTGGTATAACTAAGTCCTTAAAGCATTTTCTTTTGCTAGCTTGTATTTTCGTCTTTTCAGTGAATATTAAAAATAGAATACTCTTCCTGTCCTTCTGAAATAAGTAAGTTAAGGGCAAGGACTATGTCATCTTCATTGTTTATTACCATCTCTTCCATACAGAAGAAGCCTAATATTGTTGAATGAAAGAACTTTTAAGTTGTTTCAAGCTGAGCAGAGAAGGGATTGGAGAATGACTTGGATTTTCTCAAATAAACATTGAGAGTATTGGTAATGGTAGGTTAAATCTTAAAAGTCAGTTAAAAACCTAGGTTTTAGAGTTGGATCTAAATTTCTTTCATCCTTTTTTAAATTTTTTTAAAGAATTTATTTATGTTTACTTAGTTTTGAGAGAGAGAGAGAGACAAACTGTGAGTGGGGGAGGGGCAGAGAGAGAGGGAGACAGAATCCAAAGCAGGGTCCAGGCTCCTAGCTGTCAGCAGAGAGCCTGACAGGGGGCTCGAACCCACGAACTGTGAGATCGTGACCTGAGCCAAAGTCAGATGCTTAACCGACTAAGCCACCCAGGCGCCCCTTTTTAATTTTTTAATGTTTATTTAGTTTTGAGAGACAGAGACAGCATGAGTGGGGGAGGGTCAGAGAGAGAGAGAGAGAGACCCAGAATATGAGGCAGGCTCCAGGCTCTGAGTTGTTAACACAAAACCCGACGCAGGGCTCAAACCCATGAACCGTGAGATCATGACCTGAGCCGAAGTGGGACGCTCAACCGACGGAGCCACCCAGGTGCCCCTCTTTCATCCTTTTTTAAATTGAAGTATAGTTGACATCCAATGTTACATTAGTTTCATCTCTGCAACTCACTAGTGAGTTAACAAGTCTATACACTATCCTATGCTCACCACCATAACTGTAGTTACCATCTGTCACCACATAACGTTATAACAACGTTATTGACTGCATTCCCTATGCTGTACTTTTCATCCCCTTGACTTACTTATTTTATAACTGGAAATGTTTATCTCTTAATTTCCTTCATTTCTTTTGCCTTCCCCCTCCTCAACACCCGCCGCTCTGGCAACCACCTGTTTTTTTCTCTGTATGTAGGAGTCTGTTTCTAGGGTTTTTTTGTTTTTCTGCCTGCTTGCTTGTTCATTTATTTTGATTTTTAGATACCACATACAAGTGCAATCATACGGTATTTGTCTTTCTCTGTCTTATTTCATTTAGCATAATACCCTCTAGTTCTATCTATGTTATCGCAATTGTCAAGATCTCATTCTTTTTTATACCTGAGTAATATTTCTGTGTGTGTGTGCACATGTGTGTGCGTATGTATACATACAACATCTTCTTTATCCATTCATCTATCAGTAAGAATTTAGATTGCTTCCATAACTTGGCTATTATAAATAATGCTGTAATAAACATAGGGATGCACATATCTTTTCAACTTAGTAGTTTCATTTTCTTTGGGTAAATATCTAGTATAATTACTGAATTTTATGGTATTTCTGTTTTTATTTTTTTGAGGAATCTTCATACTGTTTTCCATAGTGGTTGAAACAATTTACATTCTCACCAGTAGTGCATGAGGGTTCCCTTTTCTCCACATCCTTGCCAACACTTGTTATTTCTTGTCCTTTTGATATTAGCTATTCTGACAGGCATAAGGTGTTGTCTCATTGTGGTTTTGATTTGAATTTCCCTGATTCTTAGTGATGCTGGGCATCTTTTCATGTGGACCTACATTTGAATACCGACCTTATCATTTATTTAGCTGTAAAACTTCAGGCAAATAAATTTCTATGAGCATCCGTTTGCCTACCTATAAGATCACAGTAAAAAAAGTAAAATGCATGTCCTATCAGAGTTGCTATCAGGAGGATTTCAGATTAAAGCACTTGGCGGTGTCTTGCTCATAGCCCAATTCTTTTGAGTTGAAATCTTAAAGAACGTATTTTAAATCCCAGAACACTGCTATCTACGACAGAGGAGAGAATTCGGTTTTAGAACGAAGATGTAGGTGGCTGGATCTGACCTGTGGGCTCAAGAGGAATAATTACTCTCCCAACTTGTGTTTCCGTTAATTACACATTTTGATTTGGTGGATTTTTCTCAGAGAAAAGAAATAAGAGTGGCAATGGTGAACAGAAAGGAAACAAGATGGGGAAATTGACAAGGGGAGAGATACCGACTGAAATAACGATGAATGAAAGAACAGAGCATGGCACCAAAAACAGAGTTAGTAATATTATCCCATATAAGCTAGCTTGGTTCGTGGCATCTGTACTAAAAAAGAGAAAGGAGTAAGGAAGTTACATAAGCAACGGAAAAAATAGCTATCTAAGTATTTTGAAAAAAATACAGTGAGAACCCCAAAGTTTCCTCTTATGCGGTGTTAATTTGTATATATTATATGTTAATGTTCAGAAAACAGTGGTTCAGTTATTTGCTCTGATTTCCTAAAGTTGTTAAATAATTTGATCAATGCAATGGTATTAGAGCAGCTACATTATGAACATTATGAAACAGAATACTACTTTTTTTTATCCCCAAAGAGCACAGAAAAAAAAAAAAAAAGACTTTTCTGTGCTCAAAGTGTCAAGGGTGAGGGTAGAATAAGGACGATTTCAAATAAGCAAGATCTCAAAAAAAAAAAAAAAAACCTTCTCATTTGCCTTTGTCTCAGGAAGCTGAGGGGGTGCTCTGTCAAAATGAGGGAAGAAACCAAGAGGAAGGCGTGAGATGCTGGAACCAGGGATTCCAACTAGTGTCGCAAAGGAATAAAGGTAACTTTCTGAAATATTCCTAATATGGAAGATTGAAATGAAGAATTGAAGGAGTACAGGTGAAAGAAAAAATTAGTTAAGAAATTAGGAGCTAAGAAGTAAGAGGAAGAAGAACACATACTCTGAACCTGTGCAGTTTCAAGAACGGGATAACAAATCTGGCCCTTAAGTCTCCTAGCATCCAAAGCAAAAGGGAAAATATACCCACTTGCAAGTTGCCTAATGTCCTTACGGTAAAAACAAAGTGGTTGTTTCCTGAAAGACCTATTGTGGATCTTATAAAAAGGATCCTTTTCTCTTAATTGTATCCCCACATGTGTTTCATGTGACTGTTTCTTACAGTGTACCTTATGGCCCCAAAGCATTAGTAAGTAAAGGCAATTCTGTAAGGACTAAATAGTGCTCTCCAAGGTAGACCAAGGGCTTGTGATTGGTCAGGATATTATTATTTATTATTTATTTATTTTTATTTTAGAGAGGGAGGGGCAGAGTGAGAGAGAGAGAGAGTCTTAAAGACACTCCGTGCTCAGTGCAGAGCCCAGTGTGGGACTCTATCCCATGACCCTGGGATCATGACAGCCGAAATCAAGAGTCCGATGGTCAACTGACTGAGCCACCTAGGCCCCCCGTGGATATTATTAATTGACATCCCATTAAACTTCATGGGAGGCTAGAAGGAGGTTGGTAGGTTAGTCTGTTATCCTAAACAATTTAGCTCTTTCCCCACACTAGCCCCGTTGAAGCAAAACAAGTTATCTTTGTTTAAAAAACTTTTTTAATGCTTATTTATTTTTGAGAGAGAGACAGAGCCTGAGTGGGGGAGGAGCATAGAGAGAGGGAGACACAGTCTGAAGCAGGCTCCAGGCTCTGAGCTCTCAGCACAGAGCCCAGCATGGGGCTCAAACCCACAAACTACAAGATCATGACTTGAGCCGAAGTCAGATGCTTAACCTTGACTGAGCCACCTAGGCATCCCCAAAACAAGTTCTTCTAACTGCACTTGTCCTCATTAAAAGGCAGTTTTGTGGCATGTTCATTTGGGGTCTTGTGCCCTACCCCAAATGGCTCATCAGAGTATGCTTTCCTGTCTTAATTTCTTTTTTTTTTAAGTTTATTTTTATTATTTTGTGACAGAGAGGGTGAGAGAGATAATCCCAAGCATGCTCCACACAGCACACAGCCTGATGTGGGGCTCGAACCCAGGCACCCTGAGATCATGACCTGAGCCAAAATCAAGGTCAGATGCTTAACCAACTGAGCCACCCAGGGGTCCTTACTTAATTTTTGAGAGAATTTTGATGAATGCAGTTTTTCTCTAATGCATTACATTTCCAATAATGTTTTAGTACCTTTAGGCTGGATTTTCTGGCTCTTCCATTAATCTAGCTCTGAATATAGTCTAGACAGAAAACTTTCTGATTGCCCTGTTCCTTCAACAGGTAGCATTTGGGATACCATGTCCCTCAAGCAGTCTTTCATAAGCACTTATTTCCTATAACCAAGCTTATATTAATAATTAAGATGGTATTTAGTTAGAATCTATAAAGTTTGGACAACTAACTAGAATTTTCAGTTGTGTCACATATTCCCCTAACCACTAATGAGAATTTGCTGTGCCACCTGTACAGTCACCGGTTTTGAAAAATTCAGCCCCTATGCTTTCATCTGATATATTTTCCATGAATAATAATTATTCATGGAAAATCAAGTATAATTTTTATAAATCATTGAGTGTTTGCCATTATTTAACCTATAGTTCACTGGTTATTGAACAAGCATTATAAGTATATTTTTAAAATAGCTTTTGAACTAACCTTTAGGAAGATAAACATTTTTTGCTATTAATCTCTTTTGTGTCTGGCAGAATATGTTTATTTACACAAAAATGACTAAATCTCTCTGATACCCTAAAACTTGAAACCTTAAAAGTTGACGTCTATTTGTGCAGTATTATTATCTGCTCTTCTCTGGGAAGTTTATTATATTTCAAAATAATAAACTACACTCCTGCCACTTACAGGTCAGTTATTACTATGGTAGAATTTCTGTTGTCTCTAAGAGAGTCTAAACATGCTTGAAATTGAAGACTAGAAAATGCTGTGGTAGCTCAGTAGAATCCATGGTGACATTTTTATTCTGACCTGAAGTAGATTACCATGTAGTAACGATTCAGTGAAATAATATTTCTTCCCAAATCAACATTTGTCATTGCTACAAAAACATACCTAACTGTTTCTTTTATTTTTTATGACTGTTGTTAATTTTTGGCTCTTTTTAAAATGAGAAAAATACTTTTCTCAAACTTGATATGATTTATAAACAACGATCTCTGAAATACTGAATGATGTATTTGTATAAATAAAACTGTCATAAATTTAGAAATCAGTTTTGTAAGTGAGAAAATACCACAGATGTCAAAGAGGGGTTTTTTTGTTTGTCAAAAATTTTTTTCCAAATTTAGGCAAATTATTTTGACTTTAGAAAAATCTGTACAACAAGAATTTTCAGGAGTGATGTTAGCAAGATGGCAAAATAGGAAGCCCTGGATCCTGCTTCTCTCACAAACACACCAATTCAGCAACAATTCATGAACAAATTCACATTATGTAAAATCCAGAAACTAATTGAAAGGCTCTTGCACCCTAAGTGAATATGAAATCAGACTCAGCAAAGCCAGTAGGGAGATTCAGGATCCCTTTTCCCAGAGTCCCTGTTCCCAGCACAGTGCTATATAATCAGGAAGAGAACCCCTAATTCCCCGTTTCTCCTACAGATGGAGAGATTGGTGCATTCAGCACCCCAGCATTTCCCAGGGGGCTCCCAGAGGACTGGTTTCTATCTTTTAAGTCTTAGAACTCTAATGGGCTAGTAGAATCTAGCCACCTGAGAGAGAATGGGAACAGCAGCTTGGGCTGATAGATGTTATGGATCTTCCTTCCTTCTAAGCATGGAGTGAACAGATGTCAGTCTTGGAGCCCTGATGGGTCTGGTGCTGTCTAGCCACCTCAGGGAGAAAGGAGACTGCGGTTTGGACTGATAGATGCAACTGTGTCGCCACCCCTGGCTTAGCACAGAGTGAGCAGACGAAACCCATGCTTCCTACTTCTCCCTGTAGAGAGAAAGAGCTGATAGAGTCCCCCAAACCTTTGGCAGGGCTGACAGTGGGAGTCTTCTCTTGTATGAGGTCAGTCCATGCACACAGGTGCAGGTTCCTGTTTTGTCCAATGTACAGACACCGACACAGACAAGGAAAATGAAGAATCAGGCAAAGGTGTTCCAAACAAGGAAGCAATATTAATTTCTAGAAACTGACCCTAATGAAATGGAATTATAGGATTTACCTGACAGAGACTTCAAAATAACTGTCATAGATGCTTACTGAGATCAAGAGAAAAGTGCATGAACAAAGTGGGAATTTCAACAAAGATGTAGAAAATATTAAAAAGTACCAAACAGAAATCATGGAGCTGAAGAACACAATTGGTGAACTGAAAAATTCACTAGAAGGGTTTAACAGCAGACTAAATCAAGCAGAAGAAAGAGTGTGTGAACTCGAGAACAAATCATTGGAAGTAATTCAGTCAAAATAGCAAAATGAAAAAGAATGAAAGAGAGTGAAGAAAAGTTAAGGGATTTATGATTTATGAGGCATCATCAAACAGAGTAATATATGTATAATGAAAGTCCCAGAGGGGAAGAGAGGGAGAAAGGACCAGAAAGCTTATTCAAAGAAATAATGTCTGAACAAACCTGGGGGAGGAAATGACCATCCAGATCCAAGAAGCCCCCAACACACTAACTAAGGTGACCACAAAGAAATCCACACTGAGACACAATCAAATTGTCAAAGGTCAAAGACAAAGAATTTTGAAAGCAACAAGATAAAAGCAGCTTGGTGTGTACAAGAGAACCCCCCATAAGACTATCAGTGAAGTTTTCAACAGCAACCTGCAGACCTGAAGGAAGTGGAATGACATATTCAAAGTGCTGCAAGGAAAAAAAAAAATCCAACCAAGAATACTGTACTCAGCAAAATTATCCATCATAAAAGATGGAGAAATAGACTTTCCCAAACAGATGAAAGCTCAGAGTTCATCACCATTAGACCTGCCTTACAAGACATGCTAAGGAGAATTCTTCATGTTGAAATGAAAGGGTGCTAAATAACAACATAATAGCATAAGAAAACATGAAACTGTGGTAAAGGTAAATACATAGACAAATACAGGATACTGTATTACCGTAATAGTGGGTAAGTCAATTTTAATTCTAGTATAAAAGCTAAAAGAGAAAAGTATTAAAAACAAATATAACTAAAAAATATGTTAAAAGGTATACAATATGAATGCATGTAAATTGTGACAATAATAACATAAAGTGTTGAGGGGAAGTTGAAGTATAGAGTTTTTATACATAACCAAACTTAAGTTTATCAGCTTAAAACAGACTGTTACGGGGGTACCTGGCTGGCTCAGTTGGAAGAGCATGCAATTCTTGATCTTGAGGTCACAAGTTTGAGCCTCACATTAGGTATAGAGATTACTTAAAAATAAAATCTTAAAGAAATAGACTTATAACTATAAAATAGTTTATGTACGCTCCAAGGTTGACACACACACACACACATACACACACACACACACACAATTCCTATAGCAGTTACACAAAAGAAAAAGAAAAAAGAATTAAGGCATACCAATGCAATATGTATTGCCACCTACAAAGGAAAACAGAGGAAAAATAGACAAAAGAAGTAAAAGAGTAATAGAAAACAACTAACAAAAGGCAATAATAAAGTCTTCCCTATCAATGATTAAATGCAGATGGATTGAATTCCCCGTCAAAAGGCATAGAGTGGCTGAATGGATTAAAAAAAAAAAAAGAGTATACTGTTGGGTCTACAAGAAACTCACTTCAGATTTAAGGACACACATAGGCTGAAAGTAGAGAGAAGAAAAAGATATTCCATGTAAATGATAAAAGTGAAGGGGTAGTTATACATATGTTAGAAAAAATAGACTTTAAATTTTAAAAATGTCGTGAGACGAAGGACATCATTAATGATCGAAGGATCAAGCACTAGAAAGAACAGTTATATATGTGCCCAATATCAGAGCACATAAATATATAAAACAAACATTGACAGAAGTGAAGGGAGAAATAAATCACAATACAGTAAAATAGGATTCTTTGATATCCAACTTTCAATAATGGATAGACCATCCAGATAGAAAGTCAATAAGGAAACAGAGGACTTAAACAACACTACTGACCAAATGGACCTAACAGACATATACAGAATATTGCACCCAAAGCAGCATACACCTGCTCATGTGCATGCAGATTCTTCTTCAATGTAGATCACACATTAGGTCACAAAACAAGTCTTAGCAAATGAAGAAGATGAAAATCATATCAAGTATCTTTTCTGACCATAATGGAATGAAACTGGAAGTCAATAGCAGAAGGAAACTGGAAGAAAATTCATGAATATGTACAAATTGAACAACACAGTCTTGAATAACTGCTGGGCCAAGGAAGAAATCAAGAAGGAAATTAGGAATACCTTAGAACAAACAAAATGAAAACACAACATACCAAAACTTACAGGGTCCGGCAAAAGCACTAAAAGGGGAGTTGATAGTGACAAAATTAAAAAAGAAGAAAGATATCAAATAAGCAATCTAACCTTACACTTCAGGGAGCTAGAAAAAGAAGAACAGACTAAGCCCAAAGTTAGCATAAAGAAGGAAATATCAAAGATTTGAGCAGAAGCACAAACCTTAGAAAGTAGAAGATAAGAACAAGATCCATGAAACTAAGAGTTGGTTGTTTGAAAAGATAAACAAAATTGATGAATCAGATTAAGGAAAAAGAGGAATACTCACATAAAATCAGAAATGAAAGAAAGGACATTACAACTGATGCCATCGAAATAAAAAGGATCATAAGAGACTACTATGAACAATTATATACCAAAAAACTGGATAACCTAGAACACATGCATGAATTCATAGAAACAGACAGCCTATCAAACTACATCATGAAGAATGTAGTTTGGGGGCACCTGGGTGGCTCAGTTGGTTAAGTGTCCAACTTGGTTTTGGCTCAGGTCATGATCTCACAGTTCGTGGGTTCGAGCCCCACATTGGGCTCTGCACTGGCAGTGTGGAGCCTGCTTTGGATTCTCTCTCTCTCCCTCTCTTTCTGCCCCTCTTGTGTGCATGCTCTCTTTCTCCCAAAATAAATGAATAAATTTTTTTAAAAATGTAGTTTGAAGAAGTGGACAGTCTGAACAGACTTATAACTAGTATGGGGATTGAATCAGTAATCTAAAACCTCCTAACAAAAGCCCGGGATGAGATGGTTTCACTGATGAAGTCTATAATGTTTAAAGAATTAATTGAGAAGAATTCCTCAAACTCTTCCAAAAATCTTCCTGAAGATTAAGGAATACTTCACTTTATGAAGTCAGCATTACCCTGATACCAAAGCCAGATGAAGATACCACCAGAAAAGGAAACTACATGCCAAGACTCCTAATGAATATAGACAAAATACTGGCAAGCTGAATCCAGCAGCATGGAAAGAAATCCATGTATATACAGAGAATCGGTCTTTGACAAGGGTGCCAAGAATACACAGCAGGGAAAGGATAGTGTCTTTAACAACTGGTGCTGGGAGAACTGGGTATCCATATGCAAAAGAATGAAATTGGACCCTTTTCTTACACCATACACAAAAGTCCACTCAAAATGGGTTACTTAAAAATAAAACCCCAAACCGTAAAACACCTAGAAGAAAAAAGAAGGGAACAGTTTCATCACATTGGCCTTGGCAATGATTGACAGTAAAAGCACTGACATCAAAAACAAAAATAAGTAAGTGGGACTACATGAAATTAAAAGTGTTTGTACAGCAAAGAAAACAATCAACAGAATGAAAAGACAGCCTATGGAATGGGAGAAAATATTTGCAAACCACATATCTGATAAGAGGCTAATCTTCAGAATATATGAAAAGGTTGATTTATATGTCAGCCAGATGCCCAGATATCTGGTAAGACATTATTTCTGGGTGTGTTTGTGAAGGTGTTTCTGGAAGAACTCAGTATTTGAATCAGTAGACTGAGTAAAGAAGATCCACCTTCACCAAAGTGGACAGGCATCATCCAATCCATGGAGGGCCTGAACAGAGTAAAAATGTGGAGGAATAGTGAATCCTCTCTCTTCTTGAGCTGTGACATCTATTTTCTCCTGCCCTTGCACATCAGAGCTCATGGTTCTTGGCCCTTGAGCCTTTAGTCCTTACCATCAGCCCCCCTGGTTCTCAGGTACTTGGACTCATACCAAATTATACCACCGGCTTCACTCATTCTCCAGATTGCAGACGGCAGGTTGTAGGACTTCTTAGCCTCTATAACCATGTGAGCCAATTCCTATAATAAGTTACTCCTTGTATAAATATACATGTAAATGTACTATTGGTACTGTTTCTCTGGGGAATCCTAATACAATATATGAGGAACTCATAAAACTCAATAATAAAAACAAACAAACAACAACCTAATAATCTGATAAGAAAATATGTTAAGGACTGGAATAGACATTTCTCCAAAGAAGACATAAAAATAGCCAATAAGTATGTGAAAAAATGCTCAATGTCACTAATCATTAGAGAACGACAAATGAAACTCACAATGAGGTATCACCTCACACCTTTCAGAATGGCTATTATCACAAAACAAAAGACAAGTGTTGATGAGACTATGGAGAAATTGGAACCTTTGCAGACTTTTGGTGGGAATGTGAAATGGTGCAGTTGCTTTGGAAAACTATGGAGGTTCCTCAAAAAATTCCCAGTAGCAATACCATATGACCCAGCAATCCCACTTCTGAGTATCCAAAAGAATTGAAATCAGGATCTGGAAGAAATATTAGCACCCCTATGTTCATTGAAACACCATTCACAATAGCTCAGATACAGAAAGAGCCAAAACTTGTCTATCAACAGATGAATGGATAAAGAAAATGTATATACATACAAGGGAATACTATTCAGCTTAAAGAAGGTAATTCTGCAATATGTGATAACATGGATGAATCTTGAGAACATTATGCTAAGTGAAATAAGTCAGTTACAGAAATACAAATATTGCATGATTCCACTAATATGATGTATATAAAATTGTCAAGTTCATAGAATCAAAGAGTGGAATGGTGGTTGTCAGGGATTGGCGAGAAGGGGAAATGGGGATTTACTAACCAACAAGCATAAAGTTTGTTAAGCAAGATGAATAAGCTATAGGGATCTGCTGTGTAATATTGTACCTATAGTCAACAATAATGTACATTTAAATTTTTTGTTGAAAGCATAGATCCTACTAGTATTTTGGAATGAGTCAAATAAGCCTCTCTTATTCCTTCTCCTGCAGTCTCTGTTTCATACCCTCGAATGGGCATGGTCTGTTTTTGTCTATGTGCTTGGTGGGCTTGGTGTCCTTAGTGTGTGTGTGTGTGTGTGTGTGTGTGTGTGTGTGTGTGTGTGTATGTGTGATATGAATGTTTCAGTGAGATACCTGCCTTTCCACACCCACCTTCTCTTCCATCTTTGTACCCTAGGATCAGAGCGATTTGAGGGACAGTCATAACTTTCCCACACTTTTCATAAAGGAAGTGTCTTTACATAGTTCAGGTGTCCGCTAAACATTTTCCTCAAGTAAAGACACATGATCCCCTTGCATTAGATTTACAATTTCAATTAGTAGAGGGAAAAGAGAGACATAAAATCATTTTTAGAACTTGGCATAGGATGAGCAAATATCAGGCCACTGGAAATAAACATTCTATGGGAAGAGGGGCCCATAGTCCAACCCAAGCACTGACTTGGGAGACCTGGATTTTACTACTGGTGCCTCTCTATCTGGGAGAACTAGTCTGGTCCCTGGGCCCCTGTTTGTTTCTTTTTCTGGAAAATGAAGGGGTTCAGTGACCTTTAAGATTCCTTCCACTTCTATGATTCTGTGCTTTAAATGACTTTTACGTAACAGAGTACTTGAATTGCCAAAACTTAAGCCTTAGCCTTTTTTTTGCATTGCTGTATTGTGCCTTCACTACATCGTTGTGATGTAAACATGAGTCTTTCAGAATTTCCACTTTTCAGATGGGAGTCTGAGCTGGGTGACTTTGGGTCATGTGATAGATTGCCTAACCTCATTTTAGGCGGCTTCCTTGGATCATCGCATGTTTAGGAGAAAAACAAGCTAGTCTCTTTCAAACAAAAGAGCTTATTCTCCATCACTGTTATGTTGGCTGAAAGCAAGGACTTGGTTTGGGTACAGTCTCTACCACGTAAATCAAGTCATCTGTAAGAGCCGTTGCTCTAATTTCTGTAATTCTGTGACTTTCCACACCTACATCTGTATTTGCACGATAGAATCCTCCATGATCAAATCACCAATTCGTGTGATTCTTTTCTATATGAAAGAGAGGAAGGAAACTAACATTTTTTGAGAGCCTAATATACCCTAGATCTGGTGTTAATGATAATTACCTCTTTTAGTTTTTAAAGAGCTTTAGGAGATAAGCTCTTTATGTGTGATAAAATGGAAATATCTTCAGGATTAATTGTAATGTTGAAAAAAAAGGTAAAATACAGATGAGCATTTATGACATAATCCCATTAAGTTTTGTTGCTGTTTTTAGTTTTGTTTCAATGTTTATTTATTTACTTTTTAAAAAATTATTTTTAATGTTTTATTTACTTTTGAGACAGAGAGAGTCAGAACATGAACGGGGAAGGGACAGAGAGAGGGAGACACAGAATCCAAAGCAGGCTCTAGGCTCTGAGCTATCAGCACAGAGCCCCATGTGGGGCTTGAACCCACGAACTGTGAGATCATGACCTGAGCTGAAGTCAGATGCTGAATGGACTGAGCCACCCAGCTGCCTCTGTTTATTTACCTTGGAAAGAAAGAGCACACATGTGCAAGCAAGGGAGGGCTGGGGAGAGAGAGAATCCCAAACTGGCTCAGCCCCACCAGCACAGAGCCCTACGTGGGGCTCAAACCCACAAACTCAGCCAAAACCAAGAGTCAGATGCCCAACCAAGCCACTTGGCACACCCCCCCCACCACTCATTAATTTTTTTACAGTTAGATCCTGTACATGCCTCGAAAAATTCAGCAAAATTCCACAAGAAAGTGTTAACAGTGGTTAATTCTGGTAAACGTTACTAGGGGTTAAAAATAGAGTAAAAGAAAGATATTTTTACTTTCATTTTATATCCTTTTGCACTTTTTTTTTTTTTTTTTTTTGTAATGAAGAGCAAGTATGAACCTAGTTCTTATATCCGTCCCCTTTAGGAGAAAGGAAATAAGAGACTTTGAAGAGTCAAGAGAATCAATGTTAGTTGTACAACTTATTTTTATTGTTTTCTTCATGTGAAGAAAATGATATTAAAGTAGAAGAAAATATAGTTGGCCTAAGTACAGACAAATGCATAAGCTTATTTTTCAGGTTTTGTTTTGTTTTTATTTGGTTGTTTTTGTTTGTTTGTTTGTTTGGAGGGTTAGAGGGGAGATCCTAATTGTCTTCTGCTGTTGGAATCTAACTTCCAGCTTTTTGGCAAATGCAGCTCAGGGATAGATGATGTGTGGTGAGATAAAGACTTGTGTGTGCGGTTCGATGTAATCACAGGATTTAGTTGTGGTTGCACAGTGTAAGATTTATTCACTTCTTTATTCTTCCTTGCTTTGGTGTAGAAAGTGTGTTTTGCATTTGAATAAAATGCAAAGTAGAAGAAAAATGTCTGAAACTCTACATGGTACTCATGTCCTAAGACAACTCTAAAACTCAAAGATACTCGTCCAAATATAGAGTTGGCTGAAAAACGTGCTCTGTGATGCTTACAGGTTTGGGTTTAAATAAAATGGCATCCCACCCTTAGTCCCAGGCAAGAGAGGCTTCTGTCCTGGATGCTGGGCTTCAGAGGGCCCTGCAAATACACACACACACACACACACACACACACACACACACTGTACTAATGAGCACATGAGTACCTCTGTCTTAGAATCTGGTGCTCAACACTGACATGGAACCGCCTATAACCCTAAACATCTGCTTCAGTGACTAACACAATTCAGGTCCAATAGAATGCAAATTATGTGAAAATCTTGACTATAACAACATATCAAGTGATTTGACTAAAATGAAAGCAATTATATAGCATTTATGAATTATGTATGTCTTTATTTTATTACTCATCCAATACAGCTCATCAACAGAACATCCAGACTTATCAGATAATAAGGAAATTTTGATGTCTTCCCTGTTTTGCTCATATAAAAACCACAACTTTCACCTGTTGTTCAGGTTGGGTGTTGTATTAATCAGCTTGGGCTGCCATAGCAAGCTGCCACAGCCTGGGTGGCTTAAACAGCAGACATTTATCTTCTCACAGTTCTGGAGGCCGGAAGTCCAAGATCCAGGTGCCACAAGGTTGTCTGCTTTCTGGTGAGTCTTCTCTTCCTGACTTGCATACATCTAGCTTCTCCCTGTGTCCTCGTGTGGCCTTTCCTCTATGCACCTGCGGAAAGAGCGATCTCTGGTGTCTCTTCCTCTTAGAAGGACACCAGTCCTTTCACGTTAGGGCCCTACCCTTTTGACTTCATTTAACTTTAATTCTTTAAAGGTCCTGTCTCCAAATATACTCACATTGGGGGTTAGGGCCTCAACGTATGAATGTGAGGGAAGACGACACAATTCAGTCTGTAACAGGTGTTATGAAGGTGTTTTTGTCAAGGTAGATGTGTAGACTCTCTTTACTCAATAGTTTGCTAGCTTGATTTATAACTTTTACATATTTAGACATTTGGCAAGTGGTCCCCTGCCTGTACTCTAGACCCCACGAGTATGAGGAGGCAGGCCGACAACAAAGAATACGTGTATGCTACAATTCGTAGCTAAGAGTGGCTTCCATCAAACCTAGCTCAAGGGTTATTTACAGAAGAACTTGTCAGTGAGTAAGGCTGTCTTTCAGGGGAGTGATCTGTAGTATGAGGTAGTAAGCTGTGTGTTACAGGATATGTCAAAGCTGAGGGTGGTTGACCAAATAGCAAGAATGTTGAGAGGCATGCCTATGCTGAGTAGAAGGTAAAGACGTGATCATCAAGACCCTTCCCAATTTTAAAATCCCGAGAAGCCTCCATGTTCTAGAAATACAGGCTCTCAGGTCTTCTTCCTCAGTTATATCTTCTGAAAACAATACTAGCTTTCTAAATGCTGGAGTCAGAGAAATTTTCCTAGGGCCCTTAGTTTCTTCTGAATGTTTCGCTTTATGTCTATTTAATCTGTTAGGCCACAAAAGCTATTTTTGAGTTGTATGTGCTTTCAAAGGCAGGCAGACTTTTGGCATATTTCAGGTTAAGCTGTAAAACTGCTGTTTAGTGAGAAAAACCAAAAACAATCCCAAGCCAAAAATGCATTGCTTTCTACTTCAGATAATTTCTAAACAAGGTATTTGCTTCACATACAATCACAATCATAAGGGGATATTATAATAGATTTTACATTCTCTAGAAAATGGGTGGTACACATATATGTGGAAAACTTGAAAGTATTATTTAGGGGTGCCTGGTGGCTCAATGGGTTAAGTGTCTGACTCTTGATTTCAACTCAGGCCATGATCTCACGGTTCATGAGTTCAAGCCCCATGTCAGGCTCTGTGCTGACAGTGTAGAGCCTGCTTGGGATTCTCTCTCTCTCTCTCTCTCTCTCTCTCTCTCTCTCTCTCTCTCTCTCTCCCCCTCCCTCCCTCCCTCTCTCCCCCTCCCTCCCTCCCTCCCTCTCTCTCCCTCCCTCCCTCTCTTCTTACCCCTCCCCATCTCAAAATAAACAAATGTAAAAAATAAAGGAAGAAAATATTATTTACCAAGATCTAACTGTGGAAAAGCTGGAGTCATTGATGGTTTTCCTTACCCCAGAAAGCCTTCTTTCAGTAATTGTCTACCTTTTTACAGAAAAGGGAACAAATGCCTTGTACTGAGAATAGTAAAGTAGGAAAAGACCTTAGTGGTAGGTCACCTGATCCTTTCAACTCCTTGTACTAGTAAAGAAATAGACTCAGAGGAGATAGACAACTCGCCTAAGGTTACACATCTAGTTACTAGTAAATCCAGGATGAGACGAAGGTCTCTCCTGCTCCCAATTTGTTTCCATATACTGTGCTGTCATGGTCAGGTCACCAAACCATTCAGAATGTGGACTCCCAATAGTAAGAATCGAAAGCACACTGGAGAGAATACTGTCCTCATTTACAAACAAAACAAAACAAAACAAAATTTACCTCACAAAATATCTGATGTTGTGATGATAATTTCTCTTTCTGAGTTCTATTATTCTAGGTATTGAAATCATACAAATAATCCAGAATTTCCAAACCAGAAGGCCATAAGTGGAGGCCATCAAGTTCTCTCTCTCTCTCTCTCTCTCTCTCTCTCTCTCTCTCTGCACCTCAGTGAATGGCATTCAAATCCTGCCATCCTTTTTTCTGCCACTATTTATCCTTTCTGTATAAAAACAAAACCAGACAAAAACAAAACCTATAGGCATTTATAGTCCTTCTCAATAAAATATTTTAAAACATTGCAGCATATAAATCAGAAAACTCTTTTTGAAATTTAGAGGGCTCCCAAGGAAACCCCTGTAAGACACGGTAGGCATAGCCAAAGAATATAGGAAAACCAGAAAACCTTCAGTGAAAAAAAGAAGATGGAAACCATAAAAGGTAACTTCACTTGCTTAACACAGACTGTGTGAGGAACTGAAACACGAAGGAAAAGGCACCCAAACTGGAACTTAGGTCAAGTGCACCAAGAAGAGGAATGAGGCCAGGCAGCACTGGAGGCTCACGGTGTTAGAAGCAGAAAACCCAAAACAGGAAATGAAAGTCAAATGACAAAAGACGAAGGGAAATTAAGAATTCTTTATATAAGGAACTAGAGAAATAAAAAGGAAAATATTACCTTATTAGGTACTGGGGAGAGAAGTAAATAGCCACTAGCATATGTGGCCCAGTCAGCATGCACAGAAATTCTAAGGGAGTCAGTACTCTCCCTGTCTCCCGAGAGGCCTCCTCTGCCTGGTATTTGTTACTCATGGGGAATTATCTCCAAAAGCCCCAATTTCCTGAACTGAATGTGAGTTGGTAGCAACAGTGTCTTCTTAAAAGGGTAAACCAGACGATGTTGCTAAAGCATTTAGCATAAATGCCTGGTACCTAATTCATGCTGGCTACATGGCAGCTGTTATTAATGTCATTACAAACTTATTAAACCAAATTTTTATTCTTTCCTGATACTCGTACTTATTTATTATGGATATAGCGTGACAGTTATAAGACCTTCAAATACACATGTAGATAAGGCCATTGCTTGTCATGCCTGTTTCATCAACATCCTTGATCATGGGTCATCAGTTACAAATTTTACTGTCTCAAATTTATAAGAAAATAGAATAGAGTCAGCTTAAGCGATTTTCCTAACACGATACAGTAAGTCAGTGACTTAGCTGAACACAAGACCTGCATCTCAGAGACTTGTACTCGAGCCAGGATGTTCTGCTAGGGTAAAAAAAGCCAGTTAGTTATTTTACATTCTTATTTATAAGCTGCATCATGAAGCATAATCTAAGCAATGATTTAGACTGATTTAATTATAGAAAATGTAAATTTTCCATGTGATACTGAATATTTCTTGAAAGGAATGTCTAGAGCACCATTTATATTTGCAAACCAAGAACAGCAAACATTGAAGGTACAGAAGCATTTAATATTTAAAATGTGTTCATATTGGGGCACCTGGGTGGCTCAGTCAGTTAAGTGTCCATCTTTGGCTCAGGTCATGATCTCACAGTTCGTGAGTTCGAGCCCCGCATCAGGCTCTGTGCTGAACGCTCAGAGCCTAGAACCTTCTTTGGATTCTGTGTCTCTTTCTCTCTCTGTCCCTCCCCTGCTTGTGTTTGGTGTCTCTCTCTCTCTCTCTCTCTCTCTTTCTCAAAAATGAATAAACATTAAAAAAAAAAGAAGAAAAGAATATTTAAAATGTGTTCATATTGCAAAACAAATCATTCACAGGTTGTATATGCTGATTGGGAAACCTGATCTTACATTCTTATCACACTGAAAATTTGTGTTTTATTTATTTAGCTTTATTTTCCGCCCCTCTGCAATACTAATATAAGTATTAGTGATATTAATATTAATAACCAGTGTTTTTCCTAAATTTTTACCATACCCTTCCCTACCTCTGAGGTCACCACCTTTTAATTACAAGACATTATATAGAGGAAGGATGTAAATTGATAAAGAGGCTACTGAGTGTGCATTTATTCATCCCAAATTCTATAGTGGGGACCAGAAAGGCCAGAGAGGCTATAAACATCTAGAGTCCCAGATTTAAGCTTTAGAGCTCATTGAATTTCCAAAAAAAAAAAATGGGGAGATCAACATTCTAATTTTGCCAAGTAAGGGCATTTAAAACAACAACTATTACCGTAGACTAACATCATTCTTTACTGAAAGAAATACCATGTGAACTTTAAGAAAAACCTACTAGGAAGAGCAAAAATATCAGTGTAAAGGCAATTAACAAGAAGTGATAAATGACAGGCTGTCTCATATGCGTGTGTGTGTGTGTGTGTGTGTGTGTGTGTGTGTGTGTTTTCTAAATGTTTAAGTTATTTCTTATTTTTCTGGAGACCAGTGATCAAAGACATGCCCAATTCTTGCACTAATCTTTGAGAGCTGCTTCAGAGATTTCCAAAAAATCGTTTTGGGGGCCAGATAAGTATAAAATACAGAAATACCCAGGTGACTCTTATTGAGGGGTTCCTCTACTCCAGGCCCTGTGCTGAGCACGTGGTTTGCCTGCAGTGTGATGACCAACTGGTGATGTTCCTCCTGGTAAGGAACCTGCCCCTGCTTCTTTCTGGTTGTCATGACCATGAAAGCCACCCCAGGGATCTCACTGGGGAGCTGTTTTTTCCAAAAACATGATCATCATATGAAAATTTAAAACGACAGTATAACAATGGCTTGATTAGTCCTAGGCCATTGCAGCAGGATCTAGCCACAACTGGGGTACAGTGTTCTTCTCTCACAAAGGGACAGAAAGTTGCCAGGTTTTTTGCCACAAGCTTCTGTGCTGTGACAAAGCACTGCTTTGACCAGTGTACTGGGCCTGGTCCGAGACCACAACAGCCAGCCACTATGACAAATCAAAAATAGCCCCAGAGTCTAAATCAAGACATATGGAGAGTGACCACCCTGAGTCATGCAGACCCATTTGTTACATACTTTATTTTTGGATAATTTTAGTAGGGATCGAAAGTGTTTCGTTTGCTGGTTCTTCTCTCCAAGGAAGAGTACAAAGAAAGGAACTAAGTCATGTGGTTCTATTTAACTTACCATGAAGGCTGCAGCTGAGTCCCGATGATGTGATTCTTCGGCTTTGTAAAGGCCATGGCTAACTGGTTAGGACGATATGTTTCTCTGAATTGCCTAAAACGCCAAGATAGTGGCTCACAATCTATTGTGTAAGAAAATTTTGCTCCCAGGAATGCATGCTGTCATCCTGAGATCTTTGTTGCCAGTCAGGGTGATAAAACACAAGTAAATGAGGGTGCTGATGTGGGATAGAATGCAGAGGATGTAGGAGAAAGCTTGTTTGCCTTATTTAGGCCTATTTCCGATTTGAGATTTGAGTGGATTCTAGAAATATTTATAATTTGCGTTATAAGTCCTCTAAGTATAAATATTTCATCTTAGCAAACGTATTAGTATCCTCATCCTTAAGAATGGTTTCCATGAGTACATGTAATCTAGGTTTTTCACCATCATCTAGTCCTCCCACCAAACTAAACCCATATCCTATTGTTCTCCTTCCACTGCTCTTTGTTCTTGCGAAATGCCAAGACCATTGTCACCCTAGGGCCTTTGCATTTGCCATTTCTTCTACCCACAGTTGTTTCCCCATCATCATCACATAATTGCTTCTTGTCGTTTAGGTCTCTGTTCAAATATCATTTCTTGTAGAAGCCTTCTCTGACCACGTTGACTGGAGTAACCCGTCCTATCAATCACTCTCTAATACTTTACCTTAGTTTATTATCTTTATAGCACTTACGACTATCTGAAAACATCTTGCGCCCTTATTTGCTAACTTCTTGTTTGCCTTCTCTAAAATGAAAGCCCCATGAGAACAGGGACTTTGTCTTGTTTGTTCCCACAGCCCAGCACTAGAATGTCTGGCACACAGCAGCACTTAATAAACGTTCTTTGCATGAATGAACAAAAGGATGGAAGAATTCACCTGTATTTCCATATTTTGTCAACTTTATCCCAGAAAGTTCATGTCTAAATGGTACAAAGGCTAATCAATATTCACTAATTCTCTTGATCATTTTGTCAATAGCAATAGGCCAAATGACTCATGATTTAAGTTATCTGGCTTCACTGTCTATAATTGATCAGATCGTTGAACAGTTGCCAGAACCCCTCTTCACTTAAGTTATATAGCTCCATCTAAAAGAGAATCAGATAAGAGCACAAATAAAATTTTAATATAAAAAGGAAAGGTTAGACAGAGTGATTTAGGATACACAAATACTTCTTAAAACAAATATCTAATTTAAATGAAAAAATCATTTTTCATAAGAAAAGAAAACACTAAATGCAAGAGGCCTATCCTTTCCATTTTAAGAATATTGATCTGGAAATTCTAACTAATGCAATAAGATAAGAAAAAGAAAGAAAGGATAGAATATTTTAGAGGCAAAATTATCTTTAGAAATAATGATTATCTACCAGGAAAACTTAAGATAATTTTTTAAAGGACTACTAGTGAAGTTCAGGGAAGTAGAGTTACAAAACAAGCACATAAGTAGTGATAGATTTCTTACAGAGAAGCAATAGTTCTTTAGGAAACGCAAAGAAGAAAATAGCTAACGAATGTTACAGATGTTAATATACCAGCCACGGTTTTGTTTTTCTTTTCCTAGTATCTGAAGACGGCATTAATCTTAGACTGTAGAACAGAACTGCAGATTTTAACATAATACTGTGTTTTTCTGTGATAAAGCGTAACTTCTCACTTGTTCATTCTGCTAACATTTATACTTGTCATCTGTGTATAGTTCTGTACAAGAAGCATGCAGAAAACAAAGGGAAAGGAGGAAACATGGTCTCTGCTCTTGAAGGCTTTATAATTATGATGGAAAGAAGTCATTGTGAAACCATTAGAAAATCGTTTGTGGTAACATTTATTTAGTAAATACTTAGGAAGCATCTGTAATGAGAAAGCCTCTGCGAGTTGTATGTGAGGCGATGGGTAGACTTGTCATAAATGTGATTAGAACTCAGTCTTCAACATCTTGGCAAGCTTTTAGGGAGAATAAGGCGTACGGCATTACAATGGTAAAGCAAGTGAGCTGAAACTTGAAAAAGAAGAAAAGAATTTGAGAGAATAGAGATGGACCAGATGGCATTCCACGTGGAGGGCACAACTTTGGGTAAGACAAGAAAGTATGGGATATGTTTGTGAACACTGAGTAGACCTATCTGATGGAAGACAGGTGTACATTAAAGGGAACGGGTAAGACCAGAAGGAGAGATTAGAGCGAGCTCAGGTCACAGGATGGGGGGTCTTGAATTCCTGAATGAAGAGTTTAGATTATATTTGCTGAGCCCTCAAACATTTCAAAACAAGGAAGTGAACTTGAGAGCTCTGCTGCAGGAATATTTTTCTGACAGTGGCCTCTGGGCTGAGGTGAAACACAGAGGAGACTGAGGTTGGAGGGTCTGTTAGTAAGCTTTAGAAGATAGGGAAATAAGTTCTAATAGAAAAGGAAAAAGTCAGACATAACAATTTAGGATAAACAAATACTTCTTTAAAATATCTATTTTAAACCAACAGCTAACATGATAATTACTAGTGGAAACATTAAAATACTAAAGGTGACAAGCCCATTCTTCCTATTTAAAAACATATTGATCTGGAAATTCCTTTTTAGGTTTATTTATTTATCTTGAGAGAGAGAGGGAGGGAGGGAGGGAGGGGGAGAGAGAGAGAGAGAGAGAGAGAGAGAGAGAGAGAGAATCCCCAAGCAGGCTCCACGCTGTCAGCACAGAGCCTGATGAAGGGCTTGAAATCACAAACCGTGAGATCATGACGTGAGCTGAAGTAGAACACTTAACCGAATGAACCACCCAGGCACCCCTGATCTGGAAATTCTAACCAGACCTCAACTCAACTGGAAAAGACTTGAGAGACTGCAGAGGTGGGATTGAAGGGCTTTGCACCCAGAACAGTGCCTGGCTTTTCGTAGATATTCAAGAAACATTCACTGAATGAATGAATAATTTTCTGTCCTCCCCTCATAATAAGTTCTCTGGGATAAGATCTCCCTCTCCCTCTCCTCTCATCCCTCTTTATTTTTTCTATACTACATCCCCAGAGTCTGGGTCGGTAGGCATTCGGTTAATGCCACCTCATTAGATATGTCACCTCAATGAATGTTACCTCACTAGATACAGGATTGAGAGAAATGAAGGAGTGGACAATTATTCAGAACCGTGAGGTCATGACCCGAGTCGAAGTCAGATGCTCAACCAGTTGAGCCACCCAGGCGCCCCTTAATTTTTTTAATGTTTGTTTTTGAGAGAGAGAGAGACAGAGTGCGAGTGGAGGAGGGGCAGAGAGAGGGGGAGACACAGAATCCGAAGCAGGCTCCAAGCTCTGAGCTGTCAGCCCAGAGCCAGACATGGGGCTCAAACCCACGAGCTGTGAGATCATGACCTGAGCCAAAGCTGGACACTTAACCAACTGAGCCACCCAGGCACCCTGGTTGAGGACACATCTTAGGACACACTGTTTTAAGTGAGGCACAAGAGGAGCCAAGGAAGGAGACAGAAATAAGTTAGAGATGGGAGGCAAACTGTATTCCAGTCACTCCAAAGGAGGAAGGAGATTTTTCAGGAAGGTAGTTAGCAGCTGCATCAAATTCATGAGGATTAGTGAGGACAGAATTCAAGAAAAACTATTACGTGTGGATGTTAGTGTGAGAATTTCAGAATGTGTGCATCTGTGCAGAGGGAATATGGGAAATCAAATTTAAGTGGACAAGCTATGCGGTGAAGGGAGTTGGACAGAGTCCTCTCTCAAATTTGCTGGGAACAGGAGGGAGGACAGAGAAAAGATAGAGGTGTTTGACTAGTTTCTTTGTAGGTGCTCCACCATTAACTGGATAACTTGCCCCAAATTTTCGGACTACACACCAGTCCAGTTTAAGATCTGTCTGTTACACAGCATCCCATTGTATATTGCATTGCCATTGGCCAGTCAACAGATAGTTGCCGATAACCTCCTAGAGCAGCAGCATGGACTGGATTCTGTGGAAGAAGATAAAGACATGTAAATACAAGGGATGGCAAGAGACAACAGGTCAGGAGAAACTACATATGAACCTGCAAGGAACCACACAATGAGAGGAGCCAGGAGTAATTAACTTGGTTCAATGACATCATGGACCCCTGTTCTGTGCTAGGCGCTGGAATCTGGTTAAAGGATGAATCTGGGGCGGGGGGGGGGGGGGTGCACCTGAGTGGCTCAGTCGGTTGAATGACCGACTTTGGCTTAGGTCATGATCTCGTGGTTTGTGAGTTTGAGCCCTGCGTTGGGCTCTGTGCTGACAGCTCAGAGCCTGGAGCCTGCTTCGGATTCTGTGTCTTCCTCTCTCTCTGCCCCTCCCCTGCTCACTCTCTGTCTCTCAATAGCAAATAAAAACGTTTAAAATTTTTTTTAAAAAAAGGATGAATCTGGGGGCTACGCATGGTCTCCACTTAATGGTGGGATGAGTCGACTGATGGCTTCAAAGCTGGAATAATGAGGGGCTGGAACAGCAGGCAGGGTGTTCCTAAATTGAATTTGAAGGTTGACTTTAATTAGAGTGGGGAAGAGAAGGCAGCTTCCAGCCTCTGGGACACACCTGGGAAACACACGCATGAGGACTGCCTTCCTATAAGCCAGTGAAATCCCCTTCTGACCATGGTGGATGTGGAGGTCTTAGGGGTGAATGAGATTACAAAGGTGATCCTGAAAGCTATTTGGTAACATGGAAGAGGCAACCCCTCCTTACAGCTTAAATGAAAAGATGTTCTTCTGTTTGTTGTTTTGTTTGTTTGTTTCTCTCCCACCATTTCTCTGAGCTGGAAGCAGAAACGTAACTTCTGTGTCATGATCACCATGACCACTAGTTAGGAGAAACATTTTCCACCCAAATAGAAAACAAATAAATGCTCACAATCTATGATATTCATGTGAGGATCTACATCTAGACCAGGGAATGCTTTACCACTCACCTTTTTGGAAGAGGAGGAAGGAAGAGTTCACCCTAGTCATCAGAATCAACCCACTCTTCCACGCATAAATTGCAAGGCAGATGCAAACATCTCCCCAGATGCCCTGTCATCATTGTCATGAGACCAGGACTTTGCCCCTTGAAGGACTCATGTGACTCCAAGATCCTCTCCTGCCATTTAGCCTCCATCATCTTGGTTATAGTCTCAAAGAATTTGGTTGTACTTTATTCTTCTTAATACCACTTGGTTTAACTAGAGAACTCTCTTGGGGAAGGGGGGGGGGTTGACTATTAGCTGTTTAGTCCACTAAAAGATAGTCTAAAACACAGGGAAATGAGAACCTTCAAAGCTTTAGGAGAGCATGGTTGTAAGGAAGTGACTCTATGGTGTTCTACCAAGGACTATATTTCCTCAGGATAAAACAACAGGAAGCAGAGAAGATGTCCACTGGGAGAGGACTGTAGATCTCAGCAGTAAGTCAGAGGGCCGATGGGAGTTCCTTTCACCAATGATATTCCAGAATGGCTGTCCTTGAGTTAAATGTAAGACTTTGTACATCTTCTTTGATTAACAATTTACCAAGAACTACAAATTTCAGGTAGGTCCTGGGGGCTTGGAAACTGTGGAATTGGCACGAGATTCTCAGCAAAGAGTGGCAATCCTGTCATCCAAGTCTTTAATACCCATGAAATAGATGTGCCAACAGCAGCTGTTTAGAAAATCATGATCATCCCAAAAAAGGTTCCAGTTCAGTGAGTTTTGAAGAGTCTACAACATGACTCTTCTATTCAATCTGCCCTCGGTAACTGACTTTTGGAATTTCTCGGGGGTTATTTGGGACTTTTAGTGTTAAAATCACGGGTTAGGTATAGGAAAAAGGGCCTAATGTCCAGGAGCAAAAACAACATAGCCTTAGGCATCTCAATATACTCATCTCAACTGGTCTCTGGAGAAGGGACCCATGAGGTGTGTGTTTATGTCTCTTCTTAATCTTACTTAATCTTTGTATCAAAGAATAAAGAACACATGGTGCAGTTGTGCTGTGGTAAGAAGCACACGAAGATGGATACAAAGAAAGATTTCTTTTGGCGTCATTGCTTTAGCAGCTATAGGCTCATGGCTGGGGTGTGCGGGCTGCTGTGAATGAGATGAACGATATACTTTAAGACTGGCCACCATTCCTGAGTACAGTCTAGATTCCCTTAACACACCCTGAAACCAGCAGGAGTTCTGACTTTCCTTTACAACGTGGCACTTCCTGATTCCTTTACCTTTTTCTTTCCTCCTTGATGTGTACAACAAAATATTTGGCAATAGTCAACTGTGGTACAGGGACTCAGAGCTCTCGCTCAACTGCGTGTTAATGGTTTCTCCAAGGGTCTCCGTGTTTTACCAAGGAAGCAGGGCCAGAGAGAAGTCCATACATGAGAGAGAAGGCTCATCGATGCTCACAGTTAATCCTTCAACCCTCTCCCCTACTCCAACCACTGCTGACCCTACTGACCTTGTGTTATTTATTTTCTCCCCCAAATTGGGGCTGGAAGTTTACTTTCACTCAGTTTCACCTGGATACAGATGTTAATAGGAACAAAACTCTATTTCTAAACATGAGAACTTGAATTTTTCCTGCAGTCCAGATCTAGAATATAAGAACCCATGGGGGCGTAGCAGGGGACGGGTTTACTCTGAGTAAAGTTTTCCCTGTTCTCTCCAAAGAAGGTGACTCTTGGGTTAGCTCTGGCCACCCGATCGAGTCTGGAATCTTGGGGCTTCACCCTACCAGCTCCTTTAGTGTGAGCTTGATAAATTACAACACAAATTCTGAGAGACCACTGAATTTCTCAGACACTCACTTTCCAGCAGTGTAAAAGGGGGGAATAATGTTCCTCCTCCCTCAGGGTTGTTAGGAGGATCATGAGCTAAGGTAGTTTTGAAAGTGCCTGATACAGCGCTTCTCAGGAGTTTGCCTCTTTGTCAGCTTTTACTTGAGCTGTTAGAACACTCTTTGTCCGCAAGAATGCTCAGGAATGCAGGTGCAAAGTGACCCGTTGTCTTAGGATGGTGGGGAATGGGACACAGTTAATGGGAAATGACTTCAGTTTACTGCATCTGCTAGTAATCCTGTGATGCCATCGCAAAACAAAAAGCACATGACTACTCGAAAGCCCGCTGTACCTGGAAAAGAAATTGGATTCGACTCAGAAAATCAGACTGTAAAGCTAATCGCTCTGATCCAATAACGTGGCCCCGCAGAGTGGCATCATCAGCCCTGAGACACAGAGAGGAGGAGGGAGGGCAAGGAGGGAGAGTGAGGGCACGGGGCTGCCCAGCTCTCCAGACACTCAAGCCAATGAAAAATTCATAAGGAGATGTTTTATAGCCAGTGTCTAATATCACCGCTGGGTCACAGACTGATCTGAGCCAATCAATAGGATTCATCGTCCTGAAAGGAGCTAGTAGTGATTGTATGTTTATGAGAACTGGGAGGTGCCCAAGCCAAGGCCAGTTTCTAGTTACTTGGTATGTGTCACCCTTAAAAATATAGAACTTAGTTTGAAAATGGAACCCAAGACCTTTAAAAATACTGTGTAGGGGGGAGGAGGAAAGTTTCTTTTCAAATCTAGGTGTGGGGAGGAGGGGATTTTTGAATTCTTTTTTTAAGTCAGCTTAAGGACTAGTTTTTAAATTGAAGCTGCTTTTTAGTTTCAATCTTTGGTGGCCATTTATTGTATCTGAGTTCTTTTTTACTCAGCTCCAGAATTTGTGTGTGTTTGTTTTTTTATAACACTTTAGCCTCTGTGTCAAAATCCTCTAAAGACAAATGGAGATTTATGACACTGGAATCATAAAAATAAAGAAAAATAGAGTCAATTTTATCATCATTTATAACCAAGTTCCAGGTTGGTTTGGTTTTTTAAGCCTTTTTTTTTTTTTAACGTTTATTCATTTTTGAGAGTGAGAGTAAGCAGGGGAGGGACAGCAGATCTGAAGTGGGCTCTGTGCTGATAGCAGAGAGACTGATGCAGGGCTCAAACTCACAAATTGTGAGATCATGACCTGAACCAAAGTTGGGCGCTTCACTGACTGAGCCACCTGGGTGCCCCCAGGTTGGCTTGGTTTTTAAAAGCTTTTAAAGATCATAGAACCTTCAACTTGAGTTTGAGGGTTTGCTTTCTATACAGGCCACCATTTAAGGGCAGAAGGAGGTAGAACAAAATGAGCCTTAAAGGTTATGTGCTCAGAAGTCTGCTGAGGATTCCAGGGGAAAGCCCACATCAGCCTGTCTAGGTGAGGAAGCTCTGAGCAGGCCAGGGCCTCCGTGTGTGTGTTCCAGGCGTGGCTAATCTAGAGTCCTCCCTGAGGTCTCGAAGAAGATCCCATTGAACGCCATCCCTCCCACCCTCACAAAAATTGCTTTTCAACAGGTATTTAAACACCAAGAACTCACGAATGAAAAGTCTTGGAAAGCCAACTTGTGAAGCAGGAAGGCAGGAGAGGAAGAGGGTCAGGACAGGATAAGGGATTTCATCTTTTCCCTGCTGATGGTGTCAGGAAAGAAGCTATGTTCTTGCATCTTTGTAAACAAACAGGGTTTCTTTTCATGGTTGTAAAAGTGACACAAGATTATTGTGTTTGGGAAATACAGAAAGAAAAGTAAAAAAAGAAAAATAACTCCTATGCCTACTGTCGTGGAAAGTCCACTTAACTAGATGGTGTATTTTCTTCCAGGCTCTTACATATATAATATACCTACCTATATATATTTATATCTGCATCTATATCTTCATACATACACATACACACACTAAATTAGAATCATAAATAGTAAAAGTAAATGGTTTCATGTCCTGAGTATTTAATGTGTACTAATTTTGTAATCACTGTGCATGTCAAAATATTCAGATAGGAATTTTTTATTGTCCGGTTAGAATTCTGTTAAAAGAATGTGCCATTATGTGCCATTCCTCTATCGACAGATGGGCCATGCACTTTCACATGACCCCTGTGTGTTTGTTCATGCATGCTGATCGCTCTCCCATCTAGCTCTCATTAATTTAACCACACCTGAGCGGTGCCACCTATGCTGAGGCCTGCCCATTTCCCCAGTCACAATTCATCACTCCTGGGAAGGTAATGGTAGATATGGGGGGGGAGATGGGCTTCGGGGGCTGACAAGCCTGGGCTCCATGACTGCGGCAGCAGTCACCAGCCGTGTGACCTTGGGGAGCTTCTTTTACTAAGTCTCAGTTTCCTTACCTATAAAATGGGAATAATACTCCCCTCCACAGAGTGTTGATACGATGATTGAGTAGAAACATGTATGTGTTCATTCCCTTCCCTCTGCCCTTTTTCAGTTTTCTGGCTTCTCCCTAGAGCAGTATAAAGTGGTGGTTAAGAGCTTGAGTGAGTTTGGGGCGCCTGGGTGGCTCAGTCGGTTGGCATCCGACTTCGGCACAAGGCATGATCTCATGGTTTGTGAGTTCGAGCCTCACATTGGGCTCTGCGCTCAGAGTCTGGAGCCTGCTTCGGATTCTGTGTCTCCCTCTCTCTCTGCCCTTCACCCGCTTGCGTGCGCGCACTCTCTCTCTCTTTCTCTCTCTCTCTCCCTAAATAATAAACATTAAGAACAAAAAAGAGCTTGAGTGAGCTTGAACAAGCAACCTAGCCTTTGTGCCTTAGTTCTTCATCAGTACCATGGGGATAATAGTACACTCATAGATTTGTAGGGAAGATCAAGTCAGACACTCAACGTAAGACACTTTGTTCCTGGTACAAGTAGGAGAGCAGTAAATGTCAGTCCTTCTTTAATAGTCTTATAGGACCTCTCACAAAGTCATGTTGCTGTTTTTACCAGGCTGCTCGATAGCTTCACAGCAGATGATAAGTTCCCCGCCGTTGGCTGCCTCCTGGAGTCACTGTGTGGTGAGGCTTCAAGCGACCAGGACCCAGGGAAGGGCTCTTCCTTACTGGTGGCCATATCCTGCAAGGGGTCACTGAGACTTTCCCAGCAAGCCCTCCTTGATGGGTACCCGGCCCAGAGGAGCCCTGTGGAGTAAGTGGTCTGAGACAGGGAGATGGTCCTTAACCACTGCTCCACATCCAGCTGTCAGGCAGGAGGAAAGGACGTTAGGCTGTGAAAGAATTGCCTGGGCTCTGACCGAGGCATTTCCCAGAAAAAAGGCCTTAGTGACCTCATTCCCCTGTTGGGCCTACTTCCCTTGGCAGGGAGCGTCTTCTTCTGACAGGAGGTGGTAACATCCTTACTTTGGTGCCACCAGGCAGGGTCACAGTGAGAGGGCAGGATTCACTCAGACACCAGGGTGTGGTGGCACCTTTGGAGGGTGTCTGCCCTGCCACCAACCTCCATGCTGTATTCTAGCATTGGCTCTCAAAGCCTTGTCCTTGGACCAGCAGCGTCAGCCTCACCTGGGAATGTATTAGAAACACAGATGCTCGGTCCCGCCCCAGACGTCCTCAGTCAGAAACGTGGGGATGGGCTTTCCAGCACTTGGTGCTTTAATAAGCCTGGAAGTGATTCTGGTGCTCTCTCAAGTTGGAGACCCAGTGGCCCATGGGAAACAATGGGGGGAGGAGAAGTGGGGGTGGGGGGGAAGGCTGCATGGCAGTCCTCCTTCCCAGGCCCTCTCTGAGGACGAGCTGGGTTCCTGCCTGACATTCTTGTCTCCATTTCTATTGTCTATTTGAGCTGGTTTCAGCAGATTGCTAAGCTAGAGAGTTCTAATAAAGCAGGGGTCCTTCAAAGAAAGCCTGTAAGAGAAGTGAAGCTTTGGGGTGCTCTCTGCTTCAGCAACTCCCCCTTTGGGTATCCTCAGAGTTCAGAAAGCCTGGTGGTGACTACTGTCACCCTCATTCTTCCTTTTTGGGCAGACAGACAGACCATGCCAACATGGTTTGTCACACTGTGTCCCTCAGAATTCAGCCCAAGGAAGAAGTCAGATATATGCACAAATATTTAGGTACAAAGATGTTCATCTCTGTATTGCTTATATGGGACAACAGGGGGCTGGGGAGGTAACAACCCAAATAAATTAGAGCACAGCCATGTAATGGAATACTCTGCAGCCACTGAAAATAGCATTTTCATTGGTCAAGAGGGATATCAATATAACGTTACGTGATAAAAGTTCAATACAGATTAGTATGTACAGAATAAATCCACATATATGCATAGACAAAAATCTAGAAGTAAACACAAAATGTTAACAGTGGTTACCATTTCTGGGTAATGGTATCACAGAATGTTTTTATTTTTTTCTTTATACTTTTTAAAACAACGTTTATTTATTTTGAGAGAGAGAGAGAGAGAGAGAGAGAGAGAGAGAACATGCACATGTGTGCAAGTGGGGAAGGGAGAGAGAGAGAAAGAAAGAAAGGGAGAGAATCCCAAGCAGGCTCCTTGCTCACATGGAGCCCACCTCGGTGCCTGATCCCACCACCATGAGATCATGACCTGAGCTGAAGTCAAGAGTTGGACGCCCAACTGACTGAGCCACCCAGGTGCCCCTCTTTATACTTTTTAGTGCTTTCCAATTTTCCACAATGACTGTGTGTTACTTTTATGAATAGAAGAAATACAATAACATTGAGTAAACTGGGGTTTTACCTTTTTACCCCTCCAAGTCTCAGTTTCTTGTGCCTCTAGAGCACCCCTCTAGGACCCTCCATCCAATGAGGAAAGAGTGATTATTGGCAGCTCATCCCTCCAAAATATGTTCCCTTGTAGTCTCCACTTTCACCATATTGTTTATCAAGATCGGATGGATCTGATGGCTGTTTCAACCCTTTGCCATCTTCCAAACACCTTACTTTGAGGACAGCAGTGATTAGCTGAGTTGTCATTACTGGAACAGCCTCAGAGGTAACCATGCCAAGCCCAGACTGCAGACAAGTCTGGCAAGAAACGCAAGAAGCAAAGCCAGAGTGGGCCATCAACGCACAGGGGAGACGGGAGCGGGGTCCAGTTGTGCCACTGGGACTAGTTGGAGCTGGCCATAAGCTCTGCCTGGTGCCCCGAGGACAGAGCAAGCTCTGGGTTGCTTCAAAGTCAGTGGGCCCAGCTGTGGGCAAATTCAGGCAGCCAGAAAATAACATAGCAATCCAGCACAGTGCCTGGCAAATAGGGGAAACTCAGTAAATATTTGTTGAGTGGAGTAATAAATGAAGCTTCCTCACAGGCTCTGGCAACCAAGACCTTCCATGAGAGGATGCCATCAGGGCCAGGGGTCTGGGCAAAGAGAAGCTTGCACACAGGGGGACTGGGGAGAGAGAGCTTAGCTGTGCATCAAGAAATGGGTGAGGAACAGTGATAAAAGCAGAGGCCTTCAAGTCCAACCCAGCTTTGAATCCCGCCTCTCCCACTCAACAGCCTGGCAATCTAGGGCAGTTTACCTAACTTCCCCAGGCTTATTTCCTCCTGGGCTACCTGGGGATAACTCTCTCCACCTTGTGGGGTTTTCTGCTGCTTCCATGAAATAATGCAGGGCTTGCGAAGGACAGTTACAGATCTGCTCCAGTGGCTCAGCGGCAGCCTGAGAGCAGATGAAAGCAGGAGCCGTACTGTGGTCTGGGCCAACACCCTACCCAAGCAAGATCAGACATGCCGCCACTCGCCTAGAAACCTAGGCAGGTCTCTGGCATCGGGCATCAGCCCTTGTTGGCAACTGGGACCTCCACCCCTGCACTGTCTGGGTCAGGGGCTGGCCAGGCCGGCCTGGGGGTGGATTGAACAACTGAGCTGGGGAAGCAGAGAGGCTGGGAAGTGAGGAGGGGGCTGGCTTCAGAGACCAGAAGAGTAGGAAGCAAAGGTAAGGTGAGGGCTTGGGTACCCAACAGGATCCTCAGACAGAGGATACATAAGTTTGGCTTTCTCTTCCTCAAGGGTGGGTTTAGAATCTCATTTACCTGAGGTGACCTGTCTCCACGAGGAGTTCTTACAGCTCTGGTGGGTTGTGCCCCAAGGTCACCCAGAACTGCCATGCACACACTTTTCAAAATGGCTCCCTAAAGCCATAGCAATAACCAGAGGCCTCCAAAGCCAAGTCATCTTCAGAGATAAGAGGCGCTTACCCTACACACACATTCCTTTTTCTCACACCACTGGTTCTTCTTTTTGGAGCTTTCCTGCTGCCAAGTCCTGCCCTCATACTTTGGGGTTTATCCTCACTTGGAAAATACATCATGTTCATTGTTGCCTGGCTAATCCACCAGCCTTGTCATTCCCCCCTGCATCTTGGGCCAGATTTGCCAACACGCTTCCCACTCTGTCAGGGCTGCCTTCTGACATATCCCCCCTTGTCTTAGGTCAGGCTGTGCCAGACCATGAGCTTACTTGGCGTGAGGGCCCTACATCATTCGTCTTCCCGCCCTTTGCGGATCTGAGCACAATGTCTACATAGCAGGTGCCCAGCACTGGCTGGGTGTAATAAAGGGGGTTGTAGCGGACACTATGGATTGCCCACCCAGAGGGTTCTATGACTTCTTCTCCTGGCCTTCTCTTTTGGGGGGAGATTGGAAACTTAATACAGTTGAACCTTGAACAATATAGGTTTGAACTGCATGAGTCCACCGGTGCACGGATTTTTACAATACGGTACCGTAAGAGTTTTTTCTCTTACGATTTTCTTCGTAACATTTTCTTTTCTCTAGCTTGCTTTATTAATAGAGTATGTAATAATATAACCTATACGATGCATATTGACTGGGGTGCCTGGGTGGCTCAGTCGGTTAAGGGTCTGACTCTTGGTTTCGGCTCAGCTCGTGATCTCTCGGTTTCATGAGTTCAAGCCCCATATCGGACTCTGCACTGCCAGATTCTCTCTCTCCCTGTCTCTCTGCCCCTCCTGTACTCACACTATCTCTGTCTATGTCAAGATAAATAAATAAACTTTAAAAAATGCATATTGATTTACTGTTTATGTTAATGATAAGCCTTCTCGTCAACAGTAGAGGTGAGGTTTTTAGGGTATCACAGTTATACGTGGATTTTCCACTGCATAGGGACTTTGTGCCCCTGATCCCCACATTGTTCAAAGGTCAACTGTACTCAGTTTTCCCAGCTACTCTCACACATGGAAGTGGCCTTGTGAAACAGTGCTTGCCGATGAAGTATAAGTGCAAGTCTTCGAGGAAAGCTTTCTTTCCAGAATAAGGCAGACCTCTCTAAGAGGAGCCTTTGACCATTTTGCCAATTCCCTTTCCTTCTTACCTGGAATGCAGACATGATGACTGGAACTGCAATAGCCATCTTGCAACCATGAGGCAATAAGCAACAGTCAGAAGGGCCAAGTTAAAAAAAAAAAAAACAAAACAAGAAAGAAAGAATGTAACTTGGTTCTTCTTTTTAAATTTTTTTAAGGTTTATTTTTGAGAGAGAGAGAGAGACAGTGCGAGTAAGGGAAGGGCAGAGAGAGAGGGAGACACAGAATCCAAAGGCGGCTCCAGGCTCTGAGCTGTCGGCACAGAGCCTGATGCGGGGCTCGAACCCGCGAACCATGAGATCATGACCTGAGCTGAAGTCGGACGCTTAACTGGCTGAGCCACCCATGTGCCCCTATAACTTGGTTCTGGATGGCATCATTGATGACCATTATTGCTAGGTTGGCCAACCTCCTGGTTTGCTCAGGACTGAGGGATTTTCTGAGTTATAGGATTTTGATATAAAACAGGAACAGTCATGGGCAAACCTGAACCCTCACCTAGGGTTGGTCACCCCATCCTAGCCCTACACTGCTTATTTCCAGAAACAACTTACTATGCAATAAAAAATAATCAGGCAAAATTTTCATTTCTAAGATTCGATGAACAGACATGGATAGAGTTGCAGGTCATTGGTTCTAGCTGCCTTCACAGAAGTTATCCTAGTTGAGTCTCATAATGATTCTTCATGGTAGGTTTTGTTATACCCATTCTACAGGTCAACAAACTGAGGCACCAAGAGGGTTAGCCCAACTGGAATATAAGTCCTGTACATTAATGCCGTGCCATTCTCCCCTAAAGCTATTGTGGCTCATTTTGTCTTAACTCAGCATGTGATTATTTAATGTTATTCTCGGAATGGGCATTATGCTTTTCAAATGAATAAAGCCACTGTGAGATGCAGCCCTTACCTTTCTTTATATGACTTCTTTCTGGACAAGTCGAAAAATCCTGACTTGTTTCTCCTGACCTGACTTGTTTCTCCATCACTACTGTTAATAAACAGACAAAATTGGTTTGCATAGATGTAATTTTTAAAATTACTGTTGAATGAGTCAAAAGATGCAAAAGGGAAGTGTAGCAAAAAGTCTCCTTTGTACCCCTGCTGCTTTATAGATGAACATTAGGAAAGCTTCCGTCGGTTTTGAACTGGTGATTCTGAATGTAATAATGAATGATAGCCCCTTAAACTTGTATTCAGCTTCTGAGATTACAAAATGCCCTCAAAGACACAGTCTCATTTTCTCCTCTGAGCTTCCTCCAGATGTTTTCTTCAGACTTTCATGTCCTGGATCTCCCCCTCATCTGCTGAGCCCAAGACTGCTCTCTGGGTCCCTTGTACCTTTTGCAGGCTATGTGCCTGTGACGGAGACTTCGCCCTGGCTGGTGCAGAGCCTCCCAGGGCCTTGTGGGTGTAACTGTCGGCTCTCTTTGTGTCCTTTGTGTCACTCACTGTGGGGAGAACAGGCCGTCCTGGAAGGTCTGTTGGTTGGGCTGCTGGCCTGTGCTTGCTGTATAACTGAATATTTATTCACAGTTTGTTCCTCATTAAAAATAATGTTTAGGAAGCATCTGTAATAACATAGGAAAGTATATGTTAATTGAGAAAGCATAATATATCAATATCTCCGTATAGCTACGTCTCTCTATAGCGTACAATTTAGACTCAGAGCAAAGCCTTTGTATAGACAAATTATGGAAATAACGCATTCTTTCATCCCTCACAGCCCAACTGTACCTTTCCTCCAGAGTCCCTCATCTCAGCTGGGATCCACCTGGCTCCCTGAGCCACATTCCTTAGCATTCTCATCCTGTACCTGCGTCACCAGCACCCCTTGCCCCCTGCCAGGCCAGGCTGTCGCTTGTCCAGCTCACAAACCCGTCTGCTATTCTCCATCCCCACAGCCAACCCCCAGTACAGCCTCCTCAGCTCACAGTCAGGTCGCTGTAGCATCCTGAAATCCAGTCTTCTGGGTCCTAAGTCTTGCTCTGCCTTGGTGCACTCTCTCCATTTCAGTCAGGGTCCTCTGTTTTTAAAACAAAAACTAGGTGGCGCCTGGGTGGCTCAGTTGGTTGAGCGGCTGACTTTGGCTCAGGTCACGATCTTGCAGTTCATGGGTTCAAGCTCCACATCAGGCTCTGTGCTGACAGCTCAGAGACTGGAGCCTGGAGCCTGCTTTGGATTCTGGTTCTCTCTCTCTCTCTCTCTCTCTCTCTGCCCCTCCCCTGCTGTAGGCGTGCACGCGCTCTCTCTTCTCTCTCTGTCTTTTAAAAAAAAAAAAAAAAGAAAGAAAAACTAATAATCCCATAACACGCCCTGCTTGAAGGTCTAATTGCGCCCCATTGTCCTCAGGAATGAGTTGGATTCCCTTCCTGGTCTGGCTCCTGCTCACTTCTCCAGCCCCTCTCTTGCCTTTCCAGGCTCTGCCTGTCACCTGCTGGCTGTTGCTAAATTCTGACCTCGGCCCTCAGTCTCCCTTCCCTCCGGCCACTGCCTGGGGGCTCTGCCTGCTTTGACCCTTCCCTGGATTTAAGCCTACTAATCCTTCAGGTCTTAGCCTCGTGGACTTGAAGGAAATAAGGTCAAAACAAAAACATCAACCAGGTTATCTGAATAGTGATAGTGGATTTTCATCATGATGTATATATAAAACTCAGTCAATCTAGCAACCATTCATTCAGTGAAGAATCATTAATTCAGACTTATTAGACATCATACATGCAATGGCCCAGGGTCCCACTGGTTCTGGGTGTCAGCCCGTATGGTCCCGTAGCAGGATTCTTCTTGCAGATTCACTCATTCGATCTGCATTTCCATCTTTCATTTGTATTTGTTCAATAAATGGCCATGCAAAAATTAATCAGAGAAGGGAATCCTTGTTCTCAAGCATCACAGACTTACAAACACATTATCATGCCACATGGTCAGGGCCATGAAAAGGAAGGCAAAGCATTGCAAGGGGGTTGGAGGTGGTCTCATAACAGAAGGGAGGTTGAACTGACCAGTGTTAACAGGTAGATGGGGCATAAGAGACAGGAACAAGAAAGAAGGGAGAAAGGGTCTTTTCAGAAGAGGAAATGGCAGGTACAAAGGCTCAGAGATTGAAACCTGGCTCTCCCGTGACTCAGGTGACGTGTGCACAGTGGCCAGAGTTCTAGGAGCCATGCATCCCCCACACCCCATCTGCTGTTGGTACTTTATCCTCAACCAGAATGGAAAACCTTCCTCCTCTTCCCCTTCCAAGTCCTACCTATTCTTGAGACCCACTCAAGCCCTACTTCCCTCATGAAGCCTTCTCAGACTACGTATCAGACAGATGCACACTTAATTCCATTCTGGTTTGTACCTTGCCATTCAAAATTTCATAACAAATCTCACCTTCCTACCAAATTGTAAACTCCTCAAAGACAGATTGTGATACACATTTATCCTCAGTTTTGTGGGCATCCAGGCAAGAAACCTGGTGCTGCTCTGTGAATACTTGTTGAAGTAACACTAGCCGGGCTGAAATCTCTAAAGGCAGAATCCCAGGCAGCGCCCATGCACCAAACCTCAAGCAATGACTGATGAGTTTCTTAATCCATGGCCTTCTGTCCCCATATAACACCTGCTAAGAAACCGGATCGTGGGTCTGTGACGGGTGTTGATTAGGTATCATTAGCCTGATTTTATGATTCTTGGAGAAGAGGTAAGTAATAATATTACAAGGAATTTAAAGGGATCCCCATTAGAAGTGCCTAGCTCTAATCAACCTTTGAATTTACTGTTAATGAACTTCTCACCCATGGAAAGTAAAAAAAAATGTTGCCATCTGTGTAAAGCCCTGAACTTGTGGGCAGAAGAACCAGGTCTTTGGTCCATCTGTACCATGTATCAGCCCTGTGACTTTGGACAAGTAATCTATGCCCCTTTAAGCCTCGGTGTCCTCAGTCTTTAAAATGGGAATTATAATACCTCCAAGGGTTATAACTCCACTCACAGGGCTATTGTAAGGATTATGTGTAACAATGTGAGCATGGTTAGTAATATGTGAAATGTCATTTAAAAACCAGACAGCACAGTAATTTTTATTATAAACTAAAGTTCTCTTCTGTCTGTTTTATTCCCAGTGTTCCAAAACCCAGACACGAGCTCTCCACAGGGGAGTAGATGCACTGGAGTTATTTTAAGGAGAAAGAGTGTCCATCATCTCGTGCCTGGGAGACCTACTGTTGCCATCTTCTCAGCGACTGTAGCTGTTGGAATAGTCGTGTCTGCAGTCCTCAGGGCAGTGTGGTGCACATGAGGTAAGGTGCCCTGGCATGCTCGGTACCCCAGTGCAATAGCACCTGCTCAGAAAGTTGCCCAGGCTCAGCTTTTCCCAGGGAGAATTCTGTGTTCCAGACTGTCCCCTTCAGAAAGAGTGTTCTGCTTAGATTTGTCAGGGAAGGTGGTTAAGCAATGCAAACAACAAAAGTGGGCCCCAAATGAAAGATCCTAAAAAAGAAGGAGAAGAGGACAGTCCGGAAGGAAAGACAGTTGTGTCTATACGGCGGGCACCAAACTAACCTGCTATCAGAAGCCTGGACTCAAAGCCTGTCTCTGACACAAACTGGCTGTGTGGCTTTAGGAAATTCACCCACCCTCTCTGATCCTTTAAAATTATGCTTTGTAAAATAAGCATAACAATGCCAATCTTCTGATGTTAAAGATTAAATTTGTATGAACTTTACAAAATGGAAAATGCCATGTGATTATGAGCTGATTATAAATTTATCTGCCTAAAGTAATCATTCAGAATAACCCAAATGAACTGTGTGCCTACGGGCCTCCACCACATTGTCCATCAAGGAGCCTTAAATGCAATTCTGAGAACCACCCCGAGTTCTGAAAAGGCATCTCCCCTGCAGATGACAGGTGTGCCATGAAAAAGCCAGTTGGTTTCCACAGGTAACTAAAGGTCACCCTCAAGGGGTTGGCTGTTGTCTCCTAGGCACATTCCCCTCCCTGGGGCAGGTGGGGAACATGGCTGCATCCCTCCATGCCTTCCTGAACTCCAGGCCTTATGATTCCCTAGGCCTTTCCTTTGGCCCCATGGTTTTAATTTTCCCAATCAACCTGTTAGGTTAGCAGAGCAGATAAATCCTCTCCGTGCATCCACACCTCTTATGGATGGACTTGCCTGGGGCCACAGAGCTCAAAATGAGCACCAGGTCTCTGGCCACTGCAGCCTGAAACCCCAGTTTGGAGGGCTCGCCGGGATTTGAGCCCAGGTTTCTAAAATCTTTGCCCACAGACAAGGACATGAGCCCGAGCTTAACCAAAGCCCCCTGGGCCACAGCCTTGGAGGTAAACAGCCCCCCATGGACACGGAATTCCCCGGCAACCCTGGCTGGACTTGAACATCTACTTCCACCCATGACTTTTTATTTTCTTGCATTCGTTTCCAAGGGGACCAGTAGGCACTTGCTCTCCCCACTTTGGTCCTCGCTCCCTGTGTGTAATTAGGGTGCACCCTGTTGGCCCCGCACTGTGATGAATGGGCTTCTTCAGGAAAGGTGGCAGTGACTGGAGCCCTGCCAGCCCCGAGGCCACTCCTGTGCTGCACGGTGCGCTCAGATGCGATTAGCCCTGTGTCACAATGCTTGGCAACCGATCCAGGAGGCAGTGAGGCCTTTGTTCATGCCATTGTCCTGTCAACTGGCTATAACTTCATTCAGCTGCCAGCTTGCTTGGGCTTTTGCATCATCCTGGCCTGCTCTGTCCTCCCTCAGCTAATGGTTAGTCCATAATTCCAGATTTTTCGGGGAATATCTAGGGTGTGCGTGTGAAGCCCCCGCGTCTTCCCCCAAAGCAGTTTTGGAATTAAAATCATAAACAATGAGAAGATTCTTCATGGTTTAGGAGGTAGACTCCCTGGGACTTCCCCCGTTTCCTGCTGCTGCAGAAGGGGAGGAATCACATGTGGTAGACGGGTGTCAGCACTCAGGCACTTTGAGCTGTATAGCTGGGGGCGGGGGCGGGGGGGGGGGCGGAGGGTGCATTCAGACATTCATTGCTTCTGCACATTTTAATTGAGCACATACTATGTGCCAGGCACTGTTCTAGATCCTGGGAATAAAGCAATGAACAATAAAGACAAAACACCCTGCTTTATGCGGCCAACATTCTGAGGTGGGGAAGGGAGTGGGGAGAAGAGACAGGCAAATAAACTGAAAAACAGGCTAAAAGGAGCTAGGGAGAAAAATAAAACAGGGAAGGAAAACCCGGCCATAGGGCATGCTCATTCGAGTGCCCCCCTTGTGCCCAGCACAGAACACATCCCTGACTCTGATCTGGCCAGCTCCTCAGGGCTGCATCTGATTCCCACACCCCCAGCAGCTGTCAGAGCAGCTGGGATGGAAGGACCCCCTAGAATCACCCACCAACCCTGCCACCAGGGGTACCCCCCATGAGCCAGGCTCCACCCACAGCCACCCTCTCCACCCAACCCTAAAACACCCTCTTCTCCCAGGTGTTCTCCTCCTCCCTCCCCAAAATACTGGCTATGCAGACATTCAGACCCATACAGTGCAGTGGGCAGACCAGCCAGCCAACAGACCACGACAGTGCAGAGAGGATGACCCGGCGGGGCCTGTTTACAGGCTGTGGAAACCCTGGGTGGGGGTGGGGCAGAGGTTTTTGTAGGGGCTGTCCCATGCACTGTAGGATGATGAGCGGCACCCCAGGCCTCCACCCACAAGATGCCAGTCGCGCCCCCACCTTGAATTAAGACAGCTGAAACCATCGGCACACATTGCCATGTGTCCCCTTTTACAAAGGGCCCTTCAGTTGAGAGCCACTGGTTTAACTCAACATCATGCAACGTATTTGACAAAGAAGCACCTTTTATTTGGGTTGGAGGGATGTCTATCAATACTGCACGTACCCTGTGCTATTCCAAACACTCTGAGTAGTGCTGCTTCTGGATAAAGCCACATTCCCACAGGATTCAGGGCCTTGGGATCTGGGCCCTGGCTGGCACTCTGGCCATGGGTCCGACCATTATCAGTCTCTACTTTTTGCTTCAGTAAAGCCCAACCGTTTGTCATTGCCTGTATACACTCTGCATTTTATGTCCTGGGCCTTTGCCCAGCTGCTTCTGCTGCCCATGATACCCTTCCCCCCTTTGCCTCACCTGGTTCACTGATTCATCCTTCAAGATTCCATTTGGGCATCATCTCCTGCAGGAAGCCATTCCTGAAGCCAGGACAGGGCGGAGTGGCCACTTCTCCCCTGAGCTCCCATAGCACCTGGGCTTGGTCCTTCCTACCTCTGAGGTCGGAGACAGACCCCACAGCCCTATAGCCCCCCCTCCCACTCCCCATCCCATAGTATGGGTGGTTGGGGTCCCACAGCACAGGTAGTATGGATCCCTTTCTCCCACCTGACCTGCAAAGCAGAGACTCTGTCCTCTCATCTCCAGAACCTGACAAGCTATCTGGCACAGAGTAGGGGCTCAGTAAAGGTCAAAGTGAACTGACAAGTAAATAGAACACCAAGATGAGTGTGGTAAAGGGAGTGAGGACCAGAGAACACAGGCTGGAGGAGGGAAAGAACCAAGGGGAATATTCTTTCTACAACCCAGGAAGGGGTGGTAAGGCTTCTTGCCTCTCATTTCTTTCCCCTCTGGGCTAAAGACTTCAATTGCCTTAACCTTTAATCTCACATCCGCCTCATTTTCCAACCCTCTGATGGATCATCTTTGTCATTCACATCCGTCCATGCCTTCTTCACATTTTCCAGAGGCTGCTTTTGAGTTTAATGTGATATGTTCAGAGCAGCAGGAGCCCAGAGCCTGGTTCCCTGGAGCGGGGAGAGTGGCTTCCACTTAATTAGCTTGAGACTCCATAATTCCCTGAGCCTCACCGGCTCCCTGGCCTGGTGGCTGTTAGAGGAGCAAATTATTTTCACAGAGAAGAGAGTGGAGAGAATTGAATTAGTGATTATGCTAATTGTTTCCTTTTCTGTGTCAGGGACTGCTCCACAGGGAAGCCCACTTCTGGGGCTGGAGGGCAGGCAGGGAGGAGGTGAGGAATTTGGAGAAGCCCTGGGCTCTGAGCTGCGGATGTGGAAAGTCCTCGCTTGAGGAGATGCATGAGGGATGTGGCTTCTCCGCAGACTTAGGGTCTTCTGCTATGATGAGGGTGGGTGGGGAAAGGACTACTCAAGTTCTGGGCTCTCTCATTCACAGCATGTCCTGTGGGGTAGACACATCTCCATTGTATAGATGGTGAGGTGTGAGGGAACAAGCCACAGACAGAGAGACAGGCCCAAGGTCACCTGCCTAGCCCGGCGGGGGGGACACAGTGAGCAGGGATCCAACTTGATCTAGTAACTGCCAGTCCAGATGATTTCCCTTGCCTCCCAGCCCCTACCCGTGGAGGGCTCTGCGTGTCAGTGACGGCAGGGGAGGCAGTGCTGAGGGCAGACGCCCTGGAGCAGCCCTGATACCGTGCGACACAGGCCCAGGACACAGTTGGCCAGCCTGTTGCTCTGTGTGGTTGGCGGCCAGCCCTCAACCCACTTGAACCATTGCCATTGGAGTCTGTGGTTCCTTCCGTCCAGCCTGCCTGTGCCGCCCCGCCTCAGCTCTCCACACCACAGCTGTCTGGGGAGCCATCTGGATCCCTCACCCTTCAACAACCCAGCAAATTCCTGCCACACTGGTTCTGTTTATCACTGGGGCTGGCAGTGATTTTTGTCAGCCAGCCATTCATCCGTCAGCCAGTCAACAAATGCCTGCTGAGGGCTAGGCACGGTGCTGGGCGATGGAGGTGCAGAGCAGGGCGAGGCAGAGCCCCCGCTCTCAGAGAGAGGGCCCCCCCCCCTCGGGGAGGTGGAGTGGGACAAGGTTCGTCAGGGGAGAGGCAGAGGACCCTGTGGGCCCCTGGGGCCTGCCTTTCTGTTTAATGCAGTCTGTCTCCATTGCAGACTCGCAGAAGTAGCTTTGAGGTGTGGAGAATGCTGCCCGGGCTGAAGCCCCGTCTGTCCCCCGCCCATGTATGGAAGCAGCGGAGATGCCCCTCACTGATCCCCCTTCTCCCCCCAGCACACAGAAACTCGAGGATGCTTAGTGAGAGGCCTGAAGGGACTCAGGACCTGGCCCTTCTGCCCATGGTCGTGGGTGGTGGTCCTTCACCCTGGATGTGGTTTCCAAAACTGAGTGCCGTGGCCCAACTTTATGCCACCCTGATGGGAGGCAGCAGGTGGAGAGATTAACAGCACAGGTGGACACCCAGGTGCAGGTTGGGGCAAGTGACCTGACCACTCTGTGCCTCATTTTCCCCTCTACGGTAGGAGCTGCACTAGGCCCGCTTCACTGGAGTGTATGTGAATTAACGGACATGTACAGCTGACAGCATGGAGGGCACATAGCAAGGGCTCAGTAAATGACAGGCCTGTTGCCTCATTGCACCCTCCGAAGGACGTCCTCTTTCTGCCTTCTTGTTCACACCTCCTTGGCAACTGTCCAGAGTCCAGAGAGTAAACTGCCTGGGAAGAATGCAGGAACAAAAATACTCGGCTGTGTTGGGAACTTCCCATGTGCAGCTGGTCCTTGATCCCAGGCTTCCCCTGGGAGCTGCTCTGTTGGAAGAGTGAACTCAAATCCTGGCTCTGTCACGCCCCTAGTGGTGGTCTCGGGGAAGTCACCCAAACTCACCCGGCCTCAGTTTCTACCCCTGTCAATGTGGATAATACCACCTCCCTCAAATCCTAGTAGAGTATTAAGTAATATAATATAGGAGTGGCCACCTGTCTTCACTCACGATAGAGCAGGAGAGGGTGGAGTGCCGAAGGAGGGGACAACCTGAAGCCCAGTGGGGTGGTCATGAGCCAGAGGGAGGCACGTGACCCTTGACAGGAGTCCGTAATGCCAACAGCTGCACTTGAGAACACTCGCTGCATGCTGGTGCCATGCTGAAAGTTCTCTACCTTACGTACTTCACTGCGTCTTTACAGAAGCCTCACGAATTATGTCTCGTGCCCATATCGCAGATGAGCAAAGGGGAGGCTGGGCAGATTGAGGAACCCGTCGAAGGTGGCCTGGCTCAGATAGAAGTGTCAGAGCCAGGGTTCAAACCCGAGCTCTCGACCATCACGGCCCCTTCCCAGTGCTGCCTGCTGGGGGTGAGGAGCAGAGTCTGTCCCACGGGGCCTGAGGGGCTGAGTCACTACGTCCCTCACCTGTAAAATGGACATAATCATTCCAGCTGTGCAGGGAATGTGCGACATGGGCTTGGTGGTCCTCGCCCCTCTCCAGCCCTCGGCGGGAAACACTTTATAAACAGAATATGACTTACCCGCCCTGCTGCCTGGAGCCGGATCTCTTGCCATGCCAAATTGTTGGAATGGTTCAGTGACAAGTGTGTTATTAGGAAGAAATTTATGTGCCTTCTTCAGAGTGAGTCACCAAATCCCTGTGGTGAGAGGCATGGGGAAGGGGCCCTCTGAAGAGACCAGCTAACTGGGGGACCCTGGCCCCAGCTGTCCCGGGCCTGGCTACCTCCCCAGGCCCTCACTAGAGGGTCAGCACTGACCGGTGATGGGGGGGGGGGCAGTAAAGGGAGGGGTGGAGGGACAGCCCTCCATTTAGGGAAAGGTGGTGCCTGTGCTGGGTTTACAGACACCTCACAGGGGGTGTGACAGGCTCCAGAAATCTCTGCTTGCTACCGAATTTCCCAGGATGTTTTTGAGTCAGGCTCCAGGCCGCTCTCTGACCCCTCTCCAAGGGTGTTGCACAACCCTCCCCAGGAATAGGTCCGCGGCAAATATGTCAAGAGTTTGGGTGAACCCTCTTCTCTCTGAGACCTTTGAATCCCAGAGGAGGAAGATGGTCTAGAATTAAACTTCAGAGAGAGGAAGAATTAGCTGAGGCATTGCAGTTCTGCTGGGATTTTTTTTTTCCCCTTAAAAACTATACAACACCATGTGCAGAGAAGCTCTAGCCTTAGAAGTTGACTCTAGTGGGCAGCAACATGGAACAAGAAAGCATCTGTCAGGGAATAGCAGGTGACCTCCTTGAGCAGAAGTCACTGCAAGTGGCTAGACAAGGCTGCCCCTTCTCTGCCTGCTCCTGGGTGTGGTGTGAGGGGTTTTCTTGATGCACTGGAACCCAGAGGGTGGCCTGGAGCATTCACATGGGCCTCAGGACACGTGGACCACCTGCCAACACTGGCAATGTCCGTAACGCAGATGAGGTGCAAACCAGCTCACTTCACTGGTGGCTGCTTATCAGAGCCCGGCTATGCTTGGTGCCTCTGCCTAAGAAAGCAGAGACACACACGAAACACTAATGAACATGTGCGATGTGTCAGGCATTCTTCTCGATCCGTTATCTGTTTGAATTTTTTAGACCCTCACGACAGCCCTGTAAGATTATTTCTGTAAGGAGCTCAGACTTAGATTAGTCTTATTCCTCAGTTTCCATTTTCAGTGGTTAAGTTAATTGGAGATGTGATGTTTTCCCGGAAAAATCGCTTACTATTGAACACTTGCTTTGTGTCACACATTGTGCTAAGTATGGATTTTACACGTCTTCATTTATTATACACAAAACCGCATTTTATAGATAAAGAAATGAAGGCCTTTAGCCTTTTGGAACATTGCCCTGAGATCACCCCTCAAGGAAGCTAGTCTAGCCTATTAGAAGGTAAGGGACCAGTGGAGGAGAACTTAGGCACCCCAGCCGAAAGCCAGCACCAACCACCAGACGTAGGAACAAGGCCAACTTGTGTTTTCCAACCCAACCAACTCGTTAAATGCAGTTTCTCAAGTGAGCCCAGGTGAAACCAGCAGATGAACCACCCAATCAATGCACAGAATCATGAAAAACAGTATAACTATTGTCATTAAGAAAATTTTTTTAATGTTTATTTTTTTGAGAGACAGAGAGGGAGAGAGAGAGGGACAGAGTGTGAGCAGGGGAGGGGCAGAGAGAGAAGGAGACACAGAACTCCAAAGCAGGCTCCAGGCTCTGAGCTGTCAGCGCAGAGTCCTATGCGGGGCTGGAACTCAGGAACCATGAGATCATGACCTGAGCCAAAGTCAGACACTTAACTGACTGAGCCACCCGGGCGCCCCAGCTGTTATCATTTTTTTTATGTGCGTTTCTTTATTTTGAGAGAAAAAGAGTGGAAGAGGGAGGATCCCAAGCAGGCTCCATGCCGTCAGCACAGAGTCTGATGTAGGGCTCGAACTCATGAACTGTGAGATCATGACTCGAGCTGAAATCAAGAGTCGGACGCTTAACCAACTGAGCCACACAGGTGCCCCAAAACTATTGTCACTTGAATAGTTTTGGGGATGATTTGTTATTTAACAATGGATAACTGATACAGCCTCCTAGATCCCACTTCACTTACCCTTTCCCCCCAAACGACCACTAACAGCGGCCTTACAAAGGCATTGAGCCAGAATGAGAAGACTGCCCGGGAGGGAAGACCTGCAAACATTTGCTAGATGGGCAGGTGGGTAGTGGAGTGGTCTCTGATGGAGTAGAGCTGAGAAAGTGACAATCCACACGGAGGCAGGAGAGGCACAGGATGACACGTGGGCCAAGGAGCCCCAGAGAACCTCCGAAGTCTGGGTGTTTTTAAAGGCACTGGGTACCACAGAAGACAGGGGCAAGGCGCAGCGCTAGGACGCAGGAAGCCACGGCTGACTCTCTTTTTTCCCCAGGAGAGACCAGAAGTTGTTATCCGGAGAAGCTGAACTGAAGGTGCTCTGGACTCCAGGACACTGGTCCCCGCGGAAAGTGACAGGGAGGTAGGAGCTTGGAAACCGGGAGATTAATTAAAAACTATAAATAAATGATGGGCCGTCAGATTCCCTGCCTGCTCCCAGAACCCCAGCAGCTAGGTGTCACCTCCCTTCCATGCAGGCAGCTGGAATATTCTTCTCTGGGTAGATTGAGTTTCTTCCTCACCCCCTACCCCCTACTCCTAGGAAAAGACCTTCATAAAATGTTGTATGAGGAGTCCCAGTAAAACAGCCTTCAAGCCATCTGGTCACCCTACTATGAAGTCAGCTGGACTGTAACCCTGTCTTTCTCTTAAATATGAAGGGTCACCAGACATTTGAAATGAAAGAGGTCAAAACGGGGGGAAAACAGGGGGTGAACTCTGAGGAAATAGCACATAGCAAGCAGAAGAACCTGACTTTTTTTTTTTGTGAAAAGAACTTATAAATTAGTCGGGGAAATATGACAGAAATAGAATTCCATGAAAAAGGAACAGAGAAGAAAGAGTTCTTGGAAATTTAAAATATGATAAGAAAGGTTAAAAACTCAGGAGAAGGTGCCCAGCATGATTCACAAAAAAACTGTCCACACCGGAGACCGTCAGTATCAAACTTTCAAACACAGAGGATAAAGTGAATGTCTGGGGAAACCCCAGAAAAAGAAAAACACTTAAGAGACAAAGGAATGGTGGTGGGGGGGTGAGAGGGGCATCAGACTTCTCTCCGGAAGCACCGGATACAAAATAATGAAAGGATGCCTTCCAAATTAGGAAGGAAAATGATTTTCAACCCAGAATCTTATGCTCAGCCAAATCAATCAAATGCGAAGGGAAAATTAAAGAATAACCTTTTCAGACATGTAGGACTCAGAAACCATTCTCATCATGAAAGAGAAATCCATGGCACACAGAAACAGGGGCTTCAGCAAAGGAAAATCAGAGGGGAGTCTCGGGGCTGAGAGGGAGGGGCCATTCTGGAGAGGAGAGGCTCCCAGGGCTTCGAGGAGAAGGGAAGGGCTGACACATTTACCTAGGTGAGTGGTGGGAAATGATCGCCGGGCCTCTGATAGATCCACTAAAGGAATTAGAGGAAATTGCTTTAAGTAGAAGAAACTAAGAAATGGGAAAGAGGTGGGGGATTACTTGTTCTCAGAAATAATACATAAGAAGCACCTGGCTGGCTTGGTTGGTCTTAATCTCAGCGTCATGAGTTCAGGCCCCACACCGGGTGTGGAGCGTACTTTAAAAAGGTAATAATAATAATAATAACAATAATAATAATAATATATAAGAAATAGAATTTAGGTGAATATTTTGAAACCTGGGGTTAAGAGCAGAAGAAAAGCTGCTGCTAAGTTGAAAGTGGTTGCCTCAGAGGAGCAGAGAAGATTGGGGCTGGTTTCTGCTGTGTCTTTTAGCCTTGTTTGATATTTATTTATTTATTTATTTATTTATTTATTTATTTAATCAATCTATTTATTTATTGGGAGGGGAGGGGCAGAGAGGGAGACAGAGACGCCCAAGCAGGCTCCACACTGAGAGCATAGAGCCCAATGTGGGGCTCGATCTCACAAACCATGAGATCATGAGCTCAGATGCTTAACTGACTGAGCCACCCAGGCAGCCCCTAGCCCTGTTTGATTTGTAACTATGGGCATAGGTCACTTGAATAAAATAAACATTATTGTTATTTATTTATTTATTTTTTCGAGAGAGAGAGTGTGTGTGAACAGGAAAGAGGGGCAGAGGGAGAGAGAGCGAGCGAGCGAGCATGGATCATGACCTGAGCTGAAATCAAGAGTCAGACGCTTAACCAACTGAGCCACCCAGGGTCCCCCAAATATTAATTTTTATATGGAAACAAGAGCATGGGTTTGAGAGTTCAATGACAGAGTTTAAATCTCTCTCTACTCTTACAGACGGCAGCACTTGGGTCAGGCCACTGGCCTTCCTCAGCCTCAGGTTCCTTATCTACCTTGCAAACCTGAAGTGAGGATTCAACATAATTTCTGTGAAGGGCTCAGCACAGAATAAATGCTCAATAAATGATAGCCATTATAGTTTTTTTAAGTTTATTTATTTTGAGAGAGAGAGAATGAGCAGGGGAGTGGCAGAGAGAGGGGGAGAGAGAGAATCCCAAACAGGCTCTACACTGGCAGCACAGAGCCCGATGTGGGGCTCGAACCCACAAACTGTGAGCTCATGACCTGAGCCAAAACCAAGAGTCAGATGCTGAACCCGCTGAGCCACCCCGGTGCCCCATGGCCATTATAGTTTTTAAGATTTCTGAGAAATTCCATGGTAGAGAGCGAAAGCAAACTCCACTCCCGAGGTTTCGGAGGAGTCTATAGAAAGCCTGGAAAAGTGTCACCCTGACGTCTGCCAGTACACTGTCCAGCTGTTATTAAGCTGCAGACCTTCTGCAGGCCCCCACCCCGTCCGCTCAGTATCTGGGTTATTAGCGATGGTGTGGTCAGCTTTCAGAGAAGGTTAGCAGGAGTTAGGGGTGTGCAGGGAGCAGCTTTTCACGTAAAGGCCCAATTCATTCCCAGGGCCTGCTGGCTGCGTGAGGGTCTTCCTTCTGACACAATTGTCTCACACAAAACATTACCTCTGTGGAAGATGGGGCATTCTGTGCAGAGCTGGGAGAAGGCAGCTTCAGGCTCATCTGGGGGTGGGGAGCACACTGGCATCAGGCAGAGAGGTCCTGCCCCTGACCTGCCTGGATCCTGGGCTAGAGCCACCAACAGGGCCCTGGTGCCCTACCCAACCATGGGGGCCTCGAAGGAGGGCCTGAGGCTGAGTATGCTGACCCCCTGGCCTCACTACGTACACAGATTTATTTCAACAAATATATTGAGTGGGGAAAAGTCTGGAGAGAGAAAGAGACCCTAAAATGTTAACCACAGTTCTCTCTGAATGATGGGATTTGAAGTGCTTTCCATTTCTTCCTGCTTATCTGTATATTTCAGGTTTTGTACGACACTCATCCATTCTCTTTGTTCTTTTAATTAATAATAATCATAAAGAACAAGGTGACGAGTCCCTGCAAGGGGAGTGAGTGCCGTATGAGAAAGTTCCATGGCCCCTAAAACAGATGACCTTCAGCCCGAGAGATTCCATAACAGCAGGGAACGTGTCAGTCCTCTGCCCACCAGGATTTCTAGAATTCAGAGAACCCGTTTTGGGAGGAACACAGGAGGGTTGGCAAGGAAGGATGATAGAAAAAAAAAAAAAAGTCGGTACTTCAGCAACACTTACTCATGCAAATGTGCTGCTCTTCACTGTCAACTCACTCCCTCCTTACGAGGACCTCATGATATCAGGTCAGTCATCGTCCCCACTGGACAGATGAGAAACTGCGGCCCGGTGAAGTTAAGCACCTGCCCAAAGTGCCAGCCGGAACATGAACCCAAGCATCCAGCTCTGGGGGCTGGGCTGGTAACCACCGCACTGTACAAGGCTGGGAGACATAGTGTGCAGTCAGAGTGTGCGGGAGATGCTGAAATTCCAGGGATGCTCATTATTTCCTGAAGAAAAGTTCCTTTTTATTTCCTGGAGGTCTGCCCAGTGAGAGAGACCAAGGTCGCAGTCATGGACTTGGGCATCCACCACTTTCAGCCTGGAACTGAGGCTCCGCTAACATCTCCTGGGACCTCAAGCACCTGGCTGGTTTAGTTGGTACCATCAGTGTCTAGGCCTGTGTCCTGCACATCACTGATTGTTGGATACTGATGATGTGGCCCCACTTTACCAATAAGGAAACTGAGACTCAGAGAAGTTAAGGAAAGCATTCAAAAATCCCACCGCAAATAAATATTGGAGCTGGGTTTGGAGATTGGATTCTGATCCCAGGAACCATGGCTCACACTCACCCTCTTGGACAGTCCTGTTTCAAGGCGTAGAATGTCACGAGACACATCTGTGGCCACCTGGGAGCCTCAGCGGCCAGTCATCCCAATGGGCAGCAGTCTAGGAGCAGGGGAGGGGGCAGCTGGGCCACAGGAGAAACAGAGTCACTGACAGGAAACAGCATGGAGTGGTGGTCAAGGGCATGGACTCGGGGCCAGATGTCCAAAATGTGGCTCTACTTAGTAACCATGTGACCCTGGGCAAGTTAATCACTCTGAGCCTCAGTTGCACTTTTGTACACTAGAGGCAATATCTCATGGAGTTGTTACGAAAATTAACTAAATTAGTACATACAGAATACTTAGTACAGCAGCTGGCCCATGACAGGGATGTGTGTGTGTGATAAACAGCACCAAACTGGGTAAATGTCCACAGGATCCATGCATGAGGACCCAGCCACTTCTGTGTTCCATGTCCAAATCCACAGCAAGGGACTACCATTAACTGAGTGTCCTGTACCCACCTTTGCTACTGTATCAAAATATACCTGAAAATTTAATGACTTAAAACAACCACCATCTTTTTGCTCACGATTCTGTAGGTTAGTGATTTAGGCTGCTATCAGTGGGGCCATTCTTCTGTTGGTCTCACTAATGGGGCTGCAGCCAGCTGGGACATCAGCTGAGGGCTGTTTGCTTGACAGCAGGCTTTCTAAACCATAGCACTATTGACATTTGGAACCGGATAATTCTTTGTTGTGGGCACTGTCCTGTGCATTGTAAGATGATGTTGAACAGCATCCTTGGTCTCTACCCACTAGATTCCAGTAGCACCCCCCACACAGACAATTAGGACAACTAAAAATACCTCCAAATGTTGGCAAATGTTCTCGGGGGCGGGGTGGGGGGGCAAAATTGCCTCTGGCCAAAGACCACTGGTCCAGAGGAACTCAGCATGAAGACTTGTCTTTGCTCCTATAGTCTTGTCTTCCAGTAGCCCAGACTTCCTGATAGAAGGAATGGTGGGGGACAGGAGGTGGCCCCAGCAGCAAGAGAGAGAGCAAGCCCCCACGCACAGATGCCGTTCAAGACTTTTCCTGCATCACATTTGCTGATGTTCCATTGACCAAAGCAGATCATGTGGTCAGGCCCAGAGCTACTGTGAGCAAGGATGACACAATGGTGTGGGAATGGAGGCCTCCAGATCTGGAGCCACCACTGTAACAATAACCACAGTAATTTGTCCGCCATGCGGATGATGAGTGTTGCCGGTGGGCACACAGCACCAGGGGAGGGGAATGTAACCTTGGGCAGGTCTCTTTCTCATTGTGACCTCATCTGCACAATGAGGGAAGGGCTTATTCTGAGTGGTCCCCAGGCTCAGGGACTCAGAGGTGCTAAGAGAGAGATGGTTGGTTTCATAGAGGCAGCGTGCATCACATCAGGGGGACACTGGACCCTGCTGTGAGAGGGCCCTTCCTTGGTCCTAACACACCCCAGACTGGCATCTGCTTGGCCCCGCTGGCCCTTCTAAATCGCCTTTCCCAGGCTAGAAAATCTTGGATTTTAAGATAGAAACAGGACAAAATACTTTACAATCCTACAACATCTCGTGGGTCTCAAAAAGCTTCTCCATGCTCTGTTAGGTAAGATAACGTGCAAACTCCCACACTGCAGAGTCTTAGCATAATAAAATCCTAGTTGACTGTCCAGAGCGGGTGATCCTGACTGGGGGGAAGGGACCCTGCCATCCAGGAAACCAGGCTGTGGTTTCCACGTTACCCTAGGCAATGACATCCTACTGGCAGATGGAAGGAAAAGCAAAGAATCACATGGGAAGCAGTCATGAGCCAGACCCGTGAGTGGCCCCCTCTCTCTGCCCACGATCCATGAACCAGAACTCAGTGGACGTGGGGAGGGATAAGAGCTGGAAATGAAGGTAGTAGCTATGAGCTCAGGAAGAAAGGCCAACGGACTCTGTGAACTCAGAGTAGTTTCTGCCAAAAAACACACTTTCTCCTGATGTCTCCACAAGAGCCCTGGCAGGAAGGGATGTTCCTGTGTGCTCCCAGCTGGGCCTCTGTGTGTGGAGACAGGAGGGACACGGCTGACCTTTGAGTCCAAAAGTCAAAGCTAGAGCTTTCTTTTGCCATTTCACCTGACATATCATATAGAAGATGTGATGTGATGTGATATGATATGGCATGATCTGATATGATCTATATTGGCAGGACCTGTGGGATATCTTCAGTTTCTGTGATCTGGTTTCTGGTATGCCCACCCCAACTTCTTCCGTACTCTGAGTCAGGGCTTGGGTTGACTCGGGGAATGCAGTACAGCTGGAAAAGGGAATCCAGCCCTCCCTTTCTCCCCTACTCAGGCTCTAGGTGACAGCCCTGTCTTTGTCCCCTCCGTTTCTCCCTCGTCCTTTGAATTTGGGGTTAAGTTCTACCGAGTTCATCCCTTCAGTCTGCCCCACCCCCATTGCCATCACTGCTCCTCCCCGGTCACACCGCCATTACCAATTCAATCCACCTTCTCTCAGCTTTGGACTCAAGCCCAGCCCTGGTGCTTATTATTAGCATTGTGAGTTGGAGCAAGTGACTTCAAGCCAGTGTCTCCATAAGGATGATAATCTTATCCAGAAGACATACAGTAAGAATTGTGTGAGCCAAACATTCAGGTAAAATGACTTCTGGAAACTGCAAAGCACCCTGCAATGCCCCCTGCTCCCACTGCTCCTCATCTGGGGAGGGGACCCCTGTCCACATCCTCAGGCCCCCTGTTGCCCACAGGGAACTTCCATCCTTACCCTGGCAGTCCATATCTTCCACAGTCTGGATCCAACTTCAGTTTCCACTTTTTCCCTTTATGGGTCCAGCCAGACAGAAGACTTGCCGTCTCCCACACATGGCCCTTGTTTCCCCCTTCTTCGAAATTTGTCTCCGTGCCTTTGAGTTCATTCCTCCTCCTAAATGCCTCTCCTGTTTTCACGTGCATCATCTCTCCCTGTGTTGCAAAGCAGGATACTAACTTTTTCATCAAGGAACTTCCACCCCTTCTGAATTCTTGTCATTCCCACTTGGAAACTGTTCTGCTTGTACTTAATGCCACAGGTTAAATTATAGCACATCAGCCTGGGTGCCCAGGACAGGCATGCAGAATAAGACACAGCAAGACATGTACACGGCAAGACGGGGTCCTGGTCCTTGAGGGGCTTTCTGACTGCCTAGGAGGATAGACACAAATATAGTCAAGTACCCGCAACAGAGAAAGGCCTTTAGACAAGTGCTGAGGAGAGGAAGCTTCTCGGCCTCTCAAGTGAACCAAACTGGGCCTTGAAAGGTGCCTGGCATACCAGCAGGTGGAGAGGGAGAGGGAGGACCCCCAGTAGGGGACACGGGATGTGCAGTGTGGCACATTGGTTCAGGGATGTGGCTTCATACCCCTCAAGGGTGGGATTCCTACTGGCTCATCTTCGCCTGCCCAGAGCAGTTCCCAGCCACAGGGCACTGTCTCCACTAGCCCATGATGAGTGTTACAGGGCCACGGAGCATCAGGGGCACCAGGCTGGGGGTGCTCTGCCCTGGGAAGAGCTTCCCCACTGTCTCTCCAGAATGTCTGTGGTGTGTACTCGGAACATCTATTAAATGAGCGGTGGCAGGCTATGAAAGAACCTCTCAACTCTGCCAGAGCCCTCTGTGACCTGAAGCAAGGCACTTCTCACCTCCAGACCTCTGTTTCCCCAACTGTCAAGTGAGTTGATCTCCAAGGCACAAGGGACCCCTATGGCAAGGAGATGTAGCCCATTAGTTGCAGAGTCAGGATACTGGGTACAAATCTCCAGCTTCCTAAGTGACTTCAGGTCAGCAAATGAATTTCTCTACGCCTCAGTTTTCTCCTTCGTAAAAGGGAACAATCATACTGCAAAACCGAATCAGAACACCCTAAGTGGCATCCAAAGAATTCAGTTGCACTTATGTATATTTACACATATACATAATATACTATATATATAAATAGGTTAGGGGTGCCTGGGTGGCTCAGGTCGTGATCTCGAGGTTAGTGCGTTCAAGCCCGTAGTGCTGACAGCTCAGGGCCTGCAACCTGCTCTGGATTCTGTGTCTCCCTCTCTCTCTGCCCCTCCCCCACTCACACTCTCCCTTTCTCTCAAATATAAAATAAACATTAAAAATTTTTTAAAGGCGATAAATATGTTAATATATATAAAATGCTAACATAGTAAGCGTGCAATGAAAGTGATTAATTGGTAGTAGAAAATCAGAGCTCCCTAGCAGGGCTCAGGTGTGGGCTCGGGCTCACTGAGGACCTATTTGTGCACTGGCTGGGAGCATATCAGGGAGGGACCCTGGCAGGGCTGAGGCCCCACTGTCTGAGGCCTGGAATCCTGCCGGCCTCACAGCACCTTCCAGGGCTGTGTTCCAGGGCTGGTTCTGCTCTGCCCAAGGTTGGATCTAGAAATCCCTGGGTGGGGGGAACCTGACTTGGGAATTACCTCTGAGTGAGCAAAAAAAAAAAAAACCAAAAAAACAAAAAACTATTCTTCAAGGTCCCAAGAGGATAGCAGGAAGCCATGTCAGAGACCACCCTCCTCCTTTTCTATAAAAATGCTCCAAATCATGTGCGTGATTAATATCCCAAACACTTTTTTCCCTGTTGGCCTGTATCACAAGAGAACAGTTAAGCTACTTTTTGCTCACAGGGGAATTAAAAAAAAAATTAAAAAAAACTAAAAAAATAAACTGCTAACCAAAAGAAAGAAAGAAAGAAAGAAAGAAAGAAAGAAAGAAAGAAAGAAAGAAAGAAAGAAAGAAAAAAGAGTGTCTAAATAAAGCCAGCTCCTACCACCCCAGCCCAGGTGAGAACTCCTTGACACTGGCCCTCTTCTCTCCCCAGGCAGAGCTTGCTGGGACAGGACTGCCCGCCTCCCTACTCCACTCCTCCCTGTGACCCAGCAGCATTAGACCATCTGCAGATGCTTCTAAACCAGGGAGGTCAGTCAGGAGCCTGAGTCCCACGTGCATCCCAGACTAGACCCGGAAAGGGCTTTCGCATTGTGATGTGGGCACACCTCCATTCTGCACCTTATAAGCACAGGTATCCGTGTGGGAGAGGATTCTGGACAGCCCCCCCTTTACAGATGAAAAACTGAAGCCAGGAGAGGAGTCAGCCACGCCTCCCTGGCTGATTCTTCTCTGTTCTCTTTCCTTCTCACCTTCTTCCTGATCTCTAAATGTTGGCATGCCCCAGAGCTCAGCACACAGACCCTCCCACACTATCGCAGGAACCTCACCCAGGCCTGTGGCTTTTATGCACCACTCACATGCACCTGTGGGCCGCTTTCAGCCGTGGCTCCGTAGCCCAGACTCTCTGCCGGACTCCAGGCTCATACATCCAACTGCCCACTCAGGGTCCCCTCTGGGATGCCTCATGGGTGTCTCTCTTTGCGTGGGTCCAAACTGAGTTCCTGACCTTTCGTTCTCCCAGTGCATTTGAGTTCGTGGCAATTCCATCATTGCTCAAGCCAATAACCTTCGAGTCACTCTTGGCTTCTGTTTCTCACAGACTCATGCCCAAACCATCAGCAGATCTGCTCCTTCCCATCTCCGCCCCACCACCCTGCTTTGAGCCACCATCAGCCCTGGTTTGGTTTGTAGTGGTCTTCTCTTTGGTCTCCCTGCTTCCACTCTTGGGCCCTGTGGTCTGTTATAAACTAACTGAGCAGCCAGGCTATCCTGGGAAGATAAAAGTCAGCTGAGGTCCCTGCTCAGCAAAAACCCCTCCAATGACACCCCATCCCAGACATAGTACTGGCCCTTGTTACCCTTCCACCTGAGGTCCTGGCCCGCATCCCCTCCCTGCTCCCTCCATGCCAGCCACAGTGGCCCCCCAGTACACCAGGTGTAGATGCACTCACACCTTGAGGCCTTGGTATTTGCATCTCCTCTGCTTGGCACACTCCACCCCCCTCCCCCGGCCCCCGCTCCCAGGTATCTGCATGCCTGCTCCCCCTCCTCCTGGGCACACCTTCACTCCTCCTCCTTATGCAAACCCCATCTTGCCAGTGAGGTCTTCCCTAACCTCCTCAATTTAAATTGCACCCCCCTCCATTTTCTGTCCCCCCTTTCTACTTTATTTTCCTCCATGACACTTACCACCAAACAGGCTATATAGTTTGTTTATTTTGTTTATTTTTCTCCTCTGACTGGAATATAGTAAGTTCCCCGAGGGCAGAGATTTTTATCAGATGCACAGTAAGGGCTCCGTAAATATTCGGTAAATGTAGAAAGAACAGGAATCAGAGGTTCTGGTGTGTGTGTGTCACCTTTTCCCATGAATGCCGTTGCACTTAGCCAGTGAATGAAAGAGGAAGAGAACACCTTAGATCAAGTTCAATGCCTCCTTGATGAGGGACACTGATCAACTTTGAGGGGCACTGAGGCCTAGTGAGGGGAAGGATATCCCAGATAATCACAGAACACGACTCCAGAGCTGGGACTGGGTCCCTCACACCCATCTCCCCGAGTGTATGCTCTGGTCTCCCTGCCACCCACGGCTAGATAGAGGCCACTCCATGCTGACAGCAAGTTCCAGTCTCATAAGCCACAAATAAGAACGAGGAACAAAGAAAACAAAGAAGTGAGGTGTGGGGAGGGGGGGGTATTTTTAGCTTTGTTGGTTTCTAAGTGCATACATATATAGAAAGGTCTATAAGTATGGCTATATATAGTTATTAAATCAGGAAGCAAGTTGAGTGGGGGGTCAGCTTTTCCGGGGGTGGCTGTGAGCCTGTTGCAACATGAACAGTTTTGAATCACAGTGGCTGATTCTGAGGAAAGTGGCCTGCTGAGTCAACTGGAAGCTGCCTACCTCACATCAGGAGTCCAGAAAGAGTCCAGGGAGTTATATCCTCCTTTTTCCTCTCCTCAGTCAGCCAGAAGAAGCAGTGAAATTCCAAGGCCCACCCAAAACCCAGTTCCTGGCCAAGGCTTTTATGGTCAAAATCTCCCTTGTGTAGATGGGGATTCTGAAGATGGACGCTGAAGGGAAACCTGGAGCCCCTGCACCCAGCTGACCAGAGACACCTGCCTTTGGCCATCGGGAACTTTCCCAGACCTCAGGCCAGGCTAAAGGATGAGGCCTGGGTCAGCACGGAGCACTTCTTATTAGCCAGACACTGTTCACTACATTTGATCTCATTTCATACAACACCTTACTAGGGAGGTACTTTTATAATCATCTCCATTTCACAGTTGGAGAAACTGAGGCAAAGACTGGATAAGTAATGTACGCAGGTCTCCTCTTAGGTGGCAGACCCAAGCAGTCTAGCCTCAGCGTCCAGGCCCTTAACCACGAGCCACACTGGCTAGAGGGCGGGAAACCTGGGTCAACGCCCAAACTGTGTGGCCTTCATTCATTCAGCAAGTGTTTACTGAGTATTTACTATGTGCATGGTACCTCTGGGCTCTGGGATGTGTGGCTGGCTCCAGGGCTGGAGGCCACAAATCTCTGGCTGGACAGTGAGCTAAGTGATGAATGTAGAGCAAGCACATTGGTTGCTTGTGGAAAGTGAATGAGGGCAGGTTTTTCCTCTCACCTGGGGAAGCCTGAGGGAGGTATCCTGATTCGAGCTGTAGAAACAGGGGCTGGTGTCCCTCTGTGCAGCAGGAGAAGGACCAAGCCCTGGAGTTGGGGCAGATCCCTACCCTGGTACAGATTATGTTATACTTGGGGAGACACAGACAATGACCACAAATAAATGAGATAATTAGGATGGTTACAAAGGCCCTAAAGAAAACAGGGTGATGGGACGGCCCTAGGTTGAACTGTGCTCCCCAACAAGTTATATGTTGGTGCTGTCCCCTAGAATGTGGCTTTATTTATTAAGGTAATCGAGTTAAAATGAGATTATGGTGGGCTCCCACCCATTATGACTGGTGTCCATATAAAAAAAGGGAAATCTGGACAGAGGTACATGGGCACAAGGCCACGTGAAGATGAAGAGACCGGGGTGATGCGTCGACAAGGAACACCAGATTTCCACAAACAGCTGGAAGCTGGGAGAGAGGCCTGGAACAGATTCTCCTCAGAAGGATCCAGCCTCTCTGACGTCTTTATCTTGGGCTCCTAGCCTCAGGGACTATGAGAAAATAAATCTTTGTTTCTTAAGCCACCCAATCTGTGGTGCTTTGTTACGCAAGCCCTGACAAACCGATACAGGGACCAAGAGTGTCTGGGGAAGAACAGGATTACTTGAGCTAACACACTGGTGATGTCTGAGGATGGGACATTTGGGCTGAGCCTGAACATTGAGAAGGAGACAGTCCTGCGGAGAGCTGTGGAAGATCCACACCCCAGAGATGGAAGCAGACTTGGCATATCTACGGAGAGATGGCAGGGCCAGGTGGCTGGAGCAGGGGGAGTGAGGGCAGAGAGGGTCAAGGTAAGGTCAGATGGAAGGCAGAGGCCAAAGCAGGTAGGGCCTCATGTGACATGCTGGGAATTTGGATTTCACACTAACAGCAATGGGAAGCCAGTGGAGGGAGTGATGTGAAGTGATTTTCCCCTTCTAAAGATCTCCTTGGCTGCTTCATGGAAAAGGCCCTTGAGGGTCAGGTAGGTGGAGATCGGTTAGCAAATGGGGCTCATGTTCTGCTGAGAAATGAGTGCCCTCAGCCGAGGGTGCTGGAGAAGGGTGGGGGATGGTCTGTGTGGTGATAAACTCTGGAGAACCCCAGTTACTGGAGAACCCCCCAACAAGACTTGCCCGTCCTGGGATGAGAGGGAAAGAGAGGCATCGAGGATGACCCCTGGGATTTTAGTCTGAGCCACTGAAAGAACAGCAGTGCTTTTTACAGTGGGAGAAGGAAGGGGGTGGGGAAGGGGGTTTATTGAAGAGGAAGACTGACAGCCAGCTTCCATCCAGATAAGATTTATAAGATGAGGCCAAAAGGTAAATTAGGGAGACCTAGTCCCTGTGCTAAGACTCACAGCCTGAGGGAGACAGACATGTTAGCAAATGATAGAAACACCATGTGCCAAGTGGCTGGCTACACACAGCTAAGGGAATTAACTCTGGGGAAGTTGGACAAAAGAGGAAAGGTTTTTGTTTTGTTTTTTCAAAATAATTTCAAACTTACATAAAATGTTGCAAAAATAGTACAAAGAATTCCCGAATATCTTTCACCTAGTTTCCCCAAGTGTTGACATCCTACAAACGTACAGTTCAGTCCTCAAGACGGAAATCAACATCAGCCACAAACCTCCTTCAGATTTCATCAGCTGCCTCACTCATGTACTTCATCGGGTCTGGGAGCCAGTGCAGGGACCCCACATAGTATTTAGTTGTCATGTTTCCTTAGGCTCCTGGGACAGTTCCTTCATCTTACTCATTCGTGACCTTCATACTTTTGAAGAGTACGAGCCAGTTTTTCTGTAGAATGTCCCTCAACTTGGGTTTGGCTGGTGTTTCCTCAGCACGTGTGTTTTGACAAGAACACCACAGAAGTGATGCTGTGCCCTTCTCAGGGCATTGTATTGGGCGGTATGTACGTGAGGCCAATCTGTTGGGTTTCTTGTTATGTTGACTTTGATCACCTGCCTAAGGCAGTGTCTGCTAGGTTTTTCCACTGTAAAGATACCATTTTCCACTTTGCAATTAACAAGCATCTGGTGGGGAAATACTTTGAGATTATGTAAACATCCTGTTTCTTACCACATTTTCACCCACGAATGTTTGTTTCCACTGATGATTCCTGCTTTAAACGATCATTATTGTGAGTGTTTGCCGAACGGTGGCTTTCTATTTCCATTGTGTCTTCTAACATCTATTCATTGGAATTTTGCTGTGCGAAAGAGCTGTCCCCTCTCCCTTATGTATGTATTCAAATACTTGTCTATATCGGATAGACCCATTATTTCTTATTTTGCCTTTAATTTATGTTATAATCTATTTTGATTATTATTTATTTTGTTGATGAAATTACCTCAGATTTGGTCATCTTGAACCCCTTCAAGTTGGCCCCTGTGTTCAAAAGGAAAGTTTTGAGCTGGGTCATAAATGAGGCATAGGGACTTACAGGAAGAGAGAGAACAGAGGTTCCAGGCTTGAGGGCCTGAGGACAACTATGGGCATGACACCCAGTGCTCTCTGAGGATGCTGGCCGGCCTCTGGGCTTGCTATTCCTGACCGTGAGGGCCAGGAGAATGCAGCCACATGCTTTGCTCAGGGGGAGAGACCTCCACTGATGTTGCCCACCCCCCCCCCCCCACACACACACACAGGACTTCCCTAGGGACAAATTCTCTGGGGATGCGGTTGCTACAGCTATTCGCAGCGTTTGGGCTATTAATGCATCTGCCTGGATTTGCTCAAGAGGGGCCCTCCACCAAGCCCATAGACCCCTCCAGCCACTTCCTGCCTGCCACTGCTCTGCCAGATTGGCCATCACTCAGGGCTGTGATGTCCCCACTGGTTGGCCAATGACTGAAGGGTGTTCCCTTCAGCCTGAAGGGCTTATATCAGGGGAAGTAGTGAGGCTCTTGGAGCAATGGAGTGACAGAACCACATGTAGAGACATGTCCTAGAGTCTCATCTGGGTGAGACTGGCTATTGTTTGGTTTGTTGTCATCTTTTCTTTTTTTTTTTTTTTAAATTTTGAATGTTTATTATTTTGAGAGAGAGACAGAGACAGAGTGTGAGCGGAGAAGGGGCAGAGAGAGAGAGGGAGACACAGCATCTGAAGCAGGCTCCAGACTCTGAGCTGTCAGCACAAAGCCCAGCGCAGGGCTCGAACCCACGAACTGCAAGATCATGACCTGAGCCAAAGTCAGATGCTCAACTGACTGAGCCAACCAGGCACCCCTGTTGTCATATTTTCAATCCAGGTCCCCTGTGAAGTCTTGAGGAATGCCCAATAGTGTGTACCTAGTGGGCAGAGGGCAGGAAAGTGGCAGCTGGATGACTGTCAGTCTGGTCCAAGCCCCTGGCAACAGGGATGGAGCTCTGCCCCAAAGGCAGAATGACTTACCTCAGGTCACAGAGACAGTTGGTGGCTAGGGAAGACCCAGTGTTCGGACCCCTCGTGTCCTTCTCACCACTGCACGTTCCCAGTCTGTGCTCCTTCTTGTTTCTCAACCGCTGATGAGGTCACAGTCTGGGTTTATGTGTCCATTTCCCTCCATCCTCCCCAGCAGGCAGAGAGACAGAGGCCCGTGTTCTGGGCCCCCTCTGGGGCAGGGCGTCTCAGCACCTGAGCAGCACGGGCCCCTCCCCCACAGGGAAGGAGAGCTGTCCTGGGTCTTTCAGCAAGTGCAAGGCTGAGGTCAAGCCCAGGCTCACCTTGTGACCTCTTCTGGCTGGATGCCTGTGACCTCTCCCAGACCTGGCACTGAAGCTGGCATCGGCTGCCATTTCTTCCCTCTCTCATTCCTCTTCCTTCAGTTCAGGATGAGAAACAGGGTCCACTCTTTTTCTCTTACATTTCAAATTAAGCTTAAAGATAGTTAAATATTCACAGGATTCAAAATTCAAAAAGTGTAAACGTTGCGCTGTAGGAAGTCTCCTTTCCAACTGTCTGTTGGACATCTGTCCCCAGAGGCAGTTGCCGTGGTTCGTTTCTCACGGAGCTTTCCAGACAGTCTACATCGGGCCAGCAGACCTGCTCTGTGCAGGACCAGATAGTAAATTGTTTGGCTTTGCAGGTCCCGCGTCCTGTTTCACGTTGCTCAGCTGCCCCCGTAATGGGGAAGCCGGCACAGATGATACATATGTGAAGAAACGTGGCTGTGTCCCAGCAAAATTTTGTGTATGGACACTGAAATTTGGACTTCATGTAATTTCCACCTATTACAAAATAATATTTTTCGTGTTTTTCCAAACATTAAAAAAATGTGAAAACCATGCTTACCCACAGGCTGTACAAAAACTTAGCGTTTTGATGTATGGATAAATCATAATGTATTTAAACAGTGGCCCATTGATGGACTTTTACGCTGGCTCTGGTCCTTTGTGATCACATAAAATAGCTCAGAGAATACGCTTGCTCATACATCATGTCATGTACAGGCGACGTATCTGCAGGATATATTTGGGGACAAGTCTGATCATATCTGAACAGCCCTTCTCCTCCCAGGTTCCTCTGCCTCCCTTGTCATCTGTTTAAACGTCTTCTTCGTGTTCTCTCAGCAGCAGTCAGTATCCGATGCACTGAGTGCTTCACAAGAACCATCCCTGGCTGTCCCCTCGGCCCTGCCCCAGGCCACCCCTCAAGTGTTTCTTCGACTCCAGCCTCCTAATGGGTCCTCTGCCTTGACTCTCCCCGTGCACCAGCCCTTCCTCACAGAACCGCCCCCCACCTCCCCCCAGAGGGATGCATCAAAATCACAAGTGCAACTCTGAAGGCCGCCTGTGCATTTCACAGATCTGTGCAGGCAGAACCACACCCCTCAGGGTGGTGTTTAAGATCCCCGTCCCCACCCTTCCAACTATAGCTTAGTCACTAAGAGTAGGACCCTGGAGCCAAAATGGGCTGAATCCTTCGGCGCTTCTCAGAGGTTTGCCACTGGGCAAACCCACCTTTCCTTGGTGAGAGCTTAGTTTCCTGACCTGTAAAATGGGAAGAACAGTAGTCCTCACCGTATAGGGTTATTGTGGGTTAATTCACAGAAAGTACTTAAAAGGGTGGCTGGCACATATTACATGTCCAGTGCATGCTGGCCACCATTATTTTTATTTTCAAACTCAGTCATAGCCTTATCTCCCACGCCCAGCACCCAAGGTTCACTGCTGCTGGCTCCCAACACTGTAGCCTCACTAGACTGTGACCATTTTGAAATCACTCCATGCCAGTGACCTTGCTGTCTCCTGGTCCCTGTGCTTCGTCAGCCTGGGCAAGATTCTCCCCCCGCCACACACACACAACATGACCCCCTGTTGAAATGCCACTTGGTTTCCAAAGCCCAGCTCAGATGCAGCTCCCCTTCTGGGCCTCAGACTCCACCTCTTTGTACCTCCCCCTCCCCCTCTACTTCTGTGGTTGCCCTTCCACACCTCCTGCACTCATGAGAATTATATATGCTTATGTCCCCCAGCTAGATTGTCAGCTCCCTGCCTGAGGGTAAGGCCTGGGTCTTTTCCATCTCTGAGTACCCCCCCCCCCAGCACTTCGCACAGAAACTTGCATGTGGAAAGTGCACAGCAAACGCCTTTAGATTCAACTGCAAACAAGCTCTTTGGGGATACAGCATGTGGACATGGGAAGAAATAATGAACACCGCCCAAGGTGAGACTCGGTACTTCTCCATGGTCTAGAACCCATGCATGTATAAACAAAACGGACTGTTTTCCCAAACCTCAGAGGCGGGCTGGAGGTCTGCTGGCCTCTACGAGTGCATTCCCCATCACGCTGCCGATGAGGTAACAAATCCCACAGAACTGCAAACGGCGTTTGCTTTGCCATCCGCATTCACCTGCCTTGCGTAAGAACCTTGCCTAAGTACCAAGTGATGGAGAACTTGAGTGCATGGCCTCATCAGCCGTGGGTGCAGACATCCTTCGGGAATCTCAAACTTTCTGTTCCCCAAAAGTCTAGATTGTTAGGCTACTTTGCTTTTGACTCAAATCTCCCAGAATACGGTTGTGACCATGTGTGTGACTGGAGCTCAGAAAAGAGGGCAAGGCTGTCAGCCCACATATCCATTGGGACCCAGTAGCTTCGTGTAGGAGAAATCTTAACTAACTGAGACATAATCCTGAGGTCCGGCGGACCGTGCCTTCAAGTGTCCCAGGCTCCTTCTACTCTTTTGCTCTGCCATACTTAGGGTATGACTACCATCCTCAGTGCTGCTGTGTGGTCATGTGACAAGGCCACATCACATGACATCACATTTCAGGCAAGAAAAAGAGGAAACAGTAAGGGACAGAAGAGTACAGTTGAGTTAGCCTATTCTATTTATTTTTTAATGTTTATTTTTGAGAGAGAAAGAGCATAAGCAGGGGAGGGGAAGAGAGATAGGGAGACAGAGGATCCAAAGCAGGCTCCATGCTGACAGCAGAGAGCCTGATGCAGGGCTTGAACTCATGAACCATGAGATGGTGAACTGAGCTGAAGTCGGATGCTTAACCAACTGAGCCACCCAGGGACCCCAAGTCTATTTTAAAGCACTTTCTCAGAAGCCCCTCCCAATGACTGTCCTTTACACCTCATTGATCCTGTGATCCATGCACATCCTAACTGCAAAGCAGTCTGGGAAATGTAGTTTTTTAGCTTGTCACATTGCTACCCATACATAGAAATTGGGATTCTGTTGGTACAGAAAAGGGGGGAGTAGGGTTGGAGTGGGTAATTCGTGGTCTCTGCCCCACTTGGGGCAGGACTTTCATGAAGGAAGATTCATGGAAGAAATGGACCCCAGGGGGATCAGATAAGAACTTACCATGTACCCAGGCAGTTCACTAAGTGAGGGAAGGGAGGCCTCTCCTGTTACCCTCACACATGATGGAGTAGTTCCAGCACCCGTTTTAGAGATAAGGCAAATGAAACCTAAAGCTGTTCAATACCTCACTCAGGGTCACACAGCTAGTAAATGGCATCCAGATTCAAACTCCAGAATCTACCGTGCTCCCTTCACCCCTCCAGGCTCACCTCCCCAGGGAGCTTCTGTAGAGAAGGAAAGAAGAAAGGTCCAGACAGCATGTATCCGTACCAGGACCTGGACAGGGCTCGGGAGGATAGGAAATAAAGATTCCTAGAGTGCTCCAAGTGGCCATTTTTGAACATAAAGATGTCTTATTACAGCTAATTCCCAGAAAGATTTAAACTGTAAACTGTTTGACACTTTAAAAAAAGCATCAACATGAAATAAAAGCCAGAAATCAAATGGAAAACTAGGATGAGAGCACCTTTTGTGGGGGACTCCAGAGGCAAGGCAAGGGACAGAGTGGGAGGCCCACTCCAGGCTGGGAGGACCAGCAGGGCAGAGAAGCAAGTGGGTCTCTGCTGGAGACCAAGTCCCTCCTGCTCTGGACAGCAGCCAGCAGAGTCTGCCCCCCCTCAAGAGCTGGGTGGAGGCAGGACATGTGAGGAGCAAGCCAGGCAGCGCAGTGTCCTGGGAACATTCTCGCCTTGGGCGAGGTGACCAGCAGTGAAGCTCTGGGTACCCTGTGCTTGGGGCTACCTTCCTGCCCTCCAGGTCTTCTGTGTGCCTCAAGTGGAAAGGAACTCGAATCCCCCACTCCCACAGGGATGTCCCGAAACCAAGGAAATCCTAGGGCCTCAGGTTTCACCTCAGACTTGGAAGCTCGGGGGGTTAGAGTGCACGCAAGATGCCCATGCAGCGTCTGTGGCTGAGCGCCCCCTTTAGGCAGCATCTGGGACTGCAGTTACCTGCCAATTACATTAAGGGAGCTATTGCTGTTGTCTGGCAGGTGATGGTGCGGTCAACTAAAATCCGGAATATAGGCGGAGGGACAGGTTGGTGGGGGTGTCAGGAGAGGCTGGAGATGGTTATTGTCTTATTCAAAGAGAAGATGGAGCCTGTCCCTGACCTCAATCAGTTAATGCCTAAAGTGGTTGAAAATGGAAAACAGAGCAACTGGTACTCCAACACTTCATGGATTTATCAGTCAGCAGGAGTCTGTTAAGCCCCCATCACGTGCTCAGCATGATTCTAAAATCTCTGACAAATATATGAAAAGCAGAGTGAAAACCCAGCTCATCCAACCACTGGGAAATTGTGTCTTTTCTGGACACCTGAAAATTTACCAGCCCCGCACACGTCAAGCACTTTTTTAAAAATGTTAAATATTTTGGATGAACATGTTTTTAAAACGCATTATGCTCATCCCTGGCTTCCTTAGAGGCTATTGAACATGGTTTGACTGTGAACATCATTGACTCTGCTGTCCTATGATATGATAGTCCTGGAGGCTGTGGGGTGGGGATGACTGCTTCCACACTATGTGGTCCCCAGGCACTATTTGGTTTAGTCATCTGCTTGTATACTTTTTCTAAATATTCCCTCATTGTCAGGCTTTAAGTGTTAGTTTTCCCTGTTCTTTTTAAGCCTCCTTTCACTTCATTGCTTCTAATCTCCCAAGTTTGGAAACCGGACAGATTCATCTTTTATAACCCATCTTGGCCCAAAATGGAATTAAGGGGACGGTTAAAATGTATCAAGGACCTACTGTGTGCTGTGCATTTTGCCAACTGTTTTGCAACCATTATTTTTTTTTTCACAACAGCCCTCGGAGTTGGAAATTTTGTCTCCACTTTATAGATGTGTAGACTGGGGCTCAGAGAATTTAAGCAACTTGCCGAAGGTCACCCAGCTGCTAGTTAGTGGCAGGGTTAGAATTCAGATGCAGTGTGTCCAGCACAGGGACCATCCATGCTTTTCAGTGCTCTGAGTTTGTGGGAAACCACATGTTCTTCCCTATTGCTTCTTACTGTGCTAGCCTGTGATAGTTTTATCTTCCTAAGTGGAATGTAAGCCTCTTGAGGGCAGTGACCTAGCTGCCAGCTTATTATGTATTGCCCACACCATCACCCAGTGTCAGGATTCCAGGTGATCAACAGGTGCTTTGCAAAGAGTGAGAGCCTAGAAGATTAAGGGCAGGAGAATGGAGGTGGACCATTGCCCCCCTCCTTCCGGACACCTCATACCTCCCTGCTGCCTACAACTTTCAGCTTACAACCAGGCATTTGCTCAGCATTTGCTGAGCAGGATGCTTTGTCTCCTTAAAGCTCAAATCTTCCCTTAGCCTAACAGCAATTTCTGAAGCATCCCCACATGGGCCACTCTGGGTTGGAAGGAAGGAGTGTAGGCTCCAGCAGCCTGCCTCCCCCTGGGGAGACATCGAGGCCAAGCCCAGAGGAGACACCACAGAGTCATAGTGGCCCAGTAGGGAGGGGAAGGCTGGTGTTGGGTCCGGGATTTTTGCTAAAGAAATTCTAGAGCAGATGCCTTTGAGGAAGCTTTTATACAGAACTTTGTTCCTCCAAGTAGCATAACTGGAATTCTGACTTTCCGGCCAAAGCAAAAGCAGGCCAGCATCCCAGCGGGGTCTGGTTCTGCTGAGTAATGCCTGCCCTGAATCTTTGCTCTGTGACTAAAACTCTGGGGAGAAAAACTCACGTGACTTACGGACCTCATCGTGACAGGGCAGTTTCTGTTTGTGTGTTGGTTCTCCATCAGAAACACTGAGCTCAGTGGGGAGCCCCCTCCCCCCGTGTGACCGGAGCACACGGGCGACCTCACGTGACCCGCAGCCCGCGCCAAGCACTTCTCCTCGGGTGATATCACACCCTCGCTGACTGCCCAGGTGTTGCACGGCCTCCCGGGACTGACACGGTATTTGCATCATTTCGGATACTTGGCTCTCGATTTGTTTGCCTTTGGTTAATAGTAAATCTGGAGTGGGGTTGAGGGAAGTTGTTGAGACAGCCAGACAGCGGACGCGTCTTGCTGGGCCTTGGACCTGGGGCTCCCAGCCCATCTCTGCCTCAGGAACCTTGTCAGGTCTTCCTGGCTGGGACCTGAGGCTGGAGATTGCTGGTCTAGCCCCTCCTGCTTCAGTCCCAGGACTTGTTGCAGATTTGGAGCCCCCTCAGAGGGCCAGGGCCAGGGCCAGGTGCTACTGAGCCTTAGGCTTCTATGTGCCTCTTTCCTCATTTCTCTCTCTCTTCAGAAAAACCAATGCTATAGAGGCCCCTGGACTCCCCCTCCTTCCTTCTGCTCTGGCCATCAGAGCTCAGCCTTCCCGCCCCGGGGGTCCAGGACTCATTGCTTCACAGACCTGCGGAGGGTCAGGGCTGAGGGACTCTGCCAAGATCTGCCCCACCAGACCAAGGTGGCAGGGTGATGTCTTAACCCACTTCACTCAGCCACCACTTTCCAGCACAACTTCATCTCTCTGGCCTCAGTTTGCCCATCTGCCAAGGAGTAGGAAATGAGCCCCATTCTTCCAACCGCAGAATAAAGACTTGAACAAGCTGGGGGCGCCTGGGTGGCTCAGTCGGTTAAGCATCTGACTTCAGCTCAGGTTATGTATGATCTTGCAGTTCATGCGTTCGAGACCCTCATGTCAGGCTCTGTAGGCTCTGTCCCCCATGTCAGGCTCTCTCTCAGAGCCCGGAGCCTGCTTCTGATTCTGTGTCTCCCTCTCTCTCTGCGCCTCCCCAGCTTGTACTCTGTTTCTGTTTCTCTCTCTCTCAAAAATAAATAAAAACATAAAGAAATATTTTTTTTAAAAAAGACTTGGACAAGCTGGGTTTGCAAAAGGGCCCAGGGCCCCATGGCTCCAGCAGTCCACAGACTTGAATGAGCATGCATCAGAAGCCCTGGGGCAGGGGGGCAGGGTGGGGAGGGGGGAGGCTGTGAAGACACAGAGTGTCTTTGAGTCCTCCTGCTCCCAACCCCCAGGGCTTCCCATTCATTCGGCCTGGAGTGGGATCAGAGAATTTGCATTTCAAGTTTTCAGGTGTTGCTGATGGGCTGGTCCCCGGGACCACCCTTGGAGAACACTGCTCTAAACCACATAACTCCTGGACATTGACCCCCGACTGTCACCCAAAATGGGTGAGAGTCCGTGTGTACAGAAACCAGCTCAAACTGGCCCTGGGAAGTTGGTAGCTTGAAATCAGCCATGTGAGTATTTATACCTTGGAAGTCAGCAAATGCTACAAATTGGAACTTTTCCCCAGATTGCCGGCTGTTAAACATTTACTAGCATACCCCTGGATAGGAAGGCAGCCTTTCTCTTCGTCTGCACTCTAAGGCAGGTGTTGTGCCTCACAAACTGAACAGGAAGGCTCAGCCAGAATTCTCTGTACTTCCATTGTCTTATCTATAAATTGGAAACAATAATAGCATCTACCTCACGGGGCCGCAAGAATTAAGAGACTACGTGTGATCATTTAGCAAAGTAACCAGCATAGAGTAAGTGCTCAAAGGTATTAACTATTGTCGTTAAAATCCTTTGGATTATAGAGATCTGCGTATTTTTTCTTCCTCTAAGCTTATAGAGTTTTATAGAACTGTATACCCAGCTGGGGGGGGGACAGCATGCCATGCTGAGCTTGACAGCCTTGGGGTACACAGTCTTCTGGGGGCTACCCCCGGCACCCATCATGAGCCCCAGCCCCTGGATTTGTACATGTGACACCATTGGCCACAGCAGCCAACCAGATACTCCTGGGCTCACAGAGTCTCTCACCTGAGAACCTGGACCTAAAACCCGGAGCCAGCCTATCAGTCACCACCTGCAAGTCAGGTCGGTGAGGCAAACAGGCCCTGCCAGCAGCCAGAGGGACCAAGGAAGGGCTGCAGAGAGAAGAGACGACATAGACACTTGCAGGCGGGCATGGGAGGGGAGGTCTCGAGAAGACCCCGCCTCTGAATCAGGACTCCTCTTAAAGGTCTCTTGCTGTCCTGCCCTGGACCTACATCCTCACAGCCAGTGTCTCCTTCGGCTTAAGTCAGATCAAGTTGGCTACTTCTGTTAGTTAGAACCAAAGAGTCTCAGCTTCTCCACTCACTGCCCTCTTTGCCCGATGCCTTGCTTCTCCCAGTGCAGACACAGATCCCAGGGCCAGCTCGGTCCTGCTCACTGTGGATTTGGGGCAGTTCTCTAGGCCTCTCCTCTTTAGGATACTCATTGAATGTGAACTTGGGCAGAAGCAAGCCTCCCTCTGAATTTTCCCCATTATGTGTATAGAAATGAGTATCTCGACATTAAGCTACTCAGCATCATCAGTCCCTGTGTGAGGCCCTTCCGCGACTCCCCGTTGCTCCTGGACAGAGTCCAGTCAGTCTCCTTTTGTGGACTGGGGTTGCTGCCTGAGTCTCCCATTTACATCTCTCCCCTTCTCGTTCACTCATTTCTGAGCCGAATGGACCTGCCGGCAGTTCCCCCAAGATGTTCCCTTCCATCTGGCTTCTGTGTAGAACAAGATTTCCCTAAGCCTGTAGCCAACCACCAACCTTTCTGCAGGCTTCCCCCGGACGTTGTTTCCCCTGGGCCGCCTTCCCCACCACAGCGCTGGCTGCCCCTCTGTGCCGGGCAGCCGGTACATCTCCACACCACGGCGCATCACTTGGCCTAGCTGTTTAGCACACCCCCTGCCTCACCACCAGATCCCGAGGCCCGTCCCCCCTTGTTTCCCCAGAGCCCACAATGTAAGTGCTCGGTGAGTGGTTCCATACGTGTTGTGGCCCGAGGAAAGTGGGCTCCAGAAGACCCTGGTGCTTGCCAACTCCAGGGGCCACAGCCACTGCCCACGGTGCCCTGTGGGAAGTCGTTTTCTAGAGGGAGGAAAGGGAGAGGAAGGGGGAAGGAGTCCCCAGGTGGGTCAGGTAGAGATTATTGAGAGTTTGTGCCTGGGCGACTGGATAGGGAGCTCAGTGGAAGTGACGTGTGAGTGGAAGGAACAGTGAGCTTGGCAGGAAAGAGGTAAAGTGAGGTGTATGGGATGAAGGCGCAGAATCTGGAGGGAAGTAAGGAAGAGAAGGAGAAAAATGAGCGCTGGGCATTGACCCCTGAGCCTTTCCTGGACCCCAGGTCATGCCACGCATGTTCCCAGGAGGCCCGGGGGCCCCAGGTGCTCATGGGCTTGCCTGTGGTACGTCATAAGGGCCTCGGATTCACACCCCCCTCGCCCCCCATCTCCAGACAAATTGCTCTGTAGGGCCAAGGGGAGGAACAAGTGGATCCCCGCCCTTGGGCACAGGGTCAAGATCATGAAAGCATCACAGCGCTGCTCCAATGATATGCATGTCATTTCTCGGTTACCACGTGGTAGGGCTGCAGTTTTTGCCATGGTGTGGAGGTCCTGACCTTCAGAGAGCCCTCCCAACAAGCTAGACAGAAGGAGGAGGTTGGGCTTCCGGTCCATATATTTTCATTCCAGGAAGTCTATGGTGTGAGGCCTCCTTGTAACCTGTAATATATTTTCGGGGTTGTCTAAGGAAGATTTTATCAGACATCTAATAGATTACTTTAATAGATGATCCTATGAAAATTGTGTGCACAAACAAGAAGCTAAGAGAGTTTGGAGAAAGCCTACATTCTCCTGCCTTCCCCAGCAAGAAAAAAAAAATAGCTTCACCCCTAAGAAGTTTATAATCGAGGTGGGGAAAGAAAATGTGCATTTTTTTTTAAGTGCGGAGAATAATTAAATATTAAATGGTGTGGTGCTTGCTGGTTGCAACAGGACTGTAATGTGGCTCAGGGAGTCAGTTCTGCGTCAGAGAATTCGTGAGAAGGGGGAGACCAGAACCACAGATGTGGATCAGCGGAGAAAAGAAGGGAGGGGTTCCAGGGAAGGGGAATTGCAAGAGTAATTGCCTGTAGAGTGTGCCAGACAGGAGGGGCTGGATGAACCAGATTCTATGTTAAATGCAGGAAGATAGGATTGGAGAGAGGGAGGAGGGTGTCAGGAGGGGGAGGCGGGGGCAGTTAAGAAGTCTCTGCATGCCCAACTCCAGGAATTTGGGATGATGGAGATGATGGAAGGAAGGGATGGTGAGAGGGGAGGAAGCATCCCAGGGCTGGCGAGGAAGGAGCTGAGGAAGTCTCCAGCAATTGCTGGTCCCCAGCAGGCATGGGAGGCTGGGAGGTTTCCTTGTGGGTGGCTGACTTGAGAGCTGAGGGCACCACTCTTCCCCCGACCCCAGGGTTATGTGCCCCACTGCAGCAGCAGAAGCTTCATGAACCCCACCATCAGAGAATGAGCACACAGGCCAGTGCTCCCCTGTGTGCCTGTGGTCCCAGCCTGTCACGGGCCCCAGGGAGCCACTGCGGGGCCTTGCACAGGGAATGGCAGGATCCAACACTTTGACAGACATTTGGTGGGTCAGGGGCGGGGGGTAGCTACTAGGTGCAAAGCACCATGGAGAAATGGAAATAAGTGACACCGGGACCCACAGTCAGGGGAAGAAAGCACGTGGTTAAGAGCCCTGACGGAAGTATGGAACAGCACTGGGGGAGGGGTGTGGGTTATTAATCCTGACTGAGAGGATTGAAGGCAGCTCCCAGCAGGGTGTGGGGTTTGCGCCCCCTCGGAAAACGAATAAGGATGCGCAGGCAGAAAAGCTGGGCAAGAGGAGGGGCAGAGGGAAGGAGGAGGTCCTGCAGGAGAGCAGCACAGCTCAGGTGCACAGGCTACAGAGCCCATGTCCTGCCCACGGAAGGGTCAGGTGACCTTCGTGAGGGATACAGGGCCATGCTGGTCCCAGCGTGTGAGGGAGACTGTGGGTAGAGGTGGGGAGGTTGAGGCAGATGCTAAGAGCCAGGGAGGGAGAGGTCAGGAGGAAGAAGGCCTGGGAGGGTGGGTCCTGGGTTTGGGCGGCATCCCTGGAGCACGTGGCTAGAGCTAGAAGGGACAGAGCAGCCGAGAGGAATAAGACAGCACCAGCACCTTGGTCGCAGGCCAGGGGAGGAGGCCAGAAGCAAGAACTGCTCAGTATGGAAAATGCTCGAGTCCTGTGGGCACACAGAGGAGGGAGTGATGCACTCTGCTCTGGACCTGGCGTGTGGGGTGGGGCTGGGAAGACATTTGAGCTGGACTTGGGGCCTTGGGGAGGGAGGAGGTTCCCTGGGTTGGGAAGAGAAGGGGTTTCAGGCGGAGGAGTCACCGCAAAGAAGGAGGCAACACTACTAAAGGGCAAGGAACAGAGACCAGCAGGTTGGTGTGACCAGTGTGTGCGTGTGTGTGTGTGTGTGAGAGAGAGAGAGAGAGAGAGAGAGAGGGAGAGAGACAGAATGAATGTGAGTGCACATTGGGAGATGAGGCTGGAAAGGAAGATTGGGGCCCAGACTGGGAGGCTTTCACCTGCCCTCCTGAAGGGGCCTGGATGTCACTCTCATGCAGTGAGGAGATCAAGCGTTTCTGAGCAGGAGTCCCATAACCAGAGCCGTGTGTTGGAAAGTGAATTCTGACCCCTGCATGGAGGAGGATGGAGGGGACGAAGCCACGAGGCAGGGACGAGCCAAGAGGTTGGCACACGCGTCCACAACAGCAGCAGGGGAGTTGGCAGGCAAGAAGAGCGATGCCAGCAGAAGCCACTCCTGGGCCGCAGTCAGTAGGCCTTGCTCACCAGCGGGGCGGGAGCCGTGAAGAGGGAGGAGCGGAGGACAGCAGCAGGGCTCCCTGGTTCTCTGGCTGGGCTGGGCCGTGAACCGAGAGAGGAAATAGAAGACGATAAGTTGGTCCGTGGGGGCAGGATGCGAGCCCTGTCCCAGACATTTTGAATCTGAAATGCTTGAGGTGCTGCCCAACAAAAAGTTGAAAATACTGGAAATGAGGGCAGAGGCCAAGACCCCCAGGAATACCAATACTTGAAGAATAGGTTTAAAAACCGGGGAAGAAAGCATGGATGGAACCGAGAGAACATCTAGGAGGTGGCTACGGTGGTCACGTGCAAGGTGGCCCAGCGTGGCAGCTGTGGGGGAGGAAGGGGAGGGCCCCATGTGAGAGACTCAGGTGGAAGGAGGTTCATCAGACATTGGCAGCTGTTTGGATATGGAGAATGGCTGGACTAACGGAATAATGTTGGTGCTTTAGGGAAGAGGCAACGTCAGGTGGGGAGTGGGGGGAGATGAGTCTGGGTGTGAACCTGTTTAATCTTAAGGGAGGGTGGGATGTCATTGTCGAGCCATCCGAGCTGAGCGCCCTTCACAGAGGGCGCTCGTGAGTCTTGAACGAGAGATGGGGAGGATGGGAGGTCTGAAAAGCGGCTGGCAGAGAAGGTACAGGCGGCTGAGCCTGTACAGGAATCCAGTCCCCTGGCCCCAGTGGTCCTCCGTGACCTGTCGTGCGCGAGTGGCTAAGTACACCCCACACTCAACCGGGGTTTGTTGGAAATGGAAAGTTCTGGTCCATTCCACGGAACCCCATCCCGTACCAGAAACCCCCTCCCAGCCCCCTTCCTCAGTGTTCCCTGGTGACTCCTGATGTCCCTTGGGACCTAAACTCCGTCCAGGAATGTGTCCCGTGCCCAGCAGACCAGGAGCTCTCTGAGCATGGGGGTGGTATCTCCCTTCTTCATGTTCCCAACAGTCCAGTCCAGGACAGGGCCCGTGCATGCAGGGTGGGGGCACACTGTGTGATCCTCAGTCTCCAAAGAAGACAGGGGTGCTTGAAGTCCCATTTCATCCCGACAGGACTTTGGGCCAGATCCCATGGGCACAAAGACTTGTGACCCCCCCAGACTTCTTGGTTCAGGCAAGGTCGTTCAATTCAGATGATGGTGTAACTGCCCCTGACTGTTTACCTGATCTGCTCCAAGTAGGTGAGATGCCCGGATTGGGGGTGAAGAGGCAAGAAAGGGTTGTTTGTACCTGGACCTACTCGGCCCACCTGTCCCAGAGGCCCCACATCATCAAATGTTTTCCAGTTCCTATGGTGACCAGATCACAGAGCCAGGATTTGTTATTGTTCTGGGGAGAAAAGGGAAGGGCCACAGAGTGAGGGACTGACGTCCATCAGCCAGGCAGCTGAGTCACTGGCCACGGTCTGGTGTGTTCATGGAGTCACTTCCCTGTGGTCTGAGGCTCCCACTGGCCTTCCCTGTGACAAGAAGCTGGTCCTTGGACTGTGTCTGTCAGCAAGTGCAGATAACAGGGCACCCCTCCCTCAGCATTGCAAGTGGCCAGCAGGGTGAGGAGGCAAGTTACTGAAAAGGGCACACTCCTGCCTTCAGAGAGTGAGAGCTTATGGGGAAGGGAGCATTCTCCGTCCTTTCAGACTATACATGTGTATTCGTGGACAGCTTCTAGGGCCACCCGGCAACTGGCTTATGCTATGACCTCAACCAAGTCACCTGACCTATCTAAGCCTCAGTCTCCTTTTGTCCAAACTGGGGAAACCGGTGCTATGCCATCAGCTCGTTACAGGATGGGGTCTAGACCCCGACCATACATCTCTGGACCACCTGGCAGATGAAGAATTCCTGTTGCCCACCCCCCCCCCGCCCCAAACACACGTGCTGGCTCCTTGTTGAGCAGCCATGGGAGGCCACAGGGGACACAGCCACTCCCACCTACTGCTACCAAAAATTAAAGTAAGAAGCTTCAGGGGCACCCGGGTGGCTCAGTTGGTTGAGCATCTGACTTTAGCTCAGGTCATGATCTCACTGAGTTCAAGCCCCACATCAGGCTCTGTGCTGACAGCTCAGAGCCTGGAGCCTGCTTTGGATTCTGTCCCTTCCTCTCTCTCCACCCCTCCCCTGCTTGCACTCTGTCTGTCTCCCTCTCTCTCTCTCTCAAAATAAACATGAAAAAAAAAAGTTTTTAAGTAGCTTCAATTGCAGACATAGATGGGAACAGAACAAGAAAGTCAGTGGGTCAGCCTGAGGGGGTGGGTCACCAAGGGTATGAGGACAAAGGAGAGGCCGTGAGGCAGATATCCTAGAAGGCAGGTGCTCAGGCCACCCCAGGTGTGCTCCAGGCTCCTGAGACCCCCCCCCTTGCTCTGGAGCCGAGCCGGCCAAGGCCCTTGTGACAGCCCGGCTTTCCGGACAGAATTTCCACCAGAGAAAGGGTGCTGATGGGAGAATGTGGTTCATCAGCCCACTCGATGGCTGTATCCTCACTGTGAGTGGCTGAGTCAGCACCGGTATTTACACTCGTGTTGTAGTGAGTCACCCCCAAACATGGCCATCTCGCAGGCCTCTGACCAACTCAGGTTTTCTCGCCTGCAAAGTGGAAACCCGCTGCCTGGAATGTAATGACCACAGAAGGGAACTGTCCCCCAAAGAGGAGTCTAGACTGTGCCAAGGGGAGTCCCACATGACACCCATTCTGCAGTCATCTGATGGCCTCCATGGCCTGTTCTCTGCTGACCTCTTCTAGCGGCTACCTCGAGGCCAGAGAAGAGCTGTCTCCACCGGGCTGGTCCTAAGCAATGCTTTTCAGACGGGGGGGGGGGGGGGATGGAAACCCGGAAGTGGGTCATGGGATTAGTTCAGTGGGTGGGATGAGCATTTTTAACAGTTAGAGTAGAATCACAGTACAGGTGAATGTTCAGAAGTCTTGCATCTGTGCGTGTGTGTGTTACATGAACGCACACACACACGCTACATGAAAACAGCAATAGAAAGACAGCACATTCTGACTGGGTCATTTAAAGGACATTTAATAAGAGGGACTATTTACAAAGGTGTATGCAGGCTGTATGGAAATCGGAAGGGGTAATGAAGAGCCAGGTCTAGGCACCGGGGCTTCATTAGCAGCCTTAGGCTCGAGGCTTAAAGGAGGAAGGCACTTCCAGAACTTGGAGGCAGAGGGATGTAGAGAGGGCGCAGGCAAGAGCTGTGACCATCAGCCAAGGGAGTTGCCGGCCAGCCTGAGCTGACCTCCATGGGGAATAAGTACTAACCTTCACTCCTCCCCCTCCTTCCCACTCACCAAACCCTGGGAAAGCCTGGAAGCAGGAAGAACGGACGGGGCCCGTGTGTGGAGATCACCTGGAACCTACCTCACACATGCGGGGGATGCGATGTAAAAGGCACAGTGTCTCTTACCGTGGGTCTCAGGCGGTGAAGTTTTGAAAACCCCAGACGCCTGTGTGTGACACTGGGGTGGCTGCTGGGAAGAAGCCGTACGTTTCTGAATGGCCCCGGGTCGGGGTCAGCGCCTGAGGAAGGCTGTGGTGGCAACGCCAACGCCGGTGAGGAAGCAGTCGTGCGCTTTCATTAGCAGCCGGGAGCAGGGCACATTCCAGACGGGCCGTCGGTGCCAGGCAGGAGAAACCACCTTTGCCCAGATGCCAGACGGCAGGCCTGGGCGCAGCCCGCAGTGTCCACGGGCTGTGGGCTAAGGTCAGGGAGGGAGGGATGGAGAGGGAGAGTATGGGAGAGAGGAACAAAGGGGCCTGTGGTCGGTGACACCCACGCCGGGCAGTTGCCTCAGCTGTTCAGGGACAAAGGGCAGAGTTCTATTTCTAGTTCCCTGTGGGAGCAGGAGAAAATGACATTCTTTCCACAGGCCTGCGGTTGGCCCACGAATGCTCGGGCTACGCGTGGTTGTTCGCATCACACTCTCTCTGGGCCTCGTCTCCACAGCCCACGCTGCTGCTGAGCCCATGCTGGCCCAGTCACATGCTGAAGAACTCATGCCTTCCCAGCAAGAGTGTCCAGGCTCCAAGGCTGCTTCTCCCCCATCTGCCATCAGCCCCTGTGACACCCACCTTCAGGTGCCCAGTCCCGAGCTACGTGTGGAAAGGCTGCGACACTCACTGAAAACCAGGCCCGGTTCCCAGAAAAGAGTCTCTTCCAGAAAGGAAATAGTTTTCTCTAATGGTAAAAAAAAAAAAAAAAAAAAAAAAAAAAAAAAAAAAAAAACCCACAAAGCAGACAATTAGTGTTCATAATAAGAGAACTCTCGTTTTACCCTTGCTATTTCCTTGAGCGATAGAGAACAGCTCCGCCCTTCACACACTTGGGTTCCTGCTAGCTTACTCACCTGACACTCCGGCTGACGTGTTTACTTAGGAGTTAATAAGGTGAAGAGTGTTTTTGCCCTTTGAACATGTCTTTTTCTTCAGAATCTCTTAATTTCTCTCGGCCGCACGATTGTTACTGCTAAGGGTCGGGACAGAGTCTCGAGGACACGGTTAAAGGTGCCTTCTGGAGGGGCGCCTGGGTTGGCTGAGCATCCGACTTGGGCTCAGGTCATGATCTCACCGTCCATGGGTTCGAGCCCCACATCGGGCTCTGTGCTGACAGCTCAGGGCCTGGAGCCTGCTTCCGATTCTATGTCTCCCTCTCTCTCTGCCCCTCCCCACTCATTCTCTCTCTCTCAAAACCTAAACATTAAAAAAAAAAAAAAAAAAGTGGCTTCTGGACAATATCCTCTCTAGCCCAAACCAGCGGACCTTGGGCTGGACCCCAGTGTTCAATCCTAAAGATGCCCCTAGGAAATATCTTGCCAGTGTCATATTGTTTTATAAGTCAACCACACACAAAGTGGATGCTTTACTATTTAATCAGTCTCAACCAAGTCATGATGAAACTGTAAGAGGAAAAGGAGAGTCCAAGAGAGTCAGTGCCTTCCCTAATTCTGTGCTCATCAACCTCCCCGAGGGCCAGCGGCAGTGCCTGGCTGGCATCCCTTTACTGCCCTGCCTGGCGCTTCCCTGTTCTGCCGAGACCTGCCTGGTGTTAGCCACCTCCCTGCACCTTGCACTTCTGCCCACGTGAGGTGTGTGGTTGGCTATCTGTCTCCCTCAGAGACTCAGGAGACCTCTTGGAGGGCAGTGGTTCTGCCTCATTTACCTCATTCTAGCCCCTTCATCTGCAACAGTACCTGGGTGGTCAGAGGAGCTCTGTAAAATGTGCATGGGGTGAAAGAATGAATGAAACATTCGCTGTAGCTAAGATTTTCAATGTGGAAAAAAAAAAAAACACGAAGACCTAGCCATGACTTTCAAAATTTTTATGTGTTTGGCAGTGACATGTTCGATTTAAAAAAAAAAAAAAAATCTAAGCCCCAAAGCAAATAAAAGCAAAGCAGCACATGCAGGTAAAGTTGTCAGGTTTAGCAAGTAAAAATACGGGATATCTAGTTACGTTTGAATTTCAGAAGAGTAAAAAAAAAAAAAAAAAATTGGAGTGTAAGTATATCCCCAAACTGCATGGGATATACTTATACTAAAAATATATATATTTTTTTGTTTACCTGATATTCAAATTTAACTGAGTGTCCTATATTTTAACTGGTGGCTCTCTACCCAGGCCTGTACAAACACGGCACCCCGGGGGTCCTGTTTGTAAATCACTGTTTTAGGGAAAGCTTGTGACACCCATCTTGCTCTCCTCCTCCCATCGCTGGAGCTGTTCTAAGAAGGGCCGAGGCCTCCTCCCCCAGCAACTGTGCCTGGATCATAGGTGTCCGTGTGGGCCCCAGGCTGTGAGGAAAGGCTGTTGCTAAAAGTGGGTCAAAATAACTTGATCAGCAGCCAACATTTATGACAAACAACAATGCCCATTTACTCAACCATTTCAAGTCCAATGAAGGTTACTTCACACCTTGTTTTCACTGAAACCTTGACCCCCGCTGACAGACTATTCTGTCTGTTCTGTGAAGGCAGGTGTGTGAAGAAGCCGCCTTCCTGCTCCTCAGCCCCGTCCTTCTGGGGTGAACAGAGGAGTAACCGCATCCCAGCCAGTCAGCTTGGTTCTGCTGGGTGGAGACTGGTGGCCTCTGTGGAACCAATGCAGACATGATAAGCAAATGCACACCTCTCTCTCTTTACTCCCCTGTGTAAAAGCAGTGGAGAAGCTCCTTAGAGAATCAGGTGAACTCTTGAATGCCTTCCAGATGAGTTCATTTTGAGGAGGGAATTTGTGAATCTCAGTGGGAAACATCTGACCACATTAGAGCTCCCTTACCAGTTGGGGTGCCCACCAGTGTGTAGTATTGTGGGCGGGGGGGGCGGAGCCAGACAGTCCTCTAGATTGTGTATGACCCAGGCTTAGCCGCTGGGATGTTCATGCTCTGGGCTTTGACCCTCAAAGGAGAGCAGGTGGGTGGAGGTGACGTGTAGCCGTGACGGTAAGGTCAAGAGTCAGCAGTCAATGGCACTGGCCGCAGCACCTGCACTGGGTGTCTGTCACTGGGCTGCCCGACCTCCCTTGGGTGTGCCCTGCCCATTTCCCCGAACTTGGTTTGCCAGGCTTCTAGTCGGTTCTCTGAATCATCCAGTATCCTTTCCCATCCGCTCATTAACCAGGCTGTTTGCACAAGAGCACTCACAAGTAAGACCAGCCGGTCACCAGGCCTCACCCTCACACTCCCCGCCCCCTTTCCTTGAGGCCCTGGCGAGTGTGAGACCCGATCAGAGATGGGATGACTGTGCTAAAGCATGTCACCAGGATCTTCCTCCGGAGCTATCTGGTGCCATACTTCCCCAAACTGTAGGGCTTTCAAAAAAATATAGACACCGGGTACCCGTTCTCCTTCCAGGTACCTGAAACAGGGCTGAGCTCCCCATAGTTCTTGGTAGACGCGACGGGCCAAAGAAATGTGAGCAGAAGGGATGAGTGGCACTTCCAGGCGGAGCTGGTGTGCAAAGCCAGTTTGTAATTCACCACGTTCCCCCTCCCCACCCCCATCACAGGGGTCAGACACACTCCCGATGGTGGTCACTCTGTCAGCCTGGAACCTGGAGTGACGAGTTACAGGAGAGCTCCGAACCAATCCAAGGTGATCATTTGGAATGAGCAAGCAAACAAGAAACTTTCCTCATGTCAAGTCACTGAGAGGTGAGGGTTGTTTGTTACCATAGCAGAACCTGTCCAGTCCTGACTGATACGCAGGCACTGTCCGAGTCCTCCTGGATCTGAATCACCAGGGGAGGCTGAACTGAGGCATTTCCCAAGTCCCATTGACACACTTGTGATTTTGGTGATCAGCCAGGTTTGGGAGCCCCCAGTTCATTCCACACAAATTCTGAGGACTGGACCGCATAGCCTTGAGACCCAAGGCTGAAATTCCTTCATATTGACATATTGAGTCATATTATAAAGACAAATGGTAACTTGAAAAATTGTCTACAATTTCAAAACAGGCCAAAACTGTTAAATTTAAGATTGTATCAATGCTCTGACCACAACCACAAATACACGTATGTGTGCGCACATGTGCGCACACACACACACACACACACACACACAGAAAAAGAGAAAGTAAAACATAAGAAAATCAAGGAATGGACTTATGAAATATTTTTCTTTAACTTTTCATTGTTATTGAAGGGGCAACACTTTCATAAACAAAAGAAACCCAAAAATGAGATGTTTGGGGTTAATATGGAAACAACAAGGAGCTACTGAATGTTCTTGAGGAAGGGTGGGGTGGGATGGAGAAGAGGGAAAGGTGATCAAAATAACAGTTAAGGGAGGAAATTGGGGCAGCCCTGTGCATAAAAGAGTGAAGGGGGAGTGGCAGAGGCCAGGAGGCCCGAGAGGGGGGCTGTGCAACATTCCAAGAGGTGTGGCAAGGCCCAAACATTGGTGTGTGTTAAGGAAAGAGGGAGGGCAGAGTCAGCCTCTGGTGAGCCCCTTGCTCACGGCCTCCTGGGGCTGCCAGGCCGGACGCTCAGCTACACTGCACTGCCCTCTAGTGGCCAGAGCTGGAAGCCAGCAGAGCCTTTGGGGCAGCTTGGCAGGAACAGTCAAGGTAAGACAACTGTGGGAGCCTGAAGAATTTGCTCCTGGGACTGCAGAGGGGAAAAGGTTCCCAGAGAACATGGTGTTTCCACAGAGCATGGCAATTCTCTACAATGGGGCTAGCCCGCTGGCACAGCCACAACAGGCAAGGGACGGGGAATGGCAGGGACAAAAGCGTATAAGTTTGAGACTGTGTTGCACATTCAGGGGAGGCAAGGTGTTTGGTGAGGCCATAAGGTTCCTAGGGGTGGGGAAAGGCGAGGCTGAAGAACTGAGCTGAGGCTCTGCGGTGAAAGGACTCTGAAATGCACCGTAAGCAGTGGGACGCCTGCCAAGGGCTTAAGCAGGGGCTGTAATATAGGGAGAAAGAGTAACAGGATCACGTTTGCACTTGAAAAAGATCTTTCTAGCAAAAGTGTGGACTATGAATATGGATAGGGCTGGTGGGAGGGAGTTCCTGCAGGCAAGAGAAGCCAGTGCCCTGACTGAGCAATTGGGGATGGGGAGAACAAAACTCATCCGTCCTTTCCTTTACTGGTGCATTCCAGACATGTGCCAGGGACAGTGTGTGATTTTGGAGTTACTAAGCCACACCTGAGTCCTCAGGCACCTCCCTCCCACTTATGCAGAGTGGAAGAAAGCCACCAACCTGCCCACACATTTTGAGCCTGAGAACCCAGACAAAAGAAATATACAGCAACACTCAAGGGATCTTTAACTCTGGGCTGTGCAAAGATTATGTGGGAAGACGGGATGCACCCTGAGGTTGAGAACTCTGCACCCAGAGGCCTTTGCTGCGGACTAACTCCACCCCCCGTGCTCGTTCCAGCTCGTTGCCAGAACTGGGAGAAGTGGTTCAATGGTCCTCACCCGCGGAGAGCGGTGGTGAGGGATGGAAGGCAGTTACCTCGCATTGTGCAGATAGGCACAGGAAATAGGTAACCGGAAAGAAGTATGATTTACGTAATGATGGGTCTTAATATTAATTTATTGAGTGCTATTGAGCCCGAAGACCAACCTCCCTGCCTCCAACTTTGGGTGGGAGTGTTTTGAATCCCACCTTTGACCTCTCATGGAGCAGCTGTCTCTGTTGCTGTGTAGCATCTCTGGGGTTGGAACACTTGCCACCCCTTATGCACCACTTCACACGAGCTGTTTTGGTTTTTCTTTTTAAGTTTATTTATTTATTTTGAAAGAGCACATGCACGCAGGCACGTGCGTGCTCCAGCAGGGGAGGGGCAGAGATAGAGTCCCAAGCAGGATCCACGCTGTCGGCATGACCCCGACTCGGGGCTCAATCCCACAAACCGTAAGATCATGATCTGAGCCAAAATCAAGAGTCGGAGGCGCAAGGGCACCTGGGTGGCGCAGTCGGTTAAGCGCAGACAGTTCGTGAGTTTGAGCCCCACGTGGGGCTCTGTGCTGATGGCACAGAGCCCGCTTGGGATTCTGTCTCTCCTTCTCTCTGCCCCTCCCCTGCTGGTGTACAAGCTCTCTCTCAAAATACATAAATACACTTAAAAAAAATTTTTTTAAAAAGATGCTCAAACGACTGAGCCACCCAGGCGCCCCATAACATGAGCTATTTTATGCTTTATATAAAGTGACCTTCGCTGGCAAGAGGTAGAGCCCGATTTGTGTGGGCAGGTTAGCCAACTTCTTGTTTAGCATCAGCTGGCATCTTGATACGTCACAGCCTAAAGGCTTAAATATTATTATGTCCTCATTTGATAGATGAGGAAATTGAGGCATAGAGGCAATGGCCCACCCACAGTCACACAGCTGAGGTGATGCAGCCAGGATTTGAAGGCTGGCTCCCTAGTCTCTATTCTGAACGATTTGCTATCCCCCCTACTTTGTGCCGATCACACGGCAACGCCCAAAACTACTTTGGGGAGCACTTTGCCATTACCCGCCCTCTATCCCGTTCACCACCCTCATTCAGCCTATTTCCCCCTCCCTGAAGATCATTCTATGGCTAAGTGAATCCCACTTAAATATTGACTCTGGAGGGGCACCCCTGCCTTCTCCCCTGGAACCTAGTCCCCTGTCTGCTCAGAGTCCCGGTGTTTGCCACACAGTGTCTGTGTTTTCCAGAGATCCATTATGCAGAGTCCCCACTCAGACTGGTGGGAGGGCACAGCCTCTGATCTGGGGGAGTTTATATCCAAGGGGGAATCAAGACAGACAAAGTATCCAGTCTGTTCCTTTTTCTTGCTGTCAGTATGGTCAGCTAGTTTTTTTAAACTGTGGGTTGCCACACATTATGGATCATGAAAAAAAAAATTTAGTGCATCTCAAATCACATTTGACTTAAATGAAATGGCATAAAATAAAAAATACCAGATGCGTTTCATGTAATATGGTTAAAAATTGTTTTAGGGATATTTGTTTTAGTTGGGTGCACCTGGGTGTGTGTGTGTGTGTGTGTGTGTGTGTGTGCGCACGCGTGCGCACTTGGCTGTGATATAAAATATGTTTCTTATCACGGGCAGAAAAATTATAGAGCAACTGGTCTAAATGTTTCCCCATCTGCTTTTGCAACGCTTATATACAGTGGTATTACAACCTATGTTTTGCACAAGGTCACATGACAGTCACTTTCAGTCAGCTTGTCTACTCTTCCACTAATGAGCAGAGAGGCCACACAGGTGACCTGTAAACCGTGAGGACTGTCAGTAAATTAAATTGTTTGAATTAACATACCTTGTCTGAAGCCAAACTAAGCCGTATTTTTCTGGTGGATGTTTATCATTGAAATCCTACCATCAATTACATACTTTAGGGACACCTGGGTGGCTCAGTCAGTTGAGCAACTGACTCTGGCTCAGGTCGTGACCTTGAGGTTCATGAGTTCAAGCCACACCTCTTTCTGCCCCTCTCCCGCTTGTGCTGTCTCTGTCTCTCTCTCAAAATGGATAAATAAACTTTAAAAAAGCAATACATACTTTAAAAATCCATTTTTTGAATTTGCCATTTATTCTTCCCTGCTTCTCACCAGCCAGTCCTGGCATAATTTACTGAACTTCCTCCTCGTATGCCAGGAACAAATGCAGGGATGTGTGGAGGGGAGGGTGGTCTGGCCACGGTTCGCCAGCCCTGGATCAGGAGACCTGGTTTGCTTCCAGGAGGCCCCTCCTGCTGCCCCCACGCCATTGGCAAGACCCTGAGGGCCTCCCAGATCCTGGGGCGAAAGGGACTCCTGGTGCTGAAGCCAGATGAATGCTCACACATCAGTAACACATTCAACTTTCCTCAGCAGACCTGATACTCCTGATCCACCTTCTGGGCAGGGTAGATTATACCTTTGTTTTTGTTGTTTTTAAGGAGCAGATTTTACAGAAGTTAGGAAGAGTGGAACACGAGATCAGAGAGCCTGGATTCTCATCTCACATCTTCCACCTGTGAGACGATGCCTTTGGGCAAGTTGTGGAACCACTGCAACCTTCAGCCGCCTCATCTATAAAATGGAGGGTGACAATGGCAGCTATGTCAGCAGGTGACCGTGAGGAGAAAACGAAGTACTACAGGTACGGCATTTTAGCCCCACACTTAGCATACAGTAAGTGCTCACTATGTACTACCTGCCACGGTCAGAGCAATTATGATTATTACGACACATTTATTTATCATTACAACACTCTGGCAGCCTCAGCGCGGCCATAGGGCTGAGAGCCACACAGGCCCCTCCCGGTTAAGCCTGCATCACTGTACTGCCTCACCTCCTCATGGCCACCACCTGCCTCCCAGCTTCGCTTCCTCCATCCCAAGGCTGGCTTTTAGGGATGCTGGATTCTCAGGCCTCGCCACAGTCTGAACAAGGTAGCGTGTGGTACAGCATGAGAAGACCCATGTTCGAGTCCTTGCTTTGCTGCTTCCTGTCAGGAGGCATGGCTGTTTGTTCCAAGTAAATTAGGATGGGCTGGAGGGAGGGCCCTGCCAGTTAGGCAAGGCCCAGGGCCCATGCTGTGTGTCTGTGGCTTCTCACCACAGACAGAAGGCACTTGGACAGGGGGGTGGGGGGCGGGTGGAACCCCTGCCTGTCTCCTGCCTGGGGCTTAAGGGAACCTCGAGGGGCCAGGAGACAGACGGTGGGAGCAGGGCCTCGGATCAGGGGACCGGAGGTCAGTACCCAGACACAGGAACAGGCAGGTCTTGTTTTTTGTGGGAAAAGGTTGGACGCTCGCCCAGGTGACTGAAGGGCTGCCGTCACCGGCATCCACATGGGGACGGTCTGTGAGCACAGAGCCGATTGATAGGGTGCAGGAATGACTGGTTACAGTGGTCAGTCTGGCCTCGCTCTCCCACGGGAGCTGCGCTGTCCGCCTGGGGCTTCCTGCCTCCAGACTGCACGGACCCGGTAGGAACAAAGTCAGAGCTGGCTCTGCTAGAGGGAAGCCGGGGAGGCAGAGGCACAGGAAACGGGGTCTGGGATCACGAGGAAATATGGTGCTACTTAGAGACGTGTCCCCTGAGCCTTCTTTTTTTTAAATTAAGATTATTTATTTACTTATTTTGGGGGAGAGAGAGAGAGACAGCACACACAAGCAGGGAGGGACACAGAGAGAGGGGGAGAGAGAGAGAACCCCAAGCAAGCTCCACACCATCAGCGCAGAGTCTGATGTGGGACCTGAACTCACAAACCGTGAGATCGTGACCTGAGCCAAGATCCAGAGTCGGACGCTTAACAGACTGAGCCACTCAGGTGCTCCTGAGCCTTCTTTAACTCTGCCATAACATGGCAAAGGTGATGGTCCCCAACGTGCAAGTTTAGGTGTGTTAGTGAGATGAATATAAGAGATAGTTTGAGACGCCTGAGTGGCTCACTCGGGTAAGCATCTGACTCGATTTCGGCTTAGCTCATGATCTCACTGTTCATGGGATTGAGCCCAGAGTCAGGCTCTTCACTGATGGCAAGGAGCCTACTTGGGATCGTCTCTCTCCCTGTCCCTCCCTCTCTTCCCCTCTCCCACTCACGTATGCACTCGCGCTCTCTCTCTTTCAAAATAAATAACCATTAAAAAAAAAAAGTGGTCGTTTGAATAGCTAAACTAATATCCTTATAGTGTCATTACCGTCCCTGCTGTAAGTACACAACCTCTTTTCAAGCTAAGGACTTTACTAAAACTCATTTACAACATACAAATGATACCACAAATTGGGGGATTCACAAAGGTTCCTGAAATCAGAGAGTGCTTCTGAGCAGGAATGACGCTGAGGGTTAGCCCAGCCTTGGCGAGAGTGAGTATCCACCTGTGTGGGAGGTGAGGGAGGAGAGTTATCTTGGTTCAAAACTGGTGACAAGACAGGGCTTTGAATTCTTCCGAACTGGGTGCCTGCTGGCCCCCGTGCCGGGCCGGTGTTCAGGTGTGGTGCTGCCGTGACCGGGGGCCCCAGCCTGGGCCCCCTCCCTGCTCTGAGCCAGTCGTGAGGGTGTCTGGAGAAGAGCTTGTGGAGAAGGTGGCTGGTTCCGCACCGCCCTGGGGTTAACAAAGCCACGGCGGGGGAACGGGCAAGCCAGCACTCCCTTGTATTTGAAGAGATTATTGGGTTTGCAGTCTTCATACCCACTCATGCCATTCATCCTCCCAACAAATCAGTCCACTTATTATCCCATGTTTCACTGAATAGAAAAGCGGGACTCGGAGTGATTTGCCTAAGGGCACACCGCAAGCTAATGGCCAAGTTGGGCCTAGAACCCAGATGCTGGGGTCCAGATCTGGCAAACCTCCCCATGTGTTTGGAGGCACCGGGTCCCAGGACAGGAGCAGCAGCCAGGATCAGACCTGGGCTACGGCCAGTAGCTCAAGGGACAAGAAGCTGGCAGTTCTGGGCCTGAAGACGCATGGACAGTGTCTCAGTGGATGAAAACAGCGTCTGGTCAGAGCACACGGGGGATACGTCCTTTCCTTTTTATACTTTTCCGTATTGATTGGAATTTTTGCACGAACAAGTTTTACATTCATAATCAGACAAAATAATCCCATTATCTTTGTGGGGCTGGCACAGGTGGAAATCTGTGCACAACCATTAGGGCCCTTTGCACACCAACAGCTGCTGTTGTGGGCGGGTCTCTGGTCTCATAATACCTAACCCCCCCCCCCACCCCCCACCCACCGTGCTCTTTTCCCGATGATGGTTTCATGAATTCCAACTTGCAGTTTTCTTGGCTCAGTCCACTTTCTGGCAAACGCAGCTGCCCTCCCCCGTACTTCAAGGGTTTTCCAGCAAACCTTTGCACTCACTCAGTTCCTTGGCAGAAGATTAGGGGATCACATGGCTGAGTGAGTGGCATTTTCTGAATCATGGAATGGAAAGAAACCGTACACACAAAAGCTGCACACAGGGCCTCTGTTTCAAGCCTGGATGACAACACAGCGTGGGAAGTGATTCATCCCAGACCGCCTAGCACGTGTGCTGGCCAGCAGAGGGGGTGCAGCTCGGTGCTCGTCCTCTGTGGTGACGAATGGAGTTTCTCAGACAGAGGGCAGCCCCAGGCGCCTCCCCCCCACAGACCACGGAGCCCAGTGACCCTGCTCCCCGCGGTCTGGGGAGGTCACAGACGATAGGGCAGAGGTGACGATGGTGGAGTATCCAGGTTAGGGGAACCAGAGAAAAGAACTAGGCAGACAGGTGTGGGGAGAATAAAACCAGGGAACAGTTCTGGCTTCTCCATTCCCCATCCCAGAAACACAGCCCAGGGCCCAGCAGACACAGAAGACATGAGCTCACCAATGCCGGGATGGACCTAATAAATAATTAACATGCTCATGGAGTCTTTATGGAGTCCAGGCCTGGTCTAGGTCCTTGACATGTGGCATCCCATCACATCCTCCCAACAGCCCTCTAGAACGTCAGTGAACCCATTTTGCAGATGAGGAAATTCTGCACAGAAACACGAAATAGCTTGCTCGAGGCCACGCAGCCACTAAAGAGAATTCTAACCCAAGGCACCCTTGTCCAGAGTCTGTGTGCAAAGCTCCTCTTCTAGGCCAGATACTGCCTTTCGTGTACATTATCTGATTTAATCTGCACAACGACAATACAGTAAAGTATTGTTCCCATTTTAGAAGTGGGAAAACTGACGGGGCTCCTGGGTGGCTCAGTCAGTTGAGCATCCAGCTTCGGCTCAGGTCATGATCTCACAGTTTGGGAATTCAAGCCCCGCATCAGGCTTGCTGCTGTCAGCGCAGAGCCTGCTTCGGATCCTCTGTCCTCCTCTCTCTGCCCCTCTCCGCGCTCGCTCTCTCTCAAAAATAAACAAACATTAAAATTTTTTAAATTATTTTTAAAAAATGGGAAAAACAAGGCTCAGAGAGGCTAAGTATGTTACCCAAAGTCACAAAGCTGGTAAGTGATGAAGTGGGACTCACCCATGTCTGCCTGACTCCGATGCCCACGACCTGTCCTGTGACATCTGTGTTCCCCTCCTCTTTTGAGACAGCATCCCTCTTTTCTGAGTCCGCAGCATGCCCACCCATGGTTTGCATTGGTTAAATCTTGACGCAACAATGGTAACCTCTTGGTTGTTCCACACAAGGGCCTCCCTTGCTGGAGAGGAAAGAGAGAGGTTATGCCCCAGAGCTGAAGGGACAATGTCCCCAGGGTAGACTTTGAGGGATTTGTGCAGGTTGGGAAGGATGAGGGAAGCAAGGCAGAGCTGGCTGGCCAACAGGTCCGATGGGTCTCCCCTGGCTCCGTCTCAAAACCCCTTTATAAAACATAGGCTACGAGTGGTAGAGATCTTGGTTGGGGTGTGGGGGTAACGCCAAGCGGTAGCTAGGGCTGAGAGGCGCTCATCACGTCCACTGCTGCTCTTTACCCCATGGACCACCTCTCTTTGGGGTCAGCCGGAACCACAGGTTAATACGGGATCTGAAACTCCCATCGACCAGCCACAAAGATGTATTATATATAGACTTCATTTGGCTGGATTTATTGCTTTCCTTGTTACTTAAAGTCGATGTCTTTAAGCAAGGCGTGTTTTCTCCAGTCTGCCACGGGCCCCCCTATTTCCCATTGCCTTATACCCTCCCACTCTCTCGAGCAAGTTACCACATTACTGCAGCTGCTGATGACACTGGAGTTTGAGACCCCTCAGATATAAAGTAATTAGTACCAGCATTTCACCTGGAAAAAGAAGCACTTGTGCCTCCTGGACCAAAGTGAGAACACTGAGGCCCTGTGAAGTTACAGTCAGGTCTCTGGTGGGCAGCTGCTTCTGGAATGGATCAGAGCCCAGCATTTACCATTGTCTCCCTCCAGGCCTGGCCCTGACCCTGTGTATTAGCTTCCTGTTGCTGCTGTAACAAAACTATCACAGGGACACCTGGGTGGCTCAGTTGGTTGAGCATCCGACCTCAGCTCAGGTCGTGATCTCGAAGCTCATAGAGTTCGAGCCTCATGTCAGGCTCGCTGTTGTCAGCGCGGGGCTCGCTTCAGATCCTCTGCCCCCCTCTCTCTGCCCCTCCCCCGCTTGCACTCTCCCCAAAAAATTAATAAATATTTTAAAAAAACTATCACTTGGTGGCTTAAAACAATGCCAGTTTATCATCTTATGGTTTTGGAGGCCAGATCTCCAGAATCAGTCCCACGGGGCTAAACGCAAGGTGTCTGCAGGTCTGAGTTCCTTCCGGAGGCTCACATTATCACTCCTACCTCGGCTTCTGACACTAGTGTTACTATCTGACCCTCCTGCATCTCTTGTACAAGGACCCTGTGATTATATTTAGGGCCCATGCAGAAAATCCAGAATGCTCTCCCATCTCAAGATCCTTCACTTAATCACACCTGCCAAGTCCCTTTTGCCATATTCACAGATTCCAGGGATCAGGGTAGGGGCATCTCTGTGGGGTCATTATTCTGTCTTCCACCAACCCCCCCCTCCCCCCCGCATACAGGAGGGCTGGGAATCATGTTCAGAGGGCGGCAAGAGCAGGGCTCTTGGAGGGTGGGTATTCTGAGCTGTCCCAGCCTGGCTGGACCACAGGGTGATCCCATCCATCCTAATCCCAGGACACAAGCACCCACCCTGCTGGTCATCTGAGCAGAGACCTAGGCGGCATACATGTGAGCTTTGCACCCCATGAGCAATCTCTGTCCCTGCCTGCAAAACGTTGACAGGACCCCTCCTGCCTGTCTCCCCTGTGACCCTCGGCCATACACCTTCCCAGCTCCTCCCAAAGGGAAGCATGTCCTAAAACACCAGCTCCAACGTTACAAAGGTAAGTCAGATGTCATTATCATTCCCAACATAAGGATGGGGAAACTGAGGCTCAGAGCATCCGGCCTTGTCTCTGGCAGTTCTGGCAGAACAGAAGGCACATGCAAAACAGGGGCTGACGGGGTTCAAGAAAAGACTCTAGACGGAAGCGTCGGCAAGGTCAGGGGCCAGCAAGGGCTGCTGGGCATTCAGAGACAGCAAAGCTGTGGCCGCCGTCGGCCTGATGGGACAAGGAAGAGGTTCGGTTTCCAGAATCTGGTGTGTGCTCTAGCTGTAGGAGCAGATTGCCCATGAGCAGTGGGGTTGAGAGCTGGGGCTGTCACACAGAAATGCAGACATACCCACAGGTGTAAGGCCATGTAAATTCACATCCTTGGCCTTCCCAAGTTAGGGATTGTTTTATTGGGCCTGGCTTCAAAGGGGCCAGAGGCCAGTGGTGGGGAGGGAGGAGAATCTTCCTTCTCATCGTATATTTCTCACTCGCATTGTTCTTCCCTGCGAGCATGAATGACTTCTGGAACACAGAGATGGTCCCAAGATGCCCGTGGTCAGGGCAGCCCTGGGTGCACGTGCAGCCTGGGACTCACTGTCCTCCTGGCCCCGGGTTGTTTGCAATGCTGACAGGCTTTCTCTGGGTGGGCCGGCTCCCCTCCTGGGACCTGCAGACCTGTTACTTCACCGTCCTTTGGCAGGTCAACTCTCCCTGCCGTGAGCCACTCCTGAGGCGCCGCCAGCTTGCTTCCCTCTCTCAGGAGGCAGTCTCCACCCCACCACTGATGTGAGCTTCTCCCCATCCAAGCTCCCCCTCTTCCGGCCCCCCTCCCCGCCCCACCCCACTCAGCCACCAGTCCAGACATGGCAGGCCACACCCTGCCCGGCTTCTCTGGGGTGAAGGTGGGGTCTTGTACCACGCGGATTGGGGCAGGCAGGTTAGGTTAGCTGTTGAAGGGTGGAAATAAAGATTTGTGTCCTGGGGCTGACTCTGAAAGTCCCAGTGTTATGCCTAACAGAAATGTCCTGCTGTCCCCAAAGGCTCTGGAGCCCTCTGAGGGTGCCTAGGGACACCCACTCCATTTTTAGCAAAACCTCTAAAAGCCCACAGAGTACCAAGGATGGGGGGGTCTGGCCGTGACCTCCCAAACGATCCCCTGCCCACGACTGAGCTGGTGACTCGCTCTCGTTCCTGTAAAGCTCAGCTCAGAAGCACCAGCCCAGGAGCTACTCTGAGTCCCCAGGACAGCCCTGACCCTCATTGCCCCCTGGTGACAGTGCCCATAGCCATAGCAGCACCTTGCATATGAACAGCAAAACTTGACAGGCTTTTAAAGTTATTTTTTAATGTTTATTCATTTTTGAGAGAGAGAGAGACAGAGCATGCATGAGTGGGGGAGGAGCAGAGAGAGAGGGAGACAGAACTTGAAGAAGACTCCAGGCTCTGAGCTGTCAGCACAGAGCCCGATGTGGGGCTTGAACTCACGAACCACGAGATCATGACCTGAGCCAAAGTTGGACACTCAACCAACTGAGCCACCCAGGTGCCCCCAAACTTGGCAGTCTTTAAAGCACACTGAGCTCCACAGTATAACCCATAGGTACAGGCAGACAGTGTCACCTCCCTTTGCACAGGTAAGAAAGTTGAGTCAATTCCTTAGGGTCCCTGGGGCCCCATGCTGGTGAATGGTAGCCAGAAGCAGAGCCATGTCTTTGGACTCCTAGGCAAGGGGCTTTTTCCCTCATCTGGGATCCCAGCACCCCTGAGTCCTAGGGCCACAGAAGCACCCCGTCCCTGTCTCCCCCACCCTCCCGATCTGATTCTCATCCACACATGCTGCACTCGTAGCCCTGAGCTAGCCCTGGGCCTGCCTTCTCCAACTAACAGCGTGCGGGGGACTGGGGGCTGGAGTCCTACAGCCACAGGGCCACAACCCCTGACTGGGGGCTAGAGGATCATTTGAACAGGGGAAAGCTGTAGGCTTAGGGTAGGCTGAAGGTTTGCTAACCTTTGAGGCTGCAGAAGCACATTCTTCAAATGCAAGCAGACAGCAGTCGGATAAAAATGGAGGAGCCACACTGACTGATGCAAGGGTCGAGGGGCGGGGGGCCCTGCCTCCTCCACCACCCCATGAGGCCCCTCATGCCCCAGGCCCTGGGACCACCTGCAAAAGCTCCTAGGTTCACCTCATGGAGCCGCGTTTAAAAGCCATCCCAGAGTACTCCTGGTTGGGCTCTCCCTGTCTTGTGGGGGGCCTTGCCTGTCCTGGCTCAGCACCCCCTCTCCGCCAGCCAGAGTCCCGGAAAGCCCATTTGAGGTGACCGCCCTGCGCATGCCAGGCTGAGGTGGGGGGGACAGGGAAGAAGCAGCAAGGGACAGCTTTCTGATTCTTCTCCCCTCGAAATCCTGCCTGGGGCTCCAGTGTTCCTTCCCTTAGGACATCAGGACAGTTGGTCAGAACCGTAGACCAAGTGTCCAGAGGGAAGAAGAAAAATAATTCCTGCCCTTGGGGAGTTCCCAGGCTGATGGGGAGAGTGTGGAGGTGCAAACATGCACACACACACACACATGCGCACACAGGCGTGCAAGCCAGTCCCAAAGAGAGCCCCCATATAGGAGCCCAGAGCCCTGCAGCTGCGCAGAGTGATGCACCTGGGTGAGTGGGCTATGAATGAAGGCAGGGGCGGAGCCCAGGAGGGGAAAACTGACATCCTCCAGGAAGAGGCCCCTGCTACCAGGGCAGGTCACAAACCTCAGCCAGGGCCAGCAGGGGCCGAAAGGAATGCCAGATGCCCGGCAGGCTGTGCATGGCACCTGGGTGGAGTGGGGCACATTCTACCGCCCTCCCGGCTGCCCCGTGAGGTGGTGGTTTCCGTCGAGGTGGGTGAAGGGAGCAGTGGGGGCTGGGCAGCCGGAGGGGGCCCACAAGCAAAGGCATCAGTTTAGGGAGAAACCAGCTCGTCCCCAGCCCTTGGTCTGTAGTGAATGTTAAATAAATGTTTGAATGAGGAAGGGAAAACGGAGGAAAGGGGAGAGGGAGAGAACAGACCCGTTTAGGGAGGAAAAGAAGTAAGACAGTCATCAATTAGGATTTTTTTTAAGTTTATTTATTTATTTTGAAAGAGAGAGAGGGAGAGAGAGAGAATTCCAAGCAGTGTCAGTGCAGAGCCTGATGCAGGGCTCGAACCCACAAACCCGATCATGACCTGAGCCAAAACCAAGAGTCGGATGATTGACTGAGCCAGCCAGGCACCCCAGGATTTTTTTTTTCAAGCTTATAAACATTAAACCCTTTAAAAAGAGACAGTGAGAGGGTAAGTGTCTGACTGGCTCAGGTCATGATCTCATGGTTCATGGGTTTGAGCCCTGTGTCGGGCTCTGTGCTAACAGCTCAGAGCCTGGAGCCTGCTTTGGACTCTGCATCTCCCTCTCTCTCTGTTCCTCCCCTACTCACGCTGTCTCTCTCTCTCAAAAATAAATAAACATTAAAAAAAAAAGTGAGAAAAATTCTGGAGATACAGGTTCAAGGAGCTTGCTGTCCTGTCATGGTTCCTCACAGGTTCTGAGCACGAACCTCATCCCCTCGACCCCAGTCCTTCTGGAAGCTGCAATAACCCCAGGACAGGGGCTTCCCAGAAGGGTCATCTCCCCTCCCACACACACAGCTGGCAGCCCAGTGAGCTAGAGGGTGGGCAGGACCCTGAGCTCCTAGGCCCGGCGCAGGTAAGACAGGCACTGATTCTAAGGCCTGGTACAAGCTCGGTCTCAAATCCCCTTCCCCGGCTCAGCCCTGGAGCCTTCTACCCTCACACCTCATTCCTCCTCAATGCCAGGAAGTGCTCATCCCCTAAGAGCAGGCAGACAACGGCCATTAGTCACCTGAGGCCACTCCCCAGGGCTCCCTGGCCAGGACCCAAGTCCTCCTCTGAGCCCTGGGCTCAGAGCTTCCTGAAGAAGGTTGAACTGTGAATTCTGTTTACCTGCTTTGGAACAGACTGGATCAAGCCTCCACCCTTTTCCGTCTTGTGGCAAACAAGGCATCAGGTCAAACCAGGGGTATCCCTGAGCCTAAGAAAGCTGTGACGGGTGCCTTGGAGAAGAAGTATGCATACAAGATAAGCCGCAGTCCTCACATAAAGCAAGGTTGTGTGTTTATCATGGTTTATATCTCCTGGGGCCCGCCCTGTCCCTTGTCCTGCTACTCCTTCCGCCCACACCCACCCCCACTTCAGCTGGACCTGGGAGGGGGTGGGGGAAAGGGCAAACAAGAGTGTCTGAGGCAGGGGTGGGGTGTTCAAGTGTCAGCTCGAGGCGGGAGGAGGGTGTCCCAACTCACCCGGGCTCCTGTGCCGGAGGGGAGAGCTAGCAAGGCAGCACAAGGCTTGGCCTCGGCCTCAGGTCTGACACAGGCCTGGCTGGACACCCCCCCACCTGGAAATGCCTGCTGAGCCGCTGGAGGCCCCTCGGACCCATGCCCATGACCTCAGAGGATGTCTGTGACCCAGTGGGCAGCAAGTGCAGGGAGGCTTGTGGCTGCAGAATGAATGTCCCTTCCCCGGCTTGTCCTCACAGACCTCCTCTCCATTTCCCCACCCCCAGATGCCCCTTCCCTACTGAAAACATAGACCCCGGCTGTCACCCTACCTTACAAAAGACAGACCTCCCCCACTGCCTGCCCAGCTCACCTGTCCTCAGTCTCCACCTGAGACCACCCTTGAGGGACCCCCGCCCAGCACTGCCTGAAGCCCTGAGCCCTGGGGTGGGAGTGGAAAGCTGCAGTGAGGGCTTGGACCTGTGCCCCATGATGCCACCACTTTATCTAACTAGGCATGGAGTGGACCTCTGTGACCCAGGCTGAGGACCAGCCTACCAAACGGGATTTCGGTAGAGAAGCCGCATTCTGAATCCTGAGCCACCAGCTTGCAGAGGCAAGGACATCCAGGATTTCTAGTGATTCGGGTGCAGAGACAAGGGCAGAGTCATCGCCCAGAAGCCACCGCGGCTGCCCTCCTCAGCAGACCCTCCCTAGCAGCCCGCTCACCCCTCAGCCTGTCCTCTGGACCTTCTGCCACCTCCTTACAACTCCCGCTGCCAGTTGCCGTAAGACGCGGCACGTTGCTGGGCAAACAAAGCCTCGAACATGCAATGGATCCGCAGCATTCATGGATTTCATTTGCCAGTTTATCTACCTACTAAAATGTGTTACCCCCAAAGCAATACTCAGGGCTGTTTTGTGGTCCTTTGGGAACAACATGCAGAGTGGTAAAAATCTGAGTTGCCTGCCTGGACATTCCCAGCTGAGGCCACGAGACGATGCTCTGCCTTCTCATGTCTGCTCCCACACTGGAACCAAGTGTCCTGTTCTCAGTCTGAGTAGTGCCGTGCTTTTTTGGATTTTTGTGGTTTTGTTGGTGATTTCGCCAGGGTAGCGCTGCCAGGCCGTCTGGTGTTGCTGAGCACGAGAGATGGGCCCTGTAGAGAAAAGATCAGTGTTAGGCAAGCTTCGTTCGGGCGTTGAGTTACAGCGCTGATGGCCAAGTTCAACATTAATAGATCCGCAATACGTATCAAGTAGTCTTTAAACAGAAGGTTATCGATTGTTTCAGTTGATGAAAAGTTTGTGTTCAGAGGCTCACAAGAACCTAACCCTGTATTTTCCCCAAGGGCAAAGGTTCAGAGTTTGCTAACTCACTGTTGCCAGAGACTCTATAGAATATAACTACCTCGAATAATGAGAATCGACCATATAGTTGCCTGGGCTCACCCGGATTTAGCATATCAGGATCTCCTGGCATATGTGTTTTTCTTTTTATATATAAATATTTTTTTAATGTTTATTTTTGAGAGAGAGAGAGAGGCAGAGAGAGAGAGGGAGACACAGAATCTAAAGCAGGCTCCAGGCTTTGAGCTGTCAGCACAGAGTCCAATGGGGGGTTCAAACTCACAAACTGTGAGATCATGACTTGAGCTGAAGTCAGATGCTTAACAGACTGAGCCACCCAGGCGCCCCAAATATGTGTTTTTCAAAGCACCAAAGGTGATTCCAATGCAGGGTCTGGATGGGAGCCATTGCAGTGATACCTCAAAGTACCCGTGTTAGACCTGCTGGGTTCAGACAGTCATGGTGGCCATCTTGAAACAAACTTCTGTCCAACTGGGAGGTGATATATAGCGTGATGTGGGGAAAGGAACATAGGACTGATGAGGCATTAGGGCTCTGAAGACTCTGTGTGACCTCAGCAAGTCATGTAATGTTCAGGGCCTCCGTTTCCCCACTCATGACGTGAAGATAACAAAACCTATGCATGGTGGGATTTGCTCTGAAATTCAGATACGTCTTGTGAGCTCGAACTCCAGGAGTCCACTGGTGTCTTTTGAGAAAGAATTCATTCTAAGAGAAAAGGCAGATGGTCTTGGCCCAGAGTGGTGAGCACATTCCTGGGGAGGAAGGGCACATTGCTGGGGAAAGGAGGAAGGACAACTTGGGGAACCACTCAGTGTTGGTCACTCAGTTCTGCTTCTAACCTGGCCCCTAAGGGTTTGCATCCGGGGAGACCACAGGCAAGGCTGCTTGCCTAAGAACCTTGTGAAATCCAGGGACCCAAGGCCACCAGTATTGGAAGGGCTCATATGGCCCTGGGCAGAGAGGCAGGATGTGGCTGTCTGGCTCAACCCATGGGAGCCGCTACCTGCATGGGCAGTATTCCACCCATCCCATCCTTCCCCCAACCCCTTGATGTTGCACCTTCTCGAGCTTTGGAGGTACTGAGGCAGTTGCTGCAAATGTCACCTCAGAAAACTGGAGCTGAAGTAGGAAGGACCCAGCTCCTGAGCTCAGCCATGATACTTCCTTGGGATAACCCCAAGGGCGAAACCTGGAGGTCCCACATGGGGCTGAGGGAGGCACCAAGCCCAAGAAAGACTGTTAGTGCATGTTCACGTGACCATTTTTTCACCCCAGACTTACATGGCTGGGGAGATGGGGGTCCCAGATGTTTGAACATCAACTGAGCCGGTAGCCGTGAAAGATTTTGAGAGGTGCAAAAAGGAGCTGGATGGACACGAGGGCTTTTGATATCAGTCCCTTCAGAAACACCCCATGGTAGGGGGGACCCTTCATGAACTAGAACCTGGTGGACTCTTCGGGTACATCTGAACATCTGCACATCTCTCAAAAGCCTGCGACACGTGCCAGCCGTGTTGACCCACACAGCTGGCCCGGTGTCTCTGTCAGTAGGGCTATGTTTTGCACAGTGTTTCTTTGTTTGCTTTTGGTTGAGAAATTGTATCTTCCCCTCACTCTCCGCCCTCACCACCAAAACCCAGAAGAGCTAGACAGCAGGAAAGTATGTCAGGGTAGAGAGCTGGTCCTGCCTGGTGGCCCAGCTTCCTGCCACCTGTCCCGCCTGCTTTGGGCAGGTTCTGTCATCTAGCCTTCCACTACCCACCCCTTCTTCTGAGACTGTCCTTCCAACCCTCCCCCTGCTCCCCGCCCACCCCCCATCCACCAGAGCTGCTCTCCAAGCGGTGCCTGTCACATAGCAGGTCTTCAGTAAATGCTGGTTCCTTTTTTCCCTTCCCTTCCTCTTCCCTTCCCCTCCCCCTCCCCATGCCCCTCCCCTTCCCCTCTCCCTTCCCTTTCCCCTTCCCCTTCCCCTTCCTTTCCCTTCTTTCCTTGCTGCCAGGCTCCCCCTTGGGTTCCATATCCTGGGCTTTTCTGGTAGCAAGGATACAAAGACTCAGTCAAGTCACTTCAGGAAGAGATTTTATTGGCAAGAAAGACACGAATGGGAAAGGAAACAGAAACTCTGAGAATCTGAGGCAGCACATCCTCGTTCTTCCCCCAAAGGCTCCAGAGTCTCCTGTCATGTCTCTCCCCTCTGCCCAGCTGCCCCCTCAGTTCCGCTTGCATTGGCCACCCAGCTCAAGAGTTGCACCTCAGTGCCCTCAGCTCCCTCCGCTGCTATGATCCATTGGAATTTTCCAACACCGGAACTGAGTGGTCCACCTTCTCAGGGCACGGCTGCTGGCTGGCCAGTCCTGTGGGGCTGCTGCAGGGGCAGGTGACCTTGTGGGTAGGTGACAGGGCAGCCACCCTGTGCCTTAGTCGTGCACCACATCTTCCGGAGCGTCTGCTCTGGCCTGGGCTTGAGGCATGGCCATACCACACTCAAGGAGGAACGTTCCAGAACAACCACCCCTTCTTCAGAACCTTCACAGGCACATGGTGAGCCATAGAGAAGCCCGCGGCCTCACCTCCAGGGGGCGCTCTGGGGGCAGGCCAGGCCAGGCCAGGGATAAGGAGCAGCAGTTCAGCAGCAGTGGGGTGAAGTGAGGTGTGCCAGAGACAGCTGGACCTGAGATGGCGCTTGGCCCCTCTTCCCTCACTGTCCCTTCTCCCGGAGGTGCTGAGGTCTACACGGGGAGGAGCTGAGAACAGACTGACGTCTCCCAGGACAAACTTCTTTCTCAGAGGACATCAGTTACTAACCACCTGCGGGGGGTCAAAAAACTGTTTTTGCTCTTCCCGGAGCCCACCCCGGGCGCAAAATTCCCCAGAGACCAGAAAATGGTTTGGGCCACCTGATACTAATGTCAGAGAATGCTAAAAATGTGTCACGGAGGTGGCAGCTGCTGGAGGCACCGACAGCCCAGGGCCCGGCACCAACGGGAAGCATTTGGAATTGTTGAAACTCAGAAACAGGGGTGATCCCTGCATGGGTTGAGACCCAGAGGTCAGAGGTGGGGGCGCCTGCCAGCTGGTGTTGACGTTCTCAGGGCGGAGGAGGGGCGACAAAATTTCCCAAGTGTTGGAATACTGCAAATTGGATTCGGTTGCTGCTGGGGTGAAGCAACACTTGAGGGGCCGTGGCAGGAACAGGAGGTAAACAGGGAGGGGCGGGCCTCCCCTCGGGCTTCCCAGCCCCCTAGAGCGCCTCCTACTGGCACAGTCCAACAGGCCGCCGCTGGCAAAGCCGGAAGTGGATTGCCCCGGGTCAGCCCCAGGAAAGCAGAAGGGGGGTGAGGAGACCAGCACACCCATGAGCTGGAGTCTCCCCTCTTGCACACGTGTGTGTGTGTGTGCATCCACACAGACCACAAGCTCCCTCCCTGCAAGCTGGATTGTGAGTCCTGCCCCGTGGGTATCAGAGCTGTCGGGGAACTTCATGGCTCTGATGGGCAGAGACTTCTCGGATTCTCAACTGCCAGCCCCTGCGCCCTGTTTCCATCCCACCGCCAAACAGCCCCTGGTTTGAGATCTTCTGTCAAAAGGAAGCTCAAAATTCTTCATCTCCGGAGGGACATCTGGCGGAGGAGACATCACAGGGGCCGCCTCACCGTCCTGGAGGAGGAGCTCAGGAGCTCAGAGAAAAGCAAGGTCTGTGCTACATTGCTCAGCACGTAGTAAACACAGTGGAACCCCGGTGCCAATGGAAGGTACAAGCTAAAACTGGTTTAACTGTCTCGGTTTAACTGTCACCTCCTCAGAGAGATCATCCCAGCCCACTCTGTCTAATTAGGGCCCCTGCCACCCCGTTTTTCTCCATCACTGCGTGTAGTCTTTTCCTGCACAGCACATGTCGGCGTGCAATTCTGTGTTTTCATGGTGTGTTTATTGCCAATCTCCTCTAGGTAGCAACTCACAAGGGCGGGGCTGTGCTGGCTTCCTATACCACCGCAGTCTCAGGATCTAGCCCAGCGCCTGGCACATAGTAGGTCTCAATAAGGGTTTGTCAAATGCACCGACTTAAAAGTATAAAACGTTCTAGATGAGCTGTGATGAACTGATGGGTGGTGGATCTATGAATGAGGGGTATGGAGGCTTAACACTCTGAGAACAAAGTTGTAGAAGGCGGTCGCTCTCCATTTCCAGATTGAGAGCATGGCAGGCAGGAGGATCAGTCTGCTGTGCTTGTGGGCAGCTGTCCACGCAGGGGGATTGGAGCCTAAGCCAGGCTTCTCCCTTGTCATAACTTCACCTCCTGGACCGTAGATGGCATTGGGCTCATTGAATGCTAGAGCTGCTGTGAGGCATGATTCTATAGATGCTGAAGATGGCTCCACGTCACGATCACCTGGGGACATCTAAAAGTACCACTCTGCGGACCCTGCCACTAGTTTCCGATTCTTTTAGGTCCATAATTCAGTGTAGCCCACTGGGTCTCCAGAAACATGAGCCTAAGTCCTGACTGCCACACACTGTAAGCTTGGGAAAATTACTCAACCTCTCTGTGCCTTGATTTCTTCACCTATAAAATGGAACTCATAATAATCCCAACATCGGAGGTTTGTTGTGAGGATCAATGTCATGTACCTAAAGCTCCTGTTGCAATTCAGTAAATACTGAATAAAATGTAGCTATTATTGTAACAAGTATCTCACCACTGGTTAGCGGCTGACGTGGAGCGTGGGGCGAGCATCCAAGCCTCCTGATCCTGGATCCAGTGTTCTTTCCAACACGTCACTCTGAATGTGCACACAGCATTCCCTCTGAGGCCAGGCTCAACAAAGCGAACGTATGGTCGCTGCCCTGGGACCCTTTAATCAGCCCACATGGAAGAGACTTGCACCCGAGAGCAAAGAGCAGAGCTGACCCCTGGAGAACCCATACCAGAACGCAGGAGTTCAGCAGTACAGCTTCCGGGTCCTTTGAGAAGCCTCTGGCTGCTCCCGTTAGCGTTTCATTATGGAAATATTGGGAACCAAAAATAGAAGTTCTTGAGGGGAGCTTAATCCTCTGGGCTTTACACAACAGCTGCTGGAGCGTTCCATGAATCAACCACCAGGAGGCACTCTTGTCCCATGCACGGGGGTCACGGGTGGGCCAAAAGCTTCCATGAAGATCCCAACATCCCTCGGCACCTTCGTGCCCTAGCCTTCATGCCCCTCTCAAGACCCTGTGGCTGGGGTCCTCCCGGATCACCAGCTCCTGGTGCCGGGGAAACCTTTTGGCAACCCAGCTTACCGCTCTCCTCCTTGGAGCCTTGAGAGCGGGGATAGCTTTTGCATTTATTTTCCTGCACTTATTTTCCTGGCTTTTCTCCCCGTGCCACCACTCCCCACCCCACCCCCGAGACCTGGACTGCTGCTGGACACATAGGAGGCATGAAACACGCACACGGTTCTTTGGTGAATGGATACGTGAAATCTGCGGAAATTAATAAGTTGGGGAAAGGAGACTGCCTGAGCTTTGGCAGGATGGTGGGGACCAGAGGGAGGGTTATAGCTGCCGGTTAAGGGGAGGGTCGTGGCTACATGGGAAAGAGGGGGAGGGAGGGCTCAGGCAGGAGGGTAACAGATGTGTTTCTGGGGTCCGGCTCCTGGGAGGCTGCTCAATGCTGAGGTCAAACCCTTACCTCAGGGCCCTGGGCAGCAGGGGCAGCAACATGCAGAGACAAGCCCAAGCGGCCCCCATCCGTGGCTCAGCTGCCCTCCATGTGGTTATCGCTGGTCCCATGGCCTCACCTGTCCCTGAGGTAGCCTGTGGCTGCCACCATCGGGCTATGACCTCCCACAGGTGGGCCTGGATCACACCGCCTCCCTCTGGGTGATGCCATGGAGCTCAGCACCCTGACCGGGTATCGCACATCCTTAGCGCAAAGGAGTCTCATTCAAGAGAACCTCAGAGTGTCTGCCACCAGACCAGCCTGCTGCATCCCAGTTCCACCTGCCCTGGGATGGGCCTCCCCTAGCGGAGCCAATGCCCAGGTGGAAGGAGACAGGGTGAGAAGAACACAGGATGGAAGGAAGACCTGGGTTGGAATCCCAGGAATCTAGGACCTAGTCAGCAGCAGAGGTGTGGTTTCCCTGGCAAGTTACTTATTCTTGCTGAGACCCGGTCTGTCATCTGCAGGATGTTCGTACCTCCTCGCAGGGGATCAAATGAAGTAGCGGATACCTAGTGGTGACACACGGCTCATGCCTCGCTAGGGAGGTGCCGCGTTTGTGATGTTATCGACATAGCAGGAGACGCAGGCAAGAGGTCCGCAGCAACACTAAGGAGCGGGGTGAGTGGGCAGAGGAGGCAGGAAGCAGGGGCAGCCGGGAGGGGCGAGTACGGGGCTGCGCTTGCCCGAGTGGAGGTGACCACGGCCAGGAGGATGCGGCAGAGTCAGTATCATGGAGAGGGGAGTCAAAGTCCGGTTCGCGAACAGGGAAGAGACAGCTGCAGCAGGATTGGCCAGGCCGGCCCCAAATAGTGCCATGCCCACCAAGCATCCCTGGACACCTTGGGCTTCCCCTTCCAGACGCCTTGGGGTCTCACTCCAGGTCCTGCTTCTGACCTTCCCCTCTCAGCTGCCGGTTTTTCCCTCTCGGGCCTTCTACTAGAACCCGGCTTCCCGAGGACAGTCTGCAGCTCACTCTGGCGTCACCCTCTGGCGGTGCTTTTCTGGTCTCTTCTCCTGCCACCCTCGGCAGCTCCTGCCCCCTGACTCCCACACCCCAGGAGCCTCCAGAAGCTCAGCCCATGGAGCCCCAAGCCCTGTGCGTGTCCTAGAGCGGAGCTGGTGCAGACAAGAGCAGGGGCTCAGGCGGGGCTGAGACTGAGCAGTGGGGGGAGGGCTGGCGAGAACAAGGCTGTGGGCCTGGCTGGAGGGTGGGGGAGGGCCCAGAGCCAGGGGGCTGAGGACTTGGGGAGAGACCCAGACAGTCCAGGGGAGGCCTGGGACAAGCTTGGCACAACGGACACACCTGATACGAGGCCTCCGGCAGCAAGACTGAGTCTCGTGCCGGAGGCCTCATCTGGTTGGGGCAGGGCAGCCAGTGGAGGTCCTCACTGACCCCCTACGGAGGGGACGGAGGCGGCAAGGCAGGGACTGAGAGCGGTGCATGGTATGGGCAGATGGGCGACTCCTCTAGCTCATTTTTTCCCTTTGGGCTTCAGAGCAGGTGATCCCCAGGAAGCCCAGAGAGGAGGAGAGGCAGCTCAGATGGGCCCGTGGCCCGGCTCGGGGCAGAATAGCAGCCAGTCAGAACGCGCTTTCTTTTCCTCCCGGTCTCAAGGCTTTCCAAGACTGTCGGTGCTGGTTACCATCTGCTGTGGTGGTTGCCAGGGGAACCACTTACTATTTTTGTACGTTGCCCACATGACCAGGCTTTGGAAAGGCTCAGGCATGGTCAGTCCAGGACTAATCCTGGAGGCGATGCCCAGTGGGCTCCAACTGGAGACCTCGGTCAGAGGGTGGGAGCTGCTGTGGGACCCCAGGATGGGGCCCAGAATTCCAACTACATCCCTGAGTGTAGGGGGAGGGCAGCCACCAAGGAGAGGGGTACCCCATGTGCAGGAGAACCAAGCCATTGACTCGTCAAACACCAAAAGTGCTGGCCATTCATTGTGCTAGTCGGTGGAGAGATAGCTGAGAATGGGACAAATCCTCTCGGCCTGGTGGACAGACAGACAAATTAAAATGGTTATGGAGCAGCAGACTGCCGTCTTGGCGGGAAGGACCCAGGAAAGCCTCCTTGATGAGGTGATATCTAAGCCAAGAGAAGGTTTTGTAGGCGATACGGGCAAGAGGGAATTGACAGAGTAGGCAGTTCGTTGGAAGGGCATTCCAAGCAGAGGGAACAGCATGTACAAGGGCGCAGGGGACATTGTGAGTAAGACATCTTCTGGAACTGAAGTCACCTGAGCTCTAGAGTGCGAGGGAGGGCCCCCACCCATCAGGTAGGGTGAAAGTGAGGCAGGGACCCCACCCATCATCAGGTAGGGTGAGGGGTGAGGCAAGCTGCACCTGGGTGTGCCCAGGCGCACCTGACATCAGGCTTCTGGAAGCACGACTGCAGTCCAGGCAGTACTCTGGGGAGAGGTGGGCAGGTTTCCCCACTGCCCATGAGACTTTGGGAGAATCTCCAGGGCATCTGAGAAACCGAAGAGTCTGAACTTTGGGAGGGAGATTCCATCAGGGGAGCTGGGTTACTGTTCGAAGTTCTGGGCTGAGCAGCAAGTGTCCAGAGAGCCTGCTGAAGCTCGTCACCCTGACTTCTTCCGACCCGGCCTGTTGCCAAGGCCCCGGATGCATGACTGAAGGTGTCTTCTCGTGTCGGTCCACGAACCTTCTGGGAAGTCCAAGACGCCATCGGTCCTTGTGCTGGGGGAGGGGGATGGAATGGAAGGAAGAAACCAAGAAAACCTGAGCACCCACCAAGTATGGTGAATCTGCCTAGCGCATCACAACAGGACACACATCCAGGGGTAGCCCCAGCCTTGTGAAATGGGCATTTTGGTTCTCATTTTAAAGGTTAGGAAACAGAGGCTCTGAGAAGCTAAATAATTTGCCCAGGATTATAGAGGTGGTAAGCAATGAAAGCAGGAGTCACACCCAAGTCAGTCTGACCCTAAAACCTGTCTCTTTCCACAAGACAAATGCAATGCAATGCATACCTGCCGTGTGCCAGGCACTAAGCTAAACACTGGAAACCCAAAGACAAGATGCAGTCTCTTTTGTAAGAATTGGGTGAGATCATGTGCAAAGGACCTGTGGCAGATTGTATTTTCCCAAATTGGCCTGGTGCCCCTTGACTCTGGGGGCGGACTTTGTGGCGGAGGCCAGCCACGGGGGCCACGAGAAGTCATGCGTGGAGAGGAATGGAGCTCCCTGCCAACAGAGGGCTCCACCCGCTGGAAATGTGAGCGAGCCAGCCTTCATCGTTGGACACACATTCCCACTGCGCCCTCTCAGAGTTACTGACCCACAGAATCTCTGAGCACAAAGAATAGCCGTTTCACACCAGTAAGCTCTGGGGGTAATTATTTACACAGCTATAGTCATGGAACGAGACTCCGTAAAGTGCTTTCATGTGTAAGATGTTACTAGTAAACCTGAGATTGACATAAGGCGATAGTGTCGGTGTCTGAGCAAGTCAACTCGGGTCTTACCTGGGGTTCTACCCCTCCTGGGTGGGGGCTTGTGTGCAGGGGCACACATTTGGGAAATGATCCATGGGATCAGGGTCAGGGGACCGGGGTACGGGGAGTGGCACAGGGAAGGAAGCTCGGCCAGCTCTGGGGAGTGTTGTTGAGCTGATTGGCCACTGTGTGCAGCTGGGGCTCAGCACCACCTGAGAGCCTCTCAGGAACCCAAGGACAGATGAGCCGTGGCGTGTGGGAGGGGCCTGCTGACTCCAGCCCCTATTGGTGGAGGTTTTTCAGAGGGGGATGCGCTCACCCCTGGCGCTTGCCAGATGGAATGCCCTAGAATGGCTTAGACAGCTCGCTTGGCAAAGGAGCCCAGGGAGGATGCCGAACCTGGCGCTGAGAGATTACACCACGTGCGCTGGGCTGACAGGCTGCGAATTGGAGCGTAAAAGGTGAGCCACACGTCCCGGTATTCAGTAGTCCGCCGGTCGGTACTTCCTTTCACATGATGTCCTGGACGGAGGCCTGCAGGGCCAACCTCTGCCTGGTCAGTTTCCCCACCGCCGGGAGACAGTCTGCCTCACCTCTCTGGAAGGGCCTGTGCAGTTTCAGGCCTGTGTGAACCAGGCCTTTGTGTCCTCAAAGCCACCATCCTTCAGCACCAGGCCCTGTAGGTGATCCCAATCATAGAGATCCCTAGGGAGAGGCCGGGGTCAGGGCATTTACTGCCCCGGGGAGACCAGGCTCTGGGCATGGATTTCCAGCTTCAGCCCCTTGCAGAAGCATCTCAGGAACTGACAGTGCCCCAGCAGGCCATGCTTTTTGGAGACTGAGGCTTTGGGAAGCAGCCTTTTGAAGGAAGCCAGTGCAGAGGGTGAAGTTGCTTTATTCAGACCCTTAGCTTTTTTGCTCCTAGAAACTAATGATATGGTGAGGAGACCCCTGAGCAGGTGTGTAAAGAAGGCCTTCTGTCCAGGGTCAGGCTGGGACCTGGGGCGAGAAGTGCTCTGCATGACCTCACCTCTAGGACCTGGGTTGCTGGTCAGCTCCAGTGCTCACGCTCTGGAACATTCAATACTTAGTGGTCTTATTTTCCAAATGGAGAACAGGGCTCCTTGCTTCGGGGCTTTGTTTCCTGCCTTTAAGCCACTTCTTCCCTGTTATGCAAGGGAGCTGGCTTGTGCCGCCTTCCAGGGAGGAAGGTCCCAAGCAGCTGCAGACCCTGGAGCACAGAGAGGGAGGAAAGGAATCAGCACTCTGGGTGCCGGGAGGAGCCAGCAGGAGGAGCTCCGTTTCCCCCAAGAGAGGCTGTGGAGGGGCTGCGCCTAGGGGCGGGGAAGGAACTTGGATTTAGGAAAGGAATTCACCAATTATGTCACTATCAACAATGCTCTGATGCAGGGCACCTGCCGTAGACCAGGCATCGAGCTTCCCCTCTGAGAGACTGAACTTGAACTTGTATGGGGACTGGCTGAGAACCCAACCCCTTTCCACTCTCCCGTTGCCTTTCCTTCAGCTTTCTCTCCTCCTGGGTCAAGAATCATAGCCCCTTTCTTCCTTCTTTATCTCAAGTCAGCTGGGAGAAGGTCTGGCCTCAGCGGCTAAGTACAGTTTGGTCCTTCAGGTTTCCTCCTCAGGACTGAGGAGCTTCCTGGGATCTGGGGCTTTCCATGCAAACTGCAAAGTCCAGGAAGGTTGGCCACCTCAAGGCTCTCCTGTATGGGGGAGACGGATGCAATTATAGCCACGTAGGTGAGTGCTAAGCTCTAGGGGACCCCAGAGGAAGTGTGTCTAGACCGAGTCTTGTAAGGACATAAGCCTTGAAAGCAAAGAAAACAGGGGCACCTGGGTGGCTCAGTCGGTTAAGCATCCGACTCTTAGTTTCGGCTCAGGTCATGATTTCAAGGTTTGTGAGTTCATGCCCTGCATTGGGCTCTGTGCTGACAGTGTGGAGCCTGCTTGGGATTCTCTACCTGCCCCTCCCTCTCTGCACCTCCCCTGCTCGCTCTCTCTCTCTCTCTCTCGCTCTCTCTCTCTCAAAAATAAATAAAAACTTAAAAAAAATAAAAAATAAAAAAAAATCAAGCAAAGAAAACATGACAAACCAATGTGGCAGTAGGGGTAAACAGGACAGCAGACGTGATGATGCTGATCCCCAGGCCAGCCTGTGTTTCCGTCCCCTGAGCTGCAGCCACCCTGCGTGGAGCCTCTGGGGGCTGCCCAGGTTTCTGTGTGCTCTGTCCTGGAATCTCTAAATGAAAGCCACTCTGATTCACAGAAGACCCTTGCTGGGGGTGAAGGGCAGTGAACTGGGCAGAACTGCGCCAGCATAGAGGGGCCTGGTGCCCTAAGGGAAAACTGCTCTTTAATGGGGGCTGGGAGAAGGTAGGGGAGTGGGGGTCCTGGAAAGTTCCCAGCAAACTGAATTTGGAGCCCTTGCCCACCCTGCAGACAAGGCTGTAAGGAATGGAATCCCACCCCTGATGATGTGGGAAGTAGGCGACACGTAAGGAAAAGAAGTCATCTCTCAGGTGTTTCCAAGGACCTGTAACCATTTGTCTGCATTCATACATCATTTGTTTGGAGGCCACATGTCCCCATACAGACTACCTTGGCCACATGAAGGACTTTCTCAACTCTGGGCCAAAGAGTCCTGTCTGATAAGTTCCAGGCCCGTTATTCTTGGGTGGGTGGCCACCAAGCTCCCAGCTTCTGAGTGGGAGACCCAGGAGTTCACCAGGAATATCTTGAGTCTGGACACACAAAAGAATAAAGCAAAGGTCTAACCTGGTCCTCAGAAAGGCTGTGGCTGGGTTCTCCCTGAGGTGACACGTGAGGCAAAAGGTAATGTTTCTCAAAGTACATCTGGGCCCATGTGTACCACAGTCTTCTGGGGAGGCTCATTAAAAATTCAGTGCCCACCTTTTGGGATGAGCACTGGGTGTTATATGGAAACCAATTTGACAATAAATTTCATATTAAAAAAAAACTTAAAATAAATTAATTAAAAAAAAAAAATTCAGTGCCCAGGTGGCTCCTGGGTGGCTCAGTCAGTTAAGTATCTGACTTCTGCTCAGGTCATGATCTCGTGGTTCATGAGTTCGAGCCCCATGTCAGGCTCTGTGCTGACAGCTCAGAGCCTGGAGCCTGCTTCCAATTCTGTCTCTCTCTCTCTGCCCTCGCCCACTTGTGCTCTGTCTCTCTCTCAAAAATAAACAAACATAAAAAAAAAAAAAATTCAGCACCCAGGCCATGTTCTAGAAATACAGAATCATGAACCCTGGTGGTGGGACCCAGAATCAGCATTTTGAACAGTCACCTTAGGAGATTCTTCGGCTTAGTGTAAAAATTCTCTCTTGGGAGTAGTTGCTATTTATTTTACATCAAAGAAATTAATCTCTAATGTAAGATTTCCAGGATGAATCTAACACAGGGTTTCTCAGCCTTGGCACATTTGACCTTTTGGACCAGATCATTCTTTTTCCGGGGAGCAAGGGCTTTCCTGTGCACTGTAGCATGTTTAACATCTCTGGACGCTAGATACCCGTAGAATCCTACAGTTGTGACAACCAAAACTATAAAAATATCTTCCGACATTGCCAATGTCCCTTAAAGGGAAAAGTCCCCCCCTCCCCCCCAAAAGGGATGACATCCTTAGGAAATCTGACGTGGGTCCAGCATGTTATATGCTTCCCCGTGCTTGGGACGCCCTCCAGGCCAGGCTCTGGCCACAAGGCCCTCCGCCCTCCTCACCGCCTTCCAGCTGCAGATGGGGCTGAGGCCCCATGGTCCCTCGTGAGACTCACACGGTCACTCTCTCCTGGTCGTGGTGCAAAGCCAGACCTTTAACGTCTCCCTTTACCGTTCCTACCGCTCCTGCCAGTCTTCCCCGTTCGTGCCATTCCCCCTGCCTCACAGGCAGGGGACACAGATGGCAGGACCGTGAGAGGACGGCACAGGCTGCCCCTTCCAGTGGTGCAGGTGAGGCGTCAAGGAGAGGGCGTGTGGGGAAGAAGGCTGCTCTTGTGAAAACACGAAGTTTATTTTTGTGCTTATTCTAAAGCACACGTGGTCATGCCAGGAAACGTGGCAAGCACAGGAAAATACACAGATAGAGAAGAAATAAGTCACCCGTGACTCCACTGCCCAGACAGCCAACACGGACGCCGAGAGGGCGCCCCCTTCGGCCGTTCTTCCCATCCTGGCTGGTGTGCGAGCAGGATGGCACGTGGACAGAACACTTGACGGAGAACAGTAACAAGCATCCGGCGTTCCGGGTTCAACGTCGGCTTTATTCAGGTCCGGGGACCAGAGGCTCAGGCAGCCTATCTTGCAGGAGATTTGGCACCTGAAGGGCTCTCCGTGCCCCGCCCCCACCCCGCCCCATCAAGAAGGCGCTCCCGCAGATGGAGCGTCAAAACTCGTCTTTTATGTCAAAATGGGGCTGGTCTTCGGGCTTGAAGTCCAGGTTGGGGCTGCCGTCCTCGTTGAGTATCCTCCGGGCCGTGTAGCCGACGATGGGGTATTTGGCTTTGTACACCGTGGTGAAGACGTCGTCCAGGGACTTCAGCTCCTCGGCAGTGAGGCCGGTCTTGGGGGAAAGGCCCAAAGCAACACGAAAGGCAGGGGCGAGGGGAGGGGGAGGAGGCGAGACGAGTGAGTTGTGCCTCAAACTGGACTCTCACCACCCAGCCCTACTCCTCCCACACCCTTGATGCCAGAGGAAAAGTATCTCAACTCGCCAACTGACTTTTTAAGGCACAATCCTGTGCAGGCGGGAGTGGTGCGGGAGTCATGGCTTCATCATGTCCTGCCATTTGACTAACGTGGGAATTAAAGACGCCAGTGAGGGGCACCTCGTTGGCTCAGTCGGTTAAGCGTCCGACTCTTGGTTTCGACTCAGGTCACCATCTCACGGTTTGTGAGTTTGAGCCCTGAGTTGGGCTCTGTGCTGACAGCGTGGAGCCTGCGTGGGATTCTCTCTCTCCCCTCCCCCCACCCCTCTCTGCCCCTTCCACACACCCCCCCACACTGGTGCTGTCTCTGTCTCTCTCAAAAATAAATAAAGTACAAAAAAAGAAAAAAAAAAAACCTCCAGCGAACACCCAGCCTCAGGCAGGATGGGGTATGCTCTGTACCCACCTCCTTTCCACTGCTCTCTACACACTCTTCCCATTATAAATTCATACACCCTCCCCCCTCCTTGATTCCTGAGTGTAATCAATCTTTAACGTTTGACTTTAATGAGTTTGACTCATCTGAGCACAACTGGGGCGAATGCCAGTCCCTCCGGTGGAATTACTGAGACCCTGAAATGGCTTTTGCCGATGCTATTTTCTCCTCCACAGAAATACGAACACGGGGGACACTCTGCTTTTCACCCTGTTCATGCCCTGAGCGGCCTGGTGAGTGGGTGTCAGAGATCACAGCGAATCTGGAAGAGACTGGGGGTGGCGGGTGCAGACTGCAAGGGGGAGGGGGCTCCCAAGGCACTGTGAAGATCACAGAGTCGATCACAAGTTCACAAGAGTCCGGACTTGACTCTGTAGGCAATGGGGAGTCCTGAGTAGGAGTGGCATAGGAAGATACTTACTTCAAGGGAACAGTTGGCTACACTGAGAGTGGACTGGAATATCAACGAGCTAAGTAGGAAGCTTGGCTATTTCCCAAGGGTAAAAAAGGCCATGGCCAAGGGGATGGGACATTTTGACAAAGGCTCATAACCTGGCTCACAGTGTCATGGGTGAGGTCTGCAGGATCGAGGGACATCTTGGCCACCCCTCTGGTGGAGTCCTTCCCGGTCAAGGCATTGTAGGGGGCTCCTCGTCCATAAAACTCTGTAGTGGGGAAAAGGGGAGAGGATGTGATTGTGGACGTGCACGCAAAACAGCCAGGAGACTGTACGGGGCTTCTGAGACCCAATCCAATGCTAAAACTGGCTCCAGGCCCAAGGAGAGGGGAAGCAGTGAAGACGAGAAGCCCCTCTGCCGTCAGTTTGGATTCCACTGATTCAGAATATGGAATAAGTCACACACGCCGGGCTGAGGGGTGGGTTTTTAAAAAATACGGAATGGAAATGATCCCTTAAAAATACTTAAAATGCAAACAAGAAAAATGTCCAGTCTTCTTAAATGTCGGTGGAAGCCAAGTCTGCTTCCGTTCAACAGCTTTTGTTTGGTAAACAATGAGCCACAACAAAACTACCTCCCTGATACCATCTGTAGTTAACCACTAGAGAAACCATTTCATGGCATTAAAATGTTGGATCGTGTTCTATGATCCCAATGCCTTGCAAAGCAACACTTTGCCTATTGCTGCTTCAACTACAGTAAGTTGCCAGGTTTGAATTTGATTGCACAGGCAGCAGGGAGCCACAGAAGGTCTTTGAGCAGGAGTGTGACATTATTAGAAAAACACTGTGGCAATACAACACTGGCAAAGATTGTTAATTCAGTCTGAGGGAAAGGGACCTGGCCAGCTTTCCTTCCCTTCTTTTGCATACCCAGCGCCCACTCTGGCTGCCAAGCTCCCCAGAAGTAAGGATTCATAAAGCCGAGCCACTTACCCTTTCCAGAAGTGACATCAAACACCACTCCTTTCACTGCCATGTAGATGGGCTGATCTTCCTAGAAAGCAGGAGAGAAGCTGTGAGGAGGAGCCCAAGAGCCCAGCTCCTCCAGCCCAAGTGAGTGACATCACTCCGGGCTGTGCAGACAGTAGTGGGTGGAGGTACAAAGCAGCCTCTCCCGAGCCGGTCCTCGGCGAGTTCGGCGCCATCAGGAGCTTGCCCGCCCCTGCCCGATGTCACATCCCCTCACAGACTTTGGGAAGGTGACACAAAGTATCATGACAAGCCTATGGCAACACTTTTCTGTAAACAAACACAAGCAAACCAGGGACTGAAGCAGCTCTGCACGGATAAAAATCCAAAGGATGTTAAATGATGAATTATTTACATCAGCCCAAATTTCCTTCCATCTTTGGCAATGGAATCAGTCCGAATGATCCATTTTACATTTTGCCTCTCATAGGTAATGCGGTTTCGTACAAACGTTTCCATGTATTGAAATCCCCCAAACGGCTGTCACTCTAACAGCTCTATCTTATGGTAGTGCTACTGCATTCCTGTTTGTTCAGCTGTTCTGTTTTGGGTATTTGGGTTCTTTCCAATTCCTTAAAACTATAAATGGCGGGATTATGAGTATCTTTCTACAAGCTACTTTATAATTTGGTGAGTTATTTCCTTGAGGCGTGCAATACATGGTCCAGGAATAATCCTGGACCAAAGCATACGAACAGTGTAATCAGTTTTATTAAAAATTTAACCAGCGTGTCCTTCAAAAGGCCCACTGACAGTGCTAGAAATATATAAGCAATGCTGTCTCCCAGACAGTACTAACAATGAGTCTTATACTTTATTTTTTGCTATATTCGTGGGTACAAAATGTTACCTTTGAATTCTTACCCCTCCGCCCCCGACCAAAGAGAATAATTCAAAAACAGATGGCATGAATTTTCTAACTTCCATCAAGGTGGACTCGGGCTGGGGCAGTTGACATAGCTCTTGGACTTGCAGGGCCAGTTCTTAGCCCTATTGCGGGTACAGGGACACCAACCAGTCGGCCCACAGGCTGGGGTGAAGGGATGCGTTGCAGCTGGGTGTATGGGAATCTCTGGATCTACAGGAACACACTGCTTGGTCTTCTGTAGGGTTGGGTCTTAAGGTTCTTGCCCTTGTTGAGCTTAAGGTCAAGTGTTTTCATGACTACATTCAACACAGAGAGGAGGAGAGAAGTTAAGCAACTTGACCAAGCAAATATATCTCACTGTCACATAACTTCACAGGCCTCCGTTTCTCTAACTGTTATATACAGGTAACACCCACTGACCTTGCAGGAATGCTGTACGTGAGCACATGGTAGGTCCAGCATAGGAGCTCAGTAAATGGTTGGTTATTAGAGTCCCTATTAGCTCCCACAGATGCTCCCTAGAATTTCTGTTGACTTAGTGGATACTTGTTCCACCTCAACTAATAAGAATTATTTTATATGTTTTTAAATTTTTATCTTTAAGTAATCCCTACCCTCAATGTGGGGCTCGAACTCACAGCCCCGAGACCAAGAGTAGCATGCTCTACCAGCTGAGCCAGCCAGGCGCCCTGGTAAGGGTTATTTTACATGCCATGGTGTAACCAGCCAGCAGCCTGCTTTCTTCTTTACAGCCTTTCTTTCACTGTGATTATTTGTTTCTTGACATCAGTGGCTCAACTGGGGTTATGTTTTATTCGAACTTAAAAAATATATATGAACAGTTATAATTTTACCCATAGCATTTTGTCATATTTTCCATTCTGTTGCTTTTCCTTTGCTATTTTGTTACTTTTTTGTGTGCAAAGAGTCATAGAAACATGACATTCACATACATAAAATATAAAAATATGTATCTCATCACTAACACCCTCAATTTCTTCAACAGATAAATTTTTTAAAAGTTTATAGTTTATTTATTTATTGGGGTCCCTGGGTAGCTCAGTTGGTTAAGTGTCTGACTTCGGCTCAAGCCATGATCTCACAGTTTGTGAGTTCGAGCCCCGCGTCAGGCTCTGTGCTGAGAGCTCAGAGCCTGGAGCCTGCTTTGGAGTCTGGTCCCTCTCTCTCTGCCCCATCCCCACTCATGCTCGCTCATGCGCGCGCGCGCTCTCTCTCTCTCTCCCAAACATACACATTTAAAAAATTTAAAAAAAAATAAGTTTATTTATTTATTTTGAGAGGGACAGAAAGAGAGAATCCCAAGCAGGCTCCGCACTATCAGCACAGAGCCTGACACAGAGCTCAAACTCACGAACCATGAGATCATGACCTGAGCCCAAATCAAGAGTCGGACACTTAACCGACTGAGCCACCCAGACGCCCCTCTTCAATAGTTAAATATTTATCCCCTCACAAAACTATGCATTAAGGTGTAAGTGCTAAGAGGAGGTCTTAGCAAAGGGGTAGAAAGGAACGGTGAACGCCTCTGAGGCTTTCCTGTTACACAGACATTTCACGGAGAGGAATGCCCTTGTCAGTTAATTGTCAAGTGTGCTGGGGGTGGGGGGTTGTTCCTATCCCGTGGAGCTGATGTCCCCTGACAGCAGGCATGGTTTTCAGGCCCCGGAGGTGGCAGCTGAGAGGACAGAGGGTGAATGGAAGCCTCGGGAGCATAAACACAGGCTCTGGAATAGACATGTCCTCAGAGACACCAAAGACACACACACTTATCGCCAGCTTCACACCGTGGTCCCCTACCCTCAAGTCCGCCTGGAAGGACATGCATCATTCTTATCCGCACAGCAGGCCTGAAATAACAGCAGGTCTGCCTTTTTCTGAGACCAAAGGAGGGGTCACCACGGTGGGGTGTTCCTAGCACAAGTTTTCAAGTCAAACAGGCCTGGGTTTGAGCCCCCACTTATACGCTGTGCTGTCTTGGGCAAATTACTTAACTTGTCTGGGCCTCAGTCTTCTCCTCTGTAATAGGAAGATACTACAAGTGTCCACTTGCTGGGCTGTTGTGATGATTAACCAAGACAAGAGATAGGAAGCACTTAGCAGTTTAGGGAAATAAGTGTTAGTTTCCCTTATCCTTCCCTAGATTTTGAAAGTTATAAGATCTGAGAGGAATCAGATACTCAAGTGCAAGAAGATTCTATCTTCCTAAAGGAAAGATAGGGGGAAAAAATGTAATTCCCAAGTCACAGATAAGGATCCTGGAAGAAATGTAAGTTAAAACTGGAAGGGGCCTTGAAGATAATCTAACACCGTCATTTTACAGATGCAGCTATCCAGGCTGGGGAATTATGAGACCTGCCCAGAGTCACAAAGAAATTAGAGCAGTTTCTGGAACCTGGAGCCTTGGAACCCAAATCATTCCACTCTCTGGCTTGTACCCCCAGAGGGCACACAGCAGGAAGACCATGAACTACTACTCGCCTGGGACCAGGAGAGGGTGAGAGTGGCCTGGGAAATTCAACCATCCACAAGACTCAGAACCAACAGGTAAGACACGGGATAGGTCAGAGGTACTCAGTGGAAGGGAATCAGGGTAACTGAATCAGGGTAACTCCCTCTGCATAACTGAGACCCGGCCTTTTTCCTCTGGGCCTTGGGCTTGCTTTACCATCTGGCCTTCCTCCCTGCCTACAGTCAGGCAGGGCCAGTAGAGCGCCATGAGAGTTACCAGAGAAGCAGATGCATAAGCAGCAGGGCAGAGGAGGGAGGGCCTTTTCCACAGCAGGGAGGGAGAGGCCTGGAGCCTGGGCTCAGGCAGGCAGGAAGGCAGGCCCAGCAGTCAGCCAGCCAGCCAGCGGCACCTGAGCCTTCAACCCTCAGACCCTGCACCAGGGCCCGGGGACAGAGTAGAAGTTCCTCTCTGGAACTCTCTCCTTGGAAAAGAGGGAAAACTGTTGCGGATGTTTGCTTCTGCAGAAATAACAGGGCTCCAAGGGTCTAAGGCCATGTTTTTCTGACTGAAATTGACATTAGTAAGTATTAGTGGGTCATGGAGTTAATTTAGTGATTTACAGATTTTTTTTAATTAAGTTTAAAAAAGAAAAGTTTAAAATAGAACAGAAAATAGAAAACATTGAAGTGACTCACACATAGTAATAAGCCTTGTTTCATGGAACTTCTGTTGTGTGGGTGTATACCGAGGTAGAATGCAAAATTGTATTCCTTAACATGGGCCAAATATCTACAAGACATCGCTCTATTGTATAATTAGAGAGGGTGGTTTTACCTCTTTATTTACCTACCTCTATCCCATAGCCTTCACTGTCTGTATATTCTTTTTATGTTTACTTATTTTTGAAAAAGAGAGAGAGAGAGAGAGAGAGAGACAGAGCATGAAGGGGGCAGGGGCAGAGGGAGGGAGACACAGAATTCGAAGCAGGCTCCAGGCTCGGAGCTGTCAGCACAGAGCCCGACGTGGGGGCTCGAACTCACGAACCGGGAGATCATGACCTGAACCGAAATCAAGGGTGGGACGCTTAACAGACAGACCCACCTAGGCGCCCCTAAACTGCATTTCTGGTCATACTTGTACTCTGATATCGTCTTCTTAGAACCAATATAGCTTCGGAGCGGCCACTGCCTGGAGCAGCGAAGAGGGAGGCTTTTGGTAGTTCATTTTCCTTGTACGAGCCAGGGTGGGCAGAGCCTGATTCGTCACTATAACTATCTAGCTGTGTAAACCTGGGCAAGTTACTTCGTCTCCATGCTTCCTTCCTCATCTGAAAAATGAGCTAACAACAGCACCTACCTCATCGGGTTGTGGTCATCATTAAATGAGTTAATGCTTTAAAGCTTAGGATAGTGCCTGATAGAGTTAGCTCTACGTAAGAGTAAAATACATAATATCTGGTCCCAGGCCCAGAAGTCAGGCGGGTGTGGGGGCAGGCAGGGTGACCCGCTCTGCACTTGGTCCTACAAAGCAATTAAGGCAGAAAACATTATCTTCTGAGGATGGCATTCCCTCTGGACCAAAGAGAACCCTCAGAGTCACCTCATCTTCCCTATGGAGGTCTGAGGCAGCACCCCATAATCAACTATATTAACATTTCCACAGTGAAGCATGAACATGAATATTCACACTAAATAGGATACATAAGGACTATAAATAGATTCGTGTCAGTTCCAGCAAGGCTCTATCACCAAAGGAGTTCAGATTGGGTTGGGTTTTGCTGTTAAATGACTTGTATAAAAACAAAAACAAAAACACAACCTTCTGGGGCACCTGGCTGGCTCAGTCGGTAGAGCATGCAACTCTTTATCTCAGGGTTCTAAGTTCAAGCCCCACGCTGAGTGTAGAAGTTACTTAAAAATAAAATCTTTAAATTTTTTAAGTTTATTTTGAGAGAGAGAGCGAGCTAGTAGGGGAGGGGCAGAGAGAGGGAAACAGAGGATCTGAAGTGGGCTCTGTGCTGATGGCAGTGAGCTAGATGCGGGGCTCAAACCCACAAACTGTGAGATCATGACCTGGACCGAAGTCAGATGCTTAACCAACTGAGTCACCCAGGCGCTCCCTGTAAAAATAGTCTTTTTTTTTTTTTTAATGTTTATTTATTTTTGAGAGGGGGAAGAGGGACAGAGAGAGGGAGACATAGAATCCGAAGCAGACCCCAGGCTCTGAACTGTCAGCACAGAGCCCAACATGGGGCTCGAACTTCCCAACCATGAGGTCATGACCTGAGCTGAAGTCGGATGATTAACCGACTGAACCACCCAGGCGCCCCCCCAAAATAAAATCTTAAAAAAAAAAAACAACCTAGTTTTCAGAGTTTATTTGATTTTTGAATTGCAAAAGAGGATTATGGGACCTGTTTTGCCTCTTGCTTATATCTTTAATAACAAGCTAATAGCAGCTAAGATTTATTAAGGCTTACTATGCTAAGATTACTGCAGGCCTATCCAGTGCACTTTGCATATCACTGTCTCATTTAATCCTCAAACCTGTATAGAGTAGGAACTCTTGTTATAGCCATTATGATGGTCAATTTTATGTGACAACTTTGATCAACTACAGTATCTAGGTGTTGCTATGAAGATATTCTGTAAATGTGATTAACATTTACAATCAGTTGACTTTGTTACATAAAGGAGACTATCCTGAATAATCTAGGTGGGCCTACCTGTATTAGTTGAAGGGCCTCAAGAACAGAATTGAGATTTCCCTGATGAAGAAGAAATTCTACTGGTGGGCTGGGACATCAGCTACTGCCCAGGGGTTTCAGGCCTGCTTTGTGGATTTAAGACTTGCCTAGCCAGCAACCATGATAACATAAACCAATTCCTACAATAAACCAAATATATTATCTGCTACTGGTTCTGTTTCTGGTGGACTTCTGACTGAGAAAAGCATCTTATAGATGGAAAAAAAAAAAAAGAGAAACTCCATGAGCTTTAGTAATTTGCCCAAAGTCACACAGTAGAATAGGGACTCATAGCCAGGTATGATTCAAAGGTATAAAGCTTGAACTAGGATACTGTAAAATGTATTATACAAACAATGACACTTCTGAGAGTGAAGTGGGGGGTCGGGGGGGTGGGGAGGGTGCTATTAGTAATTATCCCCAGACAACAGGCATAAACCAGAACCATCTAGGGCAGATCAGAGCACAGCAAGGCTCTACTCAGCTGCACTCAACAGCCCCTCTCCTCCCTCTCTTCCTCTCTCTGCTTACAGACCCCAAAACAACTCTCTCCTTTAACCATTTTCCATCCCGAGCTTCCCTCTCTCCTTCCCCTAGTTATCAATCAATAATGTCAGCATAAAACACTAAGGGTCTTTTCTCCATCCTCATCCTGCAGCCCCTGGAGCTATTGTTTCAAGTACCCTCAACCGTGAACTCTCTCTTCTCTTGGGTTCTGTGCTGGGGGTCCCCAAGCTTGCCGCCATGTTTCAAGATTCACTAGAAGGACTCAGAACTCAGCACACAAGTTGTACTCAGAGCTCAGATTTATTAAAGCCATATAGAAGGATACACAGCCAGATCATAAGAGAAAAGGACAGAGGTAGAGTCTAGAGGAATCCATGTGCAGACTTCCTTATGTTCTCCCTTCCCCATGAAAGGTAACACACAACGCACTCTTCCTCCCGCAATACAACACAGCAATACGCTTGTGATGTTTCTGCCCAGGGAAACCCATTAGACACTTAGAGCCCAAGGTTTTTACTGGCAGCTAGCCATGTAGGCCCTCTCTGCCTAGTGTGTTCCACATAAATACACTGTATAAAAAGCCCAGACTGAGCCACCCTTAACCGTTAGGGAAGTGTGGAACACCCTGAAATTCCAGACACCAGCCAAGAGCCACTCTTGCCAGCAGGCCTTTCTAAGGAGAGCAGGCCTGTTCACTTTTTTTCTGTACGGGTTCCTGGATCCTGTATCATCCGGTTCCCTGGCGCCCTGAAAGATGCGTCCCTTAGCATCTAGTCACATCCCTCTGTGTTCTCTTCCACTCAGGCTTGAAACCAACATCTCTTTACAGTGATATTCAAACTAGCATCACCTCCTGAGGGCCAGGTTTCTGACTCCCTTGCGAACCTAGTCCAAGGCTAGCTAACAGAGTTAGGGAGCCCAGGCTGGAGAGTTTTAACAAGAGAACACTGGGTCCCTTCCTTGTTCTATCACTAACTAGTGGCACGCCTCGGTTTCCTCACGCGTAAAAGCAGGAGGTCGGTTCCCATCAACGCTGACATGTTATGGCACAGTGATCTCCCCACCAAACTGTTCCCCTCACTGCCAGATCGGCCGCGCTGTGGCCCTTCTGTGCAGTATTATTCTCACTCTCCGCAGGCATTACACTGGGCCCCAGCAGCCCAAACAGACGGGTGACTGTGAAGAGTTTCCTGGACATCTCCAGACTACTGACTGAAGTGGGTGTGTTGGGGTGGGGGCGGTCTTTGTCTCTAACCTCCTCCGATCTCCCGCTCGGTCCTCTCCCCCAGCTTCTGCTCAGCCTCAAGGGCACAGGCACTAAAAGTGGGTTTGAGGAGTCGGGGCAGGAAAACAGTGTAGGGAAGCCTGGCTCATCCCTGGGCCAGCCCCTGTTCCCACCTAACCCAGCAAGCAGGTTTTACTTCCCTCTCTCCCTCGCCACTCGCCCCAAAGAATCGGCATAAGTGTCTGCCCCCAGCTGACGCTAACACAAAAATCCCAAAAGTTCCGAGGTTCATGGACGGACCACGGGCCGCAACACGTCCCAACGGGGCCGTTGGCCGGCAGGGAGGGGGCAGCGCGGGGCGGGGTGTGCGGGCTCGACGCAGGGGCTAAGCGGGGCGCCCCGACGGGGGAGGACTCCCCGTGTCGCTGCGCGGCCGTCGGCGCGGGGCCAGGAAGCTCGCAGGCCTCGCGCCCGGCTCGGGGGCCCGCGCCTCCCCCGAGGCCTCCCGTCCGCTCACCTCCTCCCCGCCGTAGCGGGCCAGCTCCTCCTCCGTGAAGAGCCGCACCGGGGGCCCCCGCTCGGCGGGGCGCGGCGCCTGCCCGGCCTGGGCTGCGGGCAGCCCCGGAGCCAGCGCCAGGAGCAGGGCCAGCGCTGCCAGCGGCCGCAGCCGCAGCCGCCGCCCGGGCGCGGGGCCCGCCATGGTGCGCGCGCGGAGCTGGGCTGGGGCGGCCTGGGCGGCCCGGACCCGCGCGCTCCCGCGCCTCGGCCCCAGAACCCCGCCCCGCCCCGCGCGCGCCCGCCCTGCCCCGCCCCGCGCCCTCGGGACCGCGCCGCTGGAGGCGGGGAGCCCCGGGTGTAAACCGAGGCTCCTGACTCCCCAGCCCGGCCTGCAAGCTGAGCTACAGTAGTAGTTCCTTGAGTGGGTACGTGGATGACACAGCCCCAAATTCCGGCACCTAGAAAGGTGTATGTATAAACCGGGACCCCAACTCTATGAATTCCCTTTTACTTCTGGGATGCCCGCCTGGATCAGTCGGTGGGGCCTGTGAGTCTTGATCTCAGGCTTGTGAGCTCGTGTGTGGACTGTGGGGGTGGAGATTACTTAAAAATAAATATCTTTGAAAAGAATTCCTTTTATTTCTGGCTAATTTCTTTTCCTTCCCAGTTGTGTTTAAATTTCGAGTCCGCAAGGGGGTTTTTGCAAAGGGAGGGTGGGGCGTGGCACAGATCCGCCCTGAAATAACAATAGCTAACATTTGTGCAAAGATTCCTTCATTAATTTATTCATCAAATCCTTACTGAGGGCCTCCACGTACCAGCTCACTGGGAACACACTGCTGAACAGGAGAGATCCACAACTCACGTGGAACTTACATTCTGTAGGCAAAATAGACAAGAATAAAATACATACGTTGTATATTAGATGGCGAATACTAGGGAGGAAAGTAAAGCAGGGCAAAGGGATGGGGAGCATTGGGGGATGCAATTGTATTGTATTTATATATTTTTAAGTTTATTTATTTTGAGAGAGCACAAGCAGGGAGGAAGGGCAGAGAGAGAGAGAGAGAGAAAGAACTGTAAGCAGGTGCCACACTGTCAGCGCAGAGCCTGATGCGGGGCTTGAACTCAGGGACCACGAGATCGGTGACCTGAGCCAAAGTCGGATGCTTAACTGACTGTGCCACCCAGGTTGCCCTGGGGACTACAATTTTAAATAGGCTGACCAGGGAAGGCCCCACTGAGAAGGTGGTATTTGTATAAACATCTACAGGAAGTGAGGGAGGTAGCTAAGGGGGGAGGGCCTTCCCTGCAGAGGGAAAGGCAGGTGCATAAATGTTGAGGAAGGAGAGTGCCCTGCTTACTGGAGAAACAGTGGGATGGAAGAGGTGAAGGAGATAAGGCCTGGGAGGTCAAAGAGTAAAGGGGATGAAGGTGGGGGGCAGGTTTTGTGGGGCCTTACAGCTTATTTGTTTACTTTGAGAGAGACAGAGAGACAGAGCTCGAGTGGAGGAGGGGCACAGAGAGAGAGGGAGACACAGAATCAGAAGCAGGCTCCAGTCTCTGAGCTGTCAGCACAGAGCCTGACGCGGGGCTCAAACCCACAAACTGCAAGATCATGACCTGAGGCGAAGTCGGAATCCTTAACCGACTGAGCCACCCAAGCACCCCCAGCTTATTTTTAAAGGATGTTGGCTTCCACGCTGAGTGAATGGAGCACAGGGATGAGTTAGGATGTTAGTGGAATGACTGCTGTTGTGTTGAGAACAGGAAGCTGCCGCAGTAATCCGGTGACCGGGCCAGAGGTGACAGTGGCTTGCGCCAGAGTGCTGGGGGGGGGAGGTGGTGAGAAGTGAGTGGGTCGCAGATGTGGTTTGAAGGTGAGGCTGACAGGATTTGCTGACATATGAGAGGAGACAAGGGGTCTGAGAGACAGAACAGAGTCAAGGATGACCCCGCGGGTTCTGGCCTTGGTAGCTGGAAGGATGCAGCTGCCACTTTCAGGGATAAGGAGAGATGGTGAGAAGAGCGGGTGCAGGGAGAGAAACTCAAGATCAGGCTTGTTCAGTCTGAGGACACACAGACATCTAAGTAGAAGTAGCAAATTGACAGTCGGCCATAAGTCTGGATTTTAAGAAAGTGCTCCAGGCTAAAGATATAAATCATGGAATCACTGGCATATATATAGGTTGTATTTAAAGCCACAGAAGGGGCGCCTGGGTGGTTCGGTCAGTTATAAGTCAGACTCTTGATTTTGGCTCAGGTCATGATCTCACGGTTCATGAGACGGAGGTCAATGTCGGGCTCTGCACTGACATGGTAGAGCCTGCCTGGGATTCTCTCTCTCTCTTCCTGTCTCTCTTGCTGCCCTTCCCTGCTTGTGCTCTCCTTCCCCACCCCCCACCCCCGTCTCTCTCTCTCTCTCTCTCTCTCTCTCTCAAATAAATGAGCTTAAAAAAAATAAAGCCACAGAATGGGTTAGATCATCAAGGACATGCAGGTGGATAGGAAGGTGGAGAGGACCAAGGACTGAGTTTTTGGGCCTCACCAACATTTTGTGGGTAGGAGAACTCGCAAAGGAAACCAAAGAAGGGCTTAGCGTGCCAAGCGCTGACTCAGCACTTTTACTAGTGTTTACTCATTTAATCCTCACTCTACGAAGTAAGAATTGTCACCCATTTTACAGACGATGAAACTGAAGTGCAGAGACCTTAAATACCTTGCCCAAGGTCACAGATGGGTGGCTGAGCCAAGATTCAAACCCAGGCCCCCTCCCAGGGTCTTCCCCTGACCATCAGGCTGCACCTTCCCTCAGGGACGGCACCAAGTTTTCATACATTTACTTATTCAACAGGAGCTTCTAGTATAGAGCGACCTGAACAGGATCCATCACAAACCCTCTGAATCTCAATTTACGCATGTAATATACCAGCCTGCTTCCTTGATAGAATAGTGTTGAAACTAAAAATGAGAATGGATGTGAAAGTCTGTGTAAGTTGCGGCGCTCAGTATCTGTTACACTGTCACAGGATCTCCAGGTTAGAAGAGGCCCTTTTAAGCCCTTGAATAGAGTATCATCTCCTTCCTGGTGCATCATGTTCCTTCATAACATCTCTGGCATAGAGGGTGCTGCTTCTCTGCTTGGGCCCTTTCCCTCTCTACAGTTCTATTTGTTAGTGACTTCTTTGAGCCAAAAGATACTCCATGTAACTTCTACTGATCCAATCCAGCTTCCCCTCCCTGAGACCGCTGTGTATAATTGTATGATTTCATAGCATGCTCATGTGCCCTTGGATTTTTCCAGATATTCCTCTGATTGCCTTTCCCTACTTGAACCCAGATTCTTCTTTCCCAAATGAATCAGTCACCTTCAAGGAGAATACAAATTATTCTAAATGAAACAGAATGACTGTAATAAGAAAGCTGGTTACACAGGGGGTGGAAGAGGCTGGGAAGAAACCCTGAGGTGATCTGAAGATTAGAAACAGCAGGAGATTAACAACAACCTACCCTTAGAAGGGAAGAGGTGGTGGTATTAGAGTCTGGGGGCCTGGGTCACCTGGCTGAAGCTAGAAACACAAGAAGCCTTTGCATCAGGGGCTGGAACCATGGAAGGGAAGCTGCCAGGAGCAGCGAACAAGGGAAAGAAAAACTCTGGCTTCTCCCTTGCCCTGACCCTCTCCAATCTCCCAGAGGTACCTCCTCTTGACTAAATCCACTGGAAACCCAGCCAAGAGGCAGTCTCTGCCTTATGTGAAATTTTTTTCACCTGCTGCTTACAGGCAAATGATTAAAGCCACCTTGGCTGGCAGCTACGTCACTGTGATCTCCGTTTCTGCCACAACAGGGCATCCTCCCTGTGTGTCTATCTTCACACCGTCTTCCATTTTTTTGCAAGGACACAAGTCATAATAGATGAGGCATCACCTTACTTCGTATGACCTCATCTTAACTAATACATCTGCAACAACCTATTTCCAGATGAGGTCCCATTCTGAGGTACCAGGGGTTAGGACTTCGACGTATCTTTTTGAAGGACACAGTTCAACTCAAACAGAAATCCTTAGGATATAGATGGTAATTCAGAGCATGAGACTGGAGAGGAGCCCACTTCTCTAGCCCCCTGGGGAGTGAGTTGAAGGGAGATCAGAGACCTAGCTTGGGAATGCCATCCTGGAGAGTTGAGGGGATGAGGAGAAATAAGCAAAGGAGGCTGAGAAGGAGCAGCGAGTGAAGTGGGAGGCAGAGTGGGAACAGGTGGGGTGCTGGAAGCCAGGGGAGGAAAGTAGATAGGGAGGAGAGGGTCAGCTAAGGCTGAGGATGAAGCTGACAAAACAAATGAATAAACAAACAAATGGCAGAACCAGACCTGTATATACAGAGAACAAACTGATGGTTGCTAGAGGAGATGGACAAAATGGGGAGAGGTGAATGGGAGATACAGTTCCAGAATGAATAAGTCACAGGAATAAGGTACAGCAAAGGGAATATAGTCAATGACACTGTAATAGCCTTGTATGGTGACAGAAGGTAGCTACATTTGTGGTGAGCATGGCATGACCTATAAACTTCTTGAATCACTATGGTGAACAGCTAAAAAATAATGTAACACTGTGTTACAACTATACAAAAACAAACAAACAAAACCTCACCAGAAAAAAAAAATAAGAGGAAAAAAGAGGAGGATGAAGAAATGGTCATCTTATTTGACACCTCTGAGGTCAATTGTGACCTTGACAAGCATATTTCAGTGGAGTGGAGACGATGAAAGTCTGACCCGTGTGTGCTCATGAGAGAATGGGAGGAGAGGACTTGGGGACTACTAGTCTGGATAATTCTATCTATGTGTTCATGGCTTCTCCATTCTAGCAGAAGGAGCCAGAAGGGCAAGGATCTTGGAGTACCCCATTTATTTCTGTATTCCAGTGCCCAGCACTGTATTTGTTAAACCGTGTTAAATATTATATTAGCATCTCCTTCAAATGTGGGAATCTGTAATTTCCTGGTTTGGTCATAGCAACAGAGCAGAGAGGAATGATAGGGCTGGACTAGATTTTTCTGGTTCCTTCCAGCTCTAAAATTCTATGATGGTATGACTTGTTCTATCAGCCACCCTTGCATTAATACAGTTAGGAATTTAACAAGTTGTTTGTAGTTATTTGCATTTGCAAGCAACTGTTAAATGAAATAGCTGGAATAAGTGTTCCATTCATAAATTGAACATTGTTGAGTACCTACCATGTGTAAGGTACTACATATATCGTCCCATTTGAAGATGCAAGACCAGGGAACCCAGGATAGGGGAGGGTGGTCAGAAGAGGTGAGAGGGCCTCCTCCCACTACTAACACTCTGGAGGTCCAGGGTACTTTGATGTGGTTGGTGCTACTGTGGTTAACACTGAAGAGGGAAGAGGCGTTGAGTGGCCTGCGTGCAGGCGGTTGCAGATCTGCAGCTGCCCGGGACACAGAGCAGCATTCACGGCGGCATAAGCAACCTCTATTTGCCTCACCACCAATCAGCCCAGGGCGGCCACACAGAATAGCAGTTCAGGCAGTAGGAGGAGGGGAAGATGTGGTCCTCAGATCCACCCTGCTACAGGGCAAACGCCGTATTCTCCACCACACTCAGGACAAGGAGGCTTCTGCTGTGGTGAACAGCACCTTTGGGTTTTGCTACATGATCTATTTAGGCTCTCATCAAGGCACTGTTAGCAGGGCAGGGTTTAGGCGTTGCATTCTAAGGCAAAGAGAAGAGGTTTGTATTACAAGACCTGTCGGAGAGGGGCAGAGCCAGGACAAGAACCGAGAGGTCTCGACTCCCAAGTGTCTACCCTAGGAATAATGGAAAGCACTTGGATTCTGTAGTCTGATCCTGGATCAAATAATCTTCACTTCATTACTCCCGTCCCCAAATCCTGTCCGAAACAAGGTACCTGTTTCTTCATCCGTAAAACAGGAAGAAAAATGTCCTGCTTACAGGGTTCCTTGCAGGATCATGGCATTATATGAGTGAAAGCGCTTTGTAACATACAAAGTGCTCTGCAGACATTTATTAATGGTTATAAACCACCAGACTGCCTCTTGGAGTTATAGATTAGGCTCCCTCACTCGTTGGACTTGATTACCCCTCATTCCATTTTCTACTCCTTTTCTCCGTCCCTCCTCCTCCCACAAACAGAGGAAGTGAGACAGGAAGCGAGCACGTGCGTCTAACGCCTGGTCTGGGTAACTAACGCGCAGGCTTCTCAGCTCCAAGGTTGCTGAGAGGGGGCCTCCCCCCCCCCCCCCGCCCAGAACTACATTTCCCAGCAACCTTTCGGGGTCTCCAGAAGCGGGCGGGGTGGGGTGGGGGAGGCGCATGCGCCAAGTTCCGCCCCGCCTGGTCTCGGGGCCGCACCTCCGAACCGGTTTCGCCTGGCAGAGCCGGCTGCTTCAGGCGCGGTGGACGCGGTGCTCGCCCCGCGGCTTCTCCCGCGCTGTGGCGGTGTCAGGTGTGGCTTAGCTCGGGTCAGTGCCATGATCCGGCAGGAGCTCTCCACATCCTACCAGGAGGTACAAAGCAGTGGGGGCGGAAGTAAAGTTTCCCGCGGGGCGCAGGAGCGGAGTCCCGCGGTCTGGGCGGCGGAGGGGGGGCGTCCGGGCAGGTCGAGGGAGCTTTCCGAGGAGTGCGGCGGGGGAGGGGTCCCCGCGTGCGGAGGAGCCTCGGAGCAGGAAGGAAGCGGGGCGCAGAGCCTCCTCCGGATGCTGCCGGTGCGGGATGGAGCCGGGGCCCCCGAGCCGTGAGCCGTAACCAGCAGGTGAATGATTGAAACGGCGTCCGACCCAGGCAGCAGCGCGCCGGCCGCACTTGACCTCGGCTGTTCTTTGCTAGTGGAGGCACGGCGCCCTCCTCCCGGCTGGAACAGATGCGCTGGGAGCATTAGCCCCTCTGCAAGCCCAGGGCTTCGTGGTACATGACAGGGATAATTACAGCTTGTTCGGCGGCCGCCTAACTTTGAAAAGGTGCTTTCGCCTATCTAGCTGTTGCTCGTCGCGCTCCGTTTTCCTTTCGCCCTCACCTCCTCCCACTACTTTAAGTATCACTTTTCCAGCTCTTTGTCTCTTTCTTGTTTGTCCGAGCTACAGGCGGTTTCAGCTTTTCCTCAGGCTTTCTGAGTCCTCCTGACTTACTGGAACTAGTAAACTGCTCTCCTCCTCCTCCTCCTCTTAGGTCTTACACTCTGGTCATCTCTGGTGATCATCCCCCCTTCCCTCACCCCGCGCGGTCGTCCCCTCATTTGTAAGTTCAGTTACACATCTTCAGTCCTCAGGTTTGTGTTCTGTGTCTGCTCTGACCACCTGAGTGAGATGCTGTGTTACCATCTCTCCCTTTGGTGTCCCCTAGGCTGTGCAGATTTGCTTTGAGGCCCTGCCTTGATCCCAGAACATTCCCTTTTACAAACACCTGGTGCTGCCCTTGATCTACCCTGAACAGTCCAAATTTCTTAGCAAGCTTCGGAAGCGCTGCACAGCTCAGCATCCCTGACTTCTCATCTCACCTATCTGTGTTCTGATCACACTGGAAATTCACTCTTTAAAAATGTGCTCCCACTTTCCTGTCCCTATGCGCATTCTCACACCATTTCTTTTTCTTTAACTTCTCAGTCCCCATTGGTCAAAATCCTCTCCCTTATTCAAGGAGGGATCTTAAGTCCCTCATGTTCCATGGAGACTTCCCAGATCAGTCTAGCATTCTGCCTGTCCTTCTCATATGTACTTCCTGCTGTTTTGATCAATACTGACCAATATTGATGTACATTCCTCTTTGTAAATGATACTGTGTGGATTATATAAATAATATAAAAGCAGATGGCTTAGCCCTACGGTGGAAGGGGAACCTCCATCTGAGTTGGAGGCAGATGAGATTTGCCTAAGGCTTGCTATTTTTTTAGTGTAGGACCTGGTCTGGAGTCTGACTTTGGGACAAATTTCTATCTTTCTCCCCGCAATCTCCTTTATCCAAAGGAGCCAGATGGATTTTAACCTGTGTTGGGATTCTGTGGCCCCTAGATTCCATGCCCTAGCCTGTAAAGGAATCCGGAGGAATGAGCTGTGTCTTTCCTCTGAAAGTTTTCAGATTCACAGGGAGTAGAGCATAGTGCGTAAATACTGTTTTGAAGTTGGAGAGCCCATGTTTCTCTCCTGCTCTGCTTCTGGCCATTTGTCAAGTCACTTTCTGAGCCTCAGGTTTCTTCCTCTGCAAAGGAAGGTGATGATAGTTCTATTTCACAGGGTTGTGAGGGTTCAATGAGTTGGTATATGGAAGGTGCTTAGGTCAGTGCTTGGCAGGGAGGGACCTCTCAGTGGATGATAGTTCTTGTTCACAGGACGTGGGTGGCTCCTGCTTCTAGGGAGCTTTGGGGTCCTGATTTGTAGGACCATGTCCCTCACCATCCATATGTAACCTGCAGTATCGCCTTTCCTAGTAGGGCTCCTGAAACGTTTATTAAAATGCAGACAGTTACTTGGCAAGGCCAAAGGTAAAGTCACTTTCTATTTGAGGGCACCCCCAAGATGGAAGACACTGGAAGGGCCCTTCCCTTTAACTTCTTCAGTGGCTCGTTTTGAAGTCCCTGTCTCTTGCCTTCTTTGGAAGGAGGCCTCCCGGAGGGTGGCCCAACTCTCTTGCCTGGGTCGTTCTGGGAGTGGACCTTTGAGTTAGGAGTCTAACTAGCTCTGAGTTGGGTTTCTTTGCTGAAGGGAGATTTTGGCTTTGGGGATGGGGCTGCAGGTAGTCCGGAAGGGAGCTGGGTTGGGAGCGTGTTGCTATCTGGGTTAGGCTGAACCTGGGTGAGGCTTGGATCAAAGAACTTTGGGCCTTCTCAGACTAACATCCTTCTTTCTCTTTGGCCAGCGAGGGCTCTGGTGATCTCTTGATATGTGTCCCCACTACCTGTATCTCATGGTTTCTTCCCCAGCCTCCCAGCCCTCTCCTACTTTTTGGTTTTCTTTTCTTGTGGGCTTGGAGGACTTTACACTGGAGATTTTACCTGATTCTAATGGGCAGGAGTGGAGGCATGAAAAAGGAGATGAAGGTCCATGGCTGGCTTAGTTGGTAGATCATGCGATTTTCAGTATCAGGCTTGTGAGTTCATGCTCCTCCTTGGGGATAGAGATCACTTAATAAAATTAGGGGCACCTGGGTGGCTCGATTGGTTAGGTGTCCAACTTTGGCTTGGGTCATGATCTCACGGTTCATGGGTTTGAGCCCCGTGTTGGGCTGTGCACTGACAGTGTGGAGTCTGTTTGTGATTCTCTCTCTCCCTCTCTATCTCTGCCCCTCACCCCCCATCAGAAAAAAATTTTTAAAAGAGGGGAGGAGATGGAAGAACAATAGATACATAAGAGTTTTATTTTAACCCAAGTTTCTTGGATATTAATTTTTAATTAAAACGTTTGAGACCTTAAGTGTTGACACTGTGAGCCTAAGAAAATATTTAGGAAAGCAGTCCCTTTCCCTTCCCTCCCAATTCAATGTTAGGTCCTTTAAACTCTGGTCTTCATCTCTCTTCCCCTCCTCCTCAGTCCTATGAAGAATTGTTTGTTATTGTATCCTCTGCCTGCTCTTCTCGGTGGCTCATTTCCCCCATTTGACAGGTGAGAGCACTGATGAGGTGAGGTTGAAGCTGCCTGTTGTCAGGCTGCTGATCAATATCTGTTTCTGGGATGGACCACCTTCCCCATTTTTTTTCCTGCCATTCGCAGCCTGAGTCGGTGGACTTGAGCCAGTGTCCTGGAGAGCTCTGACACCAACTTCACTGTTTCCTTCTGTCAGCAGACTCTTAGCTGCGTTTCTTCCTCCTCTGGGAAGCCATTAAGATCATCGGTTTTGGAACTAGACCAACTTGGATTTGACTTCTGGCTCTATGGCCAAGGAAAGTGTTGTGGTTGAATTGTGTCCCTCCAAAAAGATGTGTGGGGAGTGCTAACCCCTAGTACCTCAGAGAGTGTCCTTATTTGGAAATAGGGTCATTGCAGATGTAATTAGTGAAGATGAGGTCATACTGGAGTAGGGTGGGCCCTAATCCAATATGGTGTCCTTATAAGTAGCTGACCTTGTGGAGACAGCACAGAGATGCACTTCCCAGACTCTATATGAAGATGGAGGCAGAGCTTGGAGATGAGAGGCCTCTATAGGCCAAGGAACACCAAGGCTTGGCCATTACCAGAAGCTAGGGGAAGACCATGGAAAAGATTCTTCCTCACAGCCTCAGAAGGAACCGACCTTGCCAACACCTTGATTTCAGATTTCTAGCTTCCAGAACTGTGCGGGGATAAACTTCTGTTAATTCTTAAGCCACCCAGTTTGTGGTGCTTTGATACGGCAGCCCTAGGAAACGAACGTGCGGGAAGTTAACGTGAGTTTTCTGAGCTTCAGTGTCCTAATCTGTAGAATTGGTATAACACCCCCTCCATCATGTGATTGTGTGTGTGTGAGAGAGACAGTTAAGTGAGAGAAAGCTTCTGCTTTCTCATTCTAGTCCTCCTCAGCAAGGCTGATGTGGCTGACTGGTTTGCTCTCTTTGTCTCCCCCCTTTAGCTGAGTGAGGAGTTGGATCAGGTGGTTGAGAACTCAGAGCGGGCGGACGAGCAAGAAAAGGAGGCAGACGGAGTACAAGGTCCAGGAATCTTACCAGGTGAGTGGGTTCAGTGCTGGGGTCAGAAGAGCTGGAAAACGGTGCTCTGCTATAGCTGGAGGCCCCAGTCCAGGCGCCTGGCCACCTGGGGACCTGCAGGAGAGGAGGAGCCCCTCTGCCCTGCACCCCAGTGTCAGGTCTCAGGTATTGCCCTAGTTCTAAAGCTATACATATTTAACCAGCCTTGGGACAGAGGAGGTGTCCAGGCCAGTATCCGCTCTTTTCTGTACTCTGGTTTGAGCCAGTTCCTGACGCCAGGACATTGGAGGTAATGGGTCTCTGCTCTTCTGTTTGTTTTTTCCTAGGAAGCCGTTAGTAGTTGAGCCTCTAACATCTGGGTCACTTCCCAGGGCCCTCAAGGAGAATATCTAATAGGCCTCACCTCCTGGACATCAGGCCTTGCCAGTATGGTCACCCAGCTGGGCAGGCAGGGTCCCATCAGTCAGGTGGCATCTTAAGGAGTCTTATGTTAGTTGATGTTGACCTCTTCTTCCTCCTGGGTACTCTCTGCACCCTTAGATGACGTAACTCTTTACTTCTCGGAGTGCTCCTTCCAACCGCCTTTATAGTCACCTTCCAGCTCTTGGGTGTTAAGTGTTTGTCAGAGGCTCGCGCTCTCTCTCTCTCTCTCTCTCTCTCTCTCTCTCTCTCTCTCTCTCTAGTGGGCGGTCTCACCCAGGCCCCGTCCCTGCTTCAGTTACTTCTTGTTCACACGTGACTGCCATGTTTACACCTCTAGTGTAGAGGTTACCTATAAACTCCAGACTTACATATCCCGTATATCCAGATGCCCAGGTCATGGCTCTGCTTGGATGCCCCAAAGGTACCCTAAACCCCACATGTCCAAAATTGACCTCGTGACGTCCCCATTCCTGGTGTGGCCCTCTTTCAGTGCTTCCTGTTTTGGCGAATAGAATGTATTACCCATCCAGTTGAATCGGAGAGTCATCCCCACCCCCTGCCCCTGCTTTCCTTGCTTCCCCATTTTCTCTGCTCCTCAGCCATGCTGGCCTTCTTTTATTTGGGCCTCCCTCCCTTCCACCATCAGGCCTTTCTGTTGTTATATCTCTGTTTGGAATTCTCTTCCCTCTGTCATCAAGTTAATGTTTAATCGTTCTTCCGATTAATGTTTAATGTCAATGCTTAATCGTTCTTCAGCTCACTTGTTTTCTACAAAGCCTCTGACCTCTTGGCTAGATCACTTCCACCCTCCAACCTGTCACTTGCAGTCCACGCATCTCTCCCTCGCAGCTCTCCCTGATGGGGCAGTGTATTTACTTGGCATTTGATGAACATCTCTTCTGCTAGCATGTAAGCTCCATGAAGGTGGAGACCAGTCCGTTCTGCTCACTGCCTCAGACCTGTCCATGTGATAAAGATTTGCTGAATGAGTGAATGGAACCCCAACCTGACTCTGCCCGCTTGGGTGGGTTGAGGGAGGTGGGATTGTGCTCCTCTTGATCCCTTTAAAGGGAGAGGAATGACATAGGATATTCTGTGATTGTGCCTAATTATTTAAAAAAAAAAAAAGTTTTTTTTAAATATTATTTTCAAGAAACAGAGTGAGACAGAGAATGAGCGGGGGAGGGGCAGAGAGAGAGGGAGACACAGAATCCGAAGCAGGCTCCAGGCCCCAGGCTCCAGGCTCCAGGCTGTCAGCACAGAGCCCACTGTGGGGCTCGAACTCAAGAGTTGTGAGATCATGACCTCAGCTGAAGTCTGATGCTCAACCAACTGAGCCACCCAGGCGCCCCATAGGGAAGACTTTGTAGAAGGACGGAGGCTGGAAGAGTAGCTGTTTACTGACTGCTTCCTCTGGGCCGAGCTCTGTCATTCCCGTTGCCCCATTTAATTTTCATGACAACCCTGTGAGGTAGGCATCCTGATTTTGATGGATGAGGACCTGAGCCCCAGGGGGTTAAGGAGAATATGGAAGGATCACTTGGCTGGTGAACAGGATCAAGCTCTGTCTGACCCCAGGCTTTCTACTGCACCAGTGGTTTTTAAAAAGTATTTTAAGCATCCTTTTAGTAAAGCTTATTGTGTAAGAGGTGGTAGCATGGCTGCCCCCACGCTGATTCTGGGCACTACGTCTGAAGTCCTGAAGCCCCAGGGAGAGAACAGTATATTTATATTTATTTGCATTAGCTCTGTATATGGGTTCCTATTGTTTCTGTAACAAATGACCACAAACTTAGTGGCTTAAAACAACAGATTTATTATCTTACAGTTCTGGAGGGCAAAAGTCCAAAATGGGTCTCGTTGTGCTGAAATTAAGGTTTCAGCAGGACTGAATTCCTTTCTGGAAGCTCTAGGGGAAAATCCATCTCCGTGCCTTTTCCAGCTTCTAGGGGGTGCTCACATTTCTTGGCTCGTGGCCCTTTTTCCATCTTTGAAGCCACCGGTGGCCTGTTGAGTCTTTCTCCTATCTTCTCATTGTCACATAGACTTCTGCCCCCTCTTCCATGTTTACATGTAATCGCAGGGCTCACCTAGATAACCCAGGAAAATCCCCTTGTTTTACAGTCAGGTGAACGGCAGCTTTAATCCCATCTGCTGCCTTAATTTCTCTTTGCTGTTAACTTGACATTCATAGGTTCCGAGAATTAGGACTTGGACATGTTTGGTGGGCTACTCTTCTCCCTGCTGCACCCTGTACTGCCCTCTTGCCCCCCGTCTGAAGAGGATAGATGGAGACGGCCGGAAGGAGAGGAGGGTTGCCAGACTTGGAAAGACGAAGCTTTCTTTTGTGTTTCCATTTATAGATAAGTGCCAGCCAAACTAGGAAGTGGCCATGATGACCTTTGGCCTTAGCCTCTCTTTTGCCTCAGATTCCTGGGGCCTTACAGCCTAAGGTCAGTCAGAGCAGGAAACCAGACCTCAAGCAGAGCAAATTGGGATAGTTCCATAGACTGGCAAGAGCCTTCGTGCTTTCAGGGGAAACCCTTCTGGGCTCATCTCTGCTGTAGACCATAGAAGATGCAGACTCAGAAGTCTTAGTAGGGAGTTGGCCCGTATTTGGTGACCTGACACACAATTGGCAAAGCTCACTTCCTGCCTTTCAGTCCTGTAATAGTAACATAAATAACGGTAACGATGGCAGCAGCCGTTTATTGGGTGCTTCCATGCACTAGGTCTGCGTAGGGCTGTCTGTGTATACTCACACGTAGCCTTCATGGCCACTTGTGAGGGAGATGGTTAGTCCTGGTTCCTAGATGAGGAACAGAGAGGTCCAAGTAATGTGCTCAGAGCTTATGAGTGGCAGGGCTGGGATTTGAACCCAGGGCTGTCTCCCAGCGTGTTCCCACTCTGGCTCAGTTTCTAGATGAGGTGCTTTTCTGCTCCAGAATCCTCCCCTTCCTCTACCAGAGTCACTCATGGGCTCCTTCACCTGTTAGGCAATGTGCTAAAACTAAAAAGAGGGCAAATGAGGCAGGGCCTGTGTCCAGGAACTTGGGACATGTAGAGAGAGAAGGCAGGATACCCAAAGAAGAACTTCTCTCTCCTTCTCCAGAGCCTTCCCTGAACAACTTACTGAGGGCCTTTTCTCCCTGTTATGTGCTTTCCTAGCCCTCAGTATTTTCCTTTATAGAATGTAGCACAGTCTAAAGGGCACATTTGTTGAATATAATTCTTTAATCATTACTAACCCCTTAGGCCTGCCCCTGAGTCCTGTGAGGCCCTCCCAGAACTTTTGTCTCCCCTCCCACTTCATTGTAACTGATGCTTAGCAGAGCGTCTGGCCCACTGTGGGTGCTCAGTATTTATACATTTGGAGGGGGGACATGGGGATTGGGAACAGGAATGTATCTCATGTGAGCAACTGGGATCAATGATAGAGGGTCAAGGAAATGGTAGAGACAGGTGCTTCAGAAATGAACGAAGGGGGGGCCGGTTAGTGAAGGGAGTGGGATTAACCTGAAGCAAGGGTGACTGGTAGGTGAAAGAGACGGGGCAGGCCAGGGAGGAGGGACGGGATGTGCAACCGTGTAGAGGTGGGGATAACACAGGACGTGTCGGAAACAGTCGGTTAGCATGGTACAGTTGGAGCGGAGGGTTGGTGAGAGAAGTAGGAGATGAGGTAGGAAGGACAGATTGGGTCAGATTATGGAGGGCTTTGAGTGTCAGGGTTTAGCCGTTAGGGAACAGGGAGCATTTAATGGGATTGGAGCAGAGCAGTAAGGGGGTGAAACGGGCATGCAGGGAGGAGCAGTGTGGCAGTGCCGTAGGGCTGGATTAGTGGAGGGAGGACCGTGCTGGGTCAGAGGCTGGCAGGGTGGGCCGCTTCGACGTGGGGGAGCGGGAGAAGGAAGAGTCAAAGGAGACTCTGAGGTTTGAAGCAGGGTGAGTGGGAGAATGTAGACGTACAGTCCGGGGTGAGTGGCCGGAAGAGAAGGTGCTTCTCTGCCGCAGACATACGAAGCTTCAAAGGTGTGACGTCTGGGCGGAGAGGCCCAGAGGTGGAGCGAGATGACGACTGATGTAGCTAAAGTGCGAGCTTTGAGAAGGCCTGGGCCGCCTGTAGAGTGAGCTGTGGAGACTGAGCCTCCAGGGGTGGCCGCATTCGGGGACCAGAAGAGGAGGTGGAGCTGGAGCCCCATGGAGGCCTGGAGGTGGGGGCTGTTGGGCAGCAGAGGTTCCAGTTAAGCACCCAGACATTCAGGATTATATTCCCAGTTGTACTCTCTGAGATAAAGAGTTACAGTCCATAATCCGAAAGCCTCGATCTGTTTCCTTTCTATGAAGGGAATTACAACCACTTATTCTTTTCTAAGGGAGAAATGAGACCAGACACGCTAACTGAATAAGCAGCTTACTATATCACTGTTGTAACAAAATTGAGGAAGACACTTGGCTGATTAGTCATTACAGTGCATTTTCCATGGAAACCACTGTGTATTAATAGAATTGAAAAAGATCAGCAACCAAAGAAAAAAATTAATTGGATCTCATCAAAATGAAAAACTTGGGTGCATTAAAGGATACTACCAAGAAAGTGAACAGACAGCCCACAGGATGAGAGACCTGTTCAAATCATGATCTGAGGACTTGTATTAGACCATATAAAAGAACTTTTATACTCCAATAATAAAAGGGCAACCCAAGTAAGAATCTGAATAATGTTTCTGTAGTGCAGATGACTGATAAGCACATGAAAGGCTGCTCAACATCATGATCATCAGGGAAGGGCAAATCTAAACCACAGTGAGATTTGTATCATTGTGTCGCCTTCACACCTACAAGAATGGCTGTGGTCAATAAGATGTACAAGTTTTGGTGAAGATGTAGAGAAATTAGGACCCCCACAGATGGTTGGGGGGAACGTAAAATGGTGCAGCTACCGTGGAAAAGTCTGGCAGTTCCTAGAAGTTCAAATATAGAGAGTCACCATATTACCCAGCAATCCCATTCCTATGTACATACCCAAGAGAAATGAAAACTTACATCTGCACAACAGCTTGTACATGAGTGTTCATAGCAGCACGATTCATAATAGCCAGAAAGCGGAAGCCGCTCAAGGGTCCATCAATTGATGAGTGGATAAATAAACGATATATTCACCCAGCGGGGTATTATTTGTCAGTCAGAGGGAATAAAGAACTGTTGCATCTACATCATGGATGAATCTTGAAAATATGTTAGGTGGAAGAAGTCCAACACAAAAGCTTCTATGTTGTAGGATTCCATTTATGTGAACTGCCTAGAACGGGCAAATCCATCAAGACAGGAAGCCGATTATTGGTTGTCAGGGACTAGGAGGAAGGAGTGACTCCTAATGGGTATGGAGTTTGTTTTTAGGTAATGAAAATGTCCTGTAATTACATAGTGGTGATGGTTGCACACCTAGTGAATGTAGTAAAAACCAATATATTCACCTATTTAAAAGGGTAAATTTTATGGTATGTAAATTATATTTCAAAAACCCCACGAAAACAACAAACCCATCGCATCACTAAAAAGGAAAAAAACCCAAAAGGATAGTTCATTCCTTCTTTGCATTCAGGATGCATCTTAGCCCCTTGTTGTTTGCAAGGTAGAGTTTTGGAGGGGTAGAGTAGACGACCGGTTCCCCCTTCCTGTGAATAAAGGTCCCACTGTGTTTTCAGAAGTTGAATTACTCATCACACATCCCTTAATGGGCTGACTTCTATTCCGGGGCAAGTCTGGGTTTTTGAAGCAGTGTTGGTTGTCTTGGATTTTTCTTAGATTACCTTTCCTAAGAAAATCTTGTGCATTATTTCTGTCTTTCTACAGAATGTGTCTGTACAGGACACATTCATCATGAGTTTGCATTCATGTAAAGAATGTATACTTTTAAAACACATTCATCCAGCTTGCCACAAAAAAGCAGGTGTTTGGTTTTTCTGACTGCAGAGTACACGGGACATTTTGCCAAAATATCCAGCACCTGTTTTTTTAATGGCAAAATGTATTAGTGTCTTCTTTCAGAACTGGAGTGTCACTTATAGCATGTATGGATGATAGTTTTACCGTTTTTTTTTAAATTTTTTTAACGTTTATTTATTGTTGACACACAGAGCATGAGCATGAGCATGGGAGGGGCAGAGAGAAGAGGAGACACAGAATCTGAAGCAGGCTCCAGGCTCTGAGCTGTCAGCACAGAGCCCAACGCGGAACTCAAACCCACAGACGATGAGATCATGACCCATGCCGAAATCGGACGCCCAACCGACTGAGCCACCCAGGCGCCCCTAGTTTTTACAGTTTTTGTTTAACTCACGTGCCAATTTATGGATCAAGAAAAGGCCGGTAAACAAGTTCAGCTTGGCTTCTGTGAGCGAAACAGAGGGGACCCCATGAGAGTAATTTGTCCAAGTACCTCTGCCAAACAAATCCAGATGATGCAATTGTCATCTGACCTTTTTGTGCCTTAAGTCAGCTTTTTTAGAATTTTCAAGAAGATGCAAATTCCTCTCTTTCCCTAACCAAAGGTTTCATGAAGGCAGAACATTTCCAATCATGTATGTGTGGCTTATGATAGAGTGAATACCTGCCCACAAAGGCCCATTACTCTTCCTCTTCATTGCATGGTTTAGCCAGGCTGAAATATGCAGTTTACTTAAAAATGTCCCGAGCTTCTACTTGTCATGAAGTTATATTCTTCCAATCAGATCTTTTGTCGTTGTCAGGGACTGGATCCTTAAGCACTACCGTTCACTGTTGCGTAGGGAAAGAACATTGACGAGGAGTCGGGACCCCAGGGCTCTCATTCTGTGCCAGTCTTAGGCTCTCTGGGACCTGGATCACTGCGCAAATAAGGCTTTGGACCAGAAGGCCTTTTGGGTCCCTGCTAACTCTTAACAATTCTGTTCAGATGTTATGTACCCAATTAGTCACTGCAGAGTTCCTTCAGTTTTGTCTTGTGATTTTTCCAAACTTCATTCAGATGTTGAAACCTGGTCCCTTGTTGCTACAGCAATTATGAGTCCCTTGTGACAGGGAATGTGTTTTTACCTGCCATGTTTTTGAGTGAACCTGTGGGGAGGTGCCTGGCTGGCTCAGTCGGAAGAGCGGGTCACTCTTGATCTTGGGGTTTTGAGTTCGAGCCCCATGTTGCCTGTAGAGATTACTTTAAAAAAATCTTGACGCGAACCTGTGATCTTACATGGGCCATAGGAGGGGGGAGTGCCTTCCAGGCAGAACAGCTGTGGGGAGGTCCGCTTGTACACGGACTACTGCACTTTGGGTCCTGTGACTCTGCAGACCGGCTACACGCGACTGATCAGGGATCAGCGCCTGAGGTAAGGGGAGCCACCTACAGTCTGGGTGTGAAGGAGAGCAGTGTCCTGTGGTGTGTGTGACAGAGCACCCTATACAGGATGCAGGCTGGGAGAGGGACTTGGCCAGGGCAGCGGAGCAGAGTCACAGAGAAACCCGGGGAGAAGGCGGATAGCAAAGCCACCAGGGAGCAGAAATGGACACTGTCCCTAATAACAATAAGAAGCAGTAGCAGTAGGATCAGAGACAAAAGTTGAAAAAGAGACTTGATTTAATTCCTCTTGGAGAGGTAGAGCTGCCGTCTTCCGTGTGGCTCGTGCTCAGCCGTGGGCAGGCTTCCTTGGGGGTTCCTGGCTCCTGGTTCCTCACTTCTCTTTGTAGCTGTGACTGTCCATTGCCTCCCCTGACCTGCTCTTTACTGTCTGAAGGAACCTCATAGACACTTCTGGGAACTCGCACATCTGTGTAATGTAGAGACGTTGTAAAGTATCTTGCCATGAATAGTAAGATGTATCAGTTGGTTTACAGTTTTACAGGCCTCAAATGCACTGCTTTTCTCCTACGGACGGAAGGTAGCTAGTTGGCGCTGTGAGACGTAGCTCATCTATTATTTGGGTCATTCGGTCATTTCATAGGCATGCAAACATCACATGCCTACTGTGTGAAAGATACTGTTTTATGCCTTGCCTCCATGTTATTTCTGGCATATTTTTTTCTAGTTTATCATTGTAAGAGATTGTAGTGCCATGGTCTTCATTTTTGCTGTTTTTATTGAAGGCTTTTTTTTTTTTTTTTTATGAATGTAATTGTCAAATTGGCTTACGTACAACACCCAGTGCTCATCCCACAAGTGCCCTCCTCAGTGGCCATCACCCATTTTTCCTCTCCCCCACCCCCCCAAAAGGCTTTATGTTTTGAAAAGTAGAGGGTACGTTCCATTTCTCTAGTAACGTTAATTCATTAAGCAGGCAGTCTGTAATGCATTTTGCAACATTCTCTCCTTTCTTTTAAATATCCAGTAAAATTGAAGTGATCATTTCCTTTTCACATGAAGAAAGTGAGGCTTAGGAGCAGTAAGTAACTTGCCCTGGGTCTCAGAGTAGTCATAGGAGAGCTGGCCGCCCAAACCTCTCTGACTTAAAGCTCATGCTCTTAACCACTAGGCTGGACATCCGGACTTTCAGTTCAGAAAATAAATGAATAATGAACACCAAATTACTCCTTCATCAAAATTCTCCCGGTGCTTTGGGCACAAGGCTAGATGACCTCCTCCACGAAGCCTTTTGCTCATCTCTGTCCTTCTCCTCACACCCATACATCACCCCAACAAAGGAAATCTCACCATTTACATCCTCTGGTGCTTCTGAGTCCTGTAGCACTTGTAGCACAGACCATTAGTCCTCCTCTCTCGGGGTCTCCCTGAAGCGCCTAGCACCAAGTCTTGCGCACAGAGTTGATGCTTGATTTGTGTTTGTAGAAGTGTAGAATGGATGGCTTATTTTCCTCTCACCTAAGACCCTTTGATAGCTCTGTGCTGATCCTGCTTTTGTGCTTTTAAATAAAAAGAAAGTGAATTAATCATGAGCAAATACTCTTATATCTTTGGATTTGAAGTCCATTTTTTGTAGGGAGTGTGTTGTGGGTCTTGTTTTGAATCCAGATTGAAAGGTCTAATCTGCCTTTTAATTGGAATGTTTAGTCCATTGACATTTTTTAAGTTGAAGTATAGTTGACCTAGTTATAGACTAATATAACTGTATTAGTTCCAGGTGCACAACGTCGTGGTCCGACGGTTCTACACACTATGCAGGACTCACCACAATAAATTGCCATTTGTCACCATACAAAGTTACTACAGAGCTACTGACTGTATTCTCTATGCTATACTTTTCATCCCCATAACTCACTTTATACCTGGAAGTCCTTACCTTATTACTATTTTTTTAATTTAAAATGTGTTTATTGGGATGGTTTTCCACTCATTTGGATTCAGATTGCTTTCGGTGCTGCTTCCGTCTGAAGAAGCACCCTCTGTAAGCTTTGCCTTTCTTCCTTGTAGGTTGGCAGAGGACAGCCAACACAGAACACTACCGTTTTGTGCGTGGCCAAAGATGGTGGTGATTTTGCAGCACTGGACGTTTCATTGCTTCTTACGCTTCCTCCGTTCTTGCAGGAAGGGATTGAGGAGGTCCTTTGCGAGGGGCATGTCCTTGAGGGGAGGTTGTCACCGCCGAAAAAGCTTGAAGTTTGCATCTCTTCGTTCCTTTCACCTATTTGGCCCGTCACCTCCACTCTCCTCCCCTCTGGCAACCTCTCATTTGTTCTCTGTTTCTATTTGTTTTGTTTTTTAGTTTCTAAATATAAGTGAAATCACATAGTATTGGTCTTTTTCCGTGTGACTTATTTCACTTAGCATGATACCCTCTGGGTCCATCCATGTGGTTGTGAATGGCAAGATTTCATTCCTTTTTTTATGGTTGAGTTATATTCCACATCTTCTTTATCCATCCATTGATGAGCACTTGGGTAGCTTCCATATCTTGGCTATTGTAAGTAATGCTGCAGTAAACATAGGAGTGCATGTATCTTTTTGAATCAGTGTTTTTGTTTTCTTTGAGTGAATACCCAGTAGTGGAATGTGATTTCTATTTTTAATTTTTTGAGGAACCTCCATACTGTTTTCCACAGTGGCTGCACCAACTTACTCTCCTGTCAACAGTTCATTAGAGTTCCCTTTTCTCCACATCTTTGCCAACACTTATTTCTTGCGTTGTTAGTTTTTTTAAGTTTATGTACTTATTTTTGAGAGAGAGAGAGACAGCACAAGCACATGAGTGGGGCAGGGGAATAGAGGAGGAGAGACAGAATCCCAAGCAAGCTCTGTGCTGTCAGTGCAGAGTCCAGCGTGGGGCTTGAACCCATGAACGGTAAGATTGTGCCCTTAGCCGAGACCAAGAGTCAGACACTCAACCGACTGAACACCCCGTTGTGTATTTGGTACCAGCCATTCTGACGGGGGTGAGGGACTATTGCATTGTGGGTTTGATTGGCATTTCCCTGATGATTAGTGACGTTGAGCATCTTCTCATATGTCTGTTGGCCATCTGGGTATCTTCTTTAGAAAAATGTCTGTGCACATCCTTTGCCATTTTTTGATAAGATTTTTTGAGGGTGTTGTAGGAGTTCTTTATATTTTTGGATTTTAACTCCTTATTGGATATATCATTTGCAAGTGTCTCCTCCTATTTAGTAGTTGCCTTTTTGTTTTGTTCATGGTTTCCCTTGCTGTGCGAAGGCTTTTTAGTTTGATGTAATCCCAATAGTTTGTTTTTGCTTTTGTTTCCCTTGCATGAGGAGATAGATCCAGAAAAATGTTGCTAAAGCCAGTGTCCAAGAGATTACAGAGTATGTTTTCCTTTAGGAGTTTTATGGTTTCCAGTCTTACATTTAGGTCTTTATACCATGTTCAGTGTACTTTTGTGCATGATGTAAGGTGTATGGTGTAAGCAGGTGGTCTGCTTTTATTTTTTTGCATGTAGCTGTCCAGTTTTCTCAACACTATTAAATGAAGAAACTGTCTTCTCCCCATTGTATGTTCTTGCCTCCTTTGTCTTAGATTAATTGATCATAAGTAAGCATGGGTTTATTTCTGGACTACCTATTCTGTTCTGTTGACTTATGTGTGGCAGTACCATACTGTTTTGAATACGATAGTTTTACAGTATAGCTTGAAATCTGGGATTGTGATACCTCCAGCTTTTTCCTTTCTCAAGATTGCTTTTGCTGTTCACAGTCTTTCTTGGTTCCTTACAGATTTTAGTATTACTTGTTCTAGCTCTGTGAAAAATACTGTTAGTATTTTGAAAGGGGTTGCATTGGATCTGTAGATTGCTTCGGGTGGTGTAGACGTCTTAACAAGATTAATTCTTCCAATCCATGAGTGTGGTATCTTTTCATTTTCTTGTGTCATCTTCAGTTTCTTTTAACAGTGTCTTGGAGTTTTCAGAGTAAAAGTCTTTCACTTTCTTGGTTAAATTTATTCCTAGGTGCTTTATTCTTTTTGATGCAATCATAAATAGAATTGTTTTCTTAATTTCACTTTCTGCTACCTTGTTATCAGTGTATAGAAGTGCAACACATTTCTATATGTTAACTTTGTATCCTGCAACTTTACCAAATTCATTCGTTAGTTCTAATTGTTTCAGTGGAGTCTTTAGGGTTTTCTATATATAGTATGTCATTTGCAAATAGTGCCAGTTTCACTTCTTCCTTACCAATTTGGATGCTTTTTATTTCTTGTCTGATTGCTGTGGCTAGGACTTCCAGTTCCATATTGACTAAAAATGGCAAAAAAGGACATCTTGTCTTGTTCCTTAACTTAGGGGAAAGTCTTTCTGTTTTTCTGCCATTGAGTATGATGTTAGTTGTAGTTTTGTCATACATCGCGTCTATTATGTTGAGGTTTGAACATATACTAAAAGCACTGAATTTTTACTCCCCCAATTTTTATGTATATGATGTCATAGTTTACATCTCTCTATTTTGTGAATCCCTTCACGAATGCTTTAAATATGATTGATTTTACTACCCTTTTTTTTTTTTTTTTGAGAGAGAGAGAGAGTGACTGTGTGTGCACCAGCAGGGGAGGGGTAGAGAGAGGGAGAGACAGACAGAATCCCAAGCAGGCTCTGCGGTGTCAGCTCAGAGCTGGACGTGGAGCTCGAACTCAAACTGTGAGATCGTGACCTGAGCCAAGATCAAGAGTCAGAGGCTTAACCAAGCCACGCAGGCACCCCCTACTTTTGGCTTTTAACCTTTATACTAGCTTTATAAGTGATTGATCTACTTACCTTTACTCTGTGTTTGCTTTCACCCATGAAATTTTTTCCTTTCATGATTTTCTTCTAGTTAATGTTCTTTTCTTTTTCTGCTTAAAGAAGTCCCTTTAATGGCCAGTTTAGTGATGAACTCCTCTAACTTCTGTTTGTCTGGGAAGCTCTCTCTGAATAACCTTGCTGGGTGGAGTATTCTTGGTTGTAGGTTTTGGCACTTTTAATATGTTATGCCACTCCCTTTTGGTCTGCAGTGTTTCTGCAGTAAAATCAGCTGCTAGTCTAACGGACTTTCCCTTGTTCGTAACTGTTTGCTTTTTTCTTGCTGTTTTTAAGATTCTGCCTTTATCTTTAATTTTTGATATTTTAATTATCATGTCTTGGTGTGGACCTCCTTGGGTTCATCTTCTTTGGGGCTCTTTGGATATCTCTTTCTTTCCCTATGTTAAAGAACGTTTTAGCTATTATATCTTCAAATAAGTTTTCTGCCCCTTTTCTCTCTTCTTGTGGGACGCCTATAATGCAAATGTTAGTACACTTGATGTTGTCTCAGAGACCCCATAATCTACCCTCATTTTTTAAAATTCTTTTTTCTTTTTGCTGTTCAATAGATACTTTCCATTATCCTGTCTTTCAGATTGCTGATCTGTTCTGCATCTGCTGATCTACTGTTGATTTCTTCTCCTGTATTTTTCATTTCAGTTATATTCTTTAACTCTGGTTCTTTTTTATACTTTCTGTCTCTTTGTTGAAGTTCTGAGTTCATCTACTCTTTTCTCAAGTCTGGTGAGCATCTTTATGACTGTTATCAGATAGATTGCTTATCTCTGTTGTGTTTAGTTCTTTTTCTGAAGTTTTGTCTCATTCTTTTGTTTGGAGCATGTTTGTCTCCTCATTTTGTCTGACGTTCTGTGTTTGTTTTTATGAAGTAGGTGAAACAGCCACCTCTGCCTGGTGTAGGGACGTCTCTGCATAGACTGTGTGTGCCTGGCAGCTTTGGCTGGCTGACTGGAGCATTAGTGGGTGCCAGCTAGGGGTCCCGGGGTGTTCTCTGCAGGGAGCACCCTGGCAAGAAAAACTGAAGCTGGTACAGATGAGGGTGGGATGGGCGTCTGGGGCCACCTTGGTAGGTCAGCTGGCACTTGGGTGGGTGGGTTGTGGGGGAACACCTTGGGAATATGGCTAGAGCTGGTGTGGGCTAGGGTCCCAGAGCCCACTGTGGCAGTAGGCCAGCTAGAGCGTCCAGCCTCTGTTCCCATCTGTGCTACCAACGTGGAGGGACTCACCAGCACTTCTGACCCCAGAGAGAATTCTAGCAATCCCCACCATTTGTCAGACACTCGGGAGTTAGTGAATGGGTTTCCTTCACCTTTAATCTTGTTGCCTTTTAAACCATAGCTTTTTTTCTGTGTGCCAGGGCAGGCGAATCTGCACAGGAGTCCCTCAGTGCAATCCCTTTCTGCTACAGTCCACAGTGTCAGAGGTGGGGTGCCTGTTGTCACTATGTTTCCATCTCTTTTCCATTCTTTATGTGGTCCCTTTATCTTTTGTTGTGCAGAAGCTGTTTGATCAGGCACCAGTTCTTCAGGAGGATTTGCTTTCTATGTAGGTGTAGAATTGGTGTGACCATGGGAGGATTTGAGTTGAGTGTCTTCCTGTGTTGCCATCTTGGACTCTCCCCTAGTCTGCTCACATTTAGTGTAATTATTGATATGGTTGGATTTGGTTCTACCTTTCTGCTGTTTTCTGTTTGTCTCATGTAGTTTTCATTTTCCCATTCTCTCCAGCAAGTTATAAACCTTATGATATTGTTTGCTTTAGTCTTACATTTTAAAAATCTAGAAATAGCTTTTTATATTTACCTACCGGTTTCACATTTCAGTGATCTTCGTTCCTTCCTGTACATTTGAAAATTATCATCTGGTGTTATTTCCCTTTAACTTTCAGAATTTCTTCCTCATGCATTGAGGTGTGGTCTGTTGGTGATGAATTCTCTTAGCGTTATGTTTGAAAATATCTTTATTTCACCTTCATTTTTGAAAGTTAGTTTTGCTGGAATTTAATTCAAGATTGATAGAATTTTTTTATTTCAGCACTTTAAAGAAGTGTCTTTTGGTGTCTATTATTTCTTTTTTTATATTAATTTTTTTGGGGGTCTATTATTTCTGATCAAAAGTTACCTATCATTAGATATAAATCCTGTATGTGATATGTTTTTTTTTTTTTTTCTGGCTGCTTTCAAGATTTTTTTCTCTTATCTTTGCATTTGCAGTTTGACTATGATTTGCCTAGGAGTGGGTTCTTACTATTCTGCTTTGCATTATTGAGCTTCCAGGGTCTGCAAATTGATGTGTTTTTTTCTCTAGTTTGGGGAAGTTTAGGCCATTATTTTTTCAGATATTCTTTGTGATCTATTGTCTCTTTTCAGTTACGTATGGTTAGACTATTGGATATTGTCCCACAGTTATCTAGGTAGGTAGGTTCTGTTTATTTTTTTCTTCTCCCCCCCCCCCCCAATTGGTTAATTTCTTTTTATTTAACTTCAGCTACACCGACTTTTTATTTATTTACTTACTTTGCTATTAAAAAAGTGCATTGAATTTTTCATTTCATTTACTTTTCTTTCCAGCTTTAGAGTTTCCATTTGGTTCTTCTTTATAGTTTCTATTTTTCTGTTTCCCCGTAGTTTCTTTTTCTCCTATTTCCCCTTTGTCCATTCCTTATCTATATATTTTCCTTTAGCTCCTCCACGTGCTGTAAAGTTCCTGTCTGCTGATTGCAACATCAGGTCATCTTGGCTTTGGTTTCTATAGACTGCTTTTTCCTTTGAGCATGGTTCACATTTTCTTTTTTCTTTACATGTCTAGTGATTTTTGATTCAACACTAGACATTGTAATGGTGCGTTATAGAGGTTATAGATTATGTTACAGTCCTCCTGAAGTAGCAGTGGCTGAAATCTCCATTCAGTTCTTTTAGTTTTGCAGCTGCTGCTTTTTATCTTGGCCACCCTCTCCCCCCACCCCCACCCCCCCCACCCAATGTCTCCAGCCAAGAATTTGAACAGATTTTATTTGCAGATTTGGGTGTTTGCCAGCCCTGAACCCTGTCTACGGCCACCCTGAACCATACCTCATAGAGGTTGGTGAGTGCTCTTGGGCAAAACATGCAAATTATTGAATCTAACCAAGTGCAGTTTCTTTCCTTCAAAGGCCGACTCTTCTAGTTTCTGCCTGCTTTTGCCTTCACATAATTTTTAAGTATTTTGTCCACATTTTGTAATTGTATATAGAAGGGTGATGTGACTAAGCTATTTTGTCACAGTTGGGAGCCAGAAGCCAAGCACATACCCTTTAAGACTTGCATTCATACTCCTCCTCAGCCTTGGGCTGATCCACTGTGGAGGGAACAGGGCTTTTTCCTCAGGGAGCGACAGTTTCAGGCAAGGGATAGAGAGGGCACAGAGCACCATGGGAGTGTCTCAGTCAGCTTGGGGGTGCCGTACCAAAGTACCCCAGGTGGGGTTGCTTAAACAACAGAAATTTTTTTCTCAGCTCTAGACTGGAAATCAAAGATCAAGGAGTTGGCAAGTTTGTCTTCTCTTGAGGCCCCCTGCCTTGGCTTGTACATGGCCACCTTCTCCCTGTGCCCTCATGTGGCTTTTTCTCTGTGTGTCTGCATCCCTGGTGTATCCTCCTCTGTCTTATAAGGACACTAGTCTTGTTGGGTCAGGACCCATTATTATGCCCTCATTTAACCTTGATTACCTCCTTAAATTCCCCATTTCCAAGTACAGTCACACTGGAGATTAGGGCTTCAGTGTAAATTTGTCAGGGTGTGGGGTACACATAACTTAGTCCCTAGCGGAGCAAAATCAAGGCTGGGCATGGTCTGAGAGCAGGCAGGAGAGACAGAGCTGTGTTGGATGGAAGGAATCAGAATACCTTTAATCAGTCATTAAGTCATTCACCATATAAATGCGGGATGCTGCTGTGTTCCAGGCACATAGTGAAGGGCTAATGGTTCAGTATGGATGGACATGACTGGCCCTGGCCCTGTTCTCCGGAGCTCACAGCCGAGGAGGATAAAAAGACGTGTAGACAGACTGTGATATTGCAGTGACGATAGAGGACGTACAGGGTTCCTTGGGAGAGTTGAGGAAGGGGTCCTCAAATAAAGCTATGGGTCAGGGAAGGCTTCCTTGAGAAAATGCCTTTCTAAACTGAGACCTGAAGTATGAGTCAGGAATCAGCTGTGGAAGAAAAGTGCTTCAGGCCAGGCACAGGGATTGGCAAATGTGAGGGGCCTTAGTGTTGCGGGGGTGGGGGGGGGAGTCTGCATGCTGGACAAACAGAAAGTCATTTAGCACAGCTGGAGCTGGGAACCCTGTGGGAGCCGGGTGGTCAGGGATAAGCCCAGAAAAGTAGTTTGGGGCCAGCTTCCTTGTTGAATCTTAACTTTGTCCCTCCAGATGGGAGATTCTTAAAGAGAATAGCTGTGTCTCCTTCCTCTTGGGGTCCTCTTTCTGGCACAGGAAGTGCATAGTGAATGTCAATAGGTGCCACGTGTTATGATTTAGGGGTAGGAGGCTAAGGTGGGGAGGTTGGGTGTGTGGGTGACCTTGCCTCCTTGGTAAAGCAGGTCAAGGGCCTGGAGATTGCCAGCTGCCTCTGACCTCACCTGCCCCAGGGCTCCGGGTCTCATGTGTGGTGGTGTTTTTCAGCCCTGGACAGCGAGTCTGCCTCTAGCAGCATCCGCTTCAGCAAGGCCTGCCTGAAGAACGTCTTCTCGGTCCTGCTCATTTTCATCTACCTGCTGCTCATGGCAGTGGCTGTCTTCCTGGTCTACCAGACCATCACAGACTTCCGCGAGAAACTCAAGCACCCTGTCATGTCGGTGTCTTACAAGGAGGTGGATCGCTATGACGCCCCAGGTAGAGCCTGTCCCGGAGGGGCATCAGGGCCCAGGTCTGGGGCATTGGCTTGCAAATGAGCCACCGTTGCACTCCCACACCGGGCTGGGCTACGCGGGTAGACAGAGGAGCCGAGCACAGTCAAGGTGAAGAGTACACACCCAGAGAGCTGCTGTCAGTACCCAGAGGAGCGTGTCGTGTGCCAGGGAGAGGGGTGCACGGAGCCTGGAGTGGTCACTGCGTAACTGGGGTGGGCACGGAATGCTTTGCACGGAGATAGGATTTGAGCTGGGCTTTGATAGACAAGAAGAGAGTTTTTCTGGAAGGGGGATTAGCAGGCGCAAAAGTAAGTGTAGGGAGGCAGAGGGCTCCTCTGGAGAGGATGTGTATAGCCCGGCTGGAGCCGGAGGCCAGTGATGAGGGGCAGGGGAGGTAAAGCCATTCGGAAGTGGTTAGGGCCCTGCCTGGGGAGCGGGCTCACTGCTGTTCCTGTTCCGGTGGGAGGCTGGGCCCTGAGGAGGCTGTCGTCTCTGCTATAGAAGGTAGTGTCTCCTTCAGGGCAAGCGGGGCTGGCTCTGGGCTCTGGAATCGTGGGAGTGAACCGGAGGCATGAGCTCTGTGGCCTCGGCTGTGCCCCGCTGGTGTGTGCACCTGCTGTGCTCTCAGGATGCCAGAGTCCCCCTCTGGATGGCCTGCCCACAGGGCACAGCCAGTCTCTGGTACCTTCCACCTGGGCTTCTTGGAAGTGTGCTGCTTGTAGCTTCTTCACCCATCTTTGCCTGTCTCGTGTTCGTCCCTCTTTGTGTGTCTGTTTTGGTCCCTGTATCTGTGGGCTGTACTTTCTGTTGCTGATCTCTGGGTCTCTCTGAGCTCTGCCGGGATCTGGTGCCACATGCTGCTCTCATGCTGCTCTGTTTTGTCTCCGTCAGTGGAGCCCCACGGTGAGGTGCTGGGGTTGGGGCGGGGGAGGGACCTTTGGGGTGTGAGTTGCACACCTGGAGGCCCCAGCCAGAGCAGGAGGTGAGAGGCACGGTGACAGGTGGAGAGTCCCGCAGCCAAGCCGAGGGCCTTGCAGTGAATCCGCCTGCGGATGGCGGTGCTGCCGGGCCCGGCCGCGGAGCCCCCGCGGGGTGTGCCGAGCAGGGCGGGGAAGTAGGGTGGGTTTTGGTGCAGGTGCCAGGGAGGCTATGCCCCAGGCCAGGAGAGGGGCTTTCTGAGGGCAGCAGCCGTGGCTCTCCACCCTCCATAACCCTCTTCTTCTCCCTCCTCTGCCGTCACCCAGAGAGTCTTGAACTTGGGTTGTTGGTGGGTGTGAAAAACTGTGTGTGATGTGACTGTAGGGATACGGTGGGGGACCGTGACTTCTGACACTCCCATTTTCCTGTTCGTGCTCCCCTAGGTATTGCTCTGTACCCCGGTCAGGCCCAGTTGCTCAGCTGTAAGCACCACTACGAGGTCATCCCACCCCTGAGGAGCCCTGGCCAGCCTGGGGACATGAACTGCACCACCCAGAGGATCAACTACACAGACCCTTTCTCCAACCAGACCCTGGTAACTCCTGTCTCCCCACGCCAGGCCTGGGCAGTGCACGCTGTCCACCCCGCACCCCGCAGCCCCCGGTCTTCTTCCTGCCACGAGGCCACTCACACTCCCCTCGTGCAGGCCCTTGGCCCCCAGTGACCACGAGGCTGTCCCAAATTGGGTCATGGCCATGGCTGGCTGGCTGCATCAGGCAGGGCTGTGAGGGCGTCAGCATTCTCTGATCCTCAGGGATTCCTGACAGTGCGATCAGATCCTCTCCTTGCTGGAAGGATGCAGGGCGAAGCCGGTGGGACGTAGTCAAGTGAGTCCCATTACCTGACTGCCCAACACAACTGCCAGGGTGCATTTTGAAAATAAAGATTCCTAGGTTCCACGTGGGGCCAGTCACTCCTAGGGACAGGGCCTGGGAATCCATGTTTTGAAATAAACATGTAAAGGAGCTGGTCTGGGAACAAGGACCCCAGCACTGGCATCACTCACAGCTCAGCCCAGCAGGGTTGGGGGGAAGGTGAGGGTCAGTGGCACCTGCACAGGGTGTCAAAGGCAGGGAAGGAATTTTACGTTTATGTACATCTTTTTGCATCCCGTATCCTTGTTTCGGAAAGGATTGAATGGGACCGGGTAAAAGCTTTCTAGATCAAAGTGAGGAAGGAAGGGTTTTCAAGGTAGAGGAAATAGCAGGTTGCATTTGTGTCTGCACTGTTACAGTAGTTGGGTGTGTGTGGAGGGTCAGGTGCCCCCGGGAGCGGCGAGCGGCAGGAGGCGAAGCTGCGGATAGAAGTAATGGCCAGGTAAGGAGAGAGTGAGTGGTCTGCCCTGGAGCCTGACTTGCCCCCCTGGGTCTAAGGTAGAAGAGTCACACTGAGGTGGTTCTGTTGACCTTTGTTCCAGGCCTCCTCCTGAGATCCTGCTCAAATGGTTCCCTCGCCTGCAAAAACTGGAACAAGATAAAGTATCCATAAAAGTCCCACAAACCCAGGAGGGGTATCACCAGTGGACTAGGCGTTTTGAGCCGGTGTAAAATAGAAGTTGGGTCAGGTGGGTGGAGCAAACAAGCCAGAGAAAGGCCACGCCCTACAGCGGGCGCAGGAGAGGCTTCAGGAGAGGTGAAAGCCTTCCTTCTGGCTCCCAGCTCCCGAGTCAGCTCACCCAAAGGGCAGGGCAGCGGTCAGGACAGTCCTCACGGGACCGGGCGGCTGCGCTCCTACCCTCCCAGGGCGCGCAGAGCTGCTGGGGACGGCGTTTCCTTCCGGGTACGAGGCCCAGGGGCCATTCCTATGTACGCAAGCCCTGGGTAGCTTCCCTGCTTGGGCACTGGGGCAGCAGAGAGAAACGGAGCAGAACTGGAGACTGGGCCTCCACGGTGCAGGGGAGGGGACAAGTACTGGGAAGGAATCTTCACACAAGAGACACGCCAAGTACCTGGCCTGGCATTGCCTGCCTGCTGCCACAGAGCGTCAGCCCCAGGCAGGGGCGCCGTGGGACAACCGGTGAGGACAGCCACACCCCAGCCCTAAGCTAGTCACCCTGGTCCTTCTCTCGGGAGTGGGAATGGACAGCGAAGGCTCGCTAGACATTTACGGGAAACCGACAGCCTAGGAGAGGACCAAGAGGAATAAAAGAGAATGGACTCCAGAACAGGGCAATGGATGCTAATTTAAAGGAAAGGGAGAATAATTTGTAAACATTCTAAGGAAGAGCTGGATGTGCCGTAGAAACACCATGCGGATTCCCGGCCGCTTCTTGCCGGCCGCTCTGGGAAACATACCAGTCGGAGGGCCGGGCAGTGCACATGCGGGTCTGTGGGTGTCCTTCCTGTCGGTGCCCCCTGAGCGGACACTTCCCAGGAGCCCGTTGCCTTCATTCCCAAACCTGTGTGTGCTGCTTGTGCTTACTGCGGTAATTACGTAATTTAAATATTATAAACACCCATGAAATAAGAGCCCAAAAGTTATTTTTTAATATATATAATTATTTTCAGTTTATTCATTTATTTTGAGAGAGAGTGCACGTGGGGAGGTAGGGACAGGGAGAGAAGGAGAGAGGGAGTCGCAAGCAGGCTCCACACTGTCCAGCCTCAGAGTCCAGTGCAGGGCTCGAACTCAGGAACCGTGAGATCATGACCTGAGCTGAAACCAAGAATCCTGGCTTAACTGACTGAGCCAGTCAGGCGCCCCAGGGAGAGTTGTTTGTATGGAAACTGCAGTGAAGGCAGTTACTGCGGCCAGCTCTGGGTGAAGGTCAGTATTCTCCAGCAGTTCTAGATGTGGTTCCTTTGGAGAGGAGTTCTGCCCTCAGGCCCCACAGTGGTGGAGGAGGAGGAGGGATGGGGGAGCGCAGGGGAGGGTAGGAGAGCCCCCCCCCCCCATACATGTGCACTTAACGCTGGGAAGTAGGGCCTGGCAAGTGGCAGCAAGGACATTCCCTGAGTAGGGGGGAGGTGTGGCTCATCCTATCTTGCACCCAGGGAGCACCTTGGTTAGATATCTGTGTCCTTGATCGCCCCTGGCCTTGGCCACTGGGAGACTTTGCCTGGGTAGAGATCCTCCGGCGCCATGCCTGGGGTGGACTTTAGAAAACATGCCCTCTGGTGCACCCGCTTCCTGCTGTGTAGGCTGACACCTTGCAGAATTGGTGTTTGGCTTGTGGGCTTGTCCTTTACTCTGCTCCAGCTCCGCCTCCTTTGTTTGTAGTAGGAGGTCTCAGTACCCTGTAGGCTGCTGGCTGTCTGCCTCCTGGCTAGTCTGTGTGAAAGTGACACGCGAGGGCGGGGGTTGGTGCTCATCTGACCTGCTTTGTCAGATTTCAGATTCTCATTGTTTTCTAGTGTCTCTTGTGCCCTCCGTTTAGCTAACTTTTTTTTTTTTAACATTTATTTATTTTTGATAGAGAAAGAGTGTGAGTGGGGGAGGGGCAGAGAGAGAGGGAGACACAGAATCCAAAGCAGCGTCCAGGCTCTGAGCTGTCAGCATAGAGCCGGACGCAGGGCTGTGAGATCATGACCTGAGCCAAGGTTGGAGGCTTAACTGACCGAGCCACCCAGGCACCCCTGGTTTAGCTAACTTTTACTGCACACTTTGCTCTGCCACAATTAGGGCCACCGTCTTTCCAGCTTGTAGGAATGCCAGCCATATTCCCACTGTCCAGATGTTAAGTCCTTGTCTCTTTTAGATGGTTCCCACAGCACTCCAGTTCCAGAAAATAACTTTGTGCGTTGGGCAGAGAATAGACTAAACTGCTGTGCAAAAGCAAACACCCCAAACAGACCCAGTGGCTGAGACCAGAGAGAAGTCTGTTTCTTTGGAGCTGGTCGGGCGTGCAGGCGGTGGGCATGTTGGGCCATGCCGCCTTGCAGGGCGGGCAGCGATGGCTTCTGTCTGCCACTCCACCATCCCCGTGGTGCAGTCTTGGTCCTCGTGGTCAGCCATGGCTTGCCAGCACGTGTATGCGTTTTCCGCTCTGGGAGGGTGCGACGTGGAGGACAAGCGGTGCCCTGTTTCGGGGCACAGTGTGGAGTCTCATGAGTCACTTTGGTGCACATTCCAGGAACTTCATCACATGGCCACGGCCGAGGCCAGAAATGAGGCTCCAGCAGGGTGACTGTGCTGCGAAAATGTGGGATTGGGGAAGCGGTTCTAGTTCTCCAGGAGGAAGTGGGTAGTGGGAACAGAGTGCATTCTCTGCTGCCACTCAACGTGTCATGGAAAGGTTGAAAATAAATAGATGGACGGAGGTTTCCTGGGAAAAATGCAACAAGAGGCAGAACAAGTGAGTGGGCACGTGAACGTCAGTCACACTGCTGTACCGGGTGCCAAGGGTTACAAGAGATGTTTAATTCAGATAAAAAACTATACTATTCTCCACTAAGAATTAAGAGTTACAGATCTTTGCAAAATAGCATTCCTTTTGTATGTTTTGGGCAAAACCTATTAGGAACAAAAAATTCCATTGCCTTGAAGTGTGACTAAATGCACACGTTTCTCTTTCGCATTCGCAGATCAAATAGACACAAAGTGGGATAAGGACTGAGCGGCACAATTCGTTAATGTGCAGTGAGTGTGCGTGTAGCACCTGTGCCTGATGGTACCTGCTCTTCGACATCTGGAGAGCATTTATGGAGGTTACTGCTGTACAGATGTTTATCTCTAATTCACTAATCTGTAAATCAGTTACGGTAATTAATCTGTAAATCCAGCGTCATCACAGTTAAAAGTCCCAGTTGGTTTTTTCATGGAATTTAACAGTCCAGTTTTAAAGTACATGGAGAAGAACACGTGTATGGCAGTCACCCGCTGGGGGTGGTCGTAGGAGGCGCGTCGCGGAGGGGACCTGCCTGGTCAGATGGCAGAACAGTGTAGACCCGCAGGGATCAATTCCGCGTCTGTCCCTCGTCTGGGGAGCGGGAGGTAGGTCCCTCTTTCACACCAGATGCAAAACTGAAAGCCACGCACATAAAACGTCTGAATGTAAAAAAGTTTAAAAAGTGCTATAAGAGGAGAACATCGATGTAATTTTGGTTTTCCTTCGCAAGCAAAACCTGGAAGCCATAGAGAAAAAGATTTACAGGTACCACTGTATCAAATTTAAAGCTTCATCTAACAAGTGACATTAGAAACAAAGTTAATGGCAAAGCGACAGACCGGAAGAAGACATTTGTCCGCATACTGGACGTACGTTAGTGTCCCTTCCGAGGGCGTCCGTAGCACAGGCAGCCAGTTAGGAAAATGAACGGAGGACAGTTCTCCCAGCGCTGGGCCAGGCGCTAGCCCGAGAGTCGCGCTGTGGGGCTGAGCGGGAGCCAGCCGTGGGCAGCAGGAGGGGTGGCCTGTGGTCAGCTGGGGGCCGCTGGGTGAGGAGTTTGCTGGTCACCCTCAGTGTCTCTGGGGCCACAGGCGGGGCTCCCACAGGGCTGATTCTGGCCCTTGTCTCTCTGCAGAAATCCGCCCTGATCGTGCAGGGGCCCCGGGAAGTGAAGAAGCGGGAGCTGGTCTTCCTCCAGTTCCGCCTGAATGAGAGTAGCGAGGACTTCAGTGCCATCGATTACCTCCTCTTCTCGTCTTTCCAGGAGTTCCTGCAAAGGTGGCGTTTCCAGTCCGTGCCGGGCTTGCCGCACGCGGTCTCTTGTCCGCTTGCTCATCCCGGGCTGGGGTGGGCAAGCGGGGCAGTGATGGGGGTCCAACTCCAGGGACTGACCTGGAGCCTAGCTGTCCAGGAAACCTGGCTTCACTAAGGAAGCGGGTCTGGTGTGGCGAGTGTTCGGACTTGGAGGCAGAGGCTTGGTCCTGCCCGTTCGGGGGGCTAAGGTGAGAGGAGCTGCCTTGGACCCTGTGAGCCCCCTGAGGGCAGTCCGTGCCTCTGCCGGGTCTCCCCTGCAGTGTCGTGGGCAGCATGTCCAACACGCGGTGTGTGTTTGCCACACGTTTTTTTTTTTTTTTAACAAATTTAAAAAAAAAATTTTTTTTTTCAACGTTTATTTATTTTTGGGACAGAGAGAGACAGAGCATGAATGGGGGAGGGGGCAGAGAGAGAGGGAGACACAGAATCGGAAACAGGCTCCAGGCTCTGAGCCCTCAGCCCAGAGCCCGACGCGGGACTCGAACTCACGGACCGCGAGATCGTGACCTGGCTGAAGTCGGACGCTTAACCGACTGCGCCACCCAGGCGCCCCATGCCACACGTTTTTAACACGGGGATGAAGCTTCCTGTCTGCATGGGGGACACACTGGGACCCAGAATGCCCACTGGGGGCGGTAGCCACCCCGGAGGAGAGGCGGCTCCCCCGGGCTGATGAGGCCATGGGCCACCTCCCCTACTCATGTACCACTGCTCTGTCCTTCCTGATCTGGAGCTTGGAGCCTCTGCTGTGGCGTCTTCCACCCTGTCTGTCCCCCAGCATTCCCTCTGCCCTCCCTGCGTGGAGCCGAGGAGCTGTCCTCTCCTCACTGGGCCTCCCAGAGGGAGGCTGGCAGCCCAGCGAGGGCTCCTCAGGGCCACCGAGGGCCAGAGTTGTCATGCTGGCAGGCGCACCTGCCCGCTCAGGGCCAGTGCTCTTGGGAGCAGGGGTTGGGGGAGCTGCCTCGTGGCGAGTGACAACTCTCCCTCTGTTCGGAAACCTAGAAGCAGAGCTTGGAAAGGAAGCAGGAAGTGGGCCCTGTCCTCGTGGCGGTAGCCGAGAAACCGGCTTGGAGTAGGGGCTGGAGTTTGAGTCCAGCCGACTTTGAATCCTGCTGTTGGGCCTAACTCGGCCCCTTCTTCTCTGTCCGCCCAGCCCAGACAGGGTGGGCTTCATGCAGGCCTGTGAGAGCGCCTATTCCAGCTGGAAGTTCTCTGGCGGCTTCCGCACCTGGGTCAAGATGTCCCTGGTGAAGACCAAGGAGGAGGATGGGCGGGAAGCAGTGGAGTTCCGGCAGGAGGTAGGTCGTGCTGGGTGTGCTTCGCACCGTTGGCCGCTTCCACCCTGGAGTCCGGGGTGGACAGAAGCTTCGCAGGAGAGAGGACCTTGGGGAAGTCATATGGTGAGAAGGGACCCCGTGCCAGGGAGCAGCCATGTCCCGCAGGCTGGGCACGCTCTAGGCCTTTGCCTGGGCTGCAGCCGGTCCTCCCCAGACACGTGGGCCAAGCAGGGACGCCTGCATTTCACAGAGCAGGTGGCGCGCCCAGCACAGTCTGTGTTCTTGGCCATCAGAGGCCGCTGGCCTCATGGAAGATAGAGGACTTGCAGGGAAGACAGACTAGATACAGTGGCCTCTGAAGTGTGGTGCACGTGAGGGTCCATTGAGATGCATGAGGAAAATATTAGCTTGCTTTTTGAACTAATTTCTTGACCTCATCCTTTCTCCGTTTTTGAGTATTTTGAACATTAGAATAAGAGTAATGTTTACATCACTTCTGAGGAAGTCATGTATGTGGGGTATGTACTCAAAAATGTGTTACTAATGGGAAGTGTGATTGAAAGCTTTCAGCCCACTAGCCTGGAACCAGGAGATGTGCCCGAGGTTTCTAGCTACGGTCTCGGCAGCGGATGGGGGAGGACCTTGGGAATGGGCCTGGCAGTGGGGATGGGGGCAGGGGACATTTTGGTTGCCGTGGCAGGGCTGTTTGCCAGTCATCACTGAAAGCGAGGCTGCACCCCTACCTTTGGAACTTTCACCTCCGTGGTGGCAGCCCCCTTACCCACACCTACACCCTGAGGCCACCATCCTGTGTATCAGTGGCTGAGTGCCTACAGAGGTAGCGAGGGAGTCTGTTCTGAAAACTTGGCTCCTCCTTGGAGGTGTTTCAGCAGGCTGGACCCCGAGGGGCAGCATTGGGAAAGGCCTGGGTTGGAGTAGGACCTACTCCCAGCGACACGGGGCTGTCGTTGGGCAGAAGCCATGCGCTCGTCCGGGCCCACCCCTTCCCTGTGCCCTGGCCTCTCAGACTGGAGAGGAGGAGGGTTTGGGAGGGGCTTCAGGCCGGTTTTCTTCAAGAGGACAGGCTTTGTTCCTGCCTCAGGAGGTGGAACCTACCCCCCCTATCCCCCCCGGCAGTGGGTCCCTAAAGTGTTCCCTGTTTGTAAGGTAACTGTCACGTCCTGGATTTTTGCTCCACGCTTTTCTCCGAGAACTCCCGAGATCTTCCTCCTCTGGCCCCACAGCAGCCGAGGAAAGGAGTGTCGATGTGTTCACCGTAGTCAGGTGCAGCCTGGGTCTGCCCGGCTCGCCCCACGGTTCAGAACCCAAAGGGACCTAAGTCCCAGTGAACATGTCCGTTTTCCCATGTCTGTGCCGTTTGTGCTTGTCTAAGTTGGAAGTGTTTCGGTGGGTGACATGAACCCTTTTGAACAAAGTTGAAAAATGTTTTTTATGTAGTGTTTTAAAGTTTAAAATACCCATGTCTTATCTCATTTGATCCTGACCACACCTCGGTGATGCAGGCATTTTGTCTGCTGCTCTGCAAGTGGCGAAGCGTGAGGGTCAGCTCGGTGGTGGAGCCGGCCCTGTGGCCGGGGCTGGGCTCTGCCTCTGGCACCGGCCGCTCCCCGTTATACCACGCAGATTAGCAGCTTCCAGTCATCGATAACCAGATCTTACCAGACATGCCTACTAAATACTTAACAGGGAGTGAGTGCTCAGCCGGGCGGATCTGTGAGGTTGCGCTTTGTCTGTGTAAGACCTGAAGGGTTGAAAGACTTAGCTTTTAAGATCAAGTATTTTGAAATTCGAGACTTTTATGACTTATAATTGGGTCTTCACATGATACTTTGGATACGATTTAATCATGAGTCCAGATATCTCAGGACAGATTTTGGTGACAATCCAGGACACCCATTGTACATCCCAGATGCTGTTTTCCCAGAGAACTGGAAACCGAAGTCTTGGCCCTGGTTCCAGTTTCAAGATTTGTGTATGAGATTTTTGGCTTTCTCCCTCCAGAAGATGATGTGAAGAGAACCAAGGACCAAGATCCCCTGACTTCCTTCTCCTTTCCTGCAACCCAGGTGAGGCAGGGGCGCAGAGGTTGTAACGCTTTCTCCTCTCTCTACCTAGACGAGTGTGGTTAACTACATTGACCAGAGGCCGGCCGCTGAAAAAAGCGCTCAGTTGTTTTTTGTGGTCTTTGAATGGAAAGATCCTTTCATCCAGAAAGTCCAAGATGTGAGTATTACTTAAGGTTACAAGAGCAAACACCCTGTGCTGAGGTATTTTGGCTCATCCTTCCAGGCTGTCCTCCTCTTCTCTCATGGCACAAATCATTTTTTCATTTATGACATGTCCTGTATTTGTGTTTAATTGATCTTATCATCACTAGACAGTTGTCCCCGTGAACGTGGGGGCTTCCTCTTTTGTCCGCCATTATTTATGTGCTGCCTGGCAGAGTGCTTAGCACAGAGTACTTGCTTAGTAGTATTGAGTGGAGCGAGTAGAAAACCTGGGTTGCATTAAGCTAATGTCTAGATTATTGCTACTGGAAGCCATTCTTTTTTTTTTTTTTTTTTTTTTTGGAAGCCATTCTTTTTTCATAGGTCTCTGTTGGATAATAATCATTATTTGTCAGAGCAGAAAGCTACAAGTAAACATGAACACTGCCTCAATTAATGCCAGATTCCCAGACGCAGTCTCGGAAGAGGAGGGATGATAAGACAGCTTTGCTAGAGGAACATTCTGGGGAGACGCCATCCCCCGGAGGCAGTCCCAGATCTGACACTGATTGGCGTTTAGGTAATCCCAGAACGTGCTGATGTGGTCGGAGCTCAGGGGAAGCACCTTGCACGGCTAGGCCCATGTGGTGGAGGGTCTGTGTGACCTGTAGTGCTCCCTGATCACGCACCTCCACCACGAACCGGGGACGGGAAGGGCCACTTATGCAGGGGCGCGTGCGGCTCGCTGAATCCGGATCTGGGTGGAAGAGTGAACGTCTTCAGTTCTACACGTGAAGTGTGTGAGCACACGTTTTTCACTTACGCCATTCAGTAGGAAGTGCCCACTGAGACGAGTAAAGCCCACGCTCGAGGCCTGCTTTTCTCGTGTCCTCACTCTGCTTCATCATGGTCCTGAACAGTGGTGCCGGTGTAACCGTTTTGTATCTGTGGACCCTGAAGCTCAGATTGTCCAAGGTCACCCTGCTGAACAGACTTGAAAGTGCTGTGGGTACCATGCTGGGGACTCAGAAAGAAATCCAAGCTGTGACCTTGACCTAGAAGCGTTTAACATTTAGTGAGTGTAGTCGATAGCTGTGAAGTGACTCATTCCAGACAGTAAGTAGCTGCCAGAGGGCTTTGTGGGATAAATGTTTCTGCCAGAGGGTTTCTCGGCTTAGTGGTCAGAGAGGGCTCCACGGAGCCGTGAAGGATCAGTGAACTCGAGTCAGAGGAAAGCGTTGCAGGCTGGGGGGCTCAGGGCATGGCCTGAAGGCAGACGTCCGGCGGGTGACACTGTCACTGGACTGCGTGGAGGGCAAGTGCAAGTAAGTGTGAGACGGGAAGAAAACGAGTAACTGACCTTCTGGAGTAGGTAGTTCTGGGGAAATTTGTCTCCAAGCCACTTCTGGGGATTAGGCTAGAAATTTAAACCTCAGTACTGAATATCTGATTTGTGCAGAACTTTTTTGAGAAAGTTTCTTTTTTTCAGGATCACTTTATAGTAGGAAGGGATTAGTATTTTTCTTCTCAGACTTGAGCTGCGCACATTAAAGGTCTAGTCAGAATGAAGTACAGAGTCATGGCCGTTTTAGAACCCAAGTGTTTTTCTTGTCACTCCAACAATCTGAGGCAGGAGGATCTTGACAGTAACACTCGTGTGACCTAGGAATCCAAGTTGAGGCAAACTGATACACTTGTGTTCGTTTGTTTTCCAGATAATCACCGCCAATCCTTGGAACACAATCGCCCTGCTCTGTGGGGCCTTCTTGGCGTTATTTAAAGCAGCGGAGTTTGCCAAGCTGAGTGTGAAATGGATGATCAAGATCAGAAAGAGGTACCTTAAAAAAAGAGGTCAGGCAGCGAACCACATAAGCTGAAGTGGCCTTGTGTTCGCAGAACTGCTCACAGCAACGGAAGTTCTGGTCACTTCCGCGCGGAGAAACGAGCCGCCGGCAATCCTGTGCTCACTTGAAACGGGCCTTGCTGGGAGGAACAGCCTGCCAGCCTGCAGCTTCTAACCTGGCCCCAAAAGAGGATGTTTAAAGCCTGATGGAACAGATCCAGTGGGTAACCTAAAACTTATTTAAGTATTTAAATTATTAATGAACAGATGACGAGGGATTGTGGAAGATGGAATTAGATCTGTATCAACTTTTCTGAAGGTTTGTGGAAGTTGCCTTTCTTCTTACTTGGTTTGGTGCACAGTTAAGCTCTAATGGGGTAATGAAGGCTCTACTTTTTACTCTAGCTTCCCCTTCCGCCCTAGTTTTCTAAAGTGGACAGAAGAGTGTGATTTTCTTTTTTCCCCAAATCCTGACTCTGCAGATGTACAGGTTATGCTTTGAAACCTCTGCACCCTGTACCCAAAGGCAAGAACCCTGTCGTCTCTGACATCATCTGCCATATCTCTTGGTACGCTTTCTCATTTGTTAAATAAGAAATGGGACTTTTTTGTAAAGCTACTAGAAACCAGGAATAAGATTTCTTGTGGACTGACTAGCCACCTACCTGTCTGGCTAGAATATTTGTTGATGGAGGTGTAAGAGTGTAGAGTCATTAACATGCAAAAGCCCTGGGCCATATGTACATAGGAGGTGCCTACTCAATGTATCTTGATGATTTTATTAACAGGTAAATAAAAGTTAGGTTAATGCAAAAGGAGTCAGTGTGCCAGTATGAATACCTGCTAAATCGGTAGGCACCGGTACACTTTCATTCTGTGACCAAATGGTAGCATGAGCTCGGACTCCCAAGATGGAGGGATCTGGACTCCCGAGGTAGGTCATGAATGCGTCCAAGGAAGGGTCGGGGTGGGGTGTGGCGATGGATGGCAGTCAGGAAGAGTGGCAGAGCTAGCCGCGTAAGTGGGGTTCTCTTCCTGTCCTATAAAAGCAGCTGAGAAAGGGGTACTCAGTGTGACCCCCAAAGCCTTCAGCTTAGCTTTTGACAAAGATGAGTACTGAAATGTTTTTCACATCGGCCGATTTAAGGTTTTGAGAATTGTCTGCAGAGTTTCAAATTACTTACATGCCCTTTGCTCCAAAGAGGACTTGGTAACACTGGATTTCGTAACCTGGCTTTAGGTAGTTTAAAGAGGAATTATTAAAGGTAAACTTGTGCCAAGAAATATTCCCTGGTACTTTGCGATGCCAGAGAAGCATGCACATTCATGCTAGCCTAGATCTCGTCTCTGTGCAGTCTTTTTGTGAGGTAAATGCGAAGCCAGGCAGAGAAGCTTACGTTAACAACGTTGGAAAACGTGTGTGTGTGTTCTGTCTCTAAAGATGACACCACTTTAGTAATACTTCAATATCTAATAAAATTAGCTCAAATAAACACACTAAAACTGCATTTCCTGTATTGTGGAAAGTTGAGAGACCTCTTAAATGCGCTTTAGGATAAGTAGATAATTAGGAAGTATTTTTAGCTTGACAAAGAAAAAAACTTTCATAACTATAGCTGCAGCCTGTCAGAATCCACTGTGGCTGCTCTTCGGTGAAAGAAACGTGCAAGTCTTCCACTGCGTAGACATTTAGACCTAGCCTTCACTTTCTGGAAAAGGCAGGGGCTTGCCGTTGACTCTGTGTCCTGTAGTAGGCTCACCCTGGTCTTCCAGGGCTGCCCCCAGCCATAACACTGGCTGGCCTCGGGTTAGTGTGGCCAATTCGGCCAGAGCCCCTGGACCTGGATGGCTGGGGGAAGGTGGCTACTGGAGATCATAAACTGTGAGCCATGCACCCAAAGGAAGAGTTTCTCCTGGGGCCACAGCGAGTGAAAAGGGATGCTTGTACAGTGACCTAGGAATAGCACGCAAAACGCTAGACTTCTTCATGAATGCAAAGGAGTGGAGAGTTTGTAATGTCTGACTCTGCCACCGTTTCCCTGAACCACCCCTCAGCCAAAGAAGTAGTATTTATTATAAACTTTGAGATTTTTAATTAAAACCGACATTTAAGGTAATTTGAGCCTGTTCTCTGAACATAGAAGGACATGAAGATGAAAGGCTAGCCTAGAACTTAGAATTTTAGGCAGACATTGTATAAAGAGGCAGCAGACTGCTTCTGGATGTCTCAGAGCTGGAAAAACCAAAGACCACATCGGCAAAATACAAACATAGACTTTATTAAATGCTGCTCAATCCCCCAATGAAGATCTTTCGTTACAAAACAGTTTTCCACACAACTGCAAGTAAAGAGATTGGAATGGTACTCATAACAAAAGAGGTGAGAAATACTTGACCAAGTGAAAACATACAAGACCTCTCTCTAGTCAGCTTGCTCAGAACTCTACAGGGGCAGCCTAGTGCGTTTCCTTTAAATAAAGCCAGCCAGTGACCGTGAGTGCTCTGTGTCACCACACTGGGGGACTCAAAGCCTCCTTCTCTGGGTCAGCAGGGGCTGGAAGGAAGGGCAGGTTCTGAGGACTGGAAAGGCCCTGCCTTCAGCCTTTGGGAGGAAGAGGAGGAATGAACTGAGAGGCAGGCTCAGCGTTTACCTGTGCTGCCTCCACAAATCTGGGCTCATTACTGTGGGGAGTTGCAGATGAAGAGGGATATTCTTGAGGAACAATCTAAAGAATTTGGTTTACTTTCCCAGCTTTTATTTATATTTTGTGCTTTAAAAAGCCTGGAGATTTAAGTTTCTGCTCAAATTCCAGAGTGCAGCAACTCTAGTGAAGGAAGGCTTAGGGCAGGTAACTCCCCCCCCATTATAGTTCTTTTTCCTAGGATGTAACTAAGGTCTGCAGCAATGTGAAAAGCACATTATAAAAGGGAAAAATATACAGAGCAGACTACTGTATCTATGTGCAACACAATCAAAAAAAGAATTCAAGTCATAATTCTTACCACTCCCATAATTAGCTCACTCATATCATAGATGATGAAGTTCATTCATTTCTGTGAAACTGTAGAAGTGACACAATAAATCCATGATTAGACAAGGTTACAATATACTGTGGCCATGATACAGCACAGGGCTATGTTTAGTCCATATTTTTCATTTACAGTTGCCAGAAAAAAAGTTGGCCTTTTAATTATATTATACTGAGAGGTTTGTCTCATAATTTTTACATATTTCAAAAAAGTGTACAAAACTGCCTATCCAACAGGTGGTGGCTTTTTTTATTCGTCACTTGTATTGCTGAGAATACTGTGCATGTTGTAAGCACTGTTCTGCTTTTCCAAAGCTTTCTTTAGCTTTAGCTCCTCTAATTTTTTCCATAACTCTTCACGTTCCAATTCCTTCTTTTTCTCTCTGTAGAGAAACCAAAATTTTTGTAGTCAGAAACCTTTAATTTAGGGCCTGAAGAAAGTTGCTGTTTGGCAGTCTGCTGGAGAACGCATTGTTCACCCCCATTTCATTTAACTCCCTCTCCTAAAGCATCTGAGCTCCAATTACTTGGACACCTGATTACTCTTGTCACTCTCCTGTACCAACGCAGAGTGACTCCTTGCTTTCTCTCTGCTACATGTTCTCACTTCCATGACCACTTTGTCGTTCATGCTTTATTACGTTCCCTTTCTCACCTAAACCTCTTGCAGTCACCCTGGTTGGCACAGTCACCCTTTTACAGAGACAGAAGGGCTGGCTCTCAGGCTGGAGCCACTTCCAGGTAGAATCACCTCTCTAGCCACTAACCAGTCTCTTACTCTGTCACCTCTTACATGTCATGAGAACTTTAAAGTTTGAATCATCTCTGGAAAAACAAAACTCAAAATATTTTATATGTTTCAACTATTTGATTTCAGTTCTAAGGGAAACAACTGTGAATAACTGTGACCAAACTGTTCTGAAGGACTATATGAACATGTGAAAAAACCATAGGCTAGGCCCTGGGTGGCTGAGTTGGTTGAGTGTCCCGTCGGACTCTCGATACCAGCTCAGGTCATGATCCCGGGGTCGTGAGATCAAGCCCAGCATTAGGCTTTGCGCTGAGCATGGAGCCTTTTTAAGATTCTCTTTCTCTAAAAAAACAAAACACCCCATGGACTTAGAGTTCCACAGTTATATGCCATTATTATTTTGCAGATAACGATTAGGCGTATGAAATATACAAGTTATCTTTTTGTTATAAAAATCATCTTTTTCTTCCCACTGCTGCCCAATGTTTAATTTCTGCCTGAAAGGCGTGGTTTTTTAGGATGCCCTTGAAGAGGAGCCATTCTTGTTCTACTTGCCACAGGAAAACCCCAATTAGGAACTTTTCAGTCAAAAGAGATCAGCTTTTCCAAACAAACAATAGGTAATAAACTTCTTAAAAGTAAATGGTAGCTATTCTCAAATGATGCGTGGGCGCAGGTATACTGACTGGTTACTACCCACCTGATGTCTGAAATGAATGAGAAGTGATTTTTACAAGATCATTTTATATATGAAGTTCTTGAAAAGAGGTGATCACTAAGGCAGGTGTGTAAATGCTGGTATGTGCTATCATCCCTATATATTGTTGCAAGGAACAAAATATTAATAGTACTGAGCCAGAGACCTATGTGAGCTCCCTCTGACTGAAAAACAAAAAACCCAAAACACCAACTTTAAGATACCACTTCGTTAAAATGTGCGGCTTAAAACTACCAAACTTGTGCAAGGAGCAGCTGCAGAGTAAAGCAGACAAAGATGATTTTCATAGATACATAACAAATCAAATTTTATAAATTTGGCAGAGAGTGTATTTCACAATGCAGATGCTGCTAGACTGATAAAGTCTAAGCCTCAGAGTGAGATAAAGAGAGCATTTATAATCCACATTAAAATCATAATCTAACCAGTAGGGGAAGTTTTTTATCTGGAAATGACTTAAAAGAGTTTTAAGCATATAGTTTGAAATTCTCTAATGTGACGGACTTAAATACTAATTTTAACTTAGGCAAGATACCTTATTGAACTGAAATCACCTTCAACCAACCTAAAGTGTATGGATAACTTGGTAATTAAAAATACCAAATACCTTTGTCTTTCAGCTTTGTAGGAGCTAGTAAGGTCATCAAAAAGCTTGCCATTCATTTCCATTAGGGTTTTCAGCACATTGTATACCAGTGCTACAATGGTCCTAAAATGAAAGTAAGCAGTGCTGGGTTATAGGAAATACAACATGACTATCATCTCTAAATAGTGGCTGATTCACTTAATCCATTTTAGAGATGACAGACAAAGGTGCAAGAGGTTTAGGAATTTGCTCAAGGTCACACAGCCAGGGGTGATAGAGATGGTCTGATTCCAAAATTTCACGTCTTTCTTATCATGCTTAAACTCTTAAAGCGTTATGGTTATCTTCATGGCTGCTCTCCAGTCTCAAGCTAACAGTATTAAAAGATGAAAAAAATCACCTACCATAACTTGTAAACAAAACAAAAAACCCACAAAGGAGGATAAGGGTGTTACAGAAGTTGGAATATATGCAGTCTAAACATCTACACCTTAAGCACCTCCGCTTCTCCCTGGGATAGCACCGACCTTCGAGGTCTGTGCATCCTTGGCGGATGTTCGGTCGGTCTCCCCCACTGGGTTTGACCACACACTGGTGCAGAATGTCACACCAGGTCGTCCTACCTTCAGGGGGGTTTGCAATTTTAAACTGAAATTAACAACATACATGTATTTACAGCTCTGTGAAACTATATGTATATCGAGTGCACAATGGAATGAAACTGATGTTAACCTTAGAATAAGTTCCAAATCTGTATAGGTTTCATGTATGAGTTAGGAGATTCAAAGACAAAAAGCACAAATATCAGAATACCGCGATCAACATAAAAGACACTTACGGATTCCAGTGTTCTTTGGAGATTTTGTATAAACTGCCAAACATAATTGGCAGAATTTTATCAATATTCTCCTCAATCAAACTAAGAATATATTCATTATTCCAGAAGTACAATGCCCTTTCTGCAACCTAAAAAAACATTTAGAAACGTCAAAACTAAAAGATAAAGGAAAGGCTAGTATAAAAAAATGGCTTCGCTGAAAACATCATACCTGAAAATGAGAACTGGAGACACACTTGGATATTTGCTTAAAAAGGGGCTCTTCAATTTTTTTGAACTGTGTGGGTTCAATGACATCTAAGATTTCTTCAATTTCTCCTAAAAACATCACCTAGGTTAAAAAAATTTTTCTTTTAATAAATATGACAAATTTTATGAAGATAACATACAAAACTACAAATGAGAAGGCTAAGCTACAAATTACACAGGGACAAAAAAGGTCTTGATAGTATATGCAATTTACTATAATGCTCAGCTATCCCACCAGGTCTCTTCAATCCCCAGAAAACCAGCTCCTGCTAGGTAGCAGTAACAATACAGCCAAGCCCAAAGCTGCGTGGTTTATATACTGAAGCCCTAAGATTAAGAAGTTTTAGTGAGATTGTACTATTTTTGTTTAACAAAACCTACTTCTTTCTGACTGCATGTTTTTGGCCAAAATTTCAGCAGTCCTCTGATCACCTGCAAAAAAGAAGTTTAGCACAAATTAAGCCATGAAGTTGGTCAATCCCAGGAAATTTTTAGTAATTGTGATTACATAACATTCATTCTGAAGTAGATCAATATTTAAGTGTATCCCCAGACTTTCTGCTCGGCTTTACACTTCCATGAATAAGTATTTGCTGAGTGTGTCTGTACCAGATACTGTTCTCGATGGTAGGAAGACAGTGATGAACAAGACAGGTGACTGGTGACCCGGATTTTCAAAAAGCAGGGAGACCAATAGAAGTTATTCATGAAACATGTAAGTAATTTTAATAGTTAAGTGCTACTTACTAGGAAGAAAATAAAGGAAAGTATGGTAATGACTTGGTGGCATGAATGAGGAAAGTTATTTTAGGGAGAAAATAAGGAACAAAGAATTTCTATTACTTAAAACCATTTGAAGCACCAAGAAAGCCAGGAAGCTTCCCAATTTATTTGATAGCTAGCACCATCTTGATCACCAAGATACATGGAATGGATCGTGAATTTAAGTGAACATAATTGCAAAGATTTGTACTAAACTGAACATTAACAGGACAATATTTGCCCCATTATGCCTTATTCCAGAAATTCCAGGATAGTTCAACTCATTAACAGTTCTAAGTTAAAAAGGAAAAAAACTATATGATCATCTCAAGATTTTGAACAGTTGTTCAAAATGTCTGACTGCCTATATATTCTGATAAGAATTTAGTTTAGTAAGCTAGAATGAAGAGAATTTATTAGAAACCATCAGCAATCATCTTATATAGTGATTTCTTGGAGACAGGCGGTAAAACCATCAGGGCCTGGTACTTTCGTGGAAATGTATCTGACAGCCTTTTAGGTTATTTTATAGTTATAATCCAGTTACAGTTATATTCAATAGCCTGGTCCTGTAATAAACACTTATTCAAATTAGGAAGAACACTGTTCAGGAGACAGTCCAATAAGATAAAAAGGATCCAATGAATATTGTTGGACAGGAATACCAAAATTATACTTATTTGTCTAAGTATATAAAAATTATATACTCCCTAATTTAAAAAACAAAAATTACTGGGGCACCTGAGTGGCTCAGTTAGTTAAGCATCTGACTTCAGCTCAGGTCATGATCTTGCAGTTCTGTGAGTTCAAGCCCCACGTCAGGCTCTGTGCTGACAGCTCAGAGCCTGGAGTCTGCTTTGGATTCTGTGTTCCCCTCTTTCTCTGCCCCTCCCCTGCTAACACGTGCACGCTCTCTCAGAAATACATAAACATTAAAAAAATTAAAAAACAACAAAATTTCTAAAATGAGTAGCCAAATTCAATGTGGCCAGATAAATATATAAAAATCAATACCTTTGTGAAACAAAGTATCAGTAATAATAAAAAAAGGTGCATTTCCTAACAAAAACTAATGTACATAAAGAATAAAATTTGCAAGAAATGTTTACTGATCGTGAGAGACTACAAATAGATGAGATGATTCAATATCATACATTTTTCCTATATTTAATGTAATTTCAATCAAATACCAACTGAATTACTTTCTGAAACTAGAAACATTTATTCTATAATCTGTAAGTGTAAGCAAATAACCAAGAACTTTTCTGGGTGGGAGGGGGAGAATTAACGGAATGGAACCCATATTACTGATATTAGCAACTAAAATGAGATGATATCAGCACAGAAACGGGCAAAAAGGTATGAAATAGGGACGTGTAGCTAGCTCAGTCAGAACATGCAACTCTTGATCTCGGGAGTCATGAGTTCAAGCTCCATGTTGGGTGTAGGGTGTAGAGTTTATTTAAAGAAGCAGGCAGGGATAGGAAACAAGACTATCTACAGTCATGTACATATATGTATATATGTATGACAAAGGTGGCATTTCAGTTTCATGGAAAATAGATGAATTAGCCAATTAAGTGGTGGTACTTGGACTGCTGTCTTCCCATTTAGAAAGAAAAAACGTAGCTGTGTTGGTAGCCAGACTCCTAAAATGATCTTCCATGATCCTTACTTCCTGAATTCACATACTTGGATAATCCCATCCCCTCCAATTGGGCTGGCCTAGTGACTTGCTTCTAACCAACAGAATGTGGCGAAAGGGACAGAATATCCCCTCCATGAGTAGGTTATAGAAGATTGTGACTTCCATCTTACTAGGAGATTGTCTAGAGCCTTCTCATCTTGCAAGCTTTGATCAAGCAAGCTGCTCTGTTGGAGCAGTTCCTAGTCAGGAACTGACTAGGCACTGAGGGTAGTCTCTAGCCAAGAGCCAGCTAGGAACTTGAGGCCCTCAGTCCAACAGCACTTGAGGAACTGAATTCTGCCAACAACCACATGAACTCAGCAGCAGATCCTTCCTCATGTGATCCTTTCTGTGAGAGCCCAGCCAGGGCCAATACCTCGACTGCAGCCTAGTTGGAGACCCTGAAGCAGAAGACCCAGGTAAGTAATGCCTGGATTCTTGTCTCAAAGAAACTATGAGCTAATAAATGATTGTTTTAAGCCACTAAATTTTGTGATAACTTGTTACATAGCAACAGAAAACTAATAAAAAGCAAGAAAAAGAAGACCAGTTCTTTACCCTTGTCACACACAGATTTCAATTTCAAATGGTGTAGCAGGTTAAATGATGGCCCTTCAAAAAATCTGTGTCCTAATGTCTAGAATCTATGAATGTGACTTAATGGGTCTTTACAAATAAAATTAGTTAAGGATCTCAAGGTTAGATCATCATTATCTGCATGGGCCCTAAATCCAGTGATGTGTCCTTGTAAGAGACACAGAGGACAGACGGAAGAGGCAGCAGTGTGAGTGTGGAGCAATGCCACAAGCCAAGGAGCGCCTGGAGACACGGGAAACTGGAAGAGGCAAGGAATGGAATCTCCCCTAGAGCAACTGGAGGGAGTGTACCCCTGCTGACAACTTGATTTTGGACTTCTGACCTTCAGAACTCTGGGAGAATAACTTTGTTATTTTAAGCTACCAAGTTTGTGGTAATTCATAGCAGCCCTAGGAAACTATTACTGATGGAATAAACATTTTATAGGTAAAGACAAAATCCATAAAATAACTAGAATAGGATACTGGAGAATATTTTTATAATCTTAAAGGGTAGAAGGATTTTTCTTAATACAGCATCAAAGCCAGAAACTGTAATGATGAATAGATTCCACTACATAACATTTTTCTTCAGTTCTTTAAGGAAAGATTGAAAACTATATTCAGGGACCGCTGGGTGGCTCAGTCGGTTAAGTGTCTGACTCTTGATTTCGGCTCATGTCATGATCTCATGGTTCATGGGTTCAAGCCCCATGTCGGGCTCCATGCTGACAGCTTGCGGGGCCTGCTTGGGGTTCTGTCTCTCCCTCTCTCTGCCCCTCTATGGCTTGCACTCTCTTTCGCTCTCTCAAAATAAACTTTAAACACAAAACTATATTCAAATTTAAAAACTCCAAATGCATAAAAACTATTTGCAAAATATATCAGGAAAATGATTAAAAGTAGGCAAAGAACACAGAAATGTAAATGATCAATAACCACATAAAAGGATGGCGTAATCCTTGTAGTAATAAAAACCTATTAAAGTAAGATTTCTTACCTCTTTGACTAGCAAATATTTTAAAGCTTAACATTCAGCATTGGCCATGGTGAAGGAAAATGCATCTTCACACTCTGGACTGTATTAAATTGTTCAGACTTTTTGGAAGGCAGCTTGGAATATGTTAAAATTTCCAAGTACTCTTTGACTCAGCAACATGGTTTTAATTTTAATGATTTTTAAACATTTATATACATGGGGTGCCTGGTTGACTCAGTACAGCATGAATGCGGTTCTCGATCTTGGGGTCATGAGTTCAAGCCCACATTGGGTGTAGAGATTGCTTTTAAAAAAAAATTTTTACTTAAAAAAATTTATATAGTAAAATTCGTGTGTGTGTGTAGGTGTGTACTGTTTGTTCTCAGGATTTTTATATACACATAGATTTTCTTTTGTTACCAACACCACAGACAGGACACAGAACAATTTTAACACCCTAAACATCCCCTCACCCAGCAACATGTTTCAACTACTCATGTGTCCATAAATTCAAGACTGATTAAATATGTTATGATAATCCATATAGTGGAATTCAATGCTACCAGTGAAAGCAATAAAACAGATTAATATGGAAAGATAGCCACATTATATTGAGAAGTAAAAACACCTGATCAACACTGTCCTACAACTGAACCTACACACACACACACACACACACACACACACACAGAAAAAATTTCTAGAAAATATATTCATCAACTTAAATGGTTCTCAAATTTTAGGTGACAAGATTTTAAGGAACTTCGTCCACATTGTGCTTTACGATTTTGTATTGTGTGAACCAAATTAACACACATTACTTTCACAAAGAGAAGTAACATTAAAGTCATTTCCATTTTAGAAAATAATTTCAATTGAAGATCTGGGTACCTAAATAATGTAATAAACTAGTCAAAGTTCTGACTTACTTATAATTTGCAATAAGCTTAGATATGAATACCAGGTTTCTAGAGAATAAATATGAAGGCTCAAACCCAAGTAACATGGCCATAATTTTGGTGCTGGAATGGACTATGGGAGAAATGGAAAGATCTATATACCTGTACACATCATTATGAACTGAAAAATATTTTCCTTTGTCAACCTGGACATTTACCTTTCTACCTTTTCATCCTGTTCCTATTTCCATTAACTCAGCTCCCCTAAGAAAGATCTCTGGCCATCATCCTCCCTAATCTACTCTTTAAAAAGAAATAACCTTTCTTCTCTATCCATCCCATATTAATTTAAATTATATCTGTCTACAATTCAACTATGAACCATGACTTACTATGGTATGGATTTTGTCTGAAGTCTGATGAGAGGTACCATGGATTTATATTATATTTTAATCTACTTTAGAGGTTTATGTGGTTTCATGTAATACTAGGCTCCTAATTCTCCTGATTAGTCTTGAAAAAACTATTTTTTAGCTGTTTCCAGAAAGATTTGCAAGTGTAAAAGTTCAAAAACTCAAAAGTATTAGGAGTGGAAAAATATCTTTTGTTCATTTACACAAAGTTCAATCAGAGGAAGACTACTAAGTTTATAATCTTTTCAGGCATCCCTAGGGATAGCCTCAGTAACTTCATAATAAAGAAAATCTCATTTAAATCCTTTAAATGCTCTGCTTTTCTTCAAGAACTCTTAGATATTTAGGTTAAGGATACCTAGAAAACATTCTGTCAAAATACTCATCAATGTAAAAAGGTTGTTTTCTCTGCTTTCATACGTTTCTATTTCTCCTTACCTTTTGTTTTTCTTAAATGTTCAATTTTCATAGTAACATTTTTATTCTCTCCTGAATCTGTGGGCAACAGTCAACAGAATTCAGACTGAATTGCTATGCTGATTCATAAACAACCTTTACTCCAAGAATACATCTGTATCACCAAAGGCAAGGACATGTTTTCAATCCCTATCATGTAGTTTATTATTAATAAGAGAGAAAATCCTAGTTCTAAAAACAAAACAAAACTCCAGGGAATAGTTTTGGGACCCTCACAGTACGTTTTAATTTTAAAAGGTGAATGAAGATTAAAAATGTTGTCAGTAAAGACAATATGTATGTAAAATTTCACATGCAGTCACTAGATCCTATCATCACACATCTCTGCTATATTTTAGTATTAATCTATATTTAAGCTATTCAAGAGACATCCTATAGCTCATAAGAACTTCCCCTCCCAACCCTGTTCTCTGAATGCAGATTAACCTAACATTCCTTCTAAATGACTTTAAAGTATATTACTACTGTTTGATAGCTCTACACAGGTATATAAAGAAAAAGCCACAATGAAATGCTACAATGTAGATTAAAGACAAAAATAAATAGGACACTTACTGGTTCTGTTAGTGTGGTATCTTTCTCCAGGAACTGTACGACACAGTAGGCTAGCTAAAATGCAAGGGACAGTTTATAAATATTACTGAAAGAAATAACAGTGATGCAGGATTTTTATACTTAGTTAACACAAATGATTACCTCATTTTAACAAATTTTACTCTAACCCAATACATAACCATGAATATATTCACAACTGTGTCACTTGTTAAGCTTGAAAAGTAACTTATAGGTCAAAAAATGTTCTTTTTTCAGTAGTAACTTCTGAATGTAAGGACTACAGCTAACATTTTAGTTTTTCAGCAAGTTTCTGCATGTATACCTATGCTGATAGGATATTATTTACATACTCCTAGAGACTAAAATCGTTGTCCAACTACACTATCAGGGCTAGATGGAACATTCTGCAGATATGTGGGACTCATTCAAAGCCAGGGCCTAGGCGTTGGTGGTATAGTGGTGAGCACAGCTGCCTTCCAAAGTCAGGGCCTAGGCTAGAAAACAAGAAAACTGGATATTATCTCTCCTATATCTACATTAAAAGTGAATTGAGCTTATTTAATAAAGCTAAATATTGTAATACGTTTAAATTATAACGAAAGTTTGCTTTAATTTACAAAGCAAATTGCTTAATTATACCTAAAATTGCTGCCTTAATATTTCTCAGTTTCTCTGCCTTTATATCAGCCTTTGAAACAATGTTCATTTCATTTGAAAGTTGTCTGAAACTTACCTGAGCATGAAACAAAGCTAATCCTTTTGCAGTATGCATAGGAATAAGAACCTTCATTAGAAATTGTTTATGTTCTGCTTTCAGTGGCAATGCAAAGCCATTGATAATACTGGAGGGAAAAAAAGGCAGGGGGAAGGGTTAAGTAGTTACTACTTTATTTCCAAAAGTTATATCCATGAGTAAGTACCTAAGGAACACTGCTCTGCTTCAGTCCTGGTGTTGAATGACTTAGTCATCTTCAAACTACTTTATGAATTCTGTTCTTCTAAGTCATTCAATGATGCCAAAAAGAAAACTGGGACTGCCAATTAAAGTCCCAGGAAGTAATTTCTATCTTCATTTTCTAGAAAGCCTATCACTTTATGCATCATTGCCTTTATTTTCCTACCTAAAGCCACAGGAGAGTTAGTATCACAATGTTGTTAGAACTTTCAAAATTTTCTGAAGCAGAAGTATTTTCTGAAGTACATTCTGAAGTTTCTCTTACTTTGCTAAAAGATCTGAAATTAAGAAGTAGTTTTCTCCATAATCACTCTCTAACTATAAATAGAGGGGGCCTAATCTTCTCAAGTTAATATTGCTATGTGATGAATACAGAAAGCAAAATGTTCACATAAACTAAAAGGCTATAGATTCTTCTAAAAAGAACAGATTAGGAAGGGCCTATCAATATCTCAGCAAGAATTCTTATAACTTCATCAAAGATTCACTATAGTTTATTTCATTTCTTCCCAATCAGATCCTATAATTTCTGAGGCAGTCTGGCAAGATCAGGCATAAAACATGCCACAGCTTCAAAAGCAGGAAGAAGCCTATTCTAAAACAGATGTCTTGCATGGCAAGTACTTTAATATGCTGACCGCTTAAAAAGCTATAAAAAGAATTCAGTTGAGAAGCTATGTCTTGTGCTCTATATTTAAACTCTAAAATATAAAATAATTTCTCCAACCCCAGTAAGATTCTAATACATAAAACGTTCAAAGTTATTTAACTCTTAAAAAACAATGACCTACCTTCCTAATATTTCAAGGAGTTCAGCAACACCATTGAAATGTTCTGTTTCATATATAAACCTGAATTTAAAATAAAGACAGGTGTAATTAAAACTCAAACATTAGAAAACTAAATTAAGAGGCAGGAAAGTAGAGAAATCAATCCTAAGGGCAACTATAAGAAACCTACAAGTGTGCTTCAGGAATTCTTTGTAAGCTATCTTGCCCTAAACTAGTTACCTCTAAGCAATCTTATAAAATAAGGCCTAATTCCTATTAAGTCACATACACTTTTGCTATAATCTAGCTGCAGAGATAACAGAATATTATTTCACCTGGAAGATTTTATTTTACTTAAAAATGTATAAGAAAGATGGGTTTTCTCAAAGAAATACTTTTCAAAATAGGAAACCTCCACCCACAGGAAAATCTACGAGGTAAGGACCCAGATGGAATCAAGCCACTTTTATTCATAGTTTCTCTAAACCTAAACTACACAGGCTGTCTAGCTTTCCAAGATTAGGCTTGCTGTTAAAGCAGAAGTCATGAACTCAAATGACTACAGGACAGGGAAGTATCATGACTAGAGTAGACTTAGGAGGACAGAGACCTCAGGAAGATGCGGTCTCTCAAGGAGGCAGCCATTACTGATCTCGAATTGTTACATCATACGAATGCTAGCCTAATTCTGCCACATTTCCAAATAAACCAAGCCTGAAATGTGGTTACATTAAAGCAAAATCTCCTAATTAGAAGCAATTACTTAACAGATTATCACTTATAGTCAAAATATATACTCCATATAAATTTAGTTTTGCCAGAAAATCAAAACTACTTTCAAGAGCTATTGATTTAAATATTTACACACAATTTTTTAAACAAAAGGCTCAAAGAAGTAGGTAACTAGACATAAATTCTCCTCAATAAACCTTAAACATGAACATTGGTATTACCTATTCTAAACAGTCTTCATAACTATTGTCCACTTAGATGAGAAGTAAAGTTGCAAGTTTCGAAAAAGTTACATGCAATCACGACACCCACAAAACAGGCTAAAAATGACTCAAATACTTATCAACAGTTCAGTTATAAAAATTAAAGGAACTGGAATAAAAAGAAAACATGGAAGGGGAAAAGTGCTATATATGAATATATGACCAGTTTACCTGAGGAAAATGTTGTTAATTTGTTTTCTGATGAATGCTCTTAATCCAAGAAATTTCCCATAAATTCGGTGCAGAACAGTCTTCAGGAAGTCACGTTCTCTGGGATCTTCACTATCAAAAAGCTCCAGGAGCTTTAAAAAAAATCTGAGAAATTACTTTTTAAAAATAATTGAGCTAAAATTTCACTTTATTCTAATTTGATTTCAAGATAACCCATGAAATTTTTTAAAAAAATTTTAATGATTCTGCCTTATCAGGTTAATCTTATTCTTGCTAAATAATGAAGCTAAAGAAAAGTTTAAGGAGTATTTCTTTTCACTTCATTTCAAAAAACAACACATAAAAATATAAATACTTCAAAAAGTGTATAGTTTTGTTTTGTGTTTTTTTTGCTTTGCCACTCATTTAAAAATTCTATCCTCTTCTTGACTACTAACCATGGCTCGTAATTTTAGAGTTTTGAAATCTGAGAGATTTTTAATGCTTTTTGATAGTAATTCAAAACTACATACAAAAATCTTAAGCTTGCAAACTGCAAATCATTAAATAAATGAAGTTTGAAAATACACATGTGCAAATGAGTATTTCCTGTTTACTAGAAAGATTTATACAAACTAAAATTGTTTTCTGATTTTACACTAAAAATCAAGTCACCATGCCAACAGCTCAGAAATTAATATTTAATTAGTAGGAGAAAGTACTGGCAGATACATGCTAATAGAGTAAAAGTCATTCAGGAAATAATGAAATAGAGATGAGACTACAGATTTTTATTTAAAGTCACTTTAGCAACTGGCTGCAAAAGTTTAAACCAGTTCAAACTGGCTAATTCACCATTTTCCTCCTATACCTCTACACAACTCTTCAGCAAAGGCAGAATAAAGAGATCTTTGAAAAATTTAAAGTCAAAGCTCAAATTCCCATTTTTAAAATGGCAAAGAAACTGAATTTCTGCTGTCAAAAAATGGTATTACTGTATTTTAAATAAAACATTGGATTTTCTTAGGAAAAATTTTAAAGTAATTTCTCTATATAGAATATAATTACCTATATGAAATCATCAAGGAATTTTACATTCTGTACTTTGATATTGATAATTACAGTCAAGATGGCAAGCTCTGGACTCCTCCAAGTTCTTTTCCCATTCTGTCTTGAATTGTATGTGATTATTTACATATGCATCTCTTCTATTAGAGTGAATGTCTTTTGAGGGTTGTGATGACTTTAGTCATATTTACATACCCTTAAACAAATGTCTTGTTTATAGTCTGCATTCTTTGTTCACTAGGTTATTAAAGTCCTGAATGAGGCTCCAAACAAAAATACCCAGAGTATAAGAATTTGTGTTAATATACCTAATAAATTCAGTTCAAATTATTCTAATTAAAAATGGCTAACCTACTCACTTGAGACACTCATATTCAAGTTTCTGATGTTGGGTTTACTTAGAAGATAAGCTTGCAAATTAATAAAAGGGGCCCTTACTTGTTAAGGTTGACATGTTTAATTCAAGAATAAATGAATCTAGTATGAGTTGATCCTCAGGAGAAAAATATAAACTAGAGAATACCTGTTCGCCAACTGTTAAATCTATTTAAAGAAACGTATTTTGAAATACTGTAATCTAAATAATCTATTTATAAATATAAATTCATATAATAAAATGTACATAAAACTAGTCATCAGGAAATTGTTTCTTATTCTGGCTGTGATACTTATCTCTAACTTTGCTTTTAAGGGTAATTCATAACCTCTGAGCTTTTTCGTCACTGATAAAATGAAGAAGGCTGAAACTAATCTTGTGTCTTCTAAGTGTAGGGAACATTATGGTCAGAGAGTCTAGTTTGAATCCTGATTGTGCCATCTACTAGCTGTGTAAAATTAGACACACATGCTTTATATAAAAGCATATAAGGACAATGCCAGGCACATAAAAAGCACTCGGTAATTCTTAGCTTCTTTTCTTCTGAAATCCTATGATTTGAACATAACTTGGAATTATCCAAGTATTTTTTTTCTCTTGAAATATGAATGTCCAAATTTATACTTAATTTTTTCCTGTACTTTTAAGTCTTAAAATTACCACCTAATCAAATAATTTCAAAATACAAAAGCTAAGGATTCTCTCATATACTATTCATAAAGAATAATATGAATACATCACAGAAGTGATCTATGAAAGCACAGCAATATAAACTGCTAGGAACAAATTACTGGGCTTTGGTTTCTCGGATAATTCAGGTATTTAGAGTATAAAGTAGAAGTTTTCTTCTTGTTTCTCTTCAAACCCATGGAATAAGCCAGCAGCAGAAATACCTCAAGCTCTAGTTCCTTAATATACTCTATTCCTTCTGTAGCACACAAGAGCTACCGAAGGAAATAAATATGCATTCATCTGCAATTACCAAAATCACAAAGTTCTATTTAATCTGATTTTTACTTGTGAATGAAATGTAAATTTTACTGTTAGCACACACCCAATATTTCTTTGTAATTTATGAAGAGTTGCTTGAATGGTTGAAGGACATATTCCTGACAATATTCTTCATTGATCAATACACTAACAGCAATTAGTCAGAATACTTTATGTGAGGTCAGGTGTCGCTATAAATGATGAAAACTGAACTCTAAATAAATATGCGGAACTCATGTTTGTAGAATCTTTATTATATGACAGTGGTAAGAGGGTAGGAAAGGTCCTCGTAATGATTTTAGTCCTCGCCTCCACACTGGGTTCATTGCTACCTTTTGACTCATCTCCTACCTTTCTTGAAAGTGCAAATAACTCTAGAAGAGAAGAGCATCAAATTCCTAATGAGACCTTACATACTGATAAGTATTTCCAAAGAGAAAATAAACCTGCAAAGATTTGGTCTACTTCACCACAATCCTGTCTAGGGCCAGGCAGTTCCCCTCAGTTAAAGATAGGCTTTTACATTGTTGAAAAGACTTTGAAGATTAAAATAAAAATGAACACATTCCGAAAAATTAATTTTCAGTATGTAGTTTCCAAAAAATAATAGCTTATAACTAATTTATAAAACAAAAGAAGGTATCCCATTATGTTTCATTCACTCTATCTCCTTTTCTTCTTAAATATCCCATTTATCTGCGGTTTAGGAACTGGGAGGCTAGAATGCCCAAGGTGCGAAGGGGAAGGAAAAAGGAAAGGTCATTGGTTAATTGTAACCGATAACAGGAAAGGAGCCGAAGCCCAAACTCCTAATGGTGATTCCATTTCTGTTTTTCCTCTGTCATTTCAAAGTTACAATGCTTAAAACATACCCCAAAGTTCAAGTTCAAAGACTTAAAAATTTAAAAGAAAGCTTCTTGCCCTTTGATTGAATGGTCATACCAAATTTTCTCAGATGGTCCAAAAAGGCTTGCTTTTCTGGTCTTTATAAAATAACTGTAAGAATTCAGGATTGGATGTAATTCCACTGATGTCATTAGAAGCTCACTCTTGTTTAAAATACTCTCGTATTCTCATAGCTCCTTCACTTTTACCCTAATTGTCTGGCAAGAGTATTAAACGATGTTAAAGTAAAATAAACCATTTAAGTTTTGACAGACTATTTCAATCACAAATTAATGAATCATTGCTAAGATGAACCCAAGGCAATTTAAGACATAAGAATTCCTTACCTGCTGTACAAATTTCTGGTCAATGTATCGCTTTGCAATGCTAGGCTGGAAATCAGGGCTCTCCAAAAATCTTAAGAAGAATTCATACACCAACTATGAGAAAAAGTCAAATAAAAACTAAGATGATGCCTATAAAATTTTACCCTATTAATCACTTCATACCAAACATACCTCCCCTACCAACCTAGGAGGGAGATTTCAGAGCTCATTAGAAAATGTGATGAGTTGGTAACATTTTTTAAAAAACTAAATATATATTCACAATTTGGTCTCCTAAGCTGGTAAATTTGGGGGTTAATTGCTTCACATCACTTGTTGAAACTGTAATTACAGGAACTACAAAATAAATATTTTGCCTAACAAAATATTTAACTAAGAAAGACTGTTTTGTCGTCCATACTCACTGGGAACATGTTCATTTTCCAGTGGACTCCTAACCCACTTCAATTTAATTTCTAGAGTTCTTTAAATATAGATCAGAAACTTACAGGTAAGAATAAACTAGATTGCAAGGGCTGGTGTATCAATAACAATAAAAAGAAAACCTTCACGTCTTTCTATAAAACTATAGTGGGGCAAACAATTAAATCAAAACCAGCATACCTTATCTACACTTGGGAAGTAATGAACCAAATTATGTAAATTCAGGGTTCAGGAAGGAATGTCTATTTACCAAGGTGAATAAACTAGGAAGTCACAGCAGGACTTCTACTTAAAAAGGGCCAAGCATTTTAAAAGTAGCAAAAAATGTTCACTTGCTACCACAAATCAGAATTAAATAAAGTAAGGTTTAGTTCAACTTGCTTCCATCACACCTACATCTGTCTTTCAAGAAGAGAGGAAAATACACTAACGTTCTTTTATTGTAACCTAACAGCTCATAAAAGACAGGAGTATAGCCCCTGGAATTTAAAGTAAGGAATTTGCCTTACTTTATTAGCTACTGAAAAACATATTAATCAAGCATCCTAAACATAAAAAAGGAAGATTATATCCTAAAGCAAAAACAGTCATTCAATAAACAGGTATAGTTGGGCCACATATAGAAGGGAGAAAAAAGGGGCACCTGAATGGCTCAGTTGGTTCAGCATCCAACTTCGGCTCAGATCATGATCTCACAGTTTGTGAGTTTGAGCCCCACATTCAGGCTCTCTGCTTCAGAACTTCTGTCCTCCTCTCTCTCTGCCCCTCCCCCGGACTCTCTCTCTCTCTCTCATTCTCAAAAATAAACATTAAAAAAAAAAAAGATTGCTATAATAAATTTACAGACTTTACAACACACACAAAAAAAGCATTACCAGATCTGGGGCTTTATCACTCACCACACAATAACAAATTTTTATTATTTTATTCAATTATTTTATTCAATAATATTATACAACAGTTTTAGGAACAAATATTATTTGTGTTTGATGCATCTTTTTTGCCCAGCTGTGCAAAAGGAATGATGCTTATCTGGTCTAATTATTATCTTTTAATTTTCATGTTAAGTGTGATATGGTAACAAGAAAACAAATTGGTATCAGTTTTATTTGTAAATAATCTTCTAATCAACTAACTATGTAGATAATTTTGCTTTGGAGTACACACATGCAAAAAAAATCTACAAAAATTATCAGAGTCCTCTGAAGAGTAATACAGTCTCATGGACTGCTACACAGGTTCACTGGCACAACTGTCCAGTGCCCATTTTCATGTCCAATACTGGCCTACTGTGGTAAGTTCCTACTTCTGGTTATTGGCATAGAGCTCCTAAAACCCTTGGAATTTCCTGAGTGATAAGGGTAAGAGGTGCATCTTTTGTTATAAGAAGCCCCTTTCAATCATGCCTGAGTTTAGGCTAATGAGATGACTGTAGAAGGATGAAGCCTGCTTATCACAGCAACCAACCCTATGATAAGAGGGTTGAAACTTTCAGTCCCAAACCCCATCCTCCAGGGAGGGGAGAGAGACTGGAGACTGAGTTCAATCACTGATGGCCAGTGATTTAACGGATCACGTTCACCTCACGGAACCACCATCAAAATCCTCAACAAAGGGGTTTGGAGAACTCCTGAACTCCTGGGTTGGTGAAGACATCAAGGTACTGGGAGGGTAGTACCATGGAGCCCCTTCTCCATACTGTGATCTATGCATCTCTTTCATTTGGCTGTTCCTGACTTGCATCCTTTATAATAAGCCAGTAACAGTAAATGAAGTGCTTCCTGTGTTCTGTGGGCAGTTATGGCAAATTATCAAACCTGAAGAGTGGATTGTGGGAACGAACCCCAGACTTGAAGCCAGTTGGTCAGAAGTACAAGAGGCCCAGACTCCTCTGACTGCCATGTGAAATGGGGTGTGGCCCCATGGGACTGAGCCCTTAACCTGTGGTATCTGTGGTAACTCTGGGTCATCAGTGTCAGAAATGAATAAATTATAGGACACCCAGTTGGTATCCACAGAGAAGTGGAGAATTTCTTGGTGCAGAAAATCCACACATTTGGTGTCAAAAGTGTTATGGGTAGAGGAAACAAGTTTTCCTTTTAGCTACATACAGTGGGAATGTTATTAGGCACTGTACAGCCCCAAAAAGCTTATTCACTTGTTAGGGAGGTGAGACAAAATTAAACATATAAAATGGTATATATGCAACAATTATATGGCACAGACTATGAGTGGAGGAGACATTTAGAAAAGGGCAACAGCACTGTGGAATAAAGTCAGCAGGAAAAATAAAATCAGCAGGAGGAAAATGCAACTTGGGCCCTACATTTGATCTGACTTTGGATAAGCCAAAAAGAAAAAGAAGGGCTTTTATAGAAAGGTAGGACATGTCTTGAGCACGAGATATAGGGTATGGGTTGATGGGTATGGAATCAGAGACTCTGAAACTTTATGAAAATCCCTAGTTAAGTGTAAGTTAAGATTTGTGGTGAGGTGAGACCAGGTTAAACAGGAGTCAAGTACAGCATGCATTAGCCTATATACTCTACCTCTTAAGATCTACATCAGATATACAGGGCTTAAGGCTTAATACTATTAGGAGTAATTATGTATCTTTTGGGAGATTTGCATGACATCCAGCTGAATCCTCTAAATCACACATTCATTTGAAACCTGTGCCTATCACAGATACACATTAGCATTTCTTACAGAGTTTTCATCTCCGCCAATTACCTGACACAGTGAATATTAAGGGACCAGTTAAGATAGCAGCAAACTGCTATTATGCAGCCAACTTAGCAACAGCGAAGAGACAATAACAAAAGGTTATCTAAACACATGTTGAGTAATGTGAAACCGAAGTAAAAGAATTGGTAGTGATCTACAGAGCTGACAATCTTCAAGATGGCCATTAAGACTATGCTTCTATAAAATTGTACACTGTCCCCACTGTCACTCTTTCTAAACCCTTTATCCTGCATTACTTTTTTCTTGTATTTATTACACCTTGACATAGTATTATTATTTAATCTTTTCCACTAGACTATAAAGGATTTTGCTTACTGGCTCAATACATTACCCCCAATATGTAGAGCAATGCCTGGAACATAATATTTCCTGAATGAATAAAAATCACAGTTGTTCAGAGACAATATATTTTTGTATAAATACTGGAGTTTTTCTATGTTCTTATATATGAAAAAATAATTTGCTCCAAGAATCTAAGAAATAGTGCTGCAAAGAACAATAGATACTTGAGCAATGCATTAATTTTTCTAGTAAAATGGCAAACTTCACATACGTTCCTACTTCTATGATCCAAAAAATACCCTAAAAAGTAAGTAAAAAATGTAAACAGTTAACTAAAAAGGGTAATCTTACCATTCTACTCCATAATGACCGTATCTTTACTAAGGTTTAGTTAAAATATATAAAATTCTGATCTTCATCAATAAAAGATTTTAGAAAAAGGCACAGCAAAAACAGCAGAGATGATTCAAGTATCTGAAAATGAGATCTATACACAAAGCTAAGAGGACTGGAAATGTTTGGCCCAGAGAGGCAAAAGACTGAGAAGAGACTTTCACAAACTGTAAATACACAAAAGACTGTCTTCAAGGAATATGGCCCAACGTTTTCCAAACCCTTTTAAGAGGAAACTAATTTAAATGGGTTGTAAAGTGGATTTAATATATGAAAGAATTCATGTAAGACTCAACATATACTGAACTAAATGAGATATTTTGTATTAAGTGACTGAACAATGAATGTGACCAAGAGCTATTTGGATGTGAAGGTGTAGGCTGTAAAATGTGTAGGTTTCTAATTTAAATTTCTAATTATAAAGATCACAAAGAAGAGCTTCTGGTCCCTAAAATACAGGTTATCCCTAAAAAGGTCTATGTTATAGTCAGTACCCCAATAATTACATCTTAAGTATCTGTGCCACTAAAGAAAATAACTGATACAAGAAAATTAAAATACTGCATGATCTGCCTGTATTCCAGGCTAGTACAGCAGCGAAGCATCCCTAATTACCTAGAAGTCAGCACACAGAAAATTATAATCTTGTTGGTCCTCAATAAATACAAAATACTTAGGAAAGAAAATAATTTATAACTGTTAATGAATAGTTGCCATATAATACATTTTATAAATTAAAAGATATGATCAATCCCCCAATAGTGAAACAGTTCTTTTTTTCCTTTCTTCTTTGTTTATTTAATTTATTCCATTATTCCAATGCTCATTAGTATTTCCATTACAGTATGGAAAAAGAGTAGAAAGACAAAAATGATAAATTAGCACATTTTTAGGAAATTCATGAACCGGGTTGGGGAAATAAAAACTTGAAAGGTGTTGAAATTACTTGTGATTATTCCTTCTCATTAACTAAATATAATGCTTATTTTACATCCTATCAAATTGATTTATGAAATCAAGTATCTGATAAGCTAAATGTAAGATGTAAACTTCTGGGGCACCTGGGTGGCTCGGTCAGTTAAGCATCCGAGTCTTGATTTTTGGCTCAGGTCATGCATGATCTTACAGTGTGAAACCAAGCCCCATGTCTGGGCATGGAGCCTGCTGAGATCTTCTCCCTCCCCCTCTGCCTGCGCTCCCTCCCTCTCTCTCAAAAACTGACTAAATAAAAATAATAAATAAAATGTAAACTTCTAGTATAAAACAAAAAATTCCTGGTGAGTTGATTCAACGTATGTTATGAACAAAAAACTTTCAATGAGCAAATTTCCTCAGTGCTACAACTTTTTACAATGTCATTTATCAGAGAAGCTTTAATATTCCACCCTACAAAAAGATGATTAAAGGGGCACCTAGTTGGCTCAGTCGGTTGGGCATCTGACTTATAAATCTTAAAATTTTTAATCAACGTTTGCTAATCCTAGGATTCCTCTTCATATGTGTGCTAGACAAAATAAATAAATGAAGCAGACTATTGCTTAAAATGTCACAAATCATGTAGAATATAATTTTTTTTCTCTTTTTTTTTTAAAATAAAAATAAAATGGGGGCACCTGAGTGGCTCAGTCAGGTGAGCATCCGACTTTGGCTCAGGTCATGATCTCGCGGTTTGTGAGTTAGAGCCCCGCATCAGGCTCTGTGCTGACAGCTCGGAGCCTGGAGTCTGCTTCAGATACTGTCTCCCTCTCTGCCCCTCCCCTGCTTGTGCTCTGTCTCGGTCTCTTTCAAAAATAAACAACATTAGAAAATAAATAAATAAACAAACAAAATAAAAATAAATAAAATGGAATGACCACTAAAAAATATAAGTCCTGGCAAAATAAAAATAAGCAATGTAATCGGAAAAGCTAGCACCCATATATAAAAGCAAGATTCCTCTCTACCTTCTAAGAACTATACAGAAAATAGCTAATGTTGCTGATTATCCATCCTATTGTCATTAAATATATATCCTTTTTCCTTTTACTTAAGACACTCTTCACTCCAATGGTTCTAGCCTATAGCAAGCATTGTTGGTTGGCTAATATAATATCCATTCCCTTCCTCTTGTCTGTCTCTAATACTGAAGCTGGCAAAACTAAATATTCACTGTCCATCCACCTTTCAACTAGAGTAAAGGAAAAAGAGAATGGTAATAAGAAAGATGAAAAACAATCCAACAGAATAAAAAAATGAGATTTTAAAAATCCAATATTTTAAGAGAAAGTAAGAGACACAGAAAGATAAGAAGAACCAACATATGAAAAGCTGGCATCCCCAGAGAAGAAAAAAAAAAAAGCAGTACAACAAAAGAAATACTAAAAACCATTACTGAAGAAACTTCAGAAATAAAAGTGGGCTTTTATGGTGAAAGAATACTATTCAAATGAGAAACTTTATCTAGAAAAATAAACACTTATGTATAACCAGTAAAGCACTTGGCCATTAAAGGGACAACATCCTTTACAGACATCCAGGCCAAAAACCACGTCTTTATAAAGGCAAAGAAAATCAGAACATAATGGAATAACATATTTAAGGTACCTAGGGAAAGAAGATGAATCAAGGATTTTAAATCACATTGGTCTTTAAAAAGAAAATCTACAAACTGCTATTGTACATACAAAAACTCAAGGAATAATATTCCCATGAGTTCCTCTACTAAAGAATGAGTTCCAGGGGCACCTGGTTGGCTCAGTCAGAAGAGCATGTGACTCTTGATCTTGAGGTCATGAGTTTGAGCCCCATGGTGGATGTGGAGATTACTTAAAAAAAAAAAACAAAAAAAACAACAAGCTCCAAATTATCAAGAAATGATCGGAGGAACTTTGACATAAGGATCGATGGTAAGATTAAATATTTTACCTGTAGAGCTAAGAACAAACAATGGGCATAAAGGTGACAGAATAGTAATATACAATTAGTTACATGTTCTAACCACATAGGTATTATACAATAATAAAAATATAAAGTTGGGGGAGAGGATGGAGAAGAGTGTATGGAAAGTAGAAGCTTTCAATTGTTATGCAAGTATTTACTGTGAAAGTAAAAGGATATTACTTTATGTTATATGCTAGAGAAGAATGGAAGTTAGGGAAGAGACTACTTAATCATTTCAGTATTGTTAATTCTAGGAAAGCAATAAACTAGCTACAAGAGAAAGAACCCAGGGTATCATATAAAGGTTATCAGCATAAAGGCAACAATAAGAGCAAAAATATACTTCTTCCCACATACCAAAGGTAATTATCTTTTAAGAAAACAAGGGGAGAGAAAAGAAAAACATACAGTTTAAAAAACTGTGCTAGGTTCTGTGCAAACATTATCCCATTCAATCCTTAAAGAATCCTTATTTATCCCAGTTTCATAAAGGAGGAGGCAAAAGAGTTAAGCAGCCTAACTAAGGTCATATAGGTAGAAAAGTATCAAAACTATGATTTAAGTAGAGGTCTGTCACCAGAATCATTTCGATTTACCATGCTTTGTAATGATAATAATTCTCTTACTTGTTAGAATTTGTATATATAAACTTTTGTTACCTTTAACCAAGGCATATCTGTACCTGTATAATTACACTTTTAAAAACTCACTTATGAGGGCTAAAAAAGAAAAAGAATGGCCAGTTGAATTATTTGGAAGATCTGTTTTACTGGTGTTATAATGAAGCTAAAAAGGTATGAATTAAACCTCATTAAAAATTGGTATGTATTTATTTTAGGGCCATAGACTATATTTAGGAGAGGCAGTAAAGCTTTTAAAAATTAAGAGCAAGTACTTTGGAGTAATACTTGAGTTATAAACCTAATTCTGCCACTTACTATTTTTATAAACTTGGGCAGGATTCTTAATCTCTTCTAGCTTCATCTAAGCTTATCTATAAAATGAACAATATTATGATGTTACCAAAAGGATTAGATAAGATAGGTATATAAAGCAGTTGCCACTATCTCTGAAACATGGTAAGTGCTCAGTAGTCATTTGTATTGCTCTAATTAGCTAATCATGATCAACAGTCTTATAAATGAGTACCATTGATCATATGTAGACACATACATTAAATTCTCTAGAAAAACCCATCACTGTGTTTGCCTGCAGATTTCAGGTCATTAATATTATTTTTAAAATATAAACATTATCTGAGGCATTAGGCAAGAATCCTTTGAACTTTTACTTTCTCCCTCAGAGCCTTGCTTATTTTAAAAAGTAAGAAAGTGCATCTGAATATTCTCAGAATATTTTAATGAGACATTTGGGGGAACAAAAATAAATGATCATAAAGACTAGATATATAAAAACATGTGCAAAAGAAACACTAAACACATATGAGTATAGTTTATGGCTATAATGGAATCTTTGTTAACAGTTTGTAAGTATTGTAAGATAATCTACCCTGAATCCTATTCTAAAGAGTTCTAGTACTAAAGTATCAACTGAGGTAGTGTCAATGTGATTTTACTGAGTGAACTCTAGATGACATTATATTAAAGCCACATATTTGAGGGGGGGGATGTTTAAATGAAGTAGTTAGAGCTAGACAGAAACAGGGAAGGTTTAATGGAAGAACTGATCCTGCCTACATAAGAAGTTTTTACTACCAATTTTCCAATGACTCTGAGGAGTGAACTGTCACACAATGGCATTTAGGTCAAGAAGACTATCCCTTTCTCAGTCTCAACTAAAAAGACATGCTCCAGAGAGAGACTTCTGAAATGTCAAAGTGAACTTGGTGAACTTGCTGACCCATAAAAACAACCCAAAACAATTTGAGCTGCATAAGAATAAGTGAATGTGAAGGTAGATCAGTAGAGATTATTCAGTTTGAGGGGCAGAAAGAAAAAAAGAATGAACAAAAAAGGAACAGAGCTTCAGAGATCTGAGGGACACCTTCAGTCATACCAACATACACACACATATTGGGAGTCTCAGAGAGGAGAAAGAGGAAGAAAAAATATCTGAAGAGGTAATAGCTAAAACCAACTCAAACTTGATGAAAAATATTAATTACACAAAAACTCTTACTGGAGCTCAATGAACTCCAAGTAGAATAGAGCCAGAGATCCACATCTACACAAATCATAATCAAAAGTGACAGAAATTAAAAACAGAAAATATTCAAAGCATCAAGAAAAAAACAACATCACACATATGAAGTCCTAAATAACAACTGACTTGTCATCAGAAAACAAGGGACACCAGAAGACCCGTGGGATGACATCTTCTAAGTGTTGAAGGAAAAGGGTAGTTAAGAATTCTATATCCAGCAAAACTCTCCTTCAAAAATGAAGGGGAAATTAAAACATTCCCAGATAAACAAACACTGAGAGAATTCACTAACAGACCCGCTCTACAAGAAATACTAAAGGGAACCCCTCAGGAAGAAATGAAAGGATACCCACAAGAAGAAATAAAGAGCACAGGTAAAGGTAAGTACAAGTGAACCTTGAGTAATGCAGGGGTTAAGGGCACTGACCCTCCCCACCCCGACTCAGTCAAAAATCCACATGTAACTCTGGACTCCCCCTAAATTTAGCTACTAATAGCCTACTGCTGACAGCAAGCCTTACTGGTAACAGAACTGATTAACATGTATTTTGTATGTTATAAATATTATATACCGTATTCTTAAAACTTATGTAAGCTGGAGAAAAAATGTTAAGAATATCATAAGGGAGAGTGCAAACTGGTGCAGTCACTACGGAAAACAGTATGGAAGTTCCTCAAAAAAATAAAAATAGAACTACCCTACAATCTGGTAATTGTACTACTGGGTATTTTTACCCAAAGAATAGGAAGACACTAATTTGAAAAGATATAGGCACTCCTATGTTTATCGCAGCATTATTTAGAATAGCCAAATTATGGAAGCAGCCCAAGTGTCCACTGATAAATGAATACAGAATATGGATGAAGAAGATGTGGTATATATACACGATGGAATATACAAAATATATAAAAAAGAATGAAATCTTGCCATTTGCAACAACATGAATGGATCTAGAGAGTATAATGCTAAATGAAGTAATTAGAGAAAGACAAATACCATAAAATTTCATTCACATGTGAAATTTAAGAAACAAAACAACAGAACAAAGAAAATAAGAGACAAACCAAAAGACAGATCTTAACTATTGAGAACAAGCTGATGGTTGCCAGAGGGGAGGTGGATGGGGGGGGATGGGTGAAACAGGTGAAGGGGATTAAGAGTAAACTTATCACAGTGAGCACTGTGTAAGGCACAGAATTGTTGAATCACTATACTGTATACCAAAAACTAATATAACACTGTAGGTTAAGTATACTGGAATTAAAATTTTTTTTTTTAATATTGTAAAGACGAGATAATACATTTACAGTACTGTACGGTATCAAAAAAATCTGCACATAAGCAGACTCATGCAGTTTAAACTCATGATGTTCAAGGGTCAACTATACATAACATAAAAGCATAAATGAATTTTATTTATAACTCATTTATTCTACTGCTCTACAAGACAATCACATAAAGCAGTAATTACAAAATTGTATTGGTGGGCATGTGTAAAGATCTAATTTGTATGACAATACCACAAATAATACCACAAAGGAGGTGGGGGAGGGAATGGAGGTATATTGGACCAAAATTTTATATACTACTGAAATTAGTGGTATTCAACCAAAACAGATTGTTTTAAGATGCTAATTGTAATCCTCAGGGTAACTACTAAGAAAATAAAAAATACAGTTAAAAAAACAAGGGAATTAAAATGGTACCCTAGCAAATACCTATTTAATATAAAAGGCAGTAATGGAGAGTAGAGAAACAAAAAGGCATACAACATATAGAAATAGCAAAACGGCAGATGTAAATCCTACCTTATCTGCAATTATATTAACTGTAAATGGATTAAACACTCCAGTCAAAAGGCAAAGACTGTCAAAACTGATTACAAAAACATGATCCAACTTTATCAAGACAAAATGTATATTCAAAGGAACTGATTAAAAGGAAAAGGACTGGAGAAGATATATCATGCAAACAGTAACCAAAAGAGAGCTGGAGTGCCTACACTAATAACAGACAAAATAAATTTAAGAAACCATCTAGAGTTATAATAAGGACAATACATACAAAAGATATAACAATTATAAACATAAGCAGCTAATAATAGGGCCCTGAAATACATGAAGCAAAACCTGACAGAACTAAAGAGAGAAATATAAAATTCAACAATAAGTTAGAAACTTTGTATCTTACTTTCAATAATGAGTAGAATAAAAGATTAAAAAAGAAAAAGAGGACTTGAATCACATTATAAACCAATTAGACCTAACAGATTTCTACAGTATGCTCTACCCAACAACAGAATACATTCTTCTCAAGCACACATGAAACATTCTCCAGAATATACTGTATGTGAGGCTCTAATACAAGCTTCAATAAACTTAAAAGCATTAAAAACATTCAAAGTATATTCTCCAACTACCATGAAATAATTAGAAATCAGTAACAGAAAGAAATGTGGCAATCACAAATATGTAACAAGTAAACACATTCCTTAGTAATACAGAAGAAATCACAGGAAAATTAGAATTTATTTTGAGGTGAATGAAAACAAAAACACAACTTATCAAAATTTATGGGAAACATGTTAAAACAAAAACTTGTACGTGAATGTTCATAACAGTTCTCATTACAATAAGCCAAAACACCCATCAATTGATTAATGGATAAACAAAATATGGTATATCCAGAAAAGGAAGTATCATTCAGTCATTAAAAAGAATGAGGTATGGACATAGGCAACAACACTGATGAACTTTAAAAATACTATGTTAAATAAAAGAATCCAGACACAGAAGGCCATATATGATACGATTTCATTTATATTAAATATTCAGAACAGGTAAAGCCATAAAGACAGAAGGTAGATTAGGAGTTGTCAGGAACTGTGAGAATAGGGGAATGGGAAGTGACTGCTAATGTGAATGGGGCTTCCATTTGGGGTGATAAAAAAGTTCTAGAACTAGACAGTGGTAATGGCTGCACAGCATTATGAATGTAGTTAATGCCACGAGTAGTACACTTTAAAATGGTTTAAATGATAAATGTTAAGTGTATTTTACCTCAAAAAAAGTGAAATACAATATTTTGGGGAAAAGAAAATGATGAGCAAACACACTAAAAGTCAAATGTTTTCCATAGACACTCAGATCTAAAAGAGAACAACCATGATTTCAGCAGAATATCATAAATGTAAAAACTGTCAATATATAATTATGTTTCATACTTGTATGTGAGGCCAAGAGGCCTCAAGCGTGGGTTCATCCTCTTCTGGATCAAAATCTGGATTATCACTTGGAGGAAGAGTACGGAAGATGTTAGCACTGATCTGTAAAGAAAACGAATTTAGATTTATACTCTTTGTTGTACAACTAAACAATGTAAAATGAAATATTTTAAAGATAACTTTAAGAAAAAAGTTGTGACTATAAGCCTAGTTCAAAACCTGTAAACCTCATCAAGATAAGAAGTCAGGTATTTGTTTCTCTTTTTTCTATCCCATAACTATGACTTCTTCAAATGCCAACCTGCTAAAGATTACAGATTACCTCTGGATTCCTCTTCCTTAAATTACAAGTTGTTCTTTCCCAAGTTTTGCTTAAACGGAAAATAAAAAATAAATAAATAAATAAATAAATAAATAAATAAATAAATAAATAAATAAATAAAAAGGGAGGAAGGGAATTCTGGGGAGAAAACCATGAAGTTCCTAAGTCTACCTATCCCTAACTTGATCCTTTTCATCTTTCTACAATTCCCTCTCTATTCTAATCCAGCCATTTACTTACCTTACAATCCAAAAGAGTTTGATAAAAGATCTCCATTCTTATACATACACACAACAGTAAGGAAGAGGGGTAGGAGGGCAGAATACCCTCAGTGCTATTACGGACATAGTTTATAATATCCCACTGGTGATTTAATGTATTTCATCTATTCTGAGCCTTTTAAATTTTTATTTATTTTTTAATGTTTATTTATTTTTGAGAGAGAGAGAGAGAGAGAGAGAGAGCGCGCGCACAAGCTGGGGAGGGGCAGAAAGAGAGCGACAGAGAATCCCAAGCAGGCGCTGCACTGTCAGCAGAGAGCATTATGCGGGGCTTGAACTCACAAACCATGAGATCATGACCTGAGCTGAAGTTGTACACTTAATCAACTTAGCCACCCAGGTGCCCCTGAGCCTTTTTTTTTTTTTTAAACATATTAATCTCTCTAAAATCAGGATGCTGACTCTTCATTTCAGATTCAATGAAATACAATATTTAAAATTTCATCATTCACACTGTCTTAGCACCAAGGTAAACTAACACATCTTTGCTCTTTAGCAAAGGTTAGACTGTGGTGCTAATCTTTGAAGAATGATGAACAACTGAGAAACCACATGGTTTATTTAGCAAACACTTAAGGCCATACTATTAAGAAGTTGGTCACCTGAAATAAACTATCTGGGGAATAAAGGATGAGACAAGAGGTCATAGGTGGTGCAAATTTCCAACTATTCTTATGAAGTGGCATCTATGGTCAGCCAAATAACTGCTTCCAGTCAATTACTATAACCGTAAGACTTAGAAAGTAATAACCTAGAATTTGATCTGCTAGAACTCAAAGCCAGTACATGAGGGCAGAATAGTTTGACAGATATCAATTTCACAAAGAATGGCATGAAGTCACAGATAAAACATGAAAAGGAAATATATCCCATTCAGAGGGCATAATTTGCCTTTGAGATCATACTTATTATTGGCAGTAAAAGAAAAAGTTAACTTTGTTGTGCCACCAATAAAATTAACTATATATAACAAATATACATAAGAGCTTTATAGGGCCAAAAGCATGAGTTAGCGTCATGCTTGTCTAGAAATTAAGTACCCAGAAGTTAAAAAACAAAAAACAAAAAAAGAAAGAAAGAAAAACACACACACCTTTTTTTCTTGGAGAAAGAAATTAAATCCCAGAATTTATTAGTATAGAACAAACTGACTCAAACATTTGAGTACTTCTGATATCTAAATATTTAAATACCTTCAATATTCAAGTCAATAACTTTAGGTAATCTTTATACCCAACATGGGGCTCGAACTCACAACCCCAAGATCAAAAGTTGCATGCTCTACCAACTGACCTAGCAGGCATCCAAGTCAGTAACTTTACAGAGATTAAAATAAAGTACCTTTTTCCAGGATTTTTAAAATTCCTGAATACAAACCATCTGATTTACCAATCAGTAAATTGGAAATACTGTTTTTTCCCCTGAACATATTTTAAATGATAAACACAAAACACAAAACAAAATGAGTTTATCAGTATTTAATACTTCTGTTTTCAAACTGTCACTTAATTTTTACAGTCTACTGAGAGTCTAGGAAGCAATCTGCATTTTGATTAATGTTCCTTGTATAGCTAATCTTTTAAAACTTCTTTAAGGAGCACTGGGTGTTGGATGTAAGCCAATTTGACAATAAATTATATTTTAAAAATAAAATAAAAAAATAAAAATAACATTAAAAAAACAAAAAAAACTTCTTTAAGGCTTTTCATTTTTGAAAAAAAAAAAAAATCATCCCAAATTTTCTGGTGCAAATGCGATGAAAAAAAAACTCAACTAGTATAACGGGGCCAAATTAAACACAATTTGTTCTTCCCCCAGAACATATATTAGCCAAGGGGAAGGAAATGAAGACAACTACAAATTATACTTGTTATAAACTTCTATACCCTGGTAACATCTAAGCTTCAATTATGTATTCAGTGGCTCTCTAATTACTCCGACTACATTTTTTGTATTTTGGTACTATGCACCAAAATACAAAAATCGCAAATCCTAAACAAACTTTACTGTTTGATGGAGAATAAGGTTGAATTATTAGTATCCTAAACAACCTTACCTTAATAAAGTTGGCAGTAATCTATTCTTCAGAGACTTCATAAACTTATGTTATTTACCTTTTTAAAGGTCCTGAGTTTTTATTAAAATTCAAGTGCTATTGAATCTATAAATATATTAAAATAGTCTAAATAATACATTTTTTAAGACCTGACTCCTTTACCTACCCTGCTGAAATGTGGAGTCCAATAGTTTTTCATTGGTCTTCTCTCTCTGCACTTTAGACATTCTCCCTTAGTGACAATTCAGCTCTATGACAATCACCTATCAATCTGTATAATCTTAAGCCTACATGTTTCTCCTAAGCTCTGGATCTGCACTATGCAATATGACAGCCACCAGCCATTGAACTATTATAAGACAGCATCAGTGGAATGAATGGATAATCTTTCAAATGGACTAGTTAAAAAACATTGAGTACACTGATTATTGTATATTTATTAAAAATCAGTCTCAGTAATTCAAAATTACACCTCAGATCTTACTTGAATTTATAGAAATCTGAGGAACTTAAGTCTAGAAGGCTTACCATTTTTACTATATCAGAATACGCTGATTCAACAATTACACCACGATTAGTTGAAACATACTCAACCAGTTCATTCAGTGTTGCCCTTTTAATTTCTTTGCTCTTCAAGTCTGAAACAGAGTCCATGAAATCAAACAGTATACAACACTGCTGCAACTTCTGACAGAAAAGCTCTTGTTGTTCATTGGAAGTGGCATCTATAAATAAAAATAAAGAAAAACTTAGAAATAACCTACTCAGAAATTACCTTTAATAAGCTTATTAATTTTATAGATGCTATTCACACACATAAAATAAAAAAACTTCTCTCAAGAATCTAGTGAAGAAAAAAAAAAATCATGAGAAACTCACCCATCTAATCTCATCATTCATGCCAGAAACCAGGATCCACAATGGACTTTTCTTCCTCTCTTACTACCCATAATCAACCATTATATGTTATTGATTCTGTTTAACATATCTGGAATCTACCCTTTTTTTGGTCATTCTCACTGCCATTTTAATTATCCTCACCTTCCATCATCTAAATTACAGCAATGATATCCTAACTACTCCTCTTGCCTGGTCCCATAACTACAACTCCTGATTTACCTTCTAAACTACCTCAAAAGCTAAAAATTGTGCTAAACAGAAAATCAATCTGATCACACTCAATACTTTTCAATGATTCTCCAAAAATTACAAATTGAAACTCAAACTTGTGTACAAAATTCAGCTGCCTGTTGTCAACAATCAACTCTCAACACTTTGCAGCATGTAACCCTTTGGTTAAACCATATTCCCTCGACTTGTGAGATTTTACAATTTCCTTTGTCTGGAATGTTCTTTTCCCACATTCCCACCCTGGGAACCCTCCCCATTTATTAAGTTTCAGCAGAAACATATTCCCCTCAGAAACTCTAGGACACTAAAGCTAAACTGGTTAATCCCCTTTTACCCAAACGTATCTTAGGTTTGTACCTAAGTTACCTACTGTAACATTTTTTGTTCTATGTGGCAATTATGTTTTACATGTACAACATTCCTAGACTGCAAGGCCCCCAAAGACGGGAAACAAGTGTTATTTTTATCTCTATCTCTGTCTGTCCCTCTCCCCACACCCCACCACCTCTTATATCTAGAACAGTATCTGGCACACAATAGGCATTCAGTAAATGTTTCTTGTTTTATTTTCTACTTATTTACAAAACTATGGACACATTATATTGATTTGAGTCTAACATATGTATTAAATCCTTTTGTTTCCAACATTCAAAAGACAACAAAATTTCAATTCTGAACTTTCACATCTGTAAACAAGGACCTTCAATTAGCTCAATAATTTAAGTTTCTTAATTAGGGGGATTAAATTTTTAAAAAAACCTCATATGCACCTACTTAATATACTTAATTTGAAAAAGTAGAAGATGAATAATACCTCTGCTTTTTGTAAGCTTCCCAATTACGCTAAACTTGTTAGATTGGGTATGTGTTACACACTAGAGAAGGGGTGATTATTTGAGCTGGAAGAATCCTTCTCAACTCATACTGTACAGGAAATCCCCATACGTTTTTTCAGTTTCTCAGTAATACCTTTATCTATTTGTAAACATATCTATATCCTCATTGTATAACTTTATATCTGTTTTTAATTTTTTAAAATTATTTTTATTTATTTTTGAGAGACAGAGCGCAACTGGGGGAGGGCAGAGAGAGAGGGAGACACAGAATCCGAAGCAGGCTCCAGGCTCTGAGATGCCAGCACAGAGCCTGACGTGGGGCCCAAACTCACAAACTATGAGATCATGACCTGAGCTGAAGTCGGATGCTCAACCGACTGAGCCACCCAGGTGCCCCACTTTATATCTTTATTATAACATATATTAGATCTTTATGTATAATCATACATAAAGATTATACATAAAGATTATACATAAAGATTCCCCATTATACTGATGGGGAATATAAGGAAATAGGTGTCGTACCTTTACAAGCTAACTCAGTTCTGACAGAGTTTTTAAAATATTTTTAAGCTATTTTTTCCTTTTAATATAAAAACTCATACAATATCCCATTTCACTATGTGGTCCAGCCCTAACTAATTCTCCTTTTCCTCCCACTACCAACTCAACAGGAAATCACTGCCTTTCTTGTTCCTCAAAGGCCATGTGTCTGCTCAAACTCTTCCCTACCTGATATACCTTACCAGATTTCCTCCCCTATGTTTCACTCACCCTCCAAGAATAAAATTAAATCTCACATTCTCCACAAAATTTCCCTTAGGTAGTAAGTAGGTCAGAACACAGTGATCCCTCCCTTCTCTGAACATCTACAGTACTCAGTCTCAATCATAGAGTTGAGTATGCATTATGTTTAAGTCTGTATTTAATGAGTATTTCTTTTATCACCCACCAAAAGATTTCAGATTCCATAAAGGCAAGGATCATTCACTGAACAAGTTTTCTTTTTATTTCTTTTATATCATAGTGTAGCGTATATAAGAAGTCAACAAACATATATTTGATGCTTGAAAAAAAACTCTTAAATTTGCGGAATAAAGACTATGCACTGAAAAACAGGCTACAGAATTAAGTTCAAAATTTCTGCTGGATATCAAAAGTGGTATCAATAAATTACTACATCATGTCTATGCTTAAGAATTTATAGTAATGACCATTTTTATCAACAACCTACCTTGATGGTGATTTAAATGGATTAAACGAGATAATGATCATGAAATTGAGTGAATATATTTCAAAGTTGGAATAAAAAAGGAGAAGCCTCTGGCTAACATGTTAGAAGACACAAATGATTTTTAGGACTGGTAAATAGTAGTAGATTCAGGAATATGTTACAAAAAGAAGTTTCATTTTCTGGGCACCTAACTCATAAGAGTCTTCTCTACAGAAAAATTGGTGTTTTTCATAGCTTCTCCATTCAGTAATCCATTTCTTAACTTAAAGATTTATTTGAATTTATTTTTTCTTCTCCAGTATTTTATCTCAGCATTACCTAATGCTTAGACGGGATAGGTCACATCTGGATCTTCCCAAACATTAGAAATATTTAGAAAAGTTAACATTTCAACTCCTTTGGCTCTGAGTTAAAATAGACATTTCCAGTCCTCAATTTTTTTTAGGTATTAGAGAAAAGAAAAATCCTTTCCCACCTAACCCTAACTTAACTTTCAAAACAGTCCTTAGTTCTGGGGCACCTGGGTGGCTCAGTTGGTTAAGGGTCCAACTTCGGCTCAGGTCATGATATCACGGTTCGTGGGTTCGAGCCCCACATCTGACTCTGTGCTGACAGCTCGGAGTCTGGAGCCTGCTTTAGATTCTGTGTCTCCCTCTCTCTCTCTGCCCCTCCCCCACTCATGCTCTGTTTCTCTCTCTCTCTCCTTCAAAAATAAACAAACATGTAAAAAAGATTTTTTTAAATAATAAAAACTTCTAACTTAGTTCTGAAAGTTAGAGATGACTTCCTGTCTTCAAGGGATTACAAACTGCTAGGTACATGACATGCAACATCTTTACGTAGATTAAAAACATTTTTATAATGGTTATCCTAGTAAGAAAAGATGATTACGGTTTTCATCAAGAAGCTATGAAATAGGGGCGCCTGGGTGGCTCAGTTGGTTAAGCGGCTGACTTCGGCTCAGGTCATGATCTCGCGGTTTGCGAGTTCGAGCCCCGCGTCGGGCTCTGTGCTGACAGCTCAGGGCCTGGAGCCTGTTTCAGATTCTATGTCTCCCTCTCTCTGACCCTTCCCCGTTCATGCTCTGTCTCAAAAATAAATAAACGTTAAAAAAATAAAAAATTAAAAAAAAAAAGAAGCTATGAAATATATTGTACTTGTTGATGTTTATTACGTCCCAACTCAGGTGTCTCTACAAAACACAATTTACACTGAATTTTCTCGTAAGAAAAAAAAGAAAAGCAGAAAATATATTTCAATAAGTTGAAAAAAGATCAGACTATATTCTGGTTATACTTCATAAAGATGAATGACAACTTGTGAGAAAAAGAACGTGTAATAATTCTCTTTGCTAATGTAAAAAGTGCTGACAAAATCTATATTGGTGACTTTATACTTTAACTTCACCATTTATAAGAATGCTTCCAAATGAAGTCTGTTATACTCAATGATATTTCAGTTTGGCAATGTCTTAACATTTAGGCAGTAATGTCATGTATTGTTCGAACTTAGTTATTTTTACTGGGCTAATGTTAATTATCCATTCGCCATTTTCAATGTGGATAATGTCCATTCCGATTCCAATGGTGATAGCTTTTTTCCTTAGGATTCTCTATCTGCAATATTCACTGATGTCTTCTATGAGAATTTCACTTAGTGGTTTAAAAATAAAAACACCTGCAGAAACATACAAGTTCACAGGAAAAATTCAGAACACCTTAGAGTACTACGCCATACAGCAACTGGAATGGTAGATGCACACACTGTTAACTGTTACACATCATCCTGAGTACGACACAGTATTTGCTTAGTCAACTTGAAATTAATTACACAAGAGACCCCAAATTTTTGCTCCAGCAGTTTAAAGCAGGTCTTCTTGAAATAATAACATGTATCCATTTTTTTTTTTTAATTTCATTTAGAGAGAGAGAGAAAGCGCAGCGAGCACACACAATCAGGGGAGGGACAGAGACAGGAGAGAGAATCCCAAGCAGGCTCCACACTGTCAGTGCAGAGCTCAATGGGGGGCTCAATATCACAAATGGTGAGATCATGACCTGAGCCAAAGTCAAGAGAAGTGCCCCTGACATGTATTTATTTCAAGTGGATTATTAATTTCTTCTAAAATTTGTAAATAAATCAGGAACGAATAAAGGATGAGTATTTAAGATCCTGGTGACTGCCATTTAAATGAAGAGAAAAACCAGTCCTATTCATAAATCTTTTCGTATATTGTGGTCTCCCTAAGTACTTACTTGGGAGCAATTCAGACTAGCAATTATTAACAGTAATTATTATCATAGTGTATCGCGTTCAACAGTTTTAAATGCTTTAAGTCTTTAAATTGTCAAAGAAATTTGATTACAATTTAAAAATATTATGACCTAAAAAAATATTATGACCTACATTTATCTCTTCAAAAATATCAGAGAACTAAGGATTTCCTAAAAGTGCTCTTTACTAAGTCCCCAATAAAACAAGCTCTGCATGAAAATTATGGAAGATCTGGGGCGCCTGGGTGGCTCAGTTGGTTGAGTGTCCGACTTCAGCTCAGGTCACGATCTCGCGGATCATGAGTTCGAGCCCCGCGTCGGGCTCTGGGCTGATGGCTCGGAGCCTGGAGCCTGCTTCCGATTCTGTGTCTCCCTCTCTCTCTGCCCCTCCCCCGTTCATGCTCTGTCTCTCTCTGTCTCAAAAATAAATAAAACGTTAAAAAAAAAATTTAAAAAAAAAAGAAAATTATGGAAGATATAAGAAAAACTGCACGAATCAAAGAATTATTTAAAAACAGATGTGCTTTTTGCCTTGAAAAATACATAATTGGTTTAAACTTGCCTGGAAGATGAGTTTTTCAAATGCATCTTAACTCTCTTCATTTTGTTATGACTGAAATTTGATCCCACTAAAAAATTTTCAGTACTGTAGAAGTCTTAGGCAGAAGGAGAATCAACACAACTCTAGGGAAGGGAGGCATTTAATCTTTGAAGAATTATTAATACAACTTTGAAAACTCACAAAAGCCCTATCAGGTTTCCCTATTTATCTCTAAATGCTTAAGTTTTTTTTCAACACCCAACATGAAGATGTATCTGACTCACACTTTAAGAAATGTTGCTCTAGGGGCACCTGGGTGGCTCCAACAGTTAAGCATTCGGCTCTGTGCTGACAGCTCAGAGCCTGCTTGGGATTCTCTTTCCCTCTTTCTCTGCCCCTCCCCTGCTCTCTCTTTTTCTCAAAATAAGTAAATAAATAAACTTAAAATAAAAAATCGGAAAAAAAAGAAATACTGCTCTAGAGAACTGTTTATCAAGGTGTGAATGGCAATCTACTGCTGGGTAGTAAGATCATTTTAGTGGGTCATGACTAGAATTTTAAAATATATATAAAATATCAATGTGTCTCAGTATGAGTACTGAGTAGTAAAGTAAAATGTGGTTTTTTTAAAGTTGATTTATTTTGAGAGAGACAGAGATAGCATGAGCGGGAGAGGGGCAGAAAGAGAAAAGCCCAAGCAGGCTCCATGTTGCCAGCATGGAGTCTGACACAGGGCTCAATCCCACAAACCATGAGATCATGACCTGAGCTGAAACCAAGAGTCAGACACTTAACCGACGGAGCCACCCGGGTGCCCCCTGTAAAATGTGTCTCTTATTATAGTTTGCAGTCAAAAAAGGTTTGAAAACGACTGCTTTACAACATGTACTCTAAGAGGGCACACTACAAAGCATGTCCAAGATCACAAAATAAATCTGTAATGCAAACAGGATTCAAATCACCTAGAATGCAAGAAAAAGTACATATAAGACCACAGTCTTTGAAATATCTATCAACTGTTCCTCTAATAGCTATATTCTAAATCCTTACCCACTTACAGATTCACAATGTATATTAGTTAAAGATGGCAAATTTGTTTATCTCTTCCCTTTCATTCTAAAATAAGACTGGGGCACCTGGGTGGCTCAGTGGTTTTAGCCTCCGACTTCCGCTCAGGTCATGATCTCAGGGCTTAAGAGTTTGGCCGCGTATCAGGCTCTGGGCTGACAGCTCAGAGCTTGGAGTCTGCTTTGGATTTTTTGTCTCCCTCTCTCTCTGCCCTTCCCCTGCTCACACTTGCTCGCTCTCTCTCAAAAATAAATGAACATTTTAAAAATTGTTTAAATACAACTAAAAAAAACCCACAACAGAATATAGCTGTGTGTGTGTGTGTGTGTGTGTGTGTGTGTGTGTGTGTGTGTAAACCCACAATAACAAAGAGAAAGAATGGGCCTTTAGGCAAAAGACTTCAACAAATTTCTGGAAAACTCAAAGTACATGAAGAAGTGGTAACTGACAAAACCAAAAAGCAGGAAGCCACATTCTAGAATAAACAGGGAATTACAGATAAGGTTCCCACAGAACTCTGGATTAGAAATACCTGGTGAAATAGAGGATGGGATTAAGACATGAGCTGAAAATAGGAGATTATATAAATCTGCATGTACTGAACAGTCTACCATCTCAATCCAAAAGTCAGTCAAGCATTCATGCTCCAGGCCAAAAAAAAGAAAGAAAAAAGGGTGGGCAAAGCAACTCAATTGTCCCAGAGAAAAATTCTAGCTTTTACTAGTTAGTTCCCTGACCAATTACCCTAAACAAAAGCAGGCAGTGAGTGAACCTCCATCCAACTTCTAAAGTGATTTTTTAAAATTCACTAATTTTAATAGAAAATAAAGGATCACCAGACATTCAAGTAAAGCCTTGAAACATGAAAGAAAACTAAATAAACAAAAAAAAGAGGCCAAACAATGGGTTAATTTAGCATATCACTTTGAAATTTCAAATGCCCAGGAGAAAAGACTGAACGCTTTCAAATTAAAAAAAAAAAAAAAAAGTTGGGGTGCCTGGGTGGGTCAGTTGGTTGAGCACCTGACTTCGGTTCAGGTCAAGATCTCCAGGTTTGTGAGTTCCAGCCCCGCGATGGGCTCTGCTGACAGCTGGGAGCCTGGAGCCTGTTCTGTTTCCCTCTCTCAGCCCCTCCCTTGCTTACACTGTCTCTCTTTCTCTCTCAAAAATAAAAAAAAAAAATTTTTTTTTAATTAACTCACAAAAGAACCAGAGACAGATATCCAAGATGACGCAAGAAGATAATGGGGCTATATCATTCAAATTCTAATGCCAATCTAGAACTGTGTTAACTAGCCAACAATCAATAAAGTATAAGGATTCAATAAAGGCATTTTCAGATATAAAAACACTTGGAAAACTTAGCACCCTCACAACCTTTCTTAAGAAATTACCTGAGGACATGATGCAGCAACAAAGGAAAAAGAGAAAAAATGGAATCCAGGAATAGGGGAAAACAATCCAGAAAAGCAATTAAGTCCTAGAGAGGAACTGAGCCATTCAGAACAGGAGGAATAAAGCCCCATGAGAGTTATGCCTACAGGAAGATCAACAGGATATCATATTGCATGGAAAACTGAAGAAAAACTTAAGAGTATGTTAAAAGTACAAGGAAAGAAAAAGAGACACAATTAGAAACTCCAGTTTCTAAATACTTAAAAAAAACTATATAAGGAAATGTAATTACATTATGTGGCTCTGAAGCCTATATAGTCAACAACATAAGCCTTCACTCACTTTCAACTTTAAGAATTACAATTTACAAAAATCTTAACTGTGGTACAGAAAATGTTACCAACCTTAAAAATGTAATAATGTAAAGATGACTAAGGTTGAGGGTGAAAGAAGAGGAGGAGAAAGTGAGTGGCACCACCTTTCCAACTTCATTTCCCATTATGCCCGCTTTTATATCCCATGTTCCATTTATAATGATACCTGAAGTTTCCTGTTTTACGTGCACTGGTTGGAATGGACTCTACCATTCTCATTCTTCATCCTCTTCAGAAGCAAATAAAGTCAGTGCTTACCTAAACACTAACCAATGAGAAAAAACTTTAGCCAAAGGATTTCAAGTCTACCGGAACCATCAAACACGACTATCTCCCCTGCTATGAGAGAACTAAGATATTTTTGCCTAATACCATTATTTATAAAATTTCCTTTGTTCTAATTTCATGCTTAGCAAGTGTAGTAGTTTTAAATTTTGTCCACAGGGGCGCCTGGGTGGCTCAGTCGGTTGAGCGTCCGACTTTGGCTCAGGTCATGATCTCACTGTCCGTGAGTTCGAGCCCCGCGTCAGGCTCTGTGCTGACAGCTCAGAGCCTGAAGCCTGCTTCGGATTCTGTGTCTCCCTCTCTCTGACCCTCCCCTGTTCATGCCCTGTCTCAAAAATAAATAAAAACGTTGAAAAAAATTTAAAAAAATTTTTTTTGTCCACAAATTATCTAACACCCCTCTCTTCAAAACATGTTTATTTCTCCTATGAAATGTGGGCTAGACTTAGTCACTTGCTTCTAGGGAACAGTCTCAGTACTGCAGAAGTGAAGCTACGTGTCTTCCAACTAAAGGCCATAAAAGTGAGACTATGTGACTTCTATGACTGGTTCTTTCTAAAAAGAATCAGAGTCACAAGAGGTCTCATGTTTCATAGAATAACCTATTTGAGAAAAATAATGCCTATGTAGTTGGGTATATACTCTGGTTGATTACACTACTTTGTCTGATATTAGCAAACTTTGTAAAAATTTTTTGAAGATTAAATTAGAATCTTTAAGAAAATGTGGTGAGAAAGTTTTAACTATACTCTTTAGTGTCAGTTTGTAAAACTTATTTAGGAAAACTGTACCACTAAATCATACACAGTACAAATGTAAATTAGCCAGGTTCATGACTTAGTAATAAATGCCAATTTATTAATTTGTGATGGGAAATTATTCCTCCATGTACCATATTAGAATATTCCAGTTATGTGTTCCTTAAGCAGACCTACAGGAGAAGCCAGATCATTATCAGAATGATGTCTGGTGTTTTAATTTTCTATTGCTTAGTAACAAATCATTCCAAATTTAGTGGCTTGAAACAATAATTATCTATCACAGTTTTTTTAAGTCAGAGATTCAGACAGAACATAGCAGGGACAACTTATCTCTGTTCCATGAAGTCTAAGGCCTTAGCTAGAAAACTAGAAAACTTAGAGGGAGAAATCTGTGAAGGCTAAATCACTCGTATATGTGTTGATAGTTAATTCAGGCTTTTGAATGAAGGTCTAGCAGGGGCTAGTGCCAGAAACACCACATGTGACCTCTCCATGTGGCCTAACCTTCCTCACAATATGTTGACTGGGTTCCCGGGGCAAGTAATTTGAGAGATCTAACAAAAGACAAGAAAGACTTTTATGAAGACAATTACAAAACTTTTATGAAATATATAAAAGAAATAAATAACAGATATAGAATTATTCATGGATGAGAAGACATCTTCCTCAATCTATACAGAGAAAGCATTTTGGATTGTAACATGATGCTGCACTCAATTGACAGTGTTTTGTTGGAACCTGAAGAGTTGCTCTTAAAATTCATCAGGAAAAATGAAGAGCCAAGAATAGCCAAGCTGATATTTAAGATGAAGAAGGGAAGACTAACCTTACTACATATAGTGATTAAAACTACACGACTTGAGACAGGAATAGACAAAAAGACCACCGGAAAAGAAAAAAATAAGGTACCTAGGAATATACTAGGGTACATATACAGAAGATTAATATATAATAGAGTTGGGTTTTTTTTAATGTCAGTAGTGAATTTTTTAATTTAATAAATTATGGTAGGACCATTGGTTATTCATATGGAAAAAAAATTAGATCCCTCCTTCACACCATTTATAAAAATTAATTCTTTTAGAGAACTAAAAGACTAAACGTGACTAGGTAAAGTGTGAAACATTTAATTTTATAACCAACTCTGGACTGGCATCCAGAATTCACAAAAGAACATCTATAAATCAATAAGAAAAAGACAAATCTATAGAAAAGAGCACATGAAACAAAATGATCAATAAACGTATGAAATGACATTCAACCACACTGGAAAGCAGAAAAATGTTAATATGTATAAACCATACATATGAATTTACGTGTGAAATACATCACTCCATACCCATTGGATTCAAAAATAACAAAAAGTGTGGGCAACACTGCTGCTTCCAGCAGGCTAGACTTTCCACTGTAACATACTAAAAACTGGAGAAAATATGTGAAATAACTGTTTGCAGATGCTGGAAAACACGCAATATGGGACTGTGATCCTTAAGAGAAGGGAAACAGAGTGAGCCCACAATCACATAAGCTCTCTGTTAGCACTTTCCAGACTGCACCATAGGGAGAAGACTCAAAATAGCAAACAGGCTTGCTGAGCTAAATACAAAGTGGAAATCAGGGCTAATGAAGTGGCTGGAATCTACAGGTTAAAGTACTAGAGAGAAAGGAACTATACAGAGAAGGAATTTCTATTATTCTACTTACATTGAAGTGATGATACAACTTGTTTCTTTTGCTTACATAGCAAGTCATTGTTGAATGTAAAAGCTATCCTGGATTCTGGCATGAATCCCACATGATCATGATGTATCATCCTATTTATATGTTGCTAAATTCAATTTGTAAATATTCTGTATAACATTTTTGCATCTTTGCATTTTGTTGTTGTTGTAATGTCCTTGTCAAGGTTCTTTTTTCTTTCTTCTTTTTTTTAGTTCTCAAGTTAGATAACATACAGTGTAGTCTTGGCTTCAGGAGTAGAATCTAATGATTCATCACATACATATAACACCCAGTGCTCATCCCAGCAGTGCCCTCCTTAATGACCATCACTCATTTACCCCATTTGTCACAGTTCTTAATTACGATTCAATTAAGTAGGTATTAAGACTTGTTTAGATTTTTGTTTCTTCTTGTGTCAGTTTCAGAAAGCTGTTTATTTCAAGGGATTTTCCCAATTCCTTTAAGTTTTCAAACGTATTGGCATGATTATATATTTGAAAGCTATAAATTCCTAGATAAAAGAAAGGTACTAATTATTACTACAAAAGAAGCTAAAATTTTAGTCTACAGGAAGTTCAACTTCTAGCAAGACAAGGTAAAAGCTCCACAGACCTGCACTCCAGTGAAACAGATGAAAATAATTTTTAAACCTTGAAAGCTTCTGGAAATGGCCCTAAGGTAAGCAGCAAATGAGGAAACATCTATCCAAGAATACTTATGAAAATTTATGAAGAACGGCAAGAATGTGTGGTATCTGAACAAAGTGCCTCTCTCCTCTCGGCTTAGCTAAGCAGAAACTCCACTCTGGAGGGAGGCAGCCAAGAACACAAGGACCCCTTTACTACCAGATCTTGATCAGGCAGCTTTCCTTAGGTGAGGAGCATGATGTTGGCATTTCTCACCCTGCCCACAACTACCTATTACTGAGTTTAAGTTCTGGGCCAGTGCAATTAAGAAGAAGGGCTCCCTTCTTTTGCCCAACTTCCACTCACGGACAGAGGCTCTACCCCTGGTGCAGTACCACTGAGAATACTGGGGCTATCATTATCTCAGTCCTAGCCTGTAGGTGCTTCCATGCTGGAAGAGGCAAGCCAAAAAGATCTTAGGCTAATGCTCCTTCTCCACCTTCTGCTCAGCTCCTGAAGTAGGGTGTCATTCAGAGAGAAGCATGCCATTGTCCCTATCCCCAGCTCCAGAGTCCTAACTCAAAAAATTTGCCTGGGGGGCGGGGGGGGGGGGGAGCAAGACATAAAACAGCTGTTATGTCTCTTCCCAAAGGAAATGACTTCTTTTGCAACACAGCATAGAAAAGTTCAAGGTTAGGGGTGTTCTCAAAAACAGTGGGGGTTATAGTGAATGGCAATGGGAAGATTTGTAAATTCACTGAGAAAATAGGCTTTAGTCAGCTAGTACGCAGAATACCAGGGAAAGAAACAGCTTGGAGGAGCACTCTGGTGTTAGAACAAATATCAGACACTGACCTCAGGAACTATTCCTTCCAAAAAGCCTGAATTTGACTAGATTAGTCAGAAAAAAATTAGAACAATTTATGCCCCAGAGCATTGTTGAGAACAATTAAACAAGCTGGAAGTCACTAGAATTTAAAGCTGGGGGTGTTGTTAGGAAAACATAAAGAGAGCCCTGTCAAAAGCACGTTCATCTCAGGGTGACTACTGGCATACCTAAAGCTGCATCCTTTAAGGAACAATATTAGACCCAGTCACTAAACAAGTAAGTGACAACAATAAGCTCTGAGGGGTGGGACAAGTACCCAGTATTGTACTGCTATAATATATTAAGTACATTATCTAAAGTGTTCAGTTAACAACAACAAAAAATTTACAAGATACACAAAGAAACAGGAAAGTATGTCCCATATACCAAGGGGAAAAAAGAGAAGGCAATAGAAACTGCCTATGAGAGCAACCCAATGTTGGATTTAAGAGAAAATGACTTCAAAGCAGCCATTATAAATATATTCAAAGAACTGAAGGTAACCATCGCTGAAGTAAAGAAGATATGACAATGTCACATCAAATAAAGGATGTCAATAGAAACAGACTTTGCAAAAAAAGAAAAAGAAAGAGAGAAACAAGAAGATTCTGCATTGCCAAGTACAATAACAAAATGAAAAACTCACTAGAAGGACTCAACTGATGTGAATTGGCAGAGGAAAGAACTAGGGAAGTTTGAAGATAAATTGATACAGACTATGAAATCTGAATACAGAAAAAGAGGTGAATAAAAATGAACAGAACTTCAGGAACACCTGGGTGGCTCAGTTAGGTGTCTGACTCTTGATTTCGACTCAGGTCATGATCCTATAGTTTGTGAGAATGAGCCCCACATTGTGCTCTGCACTGACAGTACAGAGCCAGCTTGGGACTCTCTCTCCTCTGTCTGTCTCTCCCTCTCTCTGCCCCTCCCCTACTCATGAATGCTCTTTCTCTCTCAAAATAAATTTTAAAAACATTTAAAAAAATGAACAGAACTTCAATCTGTGGGACACCGTGTACCACATGCACATAAAAGGAGAAAAAAGAAAGAAGCAGAAAAAAATATTTGAAGAAATCATGACTGAAACTTCCCAAATTTACTGAATAACATTAAGCTGCATATCCAGAAAGCTCAACAACTCTAAGAAGGAAAAATACAAGGGAGATTCACAGATATACCATAAAAGTGCTGAAAGTCAAAGACAAGGAGAAAAATCTTGAAAGCTGCAAAAGAAAAACAACTAGTCACTTACAAGGGCTAACATTAATGGTTAATTTCTCAGTAGAAATAGTAGAGGCTAGAAAACAGCAGAGTAACATATTCAAACTGCTCAAAAAGAACAAACAAAATAACCTGTCACCCCCAAATCCTATATCCAGCAAAGCTATCATTCAAAAATGAAGGCAGGGGCACCTGGGTGGCCCAGTGAGTTAATTGTCATGATCTCATAGGTTCATGAGTTCGAGCCCCACATCAGGTTCTGTGCTGACATCTCAGAGCCTGGAGACTGCTTTGAATTGTGTCTTTCTCTCTCTCTGCCCTTCCCTTGCTCATGCACTCTCCCTCTCAAAAATAAACATTAAAGAAAACTTAAAAAAAAAAAAAGGCAAAATAAAGATATTCCCAAATAAACAAAAACTCAGAGGCTACCCAGACTGCCTTACAAGAAACATTAAAGAAATTCCATCAGGCTGAAAGCAAATAACCACAGAAAGTAATTCCAATCCACAAAGAAACCACAAAGAACTCCAGTAAATTATGTAATTATAAAAGGAAGTATAAATGCATATATTTTCTTTTTTCTCTTAGCTGATTCAAAAAAACCCCAATGTATAAAGTAATATAAATACACATATATATAATATATATATTATAAATATATAATTAGGTTATTACCATATATAGAAATATAACATATTTGCCAGTAACAGCACAAAGGAGATGGGTGGAAGCAAACATGTACTGGGCTAATGAATGAATGATGATAAAGCATTAAGTACAATAAAACACTATTGGTTGGGGCGCCTGGGTGGCGCAGTCGGTTAAGCGTCCGACTTCAGCCAGGTCACGATCTCGCGGTCCGTGAGTTCGAGCCCCGCGTCAGGCTCTGGGCTGATGGCTCAGAGCCTGGAGCCTGTTTCCGATTCTGTGTCTCCCTCTCTCTCTGCTCCTCCCCCGTTCATGCTCTGTCTCTCTCTGTCCCCAAAATAAATAAACGTTGAAAAAAAAAAAAAAAACAAAAACACTATTGGGTTTGTAACAATAAATGTAACTGAATAACAACACCATAAAAAGGAGGAAAAGGAAATACACGAATACAGAAGTAATGTTTCCATATCTCACGGGAAATAAGCTAATATAAATCTGAAGTTGATTCCAATAAATATATACATGATAAGCCCAAGGGCATCCACTAAAAATAAACTCAAAAAGATGTGATAAAAAATCATTAAACAAACAAATGCTGCTGTGAAAAATATTCACCTAATACTAAAGAAAACAGTAAAGGAAGAATGTAGAACAAAAAAGGCACGAGACACAGAAAACAAAAAGTAAAATGGCAGACATAAATCCAACTATATCAACAAATAACATTAAATACAAATGGATTAAACAATCCAGTCAAAAGGCAGTGATTTCAAACTGAATTAAAAAAGACCTAATTATATGCTCTTCTCCCCATAACAAGTTACAGATTCAAAGACACAAATAGACTGAAAAGGATGGAAAGTGATATATCATGCAAACACAAGAAAGCTAGAGTGGTATACTGATATCAGATAAACAGATTTTAAAACAAACAAAAAAATTGTATTAGAGATAGAGATCCATTTTATGATGAAAGGGTCAATTCATGACTAAGATGCAACAATTACAAAATATGTGCACTTACTAACAGTTCCAAAATATATAAAGCAAAACTAAAAGAAGTGAAGAAAGAAATGGACAATTCAACAAGAGAGACTTCAAGATCTCATTAAAAAAAAAAATTTTTTTTTTAATGTTCATTTATTTAGAGAGTGCGCACGAGTGGGAAAAGGGCAGAGAGAGAGGGGAGAGAGAGTCCCAAGCAGGCTCCACACTGTCAGTACAGAGTCCTACACAGGGCTCGAATTCATGAAACCATGATATCATGACCTAAGCCGAAATCAAGAGTCAGATGCCTAATGCAATGTACCACTCAGGCGCCCCATAATATCTCATTTTTAATAATGGATAGAACAACTAGACACAAGATCAAGGAAATACAAGGCTTACACTATAAATTAACCAGATCTAACAGACTTCTATAGAACACTAAGGAATTTATATTTACTATAGAATTCTCCAGCCAACAACAGCAGAATACATACTCTCAAGTGCACATGGAACAGTCTCCAGGACAGGCCATATGCCAAGTTATAAAACTACCTCAAAAAAAGTAAAAACAGAAATACCACAAAGTATATCCTCGACCATGGTAGAATGAAATTATAAATCAGTAACAGAAAACAAATTGGGAAAATCACAAATATGCAGAAATTAAACCATACACACTCCTAAATAACTAATGTATCAAAGAAGATACCAAAGGAAAAATCAGAAAATATTTTGAGACAAATGAAAATGAAGACATAACATACTAACACATCTGGGATGTAGCTAAAAAGTATTTAGAAGGGAATTTATACCTGTAAATACCTATAGAAAAACAAATAAAAATCTCAGATCAGTAACCTAATTCTTTCAATTTCAAGTGTGCCAGAATAGCCAAAACAATCTTGAAAAAGAACAAAGTAGGAAGACTCAGACTTTTCCATTTCAAAATGTACTACACAAACCAAAAGTAATCAAGACAGTGTGGTACTGATAAAACAATAGAATACAGATCAGTGGAATAGAACTGAAATCCCAAAAATAAAACCATGTGCCAACTGATTTTGAACAAGTTAAACAAGTTTTCAACAAGTTTCCTTATCTAATGGGGAAAATGTATTTTCAACAAATGGTGCTAGGACGTCTGAATAGCTACATGCAAAAGAATAAATCTGAACTGTTATATCACATTCCATACAAAACTTGAACTCAAAATACATCAAAGACCTAAAAATGTAAAGGCTAACATATAACATTCTTAGAAGAAAACATAAAGGTAAATCTAATGACATCAGATTTGGGAAAGATTTTTAGGACACCAAAAGCATGAGGAACAAGAAAAAAAGATAATTTAGGATTTTATCAAAATTAAAACCATCTGCACTTCAAAGGATACCATTAAGAAAGTGCAAAGACAGGGGCGCCTGGGTGGCGCAGTCGGTTAAGCATCCGACTTCAGCCAGGTCACGATCTCGCGGTCCGTGAGTTCGAGCCCCGCGTCAGGCTCTGGGCTGATGGCTCGGAACCTGGAGCCTGTTTCCGATTCTGTGTCTCCCTCTCTCTCTGCCCCTCCCCTGTTCATGCTCTGTCTCTCTCTGTCCCAAAAATAAATAAAAAACGTTGAAAAAAAATTTTAAAAAAGAAAGTGAAAAGACAAAGGAACATTACGACTTGATAAAAAGACAACTCAATTAAAAAATGGGCAAAGGGTCTGAAGAGTCATTTCTACAAGGAGGATACACCAAATGGCCAAAAAGCACATTAAAAGATGCTTGACATCTTTAGTCATTAGAGAAATGCAAATCATAACCACAAAAATTTCACACTTCATACCTGTTAGGATGGCTGTATTAAAAACGTCAGAGTAATAAGTGTTGGTGAGGGTATGCAGAGATCATAAACTGGTGGGTAGGAATGTAAAATAGCATGACCATGGTGGAAAACAAGTGTGGCAGTTCCTCAAGCAATTAAACACAAAATTACATGTGACCCAAAAATTCTACTTCTAGGTATACACCCAAGAGAAATTAAAACATATGCTCACACAAAAACTTGTACACAAATGTTTACAGCAACATTATTCATAATAACCAAAAGGTGGAAATCCAAATGTCCATCAACTGATGAATGGACAAATAAAATATGGTACTAAAGCCATACAATAGATTATTACTCAGCCATAAGAGGAATGAAATACTGATACATGCTACCACATGATTGAAAATATTATGTTAGGTGAAAAGAAGCCAGTGATATAAAAGACTTACAAAAGACTATATATGATCCCATTCATATAAAATGTCCAGAACAGGAACAGAAAGTAGAGAGAAGACAGAAAGAGTATAGAGACAGAAAGTAGATCAGTGGCTGCTTAGAGTAGGGGATGAGTGAGGCGAGGAGTAATAGTTAAATGCTATGGCATTTCTTTCTGACATTATGAAAATGTTCTAAAATTGACTGTAGTGATGGTTGTAAATATCTGTACATATACTAAAAGCCATGGGTGAATTGCACGGTATATGAATTATATCTCAATAAAGCTGTTAAAATTTTTAGTTCAGTCCTGGTCTCTAAAATATTTTCATGCTAAATATGCAAAACATTACTGAAAGACAGTGAAAGTTTAAAGATCAGCTGTGGTTTAAAGATCAAATGCCACTAACCAATAATCATAAAAATTTCATTCTACCCCAAATGTATATACAACACATGCCTAGAATACCGTTGGTCTTTATGCCATCTAACTTATTTATACAGAACATGTAAATGAAAACACAAAAACCACATCATAAAATAAGAATTAATAATATTTTATCAACAGAACTACATAGGTTGGTTTTAAGAACAGTTCACTGAATAAAAAAAATAAATTCCATAGGGTAAGATAATTTGTGGAGCTTTCCTGTGTAATGTAGATTTGATCACTGTCTCAAATTCATGTTACCAGAAAATATAGTTTATATTTATTTCTCTTAAGACCTCAAATATCAAGTAGAATGGTGAAATTTCAATATTCATTATCATAAAACCTTCCTTTTCTTGCCCATTTTCATAAAAATGTAATAAACTAAATTTCTTAGGGACAACCAAATTATTTCAAGTTGTTGATTGTTAATCTATTTTACCTTTAAGAACAAATAGTTTTAAGTATCAAGTATCATAATCTGTAACAGAAGTTTTATAAGTATAATTTTCCTTAAAGGAAAAATGGATATTTCCAATTAGTGCTGCTCACATTTTAGAAATCTAAAGTAGGATCTCATATAGGATTCATGCTACAAATTATAGAACAAGCACTGTATCATAGCAACCCAGCAATACCACTACAGTGACACGCTGAGGATGCAATCCAAGATTCTAATTTAAGAAACTGGCACAGAATATAGGACATGTAGCTTTTTTTGGCAATACTCCTAGAACATTAATAACTGAGACTCTAAATTCAGCTTTTATTTGAAACTTTAGAGGATCAAACTATTATAAAGGAACAATAGAAACATCTATAAACAAATGATTCACAGCATTGCAAATAGGACTTAGTTTAGGACCTAGGATTTCACTAAAATTGAAAATGGCCGGAAAAAAATGGAGGCATCACCTTTTAGGAAATTTGAATACATGAACCCTACCAATTTGAAAATGAATCCTAATATACAAATATTACTTTAATAAAACCACTGGACTACTAGAACTTTAAAGAACATAAATATTTCTATGATTTATTCGTTACTATTCAAAGGTGAATATATCCACAATCATTGCATTATAGAAGGATAAAAATACACTGTTTGATTTTTATCTCAAAAAAATTAACTTTGTTATCTTTTGTCTTCAAAAACAACTTCTGATAAAGTAGAAATGAACAAGAAATGAAGATGAGCCAATATGGGGCATTTCTTAGAATATAGAAATCTGGAATTTTAGCAAGCTGAATACTGAAAAGCAGACTCCTGAAAGAGTATGTGAATATACCTCATTTCATTGCGCTTCCCAGATATTGCAGTTTTTACAAACTGAAGGTCTGTGGCAACCCTGCATTGAGCAAGTCTATTGGCACCATTTTTCTAACCGCATTTGCTCATTTTGTATCTCTGTGTCACGTTTTGGTAATTCTTAGAATATTTCAAACTTTTTCATTATTTTATGTTATGGTGAGTTATAATCAGTGATTATGACTCACTGAAAGCTGATGATTAGCATTTTTTTTAGCAATAAAGTATTTTCAAATTAAGGTACATACTTTTTAGCCATAATGCAATTGCACACTTAAAAGAATACAGTACGGTGTTAATACAACTTTTATATGTGCTGGGAAATAAAAAAATTCATTTCACTCACTTTATTGTAATATTTACTTTATTGTGGTGGAACCAAACCTGCAAACCTGCAATATGAATATGCAATATGAATATGCAATATGAATATGAAACCTGCAATTTGAAATATGCCTATAAATGGAATATCCGTGTCATGGGATTAATTCAATTTGTTTTTTGGTTGTTGTTTTTTTCTGTGATAAATTTTGAAACATTGTTTTTGCTTAATTCAATTTGAATATAAAACCTGTTATTCATTAAATAAAACAGGTTTTTAGAAGCATTTTGTTTTTCATTTGGAATTTTGGGGGGATGAGAAGTATTAAACAGATCTTCTTAGATCAATGCCTCTATAGTTATTTTCAGTTTTCATGGCTGTGATGAGGTTCCATCTGGCAGCTACTCCTCCCTGTAACTCCTAAGAAACACCTGCTACCCGTGTTAAGGAAAAGGATTACTGACTTAACGAGGCTGTTCAAATCTCGAAAACAGGCCCTAAGGTCTACAAACACCCCACCACCAGGCCATAGATGGGCTTCAGGGTTGTGGTGGTGGTGAATCCAAGAACCCTAAAATTATACATACAATATCGTATATGATATTTTCTGAGAAGATGATGCATTTCTTTAATCAGGTTTTCAAAGAGATCCATGTATAACCTCCCTAAAATTAAATACCAGTGGTCTTAGAAATTATTTCCTCTCCTTTTTATACAAGGAATTTTTCTAGGTCTAAAGTGATTTGATCTAGTATTTCCAGAAATAAAAAACTTTATTCAGAAACAAATCTAAATTAATTTTAGAGGCGCCTGGATGGCTCAGTAGGTGAAGCATCCAATTTCTGACCTCAGCTCAGGTCTTGATCTCAGGGTGGGTGAGTTCAAGCCCCATACTGAGCTCCATGCTGGGGATTAAGCCTACTGAAAAATAATAAAAATGAAAAATTAATTTTACTGTTTTCCTTTCAGAAGTATGCTATTTATAATATCCAATTAAAGTAAAAATGGGTTACAGAATAGCATACATTATGTGATACCACTTAATAGGAAAATATGAGAATGATTCCCAAAATTTTAAGCGATGTTTCCTCTGGGGATTTTTATTTTCTACCTTTGTAAGATTCTTTTTTGACTTAAATTTAACAGTCTATCAGTTTTTATAAAAATCATAAAGACAGAGTAGTTAAGAATATGACATTTCTTATTGCACAGTCCTTAAGTGAGTTTATTTTAGAAAACCATGAAAACTGAAACTCACTCATGACTCACAGCAAGTATTGTATCCTAAAATAGTCATTCCTATTCCACGGGAGAAGCTACTTATCCAGACTTAAAAAAAAGAAAGAAAGAAAAAAAGAAAAAAAAAGCAGTTCTCAAAATATCAAAATATGTTATGTGTAAGGTCATCCATGTAGTCCAAATTAACAACAGGATATCAAAATATATGAAATACCAAAATCAGTGCCTGGTTACCTGGTAGCTAGGTAAAAGCAGGGTTATTTTTAAGTTTCCTACATGAATGACAGAAATTTCCTATGAAAGAAAAACGACTATTAAAACTAAATGCACCTTGAAAGCATTTCATTGATACATTTACTACTTTATTTCCACTCTGGATTCAAATTTAGGCTGTTCATACACTGGGACAAACGTATGTGGACAAAAGAGATGACATCGTCTAATTTGTTTTCCTGGAGCATTTACAGGAGAATAAAATCAGTAAAGTGACAGATGAATTAGCCCAACTGATTTTTATATCCAAGACTTAGCGGTTTTGCTCAATTTATTTCCTCTCTCAAATTGGGAAATAATGATCAGAAAGATTATGTTAATGTGGCTGCAAATACAAGTTTTCAAAACTGTGTCTACATAGCTTAAAGGGAGAGTGAAATATACATAGCATTTCCAAAAGAGAGGCAAAAATAAGTAGACAGGCTGATTGGTTCTTGATATTTCAAAATAACTCCTCAAAGCTGCTAATTATAGATTTTAACCTTAACTTCTTATTATAAATCTAGCTCAGACAAAAGTGCTGAGTGATTAAAAGTTCCTTCATCTTATTTCTCAGCACACATTCATAAAACAAATGTTCTCCAATAAAAATTTTTACATTACTTTAAAAAGGGAGGAATGGTGCTAAAAGGGAGACTCCAAAGAATATCAATGAAGTATTTCTATATCAGAAGAATTTAAGAAATAAAAATCCTCTGCTTTGAAGATTCTTAGAAAAAACTATGTTCACTACTGGTCTACCTGCCCAGGACCTAAAGGAAATCAGTCTTCACAAGGCTCAATTACTATTATTTTTCCTTTGCACTGTTAGAAAATAAGGTGTTAATTTTGCTTTAGTGCAGGCAATACACATTTTCAGTTTAATATTATAGAGGAAGAATCAATAACCAACTGAAAAGATACTGAGCTATAAATGACTTGCACAAAAATATAGCCTACCTGTTTTGTTTTCTTCATCAACAAAATGCTAAATTTAGTGCTATATGTAAACACTATGGGACTTGGTTATCAATCATTATAAAACTGTCAATCACTGCATGACACAAAATGGTGTTTTTCTTTAAGTCAATTTAATAGTTTTTGCTTCATTATTTCATTCAATAAATAATAAAATCAAGAACTGACTACCTAATTGCTGGGGAAGAAGATACGTATCTCAGGTCTTGGAGCACTTTACTTACAGTCTAAAGGCAGAAAACAGGCCGTAAGTAATTCTAACCTCACTCATGCACTTGTCCCGACATATTTTGTGATCTCCCTCACACATATACCATCTGGCGTACACAGACATTCCACTGAAAAGTGAGTAGATAAACCTTATTTGGCCAGAAGACCAAGTAGCCAACATTTCAAACTATAACCATTTTCTAAAAGGCAAACTTGAAAATCTTGTAATTAATGTTTAGAAGTCATAGAAATTACCAAATGAGCACTCCGTGATTCACACTTCCAAAAGAATATCTCAAAATGTCAAATTTCAAAATACAGCTCTAGGTTTTCCATCTAGATTATCCCATCTAAGATACATCTTAAATACACCTCTCTCTTTCTCTCCATTTCAGCTGCTACCACCCCTAGCCCAAGCCACGCCATGTCTCCCCTTGCCCAGTAAAATAACCTCCTAACTAGTCCTCCTTATAAAAATCTTGTTCTGATACAATATCCATTCTGCACCCAAAAGCTAGTGATATATTTTTTCTAACTGTCAGGCTTCCTGAAAGAGAAGTCCTACTTACTGACTTGACTTTAACAATTTCCATTAATTCCTCACTTTACAGAAATTTCAAGTCTTATCAACCTCTGAAACGCCTCTCAAGTCACCAATGTTACTCAGATTACTAAACCCATGGAAACTTTTCAGCTCTTACTTGACTTGTCAATAGCTCTTTTCAATGTTACTAGTTCCCCACCCCCATTTTTAAAGATTCTCATCACTTGAATGACTTGTTTCTACCCTTACCTGTCTTCCTTTGCCTCCACTTAAGCTATGTCTCTTGCCTTGAGATTACCCCCTTTCCTTTGATCATCATCTAAATAATGGTATTCCTTGACCTCTTCTCTTTCTACACATTTTCAGTGGTTGCTTCTACTTAAATCATTTCAAATGCCACCTTTAACCTAAAGACTCCCAGGGCGCCTAGGTGGCTTAGCCTTAGACTCTGGGCTTCACCTCAGGTCCATGATCTCACGGTTTCTTGAGTTTTGAGTCCTGCGCTGGGCTCTGCACTGACTGTGCAGCGCCTGCTTGGGATTCTCTCTCTCCCTCTCTCTCTGCCTCTCCCCCACTCATGCTGTCTCTCTCAAAATAAATAAATAAACTTAAAAAAAAAATCTTAATCTAAAGACTCCCAAACTGTTATCTCTAGCATAGGTCTATTTAGCTCTGGAACCAAATATCTAACTTCCTACTAGACAGCTTCAATTTGATTTCCCACAGGCATTTCAACCTGTCCAACAAAAAAACCATTGCCCTCTCCCAAATCTGATCTTCCTCTTTCTCCCTTTCAGTAAATTGCTATCGTGCCTCTAGCTGCCCAAATTAGAAATGTATCATCATTGGTTCTTCCCTCTCACCAAATCCAGCCTTAGACGTGGTCACCTTCATCTATTGTCTGCATTACTGTGCCAGCATCCTCACTAGTGTTCCTTACACCCATCTCTCTTACACCCATTACTCTTCATGCTTCTTTCAGAGGAGTAAATGCAATACATGGCATTTAGACTATGATCTAGACCCTAACTGTTGCTCCAGTGTCTTCTCTAATCAGTTCCCTATTACAACACTCTTCATCACAGCCACATAGACTGCTGGCAGTTCCCCAAATAGGCTATGCTCATTCACCCCTGAGGCTGCACATATTGGCCTTTAGGTGGACCTCTTGGACCCCATCTCTCTTGGCTGAACAAGAAGATCATTTAGGTCTCAGTGTACCTGTCACTTTCTCTAGGAAACTTTCCCTGATCTCTCTCCTTACATACCAAAACTGGACTGGGTCCCCCTTACACCACTACCCTAGCCACTTACTGCTTACTCTTCCTTCAAAACTTATGATAGTAGTTGAAGCTGCCTGCTTACATGTCTATATTCCCAACCAAACTACAATTTCCTAAAGACATTTAATTAAAAAAAAAAAAAGTAAAGTATGTATCTAGTTTTAACAGCAGGTAAACGAGATCTTTTTCCTCTGGCCAATTAAAAGAATGGTACTGTAAGTTTTTTTCTTTTAAAGCAGATACATATTCCTACAGAAATCATATCTTATTTTACTTATGGCTTCAGCAGGTGTTATTATAAAAGTCTGGTTGAAACACTCGGTTTTGCTAATCAAAATTCAGAGTTTACAACAAAAACTGTTCCGTCTTTTTCACTTTATTGATTTAAAGGCATGGGATTAACAATATGTTTAAATAATCTTTAACTTCTGATAATAGCTATAATTCTAGATTTCTTTTACCAATTGAGTGTGAAACAGGCAAAACTAATTAACAGAGAAAATGTTGAGAAAATTTTGAAAAGAGAAAATTTTGAAGCCATGTTTAAGATTTGATACTCCTGAATTACAAAGTAAGTCCAGTCATTAAAAAATTCCTGTTTCAGACATTTATCCTCTTTTTAGGTATGTCCATACAGTGTATTCATTAACTAAACAAAATCGAGAAAGCCTCTAGGAGCTTAAAAACCCCATGTTTCCTCCCTACATTAAAGAAAGCTTCTCTAAGGAAATGACAAGATAGCTATTTATTTTGAAAAAAAGCAAAATTGATTCCCAGTGGAGGCTAAACTACAATGACTTCTGAGGTCCCATTCAGAACCAGAAGGCTCAACTAGATATAACATCATGGTCAGGTTATAGTAGATGCAATTAGCATCACCATTCCAGTAGGAGGAGTGTGTTCCCAAGAAATCCCTTGCCGTCGGTGTCCAAGTTACAAACAGGTTCTCTGAATTTCATCATGTGAGCCTATCATATTCAGCAAATTACTCCTCCACAAAATCATAATATACTTCTTTAGGATTTCTGATCAAAACTGCAAGATTTCTAAAATTCACCAGCACTCACTCAAAAAGCCCACATAAACAAATTCCTTCAGGGAAGAGTTCAAAAGATACACTTAAAAAGTAGGTTTGAACCTGCTTATTAGTCAATATCCTGCCCAGACAAGTAGTTTATTTTGCATAAACCTATTCTGTCATGTAAAACTCTTTCAGCAAAGCATTTACATTCCTCATTACACAATAATGCATTAAAAGTAATTATATATTTAAAATCTGTTCCTTTCATCTCCTTCAAGGACATCCTTAGAAAGACTGCAACTCAAATTTAGAAATTACTGCAAACTAATTATTTGAATTTATACAATGTTTGTATACACATGTTCACATCTGAGAGTCAACCCAGTACTACTGTTCCACATAAACCTTCCATAACATCTTTCCTAGCAAGAAATCTATCAATAATGTTTCATGCCCCTTATACCAGTCATTTGCAAAGCACAAAATACAAAAACAAACAATCTTTTGTTTTAAACTTACATTTACTATCATGGTATCAAAAGCCCAGAATTTTTTGCTTAAAAACTTGGAACCAGATTTAGACACAAACATATTAAAATAAAAAGCAAAACAGAAGAGAACCAATCTACTGATAGCATCAAACATCAGTGAACAAACAACACTGAAAGAAGCAGTCAATAACTGGGTCGGGGGAGGAGCGTTAAGGGAGGAGAGTCAACAGACAACCAACAGGTAATTTCTTTGACAAAACATTCATTATAACTACATAGCTACAATTACTATACACACAATACTGTATTTGGTACCACAACAGGATATGAAAACACAGACGACTTCTGCTTTCAAAAGCATTTTACCATTCTGGAGACAGAATATCATTCCATAACAACTGAACACTGACTCAAAACAACAAATACAAGTCTTACTCAAATTGAATAGCAGAAAGGTCAAAGACAAAATAGGGATATGAAATAAAGTGGTACCAGGTCCTTGCTGCTCTACCTTCAATAAAAAGCTGTAGTTTAGATCAAGAGGACAAGAAGTAAAAATACTGTGCAAAAAAAAATTTCTTGTTGCTGAATACATACAAGACATAACCCAAAATAGTTCAAGTTAAGTTAAAAAATAGCTCACTTGTTTACTACCTACTATTCAACATATACACTAGAATCTTAGTTTTAAATCTTAAAGAAGCAGAACAATGCTTTTAGTGTATGGCAAGTATCAGTTTTACATGCCAGAGCGGTTGGAATCATCATGTTACCCTGAACGATGGGATTAAAACTAGGGAAACCTCTAAGATATTTCTCACTTTCATTTTATTCAGCCACAGCTCCAAAATCACAGAGGAAAGAAAAACAGACCACCTAATATAGAATGGTAATAATTTTTAATTATGGTAACCACAGAAAAATCCTATAGAATCATCTCATACCTAAAACTCCAGAATCTAACATCTCTTCAGGAAAGCAGCTGATCAGCCACAGGGGGCAGCAAAGTTAAGAGAGTGAAAAGTAAATAGCAGGAGGTGAAGTGAGGGCAGGAATTGTAAATAGGCTGGGTAATGAGCCATGAGTATCAGAGAGAAAAGGACAAAGTCTCAATTAATGAATTAAATCAATAGACAGATAAAGCTAAATTAGTGATCTCAACCCTGGCTGCACATTAGAATCACCCTGGGAGCTTTTAAAAATACAAATGCCTGGGTCCTACCTTAGGCCAATTAATTTAGAATCTCTTAGAGGGTGGGCCTAGGCATTGATATTTTTTTAAAGCTCTGTAAGTTTACAGCCAGGGTTGAGATCCAGAGTGCTAAATATAAAAATAAAAACAAGTTAGTCTCCTTACCAGCTTTTTGTAATTTAAAAAGTTAAATTTCAAAAATAAAGCACAAAAATCTATTTCCCAAATGTATCATTGTTTATAATTTGTCTCTGTCATCCAAAGAGGGACTAATTCATCTCCGTGATTTTATCAAGGGAAAATGTTATTCTTACAAATAAAAATGATTAAACTGAAGCTCCAAGGGGTTAAACAACTAGCCCAAAGCAACTGTGAGTCATCAATGATGCAGAAAGACAACTAGTCTACTATTTACAGGATAGTGCGCTATCCCAATGATCACACTATTTTAACTAAATACATTTTACTGGATTATCACTTTATTCAATTAGACACTTCATAAAATAACCCAAAATTCAATTAAGAATCAGAGTAGGTAATAAATTTGGGGGGAAAAGGAATTTGACCCTAAATAGGAATTCTGAAGATGTTAAATTAGACTTAATTGGAGAATTAAGTCTATATAATTTCACATGAAAGACAGCAATGGATACCAGATTATCAATTTCTCTAAGTATATCCTTAAAAACTTTTTTAATTAAAAAATAAGTCTTCCAGAAGATACAGCATTATTTTCAGAAAACAGTCCTAAAATGACAAAAATGTCATATGCCTTTGCAAACAAACACTTCTCTTGATACATTCAGATGAATTTCAACTCTCCTTTAGGGCCAACCCAACTATAAAAAGGGGTTTTGGGTTTAGAGAAAATTATATTAACTTTGAGAAGACCTTTAAACATTAAAAAGAGTTAATAATGTCTCCCCCACAAGAAAGTTAAGGTAGTTATAAAACTTCAGATTATGTCAGTGTTCTTGTTCCAGTTACCCTAAAAGACCACATACCTCAAGGGGAAAAAATATCTTTCCCTAAAGGTAAGCAAGGCACTTCAAATCAGCATCACTGTTACTGGCCTGGATACCTCCAGTGGGACCCAGTTTCTAAGAATATACCAACAAAGAATCTGAGTGATAACTTAGGAAGTTCTTCACTTAAATCTCAAAGCCAGTTTCATTCTGTTCTTTGCTATTTACTGCTTCCTGTAGGAGAAATGCACATCTATACAATTCTACTGGTTAATTAATTCAATGTCTTTGCCTGGTAAAAATCTTGTAGCTACGCTTTTAATATTTTAAACAGTTTAATTCTACCCTATTTCCACTTCTACACCAATGCTGAAAAATGATATAGCTTCATCTTACTTCACATAAATCATATCTGCAAACTGATTATAAATAAAATCAAACTTTAAGTCCCCAGAAAAGTTTACTATTTATGTGAATCTTTCATTTAAAAAATATTTTTAGGGGCGCCTGGGTGGCTCAGTTGGGTAAGCGGTTGACTTAGGCTCAGAGGTCATGATCTTGCAGTTTGTGAGTTTGAGCCCCGCATTGGGCTCTGTGCTGACAGCTCAGAGCCTGGAGCCTGCTTCAGATTTGTGTCTCCCTCTCTCTCTGCCCTTCCCCTGCTCACGCTCTGTCTCTCAAAAATTAATAAACGCTAAAAAAATTTTTTTTAACAAAGTAAAAAAATAAAACATATTTTTAATCTGGATTTTCAAATATCAAAGACAATGGGAGTTAACATTCTTTGCCTATTTTTAGACATTTTAATTACATTATTTCAATTATTCCCTACAATCCTGGGGAGAGAGAAGGCATTATCCCCATTTTACAGATAAGGAAAATAACTCAGAAAGATTAAAAATTTACCTTTGACCCTGGACTGCCCCAATGACCCACCTCTATCATACTAGTTCAAATTTTTATGAAATAGGTTAACAGCATAAATACTGAAATCCTTTGACCTGAGTACCGGGATCAGTTGTTACACCAGATAAATAATCACAGGCCTGAAATTAGCTGCATAAGCCTCAACTTTTCTTGTCAATAAAATGTGAATAATACTGGTTTTGCACAGAGCTGCTGAGATGACCTGATGAAATACGTTTGTAAAAATACACTGAGCTATGGCTTGTCACGCAACAGCATTTCCTTAGTAAGTGTGAAAAAGCAAGGGATGTCAGGGATTAGGAGTTATACATCTTTGGACTGTTTCACTAATTATACACAATACTGTTTTTATAATTACAGAAATAAAGCAAAGTATGAAACAATTTGTAAATGCTAAGGGTTATATAAATGTCAGGCAACTACTACTTTACCAGTAAACAAATTCTTCCAGAGACGAAACAGGTTAAAATAAGCTGAAAAACTTCCTATTGTGAGTAACATATTCTTTCAAGGTTAGAAGTTTCCTAACTTGGTTACTAAAGGAAAAGTCTAAGGTAGAAAAATTAAGTCCTATACGAACTTAAATTTAAAAACAAAAAAAACTGATTCATGAAATGCTACTTTTATTTCTAGTACCTAGTTCTCAGGGGGAACTTACACAATTAACATAAGAAAATTCAAAAGTGTTTTGAAAAAAAAAATGTTTTTAAGCTATACAATAAGGCAGTTTAATTTTCAAAACCCACGTAACAGTTTCTTTTTTTTTTTTACATGTATTTATTTTTGAGAGACAGAGTGAGACAGAGTGTGAGCAGGGGAGGGGCAGAGAGAGAGGGAGACACAGAATCAGAAGCAGGCTCCAGGCTCCGAGCTGTCAGCATAGAGCCAGATGCAGGGCTTGAACCCACGAGCCGTGATATCATGACCGGAGCTGAAGTCGGACGCTTAACCGACTGAGCCACAGTTTCTCTTTTTTAAAAAATCCTTTTAACAAGGCTTTTTTATTAAACATGTTCTATAACAAAACAGAGTTTTCTCTTAACATTTTCCCCCTTAAAATCCTGCAACCTACTTACTAAATGATTTTGCACAAATAAACTTCTTATAGATGAAAAAGTTGGGTTATTTTGCTAATCCTTACCCATAGTATGCTTTGAGGAAAATAGCTGGCACCTTTCCAGTTTAGATCCATGTGGACAAAGTGTAACATAAGCAGGTTAGTATAAACACTTGAAAGATCTCGGTTGTCCACAAATATCTGAATCTCTCCACAGGAAGATTATATTTCAGAGCAGAAAGAAAAATTCTCTTTCATACACATACTAAAGGGCTTTCCATTGGTTTTTGTTAAGACCACAAATGGAAAAAACTACTACAGAAAAAGCACACAACTCTGTAGTATCAAGTACACTGCCAAAGTACCATGTGAAGCAACTGAATTTTTTAAAAAAGCACTTTTCACGCATTCTGGCATCTGGAGTAAAAGTAGCTATTATTAGTGGGTAATCCAAGAAAGGGTCTTATTTCACAATTAAATGTGCATAAGTTTATCTTGAATACCTAACTTTCCTTTTAAAGAACACTATATTTTCATGTTAAATATACAGTTGTTATCTAAAGTTCTAATTTTATTTTTTCTCTGCTAGTGACAAAATACTATAAATAAAACATTCAATGGCACCTTCAACTTGTTGAACTATGTACATATAACTTAGAGGATTACTGACTCTGCATATTTTTGCCAAGCTTTTAAAACTGTATTAAAAGTGTATTAAAACTGCACTTCCTAGCTTGATCTATGTTAAATATGCAATTATTTTTATTACATAGAAGTATTATATTAATAAAGATAACACTAAGGATCCACAATACCTTACTAAAAACCAAATTTATTAAGTATGAATAATGCTAGCAGTAAACCTTCAACCTATAAAAAATAACTTGACAATTTAATGGAAAAAAAATCAACGATAAAAAATGTTTTAACTTTCACAGCTTTGATTTTTATATCACTGCTTTATTTTTTACACTTTAAAATCCATGAACAGCAATGCAATGTCCTAAGAGGTAAGATGATATTCTTTTATAGCTATGACATCACTCAAGAATTAAAATCTTGGTAATGCCTACCATTGTGGTTTACCATTGACTATGATGTGTAAATTTTAACAATTTTTTCATGCTAAAGAACAAATGATAAATGCAGCAACACAAGCTACACATATCATAAACGAAACCTTCTTTCAAAAGCCAGTTTGATTCTGGTTGTGGAATGTTCTTGATTTAGAAGAACCTTAGAGACGGGGCAGTATAGGGTCTGAATGGAGTTCCAGATCTACTGTAGGTCAACTGTGATTTGATCTGGGGTTTTCTTTAGACTCTCAGCCAAACTAAGGCTGGATTCATAGGTCCGAAGACAAAGCAGAACCAGATTATCCTTCTAGGAGATGAAATGGATTGAAAAATCTGAACATTTATCTATTTTAGTCTGAATCTTTATCTTCCAGATCTTGCAAAGCAGATTATCTAGATTTGTATCAGGTTTCTTTTTATAAGAATTGTTTTAAATGTCTAGGAGCATTATCATCTTATTCCCAGACAATTTCTAGCTCGTAAAAAGTGAAGACATTAAAATTATAAAATTAAAAGAGTAACGCACAAACAATAAACTAGACCACCAGGAAACACTTTATTAAATATCCTTTAAATCTAGTAGTAAAAGTGAGCCAAAAGAAGTGCTAAGTTCTCCTGTAAAGCATTAGGCACGGATACGAATTTGAACTACTGTACAAACCTACAAACCTACTGTAGATTCCTCCCTGGAATCCCTGCTTCGCGAACTAAGTTCCCATTCCATTGCAAAGCAACATTTACTCTTTTATACTTCTCCAAATTTACCGCGTGTCTTCTTAGGCAATAAAGTATTTTAAGTCTTTCTATACTTTGAGTTAACGATACCATCTAAACCTAACGACCCAGTAAATAAGACACTAGTCAGATTTTTAGGCTTGTTCTTATAAATAGATCTGAAGACCAGCTAACTCCTGACCGCTGTTTGTATTACGATTGCCTAGAGATCCCGGTCAGCGTGACTCTTAGGAAAGATCAATGGGAAGGGGAGGTGAGGAGAGGGTGGGAGCAGAAACTTGGTAACTGGAAAAGTAAAGAAGTAGTTGAAAGTGTCTGAAAAGCGGAGGAGGGTCTCCGAGAGACTACAGGTCGGAAGGCAGGGCAGGCTGTTGAAGCCACGAGGGGAAGGACAAGCCCGGAGGAAGAGTGAAGAAACTACCTCGAGGGACGCAGGAGAGTTGCAATCGCAAGGGCAGGTGAGCGAGCGCGCAGGTGGGGAGGAGGGTTGGCAGCCTCTAGGGAAGGGAAGAGTTCAGGTGAATCAGGGAGAAGAAGCAAGACTCTGAACACCAAACCTGTTTGAATCGAGCGGGGTTCGGGGGAGGCAACAGTGGAAACACGGCTCACACTACGAGCCCCACCGGCGCAGAAGGAAACCCCAGGAGGAAATGGCTCTAACGGCGCGGGGGCGAGCCCCTGCGCTCCCTCCCGGGGCTGCACCCTCCGAGGTTACCTTTGAGCTGGGGCAAGGGGTGCAGCTCCGCCTGGCTGCCCTGGCTGCGGAACTGCGACGAGCCCTGGGAGCGCTTCTGCCTCTGCGCCTTGCGCACCGATTTCCGGGTGAAGCCGTCCACTTTCTCCGAGGCCGAGATGGCGGCGGCGTTGGCAGCCCCCGCCGGCGGCGACGACGACGACATCGCCGCGGCCCTGGCGCTTGGCAGCTCCGGCTGCTGCAAGCACGGAACGGGCAGCGGCAGGAGGAGGAGGCGGGGGAGAGGCGCGGAGAGCTCGCGCCCCTCCGCCCCGTCCCCCCCGGCCGCGCCGCCCTCCCGCTCCGGGGCGCCGCCGAGCTTCTCCCCGCCGCTGCCGCCTCACGGCCACATCTCAGTGCCGGGGGTTCCTGGTCCCCGCCGCGCGGCCACCTCCCGGGGCTGACGGAGGCAAGGGCGGGGGCGGAGGGGGGTGAAGAAGTTGTTGACTTCGGGCGCGGAGGGCGGGTGGAAGAGAGCCTGAAGTTTGGACAACTGAGGCGAGGGCGCGGGGGTGCGGACGCCGAGCGCGCCTCTCTGCTCTTCAGCCCAGTTCGCCAGCCGGCCGGCTGGCCCCTCAGTGGCCGCTGCCAGCGCAGCCAGCCCTGCCTGGAGCCTCCTCCCGAGGCGCTGCCATCGCGGGTCCCCTCCGAGCCGCCTCCGCTGCGCCCGCTCTTCCCTGTCAGCGCCGGACCCTCATCTCCCGGGGCGGTGACCCGCCGCCCCGGCTCTGGGCGCGCACACACTCGCTTCTCAAGGCTCGGAGCTGTCCAAGCCCCCTCCCCCACGCGCCCTTCCGCCGCCCACGGAGAACCCCCAGCGAGCGACCGCTACAACTTGAGAAGGTGGAGGGTGCACGCAGGGGTTGGGGGGGGGAATGTGTGTGCGTGTGCGCGCGCGCTAGGGCGCGCGGCCCGGAGGAGGGGCCTTGCGGGGGGTGGGGAAGGAGGAGATTGACAACTTCCGCAGGGTCCCACCAGCCTCTCGGACGTTCGGGAGGGAGTAGGGGGTGGGAAAACATGCCAGCTCCCTCAGCCAATCGCAGGGCTAAGCGGCAGGAACGGAGTGAGGCGTGGCCTCCCTCCTCTCTCGTTAAGCTGAGAGGCTAGGCAGAGAAATGGGGCGTGGTTGTGTGACGGACTTCTGCTACAACCAATCATAAGTGAAAACGGCAAGCCGTGCGCCGCTTACGTCACAACAGCGCGATGAATTCTTGTGGTGGAGGAGAGGTGCCCCGCCACCAGCGAGGGACTTTGCGCGCCTGCGCGACAAGCCTAGGCTCTACTTGCTCTCCTGACGGCCTATCAGAAGACCAGAAAACTAGAGTGGGTAGTTCAGAGAGCAATGTGGTAGGTCCCTTCCCTTCCCTGTCCTCTCTGCTGGCCAATGAGGAGCTGAAGCGACTGGTGGAGAGTTTGAGATCTGCGGCGGGAAAGAACGCCAGGAGTTACATCACTGAAGTGGGCGGAGCAGAAGTCGGGTGGGGGAAAAGGGCAGGGGATTGACAGGCGAAGGGCCCCGGGCGGGCGAGGAAGTGAGCCGGTCCAGTCTGAGTTAGGCACAGGAACCCTGGGCGGGCCTTGGAACCTCCACTGGCCCCAAACCGCATAATTGGTAGTTGCGGAATAGCTTTGTAGCTCTTGAGTGGTTCAGGCACCGTGGTTCCGAGAACTGTTCTCGCGCCTAGTGTGGGCAGTCTAGCATCTCCAGCTTCAAAGAGTTCTCTATATTCACACCATCCAAGAAGAGGTTTCTCATGCCCAAGTTAGTATCCCACTAATTTTCACCCCTTCTTCAGCCAGAGGCCTTCAGTTTTTCCAACAGAATGAGTACAAATTCGCTCATCAGTGGCTTCTGGATTTGGGAGCTTGCCATTTACATTCATTGTGCTCTCTTCCTTGGAGATTAACGACTAAAGTTTAAACTTATTAAAGTTAAGTTTTGTGTGTGTGTGCTTTGCGTATCATGATGCTTAATAAAAATAAGTGAATTGATTTGTATGAGAAGTATGTGAAGGGAACTAAATGTTCTCCACCCTATTATAAGACTCTCACTACCCAAATTATTAGAAAGTACTAAAGGAAATTCAGAAATTGTTTTGCTGTTTAAGAAAAAATGGATAAACGTTTGTAGAGTGAAAAGAGTATAAAAATATTTTAAGCCTAAATTTAAGACTGGAAAAATTTTAAAATTAGATAAGCGAGCACATTGTCTCCCTTTGGCTTGGTTTTGCGGTGGTGGCCCAAATCCATTCCTTGTCCCATGAGCTGCAGACATTTTCCTTTTGACTTGATAATAATACGTGCTGTTTATCTGTTTAAGCAAAAGTACCTGATGGATATGTACAGAAGATTCCAACTTTGATCAGGAAGTTGGATTCTAGATCCAGAGCCAAACTACCTCAAAACATTTCCTTCCTCAGATCAAGAGTGGTGAAACTATATACAATTCTCCCAGTCAGGGAGGTTCAAACGTAAGCAGCAGCTTTGAAAAGCCACTGAAGCTCCAGACCATGTTGAATCTACCTTCACAAATGGCCAGACCAGGCCTTCTCAAAATTTGCACAACCGACCATGTAGTTCAGTGCTCTCGACTTCACTGCCAGATCAGCCTTTAAAAACACTGTTTATAGGGGCACCTGGGTGGCTTAGTCTGTTAAGCATCGACTTTTGATTTTGGCTCAGGTCATGATCTCACAGTGGTGAGATGGAGCCCTGTATGCCTCTCTGCAATGAGTGTGGAAACTGCTTGGGATTCTCTCTCTCCCTTTCTCTCTGCGCCTCCCCCCCAAAATAAATAAAAATTTTAGAGGCACCTGGGTGGCTCAGTCGGTTAAGTATCCAACCTCAGCACAGGTCACAATCTCATGGTTGGTGAATTCCAACCCCATGTTGGGCTCCGTGCTGACAGCTCAGAGCCTGGAGCTGGTTTCAGATTCTGTGTGTACCTCTCTCTCTGTCCCTCCCCTGCTTGCGGTCTGTCTCTCAAAAATGAATAAACATTAAAAAATTTTGAAATAATAAAAGAAAAATAAATATATATTTTTTTAACTTAAAAACACTGTATCTTATTCACGTTTGAAGAACCACCAGTACCTATAGAATAGATTCCAAATTCCAGCTGTCTTCAAGCTAGCTCCTATCTTTCAAGGCATAAATATCACCATTTTCTACACAAACTCTTTTTTCAGGTCAGACATGTCATTCCACATACTGATCCCCTAGAAGTAGTTGTGCTTCCTTGACCCTCAGTCTTTACTTTTCCAACATCTCGAGATAATCGTTTTTCCATCTGGTTGAAACCTATCTTCTCTTCAAACCTCAGCTCAACCCCTATCTTTTATGAAGGCATTTACGATCATCTGGCCAGTTTTGTCTCCCTTCTTTCTCTATGTTGCCAAAGCATTTATTGTCTATGTCACTCACATGCCCCATCATCACATACCATTGGAGATGGAGCTACACTCTTCCTCCCATAAAAGTTTGTAAACACTGAAAGACCAAGAACTCAGTTATTCTATACTTCCATATGCCCTACTGAGCACAGGATAGATGGACAGAACATGACAGTCTAGTTTTTAATTCTCAAAAGCAGGGTTTCTGAAAGTTTGGCCATTCGATCACCTACATCAGAATCCTCTGAGGTGCTTATTTAAAATGTAGATTCCTGGACCTGACCCCAGACACACAGAATGAGGACCTATGGGAAAAGTACTTAGAAATCCATTGTTCATAAGCTCCCTAGGTCATTCTTATGCACACAAAAGCTTGAAACTACTATTCTGTGAATATTATTTTAAAAGATTGTAAATGTCTAAAAGAGGCAGTACCATTAATAATAAAAAGGATTTACATAGAATATGAAGGGAAAATAAAAAGCAGAAAGCAAACCAGTAGAGTAAAGCTAAAATTCATACTGGGGGGTGCCTGGGTGGCTCAGTCAGTTGAGCGGCTGATTTTGGTTTAGGTCATGATCTCCTGGTTCATAGGCTTGTGCCCCACATTGGACTCATTGCTGTCAGCACAGATCCTTCAGATCCTCTGTCCCCATTTCTCTCTGCTCCTCCCTCACTTGTGCTCTCCCAAAAAGAAATAAATGTTTAAAAAAATTCATACTGAAATATGATAATAAATACTAGAAAATAGAGAACACAACAGCTGGAAAGCAGATACTGGAAACAAGTTGTTGAAAGGCATGGACCCAGCACAACTATCTAGGCTTTCTGAAATGGCCCCTTGCGGAAGAATTTTGAACACAATTTTAAAGAAAGAGTGAGTCAAAACCTGAAAAGAGAGGAGGATGGGGTTCCGGATTCAAGTCACCAAACATCTTGGGGAAGATGGCAAGAGCAATAGCTCAATAATTGAAAGGCCTGAATTTATTACTTACCAATAGTATGATCCTGCTGAGTCACTCACTCAAGAGCCTTGGTTTCCACGTGTGTACATCAGGAAAAGAGTTAAGTGAACAGCTTTCTTTTATAGGGTTGGCATGAGTTTTAAATGTGACACATGAAAGAAAATACTTGGGAAAGTGAAAACTATACACATGATAATCTTACACACATATGATTTTTCATGTACTGTCTTTAGTAAATAGAGTATCTGGGTCCTAAACAGAAGCTTGGTCACTAAGAATCATCTATCAGAAAACTGCAATTGCAGTGTTAATCTGTGTGTGCCTCTGATGCAGGAAGAGTGTTGATGATGATTCCACACCATAGATATCCTCCTCTTCCCATCTGTGAAGACCCTTGATAAACAGTGATTGAGAGGCCAAGCCTTCATCACTCACAAATTCTTTGGTTTGTCCTCACATGACTTGATTTTGTTAGTCCATAAACATAAGTACATTTACTGATCTCATTCGTTTGTTCACAATGCCTAGCTTGCTGAGGAAAATGAGCAATTCATGAAACAACATCCACAATAGCAAAATCATGGTCCTTTAATAGTTTTAAAGAGTGAATCAAAGAAAGCGTTCTTTTCAAATCACTGAAATTCTCTAAAACCTATCCAAGCAAGGTTTTGGATTCTCAACATTCTCTTTCCTTAAAGGCCTTGCTTCCCAAACTCTAATAGAGCACCAGACAAATGTGCTTTATCTGCAGATTCAAATAGTGGTGGGATTTTCCAAATTGACAAAAATAAAATAAGACAAAATTTCTCCTATATATTTTTCTTGAAAATTTGATTCTCACTACCACTCATTGGAACCTAAGTCAAGATAGTATCTGATTGGTCGTAAAAATGTTGATTTTTAATACCTCACTCCTTTTTATTTAAATATGCCCTTTATTTAAAATTTAAAAGGAGTATAGGGGTCACTGGAAAAGTCTCACTCCTATCCCTGTCTCCCAACACCCAGTTCTCCTCCTCAGAGGCAACCAATGCTGTCAGATTCTTCCATGTGCTTCTTCCAGAGATATAGTATGTTTACGTCCTTAGGATTTAATAAATTCACGTTTTAAGAAGCTCCACCAGAAGCTTCATGATTCATAGGTATTTCATACGGCTCCAGATTTCAGTGAACCTTCTAGCGTTCTTACAGGTTTATGCATATTCATTCATTCATTCATTCATTCATTATTTTATTCATTAATTCATTCGTGTAACAGATATTTATATTTGCACGCTGTGCATTAACAGAATTAGAAAGCCAAAGGAATGCCAATGACTGATTGGTACAGGTTTGGTTAAGCCAGTACCTGACCCTGGGGCAGACCAAGAAGGTCCTTCTCACGTGCCCCCAACTGTTCCGAATTGCAAAGTCCTTTCTAAAATATATCTTTCAGGAGACTTGTGTTTCTGTGTCCAATGAGATCTGACTAATAACTTAGTATGCCAGTTGTCAAAGCTTATTGAAATTTGGTTTTCATAAATAAAACTCATCACTTCCCTAGATTTTTTCAAGGACTCTAAATCTGTGTTGTCTCTCTGGCCCTTGTGCAAGCACAATTGCTCCTTGAGGTGATTGGAATGCCTGCAATTTTCAGGAAGGGCCATTTGTTAACAGGGCAGGTTCAGCTGTCATGGTTTTCAATTGCTGCTGCTTTTGCTTTTTAGTTACAAATTGTTTTTAGTCAAGTTTATCATGATCAAATCAGTTCGGTATAGTTTATTGTACAGGCTATTGTGTTGGTCAACCAGGAGCTTAGACAAGGTCAGTGGCAGTAGAGATGGGTTAGAATGGAGATTTATCTTAGAGGAGCGTGCTGCAGAGGGTATTCTTAATCCCCCAAAACATGCTAGGATACTTACATGTTATGATTATCACAGAATCTCCCTTTCATAGCTGTGAGGGCTTTTGCTTCATCTAAGCAAGCTGTAATCATAAATTTCTGAAAACCCCTGGTGTACTCAATCATTTACCTATATTGATGAGGGACCAGGATATAATTTGAAGAGGCTCAGTTCATGCCATATCCTCTTGTCCTGCAGAGTGGAACTAAAAAGCCTGACGTTGGCAAACTCTCCACACTTTAATTCAACTCTGAAAGCATTTTTCAAGTGCCTGCTAGGTGCCAGGCAATATGCCAGACACTAGGAATGGGAAGATAAATAAAGCATGGACCCTACAATTTAGTGAGGAGGGGCAACATAAACACATGACCAAAGACTACATCGTATATAAACCTTCCTTACGGTGTTGTGTGAAAACAGTGGAAAGAAGATCCAAGGTTGGTTTGGGAGGAGAGAACCAGGGAAAATTTAACAGAAAAAGTAATGCTTGAGATGAATCTTAAAACAGTTTTCATATGGATAAGACAAAAAAGAAAAGAAAAGAATACTTGCCATTCAAGAAGTTTTTCCACATTTCTTTATCACAAAAAAGATTTTCCTATCTCAGTAGATGAATTTGCTTATTTCACACAGTATGTTACCAAGAAAACATTCCATTGCAACAGAATCAAATAGTATGTCCCACCTTGTGTCAGAATTTGACTTGGAGGTGGATAGTTAAAGAGAAAGGAGAGATTAAATTCAACACATGACTGCCCTCTAGACATATTTTGCAAAGCAGTGATTATAAAAATACTATATGGTTTCTTAATCCTCCATTTATAGGGGGATTTTATATAAATCTATAAGTGGTCTTCCCTTTCTGTTCACCTGGAAGAAGCATCCAGGTTTTGAGGCAGTCCCTGTCTTAAAATATCTAGCTGCTACATGCCAGCAATGTGTTCTCTCTTATTTGCTTGCCATTTGGGCTCACACTTGCAGAAAACAATCAATTTGGAAAAAATCAGCAAATTGATCTTATTTCTTTAATGTCAGGTGGTATCTACGGTTTGAAGAATCAGTATTAGTAGGACTGTGGGGTTTTCAGGTATTATTGGACTGGAAATATTCCAATGTTTTTAGATCCTAAGCTTTGACTTCTATCCCAAACAATATAGCTTTAATATATAGACACACACACACACACACACACACACACATATATGCATGTCTGTGGGTGTGTATAAATGTAATCACTACCATAAATTTAGTTATTTTTATGTATATTTATGTTTGAGAGAGACACAAAGTGTGAGCAGGGGAGGGGCAGAGAGAGACACACACACACACAGAATCCCAAGCAGGCTCCAGGCTCTGAGCTGTCAGCACAAAGCCTGACACAGGGCTCGAACTCACCATGAGATCAATGACCTAGCCGAAGTCGGACACTTAACCAACTGAGCCACCCTTACCACCATAAATTTAACACCCGCCATGTAGTTGGCACCGTTCATATGAAGAATCTGGAAGAAAGAGATCAAATGAGATCCTGTCTGAAATTCTCTGTTATCTGTGTGACACCCCTTTCTGATCCCCTGAGAGTTTGGTCCTAGAGATCCAAGGACATGTTGAGAAGAAACTTTTATATTCTAGCACCTCTGGGGGCTTCTATTCTTCTTTTGTAAAAATCAATGGAAATTCAGCCTCTTTTTATTCACTCTATACAAAGGCATTCATGCAAAAAAGTGATACTGAATGGATTGGACTATCACTACCATAAAGTGCCTAGCACTTTAACAATTTTGTATATGTGGAATTATGAAGTCCCATTGCCAAGATAGAAAATGAGATTATTAAGAGATATAATGGTGTTGAGTATTTCCTATTCGTTCATTCATTCATTCATTCAAAAATTGCCCATTAACTTCCTATAATGTATCTGTCTCTTCCAGGGGCTTGGAGAATAGCCATGAATGAGACAAAGTTTGCCTGCATGGAGTTTGCCATCAGTGGGGAAAGTTCATATTAATTAAAGTTCAACTATAAAAACAAAGGAGGGAATATGCACCAGAGGAAACACCATATCATTCCACACAGCAGATGTACACAGCTGTGTAGCTAACCAGTGGGGTGACCAGCTGGTCCTGGTTTGCCAGGGACTTTCCAAGTTCGAGTGCTGGAAGTCTCCTGTCCAGGAGCCCCCTAAATCCTGGGTAAACCAGGACAGCTGGTCATCCTGTAAACCAAACAGGCAGTGACATCTACTTATTAGGCCTATTATGGGTAAGGCCTTATGGCTAAAGGTTGTGGTCTCAACCCTAAGGAAGCATGTGCTCTTAGGGGAAGAGACGAGGCATGTGTCCAGGAAAAGATAATGTCTCATTCACAACAATATTTGATGAGAGCCAAGACAATAAATTTTGAGAAGCCCACAGCTGGTGTTTGTGTTGAGGTGGAGGAGTTGGGGTTTAAGCTAGACTTGGAGGATTGGGCATAATCACCTAAGTAAAGAACCAGGGAAGTGGTAAGGTAGAGCTCTATCCAACTGCTTACTGTGTGTCTCTCAACTCAAAGTGTCCAACTTATTATTCCCACCTCCACCTCCCCTCTCTGTCACTACTTGGTATCACCACCGGTCAGTCCAGAGAAGAATGGTGTGAAGGCATGCAGGGGGAAGCACAGGCAGGTACAGAGGAGGTGGGAAGATGTGTTGGCTAGAGAAGGTGATTTCTAGAAGAAGGGTGAGAACGAAAGCTGGAGAAGGTACATTCATTCACTCACTTGATAAACATTCAGCACTTATTATTGGCTATTTTCTGGTCTAGTTTCTGGGGATAGAAAGGAAAAAAAAACAGATTTTTTTTTCCCTTGAGAGATTCTGGAAAGGGGAACAAAACCAAAAACCAAAAAAAAAAAAAAAAATTACAAATCAGCATAGATAATATAATAAATATTGTGAAAGAGGTAAGCACAGAGGAAATCTGTGGGGTTGGGAGCAAGAAAAGCTTTCTAGAGTACAAGGTTCTAGATTTGGGAACTGAAGAACTACAAGGAGTTATCTAGGAAAAGAAACAAAAGGGAACTCATTACAAGAAGTTGTTGGGGGGGGGGGTACCTGGGTGGCTCAGTCAGTTGAGTATCCAACGCTTGATTTCAGCTCGAGTCATGGTCCCAGGGTCATGGGATCAAGCCCTGTGTCAGGCTCCACATTCATCATGGAGTCTGCTTAGGATTCCCTCTCTTTCTACCTCTGCCCCCTCCCCTGCGCTCTCGCTCGCTCTCTCTCTCTCTCTCTCTCTCTCTCTCTCTCCCTCTCTCAAATAAAATTAAAAGGGGCACCTGGGTGGCTCAGTCAGTTAAGTGTCTGACTCTTGATTTTGGCTCAGGTCATGAACTCACCATTTGTGAGTTTGAGCCCCACATCTGGGTCTGTGATGGCAGTGCAGATCCTGCTTGGGATTCTCTCTCTCCCTCTCTCTGCCTCTCTCCTGCTTGCTCCCTCTCCCTCTCTCTCTCAAAATAAATAAACATTTAAAAATAATAATAAAGTAAAAATTAGATTAAATGTCTTAAAAAAGAAGTGGGAATAGAATATGGAAGGTGTGGAGAGCCCTGAGAGGAGATGCACCATGAAGCTGAAGGGAGCCTTCTACAGCGGGCAGAAGATGAGGGCAAGCCAGGTCATGTGCAGTTACTAGACTTGATTTTCAAGTCAGCCTTTTAAAAGGTGAGTGGTACGATCACATTGACACTCTAGAAAAATTACATTGTTGGCAGTGTGGAGGATGAACTGATTACAGAGGGCAAGACCAGAGACAAGGAGACCAGTAGGCCAGAAAAAGAATGATGAGAGCCTGAAGAAGACTTCTGAGGTCAAATGAGGGAGATCTTGTAAATAAAGAAAAGGACATGGTGATCTATTTGGGGGTGAGGGTGGGGAGGTAAGGCACAGAGAGGAGGAAAGGATGCCTCGTGGTATCTGGATTCAGTGACTGGTGGACAGCAATGCCATAGTGACACAAGGAGAGGAAGAATATAATGGACATAATAAGTTGGACATTGATTTTGAGAGAACATGCAGTGTGCAGTTGGATAGTGCAGTCTGGAAGGAAAGAGATCTGTCTGAACATAGAGGTCTGAGAGTCATCAGTGAAAAGAGAGTAGATGAGGTCTAAGAATACCCTTGTTCTCTTATGCAGAGTGTGTAGAACAAGAAAGAAAGAGGGTGAGAAAAATCCCAGGGTACCCATATTGGAGAAAGCAACAGAGAAAGAAGGTGGCATCTGATGATGGCATGTTAACAAGATGGGACTTTAACCTGAGATCAGTGGGGAAACTGAAGAATGTTTGAAGAAAAGATGTCATGTTGAAAGTAGTGCTTCTACCCAGAACACTGGTGGGGGAAGTGGAAGCCAAAGAGATTGGTTGGAGTTGAGAACAAGTGTCCAGGTGATAAGGACCCGCCTGAGTGGTACTAAGCAATCTGTCAGCATCACCTGTGAAACTTATTTAAACTATATGCAATTTTAGGGGCTCCTGGGTGGCTCAATAGATTAAACATACAAGTTTGGTTCAGGGCATGGTCTCACAGGTCATGAGTTTGAGCCCGATGTTGGGCTCTGTGCTGACGGCTCAGAGCCTGTAGCCTGCTTTGGATTCTGTATCTCTCTCTCTCTCTCTCTCTCTCTCTCTCTCTCTGCCCCTTCCCCCCACCTCTCAAAAACAAATACACATTAAAAATTTTTTTTAATTCACTATATGGAATTTTGAAAAATTCCCAAGTGACAATCCAACACCCACCCCATCCCCTTGACCAACTCTGTTCACACCTTATCCCCTATTCCTTGATGGTCACTGGCTTAAACCAAAAATGGCCTTGGGAATAGAGGCGAGGAACATTACAACAGAAACACTAGAAAGACTTGACTAAAGGGAGTAAGTTGGCAAGTCAAAGGGAAGAATTACAAATGACAGCAATGCTTTGAATTGGGTGACCAGATGAACTGGGGGCCTTAAACAAAAAGTCCAAAGGCTGAGCCAGTTTTCTTTTATGGGAGGGGAAAGAAAAGAGTGCCAGAGGAAGGAAGGGCAGGGGAAGCAAAGATAAATCTGAAGCTACATGTGTTGAATTAACAGAGTTTTTTTAAGGTCATTGAGTCTGGAGAGCTGGATCTTTATTTTCAAAAAGAGGTGATGATATGTTGTGTATTAATTTGAGGAAAGATGAGGATTAGCCTAGGCTGACAGCCTGGAATAGGCCAGAGCAAAGTAAGAAATTACAAACAACACAAGCTTCTTTTTCCTCTGTAACAAAATAATAATAATAATAATAATAATAATAATGACAGAAACAAATGGGTAAGAGATGTGTAACCTGTCAAGTGTCTCAGTAGATTCCAGTGTCAAATGGTCAGTAGGGCTGCACAGGAGAGAACGAGGGCCCAGTACAGCCTCTTGTATCTACTGTGGCAGCGGGCCAAAGATCAGGAACAAGGCATCCCTTACTAGTCACAAATAGGGCTCAGTGACCCCTCTGAACATGCCATAATGTGCAAGTAGGCATGCATGCGTGTGCACACACACACACACACACACACACACACACACTTACTCACTCACCTGTGTCCTTAATCCTAACCATCTTTCACACAAAACTATGACACAATCTCTTTACAATGCCTTTATAGAAGAAGCAAAAATCTATCTTCCTACTCAGGATTTCCTCCCAGTTTCAAGCAAGGCCTATGTAAGATTTCCAGCTTTCCCAGCTTCTTGAATGGCCAAGACCTTTTCTTGCCCTCAATAGCTACGATTCACTCTCTCACACTAAATTATAGTGATTGTATTTCCCAGCTTACTTTGGGTCAAGGATATGGGGTAGGACTGGAGAATGAACATAATCTGTGTAAGATATAATTCTAGTCCATGCACATGTTGGACTCCATATTTCAATATGAACTATTTGAGTACTAGTTTTCAAAAGAGAGAAAGTACTATATCAGGGCGCCTGATATAGTACTGGTTCAGTCAGTTAAGCATCTGACTTTGGCTCAGGTCATGATCTCACAGTTCATGAGTTCAAGCCCTGCATTTGGTTCTGTGCTGACAGCTTGGAGCCTGGAGCCTGCTTCGGATTCTGTGTCTCCCTCTCTCTTTGCACCTCCCCCACTCATGCTCTGTCTTTCTCTGTCTCAAAAATACATAACCATTAAAAAAATAAAAAAATTAAAATACTGTATCAATTCAATGATTTACAGTACTGTTTCCTTCTATATGCTAAGCAGTATATGCCACATGCTAGAAAAGTAAAGATGAGGAAGGAAAAGCTTTTCCTCTCTTGGATTTTATACTTTTATGAAGAAGAAAAGTCAAACACACAGAGAGTCAGAGCATAAGTTAAGATAAGAAATGTACAGGGCGCCTGGGTGGCTCAGTCAGTTAAGTGTCTGACTTCAGCTCAGGTCATGATCTTGCAGTCTGTAAGTTGTAAGCACACAGAAGTACTAACTTCCAAGAAAGTAGGAAAAAAAGGAGGGGAGGAGATATTTGAAGAAATAAGAATAAAAGATGAGGGGCGCCTGGGTGGCTCAGTCGGTTGAGCGTCCGACTTCAGCTCAGGTCATGATCTCACAGCTTGTGAGTTTGAGCCCCACGTCGGGCTCTGTGCTGATAGCTCAGGGGTTGGAGCCTGCTTTGGATTCTGTGCCTCCTTCTCTCTCTGCCCCTCCCTTGTTCGTGCTCTGTCTCTCTCTCTCTCTCAAAAATAAATAAACATTAAAAAAGAAGATAGGAAATGTACAAACAAAATGCAATCAGAACTAAAGAAGGAAAGATAATATTCTGATAGGGAATGAAGAACAGGTGAGAAGGAGGAGTAGGTCATTTAAAATTAACCTTGAAGAATGCATAGGATTTCAATAGGTAGATATGTAGAGGAAGAGTGGAGAACATTCTGGTGGGAGACAGCATGAGCAAGATTCCTGAGATGGGAATATATGTGGCACATTTGGAGAACAGAAACTAGATGAATTTGACCGGGGTATAGGAAAGTAGTAGTAGATAAAGTGGAACACAGGTTGGGGGGGCCTACCATAGGGGACTTTGAATGCCGGGGTAAGGAGTTTGTACTTAATTCTTTAGGTAGAGAGAAGCTGTTGACAGGTTTTGGAGTAGGGCAGTGATTATCAGAATGCAATATGTTTAACCCCCTAGCAATTGGAGAAATAAAGGGAGAAATAAAGGGAGGAGAGGTTGCAAGCAGAGAGAACTTTCAGACTTGTTGGGTTTGACATGACTGTGGACTCTCTAAGTGAAGATGCTCATTAACACTTGGAATGAGGGGCAGGGTTCAGAAGAAAGGTTAGGTTAAGGTCTTTGTAGCCTTAGTTGCTTCATCTAAAAAACAGGGACAAGCATGCTTGCTTTGAGAGAGAATGCTTCGAAAAACACTACAGTGCCTGACTCATCATGGGCATGTGGGACAGATCTGATGATGGTAGTTGTGGTGGTATCATCAGCAGTAGCTGCACAGTTAGTTCTTCCTCAGAACTCTATTTCCTCCCCAGAATTCTGCCATGAGTTCAGGAAATAGAATCAAGTGCCAAGCCCTTGCTTCAGCCAGAACTGCTCCTTCCCCAAGATGCCCAAGGGTACATGTTTGGTCAAGCAGTTGTATTGGCTCCGTGGTCCCTTAAGACAATTCTAGGAGACCTCTCAGTACCTGGTAAATAGATTTCTATTGAGTGTCTCTTTGTTTTGTCTGCTGTGTCTAGATATAGAAGCTCAGAAAAGTTATAACTCTGGATGAATGAATGAATGAATGAATGAAGCTTAAAACTATGTAAAAACATATTTATTGTTTAGAGATATCTGAAGAGTATATTTAAATATGGTTATATATGTACACACGGATGCACACAAAGCTTACACGCACACACATTCCATATATATATATGGAATTCCATTTTATATATGTAAAAAAAATTCATAGGAGGGGCCCCTGGGTGGCTCAGTCAGTTGAGCATCAGACTGTCAATTTCAGCTCAGGTCATGATCTCATAGTTCATGCATTTGAGGCCCACATTGGGCTCTGTGTGGACAGTGTGGAGATTACTTGGGGTTCTCTCTCTCCCTCTCTCCTCTGACCCTCCTCCTCTCTCTTTCTCTCTCAAAATAAAAATAAATAAACGTTAAAAAAACTTATCTGCATGTAACTGTCCACTCAACCATGGAGCAATACAGTGTCCAACATCCAATCAAAAGTTACTAGACATGCAAATAAGCAGAAAAATGTGGTTCATAAACAATATAAAAATCAATCAATAGAAACAGACCCAGAAATGCTAGAGATTATGCAATTAGGTGGCAAGAACTATAAAAGAGTTATCATAAATATGCTCAGGAATTTAAAGAAAAACATGAACATAATGAGGAGTGAAATGGAAACTATAAAAAGAAATCTAATGGAACTTCTAGAGCTGAAAAGTACAATATCTAAAATGAAAAATTTATTAAATGGGCTTAAGAGCAACTTAATGCAGAAGAAAATATCAATGGACTTGAAAATATAGCAACAGAAACTATTCATACTACAGAGAAGAAGAGGGCTGGAAAAAAAAAAAAGAATACACTCTTGGTGACACATTAGAAAGTGGTCAAAAATAGTATAATTGAAATCCCAAAGAAGGGTGGGGAGAGCAAGAAGTAATATTTGAAGAAATAATGGCAGAACATTTTCCAAATTTGGTGAAAACTATAAACCCATCAATTCAAGAGATACAACAAATCCTAACGAGGATAAAAATCAATTTAGATAGAAATTTTACTCTGAATTTTTTCAACAATGGAGTGATTTTCTGAATGGACCAATACCTAAAGAGGCTAGTCCAGGGAGGAGAGGGAAAGATCTGTAAATTAGAGGCAACTATACAACTTGTGATGTGAGAAAGTAGAAACCAGCCTAGAAGACACAAACAGAAAGATAATACAAAAGAAGAGATGAGTCATCTGGAGAAACCAAACACGGAAGGTGCCAACATATTGCAGAGCAAGGAGAAAACCTCATGAGAATAAAAGATGGTGGAGTGGTATCTCTAGGTTTCGTTTCCTTCCTTCCTTCCTTCCTTCCTTCCTTCCTTCCTTCCTTCCTTCCTTCCTTCCTTCCTTCCTTCCTTCCTTCTGTCTCCTTGTACTGTACCTTATTGTAGACAACAGTCATCTCCAAATTGGATTTGAAGCTCCATTCTTTTCCCTATCAAGGCTATTCTGTAGCTCACTGCAGCCAGAGTGGACTTCCTAACCTAAAGAATCACATCACTCCTCTGTGAGACATCTTTAGAGAAATTGGTACCTTCAGCAGTTCTTATGTGACTGCCATAGGGATGGACCATGTCTCCCCACAATTAAATAGATACGATTTGAACCTCAGTTTCTCAAAGCTTCTTGTCTTAGGGCTTTATTCCCTACTTTATCTTGCTTTTATTGAGTCCAAGTCTCTATGAGTTTATAGACTATAACCATCAGAAGTGCTTTGTGATTCATTTCCCTCCTTTTGCTTATGTGGACCCACGCCTGTCCTTTTAACCTCCTCCATGCCTGGAGCTGTTCAAGATCTATGTTGGTGCTCTTAACCCCTATTGATAGACCTTGAACCTGGGAGGCCACCAGGATGTCTCTTTCCAGCCATAGCTCCTGGCAAGGAGAGGTTGAGAAAGGACTTAGAATCAAGGTTTGAATTATAGCTCTGATTCTGCTAAATGACAATCGAGAGCTATCTTGTCCAATATGGTAGTCACTAGCCACATGTGGCTAGTGAACACTTGAAATGTGGCTAGTGTGACTGAGGAACTGAATTTAAAATGTTATTTAATTTTAATTAAATTAAATTAAATTTTATTTTTTAGGTTTGTTTATTTATTTTGAGAGAGATAGAGAGAGAGAAAGAGAGAGAAAATCCCAAGCAGGCTCCATGCTGTCAGCGCAAAGCCCCACTGCATGGAGCTCAAACCCAGGAACCATGAGATCATGACCTGAGCTGAAATAAAGAGTTCAAAGCTTGGGGTGCCTGGGTGGCTCAGTCGGTTAAGCGTCAGACTTCGCCTCAGGTCATAATCTCACAGTCCGTGGGTTCGAACCCCGCATTGGGCTCTGTGCTGACAGCTTGGAGCCTGGAGCCCGCTTCTGATTCTGTGTCTCCCTCTCTCTCTGACCCTCCCCCGTTCATGCTCTGTCTCTCTCTGTCTCAAAAATAAATAAACATTAAAAAAAATTAAAAAAAAAAAAGAGTTGGAAGCTTAACCAACTGAGCCACCCAGTCACCCCTGAATTTAATTTTAATTTAAAACCTGAAGCATTCTAATTCATTTTCCTGTTAAACATACTGTGAAAAATATTGTTATATTGTAATATATGTATTGGGTGCATACATGCATATAGGCACACATCTGATCTAATTGGTATCAATGGATTAACTGGTTTGAATACATTTTTTTACGTACCAATGTAATATTATAATACATTTATTTGAATAGTTTATGTAGACAATGTAAGTTATGGTGATGGCACTATAAATCATAATTTGTAATAAAATCAAAATACTTATTTTAATTTTAATTGTGACATAATAAATTATGTTTCTAGTTAAAAAAAATAAGTATGGAAAACATTTTAATATTTAAAGTACAGGCATACTACTGATGCAGAATTGAGTAGAGATTTTGAAGCTACCGTGTACTTTAAATCAATGAAGACAAAAGAGACCAGAAGAAGGTGTGTCACAAATTTCAAAATGATTGGCAATTGCAAGTTTCTGCAAAACAAAATGAAAAAGCTGTTAGTAAAAAAATAATTTTAAAGATAATAATGTGGGCAATATTAGGAGAGAGTTGCAACAAATACATAGTGAATTTGTTAAAATGTTTCCTCTCAACAGTCAAAAGAGAATCAATATTAGTTGCCTGAAATTAAAATTAAATGTCCAACAAATATTTTAAAAACAATTTTTAGCAGGATGTGAACTTCTAACTTTGGCAGCTTTAAGATGACGTAGATTCTTGCACAAAGAAGGAAATTGTTTTTACGTGGAGAAATAATAAAATAAATTATTATTTCAGTTATGAAGATTTTGTTGGGTTAGTATAAGAAACAAGCTAAAAAAGACATTTTACAAAAAATAAAACTCTTCAGTTAAGCCTCTAAACAATTGCCCATTGGATACAAAGTCTTAATATAAGTTCGGTTGATTCAAAGTGTGAAAGATGGCAAGGGCTTTTTCGCCATTGGAGAAGTCTGCCATATAAGAGACACTGCCCAATTCATACCTTGGATGTGTTCTGTCTCAAAAGACTTTCAGACTTATTCGGAAAAGAAAAGTCTTATTTCACAGCCTAAAAACTGAACTCACTGGTATGGATATGGTTGAGTTTCTTACACGTATCAAAGAAAAACTTCATCTGGATGTGAAAACATAGTTTCCATTACAGCCCTAGGTCTCCTAATTACATTAAGTCAAAAGTCTGGAATTATTGAAATTAAAAAAAATTTTTTTAAATTTTTATTTATTTTTGAGAGAGAGAGCACGAGTGGGGGAGGGGTAGAGACAGAGAGGGAGACACAGAATCCCAAACAGGCTCCAGGCTCTGAGCTGTCAGCACAGAGCCCGATGCAGGGTTCGAACTTGGGAACAATGAGATCATGACCTGAGCCAAAGCCAGATGCTTAACCGACTGACCCACCCAGGTGCCCGGGGATTCATTGAAATTTTAAAGCAAGAAACTGATCTTTCTTCTAACTGTTTCATTCTTCTTGTCTGATAGGTATTGGAGACATTTGCGTTTAGTTTTCTGAACAGTGTCATGGATACAGTGGTTAAAATTGTTGTATAAATGTGCAAATGCTATGAATTATCAACTTGTGGAACTATAGAAACAGTAAATGAATATAATGATCTCGTTCTTTTCCAATGCTCATTAGTTGAGTAGTGGAGGACCTTTACAAAGATTTATCACACTGTTAATCCATTTCTTGAAATGAAAGGAATACCTGCCAAATACTCAATAATCAAAGGCAAAATGATAGTAGTGTGGTTTACATTTTCTTTAAAAAAAATTTTTTTTAATGGTCGTTTATTTTTGACAGAGAGCGAGTGCAAGCTGGGGAGGGGCAGAGAGAGAGGGAGACACAGAATCCAAAGCAGGCTCCGGGCCCTGAGCTGTCAGCACAGAGCCCTATGTGGGGCATGAACTAATGAACCACGAGATTATGACTTGAGCCCAAGTTGGATGCTTAACTGACTGAGCCACCCAGGCGCCCCATACATTTTCTTACTGAATATCACATTGCATATGAATGAGCTAAATTTGAAATTCCAAGGAAGGAAAAATTTATTTGCTAGAAAGTACAAGAATTTATGGTGAAATGGAATTTTTTTACAATAACAATCAATAACAACAATTAACCCATTTTTCTAGCATGAATTAATATACAGAGGATATTCATTGTAAGCAAGATTATGTGAATTAGCTGTAAAAACTAAAAAATATGAACATTTTGCTAATATTGATGAATTTATAGTTGCTTTAAATTTATGCAATACTCCTTTGATTTCAATGTTAACACTACTGAGTTGATAGAGTTAGTGAATTATTTAACTTAGTTTCGAAACTTATAGGATTTGCTTCAAAGTCATATCATTTCTTCTAAACACAGGAAACAGTTTTGACAATACAGATGCAAATATTTAAAAAGCAATTTTTGGAACTTGACCCAATTATTGGAAAACTTTTAAGTTTGTTTGGAAAAACTTGGGTATGTGAATCTACTTTTTCAGCTGCAAATTATATGAAATATAAATATAGATAAAATATTTCTGATGCAAATTTAGCATTTTAATTGAAATGCACTCTAAGTTTAAAAGTTTAGATTTAGAAGATTTCATTCACATTTAAAAATGTGAGGGGCACCTGGGTGGCTCGGTCAGTTAAGCTTCAGACTTGGGCTCAGGTGGTGATCTCATGGTTTGTGAGTTTGAGCCCCACATCGGGTTCTGTGCTGACAGCTCAGAACCTGGAGCCTGTTTTGAATTCTGTCTCCCTCTCTCTCTGCCCCTGCCCTGCTCGTACGCTGTCTCTGTCTCTCAAAAAAATAAAATAAAGCATTAAAAAAAATTTTTTTTAATGTGAAACAAAGGGTGTCTGGGTGGCTCAGTTGATTAGGTGACCGACTAGGCTCAGGTCATGATCTCATGGTTTGTGAATTCAAGCCCCACATCGGGCTCTGTGCTGACAGCTCAGAGCCTGGAGCCTGCTTGGGATTCTGTGTCTCCCTCTCTCTGCCCCTCACTAACTCGCCCTCTGTCTCTCTCTGTCAAAAAAAATTTTTTTTTAATTAAAAAAATTTTTTTTAAACATAGAATTATTTTTATTGATTACATTGTTGAAATGTTAATATTTTAGAGGTAGTTGGTTAGAGTAGGTAACATTAAAATTAATTTTACTTCTTTATTTTGCCTTTTAACGTGGCTACTAGAACATTTGAACTTACGTATATGGCTCACATTGGTGGTGTGTATTATATTTCTTTTCACTTTCCAGTTTTATTGAGCTGAAATTGACATAGAACATTCTATCATGTTTTTGTTGGCATCTCTGCTTTAGAGCAGAGGCTTCAGAGACTGGGCCCTGAAACTAGACAGCCTGATTTTGAGTCTAGTTGCAGACACTTAGCTGTGTACCTTGGGCAAGTTGTTTAACATCTCTGTCTGTGCTTCAGTTTTTTCCATCTAGAAATGAGGATAACAATAATTCTCAGGGTGGTTGTAAGAATACTTAAATTGTGTCTGGCACATAGTAATTACCATGTGTAATAGCTACTGTTATCATTATTATGATTATGTATTAACTCTGTGACCTTGAGAAGTTCCTTAAGCATAATTTACTCATACCTCAAATGGTGATAACAGCATCTACATCCCAAGGTTTCTTCTTGAACTAATGAGATAATATATGCAAAACTGCTTGACAGGAGGTAGGTGACCACCGTGTGCTTGCTGAATCTTCCAGATCTTAGCTGACATTCAGAAGTCTCTGTAATCTGGTGCAGCTCACCATTCTTAAATTCAATAGTGTAAGAGCAGTTGCAAACTATAAGGTGCTCATGAGTTGTTAAACACTATTTTTATTATTCTCCACCATGAAACTCCTCCTTCGAGTATTTGTTCCCTAAACTTGTCCTACTTGGGGCCTCTCTGATTCTATCCTTTTACCGTCTAGACTAGACTGAAGGCCCATTCTTCTATGAGGACCTCAGTGTGGACTCCAGCCCCAGTATGATCTCTCTCTCTCCTCTAAATTCCTGAAATATTTCCCACCCATTGTGTATATTTTGTATTTCCTCATATACTGCTTTGTACTGTTGTTTAAAGTAATCATGGGTACATCTCTCTGGTCAGGTTAGCGTGAATGCTTTATAATTTGTGAATTCCCCAATAGCACATGAAATATTCAAGAAATATTTGGCCAGTAAGTGGAAACGTTTGGAGTAATGAGGGGGGAAAAGAATTTTGACAGGGGAGAGCCAAGTGTCCTCCCAAAGAACAAAGAACAAAGAGTACACCGAAGAGAGGAAGTTTTAAGCGAAACTTTGAGATAAGCATGAAAGGGCCAGATAGAGCTGATGTGGGAAGTGAGAAGGGCAAAGAGGGTAGGACAGAGCAAAGGTCAGGGAGCAAAGCGGACACCGACCCCGAAGGACAGTTCTAGAAATCCGGGCACAGCTCCTTCTTCCTACAGTCCCTCCAACAGCTATTTCTAACCACATCCAATTTTAGAAAGTGACACAAGGTCTCATCGCAATCAGTTCTCTTGCCGATTTCAGATGGCTCATTCCCAGAGCTGCCTTCCTCTAGCGTACTCTGGGAGTGTTCCCCACACCTAGGTATTTAAGATGTTTGGAGTCCTTCCCTCTGCATTAGTATTTGCTGCCCACCTGAAGGTGAGTGAGTTCAGGTGCCCTCCTCTCTGGCCTTCTGCACCCACAAATCTCCCTGAGCACTCTCTTAGGAGAAGACACCTTACTGCGTGAGTCACTGTAGAATCCACACACAGGGCCTGTTCTATAACAGGCACCCCATAACCAGTGGATGAATTAATGTCAGTTGATTTCTGTTTGGGCCACAGTGAAGGAAAAACACAGCTAATGTGGAGAGAAAAAAAAAAATACCCCAAACTGTTGTTCAACCATGACTCATGGGCTTAACTCTCAACACAAGGTTCAAGTTTATTTTGCATTTTTGTTGCTTCAAGGTGAGGGTGAATTGGCAAGCAGAAAGGGAGACAGCAGGGTAGGAGTCAAGAAAGGCATGATTCAGGCCTCATCACTAACTTCAGTGTGAGTTTGGTACCAACTCATTTGCAAGATACAGAGGTGCCGTCCCATGGTAAAATTCCATTATTATAAAGTCATCATTAGGTATGATGCACCAATGACAGACATACCTGGAAGGAGACTGACCCTTCCCAGGGAAAGGGTCATTAATCACTGGACTTGGGGAAGTAGGACATGTCAGATCTGGTTACTTTAGCTACCAGGCTTGGGGGCCTGTGTCTAACAGAGTCCAGCTTCCATGGGAAGGCCACCCAGCTGTCTTCATCACTTGTTCATGCTCTTTCCATCCACCCAGGTACAACCAGTCTCTTTCTCTCTCTTTCTTTCTAACTTTATTCCCAGCCCCCAAGCCGAAATCTGATTACATAATTAAGCACTCAGTAAGTGTTCTCCAATGCTGATTTTTAATGAAGTTGGCCAATGCTGCTTCCTGTTTTGAAAGACACAAACCCATTTAAAAAACTAGTCTGTGCCCCAATATCTACTGCCTCTTAGAAATCAAATGGGCATTTTAACCAGTTTAAAGGAAGAATTATCATATGCAAAGAGGTTAAAGTTCTCACAGAAGAGACGGTAGCTGTTAAAAAGAGAGGCACTGGTAGCAGGGTATGATTGTGATACAAAAGCTAGTACTGGTCTCTCTCTCTCTCTCTCTCTCTCTCTCTCTCTCTCTCTCTCTCTGCATCTATTTAGTCTATGCTACCAATTTTCAGATCGTTCTGGACTAATATAAAAAAGATCATGAATAAAGCGACTCCTATGGGATTTTGGAATGGCAGGTAAGAGATACCTGTAAGACTGCAAATCACTTCTCAGTCTCCTGAGTACCTTTGGGGAACACCTTGGGATGAATTCTAGAAATTCACATAGAGGCCTTTACGCTCTGTACCAGGCCTGCTTGTGTTCCTTAGTGGAAGTAGAATCAGTTTGCCCTTCCCAATCTTCTCGGTGTTCACCCTGAATAGTACAAGAGGAAAAGGGAGAGAGAAAGGTTGGAAGGGTGAGGGTGTTGTGAGGAATGGTTGGCATTCGGGAGAGGAGTTGTAGTTCTTCTCCATAAGCTATTCTGTCTTCTCACCCTGGATCCCTGACTAACTACCGACCGCTGAAGGATTAAACTCCAACGCTATTATTTCCCTACTTAAAATTTTTCATCCCAAGGTTGTTTGCCACTGCATCCTTGGTTTACCATTCAAATTTGGTCCTATCTACGTCTTTGAATTTATTTCTCAACGCTCCCTGCCCCACATCACGTGCTCTCTCCTTTCAATGTTTCTGCCATGCTGAACTCCCCCTCAGAATGCTCTTCTCCACCTTTTTCGCCTTCCGTTTTCTGCTTGTTCTTTAAGACAAGTCAGGTGCCGCCATCCCTGATATCCCCTTGACCTTGGTCTTCCTCCTCTGTTAGCTCTGAGCACCCAGGTAGATCTCTATCATAGTCTTTATCACAGGATCCTGTAATCACCTCTTTGCTTTACCATGTCCCTGACTAGACTGGACCGTAAACTCTTTGAAGGTAAGACTATGTATTAACCATCATTGTATTTCTGGTGTTGTGCACAATGCCAGTGATTTATAGAAGCTCAATAAATGTTCAACTAATTGATTCGATATAGATGAGGGGTAGAACTATCCCAACCAACTAGCCTTGGTATGGTGCCGAAGAATTCACCTGGCTTTGTCTCCACTTCTCTCCTGGGCACAGACTTAAGCCCCTGGGCCACTCTGACCTGGGCCCTGTGTCCACACAGACTCAAGATTATTCTCTCCATCTCTCCCTCTTTTGGAAATCTGTTTTCTGTTTAAACCCACTTGGTTCTTTTCCCTTCGTGTCTTTGCCCTGCCCCCCCATCATTATATGTGCTGTATTTGGGGTGCATGTTTCTGAGTCTATTTCTGTATTACATGAGTATGTTTCCTGTCTCCTCCACTGAGGTCAAAGGTTAGCAGATAGCCGTGGCTCTCCACCAAGTCCGCTGCAGTGCAGCATGCCGAGTGGAAGTTGCCTCCTTAACTGGTTCTAAGCCTGTTTGGGACAATTCACAAACCCGGCATTCTTAGCCGTCAGCGGAAGAGGCCAGTTTGTACAGCCTTCCCTGTAGCTATTCATTTCCACTGTATACCGAGCCCTGTACTGGATCTACGCTGAGCTAGTGAACACTGAGAGATTTCACTTCTGCCTCCAGGATGTTTGATGAGATGGTATGTCACGACCTCAACAAGTTTAGAACGATTAAACAAAACATGATATTTCAACTGGGTTGGCATACCTCTAACTATTACCTGGTATACCTTTTGGGGGAGAAGGAGTAAATGTTGACGTTTGGCCTTTCAGGGACTAGGATTCACTAAAACGTTAAGTCTCTATTGCATATAGAAAACTCTTTATATGAGGCTCTAACTCTTGCTCATCATCTGTAGGGTATATGTTTTCACGGCTTACTTATTCTTTTTTTTTTTTTTTTTTTTTTAATAGAGGGCTATGTTAAACCACTTTTGTTCTCACGCAGTGGTCTGCACTTGAGAAATGCTGGCCAAAATTAGGACTACCATCTGTGACCACAGAATGGAATGGAAGTGAACTGGTCCACCAAGGAATCAGAAATGTGACCTTGGTCCTATTACCACCCACCCAAGTAGGAAATGGGCCCAGAGGCCTGGCGAAGTTGGAGCTTGGTGACCCCAAACTTGAGAAAGAGCAGACTACCCTGGAAATGAACAGTTCCAGGTCCCAATGACTTCTGGGGCAGTCTGACCCCGGATCCCTGGTGACCAGCTTCCTCCCAAGAACAGTCTCCTATTTGAAATGGTCTTCCCTGCTTCAGCAGGTGAGAATAAGTCGGGCTAAATGCCTTTCAAGCAGGGTGACATGATGGTGAAGGGCAGGGGACCGAGAATTAGGCGTACCCAGCCGGCATCCCAGCACAGCCACCTGGTTGCTCTCTGGTCTTGGGCAGGTTGCCTAACATCTCTAAACCTTATTTCCTCACGTTTACAAAGGGGATGGTGATAGCACCCACTTCGCCTGTGGGGAGGGGGATTAAATGAGAAAAGACATGTAGGCACTTAGCCCTGTGCCTGGCATATAGCTGAGTACTCACTGAATGGCAGCTCTTCTTTCTATGTTAACGATATTAACAACAGTCGCGATAAGAAGTCATATTTAAAATGATTAAGGCAAGAAGACAGAGCCCAGGTCAGCTGTGCTCTCAGTGCCTCCTGCCTGCCTTCTTCCAAGGTGACCCAGCTTGGTGTGCCAGCTCTGTCCGGGGCTGCTGAGTGAGGTAAGAAATTCGGCCAGGATCAGGCTGCCTGGGCATGACCCCTGAGCTGCAGCTGTGGGAGGAGGAGCACAGGGGCAGGGAAGACATGGGGTGTTAGCGGGCTGGCTAGGACTCTGGCGAGGAAGTGGGTTTGTGGTGGGGGGAGGGCGGGGGGAAGGAGAGGGGAGGGGCAGAGCTTGAGAGGGTTTAGCAGGAAGGAAGGCAGTTGAGAAAAAAAATAATCTACCTTGTGTCTCATTGGCTTCTTGGTATCATTTTCTGGAAAGGAGAATCAGAAAGAAACCAACACAAGGCATCTGGGGTGTCGCAGAGTATCAGACCTTTCTCTCCGACTTTTGGGGCGACGGTAGCAAGGGGGTGTCTCACTAGTGTCCTATCTGCTGCTCCAAAGAGGGAGAGATGGGCTGTGTTTTAAAAAGTGGTCTGTCAGACCAAGATCTAATGTGCCTCTTTTACCCTAAAAGCCTTGTTGCACAACCCAGCGTTATTTCCACAGGCGGCTGAAGTAATTCTGCTCTTGAAATCCTGCCCCATGTGACTTTTTTTTCTTGTTTGTTAGCTCAGTGATTAAATAATCATGACAGAACGGTTCCCCGGTTTTGTGGGGCATGGACCCGGGTGGTCATCAGCAGCTACCACACATTTGCAGAAAGGTCTCGCTGTGTCCCAGTACTTGGGGCTGGAGTAACAGAGCTGGTCCCCACCCGCAGGGAGGACCTGATCTAATGTCCTTCCCCAGCCGTCAGTTATCCAACCAGGATGCAGCTCGGTGCACACTGAATGACCCGCTGGAACCGTGCCCCATGGAACCCCGAGAAGGTTCTCCTATCACAACAGGAAGCAAAAGTCAAGGGAGGGCAGGATTTCAAAAGCAAGGTTTCTTCAGCACCCTGAAAACACCCACCTGCCCCCCACCCTCCCCTCCATTTCACCTCTTATCTCTGCTCAACCACTCACTGTTTCAGATCCTTTTTGGACTTCAGTCTCCAAACTCGATTCAGGCTTTATTTGGGGGAGGGTGTGCAGAAGTGAAAGATTTAACCAGTCAATGTATTGGACTCTAAATCTCTTCACCTCCCCCTGAAATGACCTTGAAACAGTTTATTCCTTGAGATGCTGGAGCTCGGTTGTCCTGTCTTCATCTCAGAATTTGCACATGCAAAATCAACACTTCGTCTACATGTTCAAAATCAGCCTGGTCTCCTCACTCTGTTAAAGAGAACCATCGTCTGCCCAGATGTTCAAATTAATCTCTGACTCATGGCACCTGGTTGGCTCAGTCAGTTAAACCTCCGACTCTTGATTTCAGCTCAGGTCATGATCTCGCGGTTTATGAGTTCGAGCCCTGTGTCGGCCTCTGCCCTGATCGCACAGAGCCTGCTTGGGATTCTCTCTCTCCCTCTCTCTCTGCCCCCTGCCCCCCCCCCTCAAAATACATAAATAAACTTAAAAAAAAAAGTCAATCTCTGACTCACAGCTGCTAGCTTCATAAACGGGCACCAACACATTCAGCTGATTCTTGATTCGTCTGAAATGTCACTCTACGGAGGGCCCTCGTCACAGTCACCCCACGCCGTCCCAGCCTTTATCACTTCCTCATGCCTCCGTAACAACCCCCTACCAGACTTCTCAACTAACTCCATCCTGCCCAGCATGTCAAAATTAATTCACCTAGAGCTCAGATTTCATCACTCTTTTCTACACAGAAGCCCCATCACGGCTTATAGCGCAGAGCTCAGCCAGACACCCAGCAGGCCATTCTCCACATTCCTCTGTGGTCTGGTTGCCAACTTCCCCCGGCAGCCTCCCCACTCCCCCAAAGACACCCGCTGCTCCCACCAGGCTTTAATTTTTTTTTTTTTTAATGTTGATTCATTTTTGAAAGAGAGAGGACAGAGCACAAGCAGGAGTGGGGCAGAGAGAGAGGGGGACACAGAATCTGAAGCAGGCTCCAGGCTCCGAGCTGTCAGCACAGGGCCCGACGCGGGGCTCGAACTCAGGAACGGTGAGATCGTGACCTGAGCCGAAGCCAGACGCTTAATCGACTGAGCCACCCAGGCGCCCCTTTAAAAAAAATTTTTTTTAACGTTTATTCATTTTTGAGAGACACAGAGACAGTGTTTGAATGGGAGAAGGGCAGAGAGAGAGGGAGACACAGAATCCGAAGCAGGATCCAGGCTCCGAGCTGTCAGCACAGAGCCCGATGTGGGGCTCGAACCCACCAACTGTGAGATCATGAACTGAGCCGAAGCCGGACACTCAACCAACTGAGCCACCCAGATGCCCCAGGCTGCTTTTAATACCGCGCTCTGCTTGGTGTGTGGCTGAGGCTAGCTTTTGGGGGGGGGCGGGAGAGAAGGAAGTACTCAGCTTCATCTCCTTCACCAACCGTTCTGGTCCTTACCACCAACACCCTCCTGGGAGCTGTCCTATCTGTGTCTACACCACTTCTTCCAAAACAAGCAAGCAAACCCAAAAACTTTTATCATGAAAGTTTCTAAACTTATATAAAAAAAAACCCTCATGAACCCTTTTGTCAGCTTTCAACAGCCATCAAGTTCTGCCATATTTTATTTCATATTTCATCTATTCTCCCTCCAAATTATTTGGGGGGGGGCAGTGGGGGAGAGAACCATTTTAAAGCAAATTCCAGACGTTATGTCAATTTATTCCCAAACATCTCAGCATGCACCTCAAAAAAGAACATTTTTTTTAATTTATTTAATTTTAAGAGAATGAGAGAGAGTGTGAGCTGGGGAAGGACAGAGAGAGAGGGAGACACAGAATCTGGAGCAGGCTCCAGGTTCCGAGCGGTCAGCACAGAGCCGGACGCGGGGCTCAAACTCATGAGCCATGAGATCATGACCTGAGCCGAAGTCAGAAGGTTAACCGACTGAGCCACCCAGCCGACCAAATAAACAAACCAGGTTAACTGTCCTGTACAATGCCTAACATTCTAGATTTGGCTGATTACTTCCTTGTGGTATCATTTACAGACCACTCATTTCAACCCTTTATACCTTGCCTTACACTGTCTCTGACCTAACTTGTATGTGAGTGTGTGTGTGTGTGTGTGTGTGTGTGTGTGTATCTGTGTGTTTGGTTTCAGTGTTATAAAGAGATTTTCACATACCAGATCCTCAATAAATACTTGCTAAATAGCAATTATTAAGCACTACTGTCTGTAGAATTGTGGACTAGAGAGAGACATACAGAAAGAAAGAGACGGATTCCTAACCTTCATGTTTCCAGTGCTGTTAATGATACCGGATAGTGGTTCTCCAACTTGAACATGCATCGGAATCAACTGGATTCCAACTGGATTGGGGGGCTCCATTCCCAGAGTTCCTGATTCATTAGGTCTGGGATGGGCCCTGGGAATTTGTGTTTCTAACAAGCTCCCAGGTGATGCTGCTGGGCCAGGGACCAAACTTTGAGAAGCGCTAATATCAGATGTGAGCCTCAGAAAGTCTTCCACAGTCCCTGGTGCTCAGGCCTTTTATGCAGTTTTGATTCCCAAGGCTGCCCATTTCTGAGGCTCAGGGTGTGACCTGAGTTGTCTAAAACTTTCAGTGGTGAGGAGGTACTTTGAAGACATGTTTTGTGGTGGAGATGAGAGAGCCTGACTGCAGGGTAGAGGAGTGGCTTCCTCCCATGGAGGAAGGGGTCAGCTAGGTTCTGTGAGTCACAGGAAGTTGGAGAGGAGTGACAGGCAGCGGGGGCCTGCCCCCCGTAGCCTGGATCTTAAAAGCGTCAAGCCAGGGTCTCCGCATATAAAGTGTATGCCTGCAGCTCTGCCCGGTCTGGGGGTTCATAGCAGCCCCAGGACAGGATTGCCACAGGCAGGACGTGGCTGAAGTTTTTGCTATGGCTCTTGCTACAGTGTTGCATCCAGAAATGGAAGGAAATGTACCCTTTGGAAGGAGTGGGAAAAATGAGAAAATGGGAAATTCTTTTAAGAGCATCCTAGACTCAGAGTGACTAAATAAAAAACCTTATTATCTTGCTCAATACACTCAACTAGACTTTTCCCTATCCCAGGCTTATGTCTTTCCCTACAGATAGTAGCCAGCTATTTCTTAGTGTTTTCCTTCTGATAATTCCTGTCACTTCAGCTTCCTATCCCCTACCTCATTCTTGGGGGGACAGACTCCCTTATCTACCTCTTCAGTGTAGACGTTCACCCTGTTCTAGACTTGGCCCGTATTCCTTCTCACTATATATACCCTCCCACAGAAACACCAGCTGCTTCTTTTTTTTTTTTTTTTAATTTTTTATGTTTATTTAGTTTTGAGAGAGAAAGAGAGAGAGAGAGAGGGAGAAAGCATGAGCAGGGGAGGGTCAGAGAGAGAAGGAGACACAGAATCCGAAGCAGGCTCCAGGCTCTGAGCTGTCATCACAGAGCCCAACGCGGGGCTCGAGCCCATGGACTGCGAGATCATGACCTGAGCCAAAGTCGGATGCTTAACTGACTGAGCCACCCAGGTGCCCCACTAGCTACTTCTTTAGCTTCAACTTTCTACCCATATGTGCATGGCTCCCCCCAAAATATCTGCAGCCCAGACCACTCTCTTGAGCTCCAGACCATAACTCCAGCTTCCTGCTAGATGCCTCCACAGGTAGCATGCTCAATATATCTAACCTAACTTATTTTCCCCATCTCAACATTTATCCCTTCCTCTGGCCTTGGACCCCATCATCCAAGATGGGGTTACCATCTTCTGAGTTGTGCAAGCTTGAAATTGTGGAGTTCTCTTCAATTCTTCTCTTTTCCTCACCCTCCCTCTATCTAATTGTTCATCAAGCCCCATATTTTCACCGCTGAAATATCTTTATAATTCATATCCTCCTTGCAACCCCCCTGCCTTTGACTTAGTTTCGATCCTCACTATCACTTCACTGAATCATTGCTAACGAGGCACTACATGTTTACTATGTGCCGGGAACAGTGCTCAAACATTTCAATACCTTCTCTAAGTACAAGCTAATACCATCCCTGTTTCACAGACAAGAAAATCAAAGGCTTAAAGATATTAAGAAACTTGTCCAAGGTCCCCTGCTCGCTGGAACATGCCCTGTACCATGTTGGGTACATATTAGAATCAACTGGGGAGGGCGCCTGGGAAGCTCAGTCGGTTGGGTGGCTGACTTCAGCTCAGGTCATGATCTCACATGTCGTGGGTTCGAGTCCCGTGTTGGGCTCTGTGCTGACAGCTCAGAGCCTAGAGCCTGCTTCAGATTCTGTGTCTCACTCTCTCTCAGTAACCACCCCCCCCCCCACCAACTTGTGCTCTTTCTCTCTCAAAAATAGATAAGTATTAAAAAAAACAAAACAGAATCAACTGGGGAGATCTTAAAGCCGACCATGTATCCCATCTGTGCCCCAGACCAATTGAATCAAAACACTATCTGTTTCTATAGCTTCAACTTTCTACCCAGATGTTCATGGCTCTCCCCAGAATATCTCCAGCTCAGGCCTGTTTCTTGAGCTCCAGGCTCTTTCCTCGGGTGATACTCCTGGGCAGTCAGAGTTGAGAACCACTGTCTTTACTGTCCCTATGCATAACTACGTTCTCTGCTCCCCATCCTGCCCCACTCAAACCTTCCTCCAGAATGCTGTCTCCTGTCCTTTTAAGCCACCACCATGATCGCACTACTCCAGTAGCCCCCCATGATGATACAAGGAAGCAAATACTTCTCAACAGAGCATCCATGCCTCCATGGTCTGAATTCTCTCTCATCTGTCAGCTCCCTTCCCTTACTCTCTACCTGCAGCCACACCACACACTTGAGATTTCTGGTACTTTGCACATGCTATTTACTCAGCCCGAAGTGGCCTTTCCTGCTTTTCTCTTCCCCAGCTTAACTCTCTAGCAAATAGCTTCTCTTTTTCCTTTTTTTTTTTTTTTTTTTTTGGAGACACAGTTAAAATGTCACCTCGACAACCTCCTTGGGTAGTATTAATGGCTTACTCCTTGTTCTCTTTGTAATTTGCCTCATGACTCTGAGCTGCAATGATTTCTTTACACCCTGTCTCCTTCAAAAGACTTTGACTCTCAAGAAGATCTGTGTCTTGTTCGTAATTTTGCCCCCATGATCTAGCCCATGTGAGGCACTCAGTAAACGTTGAATGAATGAAAGAATGAATGAATGAACTTCAAGACTTTTGCCAGCTTTTGCTGACTTCTGTTGCTGGACTGTAGGGTCAAGAGCAGAGTCCTTGAGTCAGATGAGTCCAAATCCAGGTTTTGCCCCCTTACCAGCCGTGTGGCCACTCCCCAGACGCTAACTTTATTTACTCTGTCTATGATTTAGTCTCCTCATCTGTGAAATGGGGATATTGATGGTGCCCACAACGTAGAATGGTTATGAGGGTTAAATGAGATTAGTCCATAGCACTCAGTAATGCCCATTATCATTATGTGCTTAGAAAACAGCTTTCTAGTATATTGTGACCAGTTATGAAAAAAATCACATCTATATGTGTGCATGTGTGTATGTAAATGTACATGTGTGTGTGTGTACATATATAGAGAGAGAATACATATAGATATCTTCATCTATATCTATATCTAAAGAGAGAGACATGGAAGAATGTTCATGAAGGTGATACTGAGTGGGTTTTTTTCACTTATATTTTTATTTATTGTTAGACTGTCTTACAATAAATATTGATTTCTGTATACACTTAGCCACTTCAACTCCCCAAATACAGCCACACACACACACACATACATACAAACACTCTAACCTATAATAGGCATATACAAACCCCACAAATGCACACATAAAACACACAAACACACATACTCCCTCAGGGGGCAGAAACTCTGAGTCCAGATGTGACCCAGCCTTGGGGACATTGAGAACGTGCCGGTGCAGAGAACATGTGGACCTCGGGCCATCTGTGGCTCTCCGCCAGGAGGGAGGGGCAGGCACGCTGCCAGCTCTGGAGCCAGGAAGTGACATTCCTATTCATCCAAGCCTTCAAGTAAACACCCAACCTGGGTGTCTGGAGACAGACCGCCCCCCCACCCCGGGCCCCCGCCTCCCTGACCATGAAACGTGGGCCCTTGTAGGCACAGGCTGGCTGCACAAGCCTGTTTCTCAGGGTGGAGGAGTGGGGTCAGGAGTAGAGGCCTCCAGCCCACAGCACAGCACACAAAGGACAGTTGGGAAGTTTCTAGAATAGAAAGGAACTAACTAACCGCCGTCAGAAAACTGATTTATTTTTATTCTTGAAAGTTTAGGAAAGGCAAGCGGAACGGGATGGAAGGAGCTCCACTCTACACTTTAATTGGAAGTTCTTTATTTTTCCCCTGGAAGAGAAAACTTGTGATGACTTTTGAACCGGCTTCAATGCTTAGGCCTCAAGCTTGCTGGAGTTTACAATAGCAAATGTATGATCATAATCAGCCTGCCGCACGTTGGCATGTATTGTGACCGAGAATAAGCGGGTGCCACATGGCCTCCAGAAATCAAACTTGCTTTCCTGTTGAAGGGAGCAAACGATGCCGAGTATCAGGACAGAAATGAAGGGAATTTCTGGACCTGTGAGCCATCCCTGACCTTTGGAGAAGGACCTGGAGAGAGAAGCAGCAAGTAGAACAGAGCCTTGTCCAGAGTTGGAGACTCACACGGGTGGGCCCAGCTGCCAGGCCCCAGGCCTCCTTTAAGTTTAGAGTCAGCATGGGGAGGTCACAGGGTCAAGGAGCTCCTGTGGAAAAGAAGAGGGAATCCCTAATTCCCTCAAGAGACATGATCTCTACCCTCCGAAGTTTACATTGTAATTGGGGAAATGAGATGGGCACTCATGAAATAATTAGAAAAAAAGTCTCCTTATATCGCCTTCACCCCTCCATCTTGGGCAGTGGAGACCCTACGTACTAAAGAAGTTTACGGAAATATATAGCTGACCAGGGCCACCAGGTACAGCCACAGAGGTCCTACCATGTACAATCTACATAGCCAGATCTCCTTCAACACTTGCATAGCACTAATGATCCGAATCATCACCCAAAAGAGGAAGGGGCATAACATTAATATCCAAAATTTTACTAACTTGCAGCTCTGGTGAATGAGGACCCCAGCGCCTCCTTCCACTGCCCCCAAGTTTCCCATTCTTTTGTTCATTCGCTCTCTCCTCCCTTCCTGCCTTCTTTCCTTCCTTTTTTCCTTTCCTTCTTTCCTTCATTCCCTCCCTCTCTCCCTTTCAGGTTTAGCATTTTAAAGTGCACAGTTTTGGGGGTAGCTGGGTGGCTTAGTCAGTTAAGCAACTGGCTCTTGATCTCGGCTCAGGTCATGATCTCACGGTTCATGGGTTTGAGCTCCTGGAGCTTGGGATTCTCTCTCTCCCTCTTTCTCTGCTCCTTTCCTGAGTGTGCTCTTTCTTTCTCTCTGAAAATAAATAAACTTAAAAAAAAGTGCACAGTTTAGTGGATTTTGGTATATTCACAAAGTTTTGCAAACATCATCACTCATTCCAGAACCTTGTCATCACTGAAAAAGAAACCCTCTCCATTAAGCAGTCACTCTTGTTCCCCTCTTGCTCCAGCCCCTGGCAACCACTAATCTACTTTCTGTCTGAATGGATTTGCCTGTTCTGGACATTTCCTGTAAATGGAATCATACGCTATGTAGGCTTTTGCGTCCAGCTTCTTTCATTTAGCGTGTTTACAGAGCCCATCCATGTTATTGCACGTATCAATACTTCCTTACTTTTCTCAGGTTTTTCTGGGCACCCAAGATGGTGATTCCCACGTGCTCAGGCACAGGTCTGCTCATGGACGTCTGCTCCCCAGAAGCCACTTGGGAAAAGTGCCTCACAGCTGCTGCCTCTGCCCAGTTTGCAGATGCTGTTCTCCCATCTCAGTTTCGTCATCTAGTATTCTTCAAAGTGGAAAACCCTAAGGTGTCAAATGATATTCAGTTCCTATCAAGTCCTTCCCCCTACATACACCAGAGCTATGTCCTGTGCAGACTTGGGGACATGGCCTCCCTCCCTGCCTGAGCGCTGCCCCTGCTCCCCCAGGCCTTTCAGAAGATCCCACCTTCAGCTTGTAATGACAGGCTTCTCGGGTGACTGAGGGAGGGCCTGGACTTCCTCCCCTTCCTCTCTCTCATTCACTCTGATACTCCAGACCAAGGTAGGAAGGAGCCCAAGACAAAACAAACACACCCTAAAACAAGGATTGATGTGAGAGTGATTTTTAAGGCTGTGTTTCCACGAAAAACCAGTAGGGGTGTGGGAAAGTAGCGTGGGGCGTACGTGGAAGCCCAGAAGGAACTGATATCAAGTGAAGTCCCACGGAGAGTAACCTGAGCCCAATCTCCCCAGGGACCAACAGTGCACGTCAGCCCTTGGAGTCAGATGTTTGTACTCTGCACCTGTCAGTCACTGGCTGAGGGCTCCTCCTTTGGTGTGTTCAGTCCAGACCCTTTAGCTTGCAGGGTCCCCTGGCAAAGGACATCCTGACAGGCTGAGGACAGCCCTTTGACATAGAGACGCAGGTGTTGGCCGTGGAGAAGTGAAAGTAGACGGGCTCAGCTACATTCACTCTTTTTTTTATGTTTTATTTTATTTTACATTTATTTGAGAGAGAGACAGAGACAGAGAATCCCAAGCAGGCCCCACTCTCAGTGTGGAGCCCAACATGGGACTCAATCGCACAAACTGTGAGGTCATGACCTGAGCTGAAATCGAGTCAGATGCTCAACAGACTGAGCCACCCAGGTGCCCTAAATGGTTTTTTTTTTAAACGTTTTATTTATTTTTGGGAAAGACAGAGAATGTGAGTGGGGGAGGGGCCACAGAGAGAGGGAGACAGAGGATTCTAAGTAGGCCCCATGCTGACAGCAGTGAGCCTGAATCGGGTGCTTGAACTCACAAACCGTGAGATCATGACCTGAGCAGAAATCAGCAGTTGGATGCTTAATCAACTGAGCCACCCAGGCGCCCCTGGCTTTGGCTTTTTAAAAGGAATCTTGGGCAACTGAGGAGAAGAGTTTCAGAGTGAGGCCGAGAAGGTTCCCCTGAATTCTCATTGAGTTCTGAGTCTCAGTGGGAAGTCACAATGACCCCAGACCTAGTCTGTGCCTGGTTAACTAACCCCGCCACCAGGAGCCTGAGCAGACCTTTCAGGCTACAGCACGACTACTCAGTAAAGGTCCACTGGGGGCCCCAGAAGAATTAAGAGGAAAGGAGACAACGCAAAGAGAGGATATAAGAAAGGGCGAGGGGAAAATGGAGGAGAGTAGACAGAGGAAGATGGGGGGCGTAGGTAACACATAAAGAAGTCAGGGGTAAAGGACAGAGAGGAGACAGAGGCAGCCATGCTGGAGGGTGACAGGCACCACTGACAGCTTCTCCTATGATGTTTGCAACCTAGGCTTCTGGACACTGGATCTATGATGGAGGCCACATTCGCCACATCCTTGTCAGAGCCCTGCTCTCAACCCTCCAGCTACCTTCCCAAATTATATGAGGGGGAAAAAGTCCAGGAGGGTCTCCATGGCAGTCTGACCTTGACCCCCACAGACCTCCCACAGACTTTGGGCTGAAGGTGGCCAGGAGAACCAGGAAGCAGAAGTCCTGATCCGGCCGGCAAACAGAGGGCCCTCAGTGAGTGTGCCAGCCTGTAAATTGTCCTTTTGTTTCGCGGGCTTTACCGAACACGGTTTTATTTCATGTGACTGTGCTATTTCAGGAGGAGTAAATATTGCCGGCGGTCTGTTTAAAAAGGCCAATGACCTGAAATGGTTTTTTTTTTTTTTTTCCTTTTCTTTTCCATTTGAATTATCTCCAAAAGACAGGTCTGCCCAAGCATCGTGCCATTTTAATTCACGGGCTTTTACTTCTAACTTTCCCTTTCTGTCTTGTGTTTTGTTGAGCCGGAAAACAAAGGGAGAAAAGAGAAGGGGATAAAGATACAGGCACTGACCTAGGCCCGAGCAAAGAGGGGTAGATGTCCAGGGTGCAACCTGGAAGAGGGCAGGGAGCCATAGGCTCTCTGCTGCCTTTGCTGCTTCCGGAACTTGTGTTTGACCTATAATTATAGCCTCTTTCCTCTGATTTCCTCTGTGAAAATAGCAACATTCAGACTAAGCACAGAATAGAAAAAAGCCCTACATAAAGGATCAGGGATTTATAAATACAGTTAAAATTACAGGATTGTTACCCCCATAGTTCAGTTGTCTAAGAGTGGGTTGGGAAAGGGGGAGCACAGCTCTTGAAACTTGTCTCATGCCCTAAAATACCCAGGTGTGCCTCTTTAGGGGCCCTGTCAAAAATAGATTTGCTACAGGTTTTATGCTTTTTTTTTCCCACTAGGTGTCAATCATCGTAAGAATGGATGTCCCCGGCCAGGCACCTCCCACTCAGGAGTTCTATTTTGACTTCTTAAGGATTTTCACTCATCATCTGATTGTTCAGGTTCTTCTCAACTCATTATCTCTAAGGAGGTGGAACAGGGTATCCTTGTCTCAGCAAATACCTCCTAGTTTTCTGCACTTTTCCCCCTAGACAAACAAACACCATGTTCATGTTGGAATTGTCATGTTCTTATATGACTCAGCACCCTGCCCATAGCTTACCCACACTGGCCCTCCCATTGGGATCTCTTAACTTGGAACAAGTGAGAGATCACCAGGAAAGTTCATCTCTGGTGACAGAGACTGTCAGATGGAAATATGGCCATGGAAAGTGGAGTAGCCTGTTGCCGTGAAAGAGGGTGAGGCAACCGTGAATGAGAAACAGAGGCCACAGGCAAAGACAAAGGCCTGCCTGGTACTGAAGTCTTTGATTCTCATGGTTTCTGAGGCCTAGCTCCATGTATTCCTGATCTTTGCATAGCTTAGATACTCAACCTTTCCTTGAATTCCATGAGCTGATACATTCCCTCTTTCCCCTAAACTAGTTCAAGCGGGTTTTTTTGATTGTGTGCAACCAAAAGCCTTGACTAATAAGATAGTGCCAATGCTGAGAATTCTCTAGGGAAGTTGACGAAGCAATATTATCAGTGCAGCTTCTCAAAACCAGTTTCACAAAGGGCTAAGAACAATGTTTATAGGATGCTGACTTTGAATTACTGTCACTGCTCTACTTTCCAGAAAGATGAGCCTTGGGAAGAAGAGTGAAAATATTCCAGGCAGCATGCATGACCCAGCTACTGAAGAAGAGGAAGGAATCTGGGGACAAGACTTGTGGCCAGGCCTCTGCCTTCATGTGGAATCACACATGAGCTTTCCAGATAGGAGATTTCCAGAAGAGAGCACCAGAATTACCTTCCTATCACTCACTACAATGTCTTAACTCTCACTATGGGATCTACAGTACGTTAACCCAATGTCCCATATCTGCCTCTTAGTAGAGCCAAAGAATAGGGACTGATCTTGGTCAGTGTTAATAGCTAACTCTGTACTCAGAGTTGTCACCTGCACACTAAATGACTACAGTCCCCTTTCTGTGTCTAGAGGGTAAATATAATGGTCTGACATGATGGTGTAGAATATGCCCTAGTCTGGGCATCTGAGGACCTGGATTCCAGCTGAGGTTTTGCTGTCAGGCACTTAGAAGACCAGCTAAGCCTATGGGTCCAGTTTATTCATTGGCTAAATAGGGGGTCGGGCTAGATAATCTCTTAACTCCCTTCTTGCCCTCATGAACCATTACTCAAAGGTAAGTTCCTGGCCTAGAATCATTCTCCACAATGCATACTCTTTGCTTTCCACCAAAACCAGGAGGGACAAAAAGGAAAGAGAACAAGAAATTCAGGCATGTTTTCTCATGTTTAAGGTGAGATGAATCTTTTTACAAATTAAGGTTATTTAACATTTGATTTGATTTTTGATATACGTTTATTACACAAGAAATACATGTTTACTATAGAAAATTTAGATATAAATAAGTAAACAGGAAAGAGTTTCATCTGTAATCCTTCCTATCAAAGATAGCGTCGATATTTTGTGTGTATAAATGAAATTTTTTTTCTGCACACAAATACACATTTTTTAAAGTGAAAATGGGATCAGAGTATCCATTTTCCTTTTCAAGTTGACCTCGACATCCTGAAAACATCTTTCTATGTTAATAAATATATAGCAGTGATTTTAATAGCTGTACGGTAATCTGTTGTTTGGGCGTACCTTAATTTATTCAACCAATCCCCTATACTTTGTGCATATATATACATACATACTTTCTCTGTGTGTGTGTGTGTGTGTCTGTGTGTGTATTTTTTAAGACTTCTGTGTTAGCAGACAGTACAATTCAACATGATAAAGGATGCAGAGCCTCCACACCCTTCCCTGCGGGTTCCTGTGTTAGTCAAGCTCTTTTGCCCTGCAGGGAACCATTTGATTTCTCTGTACCACATGACCTCCTGCCACCCTGGTCACAACTGACTGGACTGGCATTCTCTCCTCCGCAAAGGCAGCCATCTGGAGGCTGGCCAAAAGCCTATGAGGGGCCTGGCAGGAGTCCTGTGCCCTGAGAGGGATTCCTTTCCTGGGTGGTGCTGAACAGAGCGAGCAGATTCTCCCTCAGGGTATCGAATGCGAGACCTATGAGCAACCTCCATGGGGGGAGAGAGGGACAGGCACGGGGATGAATCTGTGGGGTAAACCTCATGTACTGAAATAACCAGCGGGTTATGTGATTCCTGGGGTTCACCCTCCCTGGCTCCAGGTAGCTTAACAAGGAGGGTGAGGCCGTGGTGTCTGGAGCCCGAGAGCCTGGGTTTGGATCCTGGCTCTGTACTTCTTACCTGTGTAATCTCAGGCTAGTCCCTTAGCCTCCCTGTTCCTGAGTTTCCCCGTGCGGAAAATAAGGACAATAAGGCCTACTACAAAAGGCTGCTGTGAAAACGAAATGCATTAATATACGTAAAAGGCTTTAGAAGAGTGCCGAGTACACAGCAGATGTATTTGTATCCTGCCTCTGCCGGTACTGTCTGCTCTACCTAGAATCTCGGGAATTTTAGGACTCTTACAGGTCACTCTTATCTTCAAGGACATACTGATGACTTCAAATATCCTGCTTTTATTAGTTTACTCTCAAAACAATTTTTTTTAATGTTTATTTTTTGAGAGAGAGAGAGAGAGGGAGACAGAGCACGAGCAGGGGAGGGACAGAGAGAGAGGGAGACACAGAATTCAAAGCAGGCTCCAGGCTCTGAGCTGTCAGCACAGAGCCCGACGTGGCGCTCAAACTCATGGACTGTGAGATCATGACCTGAGCCAAAGTCAGACGCTTAACTGACTGAGCCACCCAGGCGCCCCTGGTTTGCTCTTGAAGTACTTCTGTTCTTTCCACCAGATTCCTCACTTCCTTAAGGGCTTGGGTTACACCTTAGTTTCCACTGTGCCCTCCACAGTGTCTTGTGCAGAGTAAGCACCCAATACATGATTGATTCTGCCATTTGGTGAGAGAGTATTTTCCATGCAGCCCCAGCACAGCCAGCTTGGACCAGCGTAGTGGTCAGCTGGGCCGGCAGCCCAGCTCCCCCTCCCCCACGGCAGCCTCCCCCAAGCCAGTCTCCTTGGATGGTAGGGCACCAGCAGCCCCGCTGGCAAGAGGAAGCCTGGCGCTCCATGCAGAGCCGAATTCTTGAGACTGGAAGTCGTAGCCTACTTTAGGTTGCAGACTTAGAAAAACATCCCTGCCAAAGTGAACCCAGAGCCTCCTTGACATGTGCCAGAGCTGACAAACTACAGGGCTACAGGGGCGCCTGAGTGCCTCAGTCAGTTAAGCATCCAACTCTTGGTTTCGGCTCGGGTCATGATCTCATGGTTTTTGGGTTCAAGCCCTGCATCGGGCTCCACACTGTTATCGCAGCGCCTGCTTGGGATTCTCTCTCTCCCCCTCTCTTCCCCTTCCCCACTAATTTTCTCTCTCTCTCTCTGAAAATAAATGAATAAACTTTATATATATATATACTATATATATAAACTATATATACTATATATACTATATACTATATATACTATAAACTGTATATACTATAAACTATACTGTATACTATATACTATAGTATATACTATAGTATATACTATATACTGGGTCCAGTTTATTCATTAGCTAAATATAATACTATATACTATATATACTATAAACTATATATACTATATAAACTATATATATATATATATATATACATATATATATATATCCCTATAGGGTTACAATCTGTTTTGGGGACTCCTCTCTTCAGGGAAGCAGCAAACCTGCGTGCTTCCTGGGAGGGCCCCCAGGTCACACACTCTAGTTTCCCTCTTGGGGTGTCCCTGAGGCTAGAGCCCTGGACAAAGAATGGAATGAAGGCAGTGAAGGTTGCTGGTCCTTCTCAGGGCTTTGGTCTCCTCTGGACCCATGTGCTCACCTACCTGGACCACCAAACGTGGGCCTTCAACGTCTGATTGCTGAACAGCCCCTGGAGCCCCAGTTTCCTATTAGCTGGAGAGAGGCTCAGCTGAGCAGGACAACTAGAAAGGGAGGCACTCCAGAGGACAGACAGCAAGTTCAGTACCAAAGGTATCAGGGCTTACCGAGCATTATGCTGGGTGTGTTGTGTCGTGTTAATAATAATAGTAACAGCTGACACATACAATTGCCACCTGCCAATGACTATTCCAAGCATCTTCTACTTCTTAGCTCACTTAATCACTACCCCAAGTCATTGGAGTAGATGGTATTATTATCTCCATTTTACAGATGAGGAAACTGAGGCACAGAGAAGTCAAGTAACTTGCTTGAGTTCCCACAGCTAATCGGCGGCACACCCGGCTGTGTACCTAATCCCTACACAAAAGCTTTTCGATTAATGTTTAAGTATGATCATGTATGCATGCACACATTTCATTCTCATGGGAACTCTGTAATGGCTAATAGGTTAATATGGGCCCATTTCATGGAGGGGAAAATCGAAGCCCAGAGAGGTGAAACATGTTCGGGTCACATAAGTAACCTGTGGTGGATTTCACACCAGGCTCGTCTGGCTCTGTGACACCTCAACACAGAGAAGACCACGTAAAAGGACAGGAGAATGCTTAGTGGCCTTGGGAAAGGAGGCCATCGAAGACCACAAAGAATTAGGGATGTGCAGATCAGGTCTGCTGGAAATAGCAGCAGGCACAGCAAGGAGCCAGACCTGACTACCTGGTTCTTTGCTGGTTTCAAGCCATACCAACTAGCTAGATGGGTGAGCTGATTAAAGTCCCACGGCGGCATGCCTTTTAGAAAGGTGAACCCAGCAGAGCCGAAAACCAGCTCTAAATGCAGCCAAATCTCCAAACGGAAAAATCTCAAAGCTTTTCTCGCACTCTGTACTCACTTTCTAAGCCATCTAATTTTTTTTTTCTTTTTTCCTCTCCCTGCTGAGTTTGTTCGCCCCCCCCCCCCCCCAAACTATCTCTGGCTCAAGAAAGTTGAGATTCTAGAACTCCAGAACTGGAGAGAAACTTAGCAATGATCTAAAGCACCTTGTCAAGGCTGCTTAGAGCAAACTACTGCTTCTCATTGTGTGTTTAAACTGTTTCTCCCTGAGGAAGATTTGCCCGTTGTTAATGAGACTGAGAAACTGGCTGGTGGCAGAAGTATTTCAGGCTCTTGCCTGGAATCATACAAAGGAGGCTGATGGGTGGCTCAGTCTGTTAAGCGGCTCGGGTCATGATCTCACATTCCGTGAGTTCGAGCCCCGCGTCGGGCTCTGGGCTGACAACTCGGAGCCTGGAGCCTGCTTTGGATTCTGTGTCTCCCTCTCTCTCTGCCCCTCCCCTGCTCATGCTCTCTCTCTGTGTCTCAAAAATAAATAAACACATTTAAAACAAGAAGAGTACAGTTAAACAAAATAAATAAAATTAAACAAAGAAATTCACAAATGCGTAATGATAATACCATGAGACTGTGTTAACAGATACTTGTAAGCGGTTTTAGGCAAGCACTCAAACCAGAAACTATCAGTGCCTGCAGGCATCCAGAGACCTCACCAAGGAAGAGACCCAGGAGAAGAACTGAGGTCTAGAGAAATTGCAGGCCTGAAGGCAGCAGGGTTTCTCAGCTGAAGTTAGGTAGCCCTGGTTTGGCAATCCACCTTTGCCCTTTCTGGCTGCGGGACCACAACCAGTGACACACCTTGGCATTCTCAGACCTTCTTTTCATTGTGCAACTGTCTGATTGGGTGGTTCCCTGCACTGAAGAGGAAATGAATGGTGACTAGAACATTGAATCCATAAAATGACTGACTATAAAATTGAGTTACACTTTACAGATACTTTTTTTAAAATGTTTATTTATTATTGAGAGACAGAGAGACACAGAGCATGAGCAGGGAGGGGCAGAGATGGGGGAGACACAGGATCTGAGGCAGGCTCCAGGCTCCGAGCTGTCAGCACAGAGCCCAACACGGGGCTCGAACTCACAAACTGTGAGATCATGATCTGAGCCGAAGTCAGACGCTTCACCCATTGAGCCACCCAGGCACCCCATTTTACAGATACTTTTTAAACATTTTTTTTAAGTTTATTTATTTTGAGAGAGAGAGAGAGAGAGAGAGAGAGAGTATGAGCAGGGGAGGGGCAGAGAATCCCAAGCAGGCTCTGCACTGCCAGCATGGAGCTCAACGTGAGGCATGAACCCACAAACCATGAGATCATGACCCAAGCAGAAACCAAGACTTGGACGTTTACCAAATGAGCCACCCGGGCTCCCCTATACTTTGCTGATTCTTATCATCGTCACCACCATTATCTGCACCAAGCAGTCACTGATTACCCAGCCAGCTCCTTTTAGAGAGGGAGGAGGTTTTTCTAACACGGTGGAGGCTTATATTGAGCTCAGCATCTCTGGTACTATCCACAGTGGGGCTAAGTTCCCAACTACAGCTTTGCTGAGGCCCTGGGCTCCCAGTGGGGAGACTGGACTATGGCACCAATGGGCACATCAGGACAGTGGTGATTTTTAAAAAAATTTTTTATGTTTATTTATTTTTGAGACAGACAGAGCATGAGTGGGGGAGGGGCTGAGAGAGAGGGAGACACAGAATCCGAAGCAGGCTCCAGGCTCTGAGCCTGACATGGGGCTCAAACCCACAAACCATGAGATCATGACCCGAGCCGAAGTCCGACGCTTAACCGACTGAGCCACCCAGGTGCCCCCAGGACACCGATGATCTTAATCACACGTCAGTTGTTCCTCAACAGAAGCCGGCAGCTAACATTAGGTAAATGTCTGCTGAGGCCAGGCACCCTGATGACTGTTTTACACACCTTATCCAATGAAGCAGGACAGTATTATCCCCATTTTGTAGATGAGGAGACTATAAGAGATGAAATCATCCTCCCACGGTTTCCCCACTGTATTGTGATTTCCATGAGAGAAAGGACTCCTTGATTATTGTTGCCTCCCTCACACCCAGAACAGTGCTAGGCATTGGGAATCTTCCAGTAAAAACTTTTTGAATGGGTGGATGAATAGGGTAGTAAATGGTGAAGCAGAGAAGACTATATTCTCTAGAAAGATTTTCCAGGCTAACTGAAAAAACTATAATAATCCATAGCTCCTTTAACCTTCTCTTTCTCCATGTATTTCCCCATTGGTTGAGTGTTTTCAATGGGAAGCGTCTTACTACTCTGTGGGCATACAAGGTTGGTTGCTAACTTTGGAACACTTGTGAATCCTGGGCTCAGAGTCATGACCGAGGCAAGTGAGTCATATTCCCCACACAAAGCTCCCTACACACTCGCTGTCAGAATAAACCAGAAGTTGCCATCTCGTCCCCTGCTCTGGCTGTCTCGTTTTACCTTCTTAAAATGACGAAGGATGTTCTGCAGAGGGTGGGGTTGGGGTGACGGTAGACTTCTGGATACTCTTGCTCTCTGGAAACCTGCAACTTGCACAGGCTCTGCTGGAAGCCTCACATTCTACTGGAAGAGTCTGTCCCTCCTCTAGGATATCAGCATGAACCCGTAGACTGTGGCATCTTTAGTGTAGGCAATGGCTGCAGGAATCCCACGAGGCCATTCGAGGGGGTACATAACATAACCTGTCACCAGGAGACCATTAGCCTCTGTGACAAAGGATACATTTTCTCATTCCTTACTCAGAGAGAAGAGTTTAAATATACAAGTGCCCCTCGCCTGGGTGGCTCAGTCGGTTAAGCATCTGACTCTTGATCTCGGTTCAGATTTCACAATTTGTGAGACTGAGCCCCGCGTCGGGCTCTGCACTGACAGAGAGGAGCCTGCTTGAGATTCTCTCTCTCCCTCTCTCTCTGTCTCTCCCCTGTTCACATTCTCTCTCTCTCTTTTAAAATAAATAAATAAATAAATATTAAAAAAAGATACAAGTGCCCCTGAGAGAGGAAACACATTGATTCAGTCACACAAAGGCGCAAACAGCTGATGGCAGACAGGAAACAGAGTTCAGGGGAATTAAAACAGGGGCAGAAGAGACTTCGCAAATTACTGGATACTGAAAATGCAATCTACTATCTCTCCTTCACATTGTGGGTTATTCGGGGTCCTTTGCGTGGCTGTGGCAAATGACTGAATCCTTGCTTCCAAGTCTGCCAGTGGGAGAAATAAAAAGCCAGGGAGAAAAGAGAAAATGTCTTTTGCTAGACTAGGTCACTTGTTACCTGCGAACAGCACCGTGACCATGTCCTGATAAGTGGTGAGGCTAAAAGTTAGGGATTTTCATCTTCTCGTCAGATTTTAATTTGCATAAATTCTGCCATCCCCTTTATTAAAAAGAATGGAGAGTGGATAGTATCTGGCTGCGTGAGGACCCTCTGACTGGGCGAGCAGCCCCCCATGACGCTTCCAAATGCCGGTTCCTCTGCCAAACATGCCCCAGTAGTTTCACTCCTCCTGACCAAAGTGGATAATGCAGGTGTAAGGACAGAGGGAGAAGCGGTGCTCTTAAAAATAGATCTGACTTAGTAGTCTTGAAATAACCGAGGATTGTGGTATGAGAGAGGGCTACTTACTTTGAATCTGTATCTCTACGGAGAGCAGAATCTGACAAAATGGCCTCAACTGACTTGCGTAAAGCGATTTGGCATCGCTGAGTGAGAACTTCTACAAGGTAAGAGAGCTGCTAGACAAGAGAATTTCCTTCGCTGCAGCAGAATGGATTCTTATTTGACCGAGATGGTCACTGAAATTCAGCCTACCTTGACACAGAGGGATAGAGTAAATCCTTGTCATTCAAAGTGTGATCCCCAGAAGCAGCATCGGCCTCACTGGGGAGCTTGTTAAAGATGCTGACTGTCTGGTCCCATCCTTGACCTACTCAATACGAATCCTTCCGCCCCCACAAAATTCCCAGGTGAAACACATGTACCTCACAGACCGAGAAGCCCTCGGCTAAATGACCTTTGCAGATTCCTTCCACCTGAGGATTTCATGGGCCAACTCCAGTTGAGAAGTGGTGAGGCCCCTCTGCAGAGGGGGACCTGGTTGCTAAGGAAGTTGGAGGCGTGATGTTCCCCCTCCCAAGTCACAGCTCTCCACTCGTCTGTTTTTACAGGATATGTTTCTCCACCACCTCAAGGGTACTATAGCTGAAGTCCCTCCCAACGCACACCAGACTCCCTGTAGCAAATTCCTGGGAGACCACACAGCTTGAGAGTCTGGTTTGTGTTCAAAGGGACTGCAGCTGCCATACTCTTGAGGTATGTCTCCCTCAGGCCCATCAGAGACACCCAGAGCAAGGAGTGAGGCAGGTAGTCCAGTGGTTTGTATAGATCCTAGCTTTCCTCCCTGGGCCAGAACCACCTACATACCTCCCTGTTCATTCATCTGGGGGCTACAGATGGTGGTAGCACCCAACATCGCATCTGTTGAAGAATCCAAAGGCAACTCATAGATTTTCCCTAGAAGGATTTGTTAAAGTCATTATGCATAAATTATTCATAAATATAAATAAGAAAAAGAACACCCAAATCTCAGGTGTGGAGTGAGGGGTCTCAAGATAAGGTAAGCAACCCTCAAAGAGGATTTACTGCACGGACACACACATGCGGAGGAACATGTCCACCCAGATGCTGATATCAACGATTGATTTGATCCATTTGGGCTGCTATAACAAAATACTATAGCCTGGGAGGCTTACACAACACACATCTATCTTCTCACAGTTCTAGAGGCTGGGAAGTCCAAGATCAAGGTGCTGGCACATTCAGTTCTTGGTGACGTCATTCTTCCTGTCTTATAGATAGCCACTTTTTCATTATGTCCTTACGTGGCCACTCATCAGCGTGTGTACATCAAGAAAGAGCTTTGGTGTCTCTTTCTTCTTCTTATAAAGGCATTAATCCCATCATGGGACCCTACCATCGTGGCAACATCTAAACCTAGTGACCTCCCTAAGGCCCCATCTCCAAATACCATCACATTGGGGATAAGGACTTCAAAGTATGAATTTGGTGGAGGACACAGATGTTCAGTCCATAACAACTACCAATGTAATAGACTTCAGAGAGGCTGTTTTCAAATCTGTATTTTTTCCCCCTGAAATGATATGTTCTTGGCTAATACTAATATTTTTTAAGTATACTAAGACTATACTAGAGAAATAAAAAATTAAAAGTTATGCATCTTCATAACAACTAGTAGTGCAGTAGAAATGTAGTTCATCAGTCCCTAGGGTGTCTGCACTCCACCATTTCAGGTCAAAGATGAGCTGCACTATTTATTCACAGTAAGGAAAGCAATTTGGATCAGGGGCTCTAGAGTTAGAATGATATGGGTTCAAATGAGACTTTAGGGCTTGCTACCTATGACCTCTCCAACCTCTGATTTCCCCATCTATAAAATGGAGGCAATTGTAAGAACTTCTATCATCACATATCATTTTAAGTCATGTGATGGTTAAAATAAATAATATATGAAGTGCCCTGCTACAGAGTAGACATGAAATATACAGTGGCTATTACTATCACTGCAGTTGCTATTATTGGACATGATATTTAAGTCTTTCTGGCTCATATATACTCTTTCTACCAAGAAACAGGAATTAAATTTCCTCAGTAGATGCCTTATTACCTTCTTGAGTTTATAAAAGGTCTCCTGCTTCCTGTATCTCATGGAACAGCCCAGATAGGGCTCTGCCCTTGGAGACCCTAAGAACAAATGTGGCCACTTATCTGACTACTGGCTGGAAGAACTCCTCCTGAATCCTGAGCTCCTGGTAAAATTTGTAGCACAAGGTAGGATTTGTTTGTCAGAAGGCCAGGAGATCTAGTCCACCTTTCTGACTCCCACTGTTCCACCCTGGTGAGCACTGATCTTCATCCATACCTCTTGACCCCTACCTGCCTGCTTCCCCTTATATGACACTTCAGCCCTGAGCACATATCATGCACTGGCCTTCAAGGGTCATCTCTCCTTCATGTTAGCTTTCATTTCTTCCAGGATTCCCTGGGGTCAGCCATCTGAGCAGGCCCCTTGGAACATACCCAGTACTTCATGGATGGGTCACCTGTACGTTACCAGAGTAGAAGAAGGTATCATTTCTACCCTACCCTAACCATACCCCATGACATCAAAATCGGTTGTCATCCATCCATGAAAGACCCACATCCCCAAATTCTTTCATCCCAATTCCTTTGTCCAATGCTCTTAAAGCATATGAATGGCTTGGCCTTGGGCCCTGCTCCTCTCCTAGTCAATCACCCAATTATCTCTTTCAGGAAGTTTCCTGCCTTCCTTCCCAAGCCAAGGGCCCCTCCACTAAATTTACCCCTATTATTACCCATTACAGTGGAATGACTTCTGTCTCTGTCTGCCTCCCCCAGTAAACCAAGTTCCAGGAGGGCTAGGGCCATGTGTAATTCATCTCTGTATCCCCAGTATTTAGCACTGTGTTTAGTACATAGTAAGAATGCAATAAATGTTGTAGAAAGAAAGAAGAAGGAAGGAAGGGAAAGATAGGAAGCAAGAAAGATGAAGAAAGGAAGAAAGGAAGGAAGAATAAGACAGGATGAGAGTTATGGGAAGAAAAAAATAATGAGAATAGGATGGACTTAAATCTATAGAATTCCCAATAGCCCTGAGCAATGAAGCTAAAACCCATCCTCCTCTATATTTAATCTTCCAATGTTTCCCTCCCTGTTATTAACATAAAAATGGAGTGAGTTTATAGAGACTCATTAAAATAGTTGGCTAAATAATCATTATGTTTCCCAGAGCCCTTGGCCATCAGCAAGCCCTATAAAGTACTCTCTACTGACATCAGGGCATAAAACCATCATCAAACACAAACACTGCACTTTTTCCTGGTCACAGACACAGAGTCCATTCAAAGATCAAGGTCAGTCACTTCTTGTGTACCTGAATCCCCCACAGCTGACAAACATTTCCACACACATCCAAGGAGAGGGGAAGAAGGACCAACAAATTCTTAGGAGTTCCTTGTTGGTCATAACAACCTTATTGATCTCTCCACAAATGGAGAGAAGAAGGGGCCCAGAGAGGTAAACAGCAAAACAAAAATGTCAGGTAATCAAGAAAGTATCCGCAAGTGTACACATACAGACACACTCAACAGATTAACTTTCCTAATACTGTTTTGCTCAGATTAATAATTAAATGGCCTTGTGTACTTTGAATAGAAGCCAACTGCTCAGCAAAGAGAGGTGACAGAGAAGCATATCAACGAGATCAGCCTGGAATGAAGATTAGTCAGTATGCCATGCAGATAATCTTGAGTTTCTTGAATTCATTATCTCTATCTTCTCTGCCTGTGTCTACCTTGGAATTTTAGAGATGGATTAGATATGAGGTCTGGAGAAAGCTTGCTCTACAAACTTTGGTTTATTCCAGTCATTTCGGTCACTGTTCTCTCTCCACCAACTAGAAGTAATAGTTTGACCGTGAAGCCTAAGCTAAACTTTGTTGGTTCTGTTTGGAGGACAACTCCTCTTGGCTTTGGGAACTAATCCATCTGGGTCCTCTCGTTTCATCAGAGCATGCCTCCTTATTAACACCATGAAATCTCTCTGAACAAAGAGTGTGTATTCCCCATGATTCACTTTGTGGTCAGGAATTTCATTACTGAAGGTGGAAATCATGTGGGAGGGGAGTATTGGAAAAAGTGAGTGTGGTTGTAGGAGAAGATACATTAAGATAAAAGATAAATAGATTACTTTTTAAACACTGTCGAGTGCTAATCTAGTCCCTGGAAATAGAGGGAGAGATTAAACTAGAGTTAGCAGGAAGTCTGACATGAGCCCACCTAGTGTTCAGGTGAGGAAGGTGGGAGATGCGGAAAAGGAGCACAAGAGGGAGGAAGGCACATGCCACAGCAGAGGATTGTCCTCCCCAAATCAAAGGAGAATGGGTGCTTCCGGGAGATCAGATTGTCCTCCCCCGGGCACCTACCAGGCATGGATGCAGATGCCTCCCTGGGCCAGCCTTCTTCCTACCCTCTTTTTCCCTGCTTCCCTCTCTGCCTCTTTTCCCTCCATCCACTTTTATTGAGCACCTGTTGTGTCGGGTACAGTGCAGGTGATGGGAATATGAAGGAAATATTAAAAGTCCCTAACCTCAAGTTATTGTTCGACAAACCAACAATGCGGTCATATCACAGAGCCTGTGTCAGTATGCAAAGTGCCAGGGCCAGGGGGGTTCGGTGGAAGCTGTGGACGTTCCTATCTGGCAGCCAACCCTTTCATGTAGCTGATTTCAGTAACGATGTGGTTTTTAAGTTTCCACACACCTACTGCTCTAGATCAAAAGAGAACAAAGAGACATTTTGACCAAACTCAAAAGAATTTTGATTGGATCTTGTTTGAAAAAAAAATCTACTAGAGGACATATAACATTTTGGAAAATGGTACATGGACTGGAATGAGGTGATTAAGGTGATTATCATTAATTTTCCTAAGTGTGATAAAGATGATTGTGAATACCCTTATTCATTAATATCCTTATTTTTTCAAGAGATATGTGTTGAAGTATTTAGAGGTCTTGTGTACCCCTTACTATGAAATGGTTAAGAAAAATATATATGGACAGCAAAATGTAAACAATTGTGGAAATAACTGTAGAATTAAGGAGAAGGGTTTGCGCGTCAATTGCACTATTCTTTCAACTTTTCTACACGTTCGAAGCTTCTCATTGTAAAAAAACTGAGAAGATTCTCACTACTTGCTCACTGTTATACTAAGGATTTCAGTAGAATAAGGCCATTTGTGTGTCAATTAGCCAATAAATAATCATAGCTGATATTTATCACGTGCCAGGGAATTCCGAGCTAAAGCAGGTTTTCTCCTTGAGTCCTTACAGCAACACTGCATTCCAGATTTTTCTTTACAGAGAGGGGAACCGAGGCTTGGCAAGGTGAAGTACTTATCTCACGTCACATAGCTGGTAAGTGTCAGCACCAGATCCCAGCCTGGCTGTGATCTGGTTTCAGACTACCCACTTTTAACCACCACTCTCTATCCACGGCCTCCCAGGAAATACTTTGAAATGCAATGTCTAGTTGAAGTCATGGTTACAGAAATCATTGACGTGAAGGGCAATCTGTCAACCTGTGAGTACAAACAACCATTGTAAGAGCCTTTCCTGCTTTGATAGAGAGAAGGGTCTTCAGGGGGGCTCCCAGGGAAGGAGAGGCCATTGGTGGAGCAAAGGTCAGAGAAAGAGAAAATGGGGAATGGAAGCATGGCCCAACCCTATGCACCCTCAACTGTTTGGGGGCAAATTAAAGACGTTAGGCAGGTATTTCTCTCTGGAGCAGCAAAGTATTTTCTGTTTAGTAGAAAAGGTGCAACAATTAACGCCACCCCATATCACTACAGAAGCCTGAAAAAAAATCAGAGCTGAGATAGAAAATGGTCGTTTCTTCCCAATGGTTTCTTAATCAAGGTCTCCTTATGTCTGAAGTTCCTATTACTGACCCACCATTGAGGACATGGAAGGCAATTTAAGAGAGTGAGACTGGGCTCTGTTGAGTCATTGTTACTCCTTACTACCCCCTTAGGACCGGAGCCGAAGAGTGGAGGCCAGGATGTACCCAGCCAATAGGCTTCTGTAGGAGTTTCAACCATGACCTCGACCTTACTTGCTCTCTGCTCCAGTCTCCTGACTAACTAGCCCATTGCATGGCCAGCCTGGCAGACTCACCATGTAGTAAGCCAGGGTCAAGTTCTATTTTGCTCTTGGTGTATGAAATGTAAGAGTTAGAGAAATCATGTAAAAAGTCAAAAGGATGTAAACTTTGCAAACACCAGTCTCCCAGGGATTTGGCATTAGAACAAAAGTCACTTCCTTCAGTGCCCTTTTCTTACAGCCCAGCTTTTCCTGTGAGGACAGATCTACCTCAGAAAACATCTGTCTAGTTCTAAGTATTTCTACAGTTCTAACCATTTATACAGCGAGGCAAAAGGTCGCCTTATACAGAATTTGGGGACTGCCCCTGGGAAATTTATTTTTTTTAAATAAACACAATTGTGCCAACTGATTTCAGTACATATTTCTAGAAACTTCACAGCATTGTGACAATCACAGACTTTCCCTCAGTCCCGAACAAGGGACTCTGAAGCAGCCCTCAGAAGACAAAAAGTTGAAGTCAACTCTGATGATTCCTGTGAAGCAGAATCCATTTCAACTGAGAGAAAAAGGAAATCATTACCCAAACCTCAGAAAGCTACAGAAATGACAGCTATTTTAAAAATTCCAAAATGAAAGGTGCTCCTCCGGGAAGAAATGGAACAATGGAAAAGTATTTGTTAAAATAAATGGCTTTCAGGGTGCCTGGGTGGCTCAGTTGGTTATGCGTCCGACTCTTGGTTTCAGTTCAGGACATGATCTCACAATTTCGTGAGTTGGAGCCCCATGACGGGCTCTGTGTTGGCAGTGTGGAGCCTGCTTAGGATTCTCTGTCTCTCCCTCTCTCTCTGCCCCTTCCCCACTCATGCTATCTCTGTATCTCTCAGGATAAATAAATAGACTTAAAAAATTTTTTTAAATAAATGACTTTCATGGGCATTTCTCCTAACGGTCTTCCTCAACCCAGATAGTTCTCTTGCCTTAAACCCATCTCGCACACCACCCAGCTGTGAGCATCCCATGAGATGCTGCCATTTCCTTGCTTATACGCCTCAGTGCCTCCTGCCCAACCCACTAACCCCCAGAACTGGTCCCCTTCCTCCTGCTTCTCTGAGCTCCAAGACTCCATTCTCTCCATGATATTTCTAAAGGTAAACATGAACCCACCCCTCTCCTACTTAAAAATATGGCTGGCCCCAGATCCCCCATGTGATAAAATCACACACTATTTGGCACTCAAGGCCTTCAGGATCTTTCTCCTGCCTCCTTTTCCCAGACTCAACTGCTATCACAGCCCACACGCATTCTTTGTTCCAGTTACGCAGACTTCTCTAAATTCTCACCCTGTCTTTACTAAGTGGCCTCTGTCCATGCCTTCTCATTCACTGTTCCCCCTGTCTATAATGCCATTCCTCTGAGTCCATAGAGTACACAGAAGCGTCAAGACTCAACTCAAATGTTACAACCTCAATGGAGCCCATCCAGAACTACCTTTCTCTATCTCTCTTTCTCTCTCTCCATACATCAGATGCCACACACACACACACACACACACACACACACACACACACACACTCCATGCCCCCAGCTTACTTCCCTAGCCACCTTCCAATATCACACCTTTTCCAGGGCTCTGCTTCGTCCTCTGTTCCCACACCTGCTGCCCACATAGACAGTAAGTCTTTCCTTGAGGACAGAGCCCACACAGTGCTCATCATTGTGTTCCAATTTTTAGCACAGTGCCTGACACCCAGTTGGTGCTTTATCACGTGGAAGAAATCTAGATCCTCCCCAACCAGCAAGGCCAGGCTCAGATTCTGCCTTTCCCAAGTCTTCCCAGATACCCGAGGAGAAACATTCCTGCCACCTCAGAACTTTATATCCTATATTGTCTGTAAATTGTTACTTCTTTCTTCCTAAATATATATATTTTTTTGTATTTTCTAGGATTGAAAAAATTTATCCTTCTACACTATAGTATGGTTTCAGGAAGTCACACTTCTTACTCCCTCCCTTCCCCAACCAGCCTTTGGTTTTGTTTAGGAAGTATTGTTGAATTAATTTGTCAACCGGTCCTTTAAGACATCAACATCAATTGTGTTAAAGCTTAAAATTGTTTAAAAACATCAATTGTTACAAGGTCTTAGTTTATAGAGAAAATGTAGCCAAAAGACTGACTTCATTTATCCCCTTTTAAGAAGCCCAGAAATTCTGTAAGATGAATGCTTCTGTTCAGAAGTTGCTGGGAAGCCATGGGCTAATAGGATAAAAAGTCCTGGCCCTGCGCCGTGGCCACCTTCTCCATCGTCTGTTCTGCTTGGCTTCTTCCCAGGCTGGGCTGCTTCCCTTCCCAGGGCCAAAGGATTCAGGTTTACACGTTGAAGTCCTCTCTGATTTTCTGGAGGTAATCCCTTCAGTGTCTGGTTCTCTGCTGTTCCAATAACACTTCATCAACAGGACCAGTAGCTCTGTGGCCCTAAGGGCGAAATTTATATACATTGCTTCTTTCAAAGTGACCTTGGAGAAACTTTTTTTTTTTTTTTTTTTTTAGCCTCACCATTTCATAAGTTCTGAAATGCAGATCTGGGGAAGGAGAAGGATATGTAGAAAAACTCTCACTTAGCTTCTAAACCTGCCACTTCTTTGTATCACCGACTACCTGAAGAGCCCAGTTGCCTGGAGGCCTTTAGCTAGGACAGTGGTGTGCTAGACAGGGTTCCTGGGCTGCTGGCTGGAGCAGCATCAAAGTGACCTCAGGGTTGGAACAGGCCAACAGGAAAGCAGCTGGTGTCTCTATCACCATTCTCCCTCTACCTCCATGACCCTGTCTTACCCTCCATAGCCATCCCAACACAAACTGCCCCTCAAAGTCCTTGGTAGCCAAATATTTGTTAGTTGATGGAAAGGACTCTGGTGTCAGTGTCAGACTGACATTGGTAAAGGCTCCCTCTGACAGCCTGTCTTGCCCATATTCTTCATATCCTGGAATTGAACACTGGTGATATGGGAATCCAAAGCCATACACCTGTTCAGATTCAAGGAGTAGCCAGGAGTTGAGAACAAAAGGGCAAGGTGTAAGACTATTTACTGGATAGGTGGACACACAGTAGGTCCAGGCCAGCCTGGGAAGGCCAATGTGACATAATTATGCTTAACCAAAGGTGGGCTCAACCTAGTCTAAGAACCTGGGAGCTTCTCCTAGGCAAACAGCCAGGAGGCTAACAGTATCTTGGGGCTTAACAGGTAGGGGACCTCAAACTGGGAATCTAGGTCCTGGGGCGGGGAATAAACTATTGGATCTTACAAGAGGAATGCTGAATTGTCAGGCAGGGACTTAGTAAAAACAGAATATCACATAGCAGATTAATAATAAGGAATCAGGATACTGAAGTCAAATCTTGCTCACTAGCTTCTGAACTGCCTTGGTGGTGGGCTACAGGTGGAGGATCTAGAGCCAGGCCTGGTGCCAGACCCAGGCAGGACTTGACTTTGCATGTGGAGCCCTCCCTATTCTAGACGATTAGCACCAGAAGGACAAGGACCACGTGTGGCTCGCTCTCCGCTCAGTAAGTGCCTGGCACATAGTAGGTGCCGAATAAATACTTACTGAGTGGATGACCATTATGTAAATTGTTGGGAAGAACAATGAGGATGCCAGGCACAGCTTTCTTCTTTAAGAAGATCACAGTCCGTCTTTGTCCTGCAGGTAGCACGGCTACCAGAGCTCTGTCTGGACCCTTCCAACTCTAGCCCCTGGATTTATTTTAACAAACACATATAATGCTTGCCACAGTCCAGCAAATATCAACTAACTTAATTCTCAACTCTATGAGGTAGGTACTTTTATTAGCCCCATTTTATAGATGAGGAGACTAAAGCACAGAGAGGTCAAGCAACTTGACCAAGGTTTCACAGTGACCAATAAATGATAGAGTCTGGATATGTAGCCAGGCACTCTGACTCTAGAGCCTGTGCTCACGTAGACCAGCATCTAAGGATCCAGACCCATCACTATCCACGATTTGAGAGCTATGTAGTGCTGATCTCTGTGACCTTCTAGAAGCCATTCACCACCCATAAGCATCCTGCTAAGTCTGAGATGCTGGCAGTGGCTACCAAATGTGGAAATGTTTCCCATTGCCTTTGGATGTCTCTGAAATGCAAATGAGACACAGCTTGGTAAAGCATTGCCTTGTAGAACCCCTCCCTGGGCCTGGACTATGTCAGGGCCAGCTTCATGGGGGCATGTGGCTATGTACTCACACAGGTCCCTGTGCTCAGAAGGACCCATGCTTGGTTTAATGTTCTTCTGCTCCTCTGCTGCCATCTTGGAATTCCTAATACTTTTTTTTTTTTTTTCCCAAGAGAGGGAACACGCAGGAGAGGCAGAGAGAATGAATCCCAGCAGGCTCTCCACTATCAGTGCAGGGCCCAATGCAGGGTTTGAACTCACAAACTATGAGATTATGACCTGAGATGAAACCAAGAGTTGGATGCTTAACTGACTGAACCACCCAGCCCCCGCCCCCGCATTCCTAATACTTTTGAATAAGGGGACTGGGACCTCTACTTTGTACAGAGCCCTGCAAATGATGTAGCTGGTCCTGCCTGTGCTTCTGTGTTGTTCCTCAGATTCAACCAGATTTCCTTTCACTTACCCTCCCTTTCTTGCCCTTAGGAATCAGACTCTTAGTATATGTGCTGCCAAAGCGAGCACAGGAATCAGACTCTTACATCTCCATAAATTCCTCTCATTCATAAATGTTAAGAGAGCATGCAGGCCAGCTCCAGTTTTTTAAGAGTCTCTTATTTTAATCTGCTCCCTCCAAAGCCAATTAGAATTTTTTTTTCATAAGATTAAGGATGCTGATACTCACTCCATCCCTCCCACCCTCTCCTCATATGGGAATCTTAATCTTTCAGCTCCCTGCCCATCCAGGAGAGAGAGAAAGGCGGTGAGGCTAAGATGGGTTGTCAGCAAAGAGATGCCCATTCAAAGAGAACATCCATAGTGTTACAAGATAAACTGAGGCATATTAAAATTTTGAGGAGTTTATCTAAGCAAAGATCAAGTCAGATTATGTAGCACCGAACCAGAAGTGGTTAGGAGTGCTCCACCAACAGGAGTCAGAGGAAAGATTTATGTACAGAAAGTACAAAAACAGAGAGAGAAAATTATTTGATTGACTGTAGCTTAAAGCCTAGTTGACTGTAACTGGTTGTCCTTAGCATTTTGATTTCATAACCTTGAGGCATTTACAGGCTTAGATTTGGGCTTGCTTTTGTAGGCTGCCAGGGAATTAGAGCCACATCAGTCTAATGGCCTTCTTGTTTAATTAATTTAACAGTAGTCTAGATTAAAAGAGATTTAAGAGGCATGTTGACCAAATTAATGTGTGGACTTTGTTTAGATCCCGATTCAAATAAACTAACAGTAAAAAGATATGTCTTAGATGATCAAGAAACATTAAATATGGACTGGGTATTAAATGATACGGAGGAATTATGCCTTATTTTGCGTGCATGTGAAAGGTATTGTGGTTATTTAAAAAAATGCCCTTATTTATTTTAGAGATGCATACTGAATTATTTAGGAGTGTTATGACACTGTATCTGGGATTTGCTTTAAAATGCTTCAGGGGAAAAAAAAAGGGTTGGAGAGGGAGAGAGATGAAAGAAATATGGCAGAGTGTGGATGCATTTTGAAGTTGGGGATGGGGTTTCTTGTACCCTTCTTCTTTGTTTATGTTCAGAAGTTGTCATAATAAATAGTTAAACATGAAAGAGAGGAAGAAAAAAAGAGAGAGCATCTAGACCACAGTGTTTCCAGAAGAGCAGAAGCAGATATTTACTGTTATCCCCTTTTACTGGCTCAGAGGAGTCTGAGTTCTGAATGGGCTGTTTTTTATGTGTGTGGACAACTCTCAACTTTGCAATGTCCTTTGAAACATAATCTTCTAGGGACGTTTCAGTGACAGTGGGATTGGCTCTGCCCAACCATCCTCATTCATTCTCCTTGTGAGTAATAGCTTATGAAGATACCAGTATAACTGGAGCCAAAGAGGCTCAAACTCATGACCTTGACTTATTAGCCTCCTTCCCTAATTTCATCACATCCAAATCCTGTTCCTTCCCTGGGCCTAGTTCCCATGTGAAGCCTTCTATAACCACCCATCCTGTCCCGATATCTTCTTCCTCATCTCCCACAGCAATTACAGTCTAGCAGCTGGCATTTAAATCTTTATTTGGCCCTGAGTTGTTCTTGGATGACTTTGTGCAACCCATTCTCATCTCCCCAACCGACTGCAGTTTCCCATGACTTCCACCCTGACAGAGTTCAGGGTGCTCTGAACAGGTCTCTTCTACACTGAGCAAACTGTAGGCCATTTGTTTGTATATTCAATCATTTACTCTCCTGATACTGAGCACCTACTATATGCTAGGCATGGTGCTAGATGTTGGGGATTCAACAGTGAACAAGATAGATCCGGTCTCTGCCCAAGAGCTCTTTCTTTTGAGAGGGACAGATGACATTAAGTAAGTACCCAACACAGTAATTGATGACGATGGTGGGGAGCCCCGTAAAAGCAGTGCCCACGGTGCTCTGAGGGTGCAGAACAGGAGACCTGGACTGGTCTGAAGAGGCAGGGGAGGCTCCCCATAAGGAAGTGACTTCAGGAAAGGACTTGAAGGAAATGTAGTAATTAGCCTGACAAGGAGGTGAAGAGGAGCATTCCGGGCAGAGAAAGCAGCATAGGAAAGGCCCCTGGGGGAAGGAGTTTGGCATTCCAGAAGTCCAGTTTTACCGATATGCAGAGACCAAGATTGAACGTAAGCATGCTTCTTTAATTGAGATGAATTTCTTTAAAGAAAAATTGTTTCAATGTTTATTTATTTTTGAGAGGGAGAAAGAGAGACAGAGCACAAGCGGGGGAGAGGCAGAGAGAGAGGGAGACACAGAATCCAAAACAGGCTCCAGGGCTCTGAGCTGTTAGCACAGAGCCTGATGTGGGGCTCGAATCACAAACTGTAAGATCATGACCTGAGCCGAAGTTGGACGCTTAACTCACTGAGCCACCCAGGTGCCCCAAAATGAATTTCTAAGCACTTTGTAAGCTGGGTTCTTATTATCATCTGATTGTTTTTATTGTCATTATCATTGTTTATTTATTGTTATTTTATTGTTATTATCATCGTTGCAATAATAGCCTCCCATTTGTTCTTGCCCCCTGCATGCATTCTCTGCAGTGTGATTCTATCCCTCTTCCCACTAGCAGCAGAGTCTGTTTCTCTGAGTCTATTTCTCTATCTATTGAATCCAGGCCTGGCTAAATGACCTTATTTGGCGAATGGGACAATTGCAAAATTGACACAGCAGAGGCTCTTGCTGGTGGGATCTCTTTACCACCATGTGAACAAGCCTGGCCCCTTCTCATTGAGGATGAGCAGCACCACATGGAAAGAGGCTCCAGCCACATCCTTGGTCCAGCATTCCACTTGAGGCCCCAGACGTAGGAGTGTGGCTGTCCCAGACATCTAGCCTCAACCAAACTAGCCCAGCCCAGAAGAACCACCCAACCAACCCACAGAATCATGAACTAGATTAAATGTTTGTTATTTTAAATCACTGAGTTTTGGAGTAATTTGTTATGAAAAGCTCATTAATACATTATCCGTACATCTTACATCTTATATACTCCTATCAACCAACCAACAAAGCATTTGTTAGGCACTAGGGGTACAATAATAAGTAAAAACTTAACGGTTATAATCTACTTGGGGAGATGTCTTACCTGTGAAAAAGTAAGTAACACTGCAGTTCAAAGTGATAAATGCTAAGTGAGTTCTAATAGTGCTGTGGCATAAGGAGGAAGAAGCGATCTCTAAGGCAGAGAAAATTTCTATAGGAGCCTGAACTTCAACTTGATCATAAAGAGCACCGATTTAATCTTAGGTAGCTGGAGACAAACAGGGGTGGGATCTCCAGGTCAGAAGAAGATTGCAAACAACATGTTCAGGAAACTGGTGAGCAGTCTGGTTTGGCCAGAGCATAAAGAAAATCAGTAAGAGATAAAGTTGGAATGGGGGAGGCCAGGCTACCAAGAGCTGGAAACCTGGGGTTAGAGTTGATAGATTTAGCAAATAAAAATACAGGGAGCTTAGCAATATTTGGGACATACTTATGCTAAAAAAAAGTATTTGTTGTTTATTTGAAGTTCCAGTTTAACTGGAAGTTCTGGTTTTTATCTGGCAACTCTAGGTTGGGTGGCAACCTCAAAAGCCTACAGAAGTCCAGGAGATAAAATACATGAGTAATATGGGCAGGTGTAAGGCAATAGAGGTGACTGAGGACTGTGGCAAAACGAGAGAACACTTATTTCACTCGGGGAATCAGCTCGACTTTGCTCCTGACAATTGTTGCCATGTGAAAATGCAGGCCCGATATTTCCAACTCTTCCAATTTTTCAAGAGAAGTTGAAATTTTGGATAGTTATACGAAATACCCTATTGTTTAGTATAAGTGAATATTTCAATATTTTAAAAAACCTGTGTGGGTCAAGCAAAACATGTCTGCCAGCTGTATCTAGTCTAAGGACCTCTGGTTTTCAACCTCTGTTTTAAGTCCTAAATACCTAGGTTTTTTTTTTCTTTCTCACTATAGTAATATATGCCTGTAAAAAATTCAAACATCAAAACATTAAGGTGAATGTGAAGGTTTTCCTCCCCATTCTTTCCTCAAATCCTATTCCCTTCCCCAGAGAGCCCCTGTCAATAGTCTGGGCACATATGCTAATAACTTTAAAATCTGAGGCCGGGTTAAAGACAGAATCACAAATTCTAGACACATATTCTAGTAGACCTTTGGCATATGTGTACAAGGAGGTATGTGTGTAAGGAAATACGCACAAGGAAGTTTATTGCTGTGAAAAATAAAAAAAATCCTAATTCCCATTTTAGAGAACTACATAAATAAACTGTGATATATTCATTACAAAATACTAAATAGCAGTTGAGCTGGATGAACTAAATGTTTACGTATCAAATGCATATATTCTCAAAAACATTGAGTATAGGAAAAACCTAAAACAAAATTACTTTCTCTATTATCTATCAATCAATCAATCAATCAATCATCTATCTAATCCAAGTACAAAAACATGGACCAGATGGAAACCTGTCTAACTCACTGTAATAGTTTTCTATTGTTGACATATTCTCTAATTGGCATAAACTTAATAACTTTCAAAAACACCACTCTATCATCTTACAGTTCCCAAGGTCAGAAGTCTACAATGGGTCAGCAAGGCTGTGTTCCTTCTGGAGGCTCTGGGAGAGAATCCTTGCCTGTTCTAGCTTCTAGAGGCTGCCCATATTCCTTGGCTCTTGGCCACATCCCACCAACCTCTGTTTCCATTATCACGTCTTCTCTCTGATCCTCTGGTGATTACACTGGGCTCTAATAAAGACACGGGTGATTACATTGGGCTCAGGTGGGTAATCCAGAACAATCTCTCCATCTCAAAATCCTTAATGTAATTATATCTGCAAATTCCCATTTGCCATGTAAGGTAACATACCCACAGTTTGGCACATGGATACCTTTGGAGGGCCATTATTTAGTCATGATAGTGTTTACCTGAGGAGAGAACGAAGAAAACAGGATTGGGAAGACAAAGAAAACTTCAACTTTGTCTGCCAGGTTTTATTTCTTTGCTTTAAAAAAGTCTTTATGTCAAATTACAATTTTCTGATTATGGATGGTAAGTGTTAGTTATATTATTCCGTATATATATTCCATATCATTTATATATATATATTTCATATATATTTACGGTATATATATGTATTTTTATATTATAAATATATACTTATATATGATTATATATATATAATCATATATATGATTTTATATATATGTATATATATATAATCATATATATGATTATATATATATACATATATATATAATCATATATATATCCCTCTATCAATTTTTTTTCAAAGTTACTAGAGAGAGAGAAATGAGGTTAGGAAGGGAATAGTACATTTTAACCTGCTTTATATCTATGAAAGGTGTGCTGTGCTATTGTGTGATCTATAAGGGAATAATCAGACTTTTTAAGAAAGAATGAAAGAAAGAAACAAAGAAAGAAAGAAAGAAAGAGAAAGAAAGGGAGGAAGAAGGAAAGGGAGGAAGGAAGGAAGGAAGGAAGGAAGGAAGGAAGGAAGGAAGGAAGGTGGGAGGGAAGGAAGGAAGGAAGGAGGGAGGGAAGGAAGGAAGGAAGGAGGGAGGGAAGGAAGGAGGGAGGGAACGAAGGAAGGAGGGAGGGAAGGAAGGAAGGAGGGAGGGAAGGAAGGAAGGAAGGAATAAGGGAAGGAAGGAAGGAAGGAAGGAAGGAGGGAGGGAGGGAAGGAAGGAAGGAAGGAAGGTGGGAGGGAAGGAAGGAAGGAGGGAGGGAAGGAAGGAAGGAGGGAGGGAAGGAAGGAAGGAGGGAGGGAAGGAAGGAAGGAGGGAGGGAAGGAAGGAAGGAAGGAGGGAGGGAAGGAAGGAAGGAAGGAGGGAAGGAAGGAAGGAAGGAGGGAGGGAGGGAAGGAAGGAAGGAAGGAGGGAGGGAGGGAAGGAAGGAAGGAAGGAGGGAGGGAAGAAAGGGAGGGAGGGAGGATTTTAGATCAGAAGGGACCATAGAGAAAAAACAGCTAGGCCAGAGGTTGTCTAATAGCCCCAGGAAGGTCTCACCTGGGGCAGTACTTCAAGGGGATGCCGGGCCCAAGGGTGGGACCTCTAAGGACCCCCTTCTTCTCCTCTTCCACCCTTATCCCTTCCACCCTCCCTTCAACAAAAGCACATATGTTTTTATCTGTTTTTTATGATGGCGTTTCACACAAGATGTCATCATCCAAAAAGATGTTCTGTTATGTCAATATGTACCTCCACACACATGCATGCATGAATTCACACTTACATACATGCACACGTATACAGTTTGGAAAACACTAACCCATTCTACCTTTCATCACTGTGTGACTGAGGAGTGTGAATCTGGGAGAGATGAAGTGACTTGAGACTACATAAAAGGTGTTACTATCTCAGTAAATCTCTTTTATTTGTGAGTCAGAGACCAGGCCATTATAAACCCATAGAGGAAAGCCTTAAGATTTTCCAGTAACCGGAACTGTCTTATCTGAAAACGTTTCCTGGAATCATGGATTCCTAGGACAGGGGTGTGGAGACAAGGAAGGAGGGGGTGTTTCTTGAGGAGGAAAGATCCTTTGTTCATCCTTCCTGCTTCCAGATGAATAAAGAAACTGCTGAAAAGAGGGCTATTAGGAAGGGAAGGAGTAGTAATAAATCCTTAAATCTAAAAGAATAGTTTAAAAAATCTGGTTTTCCCAGAGCTCAAGTGGACACAGAGAGATGTTTTTCCCTCTGCCTCCTTTTCTTCTCTCTTGCTTTTGTGAAAGTACATTTTCCTTATTCTGTCTTTCCAAGCCTGCTTTTTGTCTGTCTCTCTTGTGTTTTACTTTCTTACATATTTATTGGGAGTGAAAGGGACGCAGCTGGAAGTCACTTCTTCCAGGCACGGGGGTGTGTGCGTCGGGGCCTCCATCCCAGAGGAGACTTTCTTTGCCAGTTGTGGCATGAAGGCTGTCCAGAAGTTCAGGGGGTCCACCAACACAGAGGACAGCAGGAGCAGCAACGAATCAGCCCGAGAACACCTGCCTGGCGATGTGCTGTGCAGCGCGGAGCAAGGTGTGAAGAGCTGGCATCCACCATGGGAGGCGGTCAGGCTCGAGCTTTTGAAAAAATTTTCATTGGCACCTGTCAGATGGTTGGATTTCCAGGTGAATAGTTGTATTAAGGGGTTGACCTCAAGCCAGTTTGTATAGATTAGTTTTGGTTGTAGTTGAGAGAACTAGTAACTAACATTTTTTGGACATATAACTGCTGGCTGGTTGCCATTGTCCTGGGCATTCGCGGACTGTAGTGGGAACTTCATTTCTCTTTCATCCTTGCTAACAGAACCTCTTCAACTCTCAACTTCCATTTCTCTTTCATCCTTGCTAACAGAACCTCAGTTTTGTTCATCAATTCTTTCCTTTTGAGGGTCAGAGGAAAGTGACCTGTCTCCAATTCCAAAGGTAGGTATTAATTGGTCTAAGCCAATTATGATATTTCTATTTCCCTTGACAATGGCTGGTTTAGGAAAAGTCATGTGATATATTTTCTTCAGAAATCATCCTAACTGATGTTTGTAGGTTAAGTTCACCTAGTCTTCAGCATTGCCCATGAGGTAGCTATCTCCTTTATTTTTTTTTTTAATATTTTTTAATGTTTATTTATTTTGGAGAGAGAGAGACAGAGTGTAAGCGGGGGAGGGGCAGAGAGAGCAGGAGACACAGAAGCCGAAGCAGGCTCCAGGCTCTGAGCTGTCAGCACAGAGCCCGACACGGGGCCCGAACTCACGGACCGCGAGATCATGACCTGAGCCGAAGTTGGATGCTCACCAGACCAAGCCAACCAGGCACCCCTATCTCCTTTTTTATAGGTTTAGAAATGCATTTAAGTTAATACAGTTGATAATCAGCTTAGCCCAAATTCAATCTAGTTGTAACTTCATGAAGAAGATGGGACCAGGCAGGACCCTGAAGGCAAGGTCAGAACTTTGTTCACTGGTCTCTAGTGCAGTCTGGCACATGGGAGCCATTTTGAATAAATTAGCCCAGATCCCAGGTTCATTACCCTATGCCACTACTTTAGAAATAACGGGTAACTTCTACTTCCTGCAATATGGTAGGCCAGCTATTCTTAAAAATCCCATCACTACCAAATACCTGAAATATCTAAAAATACTAAAAACATTTTTTAAACTATTAAAACGTACTGCTGAGCTGACATTCCTGTGTGTGCTTGCGTGGGTGTGTGCACACACAGAAAAGGAAAAACTAAAAGGCAAAAAAAATCAAAGCAATAGCAAGTTTAGAGAGGTAAGCGAGTACTAAAGGCAAAAGCACTCTGAGAGAAATCTCTCAGTTTCTGGAAACCACAGAGCCCACACAAGCTGAAGGATCAGATCAGAGACTGCAGCTCAAAGCTGGGCTTCTGAAGGGCAGAGCTGCAGTGTGAGTGGGGTACCCTCCAAAGGGACAGACCAAAGAATCACTTGTCTTGGCTTTTGCTCTCAGTTTGAGAGAAAAAATGTTTCCTTGAGCTGTGAGTCATCACAAACCAGCCCTCAACTCAGGTTTTGGGTCCAAATTCACTCTACTTGCATATTCTGAAGACCTCCAATTGAGAATTACATTTAAATTGATCCTGGGTAGGCCGTGATTCTGAGTGCTTAGAAGAAGCAAATATAGATCCTCTCTGGAGGAAGATACCACCCTTGGCCAGGCCTTGAAAAATTCCATCAGATAAAGATCCAATAAATATAAGCCCACAGTTTTCAAAAACAAATTATGAAACACACAAGGAAACAAAGTGCCATGAGTGAGAGTCAACAGAAACAACAAACAGAAGAATTGGGTCACAAAGACTTCAGATACTGGAATTATCGAAACAGAACATAAATTAAATACATTTAGTATCAGTGGAATGAGGAAAAGAAAGAAGTATTGGGGGTAGAAAAAAGGTAAGAGAATGAAGAGGGTGTTAGGCTTGTATTCTTTTTTTAAAAAGCGGAGCGCCTGGGTGGCTCGGTTGGTTAAGCGTCAGACTTCGGCTCAGGTCATGATCTCGTGGTCTGTGAGTTCGAGCCCTGCGTCGGACTCTGTGCTGGCAGCTCAGAGCCTGGAGCCTGCTTCCGATTCTGTGTCTCCTCTCTCTCTGCCCCTCCCCGACTTGTGCTCTGTCTCTCTCTATCAAAAATAAATTCAAAAAAATTTTTAAAAAAGCAGAGTTAACATATACTAATTACTCAAATAATACAGTGACATATACATGTTGTAAAGATCCTAGCAATGCAGAATGTAAGGAAATTAGGAATAAGAAAAAAAATTATTAAATGTCTCCAATAGAAAGCCATGCTCTGCTTAGAGCCGACTCTTTAGGATGATCTGATTCTAGCCTTTCATTGCATTTGATTTATTTTACAATTCTGTAAAGAGTACTGATAGCAAAGCAAAATAATGTTTGTCCATAGACACAGAAGTGAATTCCGTCCAGTGGAGGGACGACGTCCCCCTCTCTCCACCCTAGAAAAGCCAGTTTTGCATCCATTTACAAATTCTTTTCAATATTCCTGATCTATAAATCTGCTGTCCTTTGGATTCCTTTGAACCAATTGTAACATCTGCCTAGTCCTCTCATGAATAATAAGTTTAAACAATCTTAAAAAAATTTTTTTTAATGTTTATTTTTGAGAGAGAGTGAGTGAGAGAGAGAGTGTGTGGGGCAGGGGCAGAGAGAGAGGGAGACACAGAACTTGAAGCAGGCTCCAGGCTCTGAGCTGTCAGTGCGGAGCCCAAGACGCAGCGCTCAAACTCACAAACTGTGAGATCATGACCCGGCCTGAAGTCAGATGCTTAACTGACCAAGCCACCCAGGCACCCCTTAAACAACCTCGAACATGTGTTTGTTTTATATCTCGTCATGATTTTCACCTTTTTTTAAAAGTTGTCCTTATAACAAAATAGAATAAAAAATTGAAAGTCTCCTTCTTCCTGAACCCTTGGAAAAACCACTAATGACCTGGTAATCCTGGAGAGCAAGTTGGAGAAGAGGCAGTGACCAGTGAAAGGTCACTCGGCATGCTGCCCCTCTTTCTGGGCAGAGTCCATCCTGGTCCTAGAGGCTGTCCCCAGGGTTAGTGGCTTGCCCAGGTCGCTTCGGTGCAGGACTCCCTGGGTTCAGCTCACGGCTCACCTTCTTGTGCTCAAACTTCCTGTGCTTTGGTGTCCCCTTACGGAAAATGAGGCTAGTCATAAACCTATCTGGTGGGGCTCTTGTAAAGATTAAATGAGTTCATATTTGCAAATCACTTGAAATCGTGCCTGGCCCATTGGCAAAACCAAGTCCTAGCTAACACTATTATTATCTGCATGACTGAATGGTCTATTTTTGGGCAAACTTCCATCTAAAACAGTACCAGTGCTCCCCAATAAAGTGGTATTTTCTTAATTTCTCTCTTTGCTATTCCTTTTCACCCGCTCACTGTTTCTGATGAACTCTTGGAAGTGAAACTGGTTGGTGGGGAGACAGAGCAAAGGAGGAGGAGGTGAACGCCAGGAACCATTGGGTCTGACGACGAGCAGAGGAGCTGGAACGTCTTTGACATCTAACTTGGGGTAGGAGAGAAAGGAAATGTTGAAAATTTTGTTTGTTTCAAAATATCCTATCAACCTCAGCCCTGTGGTTAGTGAGTTATTCCCACTAGGAAAACACTACAGGCTGAGCAGATTTATTTTCCCAAGACAGGAGGGGTAACAAACCAGCCACAATTGTCCCCTGGCACTGGTGCACCAGAATATTAAGTTGTTATCTGTATGGTGCCCAGAATACCAAGGGGCAAGCAATATGGTGGGAAAGGTATGGGCTTTGAAGCCAGACAGGTCAGTGAGGAAACTCAGGCCGTCACTTGCTGGCTGTGTGACTTTGTGGAAAGCACTTCTCTCTGAGCCTCAGTTTCCCCATCTCTGTAGTAGAGATCATTATAGCTTTCTTTAAGCTTCTGGTGAGGATTAATTTAGGCCCAGCAGTGCCTGGTGGTCAGGCAATGTCAGCATCACTTGTCTTGTCAGGAGGGAGGCCTGGCTTCTTTCAACACCAGTGCCCTCTGGGAAGATGGAAAACCAAACTTTTGCGAGCATCCCTGGCAGCAACTGTTCAGTCATGCAGCTGACCTTCAGGAGTTGAAGGAAACTAAATTTTCCACAGGAAGAACAGCTGCCAGGTTGTTGGTCAGGGGTCCTGGAGGGTGGGTCACTGAGGATTGGTATCCACTCAGAGGTGGTGGTAGCAGGGAAGCTGGGTGGGGACAGCGACAGGCAGTGGGGAGAGGTTCATTGGCTTCTTCCCTGCTAAAAAATAAACTCCAGGGGGCACCTGGGTTGCTCAGTCAGTTAAGCGTCCGACTCTTGATTTCAGCTCATATAATGATCTCACAGTTCATGAGTTCGAGCCCCACATTGGGCTCTGCACTGGCAGTGCAGAGTCTGCTTGGGATTCTCTGTCTCTCCCTCTCTTTCCGCTCCTCCTGCCCTCTCTCTCAAAATAAAAATTAAAAAAAAACAAAAACAAAAACAACTCCTGTCCATTTTCAGAAGCAGATCCCACCTCAACACCCCGGCAGGAATCCCCTACCTGTCCAGGTGAGGAGGAAGCCCTCAAAGGGGAAATCTCCCCCGTTGCTCTTGGGGCCAACCAGCACAAGATACGGCCAATCTTTACCAAGAACTTTCTACCCACAAGACATTCTAACAGGGGATATTGGGAACAGGGGTGGGGAGAGGGGCAGCTCAGAAAGAAGTCAGTTTCAGTTCCTTTGCTGTTGTCTCTTTGTTATTCACATTATGACTTTTCTTGCTTTGGGGCTCTTGTCGACATTTTGCCTTTATTCTGATCATTGATGCCTCTTTCCCTGTTTCCAAGATCACACCCACTTCCCCCATCTCCGTGTCAGATGTGCAGCAGAGAATCCAGGAACCCCTACTGCCAGGTGGGCTCCTCACCTGCCTTATTACTCTTTACATCCCCAGCACTTAGCACAGCACCTGGCACCAAGATGGTCCTCAGTCATGGGTGCTGAACCAGTGGAGCGGCTTGTTACTGGGCTGGAAGTGAGATTCACTTAGAGAGGGGTAGCTCTGTTAAGGTATCTCTAAAAGGCAGCTCTGTCCATCTCTGGCTTGACTGGGCAGGTGGCAAACAAGAGGTGGTTTCCAGCTTTCCAGCTTCTCCCCCAGGCAATACATAACACTTGAGATTTGGAACCTGAAACCTGAATTCAAGAGACAGACCTTCCACTTAATAACTGCACGAACCTTGGGCCATTTACTTAAGCCCTTTGAACTTCAGTTTGTTTATTTACTTTTTTCCAGGAAAATATAAGATTTTCCTTTCCTGCTTCATAATCAGAGAATTTGTGACAATTACACAAATAAGGTTTATGAAAATGTTCTATAAAGAAATATATGAGTGACAGCTATTATTTTTTATAAAATGATTCCACTAGTGGGCTCTAAGTGTTGTGGTTCAAAGGTATTGGAAACCAACCATATGCCAGGGGTTTCAATAAGTACATAACCGAGAGGTGAAGAGAACACTATGAAGGCGCCCAAAGAAATGAGCCATTCACGGACCGCACCCAATCTGGGGGTGTCCTGGGTGTTTCTGTTGGGTGTCTTTCATCCTGTGGAGTCTGAAGCTGTAAATAACACCCAAGTCATTCTCATTTTGCTTCAGGACACCCCCAGGCTGAGTCTGTGAATGGCTTCTTTCTTTGTACTAGTTCTGGCCACCATCTTGGAGAATAAAAATCTTCCTTGACTTAGGATGGGGTTACACCTCAATAAACCCATTGTAAGTTGAAAAAATTGTAAGTTGAAAATGCATTTAATGTACCTAACCTACTGGACATCATCACTTCGCCTAGCCTACCTTAAACATGCCCAGAAGGCTTCCGTTAGCCTACAATTGGGCAACATCATCTAACACAAAGCCTATTTTATATTAAAGTGTTTAATGTTTCATGTAACTGATTGAATAGTGTACTGAAAGTGAAGAAGAGCATGGTTGTGTGGGTACAGAATGGTTGTAAGTGTATCGGTTGTTTACTTCCGTGATTATGGCTGATGTTAGCATCACAAGAGAGTATCATACTGAATATCGCTAGACTGGGGAAAAGATCAAAATTCAAAGTATGATTTCTACTGAATGCTTATCACTTTCTCGTTATCATAGAGTAGAAAAATCCCAAGGTGAACCATCTTTTTTTTCTTTTTACAGTTTATTTGAGAGAAAGAGCATGTACGCAAGAGAACATGAGTGAGGAGGGGCAGAGAGAGAGAGAGAGGGAGAGAGAGAATCCCAAGCAGGCTCTACTCTGTCAACACAGAGCCCGATGCAGGGCTCAAGCTCATGATCTGTGAGATCATGACCTGAGCCGAAACCAAGAGTCAAACACACAACCACCTGAGCCTCCCAAACGCCCCCTAAGTTGAACCATCTTAAGTCGAGGACCATCTGTATTGAGAAATAACCAAGTATAATCTCAGCTGAAGCCACCTGTGGATTGTAGACACTGCATGATTTCAAGTATCAGTGTCCATTCTAACAGTAGGTATCACAGGAGGAAAAATTAATAGACAAACAAGAATTTTGATATTTCCCTCCTCTCCCACCTCAAACCAGATGCTACAGATAAGCCAGCTCCTTGGCTGATAGCCAGCCCTGCTGATTTCTGGCATTCACCTCCTTCTTCTTAGCTCTGTTTCACACCCTCATACAGTTCTGCTCCCAGGAGTCCGCCAGAAACAGTGGGTGAGGGAAAAGGATTAGCAAAGAGAAAAATGAAGAAACTACCACTTTTATTAGGAAGTAGTGCCCTGTTTTAGATTGGCATTTGCCTGAAAATAGACCATTCAGTCGTGCAGACTATAATAAATTATATGTAAACACCAAACACCCACGCACATTTTTTGAACATGTAAATATTCGTGTGACCCATGTGGATTTGGAGATGGTGTGACAACACCCTAAGTACAGCTTAATGGTTAAGAACTAGGGATTGAGCACAAGCTCTACTGATTACTAGCTACCCGACCTCAGGCAAGCTACATGACCTTTTCTATGATTCAGTTTCCTCCTCTATAAAATGGGAATAACATAGTATTCACCTCACGGACCAGTGGTGAGGATTGAGTGAAACACTATAGACTCTCCTTTACAGCAGCCTGGAAGGAAACAGTGACCCTAATAAGACCCTTTTTCTTCTCTGCTTTCCTCTCTCCTTGTCAAAGACTTATCTTCCCCCTCCCACAGGAGCACCTGATTCAATGCAGACTTCCTCCTTCAAGGCATCTAGCCCAAAGGACTTGCCCTCCCCTCCTTGTACGGGGGGAGCTATGTTCTTGGCTTTGAGACAGATTCTTAAATTGTCTTCTGCAGTTGCAAGTGACTCAGCGTTGCTTAGAGATTTAATTAACCAGCAATAGGAGGCTTGAAAGAAGCAAACCTCTGGGGACTTTTGCTCTTCTTTGGTTGGCTGTGAGCAGAGGGAGAATGGAACAAAAAGGAACCTTCCAGAACTTCACTGTCCAATACGGTAGCCACAGTAGCTATTGGGCACTTGAAATGTGATTGTCCAAATCAAGATGTGCTGTAAGCATAAAATACGTACCAGATTTTGAAGATTTGTATGAAACAAGAAGGTAAATTTCTCAATAATTTTTATATGTATTACAAATTTTTATGTATCTGCTTTACTTATGTTAACGTGGCTACTAGACAATTTAAAATGATCTATGTGGCTCCTGAATGGTGCTGTTCGTGATTTAATAATGGCTAATAGCATGCCTGCATTTTTAAAAAGTGACTTTAATGTAGATCTCCTTTTACCTTTATGAAGTAGGTATTATTATAACAAATTTTCAGATAAGGGCAGCAAGACCACAATCCATTCTGTGTTTGGACAATCAGTAGACTTGCTTGGCTGGAGCAGATCCAAGTTAGGGGAGAATCAGGCGGAAGAACACTGACTTGGGAATCAAACCTGGCTTCCCATCCTTGTTGTAGCATTAAACAGCGTGTGACTTCCAGCAAATTATTGCCACTCTCTTGGCCTCACGTTTTACTTAAAAAATAAAGAGGGGTGCCTGGGTGGCTCAGTCGGTTGAGCGTCCAACTTCGGCTCAGGTCATGATCTCGCCGTTCGTGAGTTCCAGCCCCATGTCGGGCTCTTTGCTGATACCTCAGAGCCTAGAGGCTGCTTCTGCTTCTGTGTCTCTCTCTCTCTGCCCCTAGCCCACTCGCATTCTGTCTCTGTCTCTCTCAAAAATAAATTAAAAAATTAAAAAATAAATAAAGAGATTGGCTAAATTAGAATTTAAGAGTGGGAGGCTAGTGGTTTATGGGCCAGATAGAGCCACAGATTCGTTTGTGTGCTTTGACCAACAAAGCCTTATAGGATTTATTTATTTATTTATTTACATACTCTTAGGTAGGGGCCGGGGCTCTGACCGTTCACCTTGGACTCACACTCCACCACTTCACACACTTTCATTACCTGCCTCAAAACCCAGGAGGCATTTGAGTTTGCAACCCTTGGCTGCAAATGCTAAACTTCAGGTGGAAGGACTCCGTGGAAGGGCTGCTGACTCTTCCTTGGTCCATGCTAATGCCAACCATTCTTAGAACTGGGCGGTCTCAAGTAGTGGGCACCAATCTACTCCAGGCCAAATTTTGGTCTCTCCTAGTTTTTGTTTTTTTAATGATGTTACCATCTTGAATTTCTAACAAAAACAACATTATATCTTCTTTTTTTTTTTTTAATTTTTTTTTTCAACGTTTATTTATTTTTGGGACAGAGAGAGACAGAGCATGAACGGGGGAGGGGCAGAGAGAGAGGGAGACACAGAATCGGAAACAGGCTCCAGGCTCTGAGCCATCAGCCCAGAGCCTGACGCGGGGCTCCAACTCCCGGACCGCGAGATCGTGACCTGGCTGAAGTCGGACGCTTAACCGACTGCGCCACCCAGGCGCCCCAACATTATATCTTCTTGTAGAATCATAAATATTAACCTAGAAGGAAACTTAAAAATAATCTATTCAGGGCAAACCTTTCATTCTGTAGAGGAGGAAATCAAAAGAAATTGAAGGCATATTGTGCTTTTATACTTGCGTGTGTCAATGACTTCATCATCTGTCTTGGCAAATATGATAAAAAGTATGATGAAATATAATTATTTTTAATTCAAATATTATGCAATTCCTTTACATGAAATCAAGGTAGAATTTTCTTCTTCTTCTTCTTCCCTTTCTCCTTCTTTTTAAAATAAAAATTCAATGGGATGGCTGGCTAGCAAAAGAAATAGTCTAGAACTGTTTCCCTTCCCTTGTGATTATGCTATACAAAACTTGCAACAACAACAACAAAATAGGTAAATGTAACCCATGCAATGCAAGTAAATAGCTAAAGGATTTTAAAGCACTGAAAGAAGCCTTTTTACAGGAATAATAGCAATTTGGATGTGAGCTACTGCTTTTGCATATTAAACACGAGTCTTTGTCTCTTTCACCTCAGTAGTGTGAGAAAGCAAAATCTGATTTGATGGGGGATTAGGAAAAGACCATAAATAAAAGGGTGTGTTGTTTCTTGAGGGACAACCTTCCTAATGGCATTCTGCCCAGAAGCCCTTTCTTTTTGGCTGACCCACGTGACCAGGATACGTTGACTAACCAGACTGAGACCCAAAAGGGTCAAGGAGAGACCACAAAGTTGATCAATGCCTCCAGGGTCCAGACTTGAGCCAGTCCTGACTCTGAGACCAGACTGGTCAGTGTTGCTGTTGAATAAACACAGTCATGAAAACTCTACACGTGATCTCTGTTTGGAGAAGCTCGAAGTCAGTGATGGAGGAGACCTTCCCCAAGGTTAGCTAGTCATAGGCACCACAGGAGTATCTGAAAGTACGATCACTCCTCAATACTACTCACAGGCATCTCTTGCCAGGAGAGAAGTCTAATCTTGGGTACATGGTGGGTACATGGCTAGGTTCAGGCAAAGAGTATCTCCTTGTATTCCTCTACCCTCAGGAAGCCAACATTCAAAAAGGGGAAAAGACAAATCTGTTTTTCGCCCACAGAAATATAAAAAGGTAAATGCTGGAGGTTGTCTTAGGGATTCAAGGAGAGGTGGAAAGAAAAAACAGCCTTTGCAAATGGCAAAAGCCAATCCAACCAACTTAAGTTGAGGAAAATATGGAAATCAATAGTAAATGGTTTGGGGAGATAAAGGTCTTCTCAATACTCCATGTTCTTTTCTCCTTTGTTTATATACTTTCCTCTAGCAACAGGACCTTAATTCACCTGTTTCTCCAACAACCTACCCATCTTTCAAGGTAACTCAGGAATCCCACTTCTCCTAAGAAGCTTCCTCTAACCCTCCAATCCACAGAGTTTCTGCATTTACTATCTGTACCATTCATTTGCCTCTTAAAGATGGCCTTGAGCTGCTTTTTTACTACATTTATATACATGCACCTCACCTTCCTGACTTGACTGTAGACCCTTCACAGGCAGGGTGAAGTGTGAGTAACAATGTCTAGCTGAGCCGAGCATAGAACTCTTGAGAGGAGACCAGGGCAACAGGCTCTCTATCAGCCATGGTCCAGGGCCTCCCTGCTTCTGCTTCCCAGCATGCCCTGGGACACTGCACTTCACTGACTCTATACCTGGTTCCCTTTTTTGTGGCCAGACAGGAACCACATTCATCTGTCCTGTTTTTTCCCTTATCAGAAGGCCAAAAAAGTGATGTTTATCTTTTTATTCAAGAGATAAGTTATCAGGGAAACAGAAAGTACTATCAGCTGTTTAGAGAGGTTTATGAGAGCAATTACCATTATCCAGATTACTAAGATTTTCTTAGAAAACCAAACCTTTTCCTGTTGAATAGAGGTGGACCATTAAAAAAAAAAGGAAGCAAAGAAAAACTCTCCACAGCTTCCTTCTGGAGGTGTTACCAGGCATCTGAGGACTTAAAAAGCAAAAACATGCAATCCAGGCTGAACCATGCATTTACATGCTTAAGATGATAAGTTTTATGTTATGTGCATTTTTACCACAATTAAAAACTTTTTTTAAAAAGTGCAGTCTGATGGGGCACCTTGTTGGCTCTGTCAGTGAAGCATCCGACTTTGGCTCAGGTCATGATCTCATGGTTTGTGAGTTTGAGCCCCGTGTTAGGCTTTGCACTGACAGTGCAGAGCCTGCTTGGGATTCTCTCTTCAATGCCTTTCCCCCACTCTGTTTCTCAAAATAAATAAACTTAAAAAAAAAAAAAAAAGCACAGTCTGGGGCCACCTGAATGGCTCAGTCAGTTGAGTGTCTGGACTCTTGATTTCAGCTCAGGTCATGATTCCAGGGTCGTGGGATCGAGCCCTGCGTTGGCTTCCATGTTAAGTGTGGAGACTGCCTAGGATTCTCTCTCTCTCTCTCTCTCTCTCTCTCTCTCTCTCTGCCCCTTGCTCCCCACCCCACAAACACCCATGCACACTCTCTCTCTCCTTCTCTCTCTCTCTCTCAAATAAAATAAATAAACTTTAAAGTTCAGTCTGTATACAATACCAAGCTTTAAAATAAGAGTAGCAAGTTGAAAATGGAAAATGGGAGAGTACAAACTTAGGGTGGAAGATGGGTTAAGCTATTTTAGCCTAATGGAAGGATGAGGGCAGTCAATAACTCTGCTATACCACAAGTTAGGTGAGGAGGAAAATAACCAGTAACATTAACTATGATATAGAGTTAGGCATTTGTTAAGAAATCAAAATTGAACTTGGAATTCAAATGGGATTGAATGCATAACTAAGTGCTAGATTCATTAGATGTCTGTTTTTATTTATAATTTTCTGCCTTTGAAAAAGAATCTGAGGTGGAGCCGAGAACGTTAATAATATTACACAGTTGAACACGTGACTTCATTCTTTTCCCTCTAAGTTAAAAGTCAGAACGTGCCAAGAACATTAAATTCCAGCCGTCCAAGTGAGGTAAGGAACAAAGGAAGGAAATGGCCACTTGGGCCGGGTGTCTTTGATGGGCGCATCTGCAGGGAAAGTTGAACACTGGAGACAGACCCTCCCGCCCAAAATATTTTTTCAAAAGCCTCCCCATTGTTGCAGTCTCCCTCAAACATATCTGACTTCAGAACATTTTTTATATATAAGATATTGAGAAAAATACCAGTAGGAGCTCATCAATTACATCATAATAATGATAGTAGCTAGCATTTGCTGATACTTAACATGCCAACACCGTTCTAAACATTTTATACTGACATTTACCCTCAAAGCAACCTACAAGGTAGGTATTGTTAATATCTCCCATTTTACAGATGAGGAAACAGAGGCACAGCCAGGCGTGGAGTGAATTGTTCAAGGTCACAGAGCTAGTAAGGGGTAATGTCAGGGTTTGAGTCAAGGTAGTTAGTTGGACTCTATAAAGCTGACATGGGCCTCACCCACCGTTGAGGACTAAAAGGCTGTGTCTACTCCCATTCCCAAAATGTCTATGTTGAAGCTCTAACTCCAATGATGGTATTTGGAGATGGGGTCTTTGGGAGGCAAAGGTTTAGATGAAGTTATAAGGGTGGGGTCCTCATGATGGCATTAGTGCCCTTCCCCATGATGGGATTAGCACCCTTGTTAATAGAAGAACTCTTCTGTCTCTGTCTGCCTTTCTCTGTCTGTCTCTCTCCTCTTTGTGTGTACAGGGAAGAGGTCATGTAAGCACACACTAAGATGGAGGTAAACTACAAACCAAGAAAAGAGGCCTCAGATCGAAACCTACCCTGTCAGCACCTTGATCTTGGACTTCAGCCTCTGGAACCACGAGAAATGAATTTCTGATGTTTAAGGCACTGGTTTATGGTGTTTGTTATGGCGGCTCAAACAGACTAAGACAAACACTATACCACATCCTCCTGCTCAGCACAGAATTGTAGGGAATGGGTGTGTAAATGTCTAGGCCACGATAAACACTAAACACTACAATGAATGCTGAAATAATACACAAGATGCCTAATGAGAGATGATTGTTGATTGATCAGTGTTGTTACCTCCTCTCAGCTCCCACTGAGCACAGGTGCGCAGTGTCTTGCCTGCCCATGGGGCTCACTTGGACACAACATTTCTAAAGGCCACTTGCCTTTAGAAACCATGCAAGTATGTTCAATATGTTAAAAAAAAATAAAACTTTCTTTTAGAATACCTTTAGATTGACATAAAAATTGCAAAAATAGTACAGAGAGTTCCTGTGTACCCCATACACTGGTATGCTACATTTGTTACAATTAATGAACCAATATTGATACATTATTATTAACCAATGTCCATTCTTACTTCGGATTTCCTTAGTTTTTATCAAGTGTCCTTTTTGTATACCAGGATCTCCTCTAGGATGCCACATTCCATTTAGTTGTCACATCCTTAGGCTCCTCTTGGCTATGACAGTTTCCTAGACTTTCCTTGTTTTTGATGACCTTGACAGTTTTGAGGCACAGGAGTTAGGCGTTCTGTAGAATGTTCCTGTTTTTCTCATGATTAGGAGGATTATGGGTTTTTAGGAAAAAGACCACAGAGGTAAAGTATCATTTTCACCACATTATATAAAAGGTACATATTATCAACATGACTTAATCTTTTTTTGATGTTGACCTTGATCGCCTGGCTGAGGTCATGTTTGTCAGATTTCTCATTACAAAGTGACTCCTTCCACCCCTTTCCATGCTGTACTCATTAGAAGGAAGTCACTGCATAGCCCACACTGAAGGAGTAAGGAGTTATGCTTGACCTTCCTGAGGGTGGGGTGCCTATGCAATTATTTGGAATTCTTCAGCACAGGAGACTTGTCTTTTTTCCCCCACTGATTTATTCACATCATTCATCTTCCTCTTCTTCTTCCTTCTCCTCCTTCTCTATTTCTCCTTCTCCTCCTCCTTTTCCTCCTGACTTTATTTTTTAGAGGAATTTCAGATTCATAGCAAAATTGAGCAGAAAGTACAGAGAGTTTCCATAAACCCCATGGCCCGCACACACACACAGTCTCCCCCACTATCAACATCCTGCAGTAGAGTGGTACATTTGCTACAATAAGTAAATTTATATTGTCACATCATCATCACCCAAATTCCCAAGTTTATATTGGGGTTCACTCTTGGTGTTGGACATTCTATGGGTTTTGACGAATGTATAATGATGTACCCACCACTGTAGAACTGTACAGAATATTTTCACTGCCCTGAAAATCCTCTTGCTCTGCCTCTTTATCCCTTTTCCCCCTAACAGTGGTTCCTCTGGCAACCACTAATCTTTCTACTGTCTCCATAGACCTGCCTTTTCCAGAATGCCATATAATTGGAATCATACAGTATATACGTAGCCTTTTCAGATCGGTTCCTTTCACTTAGTAATATGCATTGAAGATTTTTTCATATCTTTTCATGGTTTGATAGCTCATTTCTTTTCAGTGCTGAACGATACTCCATTGTCTGATGGACCACAGTTTATCTATCTCTTCACCTATCAAAGGACATCTTGGCTGCTTCCAAGTTTTGGAAATTGTGAATAAAGTTGCTATGAGCATCTGTGTGCAGGTTTTTGTGTGGACATAAGTTTTCAATTCATTTGGATAAATGCCAAGGAGGGCAATGGCTGGATCACATGGTAAGAGTATGTTCAGTTTTTTCAGAAACCGCCAAACTATCTCCAAAGTGACTGTATCATTTTTGCATTCCCACTGGCAATGAATGAGAGTTCTTGTTTCTCCACATCCTTCCCAGCATTTGGTGTTATCAGTGTTCTGCATTTTGGCCATTCTAACAGGGACATAGTGGTATCTCATTGCAGTTTAATTTGTAATTCTCTAACGACACATAATGCCTAACATCTTTACATATGCTTACTTGCCATCTGTATATCTTCTTTGGTGAAGTGTTTGTTTACATTTTTGTCCACTTTTAAAACGGGGTTGTTTCTTTTCTTAATGTTGAGTTTTAAGAGTTCTTTGTATATTGTGGATAACAGCCCTTTATCAGACGTGTCTTTTTGCAAATATTTCCTCCCAGTCTGTGTCTTGGCTTATTCTCCTGACATTGCCTTTTGCAAAACAGAAATTTTTAATTGTGATGAAGTCCAGCTCATCAGTCATTTCTTTCATATATCGTGCCTTTCGTGTTGTATTTAAAAAGCCATTGCCACACCCAAGGTCATCCAGGTTTTCTCTTATGTTGTCTTCTAGGAGTTTTACAATTTTGTGCTTTACTTTTAGTTCTATGATATTTTTGTGGAGAGCATAAGGTCTTGTGTCTAAATTAATTTATTTCACATGTAGATTCACAGTATATATCACATGTATATATCTTTTTAATACATGTATTTAAATGAATTTTATAAGAAAAATATTGGTAACATCCTAGTGACTTCTCAAGGCATAAGGGCGGCTTCAGAGCACTTTGGGAGATGTTGATCTTCTAAACAAAGACCCTGGGCCTTCCCACTTCTGCACACTTGGCCCTTGGGACTTTTTGGATACATCCAGTCCTCCAGCAAGACTGAGCTGCCCACTGCCCCTTTCCACCTTGTTGCTGCCAAAATTGCCACTTCTAAAAACACCCATCATCCCAGAAGTTCCAGCTTTCACACTGGAAACCTCCCTGGCTGAAGTAATCTCTTTCTCCCCTGGGCTCAGAAGATATACTACTTATATTTCTGTTGGAGGCCGATTCTTGGTCTGTTTTTGCTCCACCTTCAAGAATCCGTGTTTTGTCCTCATTTGGGGACAGTCCTATCCTGCTTGGGGACAAACTGATGTGATGATGGTCATCTGGCTCTTCCCAGATTTGTGTATTTTAGGTACAACAAAAACATTTGTGGGGCCCAGACAAAAGCACACATGGCGTCCCATATACACAGATCTAAATATATAAAAGTTATGAATCGAGAGAATAAACCATTGAGTACGTTTTATTCTCCTACCTTGACAAATATACCTTCAGGTTGACCTGGAAGGACCATTTCAAATTCAGAATGCTTGAACTCCTTGGGGTTCTGCACTGGAGTGGGGCAGCACAGGTAACGATGATTCCTGCCTCCCGCCCGCTCCCTGCTCCTCTTCCTGTTCCTGGCTCTCTCTCAGGTACCTCATGTGCAAACTCCATCCTGCAGTCCGACCTCTGTCCACATCCCCTGCAAACAGCTGCCCCAAGACAACTTGATCTCACACTGGCAGGGAGGTTGACCCTAGGAGGATGAGCCTGGGGAAAGTCACATACACCCTGAAGGCAGGATGAGGCAGGGCTATTTGTGCAAAGGATTCCGGCATCCCAGCTACCTGAAGCATGGTCTAAAAGAGGAGGTGGGCTCTGAGTGGCCATATCTCCTTGGCCCTGAGGACTCCTCTTCCAGCGAGGAGAGATGCGGCTGGAGGAAGCACGTTTCTCAGACACTAATGCGCGTGTGAATCTCCTGGGATCTTATTTAGTAGGTCCGGGTAAGGCCTGAGAGTCTGCATTTCTAAAAACTCAGGGGTGATCCCAGTCCTGGCGGTACAGGACCGTATTTTGAACAGGAAAAGTCTAAAGCATAGACCCAAGGCAGGTGTCCCTCTTGCCGGGGCACACCAGTACCTTTAGCACAACAGGATGTATTGTATAATAACTTACTCACCGCCATGGATAAACTACCAACAGAACTTAAGACACACTAGACTACGCAAAAAGCAATGTGTACACAACACAAAGTTGAATGCGGCATCAAGCCCACACTTGGGGAGCCCTTCACTCTAGCATGACCAGTGTCATGACAGGTGACTGTCACAGCTTGCAGCCCTACTAGTTATTGTTTTCTTCCCTTTCTTGCACACTGGAGCTCCTCCCTTGTGTGGCTCACCCTGTGTCACTCACTGACCCCTTACTGACCCATGACTGACATGTCTTTTAGAGCTTTGCTGTGTCCTCTGAGACCCTTTCTTACAAATGCATTTTCTTACTCTTCTTTGTCTTTTACTCTTTCTTCTCATGTGCTTCCCCACACTCTCAGCACATTTCTTCTGGCAGTTTCTTCAGCAGACTGGCCCCTTTTCCGGGTCCTTCTGCCCTTTCCCTTTAGCCCTCAAGCCCCCCCCCCCCCCCCAGCCCCCTGGCCAAGCCCCTGGAGCTCGTCCCGCAGCTCCTGATGCCCCTTCCCTGCTGCTGGAAAGCACCCTCCCTGAGGCCTGCCTTCTGTAGCATGGAGGCATATTCAGCCAATTCCATGTGGCAAGAGAAGCTATTTATGCCTTTCGGAAATCTCATCATTGGGGCAGGAAGTGACAGACTTCCTGGCAAAGAATTCCCAAGAACATCTTCCCGAAGGAAAAAGAGAAAACATATCTCTGACGTACGTGGATGGTTTCCTTACTCGTAACTGGCCCTGCCCCAACTCAGTGATATGGCTCAAGGCAAAGGCTCCTGCTGGTGACAGAAGCCCACTCTGTGTGACCCACTCAGGCTCGGGACCTTGGATGTGGCAGGTGTGCGACCTTGACTGAATCAAGTTGAACTTCCTGGGGCTGGAACTCTGTTTCCTATTTACTCTCTCTGCTCCTGCAGATCTTCTCATACGGAGTTGCTGAATGTTGGTTAATGCGCAAAGTTAATTTTTTGCTACAGCTTAGGGTTCGCCATACGTCAGAATGAATGCTGAGTCAAGCAGATCATGTACAGGGTACACAGAGGGATATGAACTTTCTTTTAGAAAGAGGGATGTTGGACCATGGAGCCAGAAACTACCCTCCTACCCTTCCTCAAGAAAATTCATGAAAAACCAAAAACCAAAAAACTCTACTCTCTGACTGGAACATATGAGACCTTCGTCTTGGGATTATGTAAGAGAATGGCAATAAACAGGATCTTTTCAAACAGCGACATGGTGATGTAAAGGGACCAAAGGGCCAAAAGTGAATGTTCTGTCTGTGGTTGGTGGAGACGCTGTGAGGGCTTGTTATGCTCTAGCAATGACTGAAGGCAAAAATCACTGCTGGCTGTGGTGTCTTATTGAGCCTTATGATAATTTTCCCCCAAATATTCCGTTCCAAATTCTAGTGGTCAAAGACGTGTCTCTGGCTGAAAAGGACTAAGAACCACAACACTCTACCATAAAGACTCAACGGGACTAGCCCAAGGGCAAATTGAAACAGGAGTGTTGGTCTTCAGGGTATAATTTCCTCTTCCTGCTGCAACCTTCTTGCCCACAATTGCTGGCTTCCTGGCAACACATAAAACTTACTGGTAAAAGAGTTCTTTCTCCTAGAGTTGGTAGTTTCAAGGTATACTCTAGTTAATCTAATTAATCGATGATAACATGCAAATGACATGGAATCCCCCCCTCCATTCACTATTCATTTTCATGGCGGTCTCAGAAGACCCTACCTCTCCAGTGCCTGTGAAGGTAGAAGATGGACACAGGAAGAAATCTTGGTTGAGAGATACTCCTGCACAGGTGTGGTCTTGGGACCCTCTCGGTCTATCCTGACACACCTGCTATTCTCTTTATACAAGTGGCGTTCATTGTTACTATTTGTCTGATGGGCTGGCTGATTGACAGACTTTTCTGAATGACAAATGAAGGTCCAAGGGTGTTTTCCTTAGTGGTGTCCTTTAGGATGGTGTTCAGGAAGGTTGTCTTGGGGAGGTGTCTGGTATAGCCATGATTCATACCATGATTTACACCATAACTCCCTTTCCACTTGGGAGGCTGAGGTGTGACCCTAGCTGAACCAAGTGGCTTTCCTTCCCTCAAATCAGGAGGTTGGGAGACGTGTTATTCATGTGCATTGGTTGAAATGTTCAAGCTATTGTTTCCTTTTTTAAAAATGTTTATTTATTTTTGAGAGAGAGGGACAGAGACAGAGTGCTAGTGGGGAGGGGATGAGAGAGAGGGAGACACAGAATCTGAAGCAGGCTCCAGGCTCTGAGCTGTCAGCACAGAGCCCGACGTGGGGCTTGAACTCACAAACCACAAGATCATGACCCTAGCCGGAGTCCAACACTTAACCAACTGAGCCACCCAGGGGCCCCTGAGCTATTGTTTTCTACATGTCTCATTTGTTCTTTGTTTCTTTTTTCCTCTTTGTCTTTTTTTGGATTGATTTTTTTTTTATGATTCCATTTTATTTCCACTATTGGCTTATTAACTGTATCTCTTAAAAATTTTTCTTTGGTGCTTGCTCTCTATGGTTTATAGCACACATCTTATCCCAGTCTGCCTTCGAACAATGTTTTAGTTTTATGTCACTTCATGTATAGTAAGAGCAACTTACAACAGTTTAATTTCATTTCTTCCCTCCTATCTTTTGTGCTATTGTCATATGTTTTACTCCAACATACTCTGTGAACCCCAAGATACACTGTAATGATTTTTATATTAATCAATTATCTTTTAAAGAAATTTAAAAGCAAGATAATTTTCTTTTATATTTGCCCTACAATTTGACATTTCTGGTGCTCTTTATTCCTTGGTGTAGATCCAAATTTCCATCACCTTCCACCTGACGAACCCCCTTTAACATTACTTCCAGTGCAAGTCTTCCGGGCAACCAATTATTATTGCCTTTTCTTTGTCCGAGAGAGTATTTGTTTTTGCTTTTTTTTCCTGAAAAGATATTTTCATAAGGTATATACTTCTAGGTTGATAGTTTTTACCTTCAGCATTGTAAAGATGACCCACTGTTGCTAACTTGCAAAGTTTCTGACAAAAGAATGCTATCATTCTTGTCTTTTACTCCTCTGTACATTCCTTCTTTTCCCCTTACTTTCATGATTTTAACTTTTATCACTAGCTTTTAGCAATTTGATTATGGTGTGCCTTGATGCAGTTTTCTTTATGTTTATTCTGCTTGGAATTTCTTGAGCTTATTGTATCTGTAAGTTTATAGTTTTCATCAACTTTGGGAACATTTCAGCCATTATTTTCTTCAAATTTTTTTTCTGTTCTCCCTCCTCTCCTGGAACTCAAATTTCAAGTATGCTATACTACTTGATACTGACTCACAGGTAACTGAAGGGATTTTTTTCTTAGTCTTTTTTTCCTTTGGACAGTTTCTACTGCTATGTCTTTAATGCACTGATCTTTTATTTTATATTATCTGAACTGTTTTTAATCCCATTCAGCATACTTCTCATTTAGATATTGTAGTTTTCATCTCTAGAAATTTTTAGATCTTTTTTTGCATCTTCCATTTTTCCCTTCATTGTGTTTATGTTTCCCTCTGTCTTCCTCAGCACACGAAGCATGTTTACAATAGCTGTGTTAATGCTCTTGTCTGCTGAATCCATATTCTCTGTCCTTTCTGGGTCTGTTTCTACTAATTGATCTTTCTCCCAGTTATGGATAATATTATCCTACGTTGATGCATGCTTGGCAAATTTTGCTTGGTTGTGGGACATGGTGAATTTTACATTGTTGGTTACTGCATTTTGTTGTAATCCCTGAAGTGAGGCGCTACGTGTTCTGGCATGCAGATAAGTTGCCTAAAGTCAGTTTGGTTCCTGCAAGGCTTGCTTTAAGCTTTGTTAGGGTGGATCCTGAACAACAGTGAGTTCAGAACAAATTAGCTCCACTGCTAGGGCAATGCCTTTCTGAGGAGTCTCCCAGACGCCGTGTGTATTATGAGGTCTTTCCAGTCTGGCTAAGGGGAACAGAATTCTGTGAGCTCCAGGAATATGGGGGCTCTTGCTTTCCATTGTTGTGCTCCCTCTCTAACTGACCCTTCCCACCAGCTTCATGTATTATTGTCTCACACGTGCCTGAATCACTACTCAGCCAAAGACTTGATCTACAGACCTTCAGAGCTCTCCCTCTGGGTGGGTCCATCCTTTCTAATATGCTGCCTCTCCAACTCTAGCCATCTTGGCTTCCCTGAATTCCAATCTGTCAAGCCAGTGAGACCACCAGGCTGCTTGGGTTCTGCCTCCCCATGGTGCAGCCTGGAGACTTCCTCCAGCTGGTAAGCTGAAGCGACTGTGGAATTGACCTTGGGTGTGTTTTTTTTCCCTTCTCTAAGTGACACAGCCCTGTGGTCACTATGGCCCAAAACCTGAAACCATTGTGTCATAGTTTGTCCAGATTTTTAGCTTTAAGTTTAAGTTAAGAAAATAAATTCCTGGGGTGCCTGGGTGGCTCAGTCGGTTAAGCATCAGACTCTTGGTTTTGGCTTAGGTCATGATCTCATGGTTTGTGAGTTTAAGCCCCACATTGGGCTCCATGCTGACAATGTGGAGCCTGCTTGGGATTCTCCCTCTCTCTCTCTCTCTCTCTCTCTCTCTCTCTGCCCCTCCCCCACTCACTCTCTGTCTCTCAAAAAAAAAAAAAAAAAAAAAAGAGAGATGGAATGCCTGAGTGGCTCAGTTGGTTAAGCATCTGACTTCAGCTCAGGTCATGATCTTACAGCTTGTGAGTTCGAGCCCCACATCGGGCTCTGTGCTGACAGCTCAGGGCCTGGAGCCTGCTTTGGATTCTGTGTGTGTGTCTCTCCCTCTGCCCCTCACCCACCCATATTCATTCTCTCTCTCTCTCTCTCTCTCTCTCTCTCTCTCTCTCTCTCTCTCATTACTCCATTATGGCCAAAAGCAGAAGTTTTCTCCATGCAGATATAATGATATAACATACACATTTTACATCATGATGTTTTCATTTAACAGTAGATTTTGGTCATTTTTCCATTTCACTGTATAATTTTTATAGACATTGTTTTAAACTGTGTTTACAATCATTTACTTATCAAAAAGCTATCAGTTGAGTAACTCTTATGCTCCAGGCTCTGAATAAAGCAGTGAACTGAACAGGTAAGATTGCCATTTTCACAGAGGTTTTGCTCTAGTGGAGGGAAGACAGGTAAAAGATAAGAAATAAATGAGCAAACCACAGTGATAAGAGCTATAAAACAGGGCAATATGTTAGAGAGTGACAAGGACAGCTATTGAAGATGGGTATTTAGAGAAGTCCTCTCTGAGATATGGAGTCTACTCCCTGAGTTAAGAGCAGCCATGTGCAAAGCATTCTGGGCAGAGGGAACATTAGTGCAGGAGCCCCAGGAAAGTAGGGAGCCTAGGGTACTGGAGGAACAGAGAGGAGACCAGTTTGGGTAGAGTATAGCGAGCAAGGGGAAGAGTCATGCCAGATAAAATCAGGGAAGAGACAAGGGGGCCAAGGCTTTGTGGGGCAAAGAATACCATGCAAGTGTGTAATTTATTTACTTAACTGTACCATTATATAATTAACTTACTTATTCCTGTCCTGTTGAAACTTAGGTTCTTGCATTTTGAAATGTTTTATCATAAATGACACTGCAGTAAACATCTTTGATTTTTCTTTTTCCTTTCTGTACTTAGAATTCTTTCAATATGGCAGAATTCCAGGACTGGCATTAAAGAGACAGAGGGTATGTAGCAGAGGCTGTTGCTACCGCCAGGGTCCCTTTTACCATCAGCGGTGTCCTTCCTCTAGCCCCTGCAGGTGCTGCTGACAACGCACACCTTTGCCCAATGGAGCCACCTCCCCGCATGCCTGGGAATGACACTCCTCCCTCCACAGCCTACAGTCAATGGCTGACGGGTGTGGGGAGACAAAAGCACCTACCTCCTTGACTCAATGTAGGACAAACTGCGGTGCCATTTATATTCCAGAGCTGCCAGAAGGACCAGGTGGAGGCCACATTTCTCCTGAAACCACATTCCTGCCTAGCTGCTTCCCCTCCTTATCCTGCTCCCTGTCCTCCTTTGATGATTCTTCTAGAACACTCTCCCCGAAAGTCACCTGCACAAGAATCTCCACATTAGGCTTTCCTCCTAGGGAACTCAGCCTACATACAACACGATAGGAACCTTCTGAAAATTTGATTTACTAAATCCTAATGAAGAATCTGTCTGTAGACTCACTATGCTCATTGAAGACAGTTTGACATTTGCCAAGTTACCATGAAGGGTAGGAAGCACTGGGAGGTGGTGGATACATGATTGAAGGACTAATAGGTGATGAGAAGAATGTGTAGAAAAAAGGATTAAGACTCCATCAAATTTGGACAGGTAGGGAACACAGGTCTGTGAAGACATAGGAACAGCCAGGCTTAACCTAAATGAGAACAACCCATTTGACAACATCCAGGTGAACCTGTTGTCCCTGTTCTCAGCAATAATGAGAGCCTGCAGGTCCCAGAGCACATAGCTTATTTTCCTCTGAAGGAGTCTGCCATTTGATTCCAGAGGCCCTGTGGCTTTAAGATAAGAGGACAAGAGAGCAGAAACACTAAAGCCAGGGGTGGGATCCATGGTCAGAACAAAGAAAGGGACACAATGAGAGATGGGAATGAGGGTTCAGATCAGGGAAGGAAAACTCAGGGTATCCCAATGCTTCGGTCATGATTTTCTTTTCCCTCTCCTCTGTGGGAAAAGACAATAGTCCATGGGAAAGCCTGAGATCAGCAGTGGCTATCACCCCCCTCCCCCAAGCCCCTCGTCACCCCCTGCCACTCTTGCCCACTCCACCACCTCGCCATCCACCGAAGAAAGGATCTTGGACAAGGGACCCCACATAGAGTGTTTGGAAGTACCCTCTTACTGAGAGTCTGGGCAGATTCCAACCTGGCTTCCAAAGTAGATGGTAATTCTACTGCCAAGCATTTATGAAGACGCCACGATCTAGAATCATTAGCAAATTCATCCAAATGTCAGGAATCTGAGAAAGGACCATGTGCAGGAAGGCCATCTCTACCTACGTCAGAATGAGAATGGCAGTGACTGAGTACCCCCCCTTAACCGTGGTTTTGCCTTCTGCAGTCGCAGTCACCTCTTGCCAACTGTGGTCTGGAAGCAGAGGATCCTCCTTCTGACCTGTCATCAGAGAGTCAATAGTAGCCTAACGCTATGTTGCAATGTCTGTGTCATTCGCCTCACTTCATCTCATCATAAAGGCATGTTTCTCATCTCACATCCTCACAAGAAGGGCGAGCACAGTACAGTGAGAGATTTTGAGAGAGATCACATCCATGTAACTTTCATTACAACATATCGTTATAATTGTTCTGGCTCATTACTAGCTTTTGTTGTTAATCTCTTACTGTGACTAGTTTATAAACTTTATCGTAGACATGTACGCACAGGAAAAAAACACAGTGTATATAGGGTTTGGTACTATCTATGGTTGCAGGCATCCCCTGCGGGTCTGTGAACGTATCCCCCATGAGTACGGGAGGCCTGTTATACACACCTGAAAATACCCCTTATGTACCGAACACACAGTCCTTCAAACATGGATGTGACATGTGCCTTGAGTTGCCTATCCAGGTCTGTGGCTGGGTCTCAGTGAGCCACTCGGAGGTATGGTAATAACTGAAATTTTCACAGGACCTTACAGCTTCCAAAATACTTTCATAAACATTATTATTTAGCTGCCACTCATCTGTAAGCTAGATACGATACTCTTATTATTGTTACTGTTTTCATTTTTTCAGAAGAGTACCTAGAAAGCCAGAGAAGTTAATAACTTGCCTAAGATCCCAGAGCCATCAAGAGGCAACCCTTTTCTTCTCAGTTTGAATCTTGTACAGTTCTCACGCTATCTGCCTGCCTTGTCCCCTTCCTGCTCACTGGAATCTTTTTATGTCCTGAAGTTCAAGGCTAAGAGTTCTGAGATCCTAGAAAAGGCAAGAGGGAGTTGGTCATTCATGAGCTCCAGAGCCTGCTCTCTCCCTCAAGGGTATCTTCTCATACTTACTACAGGAGGAGCATTCTATCCTACCGTTTTTTGCTTTGGGATACAGCTCCCACATCCTGGATGTAAGAAGTACTTCTTTTCCTCCCTGATTCACTCCTCTGTGGCTCCCAAGATGGCAGGCCTCTCCACACCAATGGGAAGATGGCAAGATGTGCCAACCTATCCCTGGGAGCAATGACAGTGAGCCCATGTAACAGCCTGGGTAGGAAGTGAGTAGGGGGTTCCTCTGGCTGCAGTGAATGCTGAGCACATTGTTTCTGCCCCCCGGGATCCCCTTTCTCCTGCACCTCCAGGCCTGTCTATCTAACCTGGGATGATGGAATGCCATTTCTTTCTCTCATTACTCTAAATTAAGTATCATTAGGAAGGTAAATGCTCTCCCTAAAACAAATAAATCACCCAACACACTCCAGAGAGAGATTTAATTATTTAAATTACTTCTAGATAATCTGTCTCTTTGGATTATCCAAACCACTGTTGAAAACTAACATAAAAAACAGACTCACCTGAAGCCCAGAGCCTTAGGGCTTACGCTGACTTGCAGACTGGGCACGAAGCCTGCCATGGAAGGAAGTCCGTAGTGATAGCATTTGGGAGGATTTGTCATCCCGAGGAACATGGTGGTAGTATTTTCAGCATTTGCAGGCTCTGAGTCATAGCAAAGCATGCCGCGCTGTGGGGAAAGACCCAGCTCTGGATTGGACGGCTTCCCAAGGCAGAGTCAACCGACAGGCCCGGGAAGCTCGTTAATCCTCTTCAGGGCGTCAGCACCATAGCCAACCGAAGCCATCAGTGGGCACAGATTGCTGAGATTCCTGGGCTGGGACGTGTGGGGGCCAAGACTTGTCCAGAAGATGCTACAGAAGAGACTCTAGAGTGGAGGCCCACTCCCCTGCCCCCAGGAACAAGGGCAGCTTATTCTGGGGAGGAAGGGGCTAGGGCTGTTATGGTGGCAGAGGAGCGGGGACCGGAGGAGGCTTGTACCCTCAGAGGAGTCATGCCCGCCATGCCTTGGCACAGCCAAAGTGAGCCCAACAGCCATGCCTGTGCCTGCAGTTCTGTTGGCTAACCTGGGAGGTCCCTCTAGGGTGAGAAGAGCCAGAAGATTCTGCTTCTCTGGTCGGCAACACGGAGCACTGAATTTGGCGCAAGAGCAAAGATTTGGAGGGAAAGATACGAGGCAAAAAAAAAAAGAGGTTTCCCCTGGGAACTGCTGTGGTGATGGGAGGGAGTTCTGGATCAAGTGCCAAAAACCCAGGAGGTATCTAGGAATAGACTGTGGAGGTGCTTTGTGACCTAAAGTTCCTCCCATCCCTAACATTCTGCTATTCTGGTTTATTGGAGGAGACCGGATAAACATACACTGAAAATGCAGAAATGCTAAGCAGCAGGAAATGTAGCGATGGAATCAAGCCTCCACTGTCTGCCTTTAAAAATTTTTTTTTCATGTTTTTATTTATTTTTGAGAGAGAAAGAGAGAGAGCGCATGAGCAGGGGAGGGGCAGAGAGGCAGAGAGAGAGAGAGAGAGAGAGAGAGAGGGAGAGAGATGGAATCTGAAGCAGGCTCCAGGCTCTGAGCTATCAGCACAGGGCCCGACGCAGGGCTCAAACTGACGAGCGGTGAGATCGTGACCTGAGCCGAAGTCAAAGGCTTAACTGACTGAGCCACCCAGGTGCCCCTCCACTTTTTGCCTTAAGCGTGATCTTTGTAGACCTCAGCCAGGCCCCAGACCACCGACAGGAGGGCCGAAGACTGGACACAGAGGGCATACATGTGGGAAAAGGCAGGTGATTCTAGTCGAAAGCCCAAAGAACTAATTATGGAGCCCACCGAACAGAGAAAACTCTATGAAAAGAACTATTTTTTCTTACCTGAGGCTGCAAATCTTCTGAGGAGAGACTCTGCTATTGTTTCGGTTAAGATGTGCACTTCCTGAAGGCAGAGAAGGTGATTCAGGTGTTACCCCTGGAAAGGTGGCTGGCAGTGAGAGAGGGGTGGGTGCGGATGACTCAGGGCTGATTTGGGATTTGCTGCCTTACCTACGGTGACTCAGGCAGCCCAGGCCCCTGCCTTCTGTGGGCCAAAATCCTGTGACAGGATCCCCCATGCAAACATGCAGGCAGTTGCCTTGCGGGTGGTCTGAAATGCTTCTGCCACTGCTCTGTAACTGTCTCAAAGGACAATCATTCGGCGGTTAAAACAGGGAAGGAGGGAGGTATGATGTTCTATAGCTAAGTGGATTCAGGTGGGGCCAGGAACGTTTTCTAGAAAAGGGGGATTTCAAATCTACTTGGCTGAATGAAAAGGAGCTATCTCCTGTCTCATGCATGATCTATGAATGTGTCTTCGTGTACACTCCCCTGCTCGGCAGTGGTAACACATTCAAGTTGGTCAATAGATTGGAGTGAGCTGAGGTGTCTGCAGAGTTCCTGTTGCCTGAAGAGGCTGGGTAGCACATTGAAAAGTGCCTGGTTTCTGTTGCCGGAAAGAGCTGGGCTCAAATACTACATGGGCCACTTACTAGTCATGTTTCCTTGAACAAGTTGCTTGAACTCCCTGATTCCACAGGATCCTTAATTATAAAATGCAGACAATCACTCCATACAGTGGGGCTGAGAATTAAATGTGACAATAAACAGCATTAGGCCAAAAGGAGCTCCATGTGTTTCACTTCTGTGCCTGTCAGAGGCACATTGGGAAGGCAGGATCCGAGATGGAGCTGGATAAACAGGTGTGCCCCATGTGGGGCCTTAACTGTGCTTTTCTCTAATGAAGTGCCATCTGGAGGGGAGGCAGCCTGAACCCAGATTGCCTGTCCAAGATGGCAGCCTGTCCAGAGACTCCTCCACATAGAGCCCGTGGCAGGCCTAGGACACATGGGCCACACGGCCCATGCCTGAGCACTGCGTTTGGCAAATAGGGCCACCTTTGGAAACTCCCACCAAGCCCAGGCTCTGCAACTGTGCCTGAATAACACAACACAAACACGGCATTAAGGTCCAGAGGTGGTGCCTCGGTGCTGTCTGTGGTATGTCTCCTGGGCATTGATGATAAGGGCTGAGAAATGAAAAGGAATCTCAAAAGGGGAACTATTGGTTAAGATCACGTGAACCAACTTTTTGTAAACACACTTCCATTTTTCTTCTTGCTTTTTAATATTCCTTGTGTGTTCTTGTATGAAAATGTATCTCTTACAGCTCAGTGTGTCAAATGAGAAAGAGGGATCAGGGGCGCCTGGGTGTCTCAGCTGGTTAAGTGTCCGACTCTGGATTTCGGCTCAGGTCATGGTCTCGCTGTGGTGAGATGGAGCCCCACGTCGGGTTCTGTGCTGACGGCTCAGAGCCTGCTTGGGATTCTCTGTCTCCCTCTCTTTGCCCCTCCCCGCTCATGCCATCTCTCTCTGTGTCTCTCAAAAATAAACAAACAAACAAACAAACAAACATTAAAAAAAATAAAGAGGAATCAATCACAAGTCCCGGGTTCCAGCGCCAGCTCTTATTAACTGAGAGAGACCTTGGGCGGATCCATTCATCTTGTTGAGCCTCAAAGATCTCAGCTGTAAAACGAGGACACTAGTGCCTCTCTCACAGGGTTCTGGTTAGGATCCAATAAAATAATGAATGTAAAAGCCCTTAATGAACTGGGGGCAAAAGGGATACAAATGGAAGCTAGCTTTTGCATTGGTCATCTGCTTGAAGCATTGTAATTACTGGGTTGACTTGCTGGGCTAACATCTGAGCCTATTCCTTCTTCTCTGCTTGTCAATCCTTACCTTAGTTTCCCTTCCCCATGAGGTCAAAAGAACTGGGACACTGTTGATCCCATTGTGCCTGGGGCAGGTCAGATGTTCCTGAATAGTCATTACAGATTTCTAGGGATAGAAGTGATGATCCCCACTTGCTGATGTGAGTGTGAGAATCCTTTCTCCTCGCCTCCCAAACCCTCTCAAGACATGTTGTTCCAGTCTTTTCTTCAACAAGGGTGACAAAAATGAAAAGAAAAGAAAAAGAAAACAAAAGAAAAGGGGTACATAGGGACACAGGGTATGGGATGCTGACTGCCATGGTCTCACCCACAGACTTTCCATGAAACACTTGACCATGACAAGATTTCATGGGAAGTCTCTCAAGTCCCCTGTCTTTGTTTTGTTCATCATTCCCTCCCCTCTCAAACACTGTGAAGGCTGTAGAGGACGAGGCTATAGCTACACGGCACGAAAGCCAAGACTGGGTGCAATTCTTAGCCATTCCGTGGGAATGTGACTTTACGGCCACTGACTCCTCTTGCTTTTAGCATTAACTACCTTGTCCTAGCAATTTTCTTTCATTAAAACATTAAAACCATTTTCTAACTGTAAAATAATAAATACTTTTAGAAAAAAAAAGAGCTATAATTCCACCACTGCTAACATCTTGGGGGTATTTCCTTTCGCAACCACAAAATGTGGGAGATGACAGGTATATATAGTTTTGTGTACTTTTTCACTTAATGTTATGCTGTGAGAAATTTCCCATGATGCTAAAATTCTGAGAACGACATGGATTTTAATGGCCGTATAATGTCTGTCATACAGATGAATCATAAGTTACTTAGTCGATTCCCTATTGTTCGACATTTAGACTATTTTTATTTTTTTCTATTAAAAATAACACTGCTATTACTATCTTTGTCCATAAGTGTCCATGCCTCTGATGATTTCCTTAATATAAATTACTAGAAATAGAACCAGTGGGTCAAAACAGTAGGAATATTTTTGAAAGTCTTGATATACGGAGCCAAATTGCCCTCCAGAAAATAGGTACCAATTTGCCCTTCTGCGAGTAGTTGCAAAAGTACTCACTTCACCCCATGCCCACACAGCTGGATATTATCTCTGCTTTAATCTTTGCTCTTTTAATACATGCAAACTGATTTGCCTTATCTTTTTAAAAAATGTTTATTTTTGAGAGAGAGGGTGGGAGAAGGGGCAGAGAGAGCGGGAGAGAGAGAATCCAAAGCAGGTTCCAGGCTCTGAGCTGTCAGCACAGAGCTCAGTGTGGGGCTCGAACTCCCAAACTGCAAGATCATGACCTGAGCTGCAGTTGGACACTTAACCGACTGAGCCACCCAGGCACCCCTGCTTTCTCTTTATGTAGCTACCTTGTCCTGTCATTAGAGGTATGGTACTTGTTTGTTACCTGTTTGATTATTGTGTATGCCCTGCCTACTTCCAAATAGAATCTGGGGTGGTTCCAATTAGATAATAAGTCTCCAAAGACAGTAATGTTCCCAATTTGTAGCATCTATGACTGGCACAACAGGCTTCACATAGTCAATATTTGATACATGTTTGGAGGCTATTTTTGTACCATATAAAGATGTTCATGAACAGAATAGGGCATTCCTTTCTCCTGATGTATGTGACTTCATTATGTTCCCTTTTCCCAGCCCTCAATGCTCTTAAGCAATTAATCTTAAAGGCATATAATTATTTGCTAGTTTTGGGGGGAGAAAAAAGCAAAACAAAAATAAAAAAAAAAAAACACCTCTATCTTCTCAACTGAGTTATCAGTCACTTGAGGGTAGAGGATATGCCCTTTATTTCTCTTCGAAGAAATGAGTACAGCATTGAGCACATGTAGACATTTAATTTTTCATTCATTAATTCACTCATTTAATAAGCATTACCGACCATCCATTATATGTCAAGCACTGTACTCAATGCTGAGGAAAGTAGCTTCCAGTCTAATAGAAGGGGTGGGTGTGGGAGCATGTAGGATGCTATGAGAACATTAAGGAGGGACCTGAAACCCGGATGGGAAGAATTAAGGAAAGCTTCCTGAAAGAGGTAGTAGCTGACAGGAGTTAGCCAGTAAATAATGTGGCTGAGGGGTTGGGTGTTTCAGGGGCAGAGAGCTGCATCAGCAAAGTTATAGTAGGCAAAGGGTGGTGCTTGGAGGAGTTTCCTACTGGTGTAGCAAATCCAAAACTTCGAGAGGGACAGAGAAAATGCAGGAGGTGAGGCCAGAGAGTTGGCAGGAGCCATAACAGGTACAATGAGAATGGAAGCGACCAGTTTCAGGCTTCGCCAGTCAGTGTGTGCAGGGGCAACGCCACCAGCATCAATATCCAGCTCTCCCAAGCTCAGCATCCCATCAGCTTGACTAAAGGAAGTTGAGATCTTTGCAAAATATCAGGTATTTTCAGGGTCTTTTCCACCAAGTCCTTAGAAGACTCTTCAGGGAGTACTTCCATGTTTTGGTGAAATGGTCTAGGTTATCACCTGCCCATGTCTAGCGAGGCTGGAATCCTGCAGTCCCAGGCTTTAATGCTTCAACAAGGGTACCAACACAAGGCTGGAAGTTCCGTCCTATCGTTGTCACAAATACCTAGCAGTCTATTGAGCTTTATAGTGTTGACACTGGAGCATCACTGCTGCATCTAAAGACCAGAGATGATTGCCACGGATCTAGCAAACCCTCTGGGAAAATGCCCTTGTTGGGTAACGTTCAAATAAAGTTTCCCCAGTAAGGCTGCTTGACTGCACACCAACAGCTTTCCAAACTTCCACAGAAGTTCTCCCCACTCCACTTTCTTACAGGAGCACACATGCTGCCAAAGTGGTTAGTGAGGCAAGTTACAGCATTAGCTTCCACCATGAACCCAGAATGCCATTCCCCTTGGGCACTCTGGCCTAACTACTGGATTTGATCTGAGGGGCCAGACACCTTCTTCTATATGATGACTTAATTCTTGGGTCCCCCTGCTACTTATAATCATGACTCCTTCGGGCCCATCAGATTACTGAAATCCAACTAGGGACAAGATTCAGACTCTTTCTCATAGGCCGGACTGTTCAACTTCTGTGTAAATCAGTGGGTGTAAATAGATACACGGAGAGGAGGGCGTTGCCTAACTGTTCTCATCAAAGGCATCTAAATAACATCTCCTGCTCAGACAACACACCTGGATTTGTTAAGCTATTTAGATTTTATGCTGCAGACAAAGAGGATCCAATCGAGTTTTTATATAGTCTATTAGTATACACATTGCACTATACTAGTTAGGGATTAATATCCATAATATACAAAGAGCTCTCAGAAACTGATTTGAATGGTGCCTGGGTGGCTCACTTAAGTGTCTGACTCCTGATTTCGGCTCAGGTCCTGATCTCACAGTTGGTGAGTTTGAGCCCCACATCGGGCACCACGTTGACAGTGCAGAGGTTGCTTGGGATTCTCTCTCTCCCTCTCTCTCTGCCCCTCCCCTGCTCTCACACACACTCTTATAATAAATAAATAAACTTAAAAAAAGAAAAAGAAACTGATTTGAAAAGACAAACCTGATAGAGATGGGTAAATAATATGAATGCAATTCATAGAAGAAAAATCCAAATGTCCAAAAAATATATTTAAAGATGCTAATTAAAATTGAAGTAGTAATATAATAGCACTTTATATACCCTCTGGACTGGTAAAAATTAAGAACAGTGATAACACCTACTACTGGTGAAAGTGAAGAGGAAACGGCTATTCATCCATTGCTGGATGAAATATGAATTGCTGCAAACTATTTGGCAATCAGGGAAAGACTATAACAGTTAAACATATATGGCCTTCAACCCAGCAATCCGACTGCTGGGAATCTAGTCTACAGAAATAAATCACGGTTGAAAAGATACATGTACAAAGGTATTTTTTGCTGTTGTTTGTGGTTGGCAAAACACTGAAAAGAAGCGAATGCCCACCATTAGGGGAATGATTGAATACATTATAGCATGCACATATCATGAGGAGTAACGGAGCCATTTAAAAAGTATAGGCTACATCTATACTCAGTGACTTGGAGGGATTTCCACTAAATATGATTAAGTAGGAAGAGCTGTATGCAACAGTGTATGTGTCCTCCAATTCAATTTTGCTGCTAACAGCAAAACAAAAACCCTAACATCTTTTGTGTGTTGGCATGTATGTGTGTGTGCGTGTATGTGCATGTGTGTGTGTGTGTGTGTGTGTGTACATTTCTCCTGCCTTGTCTTGCAGATCGGAGTGGCCAATGAGGTATAATGGGAGTTTTGGACTGAGTGTTTGGTGAAGCTCTTTCTTGCTATTGGTCTTCCCCTTTTCTTTCTTTTTTTCTTTTTCTTTCTCTCTTTTTTCTTCTTTCTTTCTCTTTCTTTCTTTTTTCTTTTTCTGCCTACAGATTTATTTAACAGAAAACCATCTCTTCCACTTTTACTGAGGTGGCTGACCATGACCAAATCCGCCTCTAAACTGGAATTCAGTTGCTGACCCAGCTCCGGCCTCAGCTTCCTTGTTGGCACCAAGGGACACAGCCCTTCATCTGTAGGTGTCTCTGTCAGTGTCCCCTCAGGTGAGTCTTTCAGGTCTCTCTCCCTCCAGACCTTCGGGCCCTGGCCTGCCATCTCAGGACGGCTGTGACACAGAGCGGCAGGCACGATCTCAGGGGGCAGATGGAGGTAGTCACAGAGATACTGGATACCCTGGCTGGTAAGATACCAGCAGAAATGTCTCCAGGCAAATTGTTCCTTTACGTGGCCCCGTGATTTGAGAGACTACATGGCCTTCATGATGTGAAGATTGGGCACATTCTTGTCTGCTGGCTCGGGGGGTTTAGGCATGTGGATGTCTTCCTTGGCTTATCGTCGCTCCCTTCTTGAAAAGGAGTTCATAATGACAATACGGCTCTCCTTGGGCATCAACATCTCGTTGGCTGCCACGTCTGGGGCTGGGGCTGGGGAGTGGTATTCTCTTTTTTTATCTGAAATGGGAATGTGATAGCTGGCACTTTTACAAACATTTTTTATGGCTTTGAAGATATGACCGTGTGAAAGATCGCAAGGCAGACAGTTTGAAGGAACCTGGCTCCCTGATCACTTTATGGAGCCCTGGGCTTTGTTCATATAAGCATAAACCCTCAAGGAATGAAACCTCTGTAGCTGGTCACTGTTGTGAGGAGGCAAACACAATATACGATTATGTGAGCATGAAGAAAAGTGGAAGTGTACATACCAAGTTCTTAGCATTGATTAACTGGCGTAGGGGTGGGGTGCAGGGAGTAAAGAAAGAGAGAGAAGGGAAGGTATAGAAAAAAAATTTTTAAGTGCCTTCTATTCAGAACAAAGCAGCATTATGATATTATACCATTTATTTCCAATTATATATTCACTCCTTCTGAGCCCTCTTTGTTCCTACTTAAAATTCTCCCTCCCTGAGGGCCATCCTGAGGCATCTGAATCCCAGCAAGAGACAAGGTTCAGACTCTCTTCTCATAAGATTGATCAATGTTAAAAAGCTGACAGAGGAACAGAAGTATCTCAGGGTAGTGAGATTTCAGGTAATCATTTTCTTTCTTCCTTATTTTGGTATGATTGTCTTATTTTTATATTGATCATGTATTACTTGTATAACCAGGAAAGAAACTGCAAAGTTATTTTCATTGTGGAACAACAAAAATAACAAAGAGATTGGAGTGAGGCAAGGTCGGAGGCAAGATCAACTGGGAGGGTATTTTCAATAATCCAGCTAAGAAATGATGATGGTCTGAATGTAAGTAATGACAATGGAGATGGAGACATGTGAAAGGTGGATAGAATCAACAGGACATAGTGGTTGATTGGAAGAGGAAGAGAAGGAAAGGCTTCCAGCTTCAGCAAGTGGACGGAGAGGTATGCCATTTCCTGGGATGAGGAACACAGGAGGAAAATCAACTGTTGAGTGGAAGACATGTGACATCTTCAAATATTGATGCCTAGGCTCCACCCCGAATCAGAATCTCCAGGCATGTGCCACAGGTGATTCTAAGGCACAGCCAGGGCAGAGAGACCCTGGTGAAGACCCTAACATGAGGCTGAGGACCAGGGGGACATGAAGTTTGAGACTAAGAAAACATGGTCAGAGAAGGAGGAGGAAAGCAAAGGAGAATATGTCCTGGAAATCAATAGAAAAGGAAGTTTCTGATACTTGGCACTGTGCTTAGAATATAATTGGTGCTCAATAAATACTTACTGACTAAATGACAGAAGGAAGGAAGGGATAATGGTCTCAAATATTGCTCGGGGGTCAAGAAAGAGAAGGGTTCTAAAGTGTCCATTGGATTTGGCATCAAAGAGGTTGCCTTTAGCTCTGTGGGGTCAGTGTGTGTTGTTGAGCGGTGAGGATGAGGGCAAAGGTGCCAGTGGGCTGACAGCTGACTGGAGACTGGCCAGCCATTATATTGAAAATCTTGGTTATGCTTAGAAAACACATTTCTGAGACATTATTTTGTGGTACTGAAAAATTCTCCCTCTGCCTATTGTATAGGATTCTGATTTGGGTGTAAATTAGAAGCATAAGGAGCTAATTTAGGAGCTTATGCTCTCAAGCCAGACTTGCTAAGACTGAATCTAGACTATGCCACTGACTCGATGCACATCTGTGGGTAAGTCTCTCATTGGATCACCGTGAGCTGGGCACACAGCACTCAGCAAAATACCAGCTGTGAAGTGTTAGACAGCCATATATACATGGAAACCCAAGAATGAGTGGCAAGATTACAAAAGTTCTTTCAGTACAGTTTTGTGCAAATAGTCTATAAGGAACGTGTACTACTTTTATAATTAGAAAAACACGTAAAATGATATTTAACAACAACAAAAAAGTGTTGCTATTCAAGAAAAGATAAAGAAAAGGAAATAGCTAAAGGGTATAGGATGAAAATTTCATGCGCTTCTGGTGGGACAGACATTTGCCTGTTCACGGCTTTTGAAAAAGCCTGAAAGGTGCTGAGGGTGATAACTGTGGCAACAATGTTTCTGGGGAGGGAGACGGAAAAGGGGTCGGAATGCAGTTTGAAGAATTAGCCTTGGACAGGATGTGTCTTCCTGTGATCGGGAAGGAAAGAAGTTGTGAATAGATATAAATGCAATAATTTGGGGGCACCTGGCTGGCTCAGTCGGTACAGCATGCAACTCTTTTTTGTTTTTTTAATGCTTATTTATTTTCGAGACACAGAGAGACAGAGCGTGAGTGGGGGAGGGGCATAGAGGGAGACACAGAATCTGACGCAGGCTCCAGGGCCAAATTGTCAGCACAGAGCGTGACGCGGGGCTCGAAATCACAAACTGTGAGATCACGACCTGAGCCTCAGTTGGATGCTTAACTGACTGAGCTCCCCAGGTGCCCCTAGAGCATGAAACTCTTAATCTCAGGGTCATGAAATTACTTAAATAGAGGTGTAGAGATTACTTTAAAAGATAATAAAAAATTTTAATGCAATAATTTGTAGGTGCAGAGGAACGAGATCAAGGAAGTTCATGACTGATAGTCTTGATGTCTATTACTGAAGCCAGTAAGGCTGTGTTCTGAGAGGGGAGATTTTGAAAAGCCATCATAGGGAAGAAAGGAGGAAACTGACAACACAGATACTGCCAAGTGGCACCAAGCGCCTGGCTTTGGATGGAGACGCGACTCTGCCAAGGCCCTGACCTGTGTCACATCCAGTGGAGCAGATGTATCCACTGTTCTGTCACACAGTTCTGGTGCGTTTGTGGCTCGCTTTAGATCCGTGATTTAGTTGCTTCCCATGTGAACTCGACTCCTTCTCCCTCTTATCGACAGAAATCCTACTCGGTCTGCAAAGCCCAGCTCCGGCTTATTTACTCATTTATTTATTTTAACCAATCCAATTTCCAGGTGGTGTCTCAGAACCTCAGACCTTCTGGGTTCAGGAACTGGCCAAAGGTCCATCTATGCCTTTTCTCTTTGATACCTGTGCTGTCTGATCATGAAAGAGTCATTTCAGGACAGGGGCTTGCCTTGAAGTTTGACTTCCTGATGATTTTTGATTGGGGGCCAGTATTATATTCAGTCTGTGTACATGTGCTTCCTTTAGTTCTGTTATTAGGGATTTAATTTACTGGAGGGGAAGCACCTGCAACCCGTTTGGAAAAACGTTTAATGGCAGCTCTCCCGGATGTGACCCACTTGACAGTAAAAGTTCCAGTGGAATCACTGTAGCGTGGTTCACGTGTAGATATAATCAGACATTTGGCTAACTAGTTGGAAATGACTGGGTTTCCCAGATTCCCACCATACCTATTCTCTGATTTTATCAGGCTCTCCAGTGCTCTCACCCCTCCATTTCAACCAATGCAGCATGCCTCCTGACATATTTTTCTTCTACATTCTGCATGAAACCTGTGACATATCCCGTGGCCTTCTTAGCATCCAAGGTCCCTGATTTTTCCCATTGCATCTTCTTTACCGGCCACCACTCTTGAATCAATCCAGCCGTCTCTTTTGCTTCTATGTTAGGGCTACTGAGTCCTTCATCAGGGCCTAGGTTTTTGCCCCAACATGGCCAGCAGGGATTAGGGGGGCCAAAGGACAAAAAGTCAGCCCTGATGTCACTGGTGGAAATCAGTGGGACTTAAGGACCAAGGACTGGGCCCAGAACAGCCAGGACATTGGTTACATACAGGTGGACTAAGCAAATACGTAATATATTCAGGATAATGAAAGCCAATCCTCTCTGCTAGTGAAGAGAGTTACGAGGATGGAATGGGGAAGATAAACCCTGCAATATTGGGTTGGAATTGGAGGCATTGGTTATATCTCATGGTTTTTGATAGATAGATATGGAAATAGATACACATGTGCATGTTTATGTATATTTATATTATTTATATTTATTGATATTTACATTTACATTTATAATTTCCGAGTTCTATCCATTGAAAGGACAAAGGCCTAGAAGCAATAAATGACACTCCAGAAGGAAGGAGCACACTGAGTACCCAGATCCTGGCTTATGATTATCATCTTCCACTAAAAGGAATCAAAACTTCTTGGAGAAATGGCTGATTTCAGGGTAAGGGCAGGGAAGTATAAGATGAGCCTAGGGCTTGTTACCAGAAGTAACAAAGTAACAAAGTACTAACATATCGAAAGGACACAGGAGATAACATGAAGGGATTCCTACTGACCAAATGGGGGACAGTTTGAAGATTGAAGAAAAAAAATAGTAACATTATAAGTCATTGAATAGGAGTTCAATGAGTCCATACAATTGACTTTTAACCAAAAATTAAGAATTTGTGGGGCTTATAACATGTAGAAATAATTAACATATTATAACAATAGCACGGAAGCCAGAAAGGGAGTAAATATATTATTGTATGTTTCTTACCTTGTACATGAAGTGATATAATATTATAATATTACTTCAAAATATGGTTGTGATGTTAGGAATATATATTTTGACTTCTAGAGAAACCACTAAAAGAAACAAAACCCCATGAGAAATAGCTAAAATGGAATACTAAAAAATGTTTTGCTATATACAAATAAAAGCAGGAAGGGAGATAAAAAGAAGCAGAGAAGAGCTAGAATACATTAAAAATAAATAGCAAGAGAGTAGACTTAAACGCAGTTGTATCTATAATTACACTAAATATAAATGATCTAAACACTACAATTAAAGGATAGGCTGGATAAATAGGATGGTCTAGTAAGGCCTCACTGCAAAGGTGACAACTGAACGAATACTTGAAGGAAAAGAGGGAACAAGACATGCAGATAACTAGGGTCAGAGTGTTTCAGACAGAGGGAAAAATGTGTACAAGACAGATACTGTTTTATTTTTTTAATGTGTATTTATTTTGAGAGAAAGGGAGGGAGAGAGAGAGAGAGAACAAGCAGAGGAGGGGCAGAAAGAGAAGGAGAGAGAGAGAATCCCAAGCAGGCAGAGCCCAACACAGGGTTTGATCTCAAGAACCGTAAGATCATGACCTGAGCTGAAATCAAGAGTCAGACACTTAACTGACTAAGCCACCCAGGTGCCCCCAGATACTGTTTTAAAAAAGAAAGCTGATTAGCAGACATTGCTCAGAGCTGAGGCTGCTTGGATTCTCAATGACTGAAACATCCAAAAATATTCCTAGGATTAAAATTTTGTAAGTTCATGGTTTATGGTAATAATGATCACAGTTATGGATTTAGGGATTAGAAGATACCTTAAAGGTCATCTTGTTCCAACCTCACACCTGTGGCATGGCTAATAGATAATGAGTTGGAGTCACAGCCAGTGAAAATATTTTCATGCCTCCCCAGGGCCTACTCTTCCTCTTGATGAAAGGCTCTAGTAGCAAGTTCTTTCTTCTATAGAGCACAAAGCTGTTTCACTGTATTTGATTTTTTTTTCTGCACTTAAGCAATCCTGATGAATGTCTTACCACATCTAGCGAGACCTAAAGTAGGAGGGTTTCAACTTGACCATAAGTTTCTTGGCTTTCACCACCTTAGCAGGGCCTGTCAAATGGTTTAGATTTCAAAACTTAAACCCTTGGCCTTTACTAAACCTTCCCAGTATCTTCTGTCAAGAGGCTTCCTGGACATTTGAAGGGAAAGTAAACCAAATGGGCGTTTGTTTCTCATCAGTGAAGGCAAAGTGCTCGCAGAGGCCAGCTGGCCTATTTTTGTCTATGTATCAGGGATGGTTGCCAAGAATAAGCAGAGGGGTTTGCCTGCAGCAAAGACCAGAGACAGGGGTTGGTGGAGATGGTTACTGATGCAGAAGGAAGGCCCATGAACAGGATTCAGAACCTGTTGAGATGATCCTAGCTCCACCTTTAAGCTCAGACCTCTCATTCTCCTCCTCACATGTATCCTCTTATCTGTAGGCTCAGGACTGTAAGGGATTCATTCCTCTCCTAATAGAAAGTAGATATCAAGTCTTTGGTTGGGACAGACCTTATAGTGCCCTCATCTTATTATGTGATGCTCTGATTGTTGGTATTCTGAATCCAAAGTGTCCCTTCCCACACCCTCACTAATGAGGCTCAGCACAGCTTTGGCTGGATGCAAAGCCTGGGTGGAAGGACATAGGCACCTGGGGTAGCACTAAATGTCAGAGGGAGTCAAGTTAATCCTAGGGAGTTGCAGACTGACTCAGATTCAAAGACTGAGTGTAGTCCAGAGAAACACCAGAATGCTGAGGTTTCAGAGCCATGGGACCAGGTAGAGCTGGTATTAAAGGAAAGCAGTTTGGGAATAAGCCAACGCAGAGTCCTGAGTTACTTCAACATTTGCACTTTCCTTAAGGCCCTTTGTGTATTAAATATATCCACACAAATTGGAGTTAATTCAGGGTGCTTTTTTAAAAATAGAGATTTTTAAATATATATATTTAAAAATATAGGTTAAAATACAGATTTCTAAGCCCTGCTCTCAGAAATTCACATTTAGGGGGGATCTGGGTGGCTCAGTCAGTTGAGCATCTGACTTCGGCTCAGGTCATGATCTCACAGTTCGTGGGTTTGAGCCCTGCATAGGGCTCTGTGCTGACAGAATGGAGCCTGGACCCTGCTTCGGATTCTGTGTCTCCCTCTCTCTCTCTGCCCCTGCCCAGCTTGTGTTCGCTCTCTCTCTCTCTCTCTCTCTCTCTCTCTCTCTCTCTCTCTCTCAAAAATAAATAAATAAACATTTTTTAAAAAAAGGAATTCAGATTTGGTCAATCTTAGGAGGACCCAAAAAAAGCTGTCTTTTGAAAACTTCCTCAAATAACCCTGGTGTCTTGGGAGTCGTCAGTTTAAGGAGTCGGGTCTGGCAGACACGTGCCGGGTCTCTTGCCGGTGGCCATCTGGACTTCTTGCCCTGAGCTGTCGTACTGTGTTCGCCTTAACTTTTCTCTCACCTACCTTGCTGGTCCCATGACTTGATTACCACCCTGTCCGGTGTTAGCAGGTCTCAGGTCTCAGGACTGCCATAAAAAGTAAGTGAGCTCATGTTAAAGAGTGCTTAGTGCTGAACCTGGTAGTCAGCAATCACTCAGGAAAAGTCAGTTATTCTTATTATCATCTCTGCTTGAAACTATATGATGTGCCTGAATTGTAGGACTCATTCGACTGTGCAATAATATTTCCTGAAGACAGTAGAATTAGAGCAATCTCTGACCACCATTAATCCCTGGAATCTCTTCTTCTCCAGGAAACTTCCTGTTTGGCCCCATTGGGTTCTCACTTGGTGACAGTCTGACTTTCATGGGTCTGCTTTGTATTGTTTTGGCAGGATCTGGAGCAGGTGTAAGCCCCTTTGTGTTTGTTTAGAAATGCTTTCCCCTGGTTGGGAGCAGTTGGGCCTCCCACTCATAGTGGTTTGTTTCTATCCCTTTGTGGTTGTGTTTATGACTGTGGTGCAACTACTTGGAACTGAGGTGTAGTCTCTTTGGAGATGGGGTATTCTGTAGACACAGTGTGAAATTCCTTGGGCTGGGAGGATCCCCAGAATGTACCACAGTATCTCTACTGGTTCTAGAACTGCCCAGAGTGGATAGGATTTTACTGTTATAATGAGAATTAGGATTCTAAAATGCAGGAATGTAAATGCAGGATCCATTCATTTGTTTGTTTGTTCAACTAATGTTTATGCTTTTTAAAAATTTTAGACAGAGAGAGAGAGAGAGAGAGAACATGTGAGTGGGGGGAGGGGCAGAGAGAGAGAATTTTAAGCAGGCTCCATGTTCAGCACAGAGCCCGATGCGGGGCTCAATCCCACAACCCTGGGATCATGATCTGAGCCGAATCCAAGAGTTGGACGCTTAACCAACTGAGCCACCGAGGTGTCCCATGAGTACTTTTAATGTGCCAGGCACTATACTAACATTGAGAAGAAAAAGAGGGTCCCCACCATTTCAGCCCAGAACCTCTTTGTTCTCCATCCTGTCCATAGATTATAATAGCATAGATTATTAAACTTCACTTATTCATACTCCAAGTTACTGAACACCTACTATGTGTGAGGCTAATAGGTAAAGAGGATATACACTAGCTCACTTTTATTCATGAAGGATTAGTTCCAAGACACCCAGTGGATGCCTGAAACTGTGGATAGTACCAAACTCTGTATATACTATTTTTTCTATACTTATATACCTATGATAATGTTTAACATATACATTAGGCATGATGAGAGATTAACAACTTACCCAATGACAAAATAGAACAATGATAACAACATACTAAAGTAAAAGTTATGTGAATGTGGTCTCTCTCTCTCTCTCTCTCTCTCTCAATACCTTATTGTACTGTACTCACTCTTCCTGTGATAATATAAGATGATAAAATGCCTACCTTATGAGATGGAATGAAACGAGTGATGAAGGAATTGTGATGTAGCATTAGGCCACAGCTGACCTTCTGTGGCTATGTCAGACGGAGGATCGTCTGCTTCCAGACCACGGTTGACTGCAGCTAACTGAAACCATGAAAAGCAAAACCACAGCAAAGGGAGCAACTACTGAAGCTCCTCTCTCCAGGAGTTCACATTTTGGTAGGAAAGGAGGTTCAGAAACATATAACTATCCTGTTGCAAGTCCTGTTTGGCATGAGCGAGATGTGATTATTCTACCAAGAGCTTAGTGCTAAAATAGAGCTATAATAGAAATGTGTGCAAAGTACAAGAACTTAAGAATTATATGCTTGGTGCTGTGCTCGGCAATATAGCAAAACAGAGAGAGTAAGAGAAATCGAAAACTTGTAGCTTGGCTCTACTATTTACTACCTGTGTGACCTTGGGCAAAGTACCTTCCCTCTCTGAGTCTCCTGTTTCTCGTTTATAAGATGGAGGAAATAACATCTACCACATGGATTACTGCGAAGAGTAAATGAGGCCTTTTTTTTTTTTTTAAAGAACTTTCAGTTTAGTCCCCTTTTATTCTAATCTACTACCTTGCATAATAGTGGGTTAGTGCCTGACTGTTGCCCTAAATTGTGATTTCCCAAGGATGGTGACTGTGTCATATTCAGCTCTGTATCTACTGTGACCGCCACTTGTTGTATTGTCCCCAGCTCATGTCTGGGACAGAGCCCCTCACTGCTGCTGCTCCTGCTCCCATGCCATGGGCACCATCCAGTGTCCAGGGGCGTGTGGCTAGGTCAAGATGCTCGGCACAGAGGAATGATATAAATACCTGGGGGTATGGAGCAGGAAGCTGGCATGGTCAAGCTTGCTCCTACTCTCCAACAGGTTCCTGATATGCTCCCTCAATTTTAACCTCCACCCACACCCACGTTCTTGAACCCAGCCCCTGCCCCTTCTCTTGCTGTCACACTGCCTTGTCTCTGGCTGCTGATTTCCTCACTGATCTGATTCTCCACACTAGCAATCTGGGCCTCACTGATACACCCCTGCCAGCTTCAGATACCTGTGGTCACATGGGAGTGACCCCCAAAGGACTTCTACTTCTCTCACCTTGACTCACTGCCCTAGTGGATACCTTGCTACTAGCTTTTCTGCCCCAATTGGACTTCTGTCCCACCGTGACCCACTCAACAAACACACACTGAGTTCGAAAAGTATGCCAGGTTCTCCGTGCTAGGGAACACACATATAGAAGACATGGTCCCTGCCTTGAATGACATCTATGATATGGCTCCTATCTTTTGGAAAAGGGCTGTTCAGCTTCCACAATGAGGTTTTCTAGCCCACCTTTTTTTTTTTTTGTAGAATTTTTATGTTTTGTTTTATTTTATTTATTTTTTTTTAACATTTATTTATTTTTGAGACAGAGAGAGACAGAGCACGAATGGGGGAGGGGCAGAGAGAGAGGGAGACACAGAATCGGAAGCAGGCTCCAGGCTCTGAGCCATCAGCCCGGAGCCCGACTCGGGGCTTGAACTTATGGACCTCGAGATCGTGACCTGAGCTGAAGTTGGATGCGGATGCTTAACCGACTGAGCCACCCAGGCGCCCCTAGCCCACTTTGATGAGTAGACACCAAAGTGCCTTCTTGTGGAGCCCTAGTGCCAGCCCTCTTTACCAGACCTGCAAGAATAGCACAGGGGAGGAAGCGGGGAATTGAGAAACAGTTATTGAATACTTACCCTGCTCCAGGTACTGGGGATACAACAGAGACTATGAAACATTTTCTGTCTTCGCAGAGCTTGGAGGTTGTGGTAGGCAGAATAATGGATCCCAAAGATGTCCATGTCTTAATCCTTGAATGCTGTCAATATACTATGCAACATGGCAAAAGGAATTAAGGTTACAGATGGAATTAAAGTCGCTAATCAACTGACTTTAAAATAGAGAGAGTAGGGGTGCCTGGGTGGCTCAATTGGTTGAGCGACCGACTTCAGCTCAGGTCACGATCTCACGGGTCGTGGGTTCGAGCCCTGCATCAGGCTCTGTGCTGACCGCTTGCTCAGAGCCTGGAGCCTGCTTCAGATTCTGTGTGTCCTTCCCTCTCTGCCCCTCCCCCGCTCACGCTTTGTCTCACTCTGTTTCTCAAAAATAAATAAATGTAAAAAAAATGTTTTAAATAGAGAGAGTATCCTGGGTTACTCAGGTGGACCCAATATGATCACAAGGATCCTTAAATGGAGGAGGAGGAGGAGGCAGAAGAGTCGGTGTCAGAGAGATGTGACGTAAGGAAGATTCAACTGGTTGTTGCTGCCTTTGAAGACGGAAGCAGCCATGAGCCAAGGAATGAGGGCAGAATCTAGATGCTGGAAAAACCAAAAAACCAGATTCTATCTAGACCCTCCAGAAGGAACACAGCCCTACACGCAGCTTGTTTTTACCCCAAGGAAACCTATTTTAGACTTCTGACCTCCAGAACAGTACGATAGTAAATTTGTCCTGTTTTAAGCCACTCAGTTTGTGGTCATTTGTTACAGTAACATTTGTTAATTTCTTACTTAACATAGAGTTCAAGTGGGAAGATGGGAATTAAAGACGAAATTATCGTTCAATGTGATGAGTGCAGTGATCAGAGAAGTAGCAGGTGCTGGGACTGTATGGAAGGGGCCCCATCCCAGCCTCAGTGGGGGAGCCAGGCAGTGCCTTCTAGAGGAAGCAGGCTGGGTACCCGCAGGAGAAGGGGAGGAGCCAGATGAGAACCTGCTGTCACCAGGGGTGGGGGATTGTGACCTGGCCCATCAGAAGTCCAGTGAAGAGGTGGGGGAGGGTCTGGGCTACTCTGGGCTGGTCCCTATGCCTATAGTTACTTCTTTTTGGAGAAGTATTTGGCGAGAGTGCTCAAAATGTAAAAGGTGGATAAATAAATTGTGATATATTTATACAACAGAATATAATACCTCAATTAGAAAGCAAATAAAAGTATTTTTGCAGAAAAAATCTAACAGACAAAAATCTTTAGGCCCAGCAATTTTCACTGCTGGGAACTTACTGTGTACGTGTGTCCTCATAGGAGTTCAAAGATAAGTGTACAAGGAGGCCCTCTGTTGAATGGTTTCTAGTTGTTAAAAACTAGAAATAAATGTTCATGGATGGGTGATTCGTTACATTTGAGGCATCCATGGTATGACATTCCATGTTGTGGAAAGCAAAAAAGATCCATTTGGCCTGACACGTAGAGTGACCAGAAGCTTTATCCAAACTGATACTTTCTTGAGAGTGGAAGGGATTCTATTGATAAGTATGCTGGTTTAGAATGTGTAGATCAGGACTGTCTGGTATGGGACATATGATCATACTACCAATAAATAATAATCTCCAGGGGCACTGAGGTGGCTCAGTCAGTTAAGCTTCTGACTCTTGGTTCTGGCTCAGGTGATGATCTCATGGTTCGTGGGTTCAAGCCCTGTCTGTTCAAGCCCTGTGCTGTCAGCACAGAGCCTACTTTGGATTCTCTCTCTCTCTGTTCCTCCTCTGCTCTCTCTCTTTCAAAATAAACATACAAACTTAAAAAAAAAAAAAAGAAGACTCTCCAAGGAAGCTTTTTAAGTGAGAAAAGCAAGTTATATAACACTATGCATAGCATTGGTTCCATTTGTGTTTCTGTTTTAAAGAAAGGATACATCTCATAGTTATATATGCATAAATGCTTTTTTATATAAAATGTATAAAGAACCAATTACCGTGGTCAGATATGGGGAGAACAAGACCATATGGGAACCATTTTTATTTTATTTTATTTTATTTTATTTTATTTTATTTTATTTTATTTTTATTTTTATTTTGAGCCTATACTCATTTTAAACTCTATAATTGGTACTTAAGTTACTTTCATAGTAAAAATGCCAAATTGACAGGGTACATATATTGCTTTCATTAAAAAATTGCAAATTTAAATAAAGTCATGGAAAACCAAATACATTTTAATTAGGTGTTTGCTCCCAGTCTTCCTCTGGTTCCTAGGTTGGCATGCCTCACTTCCTCACACACTACCAAATCTGGATCTCAACAGGTGCAACAGGAAATGGTGGGCAAACAAAACATAGTAAAGAAATAAACACATCAACATCATGTATGATAAAAATTCCTCTAGGTTTCCAATTGGGACAATTATGAAAGTAGAGGCGAAATTTTCTAGAGAAAGTTCTCTTTAAGGCTGCAGACTCTCCACTCAGATTGGGGGGAGCAGGTGCCCTATTGTAGAAAATATTTTTCCTCTATATTCTGAAAACTATTGCAGGACAGTAAATTCTTCCCCCCACTCCTTTTTCCTTCTGCACTGAAAAAGGAGTGCATTTTTAAAGCTTTCCTCCTTGACATGATAAGCTCCTTCCAAGAAGGGAAGGGCTGAATTTCAGGTCACTTCCTCAGCCCTTGTTGTGGACCCTGCCTGAGAGCAAAGGGGAAGAAGGATGGTTCTTTGGCTTGGTCATTTGGTCAGAGGGCCTTAGAGGAGTCAAGTCTGTCTGAAGACCTGTTGATTTCCTTGGATTTTTGTTACCCTGGCTGTTTTCCCTCAGGGAAAAGGAGGGACTAAACACAACCAGGTCAAAAGATTGAGAGGGTGGAGGTAGTCTGACTGTTTCCCTGAAGGACGTTTTAATAGAACCCCTGCCTGTCAGATTCATTCCGTTCCTGCCCTGTCCGGATCTTTCATGATCCCTTAACTTTTCCGGCCTTGGAGAGCTTTCCCTCACAGTGAGGGGGCAGGCGGTGGCAGAAAACACTAGCGAACTAGGGTGTGACCCAGTGTGTCTGCCTCAGAAGCCTGTGACATCTCTATACTTCTGGCTCATCCCCTCTTCTCCCTGTGGGAATTCAGCGTCCCCTTCAGGCAGGGCTTTCCCTAGCTGTAAACACCACGCCTCCCACCCTCCAGACTGTCCTTTAGTCCCCCCACAGACCACACCATCCTTCCCACCTCTACTCTCCCATCAAATACCACCTGCCTCTTCGGGGAGCCCTTTCAGTCCTATCTCTTTCATGAAGATCTCTCTGAGCAATGATATTATGCTAAGAAGATATTGGATTTTAAATGTTTATTTAGTTATGTTTGAGAGGGGGTGCAGAGAGAGGGAGAGAGATAATCCCAAGCAGACCCCAAATTGTCAGTGCAGAGCCCGATGTGGGGCTCAAACCCACGAACTGTGAGATCACGACCTGAGTGGAAATCAAGAGTTGGCGCTTATCCCACTGAGCCACCCAGGCACCCCAAAAGATATTGCATTTTAAAAATAGTTCAAAAATGGTGTGCAAAAGATTATTATTATCATCGATGAGCATAAAATCATTGACCGTAGCCATGGGGCACGTTCAAGCTTCAGGCTTAGCCCAGTGGCAGCCTGTGGTGGAAGCCTGGGATTCTTTAGGTTGGCTTTTCCAACCAGGTGACCCGTGGGGACTGATGGCCTGGTAGCCCAAGGGGCTCTCCAGCTGAGGGGGAGAGCAAAGCCAGCCAGAGCCAGCCTGCTGGCAGGAGGTGCAGGGAGAAAGCTGGCTGCAGTTTGCACATCAAATCCCAAACTGTTTTGCCTCAAATTGGGAGGGGTCGCTTTCTAAGAGGAAGGCAGTTCTTCCCACAGCTTACCTGAGGCCATCACAGCAACCCCTGGTTGCTCTCTCAGAGAACACAGGCTATATTGTGGTCTCAGGACAGAAGCTGGACATTCATTCAACCGGTTCCCCTGATCAGGGAACTCTGGCTGTCGCCACGCACACCCAGGGGTTCTTGTTTCCAGATGTGTCAGTAGAAAGAGAATCTGGGCTTGAGTCAGAGAATCATAAACCGTGAAGTGGTAGAAGGGACTCAAGGAGAAATCCAACACTCTCTGATAAGGTAAATGAGGCCTAGAGAGATTTCAGAAGTGGTTCCCAAATGCCAATCCTTTTATCTGTCTTCTGGGGGTCAGGGGAGACAAAGTAGTGATTTAAAAAAAAAACTAACTAAATTTATTGAATTTGAAAGATGTGTCTTTTATTCCGATATTATGACCTTTTCTTGTTTTTCATGTTTAAGGTAATTTTTAATGCTCTTTAAGCAAATGTAGTGACCGTACTTGAAATTCCAAAGTTCAGATACACAGGTAACTCACCAAAGGCCCTATAAGTCTAGTCAGAGGCAGGGCTGATTTTGAATTTCTATTACTCATTGTTTTCTTCTAACCCACAGAGACACTTAACGTATGACTTGGGGTAAATGATTTACATCCTGAGTTCCAGATTTTGCCATCTGTAAAATGAGGGATCATAAAAATCTGCCCTGGGTCACAAAGTATTCAAAAGTGAGATAATGGGGAAAGAAGAACTTTGAGAAGTAAGGTTTTTACACTGAACAAGGGCTCAGTGTGATTACTATACATCAGTCAACTGATTCTTGAGGTTCTAGCTGTGTGGATTATTTGCTTTGAAGACTGTATAGTTTCCTAGGGCTGCCGGGACAAAGTACCACAAATTGGTAGCTTAAAACAACAGAAGTTTATTCTCTCACGGTTCTGAAGGCTAGAGGTCTGATATCAAGGTATTGGCAGGGTCACGCTCCCTCCAAAGCCTCTACAAGATGATCTTTCCTTGTCTTGTCCACTGCTGGTGGCCCCAGCTGTTTCTTGGCTTCTCACAGCAGAACTCCTTTCTCTGCTTCTGTTTTTCCATGACGGTCTTCTGTCTCTGTGTCTCTGTCTCTTCACACAGTAATGTTCTTTTCATGAGGAAACCAGTCACATCAGATTAGCGCAACGCCATCTTAACTCAATTTCATCTGCAGTGAGGCTATTTCCAGATAGAGTCATGTTCTGAGGTACTAAGGACTAGGACTTCAACACACCTTTGCAGAGGGGACACAACTCACCCCATAACAAAGACCGTCCAGGTAAATTTTAAGTTGTGTTTTAAGTGGCACCAGCTGCCCTAAGGAAAGCAAATTTCAGTCACCCCACTCTTCCATAAAGGACCGCTGTGAGGCAAAAACAAAGGGAAGTAGGGGGGACTTGGGGGATTGGAGGAAAATTAAAGCAGCTGGTTAATCAACAAACGGAAACCTTGGCTTCTGAAAGATGGAGCACTTAGCGCTCCAAAAGCTTGACCAAGCTTGAAAGCAAATTCCAGGCTGTGTTCGCTCCCTGGAGAACTCTTAGCTGGAGTGCTGCTCCCCCCAGAACAATCTGCATTGCCAGGGAAAGGTGAAGCTTTCTTAAGTCAACACACTTGGGCCTGAAGCAATATTTATTTATGAAGGGTCTGAGCTGGGCTCTGCTCTGCTGAGAGCGGACACACTGGTGACAGGGGCACTGCTTGGCAGTCTGGGCTTGCCAGGCCCTGGGGCCAATTGAATCAACACCAGCCCTCTTCTCGTCTAGCTGCAAGCCTCTGCTTCCTTCCCAGAGAGCTTTTTTGTTTTTTATTCTGACTCAAAGGTCAAAGCCGGCTGTGTTCCATTCTCCCAAGGACTGCGCCAAAGAAGGACATGGTCATGAGGAACTCCGCTCGGATCTTGCAAAGCATTCTCTCTCCATAAAGTTTGTGGGCCCTGAAACATGTTATTTGAGGAAAAGAGGGTTGCATTATGGCTTTCACTGGCCCTTGGCGCTTTTGCCTTTGCGGGCTCCTCCCTCCATACAAAAATATTGAAAATTATGTTTTATATAATTGGTATACGGATTAGCAGTAATTCACTCTGGATTCTTATTCTATGTCCATTAATATTATATATATATATATATATATATATATATATATATATATATATATTTTTCCTTCTGGTTTTAAAAGAAGTTAAAACATTTTGGGGCTCCTGGTGACTCAGTCAGTTAAGCGTCCGACTTCGGCTCAGATCACAATCTCAGGGTTCATGGGTTCCAGCCCCACTCTGGGCTCTTGTGCTGACAGCTCAGAGACTGGAGCCTGCTTCAGATTCCGTGTCTTCCTCTCTCTGCCCCTGCCTCGCTTGCACTCTGCCTCTTTCTCTTTCAAAAACAAATAAGAACATTAAAAACAAAACAAAAAAAAACCCACCATTTTTGTTGGTCCCTAAAATATCATGGGCCCTCAGCACTGTGCCTATGGGTAAGTGAGCTCTGGAGAGGGGCTATGATATTTTTAAGCATGTGGCCGTGAGGCACAGAGAGGGGTGTGTATCTGTGTATATCCATATGTGTGTGTGATTTAGATCTAGGAGGTGATTTAAGCTCAACCCAGTCTGGAACAGAGGAATGACCAAGATGACCTCTTGAGGCCCATGTAAACTGAAGAAATAAGGATTAAAGAACCAAGCCCTTTCTCTTTCGAGTTAGATGTTCCCTTTCCTCCTGTGAACCCAGATATGTATCCAAATGGAAAGTGCATCTACCTTGTCAATGGTTCCCTGATGTCCAAGTTCAATATCTGGATACTTTGCCTCACCACAAGTCAAAAATGTAGAGGAAGATGTGCAAAACAGGGTGAGGAGAGGAGGAGAAAGCCAGAAGGAATTACCTGGACCACTAGTCTAAACAGGGGCCCAGAGCCTGAGATTATTGCATATCAGCACAAACCCTTGCCTGTGGCGGGGGGGGGGGGGGGGGGGGGGGATGGGTTTTTCACAGGGACCAGAACTATTCAGTTTTGAGCACAAAGTATTTTATCTTCCGTCTAACCTAGTGCTCACCTACCTTCTCCTCCATCAACGAAAATTGTACCAGTTTTACGGAGTCTAGGAAGCATTCACTGAATCCTTAGTTTGGCAAACTTCATCTGTAAAGGGCCAGCTAGTACATATTCATGCCTTGCAGGACTTACGGTCTTTGTCACAACTACTTAATTCTGCTGTTGTAAGGCAAAAGGAATCATGGATAATATGTTAAAAAAAAAAAAAAAAGGCCATGGCAGTGTTACAATAAAACTTATTCACAAAAACAGTTGGAAAGCCAGATTTGGCCTGTAGGTTGTAGTTTGCCAAACCCTGGACTTCCCTATCTTTCCCTTCCTGACCACATCTTGTTCCTTTTTCCAGAACATTTCTTGAGTGTCTATTATGTGCCATACACTGTGTTAGGGATATTATTTGGTCTGGTAATATTTAAGTTATCCTGCTTTCACTTCTCATTTCTTGAATGACCTCAAAGGTCCTGTTTTCGTCTATATCCTCCATGAAGCTTAACATAGTGCTGAACTGAGTATACTTTGGTTTCTTATGGTATTTGTTGCTTACATTTTTCTGGTCTTGAAATCAACAGCAAAGGCATTAGTTAAATTCACCAAAACCCACCAATTTGTATTTGGTGTTCAAAAACCTTTCCTTTTAGGCCTCTGCTTTCCTCATGGAGCAACCTCTAGTTCCTGCTTGCCTGGCAGTTAACAATACTCAACACTTGTCAGTCAACAAATATCCATTTAGCACCTACCAATATACTCCAGGCTATTATTTAAAAAAATAAAAGATGCAATCTCTACTCTAAGTGTTTATAAACTGTGGTACACATTGGTGGCACACCAAAAACCACATCTCCCACTAGTATTACCCTTTTGAAGCCCACATTGATTCTTGGGTAAGCTGGTGGCTTTCTCAATCAAGGAGATATTAACAAACATGAAGCAAGTAGGTAAGTACTAGCATAATGGAGCTCTACTTCTTGAAATGCTCTCTTTTTGAACTTAGCTGCCATGCTGTAGGGAGGCCCAGGACAACGAGCAAGAGAGGAGACCATGTGGAGAGGCCTTGAAGAATGAGGCATCACATGGAGAAAAGGGCCAGCCTGCCCCCAGTGGTTCTAATTTCCTCGGCTGAGGTATCTGACATGTGAATGAAGCTCTCTTGGAATCTCCCATCAAGACCGAGCTTCCAGATGACCGCAGCTACGTGAGACACATTGAGCCAGCAAAAGGACCACACAACTGATCCCAGCCTGTATTGTAGAGTTGTGAGTAAAAATCATTTTAAGTTTATAAGTTTAAGTGGTTTATAATGCAATAGACAAATGAACTAACAGTTGATAGACACTAATTAGGAAGAGTGTACACACACACACACACACACACACACACACACAGAGTCCAACCAAGAAGCCACATAAGGTCATGCCTGCTGGATCAAAGGCTTGTACCAGCAACTCAAAGCCTAAAGACAAGGCCAGGCTAGAAAAAAACCACTGAGGAAGTGTTCTGGGACTGAATGACAGATAGGATTTGAATATACGGAAAAGAGCAACCTAGGAAAAGAAACAGCGAGAGCAATGGCTCATTTCTCTATGGACTACATGCCTTTACAGGAAGACTCTGAGAGCTAAAACCATCCCTAAGGACTGACTCTAATGATGGACTTCTAGGAATGGTGACATAAAGAGGCATTTTGGTATGCAGCTGAGGTCCCTCCCATTTCTCTCAGAACATACACATGGGTGGCAACCTATTCTATTTACTCATAAAACCAGTCCTGATAAAAAATAATCTATTATAAATTTAGAAAACTCCTGGGGCTGGGGCACCTGGGTGGCTCAGTGGGTTGAGTGTCTGACTTCGGCTCAGGTCATGATCTCATTGTTTGTGGGTTCGAGCCCCATGTTGGGCTCTGTGCTGACAGCTCAGAGCCTGGAGCCTGCTTCAGATTCTGTGTCTCCCTCTCTCTCTGCCCTTCCCCCACTCATGCTCTGTTTCTCTCTGCCTCTCAAATATAAATAAATGTTTAAAAAAATTAAAAAAAAATAGAAAACTCATAGGGCTAAATCCCCAGGACCCTAATAGGGCTTTCACTTTTAGGAGGAATAGCCAGGAACAACTAGGTTTACGCTGTCTACTTTATAAAATGGCCAAATGCTAGGTTACAGGGTCCTGTTATTATCCGTCCTGGTCCATCTTGTGTACCAATGATTTGGTGTCTTATTTATCTATGTACTACCCAATTAAAATTTTTTTCACTTTTATTTACTTATTTGTGTGTGTGTGTGTGTATGTGCGTGTGTGAGAGAGAGAGAGAGAGAGAAAGAGTGTGAGCAGGGGAGGGGCAGAGAGAGAGGGAAACACAGAATCTGAAGTAGTTCCAGGCTCTGAGATGTCAGCACAGAGCCCAATGCGGGGCTTGAACCCACAAGCTGTGAGATCATGACCTGAGCTGAAGTTGGACGCTTAACCGACTGAGCCACCCAGGCGCCCCTGTACTACCCAATTTTTAAAGGCTAATCGCTTCTCTGCCATCTGAGTTTTTGGTTCCCTAATTGGCGACACCATTGACTGAGATCTAGAGCTGCACAATGACCACACTGTATTGTAGCTGACTGTTCACTTCTCTACAATCCCCACCAGAGCACAAGATGCTCAAAGGCAAAGATATTTTCTGTTCAGCGTTGTGTCTCCAATGCCTACATATTGATTGACATATAGCAAGTGTTCAATAAACGTGTAATGCATTAATGAGACGCAAACCGGGAAAAGGTTAACTACAGAACCAGGCAAATTAGAGTGGAAGACAGCAGGCATGAAAGATCACTAACATTTGTCCGCGCAACTCTAGTCCAGATTGCGTATTAAGCATGTGATGAATCTCTTGTTCACTGTTAGTGTTTAGCAAGTTTTAGTTACATCTGGAGAGGTCAAATTATTTATCCGCAGCTGGGATTCCGCTAGGCCCCTCTGTTCCCGAGTCCATGCTACACTTTCTAGCCCTCCTCCTGGATGTTGACTACGACCCAGCCATTCCTATTTGAGGGTTCACCAAATACGGGCAGAGGTGGAGGGGAGAATAACAGGAGGGCTCCATTTGAGAACTTCTGCTTGGGCCTCAGGAGAGAACTCACCCTTAAGCTTGTGCTGAGGAGGATTAGGTACAGACAGAAGAGGCCCTCAGAGTCTTTGAAGACCTTTTCATGGGCACAAGGATGGAGGAGGAGGCACACAGCCTGCGGCAGGAAGCACGAATCCCTCCTAGGCTGTTCTTTGCTCCTTCAGGACTAAGTTACTGTTCTCTGGAAGTACTGACAGGCAGGAGAGGGCAATCAGGCCTGCCTGTTCATAGGGTGAGGCAATGCAACTTGACCCTGTTTTTCCCAAGTTTCATGATTAAGATCGGGAGCCGGGGTGGGGCAGGGGCTTGGCATCTACAAAGTAGACAAGGGAAATTCAGGCTCGCAAAGAGCAGGGTGGAGCTGGGGTGACTCAGGGGGCAGGACCCAGTGTGGGGCACAGCCTCTGGCAGGCAGGGGCAGATCTGAGGAAAGTGTCTAACCGCATCTCTGTGCCTGTGGCTTTGCAGGCACCATTAGCAGGGCGGTAAGTTCACCGGTGGCTTGGTCTCCAATGGCCTAGGCTCAAATCCTAGTCATTTAACTTTTCAGGGTCTCAGTTTCCCCTTTGATAACATGGGGCTGTAATGCTAAGTGGGGGTGACAAATAAGTGAGAAAGCATGTTGGACATCAGTTCCTCTCCTTCCTGTCATGCTGGCCCTCAATATTCCCCAGAGCCTTAGAGGTGAGCTGTGTCAAGCAGGGCCACATTATGACTCTCATGGGTCCCTTTTGTCTTCCTGGGTTGCTTCTTTCATAAAAAAGTATTAAAAATTCTATTTTATGACTACATTGGTATAAAGATGGATATAATCCAATCTGGATTTATTATTATATTCATTATTATTCTTATAATTCTTTTCTTCTGATTCTAACAAATTAAAATTATATTTTTGTGGCCCCTAGAAGTATCATGGGCCCTCAACGCTGTGCCTAATGGATAGGTTGGATATGGTGTCAGGCCATAAGCTATTCATGCAGGCTTGGGTCTCTTCCTTCTTCCCCCCTCCTTTTTTTAAATGTTTATTTATTTTTGAGAGAGAGAGAGAGAGACAGCACGCGCGCGTGTGGAGGGACAGAGACACAGAGTGAGACAGAGAATCCCAAGCAGGCTTCATGCTGTCAGCACAGAGCCTGATGCTGGGCTCGAACCGATGAACCATGAGATCATGACCTGAGGTGAAATCAAGAGTCAGACTCTTATCCAACTGAGCCACCCAGGCACTCCTCTTCCTTCTTTGTTAATGTTTATTTATTTATTTTTGAGACAGAGAGATAGAGAGTGCGCAGGGGAGGGGCAGAGAGAGAGGGAGACACAGAATATGAAGCGGGCTCCAGGTTCTGGGCTCTTAGCACAGAGCCCCATGAGGGGCTCGTGCCCACAAACTGTGAGATCATGACCTGAGGCGAAACTAAGAGTCGGACGCTGAACCACCTGAGCCACCCAGGAGCCCCAATTCCTTCTTCTTGAATCTTTGCAACCAAAATGGCTCAGAAGAATGAATTCACAATTGAAGAGGCTTTTTCCCCCCTAAGATATTTATTGGATCAGTGAGGGTGTGTGTCACACATGACTGGGTATTTCTGTGGTGGTCTCAGTGTGTCTGAACTTTAGGATGTAGCTGCTTTGGAGTGGGGGAAGGGTAGTATGAAAGCCTAAATTATAAAGTGCCTGAAACTTTATTGGTTCACCCGACAAATATATATATATTTTTTAGTATTTATAGGAACCTGGTCCTGTTATAGGAACTGGAGACATACTACAATGAACAAAAAGGACAAAGTCCCTGTCCTCATGCAGCTTGTCTTCTAGTGGGGGGAAATAGATAAGAAACAAACAATGTATATCTGGTGATAAGTGCTAAGAAAGATGAGTAGGGAGAGCCAGTGGTGATAAGGTGAGAGGGGAGTTTCTATTACCTAGAAGGTGATCAGTAAACATGTCTTAGATAAGGTGATATTGAAGAGGAGCCCCAAAGGAAGTGAGGGATAGAGCCATGGAGCTATCTGGGGGAATAGCATTCCAGGCAGAATGAAAGGCAAATACCAAGACCTTCTCACGAGTGTGAGGAACAGAATGGAAGCCAGAGGCTGGAGTGTGCAGGAGTTGAAGTTAGACAGGTGGCGCAGGGCCAGATCATGTAGGGCTTTGTAGGCTGTTGTAAAGATTCTAGCTTGTACTACAAGTGTGATGAGAAGCCACTAGAAGAACTTGTTAGAAGAATGACATGATCTGACTTAGCTCTTAACAGTATCACTTTGGTTGCCTGCATGGAATAGATGGGAGGAGGCAAGCAGAGAAGCAGGGAGGCCAGTTAGGAGAGAATTTATAGGGATTTGGACCAGAAGGTTAGCAAAGGTGATGCTGAGAAGTGGTTACATTGAGGATATGAAGGTAAAGCCACCAAGATTTGCTGGTATATTAAGATGTCCAGGGAACCAGAAAAAGAGAGGAGTCAAGGAAAACTCCTAAGGTTTTAGACCGGACAATTGGAAGCACGGAATTGGTGTTTACTGAAATGGGGAGAGGGGACAGGTTTAGAGAAGACTCTGAGAGTTTGGTTTTGAATGAGTTAATTTTGAGAAGCTTCTTAGACAGAGATTTCCAAACTGAAGCACAGTGACCAGTTTTCAGATGTGGCCTGCCCCCAGCAAGGGGTGTGGAAATAAGCCACGGAAGCTCCCTTTAGCTGACAACATTGTCCAGAGAGGGACAGAGCTATGAGCCATCAACAGGCAACACTCATGGATGCTGAGGGAATCCATGTCTTAGTCTTGAAGGGAGGGGATCTGGATGCTACCTCACAGTATCCACTATAAATCACCTCTTCTGTTGTTCAAATCCACTCCATCTGGGCATAGTTTCTCTAGAACTATAGCTGGTCTGTTTCCTTGGGAAACTTATGGAAGGTTAGTGGGATGAACTAGCCACACCCCTCCCTGTCTCCACTACTTCAGCTAGTCTTGAGGCCACAACCAATACTCATCATCTCCCTCCTGTACTACCTATTCTAGAGTCCCCTCATCCGGGGCTGGCACACTGTTCCAAGTGGCTTACCTGGTGTTGTGACCCAGACCCTCATCCCTAAGGGATCTGAGCAGTGGGTCACCATGTCCTTCCTAGATCAACATTGATGCACTTTTCCATTTACCTTTATAATCAGGAGAGTATCCAGAGACACCCCAGTGGATTATGTGAGTGCCAAAGATAGTCTTCCCTTCCCCCAGGGTGTAACACAGCATCCTGCTGATTAGGGTCAATCACCTTGGCCAATGTAGTGATCCTTTCCTGTCTGTCAGTCTCTTGGCAGGAGGAGCCTGAAGTGACCAGGCAGAAGCTGTGGCTTAAAGCTTACTGGAACCCCTAATGTGCCTCCTCCTAGTAGAAGCATTCTCCCTTTGGGAACCAGGGCCTCTAGACCCACAAAGCTGTAAGTTGCAGGGACGGGAAGTACAGATTCCTCAAGCAGGTCACTGGAGTGATGGTGAATGGGTCTTCCTCTTGGTTCCTGGACCTATGTATTCTGCCTATTGAAGGCACAGTACCATATAATGGTTGTGCTCAGGGTGAGATCACCTCCTGGGGGACAACACCCCAACTTTGTAGGATATCAATTCCAAATTGGTACCTGAGCTGCATCTTTAAGCAGCCACTTTGCCACTCTATCAGGCCAGCAGCTTCTGGGTATAGCACTAGGGCATACCGTGGTCCTGTATATGGGAGGGGATACCCACTCCCATATCTCCTTTGCTAAAAAGCAAGGCCCATGGTCCAAGGCAAGGTCATGCTCAATCCCATGTCAGTGGGTCTAATGTTCTGTAAACCTTTGAGTTGTGGTATTGGCCAAGGCTCCATCAGTAGAAAAGGCAAAACCAAATATGGAATATCAACCAGGAATATACTGTTTTTAAATTAAATCTTTACTTGATAATTATAAATGCACACGCAGCTGTTAAAATTAAACCAGAGATCCATGTACCAGAGATCCCAGTTTCCCTCAATGTACATCTTGCAAAACTATAGCACAAGGTCACAACTGGGATATCAACTGTGATACAACTCAGATTGCCCCAATTTTACTTACACTAATTTGTGTGTGTGTGTGTGTGTGTGTGTATGTGTGTGTGGTTGTGCACACACCCTTAGTTCTACACAATTTTGTCATACACGTGGGTTAGTATACCCACTACTGCAGTCAAGATACAGAACAGTTCCATCCCTGCAAGAATCCCTGTATTGGCCTTGTATAACCACACTCCCCCATCCCTAATGCCCGACAACCATTGATCTGTTCTCCATTGCTAAAATTTTGTCATTTCAAAAATGTTTTATAAACAGAATCATACGGTACGCAAGTTTTTGGAATTGGCTTTTTTCCCACTCAGCATAGTTCCCTGAAGATTCATCCAAGTCCCATCCATTAATAGTTCGTTCCTTTTATTGCCAAGTATTCCATGATATGAATATACCATCCTTTGTTTAACCATTTATTCACTGAAGGACATCTGGGCTGTTTTTAGTTTTTTGGTTATAATGAATAAAGCTCCTCTGCATATTTGTATATAGCTGTTTGTGTGAACATTAAGTCTTAACTTCTCCGGAATAAAGGGCCAAGAGTGCAATTGCTGGGCCATATGACAATTATATGTTTAGTTTTATTAAAAAGACTATCAAACTGTTTTCCAGTGCAACTGGACCATTTTACATTCTCTCCAGCAATATGTGAGTGATCCAGTTTTTCTCCATCCTCACCAGCATTTGATGTCACCACTTTTTTTAGTAAGCATGTAGTGATATTTCATTGTGGCTTTAGTTCATATTTCTCTATTGGCGAATGATATTAACATCTTTCCACGTGCTTATTGGCCATCTGTAGATCTTCAGTGAAATGTCTGTTCATTTTTTTGCCCATTTTATAATTGATTTTTTTCACTGTTGAGTTTTAAGATTTTTATATATGTATATTTTTAGATACTAGTTCTCTGTCAGATATATGCTTTGCAAATATTTTCTCCCAATTATAGTTTGTTTTTTAACCCTTTTTATAGGGTCTCTCACAGAACAAAAGTCTTACATTTTGATGAGGTCAAATTTATCAATTTTTCCTTGTGGGTCATGCTTTTGGTGTCAAGTAAAAAACTCTTTGCCTAGTTCTAGATCCTAAACATTTTCTCCTGTTTTTTTTTTTCCTGTAAGTTTTATAGCTTTACATTCTACATGTAAGCCCATGATCCATTTTGAGTCAATGTAAGAGTTATGTATATGCATTTGAGTTAATGAAATATGTCTTAAGGCCAGTCAAATGGTTTCCTCTTCTAAGATGAAAAAGCTCCAGGGCATCAACTTGCCACAAGTGGTTGGCTCGTGTCCTCAGAGGATGGTGCTGTACTGGGGGCTGAGCATTAGCTTCTGTTCCTGGTAGGTTGGTCGTTTGTGGAGGCAGCAGCTAGACTAGCCTTTGTAACTTGGAGTCTGCACAGAGTTAGCCAGTGACAGAAAGTATCTGAGATCAACTAGCTGAGACATTCTATTTGGGTTTAGTGGCAGTTGCTTTCTGGTGGCCATTAATATGTGGCAAAATACTTCATACTTCATGCCTACTTCCATAGATCTATCACATGCCTCTCCCTCAGACCTCCCTGGCTCTTATCTCCTAAGCTTTGTCCTTCCCAGGTCCCTGGTCAATACAGCCAGGCTACTCACCACCATCTGTATATTCTTTACCTTAAACTATTTCTCTTTTCTTACAAGAGAGCTACAGGTGCATGAAAGCTCTATTATGAAGGTTTCTCCTCACCACTGTTTTTCAGGGCTGCCCCTGGATAGGCTGTAATGCAGCACCAGTCCACTTGTGGCTTGTCCCATCTGTGACCCAATCTCAGCTTCTTCCTCTTCTATCAGCTGATTGGAAGAGCCCTACCACATGGTCACAAGTATGAGCTGAGGGAAATGTGGTAGTTGACATGCGAGTCTGGAAGCTACATAGCCTTTCCAACCTTGCCTCAAAGTCAATACAGCATCACCACCTTGTTCAGTTGGTAGGAAAAGTCACAAACTTTCCCTGATTAAAGGTAAAAAAGAAATCAGACTCTACTTCTTGATGTGGGAATAGCAAGTCACACTTTAGAAGAGTATGTGGTATAGGAGATATTGGGTCATCTTTGGAAGGTACAATCTGCCACAACAAGGTCTCTCTACTCAGGCTGGTAAGAACTTGAATAATTCCCAGTCACGAATGAGCCCTAGGAATTTTTCAGCTCATAGTTCCCAGGAATTAGCCTTTCTGCAGCAGTTTTTTTTCTTTTTGGTCTGGTCTTGTGAAATGTCACCCTGTGCATGCACAGACTGGTGTTCATTCAAAGACTCAACTCCTTATACAGAGCTCTTTCTCCATATAGCTCCTTCCTTTTGGGCATTTATCTACAAATTTTTAGCTGACTCGGCTTCCACAAACTCTAATTTGCCTCCTCAGTTCAGCAAGACCACTGGGCTCTGTTAGGGTTTTCCAAAGCAATTCGTAAAATTGCATTGGTGCTGTAATGGAGGCTGAGGAATCCAAAAGTTTCCTCCACAATTGAGGGTTCATCTCATTTGTTTCCCTTCCTTCACGGATCACAGTCCTGTCTTGACTCTTGTCCAATGTCTAAAAATGGTTGTTTCATATCTTTGAGCCAGTTTTTCAGTTGGTTATGGTGAGAGAGTAAGTCCCATTTTTTCATAGGTGAAAGCAGAGCCTGAATATATTCTGAAGATAAAGTCAACAGCATTTGATTATGAGTTGGATACAGGTTGTGAGAAAAAAAGAGATGTCAAGGATGACTTCAAGTTTTTGGCCTGAAACTAGAAGGGTGGCATTGCTGTTACCTGAGGTTAGATCAGAATAGGGTGTGTGTGTGTGTATGTGTGTGTGTGTGTGTGTGTGTGTGTGTGGTGGGGGGAGGGGTAAAATTAGAAGTTCAGTTAAACATCCAGGTGGGGATGTCAACTTTTCAACTGGATATAGGAGTCAGGCGTTCAGGTTGGAGATCAGGCTAGAAATATACAATTGGGAACTGTCTCTGTATAGATGGCATGAGAAGCCATGAGTCTGAATGAGATCACCCAGGAAGAGAGTGGGTGGAAAACAGAAGTCCAAGGACTGAGTCCTGGGACACTCCAATATTAAATATTTGGGGAGATGAAGAGGAACCCTGGAGTTGTTTGTGCTAACTCTGCCTCTCCCCCATCCCCATGATTCTCTCTTACTCCCACAACTATGCCCCGTCCTGTCTTGCTGATTTTCTGGCTCTGACTTCTGCTGACCTGTTTTATCCTGTGGCCCTCCCAGCCTGGGCCTGACAGATCAGTTCCAGGATTGGTATTGGGCCTTAGAAACTGCTCTAGCCAATCCATGTCCTCAGAGTACTCTGGAGTCATTTGAAATCCATCTGGCTCCATCAGGACTGATTCCTGCCAAAGTATAGAGTAGGAATAAGGCGAATGCCATGACTTCCACAGTGAGCAGTGGTGTGGCCAAACCCTCTTATCATCTGTGATAGCAACTCCCATATTGAGAGCTCAGAAGAACAGGGAAGTAGCATTCATATAATCCTTGACAAAGCCAGTTTCTTCTATCAAAGATTCTGTCCTGCACAGTATTACTGTGTGGGAAACTTGGTTGTTGTACTCTGCCTTTGGCCTCAAAACACTAAGTGCATATTTCCAAAATATCTTCAATTTCCCCATAGCAATTTATTATTGACTGGAGAGTGGTAATCAATATTAACATTATTCATCTAGTCACACATAAAAAGGACTAGATAAGGAATTTTATCATAGCACTATCTATAAAAGTAAAATATTAGAAATGACCTACTACATGCCTAAGAGTAGATGAAATAAATAAGTTATAGTATGTACAACAATGGTAAGCACTCAGTAAAATAATTTTGCAGATATGGGAAGATGTTTACAATATATATTGCTGATATAAATATTTTAACAAGGCAGTACAGTGTGGTGTTTAAAAGCACTCTCGAATAAACAGACTTAAGAGAACTCCGTACCTTGAACTCTAACAACTAATGGCTAGGTAGAGAAGGATGAGCCTGCAAAAGAGACTTAGCAAGATCAGGGTCAAAGATCAGGTCAAAGATATATGAAAAGTATTGTGTCATAGAAGGCAGGGGAAGATATTTTTTTAAGAAAGAAGGAATGGTCATTCAACCATTCGATAGAGTCCAATGCTGAAGAGGCAAGATGAGGACCGAAACATGACCATTATATTGACCATGGATATCACTAATGACCACTGCAAGAGCTGTTTTAGCAGATTAACGAGAGCAAAAGCCAGACTGGAGTGGGTTGAAAGGTAGATGGGAGGTGAGAAAGTGGAACTACTGTGAGGAATTAGATTGTGTAAAGAATGAGAGACAGAAGGCCACAGATAGAGGATGTATGTTCAGGGATCCTTTATTTTTTATAAAGTTTATTCATTTATTATTTCTGAGAGAGCACAAGTGGGGGAGGGGAAGAGGGAGAGGGAGACACAGAATCTGAAGAAGGGCTCCAGGCTCTGAGCTGTCAGCACAGAGCCTGGCACGGGGCTTGAACTCACGAACCGTGAGATCATGACCTGAGCTAAAGTCGGATGCTTAACCAACTGAGTCACCCAGGCACCCCAGGGATTCTTTTTTTATTGAGAGAGATATGAGTTTGTTTGGATCCAGTAAAGAGAGAAAGACTAGATACACAAGAGTAAGACCGGATAAATTACAGATGAGATTCATGAAAACGTGGGTGAGGATGGGCTATAAAACACAAGTGGTGGAATTGTTCTTGGTTAGTTAGTAGGAAGAAACACTTTTCAATTGTAAAAAGAAGCATGAAGGAAGGGTAAACGTGTGGGTAGCTTTAAACATTTGGCAATACAAAGGAAGGACTCAACAATGAGGGTTTGTGTAGAGGGCGTCAGAAGGGTCAGGGGAGTGGGAAAGGTTTGAAACAGTTGTCCATAGTAGGAGTGTGAGCTGACCAGAGACAAGTAGTAAACTTTCAATCATGCTTTGTCCCATTTGGGGGTGGCGATCCTGAATTGTAGTGGAACCCATCTCTCTGGCAGTCAGACTTTCTTCAGTAGTATTTGGTTTCTTGGGTGCAGGCAAGAAGGAAGCAGATAGAAAGGTTCACCTGTTGTTGGGATTTGGCCATACAGGAGATGAAAATTTCTGCCACTTGCTTCTGAGCCTAGGTGGCCTTTGCCCAGCTCTTCTGTGGAAACATAGCCAGAGGGAAATGGGAAGAAGGTTCCTCTGTCCCCACTAAATGAGTATCCCTAAAGTCCACCTTCCAAACTTCCTGTCCCTGGGAGAGCGGGTCTTTTGTTAGCCTGACAGATTCCCCCATGTAGAGCTCAGCCTTCCATATATGCTCTTTGCTGTTTCTGTAGGCTTGTCAGGAACAATCCCTTTCAGTTTTCAGAAAGGTCTTTTTATAAGTGCTGCTTCTTGATCCATACTGTGCTTGTGAGTGCATGGGAGGGACAGGGCTTGACTCCCTGAGGAAGGTCACTGTTAAGCTCCAGTGAGAGGACAAACAGCCTTCTTTAATACCCTACTCACTCAATACTCTATTGCCAGTACTGCCTGTCAGAAGCAACGGGGCTTCTCTTTCCTCTGGCCCTTGGCTTCTGTGGAAAGCAAAATAGAATGGAGATACTGATTTTCTTCAGCTCTAAGCTTTTAACCCAAGGAGGAGAAAACATGGAAGCCAAGTTATAATTTGTGCATGTGTGACATTCCTAACCTGGTCGCTGGGCCAGAGTTGGCACTGGGAAGGGAAGGGCTGGTGGGATGGAAGGAGTGGAAGAATCAGGTTCCAGCTCCTGCACAGGACTCAGCTGTAACTTCTACTGCATAGAGGAGAGAGGCGAAAGGGTACACACAGGGTGAGCCATTATTGGTTCTGCTGAATTGTAGACAATGTTTCCCAGGCAGACTGGCTTTGGGAACAAGCTGGCCTTGGGAAGACAGTCACACTCCCGCCCCTCCCTTCCCCCGACATACATGCTCCAACTAGAAAAAGGCCAATGTGTCTTTCCTATGTGTCTTTGCTCCCTCTAGACAGATGAACCTCATTTAAATGATAAGGTACTGGCCAGCTGACAAGGACTCGCATATCACTTGCCATCTCTGGGCCTGTTGCTTCATCTACAACCTGACAGTTGAATGGGATGATTTCTAAGGCTTCCTCTGATTGTAAGTCTGGTATAGTCTGGGTATAAATCTGACGGAACTGGAATGATACCAGATTTTAATTGTTTTATGGGAACTGGATCCTGAGGTCTTAACACACATTGGATGATATACACAGAGTCCCAGCACTGGTTCCAGAGGAGGGGGTCAGAGGAGAGAGAGAATAATTTAGGATGGCTCCACTCTGAAGAAAGTGTTGAACCTCCATGGCTCTGACTGCACTTTTTAGGCCTCAGTTTCCTCAACTACAAACTCAAACTCTAAGCCTAGAAGATCTTTAAGATGTAGTTCTGATTTTCTTGTTGCATGTCTCTCTCCTCAGGTAATTTTGAGCCTCAGTGGATAAATACAGTGTATTTATTGAACTATTTGCTTGGCGTTTGTGCAGTGCTATAGTGGAACATGATCCCTATCTCAAGGAGCTCACAATGTATTTTTAAAAATACTAAGCCACACACACAGGAAAGTATAGTATAACATGCAGTATTATCCATGGCCAAATGAATAATACAGACACCACAGGATGGCTCTCTCTGGGCAAGCTGCAGGCTGGAGGAGCCACAGTTACAGCTTGCTTCCCCGTGGCCTTCTGCTACTTCAGCTCTCACAAGGGGCTTTGTGGGGGTCAGACTGCTGGGTTCAGTTCTGGTTTCGCCATTTGCAAACTTTGGGGAAGTTATTCAACCTTTGTAAACTGTGAGGTTAGTTTTCTGACCTTTAAGAGGGGGCTGATAAAAGTACCCCCTTGCTATGTTGTTGTAAAGATTACGTGAAATTTCAATAACAGGGTATAGAGAGAATGTACCTCAACATAAGAAAGGCCATATATGACAAGCACATAGCTAATATACTCAACAGTAAAAAGCAGAAAGCTTTTCCATTAAGATTAGGAACAAGACAAGGATGCTCACTCTCAGTACTGTAATTTAACACAGTGTTAGAAGTCCTAGCCAGAGCAATTAGGCAAGAAAAGAAATAAGACACCTGAATCAGTACAAAAGAAGTAAAACTGTCTCTATTTGCAGATGACATGATATTATATAGAGACCCCCCCCAAGACTCCACTAAACAACTGTAAGAACTAATAAACAAATTCAATAAAGATCAATATACAAAAATCAGTTATGTTTCTATGCACTAATAATGATCAGAGGGAAATTAAGAAAACCACTCCATTTACAATTACATCAAAAGAATAAAATACCTAAGAATAAATTTAACCAAGGAGGTGAATAATCCATATGCTGTAAACTATAAGTGATGAAAGATATCAAAGAAATAAATAAATGGACAGATAGTTCATATTCATGGATTAGAAGAATTAATGTTAAAATGTCTGTACTACCCAAGGCAATCTACAGATTCAATGCAATCCCTATCAAAATTCCAATGGAATTTTTCACAGAAATAGAACAATCCTAGAATTTATATGGAACCACAGAAGACCCCAAAGAGCCAAAGAAATGTTGTGAAAGAAGAACAAAGCAGGAAGCATCACACTTCCTGATTTAAAACTGTATTACAAAGCTATAGTAATCAAAAACACTATGGTACTGGCATAAAAACAGACACATAGATCAATGGGAATAGAATAGAGAGTCCAGAGATAAACCCATGCATATATGGTCAATTACAGTTCAACAAAGGAGCCAAGGATATATAATGGGGAGGACAGTCTCTTCAATAAAGAGTGCTAGGAAAACTAGGCAGCCACATGCAAAAGAATGAAACTAGACTCCTGTTTTACACCATATACAAACATCAACTCAAATAGATGAGAGACTTAAACATGAGACCTGAAACCATAAGATTCCTAGAAGAAAGCATAGAGGGTTAAATTTTTTGACATTGGTCTGGTAATGATGTTTTTAATTTGACACCAAAAGCAAAGACAACAAAAGCAAAAATAAACAAGTGAGACTACATCAAACTAAGAAGCTTCTGAAGAGCAAAGGAAACCATTAACAAAAGGAAAAGGCAACCTACTGAACAGGAGAAAATATTTGTATATCATATATCTGATAAGGGGTAATATACAAAATATATAAAGAACTCACACACAACTCAATAGCAAAAACAAAACAAAACACCCCAAACAATTCAATTAAAAAATGGGCGGAGGAACTGAATAGACATTTCCCCAAAGATATACAGATAGCCAATAAATACATGAAAAAAGTACTCAGCATCACTAACTATCAGAGAAATACAAATCAAAACCACAATTAAGATAGCACCTCATGCCGGTTACTGTTAGAAAGACTATCATCAAAAAGATAAGACATAACAAGTACTGAAGAGGATGTAGGGAAAAGGGAACCCTTGTACACTGTTGGTGGGAATATAAATTGTTGTAGTCAGTATGGAAAACAATATGGAGGCTCCTCAAAAAATTTAAAAATAGAACTCCCATTTGATGCAACAATCCCACTGCTGATTATTTTTCCAAAAGAAAGGAAAACAGGATCTTGAAGCATTATCTGCACTCCGATGCTCATTGTAGCATTATTCACAATAGTCAAGGTATGGAAACAAGTGTCCATCAATAGATGAATGAATAAAGAAGATATACTCAGCCATAAGGAAAAAGGACGTCTTACAGCCTGGATGGACCTTGAGGGCTTGAGGGCATTTTGCTAAGGGAAGGCAGATAAAGACAAATACTGCATGTGGAATCTAAAAACTAAAAAAAGAAAAAAAAGAAGTCAAACTTGTAGAAAGAGTAGAAAGCAGTTGCCAGAGGTCTGGGTCAGAAAAGTTCCCCTAGTATGATAATCTCTACCTGATGCAGTGATGTCCAAGCCTGTCACAGAGAGACAGATGGCAGTGATGGAGAAGGAGCCCATACCTGTGGCCATCCATGGTTTGGTTCTTAGATTGGCACAAATCCAGAGGCAAGCAGGCAGGGGGTGGGTCAACTGAAAGAGGCAGAGCCCCCATTGGGCTCTAATCCCTGCTGTGCTGCAGAGTTCTTGAGTTTACTGCAAACCACTCAAACCTGTTGGATACCAAGTCCTTTATTTCTTAGGAGTATTTAATATAAGAAAAGAAACTTGAATTCATAAGAAGAAATCCCAAGAAGTGAACAGGGTTTACTTTTTAAGAAAAGGGGGAGGTATAGGGGCGCCTGTGTGGCTCAGTCGGTTGAGTGCCTGACTTCGGCTCAGGTCATGATCTCACGGTTGTGAGTTCGAACTCTGCGTCGGGCTCTGTGCTGACAGCTCAGAGCCTGAAGCCTGTTTCGGATTCTGTGTCTCCCTCTCTCTCTGCCCCTCCTCCACTCACGCTTTGTCTCTGAAAAATGAATAAACTTAAAAAAATTTTTTTTAAAGAAAAGGGGGAGGTATAGAGGAAGTCAAGATACTAATGGGGATTCACCTAGAGTCCAGACTTGGGGGCCTTGAATGGATCTAAGGGAGGTTGGAGGGTTTTAGGCAACCAGATTTACAATAAAGAAGCCACAAGTATCTCTAGGGGAGTCTTTGGACATACCTGTTCAGCAGCAACTAACCCAAAGTCTTGTCCCAAGGGCTTTCAGGGCTAGTTAGTGCAAGTTGCTAGAGCCCTGTGCTCATGGGATCACAGGTTTGACCTCTATATATATGTAACTGTCCCCACATTAGACTGAGCCCTAGCCCTAGCTGGCAGTCACACATGTACATCACCAGAGACACACAGGGGACTGGCTGGGAGAGGACAGGTGGATTCCGCCTCCCCGCCCCACCCCCCCCACCCCTTTGGAATCTTGCTCAAAGAACACTCTGGCTCAAACTACACACCTTGATACCTCAGGTTTAGAGCTGGGTCATTGTCATTTTATGGTATTTAGAAGACCATGTGAGCAGGGAGAGAAGATTCACTTCTGAGGATTCACTTCTGAGGGTCTTCAAGCTGAGGCACTAGCCTAGTGGGTTGACCAATTGGAATGACTGGCAATTCTCCTTCAGGGAGTAAGTACTCAGAATTCTCTCTCTGGGGAAACCGCACAACTCTTCTTTCTTGAGGGCTGCCTGGGCATCTCAGCCAGACCTGCAGGGCTGGTCATCCAGACTCACAGTGAGAGCTGTAGCTGAGTGTCAGGCACATGGAACTGGAGGGCTGGGCCTGTGACGGCAGGTCCCAAAATAAGGTGCCAAGCCCTACTTCTCACTTTCCCCTTGCGCCCTGTGAGATGCTGGCACTGCCTTTGGAGCCATTACTCAGCAGCCTGAATGTACAGAAATAGGCCGAGTGCACTGACCCAGGAGGCCACGGTTCTTTCTTCTGGCAGGGTCCTGTCCTGGCGTGGTGGGCCCAGGCAGAGCTGCATGGCCTGGCCTCTGACTCTCACCTCCTGCCAGGCAGTAATCCTACCACAGGACGGGGCTTTACTTAACTGTTTCTAGGCCTTTGAACATGTGTCTCCTTGCCCCTGGACGGTACAGCGTGTTAACCGGTGAACACACTTCCTTACCTTCCCCACCTTTTCAACACACACTCTTTCCACCTTCTTGTCCTAAATGAACACCTGCCCTGCTTTGCCCTCTGGCCCTCTCCAGAGAGGGCAGTTTCTCTCCCTTCCCTGGTTTTCAAGGTCAGGAGAACAAACTGGCATTCTCCAAGTTCCCGTTGTTTCCCCAGACCATGCTCCCCCATCCCTCTTGGGCACAGCATCCCATCTTACTGGCCACCTTGTCCATCCAACCGTATCCTGATTTCCTGCACTCTTATCCTCCTCAGTGGCTTAATGCCTGCCTCACAGCTTTCTTGGCCACTGCATCCCTGTGAAGTGAGGGGGACCCTTCAGATACCCTGGGTTCACCATCATTTTGAAAAACTACACGACTAAATTCTGCCCAACCTATGAGTCACTGTGATGAACGTGATTTGGAGATGGGTACCAGAATGGCCCCCGTCATCTCAAATTCTCACAGCCCTACTTGGACCACAACCTAAGCGACTTTTTTTCTACCTGTCGAGGTATTTCTTCCTCCACCCTCCCCAGAATCTCCCACTTCCTCCATATCCAGCCTGGACCTACTGGCTGTCCCGGAGTGCTCATGGATCCCTTTCTTTATTCTTCCCTGGGTGCTTCCTTGCTGCTGCCTTCCCATCCTTGCTAATCCCCAGCTCAGCTTTCTTTGCCTCTGCTACCAGATTGCTGAGCTCTTTTGGAAACTGACCAGCTTCCTGTGTACCTGAGCCCTTGACAAACCATCCCATTAAGAGCATGTGTGTCTGATTCTCTTTCCCCACTGCGTGCTCTTCAAGGTAGGAATTTTGCCACCCCGGAAGTTATAAGAAGTTAAAACTTAGCACACATCTTGCACTTGTCTAGGCACTTGACACATACTGACTCATTCAACCCCTACCCAATAACAATGAGGACAATACTGTGAATACTTCTCTCACCTGGTGAGCAAATGGGGGCTCAGAAAGATGAAGTAAATTGCAGAAAGTCACAGAATTAGCAAGTAGCAGTCAAGATTAGGCAATCTGGGCGAGACATTATATCATGTCTCATCATAAGATGATCATTAACTCTGCACAAAGTCAGTTGACTTTCATCAGAGCTCCTGCTGCAGTTCAGCAATCTTTTAAGTCAACTTTTGTTCACTCCTAATTGGACATATGTGCATTTCAACTCTGACTATTATTTTTGGTCAATGTAGATCAGAGACCAAAGGCATCGCCGCAGAAGTCCCAGTGAATATCTAGAATCTCAGGGAATTCTATCTTCTCCTGCCTCATTTCTGATTGAATCAGTTCCCATATAGCTTCCCTCTAGACAACATCTACCATAGCCCTGGGTCATTCTAAGGGCTTAGAATCCCTGGCTGCATCCCTGGGCTGCAGTGTCCTGGTCTCCATTCTCTAGGGAGGGAAGACACTGTAATTCTCATAATGGTTATTTCCAGCCATTTCCATGTGAACTGGCTTTGGAGGCTGGGATTTAAATCCCTCCTTTACTACTCGTTATCTTCTATGGGCAAATTATTTAAATTTAGAGGTTTAGTTTCTTTCTCTGTAAAATGGAAATAATAATAATCCACTTAAAGGGTTGTATTTATTAAAGAGCCTAGCGTAGAGCCTGGCACAGATTAGGCACTCAAAGCATTTGTTCCTTTTCCTTCTTTTCCACACCCTCCTTTTGCCTAGCTATACGTTTACTCCATTTTTACCATCAGCCGATCTTTTCCTGATCATGACCTGCTCCCCAGCATCTATCCTTTCTCACTTTTCTCAGTCAGACTCCTTGGAGAGTAAACTACAATGACCATCTCCCCCTTTCTCCGTGATACTGCCACCTGGCTCCAGTAGTATCCTCTAAATTGCCAAATGCAGTTGACGTTATTTGTTCTTCATCTTGCCTGACTTTATTGAATTTTGTTTCCTGAAACGTTATCCTGACCATCTCTTCCTAAAATGACTCCTCCTCACTCACTTCTGTCACTTCTTTCTTTAATCACCCCCAAATGCTGGCTTTTCTTTATACTGATGGTTCTCCAAGTGTGATTCCCAGACCAGCAGCATCAGCACAGTCTGGGAACTTGTTAGAAATGCGTATTTTTCAGGTCCCACCTCAGATACCCTGAATCAAAAACTGGTGGGGTACTTGCTCGTTTGAGAGCTACCATGCTACACATTGTCTTTCTGGCTGATCTCTGTGAGCTCCCCTTGTAACTATTCTTTTCACACCAAAAATCCTTTCCACTCCAGACGGCTCTCCAGAGCTCCAATTGTATACATGCAACTACCGATGGGGCATCTCCAATGGCTGTCCATTAGGTGTCCCCAAGGAAAACAATCTTATAATCCTATCACCTCTGTATCTCCCTTCCCCAAATGATACCACTGTTACCCCATTGCCAGTGCCAGGATCCTGGGATTCATGATTCCTCTTTTACCCACTTAGGAAAACACTAGTTTGCCATTTCAAGAGTATCTCTCAAATCGGCAATATCCTTGTTATGCACCCCCATTACTTCACTTCAGGCCCACCCTCCTTACCGCTTAGATTACTAGTCTCCTTCTGACTGGGTGAACTGCCTGACGTCTGGTCCCTTTCCAATGGACCCTCCACATTGCTACCAGCATCATCTTTCTAAAAAAAAAAAAAATGGTTGTGCTTATCCCCTGCTTAGTCATTCAGTGGCTGTCCAGGGCCTTTGACATAAAGTTCAAACTCAGTATGGCGGCACTGTAGGGGTGTCTATGCCCTGAGCCCTGCTGGCCTCTGCAGCCTCATCTGCTGGTGTTTTATATGTTCCCTCTGCTCCAGCTCTAACAGGAAATGGAACTACTCAAGAGTTCCTCAGACAGGCCACTCTTCCTCACACCCTCAGACCACTATTTCCTTTGTGAGGAATGTCCCTCCTTCACTTACCATCTAGAAAATGTTTCTTCTCTAAGGCTCAGCTCGGTCAGCTTTGGTATGACACTTTCCCTGAATGCACAGGCTGTCTGATGTGCTCCCACAGGCCCCACATCTGTCTTCATCAGAGCCCTCATCACAGCGTGTTCAATATTCTCTTGTCTGCCCTAAGCACCGGGGAGCAGCTTGAAGATGGGCCTGTATGTCATCTTTGTTTAGTGCAAGGCTTGACACACAGTAGGTATTCAGAAATAGCTGCTTAATAAGGAAGACTGCCATTTTTTTTTAAAGGCATCTACATTTACTGCCTATTTCCTAACCACCCCCATTTTTTCATTCCCAGCCACATCTCATCCTTATTATGCTACTGAAAAAGCTCTTGAGAAGGCAAAGATGTGCTGGCCTTATTCAAGCTCTCATCTTCCTGACTTGTCTGCAGAGTGAATCACCTATTTCTCAAAACATTCTCTTCCTTGGGCTCCTGAACTGATGCTTTTTGAATTCTTGTTACTTTTTGGTCTTCACTTGTACTGGATCCTTCCTTCTTCGTGCTCCTTGCGACTGCTCTGCATCACAGCAAGTCTAGAGGTGGCTGCTGGTGGTGGTGGGATTCGTACAGTGATGTGCTGGTAACCTGGCTCCCTGGGGGCGGGGCGGGGGGGAAGCCCTGATTTGCAGCTTTTGTTTACTCCATGGTGCAAAGACTCTCACCAGGACCGATTTCCAGTTACCTACATTTTAATGACCAGCTCACAAAATTCCTGAGTATTTAATAATTGGCTCCGATGAGCCTAACGCTAGGTATGTAGAAATGAATTAGACCAATTTGACATTTAGGAGGATACAATCTGTAATTCTGAGACAAATGTGATAAGCACTACTGAGGGCATTAAAACAAGGCACCACGCATGAGGCTGAGTGGAAGGAAGGTTTATTTAGGAAAATCTGTGAATACCTCTTACAGGAAGGAGGGAGGGTTCAAACTGGATCTTAAAAATGGTACGTAGAGAAATGGCTAGTAGATCAGGAAGACTAGGGTACAAACAATGTGGGGTGCCAGAACGGATTCTGCCACTATCTAGTTTTGTGACCTTAGTCAAACTGGTTAACTTCCCCAGGCCAGTTTCTTCATTTGAAAGTAAGAATTTGATTTCCATGGCCCATTTCTGCCTTGATTTGATGACGAATCTTGGAAAGAGAAAGAAAATATGAGTGGGGAAGAAGGAAAAAAAAAAAAGAAATGTACTTAGTGTGAAACTTTTAGAAGGTCAAATGCTGCAGGACCTTCTCTTCTAACTCGTCCTGCTTGCTAGCTTCTGGCTCAGTCCCAATTATGGAAATCCCAACCCCATATCTGAGCAATTGTATGGTTTACTAAAGGATCAGTTCTTTTCTTTTAAACTGAATGAATATAGTGAATGCAAGTCAGGTTCATCCTTCTGCTTTGAGGGAACAGAGGATTCTCCTTTTTCCTTACAGAGTATTAAAAAGATCCCACAGACTTCCCTAGTAGCTTATTCTATTTGAATAATTGTTATTATCAAATCTATCTAGAATTTCTCTATCCCCACATCTTGCCTAATCTTCTCTATAGAACTATTTAATCTTCATTCCTTTTCAAAAGCCTTTAAAAACATGAATCATAAAACATCCAGAAATATGTGTATAACATAAATGCAAGACATAATTATAAAGCAAACACCCATGTGACCACCAAGCTGGGGAAGAGAGAACCTTGCCACATCCTAGGAAGTCCCCGTTACTTCCCAAGTATACAATCTTCCAGAGGGATCCACCGTCTTGATTTATTGTGATCATGATCCTTGTTTTGCCTTTTACCACCCATGTATGTACGCTTCCATACTAGTTCAGTATTGCATTTTTTGTTAACACTTGACATGAACAAAATCATATCACATGCATTTGCTTGTTTCTTCTGCTCACCGTTCTAACACTCATTCTTGCTGTGTGTAGCTAGTTTATTCTTTTTCATTTCATGGTTACATAGTGTTCTATCATGAGTATCCAAGTTTACCCATTCTACCCTGGCTGGTTATCTGGGTTGTTTCCAGGCTTTGGCCAGTGTAAACAATGACACTCTGACCATCTTTGTTTTCGTGCCCTGGGCATGTGAGCTTCCCTAGAGTACAGGGGTGAAATTGCTGGGTCGGAGGGTATGTATATCCTCATCTCCATTCTTCAGTCTCTCCCCTACATTTGTGAGCAAGCCTTTCTCTACTTTTCTTTTCTGAAGAATTTTGTTCAGAATTCTTCGCTCCTTTTTTCCAACCTTCAATCGTGTTAATCTTAGGTTCCTATTAACACACATTATCGGTACTGATGCTAGCTTCTAGTGCTGCGCATCACTCTCCTCTGGTAGTTAAGAATGGTTTCCTCTCCAAGAAGTAACATTTTTTCATTTATTACTCAAAGAGAAAATATATTTGGAACATTTTGAGAGTTCTTCTAAGTGTGTGCAAAATAGAAAGCGTGTATTTGATTAATAGAGGGCCAGGGACAAGTTTCTTTCTGTGAGGCATTATAGTATGGGAATTAAGACTGTGGGCTTCGAGTCAGACCAAATCCACAAAGTGCTGGCTATGTGTCCTTGGGCTGATTACTTAACCTCTTTGTACTTTAGTTTCTTTATCTGTCAAAATGTGGATAACAAATTATACCTACCTATAGGGCAATTGTGTGTATTACATGAAACAATCTATATAAATTTGGTCAAAAGAGGTTTATAAACTTGGTCTTTAAGGAGAAAGACAGCCTTTCAAAATGTAGTGAGGTAGTGAGGAGATATTCTATGAGTTTGTCTCCAGTGTTTATACTGAGCCTAAATACTTTTCTCACTCCTTGCTGGAGCAGCTGGCTAGGGTAGGCAAGTGGGATGCCGCCTGTGGCCACAGGACAGGGTGAAGTGAATTGGCCCATCTGGGAATCAAATACACAGCCCTGACTTTAAGCACTATTCAACAGAGTTCAGCGGGCAACATAACATGAAGAAGGAAAAAGTGAATGGGACTAGAAATACTGTCAAAGTAAACAGGAAGGCAAGAGGACACCAGAGGATAGCTCAAATTAACAAGCTGCTCTAAATGGCACCCTCTTGTGAAACTTGTTGTACAAGAGAGTTGGCTGCAACAGAAACCATTCCTAATTGTCAAAAAACCACATTCTAATTTTCCTTATCCTCTAAACTCTCCATATAGGATTCCAGACTTTGTTGCTTGTATCTCTTGCTTTTAGGACCTAGTTTTCCAAAGCCAGAAACTTAATTACAGGTTCAACACTTCAAGGCCAATACCTAATCGCCTCATTAGGGAGCTGAGAAATGTTTAGCATTGCCATCCTCTCCTTACCCCTACCCTGAAGTTATTAACGTTCGCTTCGACTTGTCTGTTAAGTCAACCCTTGTAAAGACAGTGATTTTTGGACTCTGAGTCTCTTACTTCCACATAAAGTTATCTAAATTCAATAAGGCTTTTGAGGAAGCGGCATTTCCAACTCGACATCAACTGGTGGGCCAAACAACGACCCATTACAGAGGCAACAGTGCCTTACTGGATTTTAGTTTTAATTATTTCAGTTCCTGTATCATCACTATTTCACCGTTATGCTTAATAAGCCATATTATGCTTCTTATTAAATAATTCTTGGAATATTGTGAGTGCACTGTAGGTTATAGAAAAAAGGTAGAAAAGAAATTGAAAAGGGGAAGAGTGGTTTGGAATGATTATTGAATGATGTGTTATGACAATATTTGCTAACTACAGGTCAACATAGCAAGGCCAGATAATTTATTTATAGTTTGTTGTTTCAGTAACATATATTGTCTGGTAGTATATTGTTAGGGGAAGGGCTGATTTGTACAATTACGGTACTTTTACACTATGACTTTAAAAGTGAGTAGGCTGGGGCGCCCAGGGTGGCTGACTTTGGCTCAGGTCATGATCTCGCGGTTCATGAGTTCAAGCCCCACCACTGGGCTCTGCACTGACAGCTTAGAGCCTGCAGCCTGCTTTGGATTCTGTGTCTCCCTCTCTGCTCCTCTCCCTCTTGCGCTCTCTCTCAAAAACAAACATTAAGAAAGATTAAAAGGCTGATAACAGGGAAAAAAAAGTAGCCCTTATCATCTTCATTTGAATTGATAATTTTGGCACCAACCCATGAAGGGGGCTGAGCATGGTGGGATCATCTGTTTGCAGAGGTGCAGATACCAGCTAATAAAAGAATGCCCCATTCTAGAACTACAAGTTCCCATTTGGAAACCAGAGTCTTGAACAGCGGCAGCAGCAGTGGCAGTGGCAGCATAATTTGGTGCTCAGATGCCAAGAGAAACCCCAATGTTGAGTCTGAAACCTTCACAACTGGTATTTTGGCACTGGTGTGACACTGGCAACAGGTATCACTGGCACCAAACAGAAGCCCACGGAAGAATCTCATTAAGTGAGAAAAAAGAATCTAGAGTCTACACATTACTCCTCAGTCAAATGTTTGAATCTTGCATCCAACTAAGACAGCCACACGGCCTGCTTTGAGCTTCATCTCTTATTTGCCTTCCCACTGGCCAGGGAACACAACAGCCTAACAAGTGATCAAGAGTCGGCATTAATGGTGAGCCAGCTGTGGCTTCCTCCCTAGGGGTGAACACGTGTTAAACAGTATCGTGAGCTGGGGGCAGCAGTCAGGAAATGGGAGGATGGGCTCTGTGTGAGCAAATGCATGGCTTGCTTAGGAGTGCAGGATACAGATTTGCAAATTATACCTCTTTGAACATTGGCTGAGGCCACATATGAAATAACCTCTGTAATTTTCATGTGTACCTGGTGGGAAAGATTCATGAATATCAAACACCTGTGAAACTGGAGGGTTTTGTCCTCCCACCCAGAGGTCTATTTGCTCCTTTTGAAAAGTGTCAGGACTAGAAGACCGAAGCAACACTAACAACAACAAAAAAGCTTCCCAAGTGATTCTTATTTAGTTCCCATACCTTTGAGGACCATGGCTCTAGTGGAACGGGAATGGACAGGAATGATTTAGAAACAAAAAGTTAAACCTTTATGCCCATTTATTCAATAAGGATAGAATCTTGCTCTCTCTACTTTGAGAATAATAGCTAACAGTAATTGTTCAATAAATGTTAGCTATTATGTGCCAGGCACTGTCCCAAGAGCTATACCTATAATAACCGCACAATCCCATTTTACAAATGAGAAAAACCGCTTCACAGAGAGGTTAAGGAACTTGCCCAACATCACACAGCTAGGGCTTGGATTCAAAGCTAGGCAGTTTGGCTACAGAGAATATGTTTTTAACCATCATTCGTAATATTGTAAAGAATATAATAGAACCATGCATGAGAAAAGCATTTTACTTTGAAAAGTTAAGGTGCTCCAAGAAGCTGCTGAATGAACTTCCTGGAGGGAACAGTCTATGTGGCTTCCAGACAGCACTTGCTACATTTACAGCTGCTCACAAACAACTTCACTCAAAGGACTTGAAAATCTGATCTTTGCCTGTTTCTCTCAAATGCTGACTTTAGTCTACCGAAGTGCCACAGGTAAAGTGACTCCTTTGACAACCGAAAATAAAGAGAAGAACTCTGCAGACCAGGTGCCTCACACGGGGCTTGGCACCCAGGTGATGAATAAAATGTTGACTGAATTGAAAGCCTTCCAGTCAAAGGCACTTTGAAATGTGCTATTCATAGTCCACAAAATGGCTTGAATACAAATTATTTAGAATGTCAAAACAGGAAGGGGCATGTGGCAAGTTAAGGAAATTAAAGAGAAATGAAGTATAAATGGAATACTAAACCTTTGAAATTCAAAATAAAGAACCTGGTTATATATCCTTGAAATCCTCTTTCTTGGCTTAGCCAGGAAATGGGAGGGGTAAGCTCTGGGGATGGAATAAGCCTATTCTTTAATAATATAATACTTCTTATTTGTGTTCTATATACTTGCTGTAAGCATACTGATCTGAACAAGCTGCTTAATATGCTCAGGTGATTTTTTTTAAAAGGCTGACTTTACCCCACCACATTCCCTAACGACCCTTGCACTTTTTAACAAGCATTTAAACATAGCTCAGAAATAAAAAAGGCTTTTCTGCCACTTTAGACAACAAAATGGGTTCCTTAGAACAATGCTGAGCTTGTATTCCTAGCACTAGATCTAACGAAGCATTAGACTCACATCATGTCCAGCAAGATGTTGTGTTTGGCCTCCCCATAACTTTTATCCAGTATCTAAAGAGCTAATAATGCATAAAGCAGGGTTTTCCATAATTCCCAAGAATTTAATGAGTGATGGTTAGTTAGTTCACAATGTGGCATGATCCAAACCTAGGCAGCCAAAGAACCTCCTATGGAGACCTGTTGAGAAGTAGGGAGAGCTGATGAGCAAGAGCTCACTGGACCCATATTCAGCCCTTGAATTGCCATGTGGAGGACAATAACTCCGTTTCCCCAACATGACATTCTCCTCTAATCTCTCTTCTGATGCACAGCTGTAAAATGCTGCGCATGCTACCTAGTTGTGAACTCATTCTATGAGGCTACTCAGCCTTTGCTTTATGAGCAGTGTGAAGGGAAGTCCAGGAAAAACAGATCTGAGAGTAGCAGTTTATCTGCTAGGATAGGCTCTCAAAAAGCACATGCTGAACTGATATATGACCGTACAAGATCATGACCATAGGCTGATTTCAAGCTGGGGACTAAACAACACACACACACACACACACACACACACACACACTAAAAAGTTATCTCCAGGCATCTATATTGCCCAGCTGAGGTTTTAAAAAATGCCTCCTATACTGGGTTTCCCGAAAGTCTTAGTGAAGTTTTAAGCTTTTAGGGCTAGAGATGGGGTAGTGAGCTGAACTCACCCTCTGCCAGTCCAACAGGGATAGCTACAGATGGTTTTGATTTATCATCAGTTAAATGTGCAGCCCAGATTAAAGGAAACATTTTAAAGGACTAATTAGTCAACCCTCACAAAAGTAAATTAAGGGCCTGTGATGAAACAGCCAAAGGAAACTCTAATACAGCACTGTAGCAATAATGCTTGGAGTGTATTCAAATGGAAAAGCTTGGACTGGAAATACTTGTTTAGAAAAAGAACTACATCACTCCACCCTACTTCATCAAGTAATTCAAGCCATCTTAAGCGCTCAAGGTCTGACCAAGCAAGACAATATTTATTAAAACTTCTTTCAGCTTGAACTAGATCATATCCTTGGGAATAAACAAATTTTATTCAATGAACAAGTAGAAGGGATTCTTGATTACTACTATAGTTCTTTTGTGTAGACTGCTTCTAGGTTAATGCAAAAAGCTCAGAAAAGGATATCAGATAAGGTAAAAAGCTTTATTATTCAGGATCAGCTCAAAGTCTGACACTGACAGAGGCAGGGATAATTATTATCTCATTACATTTGACCTTTGGCACCCATTTGAAGTACTAGTTTTACAAGTGGGACGTGTTACAGCCAGTAGACTCTCAGCACAGTTCCTGCCAGCCACATTTACCCCAATTTCACTCAGCAGAGCTGTTAGATGTTCAAGGATACAAAGAATGTAATTATCTAGTTATCCTTTTTCCCCTCCACTTGGCGTTCAAAGCAAGAGACAGATACCATTATTAGTAGATATGGTCATAAGCAACACCTTCCCATAGCCTAACATTCAAAAATCAAACACCAATTATAAGTAAAATTCCTAAATACTCAGTTAATGCTATGGAGTGCTTTGTTTCAAAAACAGCAATTCTGTGGCTTCCCTTTACTTATTTTTCTCCTTGGAGAAAACCACGCGTAATCAACATATGTAGTGCAGGTTGTTACAAGCTTGACTTATAGGAAGCAAAGGAATTAAAAAGTTGTCATTAAGAACAGATTTTTAAATTATGACAAAAATATGAATAAACTCTACACATTTCTCAGGGTTATGGATAAAATGAATCAAGTTTCATGATTGTTAGGGGAGTCCCTTCTAAGGATGTAGCACATAGAAAGTACATGGAACTTGTTTCTATGAGCTTATAAAGGGGACAAATATAAAACAACAGTTCAATTCAAGATGATCGACATGTAACTGTTGGTTAAAGGAGAAGATGCTCAAGATATTCTGTACACTATTAACTTAGAGTCAGTCTAAACATCTTCTACATTAAATATCTAGAGAAATTTCCATGACTTTTCAGCTCAGGGCTATTCTAGCGGGTCACTGTTTTTTGTTTTTTTCATATATATACATGAAGAAAATCCAAAAAATCAAGTTAAAAAGCCAAGAGTTGTTTTTTAGGTTCTGGGTTTTCAGTTCAGACCTATCTTCTTTTATAAAAGTATCAATCAGAGATGATTACTTTTTCTTAAAATCTGATGACTTATATTTTGAAAAACTTGCAGCCCCTAGAGAACTGAAGATGATTTCACACCCCAGCTTCCATGCAGGACTATTGATTTTATAAGTATCTTTGTCTAGTAAGTGGCAAAACCATAACCTCTTATAGAACATGATGTTGGGTTGCTACATAGTAAATTGCTTAGTAAAAAATATAAGGGTCATAGTCTCATATGGGAGATATATTTGGGGGAAAAAGGCCAGGTAAAGGTTTCTAGTGTTGTTCTCCTAGTTTCTCCAAAGCGTCGACATTTATCACTGCTCTGAAAATAAAGATGATTTTAACTTAAGAAGACTGTATTTTAACACTGAATCAATATAAATGTACTTATCTGAACATCACATTTTTACACATACTAAAAACAAAACAAAACAAAAAAGCCAAAAGTGTAGTGAAAAGATTATATAAATTTTAAATGAAATTATATTTGTTTGAGGCAGCACAGATCCAGGGGTCCCCAGCAGAAGACTTCTTCAGCACTTGGCCTTCACAGACAGGCCTCCTGCTGTGACCAACAGATATTTTCCACTGTGTACCCACAGTCTCAGAGTAACAAGAGACAAGTCTTACTTTTTGCCTCTATGAGCTGGGATGTCATTATTGTAGAGAAGAGGCATAATTTAAAAAGTGAAGACTACTCATTCAAAATGTTACAGAGTGACAAACTTACTTTATGGAATTTAAACACAGCATTCACCCCAAGGAAGCTGCATATAAGCTTAGAACCAGAGTAGGTAAGCTTCAGAGTTGAAACGATTTTTCTCTGAAAATGAAAGAATGGTAGCTTTCTTAAAGATCAGAGTTACTGAATCACTCTGTTGTATTTTTTGTCTTGTTTTAAGGGGCCAAAGTTCAGTTAACTCACTCAGATTAGAATCTATAATTCTGTTGACTGTTCGGGACTACAGTAGTCATCTTGAGATTTTCTATGGAAGTATGTACAGATTTTCCTCATGGAGCTGGGAGTAATAGTGACCTAGAAAAAGAAAGTTTAGATTTCAGAGATTTTCTAAGATAAAGTTCAGCTGTTACTTCAGCAAGTTATCAGTAAAGGGTATTTTAAGTTGGGATGCCTAGAAATTTGATTATTTAGTCAGCCAGCTTTCAAGTTCCAAATACTTTGAGGGCAATGTCTCTTTTGGCTGATTTGTACTGAATTTAATAAAAATTTAATAGATGTATGTAAGAATGGAAGGCATAGATTTTTCATGTGAACTGAAAATATTTACTAGTTAACCTCCTGATAAGACCTAAAGGCTATAATAACCCTCCTCTTTGAAAGAAATGAGTAAATCACCCCCCCCCCCATTTACAAATGGGACAGGGATTCAAATGGCAGCTGCTACCCTTTTCTGAGGAAGTCTTATCATTATGCACATAAAGAAGAAAAACCTTCTAAAGAAACTTTAGCTTCAAAGATTGAAATTATAAAACCGGAAATATATGGGACTGGCACACTATTTTTAAAAGCCTTTATAATGTACATATTAGTGAAAACAATTTTTCACTGAAATTACTTTTCTGATAACACACAGCTGAGATCAGTTCTGGAAAAAAAGGATTTTGGTCAGGGGCAAAAAACAGATACAAAGATAATTTTAGGAGAAGAAAGAAAAGATTCCTGATACCTGTTTTCTTTCCCCATGTTCTGTAGCAAGATCTTGGTTGGATTCTGTGTTTTAAGTAATCTTTAAAATATTTCTAGTTTATTTTCCCTAAAATTATGGGACAGGCTTCAGGACAGTAGGATGGGGGATATGAACACTTATTAAACTAGAGCTGGCTTGAGGCTCTCCAGCTTTTAGATTGAATTTTAATCATTGTACCACCTTCTTAACACAGAGCAAGAACCACTATGAATCAGAGCAGAAACTTTGTGAACCTACCCCCCCCCCACTTGCAAACTGATTACCTGAAGCTTTCTAGTCCCTCTGACCTGTGCCCATACTCACTCAATGCTCATAGCTACTTCTCCCTCCACCATTTCAATAGGTCATTTGCTTTTTAAGGTTCACAAACCTATTTCTGCCAGCAATATGTGTTTTTGAAATTATTTAACTTCAATATTGTGTCAGTCAATGACAACAGTAGTCTTAAAAAGATAAGTGAAACTAACCTGAATGTTTAAAAAGTATAGATATAGATGAATTGCCAAAAATACTGGTGTGAGCAAGGTGACGGTAAAAAAATGGGGGGAAAATCATAAAAATCTGGAAGGATTCTGCATTTAAATTGCTTTAAGTATCTAAGTTTCACTGTATTTGAAATAATCATAAACCATAATGACCAAACTGGAAATCTATTCATGGATGTTGGTAACTTGCCCATGAATGTCAGTTTTATCTATAAAAAGGGGAGGGAACCTATAAAAAGTGGTTGCCAGGGGCTGGCTAATGGGGAAAAGAAAAAAAAACAAAAAACGCAGGGGTTAGGTGGGGAGGGAATAATGCCAAACAAAGAAGAGGGAAGATATTTTTGAATTGATATATTAGAGCATGATGAAGGCTTTGAGGAAACAGACACCAGGGCTGAGTGGTATGGACCTTCACGGAGGGGATTTTAATGGGAGTAAATCGGGTTGCTAGATAATGAAATACAGCAACACCTAGTTACATTTGAATTTCAAACAAATAACCTTTCAGTATAAAGAATTTTTAGTATAAATATGTCCCACGCAATATTTGTCCTGAATTTTTATGTGCTAAATCTGGCAACCCTAGGTATAAATAGATTTACTGAAAAAAAAAAAAAAAAAAAGAAAAAAAAAAAAATCCTGACTTCTGAGAAGGGATTTGTGCTTGACCTCCTCAAGTTAGAGAATCTATGTTCTCACTGGCTCCTTTCAAGTTAGGAAATGCATCTTCCCACCACTGCCGACTTACCGGGCCTGGAGAAGTCTTTCCACTCTGTCTCCTAGAATTGGGGGTCTGGGAGGATGGACTTCGGGGAGATGAATTCTCAGCCTTCCGTTTGGCCGCCATGGCCAATAACCAGTTTTTATTCTCCGGGGAGCTATTCTCTTTGCCTACCACCTCAGACCCTTCTCCACAAGATCCCAAAGGAAGAGGTAGTGTTCCGCAGCTTTCTGAAGCATAAGGACTGGCGGGAGAAGGAGGCTCTGAGATACTCATACTAGCTCCTTCAATCTTGCTTGGTTTGGGAGGACCTAGAGAGTCCTTACCAAGGTCTTCCTGGCTACCAGCAAGGCAGCACAGATCCAAATGAAGCTTTTCAACTGGGTCATCAAGCTCAGTCACACAGTTGCAACTCTTCACACACTTCTGTTTCACACTCTCCAGACAACTTGAGTCCAGCCTCCTCTTGACTCGATTTCTGGACTCAGAGCAAGCCACTGCTTGGGATGATTTTAGGCTCACAGGAATGAGGGCTTTTCTTGGAGAAGTGATCTTGGTTTCAGAAGCAGGTGGCGTGATGGGTGGTGAGGAGGATGGTGTTCGGGTCATCCAGTTTCTAATGGACATCTTGAAAGACGAGGGTGGCTTGGGAGAGATCGAGGACACAGAGCCTCTTCTGCTGATGGGAGACCGGGCTTTGGCAGGAGGGGTTTTAATAGAGAATGTGGGAGTATTTGAAGGAAGAGGGAGGTCTCCTGCACAGCTTGGAGCACAAGCTGCTGATGATGGGGAAGAAATAGATGGACTGCTCTTTACTCTGGGGGCTTTGGCAGGAGTGCTCTGGCTACTTGTCACTGTTACTGAAAAAGAACAGAGGGTCACAAAAATCAGAAGAGAAAGCCATAGAAAATCCCTGAGTTCTCACCAAGGAAAATTATAACTAACTTACTCATATAGGAATGGATTTCCCAGTGAGTCGATTACATAAATCACTTGATTCTTACCACACCCTTTCAGCATTTTCCTTCCCCTTTCCTAACTGCCAGCCTCCCAACCACTCTGTTGTAAAACATTTACTTGTAATAATCTAGAAAATATAGAAATATTAAAGGGAAAATTTTAAAGCATCCAGGTACACCACTTACAGCATTTTTTCTATACTTGTGCATGTGATATATACGTTATACACCTCAAATTTTTTCTATACAAAAGAGACCATAATGTATATACTATTCAGTAACCTGCTTCTTAGCATATAATGGACCTTCCCCACATTAATATAGATGTACATTATAATTTTTACTAGCTACCAAGTATTCTAAGGTAACAGCAAGACATTTAAGTTGTTAATGATATTTTATTTTCACAAGTAAAGTTGCCATTACAATTCCTGTATATGCTTTGGAGCAATGTGAGGGCAGGGGGGCACTGCACAGTGGTTCCCAAACATAAGTGCACTGGTCTAAAATTTGGCACGACCATTTACTACTGACTTGAACACAACCCTTTACCTCCTCTGCTTCTGCTTCAGTTTCCATATCTGTGAAATGGAGAGCTTTTAATGTCCACAGGAAATAATCCCATCAATTGCTTGTTAAAGTTATTAGGCCTTACTTGGCTTTCCACCTTAATTTATAGATGGCTACTTTCCGCAAGTCAAAGAATGCCAAAGAACATTTCCAAAACCAAATGCTTGCTCTCAGTAAAGCAAGTCAGTGGACAGAACTCTTCTCTATGTGTCTTGTCCCTTGTTTACAAGCAATGGCAAGCCCTTGAGGAAAATTCTTATAAACTTCATGCTTCTTCCCACTTTGGCCCCACCACAGACAACTCTGTATTTTCTTACTTTCCTTCTGAGCTTTCTAGATTTCTGAAATAGTGTTCCTGTCTCTAGTAACAAGGAAAGGCCATCAATTATTTCTAAGTCACAAACTCTTTGAATTATAACTCTGATATTTAATTCAGTTTAATTACATTTGAATTGCATTTATATGCAACTGAATTTAGGATGAGCTGACATAAGACAATCACTAGAATACAGATTCACAAGCACTAATTTCAGTCATTTAGTTACCCTGTATGTTCTACCCTGTGCTTTTTACTCATCAAGCAGTTTTGCCTTGAGACAGAGAAATTCTACAAACTGACTTTTGCCTAAACTTTCCCCATCAACTATACGTTCAGAAATGGCCAGGGGCGCCTGGGTGGCTCAGTCGGTTGAACGTCCGACTTCGCTCAGGTCACGATCTCACAGTCCGTGAGTTCGAGCCCTGCATCAGGCTCTGTGCTGACAGCTCAGAGCCTGGAGCCTGCTTCAGATTCTGTGTCTCCCTCTCTCTCTGGCCCTCCCCCCATTCATGCTCTGTCTCAAAAATAAATAAATGTTAAAAAAAAAAAAAAAAAAAAAAAAAAAAAAAAAGAAATGGCCAAAGTGATACTGCTCTTTCAATTAAGATCATTTTACTGGAAAATCCCATTCTGGAGTAACGTGCTCCAGAAGGAGAGTTAGTGACAGGGACTGTCCCTGAAGCATCTGGTGATAGCTCTCATACTCTAGAGCTTGATTAGTCATTATTTCAGGAGGACAGAAACTTTTCATTTGTGTCACTCTTCAGCACAGATCAACAGTCACTGCACAGTCCCTACAGTTATTAGTTCCACGAGAGTGGGCTGAAGGGTAGGGTTAAGGGAGAAAGTCCTAAAATAGCATGGGTCTTAGAACAGGCACATTCTAACACAGGATTAGGGGAGAAGGAAAAGCTGGGCCCTGGGCTAAGCAGGTATCTAAGTTTCTGATACCTGAGTAGCAGACATCTGAAGTGTTTACTAAGGGTCAGAGGGAGATCTGATGTGGTGGAAAGCTGGGCATTTCTCTTCCTTTAGGATGTTAAATGGAGGAAGAAGTGGACCATGGGGTTTCAAAGAGAAGATTTTATTAACTTTGAAGGTTAACAAAACTCTGCACCAAATTTCAATCTTTTTAAAAAAATAGTAATAAGATTATTAAGATAATAAAATTTCATGGTAAAAAAAATTCAGTTTCAAAGGGAAATTAAGCGAAAAGTAAAAAGCCCTCTTTTCAACCTCATTTTACTTGTGTGCATCCCACAATTTTCTAGATGCCTATTACCACACAAAGGTATATCAGATCTTAAAAACCCAACAATGGATTATTACACAAACACACACCACATACACACATTCTGAAATTTCTTCTTTTCTCTAAACAGTGTTTTTCCTCTATATCTCTATAAACTTAGACACACTGCATTCTTTTTAACAGTTACACAGTATGTCACTATATGGTCCCTCGATTTAAATATAACATGGCCGGTAGTACATCATCTACTGAACCCCCATTGACCCGAAGCACTGTGTGAGATCTGAGGACACGGTATCACAGACTGCATTACTGCCCTAAGGGCCTCCTGCAAGTCAGTTCTTTTGAGGAATTATAGAAAGCTTACTAATAATCAGTCACTTTGCAGCTTCTTTCTGTATAAGAGTTTGCCATTTGGCCTCAGCCTACCTTTCCAGTCATATCATGTACTGCTACTTTAGGATCCTGTTACAGGAGACTACTCACTGCTTCCTGAACAAGCTGTGCACTGTCACATCTCTGTCTTTGTTCATGTGGCTTTCTTGCCAAGTCTGCCCCTTCTTGGCCAGGTAAAACTTCTCCTCATGTTTCAGGCTCTGATGACAGCCGTTAACTTCATTGTGAAGATTTCACAAACTTCTTTCCTCCTCTCCCACAGGAAGTAGGCTCCTTTTGTTTATACAGCTAAGAGAAATGTTTACAATGTACTACAGGGCTTTTGTATCTGCCTCCTGCACTAGACCGTGAGCACCTAGAAGGCAGGTGATGATAATTTACTCATTTTTAGGTCTAGGGCCCCTGTAGTACCCAGCAAAGAATTATTAAACAATGTTTGTGAAATTTCATTACTGCTGAGAAGGATGACAGTGAGGTTCCATGCATCAAAAAACAGACTCTGTAAGCATTCTGCAGACTTGCAAGACTATGGCAAGCACATGAGATAGTACAGGTAAGGTTTCCTTCTCTTCAAGATAAGGACAATCATCTTTGTCACTCAATAATGCCTAGACCAGAGGTTCTCAATCCTGGCTGCATACCAGAATTACTTGGAGCTTTTTAAGAATACAGGTACTTGGCCACCACCCCAGACCTACTGAATAATCTCCGGGGACACACAAACTTTTAAAAAGCTCCACAACTGGTTAAGATGCACAGCCAGGGTTGAGAACCATTTGCCTTGACAGTACTGAGATCACTGGCTGAAACAGTGACACAATAGTAAGCGATAGAGCAGGTGCTGGCTGGGAAAAGTAGGGCAGAAGGAAAAGGCGCTGTGCCTCGGGTTTAAAGCCTTCTAGTTGGTGTGTTAAGAGGGCCAGAAGAGAAGATCCGAAGCCCAGGACAACAGTGAAGGATTGGGGTGGCAATTAGAAGCTTGGGAAAGCAGAGAACCATCATTTTCAAACTGGTAGTGTGATTAACAGCAGCCACTCTGCTGCTGGAAGCTGGATTACAGGGCTGAATAGCCAATGTGCCAACCTTTGGCATTCAAGTGGGGTTGATTTTCTTTAGTGCTCTTCAGAGTAACTCTAGCAGCACCCTGAATGGAGAAATCTTGGTTGGGTCTTAACTTGAACTACGCTTTCCTGTGTTGGGTTTTAAAGGAGGCAGTACTGGAGAGTGCTTCCAAGCATGCACTCTAAATGTTTATTTATTTTTTAAGAAATGGAGAGACAGAGTGTGGGTGAGGAAAGGGCAGAGAGAGAGAGGGAGATAAAGAATCTGAAGCAGGCTCCAGGCTCTGAGCTGTCAGCACTGACCAAGCACGCACTCTAAAACCAGACTGCAAGTGTTTGAAGTCTGGTTCTACTACAAACTTCACAGCTGTGCGGGATCTTAGACGAACCTAACTTCCTTGAGCTTTAGTTTCGGCTGTTTGGGAAACTAAGTAAGATAATCCAAGTGGGTCTTTAGATTGTCTATGCTCATACTCAATAATGGCTGAATGTGGTCGCTATTATTATAGTCCAAACTTGGTCAACATGTATAACTCTTTTTGTGACTTGGCTTCCAAAACCAAGAATAATTAATGATACACTAAAAATAATTAAAAGCAACTTCACTTTTCATTAATACTCTTAAAATGGTTACAGCAATTAACATAGAAATGCCACCTCTGGGAATCTATTTTAATGGGATGAGGGAACCCTAAATTCAGAAAAAAGTTTCACAGAATTTTGGAAACAAAATGTCCAACTACGAGAGAATAGCTAGATAAACTGTGGAACATTTACTCAGTGGACTATTTTAAATATTTTGCTAAAAAGATAACACAGAAAGTGCTTAGAACGTCATGTTCAGGGAAGACATCCCCAAGAAATCCAAATGTATTTACAGTATAAACATGATTCTATTAATAAGAATCTCTGTGGAAAAGGAGGAAAATCTCAAAAATAAGTTAAAATGTTAATTAAAATTATTTGTAAGTGGTAGAAACACTGATGGCTTTTTACTCACATGATTCTTCTCTTTTTTGTTTTCCCAAATTAGGGATAGATAAGTAAATATAAAGACAAGGCAGCTGATAGACATCTATGTTCACGGATCACAAAAGTTAACACACCTTTAAGATGGCAGTATTCCCCAAACTGAACTATAGATTTGATATAATGCCTATCAAAATCTCAGGGAACTATTTTGTAGAAATTGACAAGCTGGTTCTAGTATCTGTATAGAAATACAAGTGACCAAGAATAACCAAAATAATCTTGAAAAAGAAGAAAATTGGGGGACCCAGAGTTTCCAATTTCAAAAACTTGCTACAAAGCTATAGTAATCAAGACAATGTAGTATCAGCCTAAGGATAGACATATACATCAATGGAACAGCATGAGAATCTAGAAATAAATCCTTACATTTATGGTCAATTGATTTTTGGCAAGGGTATGAAAATAATTTAATGGAGTAAAGAATAGTCTCTGTTAAAAATGATACTGAGAAACCTGGATATCCATGTATAAAAGAATGAATTTAGATCCTTAACTTATATCGTACACAAAAATAAACACAAAATGGACCAGATGGCTTAAAACTAAAAATCTCTTTGTGACCTTGGGTTAAGAAATGGTTTCTTAGATACAACATCAAAAGCACAAATTGACAAAGGATAAAACAGGTAAGTTGGATTTCATCAGAATTAGAAAATTTTGTGTCAAAGGACATCATTAGGGAAGTAAAAAGACAACCTACAGAATAAGAGAATATTTGCAAATCGTTATATGACAAAGGGCTTATATCCAGAGTATATAAAGAACACTTACAACTCAACATTAAAAAGACAAATAGTCCAATTAAAATTTGGGCAAAAGATGTGCAGAGGCATTTCTCCAAAGAAAATATACAAATGGCAAATAATAAGCACAGGAAAAAATGCTCAATATTGTTAGCCATTAAGGAAATTCAAATCTAAACCACAATGGATACCACTTCACATTCACTAGGAGGGCTGTAATTAATTAGACAATAACAAGTGCTGATAAAGATATAGGGAAATTGGAACCCTCATTTTGGATAATGAAAATATTCCAGAATGAGATTGTGTTGATGACTGCCTAACTCAATATACTAAAGGCCACTGCACTGTATACTTTAAATGGGTGGACTTACGGTAGGTAAATACATCTTGACAAGTCTCTTAAAAAAAAAAAAAAAAAAAAAAAAAGAGCCTCAAGGGGGAAAAAAAGTTCAGGAAATAAAAAGTAACAGCAGTTTACTATCTAACTCCCTTCTGAATAGAAAAAAACCAAAGACAAAAAGCTAACTCCTGTTCAAACCAAAATTATGATCCTGTATTGGGAAGATAGGGGAATGCGGAGCATGCAGAGGCTTGGTAATGGTGGGGACACAGAGAGCGAAATCCTCATCTCACAAAGTGAGACGTCAGTAGATAAAGTTGAAAACAAAACAAAAATCAAAAGAAACAGAAATGCACAAATACTATTCAGAGATATAGACACACATATCAAAGAATCAGCTAGAAGATTTGAGAGTGGCTGTCCCTGAGAAAAGGGAACTATGGGGCAGGGCATCTAGGGACTGTTTATCTCGTTCACTGTTGAAGGACTTGCTGGCTTTTTAAACTTATATAATACTAATAAAAGAAAAATTTTTTTAAAGAGAGGAAACACCAAACACTAAAAAATAAAGGCATCAAAGGCTTTACTAAAGCAGACCCACAAGTAAAAGACCCTCCCCTGGAATCCAGTTCTGCTTATAGCATCTTTTAAGAGACTAAAGAACTAAGTCATTAGAAAAATGGGCATATTTTTGGTCTCATCTTCAATTCCCCATTAGCTTAGGCCTTGATGGTTAACGTAAAATGAATCTTTAAGCTTGAATTTCCAGCTTATTACTATATATCTGTTGATAACATGAGAATCCCCTCTGTCTGGTCCAGTGCTTGGAAGAGTTTTGCTCTTGGTGTACTATCACTCTCTTCAATACGGTCTCTGTCAATTCATGGTTATTACAAAATCCACATACATGGTCTTTCCAATGCCTTGGTTTCTATAGCCTTGTCCTTTAATTCACTCAAGCCACTTACTCCTTGACCTTATTACTACCAATCTGCAAATCCTGTTATCTCAGTTTCAACCACCACCTATATTACAGTTCACTTTAGTGATCAATCTCCAAAATCCCTCATCTCTAGGGGATCCTCAATTCATTTATCTTCCCACTTTGACACTATCCCCTAGTGCCACTATATGCTCACTTCCTTCCTTACCCAGTTTAAATCCTGCAGTCAACCATTACAACCATCCTCTCATATCTACCCTCAACTTCCTTGGCCCTCCTCTCACTTTACACTTGTGGATTTAAACCACACCTCTGGTTAAATGCAACTCCGCACCTATAGTGTATCTGTACCTGGGCAGCAGACAACCATTAGACACTGCTCACTTGCAATTCATGACCACTAGCCTCAAGTTGACCCACTGCCCAACAACCGTATTTCCCTGGTCCACTTTCTCTTCTTTTCTCTGCGTGACTATTTCAGACTCACTTAACTCTCCTCAAATCTCAACCACTTCCTCCCTTACCCTTATTTTCAGTTGATGATCCTGATTCCTATCTTACTAAGAAAATAGAAGCTATCAACTTCCATAGGTTCTGATCTACCTTCACTGTGCCTGTATGTTCCACCTTCTCTCTAATTATTATGGATGAACTATCCACACTCTTAGCAAAGTCCTACCCTTCTACTTGTGAATTCGATACCATCTCTTCACACTTACTTGAGAACACTGCTCTAGTAAATTTCCCTGCATCAAGTTTCTCTCTCTATAGGATCCTTCCAATCACATACAAAATGCTATACTGCTTAAATAAAAATTTTTTTAAACGTTTACTTTTGAGAGACAGAGTGCAAGCAAGAGTGGGGGAGGGGGGAGAGGGGGAGGGACAGAGAGAGAGAGAGAGAGAGAGAGAGAGAGAGAGAGAAAATAAATCTTAACCAGACTCTTCACTGTCAGCACAGAACCCAACATGGGGCTTGAACTCACGGAGTGTGAGATCATGACCTGGGCCAAAGTCCGACGCTTAACTGACTGAGCCACCCAGGTACTCCAAAATGCTATATTCCTATTAAAACAAAACAGAAACAAATGCTGCTTCTTCCTTCAGCCACCACTTTTATTTCTCTCCTTTCCTTTCTAGCAAAACTCCTTGATAGAGCCTTCTATACTTGTAGTCTCCAAGTTCTCTTCTCTGATCCTCCTGAACATCCATCAGACCATGACACTCCACCAAAATTGCTCTCATGGAAGTCACCAAATAATCCCCACACTGCCAAATCCAAAGGTCGTTTCAGTCCTTGTCTTAGGTGGAATGCTAAAAACATTTGACCAAATGGATCCCCTCTCCATTACTTACTTGGGTCCCAAAATACAGTACTCTCCTGGTTTTTTTCTCTAACTTCTCTGGTTTGTCTGTTTCTTCACCTCTCTAATCTCTAAACATTGGGGTGTTCCAAGGCTCAGACCCCAGACCTATTCTCTACCTTAGCTATAGCTTCCTTGCTCTATGATGATGGACCCCAAATTTATAGCTTTAGTTAGCCCCAAACTGCAAAATTAACATCTAACTCCCTCTCTGACATCTCCATTTGAATGTCTAATAATCACATCAAACAACATATCCAAAGGGAACTTCTGCTATTCCCTCCCAAACCTGTTCCTTCTGCAGTGATTCCTGTTTAGGTCAATGGCAATTCCATTCTTCTAGTTTTACAAGCCCTAAGCTCTGAAGTCATCCTTAGTAATTCTCCCTTACATCCCACATCTGATTCCACACCATGTTCTGTTGGCTCCACCTTGTACATATATCCAGAATTTGAAGACTTCTTACCATATCTTTTGCTACCCCTCTGTCCAAGTCACCATCATGGCTTCCTGGATTATTTCAAAACGACATTAAAATTAGCTTCCAGCTTTTATACTGCTCCCTTTACAATTTGTTTTCAACACAGGAGTAAGAATGATCAAGCAAAGTCAGATCATGATACTCGTCTATTTAAAACCCTGCAATAGCTTTCTGTCTGTCAGAACAAAAGCCAAATTGTAGAAGAACCTCATTTCCCATTACTATTCCCCTCCCTCTCCTTAGCTTGCACCAGCCACAGGGGCTATAGCCATATTAGCCCCTTCAAGGAACAAAAAAATACGTCAGGCCTGCTCCTACTTTAGGGCTTTTGCACTTGTCTGCCTGGAATGTTCTTCAAAATGTCCACGTGGCTCACTATTTCACTTCTTTTACTCAAATGTCATCTAAACATTTAGACCTCCCTGGGCACCTAATTTCCCAGTGTTCTTTTTTTTTTTCTCAAGTACTCATGATTTGACATAGTACATATTTTACTTTAACTTGTTTCTATGCCGCTCATACTAATCTGTAAGCTTCGTTTATGTCTTTGGGTTTTTTGATTCTTTTGTTCATTGCTAAATCTCCAGCAACTCAGAACAGTGCCTAGCACATAGTAAATGTTCAATAAAAATTTTGAAAATAAATCCACCACTGGATTGCAGTGCTTCGTATAGATGATAAACATAGTAGTGCTCAGAAAATATGTATTGAAAAGAATGAATGTCAAAAAGATGGTGCTTTCCTTTAAAAATATACCAAGACAAGATGAAATCTAGCTTATCACTCTGTACTGTAGAATGAAACCAATTAAACCATGAACAACTTAGAAAAATGCATGGGATCCTTACCTAGGTCAGCTCTCGCCTCTTTTTTCTTCTGAGATGCCCAACCCACTATGGAGAGCTTATCTCCTCCTGATTTCTCCTCTAAGCCTCTATTCAAACGCCAGATTTTCAGTGTATTGTCATCAGAGCAGGTAGCAATCTATGAGAACCAGGAAGGGAGTCAAGAAGTTTCAATCAAAGACTTACAACAAAGGAAAAATTTTGTAGATCTTAAGGACTCATAAGGAGAATTATTCTGTCTGACACACCAGGATATAGAATAATGATATCTGAAAAATCATATACTTCCATTCTTTGCTTTCAGGAATCACTCCAGATTTCCAAAGGACTCTCTATAGTTTCTTAATAATTCTGCTGGTATGTCTTTCATTACCAGTCATTTATTACCTGACCTAATGCCCTACTATAAAACCAAGTTCATTTCATTTTTGCCTTAAAAACTTGGGCTAGTCATTATCTTTATAACTTTCTATAGAACTATGACATATATAATTATAATACCTTTTTTACTCTCCCTCTTAAATGATAAACCAGTACATGTCACCATTCAATTTCTACCACTTTCTTCTGAATTATACATGATCTGGCTTACTGCTAAAGTAATGGGATCATTTCCAAGATCAGGCTTAGTTCATGACTCTAGGAAGCTGTGACAAGTAGAATGAAACCATTCCTTTGAGATTCTTTTTAAATAGGTAAAGGAGCGATCTGGGAAAACAACAAGTTCACTAGGCTGAAAGAAGTTAAAAATAACCTTTGCCCCTTTAAAAATATCTGACCATTCCCGATCTTGGTCCCAGCCTTTTATGGCAGAGAAAGTCCAGCCTGAAGAGCTTGTGGCAAATGGCCACTGGTACCAGAGCTGTTCCCCAGCATTTGTTTATATAATTTCTCTATTTCAGTCACTAAAGAGGGAGAAAAAAAGAACACACGTTCTCTTAAGTCTTGGCCCCCAAGAGACTGGCAGCTTTTTCCTTTCCTTACTGGGAGGCCAAAAGAAGACACACATATTTAACTGCTCAACAAGAAATGCCTGGAATCCCCAGTTACTCTATGGTCTATTAATAAGAGTTATTAGTTCCAGAGCACCTACTGTGCATCTGACAATTTACATTTTTTAACTTGTTTAATACTCACAATGTAAAAAACCTTGAACTCAAATAACCTCATCTGCAGGTTAGAATAAAGTTGTTTGCCCAATGTCACCACAATTAAGTGGCAAAGCTAGAACTGAAATATTATGTTTTTCCAATTTCAGAGGCTTTTGTTTTTATACCATACTTACCTTCCTAACTCTAGGCTGGGAGCAAAATTATTTTATTTTATTTTAATGTTTATTTACTTTTGAGAGACAGAGAGAGACAGAGCATGAGCAGGGGAGGGGAAGAGAGGGAGAGGGAGGCACAGAATCCAAAGCAGGCTCCAGGCTCTGAGCTATCAGCACAGAGCCCGACATGGGGCTTGAACCCAAGAGCCGTGAGATCATGACCTGAGCCAAAGTCGGACACTCGGACACTTAACCGACTGAGCCACCCAGGTGTCCCTAGGAGCAAAATTATTTAAAAAAAACTTTTAAAAGGGTAGTCACTAGATGAGTATAGGTAAACAGCCCTGTCATTTCCTAGGAGTCTTTCCTGTGCATATACATGAGGACAATATATGGTGGTTGAAAAAAGATGACATAAATAACTGAAAAATTAAAAAACTATCCCAATTCTACAAAATAGAAAATATATTAAAAGCAGATATTTCACTGGAAGTTACATGGAATCTCAGAAGGAAAATGTCATTGGGATATAATTATTGGTGATTAAAACGATTAAGTTAAAAAAAAAAAAAAGGCCTATCACGAGGCTGACCACAGAAATGGTTATATAGGGATACAGAAATAAAAAGAAATCCACAGCAGCAGTACTGGAAAGCTAGCAGAGATGCCTTGAGTAGAGCAGACCATAAAAAGTTTCTGGAAGATAAAAACAGATGGGAACAAAACCTCAAAACTTCATACATGAAAGGGGAGATCTCCACAGAAGTGATATTTCTTGTAAATCCCAATAACCCAAAGACCAGGGGAAGTAGAGGCCAGGAGAGTGACTGGAACTTGGGCCGCTTTGTATGAAAGCCCTACATGTACATAAAGATTATGATTATGTTTCTGGTCTTTCTACATTTCAGGATTTTGTTTTTAAGTATTACTGTTAATTTTTTTTTTTAAGTGAGAAATGTCTAAAACATTTTAGAGCTACTTATGTAGTTTTGCCATAGATAACCTAGCACATTAAGACTTCACAGCAAGCATTGTTTAGGCATGTGAACACTAAATTGGATTGTGAAGAACAGTCGAGATGTTACCTTTAATATGTCACATTGATAATATGTAGATAGTTAATAAAACTAGTTTTTTCACCTTAAAATTTTCTTTTTACTTTAGAGTTTCGGATAAAATTTAATTACGTTAAAAACTTAATTCTACGTTTAGGAAAACAATGACTTCCAAGGAATCAAGAAATCCATTCTTATTCTTTAGTGTAAGTTTCTCTACTGGTGGAGAAAAGTAGAATGTGTATGATTAATGCTGACATAGATCCTGGATGGCCTCTAGTTCTTTTGATCTCTATTTAAACGTTGAAGTCTGTATAACACTCAAAATAACCTTGGGAAAATCTACAAATCTGTGATCCACTTTTTAAATCAACTACAGAGATTTATTTACAAACCTTTGTGAAGTCTGATGGACACCAGCACACAGATGTGACCTCTTGAGAGTGACCCTGGAGTACCGTAGGAGGATGCCAGGGTGTGGAGACCTATTACACCATCAAAAAAAGAAAAAAACAAGTCAGCAGAGCAGTGCTAGGTCTCCCAGATAGAGCCTTTGAATCTCTCCATATTTGTGCCTTAGATAGCTTTGTTACCAAACGTCTCTTAAGTATGCCTAGTTATAGCTCAGAAAAGAGTTCCAATGGGCAAAATATTTCTGCCACCGATCTGAGAAAACAGATATGAACTCAGATACCAGGACAGGACTACCTATCTATATATATTTTGACTAAAATTCAAGAATGACATTTTCCCTCACTTCTTAGCTGGTAACCTTCTACAAGGATGGGGTTCAGCTGCTAGGTAGTGTGCACTTCAAGGGAGCCCTGTTTTTACATAGCCTAGGCATTTTCAGATCTTCTCTAATCAGTGACTTCTGGGAATACTGCATCAGCTAAACCCTGAAGGCATTTCAGACATACTACCAGTTCTCCTGCAACAAGAGGACAGTCTTTCATCCAAAAGACTCACTGATTTTTACCAAAGTCATCCCTTCATTTTGAAGGACTATAAGCCATATACTTTTACATGGCACTTTGGTATCCTTTTTGGAAAAAAAAGAATCTTTTACAATTTCATTTTGGTTAATTTGATTAAAGAACTCTTGAATTTTCAGTTAAGTTCTGCTATGTTTTAATGAATCAAGGGTCATATTACACAGTACAACACACATGACTAAGGATCAGATTCCCCCCCTCACAGGATGCCATTAGTGATCTGCATTTGACAGTTGATTCATTCGAGAGCTGTCAATCCCTTTCAGAGGCCATGAGAATTAACCAGCACAATATGGCACAAACTCATTTAACTATTATTAGCACATGTGTTTGAAAAAGAGAAATTATTCCCTTTTCATTTTCCCAAGGCTCTGAATCATTGCTCATCTGTATGAAGAAAGCGGAGGCGACTCTGGAAAGAATATTTGCAAGAATGACTAAGTAAACTTAATAGATTTCCTTCAATTGTAGTGAAGATATTCAACACACTGATTCATAAGGTTCTCCAACTCAATCATTACTACTCCTCTCTTGGGTTAAATGGCACAGGTAATGATTCAAAAAGCAAAAGAAGAGAGAGAACAGAGTCTAATTTGCCTTGCTGGGTTAATTAGAGTTTCACAGAAAAAGCTTTTTCCTGAGTATTAACAAAAAGGATCTCACTTTCTGCCTCCTACAATAGCACAGAGAGCAATAACTCATTCTCTCACAAGGTAGCATATTTTAGAAAAGACTTTCATTTCAGGAGTCACAGAAATTCTCCATCCTTCTCTCTTTGGGATGGCCCCAGCCCATTAAGTTTCTCTTCACCCAAGGCCCAAGCAGAATGGGTAGCAGCAAATTAAAAGGGAGAGAAAACCCTAATGTTCTTTTGACCCTCCCTGGTAGGAACACATTACTCTACTGCATTGGTTTACTCTGCTTATGGCCTCTAGCTTGTCATTTCATGATACTGGCTCTTCTTCAATTTCCTAGGCATTGTAATACCTAAGGAAACCTAAACGTGTATACAAAGGATTAAAATAAATTAAAAAACAAACAAATATCTGCCAATAGAATCCATGTACATTTTTGCATTTACCTATAGGATCTAAGAGAAAAAACAAAAGATCCCTTGGAAAAACTTTTGACAAACTGATAAGATAGGAATAATAATGACAATAAAAGTCAGCATTTGTTGAGCCAGGCACTTTACATAGCTTCAAACGTGGGGGGAGAAGGTTCCTCCAAAAGTTAAACATAGAATTAATTACTAGACGACCCAGCATTTACATTCTCAGATATACACACAGAAGAGCTGAAAATGTATGTTCAAACACTTGTACATGAACGCTCATAGGTGCTTTATTCATAAAGCCAAAAAAGTGAAATAATTTAAATATCTACCAACTAATAAAGGCCTAAGTAAAATGCGGTCAATACATACAGTGAATACTCAGCCATAAAAAGGAATGGAGTACTGATATCTGCAACAACATGATGAATCTTGAAAACACTGTGTGACTCTATGTGTAGGATATGTCCAGAAGAGGCAAAACCATAGACAGAACAGAGGTTAGTGCTTGCCAGAGGCTGAAGGCAGGGAAGAACAGAGAGCGACTCTTATTAAAAGGTATAGTGTTTCGTTTTGGAGTAATGAAAACATCTGGGAATGAAATAGTGATGGTGGTTGCACAATATTGTGATTATACTCAAAATCCCTGAACTGTACAATTGACAAATGACTAAAATGATGAACCTTATATTCTATGAATTCTATCTCAACAAAAAAAAAGTGGAGAGAAGGACATGAGGTAGGCTGAAATGAGAGGTACTATCCAGCAAGTTTATCTGAATGGTAGTTACAAGCGCTTTCGCAGTTTAGGACTATACTAGCGTGGTATAGTACCCTTGCTGACTACTTGAAGGAGATAAAATGTCCTCTGGTGAAGCTCCAGTTGTTTTTAAATCCTTCCTTTTTATTCAAGTAAGTTTTTATTTATGGTCACTTCATTTTTATAAAACATTACTGTCTTTACATGATTTCATTTTTTTAAGCCTCTCTCTATTTTTAAGTAGGAAGAGGAAACTAAGTCCAAGAGACATTTACACCTGTGCATCCTGGAGAGGGTCAAACCATGGAAAACTGCCCTCTCTTACATATTCTAGCTGTTATACAGACTTTGCTTCAAGGCATGAAGAGTCTCCGTGGTAAAACTCCTCGAACTATACACGCAACAGGTAGAAAGAACTGGCTCTAAGCTACGCATGTAATAAACATTTTGTATCCTTAAACGTGCAAAAAAGATGAGCATCTTTCCCCCCAAAATCTCCTTACTATGCCCAGTGAGAAACCAAATCTCATCTTTATTTCTGCCATGAGATCATTTACACTTCCTAAAGTGTCAGGCTCAATGTTTCGCCAGTCAGCGGTAGAATTGACTGTGCCAAATGAGTTTATTTATAACCACTTCAATACTATTCAGCGGCTATAACAGAAATGAACCAGGAAAAGGAGGTGAGGGATAAGAAATTAAAAAGAAAAAAATCTATTAACTGTATTTTGAAGCCTTGGGCCTCAGTATCAGAGAGCCTAACTATATTATATCTCCCCTTTGCTGAGCAGTGGTAAGGATTAGAAGGCTATTCTCTTCTGTCTTAAGATCTGAAACTCCTTTATTTCACTGTTTTCTTGTGCCCATGGGCTTTTTAACATAGGAAAAATCCCAACACTTGAAGGAATTCTGACTGCTGGAAACACAGCAGAGCTATAAGATAACCTAACAGCCTGGATACTCAGCTTGCATGGAATGGTTTTAAACTACACCCCCACCTTATTTTTTAATCATGGAAAAGAGAAACTGAGCCACGTCACTAGGCAAATTCAATTTTAGGAGCAGTGAGCTTGCCAGGATCTCAAATATCAGAGCCTGCACATTGAGTTATGTGTGGACAGGCAGGAGAACATCATGTCTGAACCACATCATTCAGCACTGACATGTGACCCTGCCTAGGAATTTAGAAAGGGTCACTCATGTATGTGATAGCCACTGAGTAGACATCTGAAAATGGGTTACTAACAACAGCCAAGTATCTTTACTGCATGTCTCTAAAGAAACTATACCTCCACCCTTATTCCCTGAAACGAAATAAAACAGTTTGTGTACTAAAGGAAATAGAATTGACAATAAAATATATCTGTAAACACATACACCCATGTATAATATACAATTATATGCATAATAACATATATGTAATAAAAAACTTATTTTAAAAGATTTTTAATAATGATCAGTGCATTAAGTATTTTTTGCATAATCTTTTATTATGCTTTTTTGTATGTGTAATTTTCTTTTAAAGAATTAAAAAACTTAAAAAGATACAGACTTTGGTAGGAATAAAATCTTCCTGCTAAGTTGGAAGTCAAATAGAAAAAGGAATGAAGACAAGATAGTGAGAGGAGAAAGGAAAAACAAAAAGAAAAATAAGCATTAAGATCAAATTTGAAACTCAAAACTTAAAATATTAGAAGAAAGCATTAGTGTTGCTAACCTATATCATCAAAGTTTAAAACTCGTATCAGAAAATTTTGTAGACAAGAAACTAAGTAAAAACTCTTATGAATCAGGGTCTCAAGCATATATTTTACAAGCAAATTTTCATTTAAAAATACAATAAGTAGGGGTGCCTGGGGGGCTTGGTCGGTTAAGCGTCCAGCTTTGGCTCAGGTCATGATCTCACAGCTTGTGAGTTCAACCCTGCTTTGGGCTCTGTGCTGACAGCTCAGAGCCTGGAGCCTGCTTCAGATTCTGTGTTTCCCTCTCTCTCTCCCCGCCTCCCCTGCTCATGCTCTGTCTCTCAAAAATAAATAAACATTAAAAAAAATAAAAATACAATAAATAAAAAAAAGAAACGTGCTTGTAGGAAAAGAGGCAAGTACAACACAAAAGCAATTTGGATAGAACAACGTCTCCACCATGTGACCATCTAGGATATTGTGACTAAAAACTCTTAAGGTAGTGTTGCATTTTTGTACTTCTAGGTATTCAGAGAAATCATTTTTTAGTGTGTCCCCCAGGACCAGATGAAATTAAGCTGAAGACTTATCCTTCATACCTGACAGATTCTACCCTGTCCTAAGCCAACATTAAAGATACGACTTCCTACAGGTTGGCAGGACTTATGAATGATGTAATTGCCTCCTAAGAAGGGATTTGATAACATTGAATCTGGGTCTATGAAGTTTGAGACATTATGACTCTAAGATCCAAAATGTGTGAATTCTGATCATTTAATTCACCAATGTCAGGGACATTTATGATATTACAGGGCAACCTAGAAGATAATTAATTTCTAGCCCTAGGAAAACAATGCCATATTACTCTTATTTCTCTGAACTCCCAGACACTTCTATAATTAATTAGTCCCACAAGAGCTACTTTTCAGTGGTCAGCAAGTGCTACTTGTGTAGTATTTCAGTTTTCTCCACTAATGTCAAATGGAAAGCTTTAAATTTCTTTTTAATATATTTTTTAATGTTTATTTTTGAGAGACACAGAGAGAGAGAGAGAGAGAGAGAGAGAGAGAGAGAGAGAGAAAGAGAGGATCCGAAGCAGGCTCTACGCTGTCAACACAGAGCCAACTTGGGGCTTGAACTCACAAACCACAAGATCATGACTGGAGCTGAAGTCAGGCGCTTAATGGACTGAGCCACCCAGATGACCCCACCAGCTTTAAATTTCTTACCTTATAGTAGTCACTTAGGTATCATTGTTATTTAAAAAATAAAAAAATATTGGGGCACCTGGGTGGCTCAGTCAGTTAAGTGTCCAACCTCAACCCAAGTCATGATCTCACAATTCATGAGGTAGAGCCCTGTGTCAGGCTGTGTGCTGACAGCTCAGAGCCTGGAGCCTGCCTCGGATTCTGTGTCTCCCTCTCTCTCTGCCCCTCCCCTGCTCATGCTCTCTCAGTCTCTCAAAAACAAATAAACGTTAAAAAAAAAAAAAAAAAAGTAAAAAAATATTATAAACTTGTGAAATGGGAAATCAGTAAAATAAAAAAATTAAATAATGCTATTAAATATATACAAAAGTGAGAAGCACCTGGACAGCTCAGCTGGTTAAGCGTCTGACTCTTGATTTTAGCTCAGGGCATGAATCTCACGGTTCATGAGTTTGAGCCCTGCTTTGGGCTCTGTGCTGACTGTAGTGCAGCGCCTGCTTGGGATTTGGATTCTCTCTTTCCCTCTATCTCTGTCCCTCCCCCGCACTCTCTCTCTCTCTCTCAAAATAATAAACTTAAAAAAATATATATATATAAACTTGATAAAGCATCTATTCTATTCTAGTAACCTTAAGATTGAACACTTATGAAAGAGTAAAGGATACAATTGCCATACAAATATTTTTGAGTGTTTTGTGTAAGGCTCTATGGTTAATTTGGGTATAGGATCCTGGGGATTAAAATACTGTATTTTGAAGATATTTCTAAAAAATTTTTATTTACTTATTTTGAGAGAGAGTGTGTGTGCAAGCAGGGGAGAGGCAGAGAGAGAGGGAGAAAGAGAATCCCAAGGAAGCTCCATGCTCAGCGCAGAGCCTGACATGGGGCTTGATCTCATGATCAAGGCAGAAAGGCAGTCCAACATGTTTTTCCAGGAAGTAGGACAAAGTAGTTAAGACTCTCTCCGGTCTTCTGAATTCTCAATTTCCTGATAATCTGTGAAACTCCTGGAGGACACGGATTGTCATTTCTGAGAAGCTCTGGCCATGAAAGTGTGTTATATTCTGACAGGGAGAGGTTTGGCTATGTTAAGAAGCAAGAAGCAACTTGTATTAAACATCTGATGTAAAGAAAGTTAACGGTACGTGTTTGCATTCAACTTGCTCATCTTAGAAAAAATATTTGTAAGAACACTTCAGTCTCTTTAGCCTCTTTGTGAGGGAAGTTTGGCAACTTACCTTCCAGATATAGGCAGCTTCATCACTTGAGCCACTGACTAAAAACTGGTCATCTGGACTAAGACTGGATTTAACATAGAAGGTAGAGTTTTGATGTCCATTGAAGATAGCCACTGCCAGAGGGGGAAAAAATAAAATTACTTGGTTCTTATTATTTCCAGTGTTCAAATAAATGCAGACAGTATACATGTTCTAACAAGTTTTATTAGCGTATTGACTATTGAAACAGACAGTCAAGCTATTTTCACTAAATTAAAAGGAATTGGACATTGTCACAAAAGTAAAGGAAGTCTCAGAGAGAAGCTTTATATTAGACGCACTCTCATGACCTAAGCCCAAATACTTGGTATAGAGCTGGCTATAGAAGAGAAAGTGATGAAAAATATTCCTAAGAAGAATGGAACCAGTCTCCACTCTTAGTAAAATGCCTTTATTAGACCCCTCTTTCCCCACCCTGAGGAAGGGCTTTTCCATTGTATAATACATTGGTCCTTCTTCCTCTAAGACTTCAAATCTCAAGGACAAATTTCCTATTTTATTCTTTCCTCACTAGACCTCACAGTGCTTTGAACAGAGTAGATTTTCAAACATTTGTTGCATGAATAAGCAGTAATCAGTGAAAAGAGTTAAGATTTAGGGACAGGTCATTTGGGATGTAGGAATCTATCTTAATTTTTTTGTAGGAGTCTTTTTAATTCCACACTTTAAAAAGGCTGGAAAGAAGTAGCTAATGGGGTAAACTATATGTTCACACGTAAGATACTCCAACTAGGTTCGTTTTAGCCTTCAGGTTTAGACTTCTTACTACCTGTGGTAAAAGGGCAAGTAATCCAATCTAGCACAATGTGCTTGACAGGTTCTTCTACCCTCAGACCAAAACCTGAGGCCTCTGGTATGAGAACACTAATAGGAAATATAAGAAAAATAATCTCACTTATTGGAGAATTTAAGGATACATATAAACAGGAAAAAAAATTCACTCCAATCTTCTAACAGAAAGGAAATAGGAATTATTAAGGGACTTAATAGCTTTCCTTAAGTGGTCATAGAAACCTCTTCCTTTTACCAGAATAAAACTGGAAAAAGATCTTGTAGTTTTTGCTTTTCAAGAAAAAGCCTACATATTAAATAGTTTCCACCGCAACACTCTCAATGTGGAAGTAGAATGTGAATCAATTCAGATATAATTTTCTTTTCACCTATTATGATAGATAAATCCTCACAAAATAAACAGCCTCCTTTGTTCTGAATCCAACTCCAAAACTATATTTATTTTTTTCAACTCTAACTATGAATGGAAAACTACAGACCAAATTTCCCACTAAACCAGTAAGTGTTTACTGCCCTCTGCTGGTCTAATAATGTACACTGTAAATGCTTCACACCTTTTGAAAAATCCTTAAACCTGTATTGGCTTTGATTAGCTTAACTTAAATTAATAATTTGGGCTCTGAAAATGCTTTACTGAAGTAGTTCAGAGTCATCCTTATGAACATCACTTAGTATAATAAAATATTGTGAATTAAAAGCATGGGAAATGAAATATTAAGCCCAGGACCCTCTGAAGTATTTTTAATTAAAAAATTTTTTTATTAACATTTATTTATTTTTTGAGAGTCAGAGAGAGACAGAGCATGAGCAGGGGAGGTACAGAGAGAGGGAGACACAGAATTGGAAGCAGGCTCCAGGCTCTGAGCTGTCAGCACAGAGCCAGATGCGGGGCTCGAACCCACAAACCGTGAGATCACGACCTGAGCCGAAGTCAGTCGCCCAACCGACTGAGCCACCCAGGGGCCCCAGGACCCTCTGAAGTTTTGAAAAAGATAAGCAATTACCAGATGTCACACACACATCTGTCACTCAATTTCTAAGGAACGTTATCTATCTATCTATCTATCTAATATTATTTTAGGAGCACAGGAAAAAGGTCACTAAATTATTAGTAAAGTAGCATTGGGCATATTTGTTCGATGACAGAGGGACAAACTAAACTCAAGCCCCCCTTTAGGGCCACACCATAAAAAAAAATGACACAAAAAGAGCTCTTGTGGGGCGTTGGGTGGCTTAGTCGGTTGAGCGTCCAACTTAAGCTCAGGTCATGATCTCACGGCTTGTGAGTTCAAGCCCCAAGTCAGGCTCTGTGCTAACAGCTTGGAGCCTAGAGCCTGCTTCAGATTCTGTCTCCAACTCTTGCTCCCCCTCCCCCACTCTCTCTCTCTCTCAAAAATTAACAACATTAAAAAATTTTTTTAAAAAAAGGAGCTCTTGTATATTTGATAACACAATTGGGATTATATTTTTATTTTTCGGAGAAAAATTTTAAAAAGTCTATTTTATATGGCTATTTAAATTAAAAGCTATCCAAGTTCTGGCTTGACTCAGGAAAATAGGAAAAGAAGTTATATACCGCTTCCCCTTTCCAAATAACCTTGTTCTTGTTTAGACAAACACCAGAACCATCCAGGGTGTTAGAAATACCAACTGTGAAGCTGTCATAGAATTCAAAATCCTAATAATGGCTTGGGGCAGTCTTTGGAAACTTCTGTAAGAGCCCAGCTAAATTCTATACTATTTTAACGTTCCTTATTTATCAACACATCTTACTTTAATGGGAACTAGGTAACTTTGGGGATTGGTTATAGAATTCAAAGTCTGTTTCTGACCTGAGCAAGAACCAGGTTACGAATACGTAGCTTGCCTAAGTAATTGATAATATTCTTACATTATGTAACCCAAATAACCCTTTTCGATGATGTCTAAGAAATTTTCACTTCTTTTTAAAAAATGTCATGTATCAACTTTGAACACCAAATTCCAATTTTAATTTTCTTGAAGAAAAAAAAAAGGCGAGGTTTCTTGAAGAAAAAAAAAAGGCGAGAGATAAATTTAAGGAGGCTGAGTAGATAAAAACTATTTAGGGGCTTAAAAACTTCAGCCCCCTAATTTTAACAAACAACCCCCAAACAAGACAAAAGCTAAGCAGACCAGCTTTCTGTATCACAAAAATTGAGATAAATCTAAATATAGTCAAAGGGACATAATTTCAGGAAAGACTCACCGTTAACATAAAATTAAATCACCATAGCAGGATTCTGTTTACTTGTGCAATTACCACAGAGAAATGTATCTATCAAAACATCACTAGAACTAATCAAAGACCTCAAGGTCCTAATACGTCTTCATAAATTTGGTTTAGAAAAAAGGCCAATATTAAATTATCATTAACAAACACTTCCATAGTAGTTTTTGGGTAGGAGATTTGAAGTTGCTAAGATCTTACCTGGAGAAGTCTTTAATCCAGTCATATTGAACATGTAGATGTTGTCATCTGTGCAGTTAGCAAATAAAGTAGAGCCCGTGGAATCCAAAATCAGACTTGAGTATCCTAGAAAAAGGAAACTTTAGTTAGCATGTCCTGATGACAGTGAGTAGAACAGAAGTGAAAATGTGGAGGCAAAAAGAACATTCCACAAGATTATCAGAATTTGTCTTCCCCCAAATATATATAAACCAAAAATATTCTTCAGAATGTTTATCTTTCTAATTTCAAAAAGATACAATGACATGTTAGCTTTAAGTCTGTGTTGCTGAAAACCAGCTTGATATTTATTTTTAAAATTTTAACAAAAACTCGCACATCTAAAAAAAGTCCTACAGGTTATAAAGAGGCTTACCTAGTTTTCGAGTGCTGCTACCTGGGTACAGAAAAGACTTGGATGCTATGGGTTCCTGTCGATAAGCAGTATAATTCTTCCGTAAATCCCATATTTTGATTACCCTAAAAACCAAGGTAAAGAAAGTTATTTTGTAGCCACCCAACTCCAACCAGTTTCAACTACATTGAATGTGAAATGACTTTTAATCTGACTCCTCTGGCTCATCAATCAGGTATAATGAGGATATCTCACTGGGAAACAGATTGAACTATCTCATACCGTTATTTCCAATGTCAGGCTAACAACTTAAGCAGAACGGAAACAGATGTGATCTGACCCAGTGATGGGTTACCTTGAGTTTACTTTAAGGGAGCAGAAAAGGAAGATGAAGGTTGGGTTCCGATGGTCATTGTTTCATTGTTTTCAGAAACAAAACAAAATAAATGCTTCCTAAGCCATTAACACTCTGCATGTAACCTCTAACATCATAAGGAATAAGCCCTGTCCCTATGGTTATCTCTCTATATAAATCCTTAAGTAATCTAAATAAATTTTCCAGTGAAATGAAGTATTTCTTCATTTCACTTATTGGTATAATTGTCTTAATCCTCAACATCTAGTTTATAGGCAAACTGAAAAAAACCCAAGTTTGGTATAAAAGGGCAGTATCCTTGCAAACAAACAGAGCAAGCTTTCACAGCCATTCAGAAGCATTACTAATAACCTTCAGATAATCCTTCATTTGTGCCTGAGAATTTGGTCCACAGACAAGTTTTGGTGTCCAGAAGAGACAACAGAAATCCTAGTTCATTAAGCCATCATCCTAAATTAGTTTCGAAGGTAGGGATGTCTTCAGAGATACAATGAGCAAATAAGAGGGCAAAGAAGGGTGCTTAAAAAAACATTCAAAGAATTTTTATTCTAACAAAGCAACCAATCAAGAAGTACCACAAACTTATTTGAAAACCAAACATTCAGACCAATCACGGATGGTAGGTATGTGAAAGTCATTAGGCCTTATTACTCCTTGAAATGCCCATTATATACCCAGAATCAGATTTCTTCTTTTAGGGTTATTACTAAACCTGAGAAGATAAAATCCAAAATAACAGAAATCTTACTCCTCAAAATAAGACCCACTGCCTAAATTCTACCGCATGGACAAGTGAGCTACCCATCCAGCTTCTCTACAACAGCAATAGCAGCCAACAATGCTCCTGTGTGCTAGGTAATGTGCTCAGTGTGATACATTACCTCATTTAATTTTTTGAGCAAAAGTCCTAACTAGGTATTTTTCAGTGTCATCTGTAGTTCTCAGCTGGATATTCACTATGTCGAAAGTTAAAAGCACACACATTCAATTTTAACGGGACTAGGTGACTTCCCTATGTTTATGAAAGAGATCTCATCAAAAGAAGCAAGGCTCTTACCCATCCACAGCTCCCGCCGAGACTAATGTATTCTCATCTTGAAAGAGGACCACAGTAACACTCTGCTGGAAATCCTAACAGCACCAGAGGCAGAAAAAGAATGGCAGAAAGTCCTATTTTGGGTATCATAATCTTCACCACAAAGAAACCAAGATGCTAAAATGATGGCTTCCCCCTCACCCAAACTCTGAGTTAGACTAAATTTTCCCTTTCCAATAATCCTAAATCAGATATTTATCCTGACCAAGAAGTAATTTTGTGTGAAAATGACCTAAACATCATTAAGTTACAGTACATAGTGTTGACTTTGCCTTGTACTCAAGAAACAAACTGGTTCTACTTAAAATCAGCCCTACTAATAAGCTGTGTATTCTTAGAAAACTCATTTAACTTCCCTGTGCCTGTTTCATCTGTAAAATGTCACCATCTACCTAAACTATCATATAGGAGTGTCTAAAGAATTATGGATAAAAAATGACTACATGCTCTGAAAAATTCAAAGGAGCTCAGTAGAGTTTTACCTCCTAATTGTCATTAACAAATTTCCTTGGCTCAGAATCTGATTGTCTAAAATGATATTAATTTTAACTTCATCTGGCCTCCAAAAATCACGTTAACCCTGTCAGTTTCTTCTCATGCCTGTGTCCTATTCATGGTTTACAATTTTAATTAGTAAACACATTTCTCTAACATATTAATTTGAATCCTACAGACCAGGAATATTAGCAAAATAAACACAATAAGACCCACCAAAAAAATGGTGATTTTTTTTTTTTTTTGAAAGAGAAAAGGTATATTATGGGCATTGTTTAAGCTTTGACTACAAATTTTCAGAGAGATACTATATTCTACCTAAATGTCTCAATATATTTAATATTTTGCCAAATGTTTAAAAAAATATTAAAAACCTACATATTTCCTGTAGTTATGAAAACAACAGGGATTCCCTCCTCCTAAAGAAAACTCTATCAAGGTACTTAATATGCTTCTTCAAACCATCCCCCCTTTTCTAATGAATTACATTATACTCTAGATACGTGTATGTATGGAGGTCTCTAGGGATGAGGCTCAGGAAGATGACTTTTTACTATACTTCCAGGTGACTGTGTTGCACCCTACAGTTTGAGAACTACTACTGTAGTACTGTAGGTATTGAGTATTAAGTAATAAACCACTGATACCAAGAGGAAATGAAGATTCTCATTCATTTAATCTATAGCTCCTATTTTATGCCCAAGAAGTTCTGTAAAATGAGATTCTATCCTGTTAAGATGCACACATGTACACAGCTATAAAACCTTACCACAGAAGGAGCAAGTCCTTTTGAATTCTGTTTCTTCTTAGGTTTTGAAGGGGTTTGCTTGTCTAAGGTATTGTGAGCTCCACTGATTTGATTCACTTGCCTATAAAATCCATCTGAAAGATATTTCGAACAAACTGATTTAGGTTTCAGAACTTTATTCCCATGCTGAATATAACATTTATGTATAAGATCCCAAAATTGTATTCCTAAAAGTGAAAGAAGCTGGGAGCTACTGCATTACATTTCTTTCAGTGAGATTATAATATATCAAAAAGAAATAAACATATGGATATTTAGAGCAGCTTTATTCCTAACTGCCAAAACTTAGAAGCAATCAAGATGTCTTTCAGGAGATGAATATATAAGTAAACTGTGGTCTATCCAGACAATGGCATATTATTCAGTGGTAAAAAGAAATGAGCTACCAAGCCACGAATAGACATGGAGGAACCTTAAATATGTATTAAGTGAGAGAAGCAAATCTCAAAAGGCTACATATGTAAGATTCCAATTATATGACATACTGAAAGAAGCAAAACTATGGAGCCAGTAAAAGATCAGTGGTTGCCAAGGGTCAGGATGAATACGCAGAGCACAGGGGAATTTTAGCGTTGTGAAACTAGTCTGCATGATACCATAATTATAGATACATGTCATCATGTTTGTCAAAGCCAACAGAATGTACAATACTGAGAGAGAACCCTAATGTAAAGTACAGAGGGACACTGGGTACTAATGATGTATCAGTGCAGGTGTATCAATTTTGACAAATGTCCACAGCTCAGCTGTGGGATGCTGACAGTGGGAAAGGCTGTAAGGATAGGGAGTAGACCAGTACAGAGAAAATTCTGGATTTTCTGCTCCATTTTGCTGTGTATCTAAAAGCCCTCTGAAAAATAGTCTGTTAAAAATAAATAAGTTATTTTTAAAAAAGCAAGCAGAGATACGATCATTGCATTCTGCTTAATGGTATCATGGGGGCAGTGTGAGCATAATTATGTTTAATCCAATTCTTTAAAGCCAAATAATTTTTAAACTAAAAGATCATCTCCCAGTGAGCCCATGTATTAATAATCCCATCAATAGTTTAGGTAAATTATTGCAGTTCAGAAGACAACAGAAGTAAATATGGAGGGTAATACTTGCAACACAATGAGAATTTGAACAGTGAGCAGAAATGGGGGATTGTGAACATGTGCCCCCTGGTGGTAACTATATGAAATCACTAACTCAATCAACGTAAGTATGGGGTGATCCTACATTTATCAAAACTAAAATGGAACTAGGCTACCTTTTTTGTTGCACCTGGTGTCCCAGACCATAATGTTGCCATCTCTTCCACCTGTACAGAAGACGGCTATGGGGAAATAGTTTATAAGAAGTTAACAAAACCAGTCAATAATGCATGCATTTCAATTTAAGTTTCCTAGAGCATGTACTATATGCTACGCACTGTAATTGGCAGAGGAGATTAAAATCGAAAAAAATACATGGCTTAACAATAAGAGAAAACAAGCCGTGAAGGGAAAAGACTACAAAGAACTCAAAATGTTTATGCTGAAAAGAACACTTTACAGAACAATCCCTCTGTGTAAATATTCTTAAAACCACACAAAACACTATATATGGTATGCTTATGGAAAGAATAATGATAAACAAACAGTAACCAAAATATACTGAGAGCTTACTAAGCGCTACATACTAACCCATGTGCTTTATATAAATTATCTCAATCCTTGTTATCAACCCTCTTAGGGGGTTATTACTATCCCCATTTTATTGATAAGAAAACTAAGGCATAGAGAAGATAAGTAACTTATAAAGATATTCTTAGCAGAATAAATCGAGAGCCCACTCTCCAAATCTCCAAGCTATACTGTCTCAGTATTAAAATATGGACCAGATCTACACAAAATGGTACAAGAGGTTGCCTCTAGGTTAGAAAAAAGGGCAATGGGATTAGAGAAGGGAACATAGGGGAACTTCAACTTATCTGTAATGTTTTACTCTTTAAAAACTAAACCAAAAAGACTGTTTCCTGTGTGAAAGAGTGAGCCCTTACCGAACCAATCTTTACCTGCATTAGCTATAAATTTTGGACAAAATATAAAAACCAACTACCTGAGGGCTGTTTAGAAACTGAACAAAAACATGCAATTTTTGGAGGGGAGTTTACACCTGATGCAAATGATTGGCCTGGGCTAAATTACTGTTTTTTTGTAGTTTTGCCTTGAAGGTAACCACAGTTGCATGAGCAGTACCAGGCAGCTAAGATGCCAATAAAATATCTGCCATCTTTCAAGCCATAGGAACTAGGAAAAGGAGACTGAGGCAACAAGAGCTGCCAGAGTGAGAGGGGAACTCCAGAGAGAGCCAGAGAAAGGGTAACTCTAATTCTGTGTTTAAATTTAAAGCACAGGGCACCTGGGTGGCTCAGTCGGTTAAGCCTCCGACTTCGGTTCAGGTCATGATCTCACAGCTTGTGAGTTCGGGCCCCATGTTGGGCTCTGTGCTGACAGCTCAGAGCCTGGAGCCTGCTTCAGATTCTGTGTCTCCCTCTCTCTGTGCCTCTCCTCTGCTCATACTGTCTCTAAAAATAAATAAACATTAAAAAAAATTAAATTTAGCACAAGTCTCTGGTTGACCCCTGAACCATATATGCAAGGGAAAACCAAAGGCAGCTGGTAATTAAGGCTTATGTTGAAGAACTGAAAATGGGGTCTGACCCTTCTGTATGTCTAACAGCCTGCCATCTAACTACTATTGAGTTAATTGCCTGTTAAAACAAAAATATCAACAAATGAAAGTCCAGGGAAATAAAAATGACTTTGCCCAAGAGTTTAGAGGCAGAAACCACATTAAAACAGGGGTTCTACGTATGGTTGTAAAAGTGTGCCCTGTACAAAGGCATTTGGCTGAAGGATCTAAAATCTAATCTGTGTTTACCAACCAAACTATGTGGCCTTGGGGGCAGTATCCAACCAGATAATTCATGCTGGAGCACCTACAGACTACTGGGAGACATGATAAAAGCCACCAGCCCCAATTTCTAACACAGTGCTTTTTTCTACTTGACCACATTGGCATAGACTTACTGTATAGAGTTTTAAAGAAATTAAGCGAAGGGACCAAAAGATACAGTGTTTCCCTTTCCTATTACTCTTTAAATAAATTTACTTTGTAAGGTAAATTTTCATCTTATTTTTATAAACTCACAGCAAACTCTGACACAGTAGTAAATCAGAACACAAACACCTAACTTTATACAACAGATGTATGAATGAAAACTTAGAGGTAAAAACTATGCCATTTATTTTTCTTCAAGGTTCCGCTCTCAAAAGCAACCATAGTCAATTAAAATTGACATTTTTTTGAGTACATATCAGCTCAACAACTCAGTTTGATTTTCCTGAGTGCTCATGTGAATAAATGAAAATGTTCCTTTTAAAAATAGAATATTTCTTAATGATAAAGGAGACTGCAATACTTGTCTTTACCACTGAGGTAAAAATCAGATTAGTTCAGCCACTTCTTTGAGATCAATGTTTGTTGGTCTTTTTGTTAAAAAAAAAAAAAATTCAGTGAGAAACTAATAGAGGAAGGAGAAAAGAAGTGAACAGAAATGAAGAGCTCATTCAGACAATCCTGTTTTTCCCTAGCTACTACAGCACTGTTCTGTATTATATCACTCTTTATATCTTCTTTCTCTATTATAATAGCAAAATAAATATAGAAAGATCAATTGCGAGTAAATAATGGTTGAAAACATATTAGAGAATTGGGCCATTTAAAGTAATTAAATAGTAAATTTTTAGGTAGAGAATCATGCCCATTTTATCAAGTTTCCCACTCTATCCTCACACCCCATTTAATTAAAATTTTACAAGTAAAGTATCTAATTTATAAATAGAGTTAACCAGTGTCCAGTACAGGTTTTGATTTTAAAGGACACTCGAAGTTGTACAGAGGTATTGTGGCTGTTTATAAGTATTTACCTTATCTGCAAGATTATAGAAAAAAATTATCTGAAGATTCTTAACAGGGACAAACTGGAGATAATGTCCATAAGAACGGGACTAAAAGCCAACTTTATTTCACGGGTTTCAGTCATGAGACTCTCAATCATCTATGTAGGTAAAGTAGCAACTCTGACAGGGGAAAGGGAGGAAACAATCACAGCTTCTTATTAACTCACTACAAAGGTTAAGGACATGAAAGAGGAAAGGTACAAACCTACCTTTCTCAAACTTAGAAAAGGCAACTGATTTGAGGCTGCACTGATGACCTTTGCATGTTCCAATCAGCTCACCAGCTTTTACATCCCAAAATTTGGCTGTTTGATCACCTGCTGCTGTAACCTTTCAAAAATGAGGTATCATAATTTAATAAAGAAATGCTTTACCAGTGTTTACCCAAATTCCAATAAAATGAAAGTCACTTACAAGCTTAAGTTCACCAGGAACCCAGGCCAGATCAAAGACAGCATTCCAGTGAGCCATCCATTCTAAACAAAGAAAATGGTGAATGTGAAATGTCTAGACTATGTTCGGGGTAGCCATATCAACAGCCATCTGAATTTCTTGAAAGCTGTTGTGAAAAGATCAGTCATCAGCACCCCACAGTCCATGGGCCAAAGAGAACTTGTGTACACACAGACATTATACATTCCCTTTACTACTATGGAGAACTACCATTTGATATCAAATTCCCTTCCATGAGGTGACTAGTAATATACTCTCTAAAATGGAATGTTTCTGAAACATTTCCAGTTCAAAAATCTTCATCATGCTCTCTGAATGCAATGTAAACTAGTTTGACATACAAGGTTCTGCATACTTTGGTCTTTATCTCTGTTGCAAGGTTTATCTCTCACTGTTCTCCATATACCTTATTCCAACCAAACTGGATCACTCCCTATTCCCTAATTGTAGCCTATGCTTTCTTATCTCTAGGGCTCTGCTGATGCTTTTGCCTCCACCTGGCGTGTCCTATTCCACCTCCATTGGTTTAAATACCATAGTCCAACTCAAATATCCTACACTTCATGAAAAATTTTCCTTGCCATCTTTACTACACGAAAGCTTTCCTTTTGACACCTGTGGCATTTTTCTTGTACATCTACATCATTTATAGCCTGTTTTATTTATCTCCACACTTGCCTTAACTAGTTCCAAACTATTAGCTTCTTAAGGTCAGCAGAACTTTTCCTTGGGAAATGCTTGGGCAACATAAATACTTGAAAGTGATGTTTCCTCCAATCACGTTAAGTGTAAAAGATTTAACTTCTTAAAAGAAGAACTGTTTTTAATCCTAAAATGTGTGTGTGTGTTTTTTTTTTAAACTTTCAGTAAAGGTATTGCCATAGTTAATAATATTGACAGAAAGGCAGTCCACCGTTTACTTTCGGCCTGGTCCCTGAACAGACTTAATCAGAAGTGAATAGGGGCACCTGGGTGGCTCAGTCGGTTGAGTGACCGACTTCAGCTCAGGTCATGATCTCACGGTTTGTGGGTTTGAGCCCCACGTCGGGCTCTGTGCTGACAGCTTAGAGCCTGGAGCCTGCTTTGGATTCTGTGTCTCCCTCTCTCTGCCCCTCCCCCACTCATGCTCTATCTCGGTCTCAGAAATAAACATTAAAAAAAAAAAATTAAAAAAAAAAAAGAAGTGAATATAATTGGTAATATATCCAAATAACAATTTACATGAGGCTTTATGAATTCAGAATAATGTTAAAACAACAAGTTTAGACCTAGACTTACCTTTGACACACTTCTTTCGATTGGCTTGTGATTCTGTGTTATATAACCTAACGAAGCCTTCTTCATTGGCAACTGCTAGTATATGCTCCATATTGGGAGCTAAATAAGAAATAAAAAATAAAATATATAAAAAGTAACACAAAAATTTTAAAGCTGAGTATAAAGCTCTAAAAACAATACACTATAGATTAACTGAATGCTACTAGTTAAACACAAAGAATCTGTTTGAAAAGAGGAAAGAGGATTCTACCCAAATAGCATTTGATATGGTAGAGACGTTATTTGAATTAAAGACTGCTTAAAATTTGCCATAATATCTAATTCAGTGAATGACTCAAAACCACCAAAATTATCTTCAGATAATCTCTTATTTAGAGAAGGGTAGTACTTAAACAAAGTAAGAGTGGTACTGACCAATGGCGAAGAAAAGCATGTGATACAAGCCACCAGCAAGTTGAGTCTACTAGTTAAATTTCCTTTTCATACCCTTTTACTTTTCCTCTCTTAAATCATTAACCGTGGGGACAAGTACTTCTATTTCTGTTCATATGTTCCTCAATGCATTATAGAAAGAGAGAGATTCCATCAGACCAAAAGGTGTACCTACTGGGCAAAACAGTTTTTCATGATGGCTGAACCTTTGCAATCCTTTCCCAGTATCAATTAAAAAACAACAAAACCAACAATGCTATAATGCTATAATAGTCTATGCTTTAGAGGAAATCTATAATTATGCATAGAGATTAAGAAAAACCTATTTCATAAATCATAGAACAGTTATTAGAAAAATTCTAGGGGCACCTGGGTGGCTCAGTCGTTAAGTGACCGACTTCAGCTTAGGTCATGATCTCACGGTTGGTGAGTTCGAGCCCCATGTCAAGCTCTGTGCTGACAGCTCAGAGCCTGGAGCCTGCTTCGGATTCTGTGTCTCCCTCTTTCTCTGCCCCTCCCCTGCTCATGCTCTGTTTCTGTCTCAAAAATAAAAAATAAACATTAAAAAAAACACATAGAAAAACTCTACCATCTATCTAACTTACTTTTTCTTGAAAGGGGGACAGCCAGTATTATTTCTTCTCTAAGTGTGAAACAGATTATTTCTGAGCAAGCCTAGATTAGATAGTAATTCTCTTACCAGAAGAGAAGGTACATCCAAAAGGAGGAACTGGGACTCCTGTTTCTCCATAAGAAGTGTGCTCATCATTACAGTTGCACTGATAACCAGTTAGAAGGGACTGTAGAGGGTACTGTGAAGACCATCCTAAAGTAAGACACAATTCCTTATAGAATTCCAATATATCATCACATATCAGTACTTTAAACAAGCACAGAGGTACATATCTGTTTTTAACAGCTTTACATACTTTATATAGATCCACTCACTATCCAGGATCCTCTAGAATACAGTTTCTGATATTTCCCTAAGGGAATCTGAGGTAGAAAGGTAGAAATGAAAGAGCGCACTCAACTTCTGGTGAGGTACAGCTTTAGGCTTAAATGGAGTCTTAATCCATTTTAAATGGAGACTCTCCTTTGTACAGTGGAGATTTTAAAAAGCAAGTGGCCTTTGCACATTAAAAAAGATCTTACCTCTCCTCCACCCTTTGGTGACAACCACAAAGATTACTGCAACCATTAAAACTGCCCTTCTCTTCAATTAAAAATTGTTTCCAGAGTTTCTAAATCAACATCACCGCAAACTCTTAAATTACTAGAAATATCGTACATAATCCAATGGTCAAAGAGTTAAAGGAAATAATGTAGGTAAATGTGCCCACCTAGCCACTAACATATTCACAAGTAAATTCTAATTCCATTTCCTCTTTCCTTACCAGTGCTGAAATTCTAGGATTCTAAAATGTTAACAGCAACAAGTCACAGTATCTTAAAGTACATTAGAGCAGTTTTCATGTGAGGCATTACGTACCTACCCCTAGAGTACAATCGGTTAAACCCTGGGTAGTGGTAGGGTCAGGGAAGTCTTTAGAGTCTCTAGAAATCGAAGTTGAGAGATGAGTAAGTTTTCACTGAATATACAAGAGAGAGGAAGAAATTCAGGGTACAGGGAGAATTTATTCGACTTGGGTCAGAGATCTAATGCGCACTATGGTCCTAAATAAACAGTAAGCAATCTTGAAAGATTTGTTTTATCATTTAGATATAGGGGTCAATACATTTAAAATATTTAAAATATTTAAATATTTTAAACTGAGAACTGAGAACTAAATGTTTATTAAGCACCAGAGGACAATGAAGTTACATTCTATTGAGAGCTGTCTAAATAATTAATAAACCCTCTTACATTTTAGGGTACTTTTAATTTCCACTTTCATCAAAAATACTGTTTGGAGAAGACCTCTTAGTCTGACATACCTCAGACACATCTAGCTTTGGTGTTCCTAGAGATAACCGGAAAGAATCGGTACAAAAGAAGCAAAGAATACAATCCAGATTTAGTCATTATTCCTGGGGATATTACCTCAAGGTCAGGTATTACCTCAAGGTCAGCCATTAAAAGACCATTAAAGGAAGAATACAACAGTTATGTTGTAAAATATACATCTACAGGATGAATTTTAAAACAAAAACCTGTATTCTAAAGTCATGTAAATGTACACTTGTAGTTTGGGATTAAAAAATATAATAATCTAATGATTGCAACACAAAGAGTCTAAAGGACCAAGTCTTTAACAATTTAGGCAGAACTGAACAGGATAAGCTCTGGAGATGCAATTCTCTGCAATTACACAGGGACTCCTTCAAACTCTACCTTACTGCTTATGGACTAATATGCACAAAAGGCCTAACAGGGCTTGGTAACTTGTCCCTATCCACCCTTACATTTCTGCACTCCCTATAACAAACAGTTGTAGACGGCTCTCTTAACCAACTGTTGGATCCTTATTGTGCTTTGCAGTTTCCAATACGAATGTATAATTCTTTTCCCCATAACACTCACTTGGAAAAGCCTGTTCTTTCCTCGATGTACAATTTAAGCCCCTAGAATTACACGCCAATTTTTCAAGGAGTATCTAAGATATGAGAGTTTTCAGTGAATCATTTGATATATGTGCATTTCTATAATGTCTGAGAAGGTTGTGGCTCTTTTCCCTCCTCTGCCTTCATCACTGTCTTTCTTCTACTTTTCAAAAGAAAGGCATTTCCATGTCCCAATCTTAAAACTTGTGTTGATCCAAAGTATAAAAACTTATGGGACTCCAATTAAGAGAAAATAGGATAATTCCTTTAATAAAGGCATCATAAATAGCCCAATTCATCTCTTTAAGATATACTTCCAATGAAATTTTACTTTTTGCTTCATAATTACTTATCAAAATTAATAGTCCATATTGTTTTGATAACTTGCATACTAATAACTGTAACAATTCAGAAGAAACTTTTGACACTTAGAGCCTTATGATTACAGAAAATTTTGACAGTGTGGTCAGTAAAATAACTTTTCAAGCCTAGAATCAAATTACATTAGGATAAATCCTGTGAAAGACAGTGGAAATAAAATCAAGAGAAAAAGCAACTATAGCTGACCTTGAACACAGGTTTGAACTGTGCGAGTCCCTTGACATGTGGATTTTTTTTGACAAATACAGTACTGTAAATGAATTTTCTCTTCCTAATGATTTTCTTAATAATAACTTTTCTCTAGTTTTATCGTAAAAATACAGTATATAATATGCATAACATAGAAATCATGCGTTAACTATGTTATTGGTAAGGCTTCCTTCCAGTTAACAGGAGGCTATTAGTAAAGCTGTGGAGAAGTCAAAAGTTATGGTGGAATTTTGACTGTGTGGCATTGATGACTCTAACCCCCATGTTGCTCAAGGTTCAACTGTACATGCAAAATATGGCAGTTAAAGAGTTTGTTCATATTTTTAAAAAATGATTGATGTGATCATCAAATCACTAGTTTTTATATCCTATTAGATACATTTTAATTTTTTATTTTAAAATTTCAGTAAGTTTAAACCTATGATAAAAACTTTTAGATAACAATTTAAAAATAGATAGAGGAGTAATCAGATGTCCACTTTAGAAAGACTGTTAGCAGCAATGTGGAGCATAAACTGGAGAGAGAGAAACTAAGAGACCATTTAGGAAACTTGTTATTTAGTAAAGACAAGAAGTTATCAGTGGAAATGGAATGGTAAGCATAGAACAGATCCAAGATACACTGATGAGGCAAAATCAGTGGGAATAGAGAGGACAGATTCAAGAGGTTTTAAGAGAACTTTCTGTATCTTGTGGACAACAGAGGAATTTTGATTGACTCAAGTTTCTGGCTAAGAAGACTAGTTTCAAATAATGGGACAACTCCCTAAAGTATGTAATAGACCAGGTTTGAGAAAAAAGTTCCGTTTTGAGTACTTGAGTCTGAGATGTTTGTGAGACTGACCTGCCGGGTGAAGATACTCACACAGCTTTTATAGGAATGGATGTAAAGTATAGGGAATGGAAGGTTGCAGGTAGTAGGGGAAGAAGGCCTGGTTGTGGCTATGATCATCCATAGGAGTAGGCAGAAGGAGAAAAGGGGCCTAGAATGGAACGCCAACATGGAAGGGGAAAGAAGAAGGTCCCACAAAATTCAGTGCATAGTATATAACAATGAATGAATTTCAGAGTCTGACACATAACAATAAATGAGTATTTGTGAATGAGAGAGAGAGGGGAAGTAGACAGATATACTGAGAGAATGAGGAAAAAATCTGTTACAAAATAGGGCTAACTATAGCCCCAATAGCTTGCCTCAGGTCTCACAGATAGTAAGGACTCGTGCTGGAATTAAAACTCAGGCAGTTTAACTCCAAAGATAGAGCTCTTATCCACTGGGCAGTACTGCCACTCAGGACATAGGGCACAGAGAAGGTACTTAAGCAAGGTCCCAGGTGAGTCAGAGAGGGGCATTTCGAGTACCATCAGAAAAATATACAAGGGGGAAGTAGGTAAGGGTGGTACAAAGTTCAGAATGGGGGCAAGAAACTGAGGGACTATTCCTCAGTCTACTACTTCTCAATATCCTTTTCCTAGACCTTTGCCTTAATAATATAAAAAGTTCCCTTCTCAGATTCTTTTTGTTTTCCACATGATGTCAAGGGGGAAAGAAGACCTAGTCACTTTTTAAATGAATGGGATTTCATTTCTATCCAACCTCAGTCTGGGTAGTAACTCCCTGGTCAGAAACTTTCACCAGAAAGTTTCATTCAGGTTGATGATACTTAAACCTGAGCTCAAAACTCCTATTGCCAATGTTTTAACCTAAGGAACCCCAACAACTGTAGCGAGTAAGTTGGATTTCTACATACCACTAACACAGAAACATCCCCAAGTTATACCGCTACAGTGAAAAACGAAACAAACAAAGCATTTCAATCCCATTTCTGTAAATAACAATACATACTACCTTGGCATCGAAAAACATTTGTAATAATATACTTTAATCTGCTATCAGTGATTATCTCTGGGGGATGTGGTTAAGGGCATTTTTCACTGTGTAATTTCGAATTTTTATGCACATGCAGTAATCAGGGGGAACATTTTTTTTGACCATGCTGGAAGCAGATGTTCTGTCTTCTCTGCTTGACTGAGTTCTTTAATAGCGAATCATATTCACCAGCGTATACAGCAAACAGTAGGGCTTACTAAAGTTCTACAACAAATGAATCAATGAATTAACAAATGGGTCCGTAAATGAGTCTTGAAGATCTCACAAAGCTGTTAAACCGCACACACACACACTCAAATGCACGCATTGTCCAGTTAATGTGCAATATAGACAGAAGCCGTAAAGAAGGCCAGCCGATTCAACTTTCCTCCCTCCGTCGGCCCGTATTACAAGTTAAAAACTCCCGATTACGATTAAAAGTGTCCCAAGGACAGGAAAGTGCAGCTTTCTTCAGTAGTTCTCACTAACACGAACTCACTTTGGCCGTGGGAGAACTCGGGGGCTGGGAAACAGAGTTGGAGTCGGCCTTGGTCCGCGGTGTTGTTCGGGGGAGGTGAAGCCCGCCAGCAACAAGTAGCGGTTAGGGCCGTTACTCACCATTTCTCGGGACGCCGAACTGGGGCTGGCGGAGCACCGAATTGAAAAGCATCTGGGCCAGAGGAAAAGGTTCAACTGCAGGAAAAGCCGTGGAAATGCCCCTAGGTTCTGCAGAAATCGTAGCTTGCGCCCCTCTGAACACGACTAGTTATTGCCTCCAACTCCCGCCACTGTAAGCCCCGGCCACCAAACTCCCCGCCAAACTGACGTCACGCCCTCTGATTGGCTCTCGCCGCGGCGTCCGGGCGCCTCCGAGTCACTTCCCCCTTCCAATCCCCGCCTCCTTTTCTCCGAGCCGCGGGAACCCAGAGTTCTGGAGCTCCCTGAGCGCCTGCGCGGGGGGCCGCAGAGGCGCTGGCGAACGGCGGGGAGACCAGGGCGCATGCGTAACAGGGCTTGACATAGCGCGGAGGAAAAATCCGCGAGGTGGTGGAAGAAGATGGCGGTGCTGGGGCAGAGTTTGCAATCTTTTTAAATAGGCTTGTCGAGTAACTATTCGGGTCATGGCGTCAAACTCAACTAAGTCTTTCCTGGCAGATGCCGGCTATGGCGAACAGGAGCTGGATGCTAACTCTGCCCTTATGGAATTAGACAAAGGTATTCGAAAGAGCGGGCTGAGCGGGTGAAACGGGTGTGGGGGGCACTGGCGCCACCAGGCGGTGGTGGCCGCCGGACAGGCGCATGCGCCTAGTTTTCCTGGGAGAAAGAGAGGGCGGGGGCGAGCACCCATGCTTTTGGTGAATCCAGAGCTTTTGCAGCTCTGGTAGATTGCAGGGAAATTGCAACGTTGCTGGCTTGGCTTTGCACCAGTTGAACAAGTAGCGAGCTCCAGTGATGGGCGCGATTTGATCACTTGAGGGCACGGTTCCCCGATTTTCCAAGCAGTTTGTAAAAATGTAAATTTAAATTGTGAAATTGTTTTTCAATACGTTCAGTTGAGACAAGGTCTTCACCAGGAGTGCTAAATAATAATCTTACACCCACTTTATAGCGTTGTATTTTATTTCTGTAACTCTGTTACCTACGGGTTAGTAGGCAGGTTAAATATGGCTAAAAAAATCCAAAAAGCATCGCCCCTTTTTTTGTAAATTCCACGAGTTCTCTTTTCCTGTCGGAGAAGGGGTGAGAGGTGCGAGGGCTGCTTGGTGTAGTCGAAGGAGTTTTGGAGTTAGACTGAGTGAAATTCCAATGCCACAAATTTTATTATCATGGACAGGTCACCTAAGTTCACCTAACCTATGTATTTTGTCTCCAAAGTGGGTTCAGTACCATTGAGCTGGCAAGACTGTTGTAAATATTGATGTAATTGTATGCAAAGGAAGCCTTTATTAAATGCTAAAGAGATATGCCTTCTTAGAGATGGATGTGGGAGGCAAAGGCAAATATTTGACGGTAAAGAACTAAAGTATTAAACCTTTCTTTCAGTGTACTTCAGTGATTTTTATTGAATGGAGGAAACGTTTTGTCACCTGGTATACAGTTAATTCTTCATTGACCAGAGCCAATGTATACTTTATCGAGGATTGGGTCTACAGCTTAGAAGGATCTGTCTTTAAGTCCACTTTGAGCCATTTCCCAGCTCTCTGACGTGGACACTGTCAACTTTTTGGGATTTCGTTTTTTTGTTTTTTAACCTGTAAACATTTCTAGTAGGTTGGTCTAGATAAGAGTTTATCAGAAAAAGCTTTTAACTTCTTTTGATCAACATAAAGATGTCACAGCACTCCAATGAGATATTCCTTTGGTTGAGTCACATTATCTTTAGTACATCCTCATCAGCCAAGAAAATGATGCTGGGCTTTGCTTTCTCTTACCAAAGCCGTGAGCTGTTTCCCCTATGAAATATGAAATTATAATAGTAAATGTGATTTTTAAACACCACGTAATCTTTTCATTCTGGAAATTCCTTCCTATTTCCCAGTGAAAGTTGCAGGTCTGGATATCTAATAACTCTACCAATTCTAAAGACATTTTCTACCACTCTGGTCCAGGTGGGCTCATTTCATGACAGTAGGACAGTGGTTGTAGAACAAAGATCAGGATCAGGCTCTGAAGAAGTTGAGAAATCTAGAATTCCCCAAAATTTGACATTGTGTTAAAAAATATATAACACAATTTTTGCTTTTTAGAAGTTGATATAGCATACGGTATTTCATATCTGTAAGAAATAAATGCATGATTATTGAGTGTTTAACTATAAACCGGCAGTCAGTCCTGGGTATTAAGCAAGTGATCGTGTTCAAGTCTCCCAGCAGTACCCCAGGTGAGTATTCCCCAGATGTCTCAGGCTCAGAAAGATAATTTGAACAATATAAGAACAAAACTTGTGGGGGCGCCTGGGTGGCTCAGTCGGTTGAGGGTCCGACTTTGGCTCAGGTCATGATCTCACAGTTGGTGAGTTTGAGCCCCGCGTCGGGCTCTGTGCTGCCAGCTCAGAGCCTGGAGTCTGCTTCGGACTCTGTGTCTCCCTCGCTCTCTGCCCTTCCCCCACTCGTGCTCTATCTCTCTTTCTCTTAAAAATAAATAAACATTAAAAAAAAAGAACAAAACTTTTGTTCTTTTTCGCTTCACCATGCTCCCCTTTTAAAGCTGTTATGAAATTAGATTACAGGAATGGCCAGTTTCATTAGAATATAGTTTAGTATTTTAACTATTGAGTCATTTCATCCTGTATCTGTTAAAGTATTTCTGTTTTATGAGCCAAAGGTCATAGGGTCAGAAGGCTACAAGTTCTGACTTTGTTTTAATTCCCAAACGTCTAGACCAGAGTTCCCCAAATTGTATTCCAAGGAATAGTTTCTCAAGTATTTTAATAGGAGGTTCTTAGTCCATAGCCCCTCTTCATGTCCCTCCCTTGCACCCCCCAAAATGTACACTCACATTCACACACACAACTTATTTCATCAGGCTTTGTACTAGGGAAACAGTGACAAAACGAAATGAAGCCCCTGCATCTGGAGAGCTTATATTTGGGACAGAGAAAACAGGCAATAAGCAAATATAGTAAGCATATATTGTGACAGGTAGTGATACATACTGTAAAGAAAAGTGAAACTAATGAAGGGGGCTGGAGAAAACTGGGTGTGGGATTGGGGTTGGTTATTTTATTTATTTATTTTTTTACTTTTATTTACTTTTGAGAGAGACAGCATGTGAGTGGGGGAGGGGCAGGGAGAAAGAGGGAGACACAGAATCCAATGCAGGCTCCAGGCTCTGAGCTGTCAGCACAGAGCCCAACGTGGAGTTTGAACCCACAAACTGAGATCATGAACTAAGTCTAAGTCTGACGCTTAACTGAGCTGCCCAGGTGCCCCTGGTTTGTTATTTTATGTCGGATAGTGAGGGACAGGCCTTACTGGTCAAATAGAGGAACAGCAAGTGCAAAGGCCCTGAGGTTGGAGCCTGTTTTGCATGCTGTTTCTGGAGCAGAGTGATAGACATTGAAGATAAAAAGATAGCCAGGAGCCAGTACGTGTAGGGCAATACAAGCCATTGAAATGATTGGCTTTAATTCTGAGATGGGAAACCATAGGGAATTTTCAGCACAGGTGTGGCATATCTGACTTAATTTTGAGAAGGATCAGTCTGACTGCTGTGTTGAGAGTACATTGAAGTGGGAGAGCCAGGGATGGAAGTGAGGAAACTAGTGAGGCAATTGTCACAATCCAGGAAGAAGAAAACAGTGGTTTGGTCCAGGGTGATTTCAGTGAAGATATGTGAAGTGCTGAGATTCTGGATATATTCTGAAGGTAGAGCCAATAAGAGAAACTCAGAGGTGTTTGGTCTGATCTACTAGAAGTATGTATTGGCATTTACTGAGTGGATGAAAGTGAAATCAGTTTGGGACTGCTAAATTTGAGACATCTCTTAGTCATCCAAATGGAGATGTTGTGTAGGCAGTTAGATGTACAGATGTGACACTTGAACTCCATTATAAGGAAATATCTGTGGCACTCGTGTCCTAAGATACACACTTGGGAGATGTCATTTATGATTTCTTGCACTTTGTTCTGAGCCTTTTGAGCAAGCATGGCAGTTAAGCTATTTGTTTCTGATCTCTCAAGGAATAAATGGATGCCTTTTTTTTTTTTTAATTTTTTTTAACGTTTATTTATTTTTGAGACAGAGAGAGACAGAGCATGAACAGGGGAGGGTCAGAGAGAGGGAGACACAGAATCTGAAACAGGCTCCAGGCTCTGAGCTGTCAGCACAGAGCCCGACGCGGGGCTCGAACTCACGGACCGCGAGATCATGACCTGAGCCGAAGTCGGCCGCTTAACCGACTGAGCCACCCAGGCGCCCCAGTGGATGCCATTTTGAAGCTGACACAAGTCCATTCCTTCCAGATGTAGTTAGTAACACAGAAAAATAATCAGGTGATAGCCATTCATTCATTCAGCAAATATTTACAGATCGCCTACATTGTGTTAGTCACTGTACTTGGACTTGGGGCTATCGTAGTGAACAGCACAGCTTTAAGAAGGAAACAGGGCTAAATCATGTATGGCCTTGTTAGTCAGGACAAGAAGTTTGGATTTTATGCCAAGTGCATTGAGAAGACACTGAAAATTTTTAAGCAGAGGACTGACATGAGATTGGTTTACATTTTTAGTGATCACTCTAGCTGCTTTGTAGAGGTCTTTCGGTGGTATGTCCCTTTTTTAGAGTTTTTAGCTGATAACCATGCTGACTGAGCTGTGAAGACTAAGCACATACGGAGTTAAATGTTATAATCAAGTAAACTTAAATTTATCTGCCACATTTCAGAATATGGATAATCATTAATCCAGGCATTATAAAGGACATACATCATTTACATTGATCAGTATAACTTTCTCATTAATATAACTTCTGCATAGTCTGAACTGACAGAAAGTGTCCTAATGATTTAGGAAAACCTATGCAAGATCTCCTTCACCCTGAGTGAAAAGGAGTGTCCTTTAAATGACATCACTCAGCCTGATTCCTGTAAGGTTGGCCTTGGAAAGGATGAGGTGAAAGAGCAACCAGGAAGGGAGTGGTTCCCTTTCTTGCAGCTGGGCTATGGGAACAGAGGAAATATAAGAGATGGAGTTGCTACTTGAGGTGTTGGTGAACTTACTGCTGCATGAAATTTTGAGGCGTGCTCTTTGAAAAATTTATGAAATAGAAAACTGATACAAATCAGGACGACTATTTATTCTCCCTTATTTTCCCCTTAGATGCTATCACCTCACCTGTATTCCAAACCTGTGAAGTCTCAGACTGAAAACCACAGATTGCTATTACACTGTCCATTTTGGCACAGACGTAGTTGGTGTTACGATAAACAAATACGAGGCTGTGGAAGTATCTCCATATCCCCTACTCAAGAGACAGGCCTCTGCAACAAAGTCTGTACCAGGTGACCCATTCCATGCCAGAACTGACTGATTCAGAAGGGGACATGTGACCCACACTGAGTCAACCAGATTCTCTCTTGAGAATCTGTACCACCAGACCATATTTAGTCTGAGAGTATCAAGAGGTGGACCTGTAAGAAGGTCACGTGGAATGGAAAGTCTTAACATCTCAAATCCTGATTGGTGATTACTTGATGGGTCATGAACTATTCCAAAAACCCAAGGCCTTTCTTCAGTTCTTACTGAAATCCATAGACTCATTTTTATATGTGGGTAAGAGCTACTATTTTGACGATTTTGTAACTTACAAACTGCATCGTTAAATATTACTGAAAGTTGGTATTCATAAAATAAAACTAATTTGTTTATGATTCTGAATCACTATTCTGGCTGTACAGTATTGCATACATCCCACCATACACAGTTATAGACAATTTATGAAATTTGGGTGAAGGATGTTTTATTGTTCATTATCAGTTGAGTTGACTATCATTTCTGTTGTTTCTGTTCCCGCTTTTTAAATATAATTTACTGAGACTTGCCATGATCAATTTATTAAGCTGTGGGATGTTAGGTTATCTTACAATGTGTGGTGCATACTTAATGTTGGTATTTCTTCTTCCCTACCCCCATTTTTAATGAATACACTTCAAGATACATATGTGTTATGGTTCCATTTTAAATCATCCTCACCCCTCAGCTAAAGCGAACGTACATACCAAACTCTCTTAAAACGTGCTTGGATGGTAATGTGTATTAGCAGTGTTCTTTGTGGTGGGTATTAGTCATGTTGGTGGTCACTTAACATCTTGTGATCGCTCCTCCTGTGCTTGAGGAATGACTCACACCAAGAGCCCTGTCTCACCAGAGTGGAAGCCAAAACTCACCTTTCTAGTTAACTTTGCAAAGCGCGAGATGTGAACTCAGCTCTGCCAGTCAGAGAGACCTCCTCCGGGCTCTGTGATACAGGAGGTTAGCAATGCACGAAGATGTACTTGAGGGCACACTCACAGTTCCGTGCCCTGGCAGTGACTGTGGCTGCGGTGTGAGTGGACAGTAACGGCAGCAATGGCTACAGCGTTCCTGGATGACAGCAGAGCTAATAGTTGCATCCCGAGTTTCCCAGCAACAAGACTTCTCATCTCATCAGTCTGGCAGTGCAGTATTAGGTGTTCTTAGATGTTTAGCCTCGAAACTGTTTATTAGGTTTTTAATAAACTCATGTTCTGCCTAATCAGCCAGTTAGCTTGTGTGGCTTGAAGCTAAGAACTCTGACTGATACATGCTGCCTGGAAATGTGTGTTGTTTTGAAAACTTGATTCATGTACATAACAACCCCCATGTTTACCATAATTTATGTTATTCTTCCTCAGTTCCCTAGAATTTGTTATCCCTCAGAATTAGAGCACTCTAAAATCATAATCAAATAATCCCTTTTTAAATCTTAACTTCTACTCTCTAGTTGCATGCTAGAGATGTATTTTAGCTTAATAGTTTAGGACCATAGGCTCTGGAGCCAGATTGCCAGGACTTGAATCCCGCATCTGCCATTTATTAGCTTTTGTTCCTTGGGCAAGTTGCTTAACTAGTCTTTGCCTGTGTCTTCTTTAAAATGGAGATAAAAGGTGGCTCATTTAGTTGAGCGTCCAACTCTTGATTTCAGCTCAGGTCATGATCTCATGATTCATGAGATCGAGCCCCTTGTCGGGCTCTGCGCTGACAGTGTGGAGCCTCCTTGAGATTCTCTCTCTCCCTCTCTGTCTGCCCCTTCCCCACTCGTGCGTGCACACTCGCTCTCTCTCTCTCTCTCTCTCTCTCTCTCTCTCAAAAATGAACATTTAAAAAATAAAAAAGGAGAGCTCCGTTTCTTTGGTGGGAGAATACAAAGAAAGATGTAGAAACAGCAATCACATCCCTACACCTTAATGTCTGTTTTTATAGTGGCATTCTCACGATCATTGGTCTTATGATCAGGGCATTCTTCCTCAGGTTGGTTGTAGCTAGCAACAGAAATAAAGTGAACAGCCCTTCTTACATGATCTGATTGTGCTGAGTGCCTATTTTCAGGTGCTTGGTTTATTATGAAATTGAAACTGGCCCAGAGCAAGCAAGATGGGTACCACAGCCCCAGTTCAGGATTGTTGCCAAATCCTAGGTCTTCGTGCATTTTCCTCTTCCCTTGAATCTTAGCTTCTGTCCCTCAGAGTCAACCTAGCTTCTTGTTTCCTTTTTCCAAAAGCTCTTACATCAGAAAATAAGCAAGAAATTTACTCTTCTTTTACTTATTTATTTTGGTTGGCTGTGTTACAGGAATGAGGGTCTATTTTATCTTAAAGAAATAAAATTAGACAGTATTAGAGAAATCAAAACATTTCTCTGGCCAAATTCAAAATTATCTTTGGTACATTTTAAATCACCATGTTTAAACAAATCAGTGTAATCTGTGTTTTTGCTTTTTAAGGGAATGTAAAACAGATCATACTCTGTCAGGAAACTCCCTCTACATGGGCTGCCTCCTACTTTACGTTTTTTCATCCCAACCAAGGTTTAATTCATTACAAACAGAATTTTACTCCCTTTTGCGTCACTGAACTGCTGGCAGAGAGAAGAGGAGGAAAAAAGTCCAATGGCTGCATCATCCCAATAGGTTCCCCTAGCACACATGCACAAACATATCTGTTACTTCTCTGTTCTCTCACCTGCATCCTCAGACTTGCCCTTCCTTATCTCCCCTTCCCTTTTGTCTTTACTGCCCTGTGTGTGTGTCTCTGGAACCCTCTGTCAAGTCAGGCCTTTAGAAAAGCTTTTAAGCCTACATGAGCCACTGCCAGGTACCTAGAACATTTCCGTTGGCAAGGTGTGTTTGGTTGGGAGAAGAGTTCTAGAGCTTTAGTGGCAGTTCTTCTATGTATGGAGGTGGGGGGCAGAGGAAAGGGGGAGCAGGCAAAGAAGGGATATGTTCTAAATATCTCAATTAGAAATTTGAATTAATTTTCCCATGGGAACTTTTATTATAAGTTGTTATTGGATTCTGGAATATGATGAGTGCTGACAGTGCTTTTTTTTTTCCTACAAGGAAATATATTCCAAGTACCAAATAACCAACAAGAGTGCGTTTACAAAACTCAAACCATTAATACGTTGTAGGAATTGCCTGTGCAGATTTACTCTGATTGTCTTTTGTATTGAAGCGTAGTCACACCCAGTAAAGAGTCCCCAGATGAGTATTTTCTTTGTCATTTTCTAACAGCGGGCAGACTTTACTGAACAGAGAGATTGTAGCGCCCCTATTCTTGCCCAGATTTAGATATATATAATTAGCAATTTGTAAATGCTAAAATACTAAAAGAAAGAAATATTTGAAGCTGATTATATTAATACCATATTAAGATACTCATTCTAAATAAATATTTTTTCAGGAATTGAACATTAACTTTGTAATTTGTTGGTTGCTTTTTTTTTTACGTTAAAAAAATCAGGTTAATTGAGGTATAATTTATGTATAATTAAAGTCACCAAATGCATGCAGTCATGAAACCACTACCACAGTCAAGACATAGAATGTTTCTGGGGTGCCTGGGTGGCTCAGTTGGTTGAGCATTTGACTCTTGATTTCGGCTCAGGTTGTGGTCTCACGGTTAGTGAGTTCGAGCCCCACATCCAGCCTGCATGGACAGCACGGAGCATGCCTGGGATTCTCTCTCTCCCCCCTCCCCCGCTCAAGCTCTCCCTGTTCTTTTTCTCTTTCTCTCTCTCAAAATAAACTTAAAAAAAAAAACAAACAAGATATAAAACATTTCCTTCACCCCAAAAACTTTCCCTGTACCCCTTTGCAGTCAATTTTCTCTCTCAAGCCCCTGACAATTACTGATCTGTTCTCTGTCCCAAAGTTTTGCCTTTCCTTGAATGTTATATAAAACAGTCTTAAAGTTTTGTAGTCTTTTTTGGGTCTGACTTCTTTTACTTAGCCTAGTGATTTTGAGATCTACCCATGTTGTTGCATGAAGCAGTATTTGTTTCCTTTTTATTGCTGAGTGGTAGTCCCTTGTGTGGATAGACCACAGTTTGTTTATTTATTCACCAGTTGATGGACATTTGGGTTTTTTCCAATTGGGGGCCATTATGAATAAAGCTACTGTGAGCAGTTGAATACAGGTATTTGTACAGACGAATATTCTCAATGCACCTGGGTAAATATTTAGAAGTAGGATTGCTGAGTGGACAGTAGGTAAATGATCACCTTTATAAAAAACAACCAAACTGTTTTCCAAGGAGTTGTATAGTTTTGTATTCCCACCAGCAATATATGAGAGTTATAGTTGCTCCATAGCCTCATTAGCACTTGCTATTGTCTGTCATAACATTTTTTGCCATTCTAGTGGGTATGTAGTGCCATCTTGATGTGGTTTTTAATTTACATTTCCCTGATGACCAGCCGTGTTGAACATCTGTTAACTTGCATGTGTGTGCCATTTATATTTGTTCTTTAATGAAATTTCTCTTCATATCTTGCCCATTTAAAACAATCAGGTTGTGGGGCGCCTGGGTGGCTCAGTCGGTTGAGCATTTGACTTCAGCTCAGGTCATGATCTCATGGTTCAAGCCCCGCATGGGGCTCTGTGCTGAACACTTGCTCAGAGCCTAGAGCCTGCTTCAGATTCTGTGTCTTGTTCTCTCTCTCTCTCTCTCTCTCTCTCTCTCTCTCTCTCTCCCCCCCCCCCGCCCCCACCCCCGGCTCATGCTCTGTCTCACTTTGTCTCTCAAAAATCAATAAATGTAAAATTAAAAAAAATAAATAAATAAAAATAAATAAATAAATCAGGTTGTCTTCTAGGGTTACCTGGGTGGCTGAGTCAGTTAAGCATATGACTTCAGATCACAATCTCACAGTTCGTGGGTTCGAGCCCCACGTCGGGCTCTGTGCTGACAGCTTGGAGACTGGAGCGTGCCTCAGATTCTGTGTCCCCCTCTCTCTGCCCCTCCCCCGCTCACACTCTGTCTCTCTGTCTCTCAAAAATAAATAAACGTTAAAATTATTAAATAAATAAAAATTAAAAATCGGGTTATCATCTTACTGAGGCAGAAGAAGTATGGATGATGTCTGTGGAGTGACCCTATAGGGTAGAGGCTGGAGATGTGGGTGGTGTAAGAATTCACCCAAGGCAGAACAAAGGAGATAGAAGTTTATTGAATACACTGCAAGAGAACTTCGGGGCAGGATAGCAAAGGAGAGACAAGCGAGTAGGCAAAGTTGGGGGACTGGATTTAAGCGGGTGGGAAGTGAAGAGGCATGGGAACATACGGAATTTTCCTTTTTTGGTACTTGTGCCTCGTCATAAGTAGCCCATTGGTCAGCTAGGGCTTATGGATATTTTGAGGTGGGTCTTCCCGTTTGCATTCAGCTCCATAGTCACCAAGGACCCTTTTACCTTACTCAGGTTTCCATTGGTCGAGCCTGTTGCCTAAAAGTGGCCTCCGCATTGTCCTTTATCAGATATGTGTTCTCTAAATATTTTCTTCTGGTATGTGGCTTGTCTTTTCATTCTCTTAACAGTATCTTTTGAAGAGAAGTTTTTTTTTTTTTTTTAATGTGTATTTATTTTTGAGGGAGAGCGAGTACACACAAGTGGGGGAGAGACAGAGAGAGAGAGAAGGAGACACAGAATCTGAAGTAGACTCCAGGTTCCCAGCTGTCGGCTTAGAACCTGACGTGGGACTTGAACCCATGAACCGAATGATCATAACCTGAGCCAAAGTTGGACGCTTAACCAACTGAGCTACTCAGGCACCCCAAAGAGCAGAAGTTTTTAATTTTGATGGAGTTTAATACTTTTTTATTTTATGGTTTATGCTTTTTGTGTTTTATCTAAGAAGTCTTTGCTTAACCCAAGCTCATAAAGATTGTCTCTGTATTTTCTTCATATGGTTTATAATTTTAGCTCTTACATTTAGGCCTATGGTTCATTTTTGAGTTAATTTTTGTGTATGGTGCAAATTAAGGATCAAGGTTTTATTTATTTATTTATTTATTTATTTATTTATTTATTTTTGCATATGGATATTCCGTTGTCCCAGGATAGTTTGTTAAAAAGAGTATCCTTTCAACATTGAATTATCTTGGCCCCTTTGTTACATCATTGCTTTGAAACCTTTCTTCTTCCCTAATATAAAGCATTTAGTGTTAGGTTTCTTGAAGAATTGCATTAGCTGCCTCCCTTAGGTTGTGCTTTCTTTTTCATTCAGTTGAAGACATTTCTTTGTGAAGTTTATTTTTTGCTTATTTATTTTGAGAGAGAGGAAGAGTGCCTGTGGGCATTCACATGAGCGGGAGATGGGCAGAGAGAGAGGGAGAGGGAATCCCAAGCAGGCTCCGTGCTGTCAGTGCAGAGCCCAATGTGGGGCTCAATCCCATGAACCATGAGCCAAGATCAAGAGTTGGATGCTTAACCGACTCAGTCAGCCAGGCACCCCAATATATTTTTCTAATTTCCCTTTCACCCATGGCTTATGTATAAGTTTTTTAATTTCCAAATATTTGGGAAGTTTCTAGATATTTTTCTCTTAGAGATTTCTAACTTAATTCCATTATGGTCAGAGAACATAACAAGGTATGATTTCAGTCCTTTTAAATTTGTTGAGACTTATTTTATGGCCCCAAATATTCTTAAACTACTCAACCTTTTTTAAAAAAATTGTTTCTTCTTCATTAGTTTATATCTAAAAGTGACAGTTTACCAAATTACTATCTGGCCTATTATTTATAAAAGATCATGAGTTACAATTGTAACTTACCTAATTGTTGTGAATGTTATTTTATGGTATAAGTAATTTTACTGTGGAATGCTGTGTTGGTATTTGCTATTTTTGCCTTGTTGTAACCGCAGATTTGTAAGCTATTCTTCTGTTTTCGTGCTTTTTGTAGGTCTAAGATCTGGCAAGCTTGGCGAGCAATGTGAAGCAGTTGTTCGCTTTCCCAGGCTCTTTCAGAAGTATCCATTCCCTATTCTCATCAATTCCGCATTCCTAAAGTTAGCTGATGTTTTCAGAGTTGGGTAAGTCTTTTTAAAGCCTCGGCATCCTAAAGTATTTGTTCACGTTTCTTTGTTTAATATTGTGGTCTTTATTCTTTTTGCGCTTTAGGACTTCCACGTGGTCAGTGACCATTTTAGTGGATGCACATGGCAGTTTGCAACACTTTGGTGTGAAATATAATGGTGTTTTAAGCACAAATGAAGTCACAAGTCAGAGGGTACTTCTTTGGGGAACAGGATAAATCAAATTAAGATGATCTTAATGTATTGTTGTATATTTTGGAAGTGTCTGATTTATACAGGTTGTTTTGAGAAGTTTCTGACTTAATATTTTGTAACACAAGATTGCATGTTACTGTGAGGTTCCTAAAACATGGGAGCACTGGATAAATCCCTGCTGGTTGGTTGGTTTGTTTTCTCCCCACCAGTCCCTCCTACTTTCCACCATTTTTCATGCACTCAGGTACTTATATACACACCGGGTCAGACTTGAAGGAGAAGAGATTTGTAGAATTAGCTTGCTAGAAGAGGAAGACCATCTGAGCTCCCGGCCATGGTTATAATACAATTGAAGAGATGAGGTTCATCGCTACAGCTTCTCTTTCTGATTCTACCCTCTTGGTGTCTGGCCCCAGAACTGTAGGCATTGCTAACTGCTTATGCTTCGTATTCAAAGCATAGGCTTCAACTCTTTTAGTGATGAGAGAAAAAAATGATAAGATTGAAAAACATTGCCCCATTGCTAACATTTAAAATCATGTGTTGCTTTGATTCCTAATTAAATATTACTTTCCTAAGGTGGTCTCATTTACCTTTTCTCTGCTTCTTCGTAGAAACAATTTCCTGAGGTTGTGTGTCCTTAAAGTTACTCAACAGAGTGAGAAGCATTTGGAGAAGATTCTGAATGTGGATGAATTTGTGAAGAGAATTTTCTCTGTGATTCATAGTAACGATCCTGTGGCAAGAGCCATCACACTCCGGTATACTCTGTTGCTATAATGAATCCACAAGATTCTTTGGGCTGTAATTATGTACTCAAGAAAGGCAATATATGTACTTTTTTCATTTTGGATGGTACTAATTTATTTTTTCAATTAAGACTCCAGGCAGAAATATGGTAACCATCCTAATCTATACATGCTTTTCAGTTACCATCTATGATACTGTTTGGTTGTGAATTATTGCCTAACTTGTGTGTTTGAAACATTCCTTTTCCTAAGTTGGTGTTCTGATCAGATAACTTGGATCTGAATCTAGCTTAGCCTCACCTGATTTTGAGCTCTTCCTGACTTTGTTCTGTTTCAAGTCAGTTTTTGTATTCATCCGTGGTTATGTGCTCATTTTTTAAAAAAAAATTTTTTTAATGTTTTATTTTTGAGAGAGAGAGAAAGAGAGAGAGAGAGAGAGAGTAAGCTGAGGAGGGGCACAGAGAGGGAGACACAGAATCCAAAGCAGGCTCCAGGCTCCAAGCTGTCAGCACAGAGCCTGACATGGGGTTCAAACTCATGAACTGTGAGATCATGACCTGAGCTGACGTCGGATGCTTAACTGACTAAACCACCCAGGCCCCCCTGTTACGTGCTCATTTTTATATGCAGTCATTTGTATTTGAACCCCTTGGAGAATGCCAAATACAACTACTGTTGTTTGTTCAGCCTTTTCTTTCTTGGCATCTAAAAAAATTTTTTTTTAAATTCTGTCAGAATTTTATACTATAAGCCTTCTATCCAGTTTCAACCATATTTTCTTTTTAGGTCTGCCGTCTATGGAATGTATGTGTAATGTTTAGACTTTTGAAATTGACTTTCCTAAATTATAGGGCTCATTTCTGACTTGCCTTGTTCAGACAATCCTCTTTTTAGCCAGGAAGTCTAGGATATCACTTTTTCCCTAAGTTTTTCCATCAGGAGCCAGCGCTTCCCTCTTGTTCAGGATTAAGTGCTTTTGTCATTCTGATTAAATTTTGAGCACAGTGTGATATTTTAAAGACAGTAAATTGGCTTTATCTTTTAAAAACCATATATAAAAGATTTAAAGATATCTTACCTTTTTTTTGTTTATTTTTGAGAGAGAGAGAGAGAGAGAGAGAGAGTCAACACTCACACACAAGTGAGGGAGGGGTAGAGAGAGAATCCCAAGCAGGCTCCACGCTGCCAGCACAGAGCCCCATGTGGGGCTCAGTGTCACAAACCGTGAGATCATGACCTGAGCCGAATCAAGAGTTAGATGGATGCTTAACTGACTACCCAGACCCAAGATATTCTTACCTTTTGATTCAGCAAATTCACTTACAGAAATTGTTTGCTATAAATCATTTTTAAAAGTTGGTGGATATATGTATACAGATGATCATAGTATCATTTTTGTAAAAGGTGAAAAATGATGTGTCGATATGGGAATAGTTAATTTATGGACCACTGTATACCTTTTAAAGAATGAAGTAAGTATGTGTTTAACATAGAGATACTAAGTTAAAAAAAAACAGTCAAGTGATGTTCATTTTATTAACTCATTTTTGTCTATAATATTAATATATGTGTTTATACAGGCTCAGAAAAAAATCTGAAGGAATATATACTGTTAACAGTGATGAGTTTTGTCAGGGGTCATTGGGCTATGGATTACAAGAGACTTCCGAGTGGTTTTGTAATGTTTGAGTTATTTTCCACATGTATACATTGTTTATTTATTTATTTTGATCAGAAGACAAAAAAAAAAAAAGAGAGAAAAAATAGAATGTAAATAGGGGAATGATTTCATAAATAATTTAGACCTAGTTTGAATATTTTGAGAAGAATATAGATTAATATTTGAATATTCCATTCATTTTGCATGCTTGCCCTTTCTAAGTCATGGCAACTGGGCTTTGCCACAGTTCTTCATTGAATAACCAGAGATTTCTAGAAAGCTTCCAGAAAGAGAGGATTTACTTATTTAGATCACTTTAAAGGGAAAAAATTCAGATTGAAGTAATAGGTTTCAACATTAACACTTGATGCAAAAAGTACTAAAAGAAATTTGAGCTAAGAATGTTATGTAATCCAGTTGCCATTTAAAATGTAGTACAATAAGAAGGTCTTCAGATAGATAAGGCCTCAGATGCTTTTGCCAAATATAGGGACCTGTTTTGAAAACATTCTTGGCGTAGGCACTTTAGGAAGAGGATAAAGAGCTTGATGATTGGGAATAAGGGGTGATCCGATCGTTTTGTAAAGTTTGCAGAATTGTAAATACCAAACCAAAAAAAAAAAAGTGTTTTTATAATAACTCAAAACTGAAATTGTAGTATCAATATGAGAATATCAAACACTTTTCACAAAAATAGAACATTTTTGAATAGCCTTAGAAATTTTTTTCATGATTTCATTGTTTTTTCATCATATAAGAAATGACTTAAAGTAAAAAAGTATTTTTTAATTTAGTGTATTATTTAATATTACATTATAAAGTTTTAAAAATACAATCTTTTATATTTGCAAATGACATATCAGATAAAGGGTTAGTGTCCAAAATCTATAAGAACTTATCAAACTCAACATCCAAAAAACAAATAATCCAGTGAAGAAACGGGCAAAAGACATGAATAGACATTTTTCCAAATAAGACGTCCAGATGGCCAACTGACACATGAAAAAATGCTTAACATCACTCATCATCAGGGAAATAGAAATCAAAACCACAATGAGATACCACCTTACACCTGTCAGAATGGCTAAATTAACAACTCAGGCAACAACAGATGTTGATGAGGATGCGGAGAAAGAGGATCTCTTTTGCGTTGTTGGTGGGAATGCAAGCTGGTGCGGCCACTCTGGAAAACAGTACGGAGGTTCCTCAAAAAATTGAAAATAGAACTACCCTACGACCCAGCAATTGCACTACTAGGCATTTATCCATGGGATACAGGTATACTGTTTCAAAGGGACATATGCACCCCACTCTTTATAGCAGCACTATCAACAGTAGCCAAAGTATGGAAAGAGCCCAAAAGTCCATCGATGGATGAATGGATAAAGAGGTGGTGTACACACACACTGGAGTATTACTCGGCAATCAAAAAGAATGAAATCTTGCCATTTGCAACTACGTGGATGGAACTAGAGGGTATTATGCTAAGCAAAATTAGAGAAAGACAGATATCCTATGACTTCACTCATATGAGGACTTTAAGAGAAAGCAGATGAACATAAGGGAAAGGAAGCAAAAATAATATAAAAACAGGGAGGGGGACAAAGCATAAGAGACTCTTAAATATGGAGAACAAACAGAAGGTTACTGGAGGGGTTGTGGGAGGGGGGATGGGCTAAATGGGTAAGGGGCATTAAGGAATCTACTCGTGAAATCATTGTTGCACTGTGTGCTAACTAATTTGGATGTAAATTAAAAAAAATAAAGTTAAAAAAATATAAAAATACAATCTTTTAGAAATTATAAAGAAAACTAATTTTGTGCTTCAGCAAGTAACAAACACCATATCATTTACTGCTTATGTAAGAAAAAGCATGAATTGTCAATAAAAAAATTTAAATCACATGTTTGACTTGGGACTAAATATATTAAAATGTAGATTCCTTTCTTTTCCAGTAACACTTTACTATAAATTTTAACAAAAGAGCAAAAAACTTTTTCTAATGCATTTCCTAGTAAATTACAGACCGTATGCTTTCCTTTGGATACTTTAGCATGCTTATCATTAGCTAGAGTTCAGTTTGTTTACAGGGTTATCTGGTTCTTTAATGTCAGTTAATTTACTGAGTACTGACAGATGCTTCAAGTAACTCCAACCACTATCAAGGTATAGAACTTACTCCAGAATATTCCTTCATGCTCCATCCTACTCACTTCTCTCGTCCACCTCCCCAGAGGCCACTGCTGGTCTGAGTTTTTCCTGTTACCTAGATAAGTTTTCATCTGTTTTCAAATGTCATGTAAGTGGCCTCATACAGTGGGTATCCTTTTGTGTAAGGCTTCTTTTCGTTTTTTGATATTAATCCATTTTGTATGTCATTAACATGTTTGTTTTTATTGCTGAGTACTTTTCCATTGTGTGACAGTAACAGTTTATTTGTTCTCTTACTGATGAACTCTTAGGCTCTTTCCAATTTACAGCTATCATAAGTAAAGTTGCTATGAACCTTCTTGTCCAAGACCTGTTGCGAACATGCTTCCCTTTCTGACAAATATATACTTAGGAGTGAAATTGCTGAACCATAGGGTAGGTGTATATTTAATTTTATAAGAAACTGCCAAGCCTTTTTCCAAAGCGATTGTAACCATTTTATATTCTGACCAACAGTATGTGAGTTCTGGTTACTTCACCTTCTTGCCAGCCTTTGGTGTGTCTTATCTTCTACATTAGCCATTCTGATGGGTGTGTAGCAGTTTTGACTTGCGTTTCCCTGATGGTAATGATGTTGAGCTTTTTCTCACGGTTTTTCTCTCTCTTTTTGGGGAGTAGTTGTTCAAATCACTTGCCCGTTCTTTTGTTAGATTGCTTAGATTTTAAGATTTTACTTGTCTTTTTATTACAGAATTGTAGGATTTCTTGATATATTCTCAATACCAGTCCTTTGTCAGGTGCATGTTTTACGTATCATATTTAAGAATAGACAGAAACTTCTTTTAGGGCCTGAATGCCATGAACAGAATTACTACCATTTTTTATACTCTTCGTTAAGTTATGTCTCAACATAATTGTTTCTTATGTTTTCTGTCTGTAACTAAAATAATGTATGCCTCAGAATAAAGAAAGTTCCAAACTGGGTAACTGTCAAAACCACCCCAGATGCTGGCAGTGTAAAGCCAAGTGAGTAGGCTGCGAGTGTGCTCATGTTATAGCCACTAACCACTGTACATATGCTTTTAGTTTATACCACGAGGTCTTCAAAATATTCTGCTTTTAAAATGGAAAAGTAATTTAAGTACTTTTGTAATTAAAAAAAAAAAAGATGTCAGCATTTTGAAACCCCATTTGGGAAACAGTGGCCTGCTCAACTGAAGAGAAGTTTGGCTGTATGCATAGGGAGAACAGTTTTGGTCCCAACTCACATTCTGATGTGCTGACATTTCATAAATCACTTTCCCTGCTGTAAAATGAGAAAAATGATACCTGCCCTAATGGATTCACTTACTTCCTATGTGGGCAAAATACAACACATGCCAAAAAAGAAAAAAAAAAGTTTTCAGTCACCATAGAAATGTAAAGAAACTGGCTGTTAAAAATCTATCTTTGAAATGTATGAAGCATATTAGTGATTATATATTCATTCCTTCTATCATGAAATGCTTGATTATAATACTTTTTTTTATAAATAAAAAGATATAATACAGAAATGATCTTAACATTTTATAGGAATATGATTTTTCATTGAAGACCCTGGTAATAGCACAATGAAAAACTGAAAAACGAGTCTGTTGAGAAAAACAAAGTCTATAAAGAAAAGATGGGGCTGGTAAATGATAGATCAACATTAAGTACCCGTTGAGTAGAAAGTTTGTTGTGTGTTTTAAGGAACATAGATTTAAGTGAGAACTCTGATCTCAAGGAGACTGCTTTCTAGAAGAATGTATTAATAAGATTAAACTCATGAAGAAAAGCAAAAAGTGATGTCTCTCAAATGCTAAGGAGTTTTTAGAGTCAGAATGATTTAAACTTAAAAAGGAGAAAGGACAAGGAAGAGATGATATTTCAAAGATGTTTTTTTTTACCCATTACTTTAGACTTACCAATTAAAACAGGGGTGCCTGGGTGGCTCAGTTGGTTAATAAACATCCGACTCTTGATTTCGGCTCAGGGCATGATCTCACGGTTCGTGAGTTTGAGCCCCGGGTCAGGCTCTGCTCTGACAGCGCAGGGCTTGTTGGGATTCTCTTTCTCCCTCACTTTTGCTCTCACTCTCTCTCAAAAATATTTTTAAAAAATCTAGACTTATCAAAGCAAATGGAAGGAGAAGAAGCTGGAAGGTATTTATAACATTTGAAATGTAGTGCTACAAGTTATTTATAATATTACCAGAAATATCTTCAGAAAGTAGTGACCAGTGGGATTATGCTTGTTTTGCCCTTTTATATTTAAATAGCAACAAACTGTTAATCCAAATGTGTCAATATTAGCCTAATCTCATTTTCTCTTGTATAAAATATATCACAAGCCATTTATTTCTTTTGAAAAATGTCTATGTAATTTCAAAACTTTATTTTCAAATTGAATACAAATCACATATTTAGTCCGTTTTAGTATTTTGTTTTGTATAAACTCTAACACTTCTGTCCAGTCAAACCTCCATAAGATAGTGATGGCGTGTCAAGTTGGAAGGTACTTAGGACATTGACTTAGACAAAGGTTGTCCCTGTAAGAACTCTGTTTTGTTCATTGCAGTGTTTTGAAGCCCTCTAAAATCCACGCCTTTCTGCTGAAAACATCTTTCAAGCTCTACCTTCTGTAGTTTATGTTACAAACAATAGATTTTTTTTTTCCCTTTCCCAAATTGACAGTTTATTATAAAGTAGCCTGTGTTTTTCCAGACTCTACCTTCCTCACCCTCGCAGACTCCAATATGAGCCCCAGGGAACATCCTCTACCTCTTTTCTCTTGGTGTTGAAGACAGATTTGAAGATCATGCAATCAGTATTTACTGATGTGGAAAAAAAAATTGGAAATCTTACTTTTTTTACATTGTGGATCTGCTTAATAGCAAAAATGTTGCTCTGCTAAAATGGACTTACTTATAGAACATTGGAAAATTGGTATTTTGATGCTTTAATAATTCAGAAGTTTCTGGGCTCCACCTGGTACCTGGAATGTACTTCAGGATGATAATTTTAAATTTTGCTTATGTTAGATAAGCCATGTTAATTTTTCTGACATATTGGAGTATGGAAAAGTTTAGAATTTGAGTCACTGCTTGGTTCCTAAAATTGATGCTTTATTAACCTGAGGTTTAAGGAATTACCTACAAATTTTAATTTTGGTATCTAGCTTTGCTTTGCTTCTTCCTCTCTTGATTTTTAGCTTAAGGTATTTCTGTTATTCTTGGGTTTCTTTTTCTCTGTAGGATGTTGGGAAGTCTGGCATCAATAATTCCTGAGAGGAAGAATGCTCATCATAGTATCCGGCAGAGTCTGGATTCACATGATAACGTAGAAGTTGAAGCTGCCGTTTTTGCTGCTGCAAACTTTTCTGCACAGTCAAAGTAAGCATCAGCCTTTTAATAATTTGGCTTCCCGAGAAGAGGTTTTGAAGGAATAACTCATCACTGTACATAAACACTAAGAGGAAAATATAAATGGCGAGGCGTATTTTCCAAGAGAGTTTACATCATGTTGGGGAAACAGAACCTCAGTACATGTAATAGAAAAGTACATATGTTGGCATTAACTGTAATAAATGAGAATTTCCAGAAGGACAGATCAGCACAGATTGGAGTAGTTAGGGAGGGCTTCATTGAGGAACAGAAGTTCTGTCCACCGAGGCACCCTCCCCAAACATACACGGGTCGGATGCTCAATTGCTACTTTCCTGTTGTCTCTTCAAGGTTGGCTGTTTGGCATTAGAGCTGTGGATAGTTTGACAGAGATAGTAACTCGAGCTGAAACCAGGTTTAACCTATTTGGGATGTCATATCCTACACTATTATCTTGTAGGACAGTTTTTTTTTTTTTTTTTTTTTGGATGCAGTGTTGACCATGATTATGTTACTGTTTGACTTGTTAAATTACTCTCTCTAAAAAAATATATTATCCCCTTTACTGACTGATAATCAAAAGTAGCATTGCTCTGGAGGACATTTTGGTAGTATGCATTTTGCCTTAAACATGTCCATCCTTTTTCCCCTTAAGTGGACCTATAAAATCCACTTCTGAGAACTTATCCCAAGGAATCAGCAAAGTGTACTGATAATTATTTGCAAGGATGCTAGTTGCAGTGTTATAAAAACAAAAAAGATTAGTAGCAACCTAACTTCTAACCAATGTATGTAGATAAATATGATCATACAATGAAGTGTTATATCAGTTCTTAACAAATATATTTTAGAAATGTATTTGAAAACAGGGTACATCATAGCTTATGGGATAGTATAGAATATATTTTTTAAGAAATGTGTGTTTGTATTGATGGAATGGAAAAAGACAAAGGATATATAGATCAAATATTGTCTCTGGGTGATAACTTGGTATCTTATTTTAATTTTACTTTTTATAAATTTCTGTATATACTGTCAGGAGCAGGTTTGGACTTTACAATCAGATGAATGATGTTATTTTTGAAATTAAAGAATAGCATTTCCTATTAAGAATCTCTGCTAAATTTGGATAAAACTTGAAATAATCACCAATTTTCTTTATTCAGATTTTAGCTATATGAGTATTCATTTCTTCAGCTGCTCCTATCAAACCTTCAGAATCATAGGATTATTCATTGGAAAAGGAGAATGGAGAATAGAAAGCATGTAATTTTTAATGTCCTGCTCAAAATTAGTAGGTGTGGCAGTAATTGAGGAAGAGAGATATCTGAGTAAATACAATTCTTATTTGTGCTTTTGAAAACTAATGTTTTTTTTCTTATTGAGAGTAATTACTATTGAGAGAACTTTTTAAAAATTATTTTTATTGGATAAGAATTATATCTAGTGAATGGTTATCTGATTACCACTGACAAAGTGTCAGTACTTTATAATCTGAGTAAATTTGCTACTTTCTGTAGCTCCAAAATAGTTTTTCTTTTTTTTTTTTTTAATTTCTAATGTTTGTTTATTTTTGAGACAGAGAGAGACAGAGCATGAGCAGGGGAGGGACAGAGAGAGAGGGAGACACAGAATCTGAAACAGGCTCTAGGCTCTGAGCTGTCAGCACAGAGCCCGACGTGGGGTCAAACTCACAAGCCGAGAGATCATGATCTGAACCGAAGTCAGACGCTTAACCCACTGAGCCACCCAGGTGCCCCTCCAAAATAGTTTTCTAAATTTAGTTTCAAAATTTAGATGATAGATTTGTAATTTAGCTATTATATTTGATTTAATGAGAATCATCTTTACTTCAGATTTTCTCTTATGTTATAATCAGAAGCCAATTTTACCAGCTATGGAATTTCTAATCTGTTTTAGAAAAGATTAAGACCAAATAACATAGAAACATGATTCTTTGTTTATAGAATTGATGACCAGTAAACATTTAAATTGACAGTTTATGTAGAAGCAGTTTCTAATGTAAAAGGTTTCAATATGATATAATTTGTGATGTTTAAAAATACCAAAATAGCACAGTAGGGAAGGCTGAAGGGCTTATCAAAATGTATCAGAGTGTAAAATTGTATGATGAACTGTATCTTTTTGAGATTAGCGTTTACCTCTTCTTCTGAAATGATGACAGACCTGGCCTGAGATCAGATATCTCAACCAGTACTGATGGGTTTTTGTCTTAGTATCTCTGTCAATTTTGGATCTTAAATGGATTAGAGCAACTGGCCAAATAAGACCTTAAGAATTTATTTAACACTGTTCTCCCCCTGTCTAGTATCATAATCACATCTCACTTGTTCTAAAAAAGGTTAGGATTTTATATATTTAAAGAGCTAGTCACCGGGTCACAAAGCAGGAGTTGGAAACCCAAATGCCTTCAGAGAATGGGGATGCATTGTCAATGAGAAAGGTGCCCTCTTGTGGCCACTGTGCTGAACTGAATAGTGCACTTGCCATCTAAAAGTGGTAGCTGCATGCCCCTTGGCCCCAGCTGATTGTGACAGGGCAGGAATGTAGGTGCAATGTTGTGAGATCTGACTTTTTTTGGGGGGGGGGGGCTGGAAAATCTGATTATTCTGTTTATAATCTTATTACCATGAGACTATATATTTTTAACGTACATTCTTAGTGTTGACATTAAGAATTTTAAAAAGTGTTACTGGATAAGTGAAAGGAAAGAAAGAGAAAAGAAAAGAAAGGAAAAGATAAGAAAACTGCAGGCTTCTAATTTGCAGTTCATTGGCCCTAAAGCCCTGTAACAGATTTTTAAATTTTGAGTTGCATAAAAGTTATATAGTTAGTGAAAAAAATTCTTCTTGAATATCCACCATATCCAGATAACTATTCTAAACACCCAGGAATACAGGGGTAGAGAAGATCATGGCCCTATTGTTATGTAAACACAGAATAGTTTTAGATGCGTGTTAATATATGAAAAACTAAAACCATTTTGTGATAAAAATAATTTCATCATTGTGATAATGACCTGAATGAACTGCTTTAAGTAGGGTGATCAGGGAAGGCCTCTCTGACGAATGACATTTGAGCTGAAACTGGGTGATAAAGAGGCAGCAAGTGAGAGGAAGAATATTCTAAGAAGAAGGGATAACAAGTATGAGAGCATTCTGAAATGTGGATGAGTTGTATATACAGACCTGATACACCTTTTACCTTATACCTAAAAGACATTTATAACTTAACTTTTTCTTATCAAATGTGAAATTGCTATCTTAAAACAGTAGTTTTCCAACTATTTGGTATTAGAATCTCTTTACACTTTTCAAGCATTATTGAGGTCCTCAAAGAGCTTGTTTATGTGGACTACAGTGATTGATATTTACACTATTAGAAATTTAAATGTCTAAATTTTTAAAGTACTTACTAATTCATTTTTAAAATAACAGTTCTCTAAAGATGTTAATGTAAAAATACTGCTATGAAAATAATTATTTTCCAAAATAAAAAAGCAGTTTTGTGAGATGAGTAGCATTGATATACCTTTCTTGGAAATCTCTTTAATGGCTGGCTGGATTCTAATATCTGTTTCTGTACTCAACATTTCTGCTGGCAATATGTTATTTTGGTTAAAGTGTATGAAAAAAATCCAACCTCACACAGATATATAGTTGGAAAAGAAAGGAATATTTTTATTTATTTTTATTTATTTATTTTATTATAGGGGTTTTATTTTATTTTATTTTTAAACATGAAATTTATTGTCAAATTGGTTTCCATACAACACCCAGTGCTCATCCCAACAGGTGCCCTCCTCAATACCCATCACCCACCCCCCTCTCTCTCCCACCCCCCATCAACTCTCAGTTTGTTCTCAGTTTTTAAGAGTCTCTTATGTTTTGGCTCCCTCCCTCTCTAACCTCTTTTTTTTTTTTTTCTTCTCCTCCCCCATGGTCTTCTGTTAAGTTTCTCAGGATCCACATAAGAGTGAAAACATATGGTATCTAAGAAAGAAATATTTTTAAAGGCTTGATAGGTAATTACGGATATTTTTCTTTGATGCTATACCAAAACCAGACAAGTGTGGTTTCTTAAAATTAAACTGCAGTGTGGGCTCTAAAACCGTATCCATGAACTTGTACTTTATTATGCTGAAATCCATTGGACTCTCTTACCCATGTCTGGTTTTATAACTTACGCATTTGTCTTTTGGAAAGTATTGGTTCACTGTGTTATGCACATCATCCAAATGTTGACACACCTCACTGTATGTATCATATCAGAGGTTCACATTTGTTACTCTCACCACCGATCTCATCAGGAAAGTCTTTAAATATTAAGCTGTCAAACTCATGGCCATAGTTGCAAGTTTTCTGAAATCCTGATTTTTGCTTAGAAGTTCAGATTGGCAAAAAATTTTCCCCTGTTATTTTCTGTGAATTTACAAGCTGGCTTTATTCGTCTTTTGAGAAAATGTCTACCAAATAGCCATGTCTGAATAACCATGAAGTTTTATGGAAAAAAATGGCTAATTCATATCATAATTGAAACAGCTGCTGGGGTCTTATCCTGGAGACATCCAGTGTGTACTTTATGTGTGCCTTCCATTTTGTCCGATAATATTAAAAAGACACTTGCTCAAGGTTTGAAATTCAATAAAATTAGTAATTTCCACTGTTTTATCAGGGACATTTGTAAGCACATCTGACTTCCTTTCTTCCTTTTCATGTGAGTGTGCAGCAGTCAGCAGTGCAATGACCGTAGTTCAGTTTGGGGACACTGCCTTGGCTCTTGGTGAGGTGCTAGCAATTTCAATCGTTACTTTGGTACCAGTGGTGAAGATGGCAGCATTGGTGTTCCAGAAAAACCAGAAGATTTAAAAACAACCAAAAAAAAGTTACTCACTTTGAAAATTTCAGCACAAATCATGTTGATTGCCCAGAGTTCACATAAAAGACGAGGTTTTATGATTAGGTGATGCTGATACAACCAGAAGAGCATGTCTCGCCATGTCTGTTGATTTGTCCGTCTGTATGCAGAAATAAAACTCTGCAGTTGAGCTGTTACTTAGTCTTCCTGTTTGCAGCTAAATCTTTTATTTCATAAGTTACTCTAATGTTGAAAAGTGGCAGTGCCTTGACTTCTTTTACTGACTTTTCATCCAGGTTTTCAGCATTATCAATGCTCAGCTGCACATGTCTCGTATGTTAGGTGCACTTCTCCAGCCAGTGCATTATAACTCACCCTGTTCTTATTTTTGGTTTGAAAATCAATATTTTGCGTTTAAAGAGCCCATTTAAAATAGTCCTTTTAAAAAAATGCTGAATAGTCTCAAAATGAAACCAAGAGTTAACTGGTACCATAATACATTTTGAAATGTTTTATATCATGAGGCACGATAAGTTAAATTATAAACATCTAAAAAAATCAAGGATAGCTTTAGTCTTATTTTTTTTATTTACAATTTTGCTTTCCTTTAGAATAGGTTCTTTCTTTCCACACATTAGAAAACTCTCTGATCTGTCAGTTTTAGCTTTTTTCAGCATCTTTAGACCTAGACAGTACAGGTTGTGTTGAGAAAACAAGCCTTCTAATCTCTGGCCAGTGATTTTTTTTTTTTTTTAATTATAAAAAAAGACTTTGCAAATAAACTTTATTTTATTTTGTCATAAAATATTATTGAATTCTGAAACAAAAGCAACTTTAGATAAAATTTTAGGAAAATCTTTCAAAATTTAATGCAAAACATGACAATGTGTACTTCCTGATATGTTTCTCTATAAACATAAGGAAAACCTCAGGACTTCAAAATAATGATGAATGATAATGAGATTCTAAAGATAATAATAGATATAGTCAAGGGACGCCTGGGTGGCTCAGTCAGTTAAGCGTCCCACTTTGGCTCAGATCATGATCTTGCAGTTCATGAGTTCCAGCCCTGCGTGGGGCTCTGTGCTGACAGCTCAGAGCCTGGAGCCTGCTTCAGATTCTGTGTCTCTCTCTCTGCCTCTCCCTGCCTCGTGCTCGCTCTCTCTCTCTCTCTCAAAAATAAACATTAAAAAAAAAATAGATACAGTCAAATATAGTAACAACACAGGAGAATTGAGAACAAACTGAGTTAATCTCAGAGTGTGTTCATATACTAAACCTACTACCTTGGAAAATTCTAGAAAACACAAGAATGCACAATTACACATTCCATTAGCTGTCAAGAGATGGTGTCATTATGCATCATGTAGCCTCTGGAAAACACTGAGCTTATGAGAGAATGAAACTGAAAGTGGCAAATATCTTAATGGCAGGAAATATCTTATGTGGACATCCACTGAACTGCAGAGGGGAAGTATTTTATGTCTTAACATATCATTTATCATGGCTAAATGAGCCAAGCTTGATCATATTATCTGTATCATATTTCCTTATATATGATGTAACGTCCTATCCCAAATATTCATGTTATTAATAACTTTTGCAACACTCATATTTTTGTAAAGACAGAATCAAAAGCAGCCCCTTGGAAAATACTTTACATGTATATAATATAAAAAAAAAAACCCCAAACATGGCTAACTTTAAATAGTTCAGCTCTTGGTAAGATTCTGCCCATATTTCCTACCACTTTTCTATTTCATAGTTAGTCTGCTTTTCTAAAACTTAGAGTATTTAAAATCTGTTTTATTGCTTGTATAGTCAGCTTATGGTATTAAAAGCTTTTCGTAATTAAAAGCCTTTCCTAAAACATGGCGAACTGAGATAGTGACCTTGAATCTTTTAGGCAGTGGGGCTCGGTGATGCAGGATGCGTGCAGCAGCACTCGTAAGTCGGAGCATCGTTCCTTGAACGCCACTTGAGAATAGTGTTGACAGAGTCGTTCGCTGGTGGAAGTTTAGGCGTCAGTTGCAGTTCTCACCCCACCCCCTGTACCAGACCCTTGTTACGATTTGTAATATTGTGTTGATTTTGTTCTCTTTAAGTCCTTCGAAAACGTCAGCAAAGCGTAAGAGACTCTTAAAAACTGAGAACAAACTGAGGGCTGATGGGGGGTGGGAGGGAGGGGAGGGTGGGGGATGGATATTGAGGAGAGCACCTGTTGGGATGAGCACTGGGTGTTGTATGGAAACCAATTTGACAATAAATTTCATATATTTTAAAAAAATCATTAATAATACAATAAAATAAATAATGTATTAAACTGGAAAAAGAAGAAAACGTCAGCAAATGTAATTTTTCTTGGTTTTAAAGTTTTTGCTGTTCTCTCTTTTTTCAAAGGGATTTTGCTGTAGGAATCTGTAACAAAATCAGTGAAATGATTCAAGGTATGTGTGCTTCGTTTAGTATTATGAAGTGACTTACTGGGATTTGTATTAATAATAGCTGCTGCCATTTATTAAGTACTTACTGTGTGCTTGTCACCATTCATTTACTTATTCATTTAAATAATATTTATTAAGCGTCTTCTAAATGCCAGAGCTGTTCTGGGTGCTTAGGATACAGTAATGAACAAAACAAAGTCCTTGCCCTCCTGTAACCTACATTCTAGTGGCAGAAGTGGGGGGGGTGGCAATAGACAAATAAAAATAAAATATAACAGTTGCTATGGAAAAAAAAGCAGGGTAGGGACAGGGAGCTCCCAGAGTAGAGTCCCCATCCCAGGGTGGAAGGGGGTGCTTTATATTTTGTATATGCTGGTCAAGGAAGGCCACTAGTGGAGTGATATTTGTGTGAGAGATGCAGATATTTAGGGGAAGAACAGTCTGATCTGGGGAGCGGAGGGCTGTTAGAAGTTCTGGAGTTCGTTTCTTACTCTGTTCATGTTCCTCCAGTGTCTTCTTCCAGTTGCAGCTAAACTCAAATCCAGATTCCTTACCATGGCCTACAAGGCCCTCGTTTTCTAATCTCATCTTCCATATTACGCTTCATGTGTATTAACCCCATTTACCCTCCTGCTCATTAAAGGGGGCTCTGGGGCTCCAGCACTGCACAGCTCTAGAGAGCACCAGATCCTTTGTATTTTTCTAAGTGACGTTCCTTTGAGTTGTACAACTTGGCAGACGTTGACAGGTAATGCTGTTAGGTCTCTTTTACAGAAAAGGTAATGGAGCCACGTTAAAATTACCTGAAGACCAGGATACAATGGTTGAGCTTTGTCCTGTTCTCCTTTATTCCTTTGTGTTTTTTTCTCACTGCCAGAAAAGGGCTCTACTGCAGAAAGCTATCATTAAAAGGATGCGTCACTCATTTGTTGAGTAGTTTTTATCAAACGCTTGCTCTGTCAGACAAGAGCTCAGCAGGGAACAGATATCACACTTGAATTAAAATAATCCAAGGAGAGTTTAAGGAAGCAACGATTTACAAAGTTGTGGGCAGGATGAGCTGTAGGGGATAGTGTAGTCCTGCACCCAAGGGTGCAAAGAGGGAGTGATTACCAGAAGCGTGAAGTCATGTCAAGAAGGCCACTTTGAAAAACTGACCTTCAGTGTGCTATGACCTGATGTGGCCCTGTGGAGAGGGACTCAGGGAATAAATACTCTGACGTCTTTCTTCTTCCTCCTATACCCTGCTGGGGCTCTACACTGGCTAAACTCAGACAGTGGGCAAATCGCAAGGGAGTTGGTGGAAGCTATGCCCATGACCTTCCTATGCCGGTGCGGGAGTATTGTGTGTATTTGGGTGATAGTTATTAGGGTATATTCACATGTAGAAACCCGCTAGTTTGCACACTTAAGATTCATTATTGTTTCTCAAGTTTTATCTATAAAAAAATTTAAGCAAAAGAACAGGAACTCTAGGGGGTTGAAAGAGAAAGAGGGAAAAAAAGCACAGGAGTAGGGTGGAGGAAGGCTGGAGCCCAAGATAGGGAAATGGCAGGGGAGTCTTAGTAATAAACGCATCCTTACATTTAAGTTTAAGTTGCTTGTGTTTCTGCCAAGGAAAACTTCTTGAGTGTCCCTAAACCAGTAAAAATGTCTATCAATGCGAAAAATTCCACTGACTGCTGGGTTGAGCATAGATTTGCAGAGGAAGGAGGGAGGGATATGAGATGGGAGTCTGCCATGGGGAAAGGTGTAAGTAGAGAAAATACTTAGGAGAACTTTGCAGTAATTCAGTCTGGAGATGGTGGTCGAAGTCGGCCAGAGGGACAGCAATGGGAACAGAATGGCATCGTCAGATGTGGCTTGTATTTTAAAGCTACGATCAATAGGATTTGCTAATAAATTTGGATGTGGGGTGTGAGAGAAGTAAGAAAATCAAGAAAGGCTCTATAATGATGCACCTGTCCTAAACTAAAATGGGAAAAATTTTCCCATTTTTTTGTGGGGAAGACCAGAAGTTCTCTGCGCCCCAGTAAGTACAAAATGCTTCTGACCAGACATCCCAGTGGAGGTGACCAGGAGGTAATGGGATTCATGTATCTGAAGTTCAGGGGCAGGGTGGAGGGGTAGGAGGAGGTAGTCTTTAGCATATAGCTGATAATGGAAGCCATGGGAATATATCACCTCACTCAAGGAAAGTACTGAGGGTGAGAAGAAAAGTGTATTACCAACCCCAAGGAATACCAGAAATTAAAGTGTGGCTAAAAGAGATGAATACAGAGAGATTGAGAAGGAATAGCCAGAAGAAGGACAAAAGCCAGGAAGAGTATGCCTTCAAGAGAGAAGAGTTTCAAAGACAGAATGGCCAGCAGTGTCAAACGCATTTGGTGCTGTAAGGATCAAAACATTAATAACATAAGCAGGATATGGCTACAGAAAGGAAACCAGGGAGTCCATACTCTGGCCTCATTTTTCTTCCCTCCATCTCCTGGGGCTCTCTGCTTTGGCCAGACCTAAACAGGCCACACAGCAAGGGAGTTGTCGATGGAAGGCACCCCTGGATGTTGGAATGTTCTTATATATTCTCACTAACGGTGACTTCACAATGGGAAAACAGTGTTCCGCAGAGTATGAATTAGCTTTTGGCATATATGTGGTGAATTATGATCTACAGGTTTTTGTTCTTTATCATCACAAAGCCATGCTGCAGAAGAAAACATGTTTTTGTGTAGCTACGGTGTTGACAGCAAAAGATACGCTGGACTTAATCCTCATGGAATGCCTGCCGTGGAGGAGGTAAAAAAAAGGCATTGCCACACTAAGTTCAGAGAACTTCAGAACCCCTCCATACACAGTCCGTTCACATCCAGGTCTTGACTTAGTGTTGAAGGAAATAATTAAAACTGTAAATATAATTAAATTGTAGCCATTGAGTATGTGTGTACATATGTATATGTACCTGCATGCATATATCTTTTTAGTATGCTGTGGGAAGAAATAGATAGCAAATAATAAACTTTGCTTTCTGCTGTGCCTTTTATTATTTAAAAAAAAATTTTTTTTTTCAACGTTTATTTATTTTTGGGACAGAGAGAGACAGAGCATGAACGGGGGAGGGGCAGAGAGAGAGGGAGACACAGAATCGGAAACAGGCTCCAGGCTCTGAGCCATCAGCCCAGAGCCTGACGCGGGGCTCGAACTCACGGACCGCGAGATCGTGACCTGGCTGAAGTCGGATGCTTAACCGACTGCGCCACCCAGGCGCCCCTGCTGTGCCTTTTAAAGGCATTTTCTACTGTCAGCATGTAGTTTCATACTCACCAAAAAACTAATGTTAAGATAAATGCTTTGGAAGAAAACTATCAAACTTAATTGGGGGTTAGCTTTACTATAATTATCTTTGATGTCGTAAATGTAACATTAGTATACTATTTGTTTTTAAATGGTCATTTTGCTAAGTGAATCAGACCTTTTTTTCTTTTAATTTTTTTTTAATGTTTATTTTTGAGAGAGAGAGAGAGAGACAGATCACAAGTAGGGGAGGGGCAGAGAGAGAGAGGGAGACAGAATCTGAAGCAGGTCCCAGGCTCCGAGCTGTCAGCACAGAGACAGACGTGGGGCTTGAACTCCTGAACCCCGAGATCATGACCTGATCTGAAGTTGGATGCTCAACCGACTGAGCCACCCAGGCGCCCCAAATCAGACCTTTTAAATGTGAAATATTATCAAGGATGATAATCAGAAATCTGTTCCTAACGATTCCTTTTGCATCCAGGGTTAGCCACACCAGTTGACTTGAAGCTGAAGTTAATCCCCATCCTTCAGCACATGCACCATGATGCGATCCTGGCGTCCAGCGCACGTCAGCTTTTACAGCAGCTGGTCACGTCCTATCCCTCCACCAAGATGGTGATTGTTTCTTTGCACACTTTTACTCTGCTTGCCGCTTCATCTTTGGTTGATACGCCTAAGCAGGTAATTTCAGTTTTCTTTAAACTGCCTTTTCTTCAGTAAACTTTCCTATTAAGTATAAACCAAGAAATTTAAGTAACCCCTAAGTTTTAACTAACTCCTAAGTTTTGATAATATTAAGGTCCCTTTCTCTGATAAAGATGACTTTGATTTCCTTTTGCTTGCTTTTTTCTTTCTGCATCCACAGTAGTAATTCTTGGGAGCCCTTTAAGAACATGAAGTAGAAGTGAGGGCACTTGGCAGAGCATGGAGTTGGCAGTAAAGATTAAAAGGCCAGGTTCTGTGCTAGAATCTTACGAGTTAAAGGATTATAAGTATACTTTTATGCACGAGGAGAAACTGGCCCAAACATGGACCCATAGCTGATAAGTGATAGGGCTGTAATCTGAAATGAGTCCTGTCTCAGATCTAAAAGCTTCACTAAACGGTAGTACATCCCTAATGGTAATTTCAGTGGCAGTGTTGTTCATGAATGACCTTTCTTTCATAGATTCAGCTACTATTGCAGTATTTGAAGAATGACCCTAGGAAGGCAGTAAAGAGACTTGCTATTCAAGATCTGAAATTACTTGCCAATAAAACACCACACACTTGGAGTAGGGAAAATATTCAGGTATGTAGAACTTTCAACATTAATATTTTATATAGAAAAATAATGCAACATTGTCATAAATTGTTCTACTTTCCATTTTTGTACCATCTTTGTCATCTTTTAAATGTTTGAATTTGAAAAAAATATTAAGAACAGTGTCGATACGTACGGCAGAAGTTATTTTTTAAGTGGCAAAATAAATACCTGAAACTTTTATCCTTTTGTGCATTGTTTGTTTTAGTGAGTTAGACTTTGCCTCTCAGTTTCCTGTTACTTTTCCCATAGCAGCACTAAGGCTACATGAGAAGCCCAGGAAAATCATTTATTTAATTCCTGTCTCCTTTACTCACTTTAGGGAGAACAGTTGGTGCCAGCTGTGATTAGGGAGAAGGTACTGGAAGCGTAACTCAGCAAAGTATATTTTTTCTTTTTATAGAGAGGAAGGACATTCTTAAGTTTTATTTTGTAAATGCAGGAGCAGGTCTCAATCTCTAGACTTTTATTAAGGTTATTTACTTATTTTGAGAGCAAGAGAGAGAGCAGGGAAGGGACAGAGAGAGAGAGGGAAAGAGAGAATCCCAAGCAGGCTCCACACCATCAGTGCAGAGCCTGACACAGGGCTCGATCCCCTGAACCGTGAGATCATGACCTGAGCTGAGATCAAGAGTCAGACTTAATGGACTGAGCCACCCAGGTGCCCCAATCAATCTCTAGACTTTTAATGTGGCATCTTTTATAACATTTTTTAGGTCAAGTTAATGTTTTATATTTCTTCTCAAAAGAAGAAATTTGTTTATTCATTACTGTTAACAGATGCACCATTTCTAAAAAATGTTTGAAGTGAAATGGAAGATTATTAGAATGTAACCTTTATTTTCACGGATTTTATTATCTTTTGGTGTCATCATAGCTACAGTGCAACAAAAACCTTTGAATTTCAGATCATGAAGCTAAGGTGCCGTGTTAATTTGGGTTTTTTGTTTGCAGTTTTCTAAACACGTTTCCGTATGTTGTGATTGGTAGGCCCGACTATCCCAAGAGATAAGGGCAGGTGTTAGTATTTGCATTTAGGGGGTGAACAAATTAGGGTTCAGAGAGACTTAATATGCTTAAGAGAGCTTCTTAAGGGGACTTAATTGAGATTTTAATTAAGAGAGCTCTGTCCTCTAATGCTTTTTCCACTAAATAATACTGTCTTTCCAAGAAGAGAATGTACTCGGCTACAGTAGGGAAGCAAACCCAGTGAAAGTGTTGTATTATTCCTTCACATTTGCCTCTTTATTGTATGACACATCACACATACAAAAAAGTATGTAAAATATGGTTTAATGGTTTAAATAATTGTAAATGAAAACAATGTAGCCACCATCCAGCTAGAAATAGAGGACTGCAGGCTCACAGACCCCTGCCACCTTCCCTCAGAACCAGAACACCTACCCAGAGGAAACTGCTATTTTGACTTTTGTGATAATCGTTTCTTCACTCTTTATTGTTTTACCACCTATATATGCTTCCCTGAAAAATAACGTTTAGTTTTTGTTTTTATTTCTTTTGCTTAACATCGTACTGATGAGACTCATCCATGTGTTTGCATGTTTGTTTTTTTTTTTCCCTTTAATGGCTGTGTAGTTTTCCATTATACGAATGGACCACAGTTTATTTGCTTTTGATGGGTTATTTCCAACACGGGCACTTGCAAACAGTGCTGCTATGAGCATTCTTTATCTCTTGGCACATATGTGCTGGGCTTTCTTTGTATACTTAAGAGTGAAACTGCTGACTTCTAGAATATGTAGATCTTCAGCTCTACCAGTTAATGTCAAACTGTGTTCCAAATTGATTGAGCCAGTTTACATTCCTAATAAGGTGAGTGCCCATTGGTCCACTTCCTTGCCAACACTTAGAATTACCAGACCTTTACATTTTTACCAGTTTAGAAGTTGTAGTTTTAATTTCTAATTCCTTGATTACTAAAGAAGTTGAACATCCTTTTAATATGTTTATTGATCATTTGGATTTCCTCTTTTGTGACACAGCTATTCAAGTCTTGATTACTTTTCTGTTGATTTGTAGTCATTCTTTGTATATTCTGGATACTTGTACTTTATTGGTCCTTGGCATTCTATATAAATTTCAGAAGCAGCTGATCAAGTTCCAGGTTTAAAAAAAAAAAAAAAATGCTGAGAGGGATGCCTGGGTGCCTTGGTCAGTTAAGCATCTGACTTGATTTCATCTCAGGTCATGATCTCATGATTTGTGAGTTTAGCCCCCTGCGTGGGGCTCTGCACTGACAGTGCGGAACCTGCATGGGATTCTCTCCCTCTCTTCCTCTTTCTGCCCCTCCCCCCTTTCCCTCTCTCTCTCTCTCTCTCAAAATAAATAAAACTTGAAAAAAAAGCTGATCATTTCATTGGGATTACATTGAATGGAAAGATCAGTTTGTAAGCAATTGATGTTTTTACAGTGTTACGTCTTCTAATACATGAATAAATACATTGCATTTATTTAGTTTTCTGCAGTTTATCTTTTACCTTAGTCTGTTTTGTCTGATACTAATATAGTTACTTCAGTTTTCTTCGGGATGTACCTACATGGTAGAGTATCATCTTTTTACTTCTAGTCTTTATCTGTATGTTTCAGATATATCTTATGTTAATTCTGCTACAAAGACCTTACAACACACTACTCATTTATATTCCTCTAAACTCTTACATATTGTTGTCATGTGTCTTAATTCTGTCTTATCAGTTTGGTTGTTTTATAAATTCATTGATCATTTGGACCTTCCACCGTCTTTGCTCTTCAGGCTTTCTCTCTGGGATACTTTTTTTTCCTGCCTTTGGAAAGTCCCTTATTGATTGATTGATTGATTGATTTTTTTTGGTTGGTTGATTGATTGATTGATTGGGAAGTCCTTTAGTGAGGGTCTGTGGTGGTAAGCTCTCCCAGTATTTGCTTGTCTGAAAATGTCTTTATTTTGCCCTCAATCTTGAAAGATACTTTCTCTGGGGGTAGAATAATGCCCAGGGCCTCGAGGATACCATTCTGCCGTCTACTGATTTTCATTATTACTGCTGAGAATGGCAGTACTCTTTGGAAGGAACTTTTTTGCTGCTTTAAATTTTCTCTGTTTAATTTGACGGTCTGCACAGTGAACCATCTGTGGATTTCTTCTGTTTAAACTGTCTCGGCTATTGATTTTCTTGAAACATAAGAATGGTGTTTTTCAACACTTTTGGGAAATTGTCAGCCATCATTTTTGCAGATGTTGCCAGTCTATCTTGCCTTTCCTCCCGGATGTCCAGTTAAATGTATGTTAGCCCTTCTCGTAATCACCCCCGTAATCTTTATCTTTTTTCCGCCTCTTTAACTCTCTGTGCCGTGCTCTGAATAATTTCTCCCGTCCATGTTTTAGTCCAGTAATTATCTCTCCAGCTTATCTAAGGTCTTTTCAGACCTGTCTCTGCTCTCTATTTCTCTTGGCCCTCTTTTGTAGTACCCTTTTTCCTTATATACTTGGCTGTTTTTTACTTTGAGCTCCTCATTTTCCTTGGAGAAGTGTGTGTGGGAATCTTCTAAAGAATAATTTCTCTAGAGAAGGTTTGCGTTTGCTTCTGCTGGGTGGAGAGACCAGGTAGTGATTCATGTTGTGGGGAAAAATAAAGTCAGGGAAGAAGATCAGTGAGTGAGGAAGAGGGAGGTTCTAGTTTTATGTAGGGTGGTCAGGGGAGCGCTCACTGAGAAGCTGACACTTTAGCAGGGACGTAAAGGAGGGATCCCAACTTTGTGAGCCTCTGAAAGAAGAACATTACCAGCAGGGAAAACAGCAAGAAAAAGGTCCTGATGTGAGAGCATTCATAAGTGTGAGATCAGTGTGGCTGTACATACAGTGTAAGATGGGTGGAGGGGGTAGCAGATCATTTAGGGCCTTTGAGTCCTTTGTAAGGAAGGACTTTAGCACAGGCCATTATTATTTTTTCATTGAAATATATTTGACATATCACATTGTGTTAATTTAAGCATGTTATTATGGGACACTTCCATATTGTAATACGATTGCCATTGTTGTGATAATTAGCACCATCACATTACATAATTATCATTTCTTAATTTTAGTGTTTGGAATAGTTAAGTTCTAGAGTCTTAGCAAGCTTGATGATGATCATACAACATTGTTTTCCATATTCACTGTATGATACATTAGATCTCTAGGACTTATTTTACTCATAAATTTGTACCCTTACACAACATCTGTCCTATCCTCCCACCCCCAGGTTAGACAGAGAGAGACAAATACTCTATGATGTCACTTATTTGTGGAATCTGGAAAGGCCAAACTTAGGAAAACTAAAACAGTGGTTACCAGGGTGATGGGGGTGGGGTGCAGAGGACATTAGTATACTTGTTCTAAGAGACTCTCTCTGACTTAGATATATTGAGACTAGATTGTAGGGACACAAGGGCAGAAGCAGGGAGAACATTTAGGAGGCAGTTGCAAATATTCCAATTAGAAAATACTGTCTTTATCTGAACCCGGGGGAGCAGTGGAGATAGCAGCGAGAAGTGGTAATATTCTGGATATATTTTAAAGGCAAAGCTGACGGATTTACTGGCAAATTATACGTAGAGTGTAAGAGAAAGAAAGAATGACTCAAGGCTTTTGGCTTCAACAAATTTACTTGGATTGAGTAAGATTCTGGGAGGCTTTTTTCTTGAGGATCAGGAGTTCAGTTCTGAACAAATGACGTTTACAGTGTCAGACATCCAAGTAGAGATGTCAAGGAGTTGGGAGTTTAGTGAACAGATCTACCTGAAATTGTAAATATGGGAGTCATCAATTTATAGATGGTATTTAAAGTCATGAGACCAGATGAGTCACCTAGGGAGAGAGTATAGATGAGATTCAAGGAACGATGAAATAAGAAAGAACCAGCAAAGCAACCTGATATGCAGCCTGTGAGGCAGGAGATAAGTCAAGATAGTATTATTTTATAGGAAGAAGGTTATAATCAACCATGAGGGATACTGCACTATATTTGTATTCTTCAGGATATGAGGACTGATAATTCACCTTTGCAATTAGCAAAACGAAGTCATTAATGACCTGCATGAGAGCAGTTTTATTGGAGTATTGTGGGCACAAGACTGGTTGGAGGAAAACAGGAAAAATACAGACTGTGAATATAGAAAGTGGGTTTTAAAAAATTTTTTCTTGAAAAATTTTTTAAGTTTATTTATTTTGAGAGAGAGTGCTTGCATGTGCACGAGTGGGGGAGGGGCAGAGAGAGAGAGGGAAAGAGAATTCCAAGCAGGATCCGAGCTGACACAGCAGAGAGCCCATTGTGGGGCTTGAACCCACGAACCATGAGATCATGACCTGAGCCCGCATCAAGGGTTGGACACTTAACCTACTGAGCCACCCAGCTGCCCCTATTTTTTATTTCTTTTTTAAGTTTGAGGTTTTTGTTTTGTTTTTAATTTCAGAGGGAGAGAGAGAAAACAAGAGAACGAGCATGCGGGAGGGGAAAGGGGGAGAGAGAGAATCTTAAGCAGGCTCCACATTCAGTGTGGAGTGGAGCTTGAACTCAGGACCGGGAGATCATGACCTCAGCTGAAATCAAGAGTTGGATGTTTAACCAACTGAGCCACCCAGGTGCCCCTAGAAGGTTCTTTTAAAGGAGTTCTGCTTTACAAAATAGGTCAGTCAGAGTAAGACAAATCCCATATGATTTCACTCAGGTGGAATTTAAGAAACAAACAATCATGGGGGAAAATGGGGAGAGGCAAACCAAGAGACAGACTCTGAACTATAAAGAACAAACTGATGGTTATCAGGGGGTTGGTGGAGAGGATGGGGGGTGGCGCATGAGTTAAATAGGTGATGGAGATTTAGGAACGTACTTGTGATGAGCACCAAGTGTTGAGTCACTAAATTGTACTCCTGAAACTAGTATTACACTGTATGTTAACTAACTGGAATTTACATAAAAACTAAAAACTAAATAAAACATACAGGAGTTCTGCTTTAAAGAGCAAAGAATTGAGACTGTACTGCTAAAGTGTATGTTGTCTGCTTTTTGTTTTTATCATGGGAGGAGTTTAAAGAAACAGAAGTGCCATTAAGCTAGGGTAATAGAGGATTGCCAGATAAGATATTTGAGCAAAGCAGTGTATATACATATAGTTTCTGGCATATATATATAAGTGCTTTTTTAAGAGGCGCCGGGGTGGCTCAGTCGGTTGGGCATCTGACTTGGTTTCAGCTCAGGTTGTGACCTTGGGGTTGTGGCGTCCAGCTCTGTGTCAGGCTCCTTGCTGGGCATTGAGCCTGCTTAGGATTCTCTTTCCCTCTACCATTTGTACTCTGTCTAAAAAAAAAAAGAAAAAAAATGCTATTGTAAGAGTAGCTCTAAAAAACTGTATTAAAGGTAAGATTTTTCTATCATTTTCCTTCCTGTATACTTTGACAGATTGTAGGGTTCGGGTGGTGCTGTCTTAATAAAATGAATTGGGATCTTTATCTTTCTATATTCTGGAATGGTGAGGTGAATAGCTATGACAGAAATTTTCTGTCTCCTAAGGATACTGCTTAAAAGGTATCAGAAACCCATCTGAACCTGGAACTTTCTCCAGGGATAGTATTTTGAGAATATTTCCAATTATTTATATAGGTATTGCCCTATCTTTTCTACCTTTTCTTCAACCAGTTTTGATGTTTTCCATTTAATTCACTTCTCAGATTCATTAGTATCAATATAGAGAACCTTTATAATTTTTAGTGTTTTTGTATTTGAAATTTTATCTTTATTTTTTCTTATTCTTTGTGTTTATGTCTCCCTTTTCTTGATTTGACTTTGCACAGGCATGGCTTTCTTATCTTTTTCAAGGGCTTAGAACACTTATTTTTATTCTTGTTTAATAATGAAAGCAGTTAAGGCTATTAATTTTCCCCGTAGTGCAGATTGCCTAAATTCTATAAATTATGGCTTCTGGTGCTCTCATTGCCATTAATTTGAAAAGCATTTTTTAGAAGTCAGGTTTATTGTGGTATAATTTATTTACAGAAACCTTTCTAGGTATACTGATCAATGAGTTCTAATAAGTGTGTGTAGTTATGTAACCACCACCACAATTGACATATAGAACATTTTCATCACCCCAAAAGTTCCTTCAGGCTCCTCTGTAGTCAGTCCTTCCCCCAGCTCCTAACAACCACCAATCTGATTTCTGTCCCTATAATTTTGCCTTTCTAGAATATAAATGCAATCACACAGTATGTAGCCTTCTGGATATGACTTTTTTTTACTTAGCATAATGCTTTTGATATTCATTCATGTTGCTGCATTAAGCAGTAATTTGTTCCTTTTTATTGCTAAGTAGTATCCCAGTGTATGGACGTACCACCATTTGCTTATTCATTCACAGGGTGAGGGACACTTGGATTGTTTCCAGTTTTTGTTATTATAAATCAAGCTACTATTGTACAGGTCTTTGGGAGACATTTCTGAGGTAAATACCTAGGACTTGAACTGGTGGGTTGTGTGGTAAATATATTACTAACTTTGTAAGATACTGCCAAGCTGTTTTCCATGCTGACTGTACCATTTTACATTCCCACCAGCAGTATGTAAGAGTTCTAGTTCTCTATCTTTGCTAGCACTTTCTATCATAGGGCTTTGTAATTTTAGCCATTTTATCAGGTATGCAGTGGTATCACATCATGGTTTTAATTTGCATTTCCCTAATGACTAATGATGAGTATCTTTCAGGCTTGTCATCTATATTTCTTTGGTGAAGTGCCTATTTTAATCTTTTATGCATTTTTTTAAAGATGGTGTTCTTGTTACTGAGGTTTTTATATATTCTGAATACAGATGCTTTATCAGATATGTATTTTACAAGTATTTCCTGCCAGTATGTGTCTTTACAGTATCTTCTAGAGAGTAGAAGTTATTTACTTTGATGAAATTCAGTTTATCAATTTTTTTTTTCACTTTTTTAGGTTGTGTTTTTTGTTTTATCTAGGAAATCTTTACCTGATCCAAGGTCACAGAGATTTTGCCCTGTGTTTTTTTCTAGAAGTTTTATAACTGTGGTTTTATATTTAGCTCTGTGTGATCCATTTTGAGTTGACTGTTGTCTACTCAAGTACAAGGTAGGGATTGATACGCATTTAGATAGGCAATCATCCCACACCTTTTGTTGAGAAGACTGTCCTTTCTTCATTGACTTACCTTAGCATCTTTGTTAAAAATTCTTTGACCATATTGACATAAGTCTGTTTCTGGGTTCTGTTTCTTTGATCTATGTGTCTATCCTTAAATGAATAGCACACTGTCTTGGGGTTTTTTTAGTTTTATTTATTTAAGTAATCTCTACACCCAGTGTGGGGCTCCAACTCACGACCCTGAGAGCAAGAGTCCCATGCTCTTCTGACTGAGCCAGCCAGGCACCCCAATAGCACACTATCTTGATTACTGTACCTTTATAGTAAGTCTTGGAATCAGGTGGTGTGAGTCCTCTACCTTTGTATTTATCAAAATTATTTTAGGTGTTCTAGGTCCTTTGCCTTTTCATATAAAATTTAGAATCAATTTGTCAGTCTCTGCAAAAAACCTTGCTAGGATTTTGATTGGTATTTGCATCTATAAATCAGTTTGAAAAGAGCTGACATCTTAATAGTATTGAGTTTTCTGATCCATGAACAAAATATCTCTCTCTGTTTATTTAGGTTTTAGTTTATCATCAGCAGTTCTTAGTTTAAAGCATCCAAATCTTGTAACATTCTGTTAGATTTATTCCTAAGTAGTTCGTGGGTTTTGGTGGTATTATAAATGATTGTTTTCTTAGATTTCCTAGAGAGCAATTTTTATTTCTTCTGTGACCCTGAAATTAATTTTTTTCTTTATTCGTATTGTTTTTTTCCAGTTTTATTGAGATACACTTGACACACATCACTGTATAAGTTGAAGGCGTGCAGCATGCTTTCACTTACATTTATTGTGAAATAATGACCAAAGTAAGTTTACTTAGTGTCCGTCATCTCATGCAGGAACAATAGAAAAAAGTTTTCTTACGATGAGAGCTCTTACGCTTTACTCTCTTAACAACTTTCATATACATCACACAGCAGTGTTGACTGTAGTCATGTTGTATGTTCCACACCTGATACCAACTGATCTTATAACTGGAAGTTTCTGTTTTTGAAGTTATCAGTTTTTTGTATTCATGGAATTTTTGTTGTTGCCAACCTTCTGTTATTTCTAATTTTAAAGTTTCTTTGAGACCCAGTGTAGGATCACTTTTTATAAATATGGTTGACCATTGAACAACATGTGTTTGAACTGCATGGGTCCACTTATACATGGATTTTATATATAGATCTGTCAGACTACCATGTTCTACTGTGTAGGGAGTCAGCACCCTCACCCCTGTGTCAACTGTAGTTCAAAGGATTTAAAAAGAAGGTATATTTTCTATATTAATTATATCAGATATGTTATATGTAGTATAATATGTAGACAAGTATATAATGTTACATGTTATATATATGTATTGTGTTAATATTACATATTACATGTAATGTTACATATTGTATATGTATACTACGTACTATATATATTACTAATATAGCATTTTAGTATAAAGCTATATTGAATCTACTTTATTGATAGTACTCAAGTATACCATTTTAAATTAGTTTTTTTTTTTCCTTTTGATCTATGGAGTTTTGATATTTATTCTCTTCTCACACCCATTTGTATTTTAATTTAAAAATCTTAGGGGCGCCTGGGTGGCTCAGACTGTTGAGTGTCCGACTTCAGCTCAGGTCATGATCTCGTGGTCTGTGAGTTCAAGCCCTGCGTTGGGCTCTGTGCTGACAGCTCAGAGCCTGGAGCCTGCTTTGGATTTTGGGTCTCCCCCTCTCTCTGCCCCTTCCCTGCTCACGTGTGCACTCTTCACTCTCTCTCTTTAAAAGTAAATAAACAGTAACAAAAAAAAATTTTTTTAATCTTAATGCTCTTATTGCACAAATAGAACTTATTAATATAAAGGAATCCTCTATCCTATTTAAAGCTTTTTGCCTCTAGGGGCTCCTGGGTGGCTCAGTTGGTTAGGCGGCCGACTTCGGCCCAGGTCATGATCTCGCGGTCCGTGAGTTTGAGCCCCGCATCGGGCTCTGTGCTGACAGCTCAGAGCCTGGAGCCTGTTTCGGATTCTGTGTCTCCCTCTCTCTGACCCTCCCCCGTTCATGCTTTGTCTCTCTCTGTCTCAAAAATAAATAAACGCTAAAAAATAAAAAAAAAAGTAAAAAAAAAAAAGTAAACGGTAACAAAAAAAAAAAATTTTTATCTTAATGCTCTTATTGCACAAATAGAACTTATTAATGTAAAGGAATCCTCTATCCTATTTAAAGCTTTTTGCCTCTAGGGGCTCCTGGGTGGCTCAGTTGGTTAGGTGTCCGACTTCAGCTCAGGGCCTGATCTCACAGTTTGTGAGTTTGAGCCCCACATGGGGCTCTGTGCTGACAGCTCAGAGCTTGGAGCCTACTTCGGATTCTGTGTCTCCCTCTCTCTCTGCCCCTCCCCTGCTCATGCTCTGTCTGTCCCTGTCTCTCAAAAATAAATAAAACATGAAAGCTTTTTGTCTCTGATTCTTTATATATCATTAACATTGCTACTTATTTTTCTTTGCATGTATTCATTAGTCTGTCAATTTTATTATTGACTTTTCTCTGTCATTTGGGTTTAATCCTTATAAATAGCACATAGTTAAATTTACCTCTTTAGACTTAATCTGAGTCTTTTTAAATAGTGTAACATAAATTATTTGCATTTATTGATATACCTGATGTTTTTGCTTACTTTCCCCATCTTCCTATTGTTCTTATACATTCTTTTTTGTTTCCTTTCTCCATTACTTTCCTTTGTTACTTTGATTGTTTTCTTTATTCCTTTATGTTCTAGTGAATTAAAAAGATTTTTACATGCTAATTAAACATTTGTTTTTACTTTACTTATATCTGTACTCAATATATAGTAATGTAAGAACATGTCTGTCTGTTAAGAATGAAAAGTGTGGTCATTGAAATGTTGCAAATTTTAGCAGACTTGAATTCTCTTTTTTCCTCCCCTTCACTCTTTCCTATATCTTATTAAAATAATCTGGAATTTAATGATCAATCTTTTTTTTTTTTTAATGCTATGCAGTGGGATTTTTTTTTTTGTAATAAGTTTTTTCATAATATATGCACTGAACTTCACAGCCACATTAACAGTCACTTAAATGTTAACTAGTTTGTTGATTTCACAGCTTGCTAGTATTTCTTCATTTTACCACATCTTCCCTTGAGTTTTTAATTCTGATTTATCTTTCTTTTTTCTTTGATTAACTTTTTTCTTTGATTAATTTTAATTGAAAATATGTATTTTTTAATATTTGTTTCTCTCACAAAGAATTTTTTCCTGTGCCTGAAACCTGAGCATATTGATCTTAATTAAATAGATATGGTCAAATAATCACTACCTCACAGCCTAGATATATTTTTGAAAATATTGAAATAGAACAGAGGAAAACAGTGATAATGATATTTGTTGGTTTCAAATTTGAGTTTTACTCCCAATTACCAAGAGTAATTATATTTTTTCTAGGGCTTCCTTCTTCCCCCCTTCCCTCCCTCCTTTTTTCCTGCCTCTCATCCAGTCGCATCCACCGCTGATCAATTTTTGGGTTTTGGTACTTCAAGGGTGATTGTGTCTATTTCATTGCTACTTTTGCTGGTGTGATGGTAGGTATTATAATTAACATATGGAATCATATATTCCAGATTTAAAGGAAATCCTTTCACTCTAAATGTTCTAAAAACACAAAATGAAGGCCTAATATAGTGTATTTTTATTAAAATAGCCAAAAACAGAATTAATTTCATAAGAACAAAAATATTTTTTCATGTGTTTATATTTTTGTTTGGATTTTGTATGCTTGCTAATATAAATATCCATTTTAGTTGGTGTTAATTTGTGTTAATAGCTTACACTTATTTTGATGTTATAATCTTATCTGAAGAAGTTGATTTATACAACCTGTCTGTTACGAAGCAAAAGATTATTCTGGATATTTTCAAAGACATAATTTTATTTTTGGTTTTATATCTCCTGAGAGCTCTGATTTGTACCTTATCTGATATTAGGAGGAATGACAAGTTAAGCCTGAGAATTAGTTCTTTTACATCTTTTTCTTTGTGGTTAGTAGAATGGAGACATTTTGAGAGATTATGTCTCTGGCAGAGTACTTTGAAACATAATGTTTTTCTGTACCTTAAAGATTATAAAATTTTTGCCATGCTTTTCTGGAACACATCCCTGGTGGCCAGTCCCATTCTAGGGTAGAGGAGAAGCCCCTATTTAGGAACTGACCCAGAAAACGGTAATTCAGGACAGAGCTTTAGTTGAGAAGTGAGGTAAGCCAGCCTAGAGAGAGAAATTCAGACCAAATAGTGAAGAAGATTGTCGTGGTGAGTGAGAAAGGGTGCTCTGTTTGAAGAGTTAGTTTTCCTTTTTGTCAATGTGAAAATGGCCCTGGTAAGAACAGTTTGTAATAGGCTATGTCCTTGGAACAGAAACTTGAGCCAGAGTTCATCACTGACATAGGATTGATGTGCCATCCCTGGGGAACTTTGTGATGTGCTCTGTTAAGCTTACTGATCTGAATTAATGAACCTTGAAATCAGTATGTATTTACTGGGAGCATTTTAGTACCCAGTACTGTGCTGAATGACAGAAATTAGAAGATAACATTAATTTTCTAATATTTTCCCTCAATTTTTTAAATGGTAAAATTCTTCTTGCTTTTTAAAAATCATTAATATCGTTTTCATAAATGTCTCACATATGCCTTCTTGATCGTCCCAAAAGGTTAAATGTCTCCTAATACACAGAGCACTCTACAAGGCATAATTTTTAATACATAGAAATATAAGACATAGTCCTTAACTTCTGGGGCTGTTTGGCTGAGGGTTTTATTCTTAAGCACAAGTAAGTTAAAGGCAGGACAGTTTAGGGAATAAGACATAGATAAGTGGAAATGGCTTAAGTATTTGAATAAATAAAAAAAGACTGTGGTATTACCTAACGATAATCACTTTTTTAAAAATTGCTTTCTTCTGTACTTCAAAAACAGCATCTGTGTCTTCTCTTATTTCTTAATCCTTCACTCTTTCTTTCATACACTTGCATTTAGATCTGTTTCCCTATTGCTTCTGCTTAGGCACTTAAAACGTCGCCAGTGTTCTTAATGCTAAATCCGGAGGCTTTTCTGCCTTCGTCATGGCCCCTTCAGCCTGCCCCTTCTCTTGGCTTCTTTGCACTGAACTGCCCTCACTCAGTTTTTCCACTCGTGAAACTGTATCATCTTTGGATTCTTCACCCCTCCTTTTCTTTGGAGTTGAATCTTTGGGTTGAGTTGAAGCTGGGTGCTTCCTCCCATTTATTTTGTGCCAGTCTGACTGCTCCCCTTCACATCAGCCTGGGCGTTCTAGTCCTTCTCCTTGAGCTGAACTACTCTCCAGCATCGTAGCTTGTAGAGCTTACAGAATTCTTGGACTTTCTATTATTATAGACAATAAACGTCGCCCCCCCCTTTTATTTTAACATTTATTTCTTTTTATGCCAATACATTCATGTGTGAAAATTCAAAAGCTGCAAAAGGGTCCATAGATATAGATACAGATATATACACACACATGTGTATATATATGTATTATCTATATATATATGTAAAATATTTCCCACTTACTCTTCTGCCATCCCCTCAGCTCCTTTGCCCAATGGCAACCAATGCCTAATTTCTTGTATGTTTTTCCAGAGATGTTTTACATGAAAGCAATTTGGTATACATCTTTACCCCCATTTTGCAGACAAAGAAGTTGAGACTCAAAGATTTCAGTAATTGGCTCAGATCACAGAGATGGTAAGTGGCAGGGCCAGAATTCCAGTGTGAGTCTTCCAGTTAAAAATCTGCTTCTTGTCAGATTCCAAATGCTTGGTAGATATTTCTCCTTGGACTTTATATCTCTTCCTATTTCCATCTTTCCTCTGAAATTAGATTATTACCGTAAATTCTCAATCTTCAAAAATGGAATCAACATGCTCTTGTCATCAGGTTTGAAATTTTGTAGTAGTCCTTGAGTCCTTGTTGATTCCCTCATACATAATCTGTTTCAAAACGTCTTTCATATTCACACTCCAGTCTCCATTCCTACCATCAAGCTGTGGTTCAGGCTATTGTCCATCACCACCTGCCTGGATTACTGCCATAGTCTGTAGGTTGGCTCCTTGGCTCTCAACTGTGTTTATCATTGCCAGAATAATCTTCCCTAATGCTTTTAATAACGTTATTCCTCTCCAGTGGCTTCCTTTTACCTTTCTCATTAAGTCTAAATTACTCTGCCTAACTTTCAACATCATCCTTAATCTGACCTAATCTTCCTTATGCAGTGTTTCTCTCTCTTAGCCTTCATCTCTTTTGGACATACCTCCTCTTAGGTCACAAATAAATACTCCATATTCAGATCTAATTGCCACAGTTCTTGTTTGCTTCATCTTGATCACAGTCTTCCCTTCCATGACCAGAAACTACTTTTGCATTTCTCCCGGGATTATTTGCTTCTGCTGCTGCTGCTTTTCTTATTAACTAGGTTTTTGTTTCAGTTGAAAAAGTACATGTGCACATGATAAAAAATTCAGAGTTCAAAGTGCACAGTGAATGAGATACAAATCATCTCTTCCTCCAGCCCTCGCCCACAGAGGTGGTCAGCGTTACTATTTTCTTACATATCCTTCTGAATTTTGTCATTTGTCATCCATATGCAAGCATGTGTATGTCCCATCTTCTTTCTGTATGAAAATGGAAATACAGTATATACATGTTCTGAACCTTTTATCAATAGTACATCTTGGGAAACATCTCATGGTAGCACTTAGATCTACTGCGTTCTTTTACCAGCTGTGTGGTACTCCCTTTATATTTCCAGTCCCACGGACGGACGGACATTAGAGTTGTTTTTAGTACTTTTACTGTTACTGATTACATTGCTACATTGACTAGTTGGTTTAAAAAAAAAAATCACCTTTATGAATGTACCATTTCTAAAAAAGGAGTCCTTGGGTCCAATGATATGTACATTTAAAATTTTTAGATTTAATGCCACTTACCCACCAGTGAAATTTACGCCATTTTACCATTCTATCAGCAATGCATGAGAACACCTGTATCCCACACTGTTTTCAGTATTGTATTTTATTAAACTTGTCTAATCTGGTGAAAAAAAGTCTCTTAATTTAAAATTTTCAAATTATGAGTGAGGTTTAACTTCTTATATTTAAAAGCCATTTTATATACAAAAACCATTTTGTATAAATACTATCTGTGAACTACTCATTTTTCTATTGGGTTGTCTATTTATTAGTAAGAACTTTTTGTATATTAAGGTTATTGGGCCTTCATTGACCTTACATGATGGGAATATTTTTTTTTTCCAGGTTTGTCAATTATATTTTTACTTTTTCTTTTCCCATGTTGATCCCTTAGTAGTTTTTATAGTTTTGGTTTTTATTTGTGACAAAAAAGAAACAAGAGTCTAGTTTTATCTTACCCAAATGACTCGCCAGTTGTCCTTGAACTGTTGATTTAAAAGCCCCTCTGATTTGAAATGCCGTTATCGTATATTAAATTCTATGTGTAGTTGAATCCATTTCTGGGACCAGTTCTCTCTGATTGATTTCTCTGTCCATGATATGAAAAACCTTGACTTCTACAGGTTTATTATACATTTTATATTTGGTAGGGCTTATTTTGTCCGTCATTATACTTTATCAGAATTTTTCTGGATATTTTCTGATTTTTATTTTTCCATATGATCTTTAGAAACAGATGATCTAAATCTCCCCATTCCCAAGATTTTGATATTTTTATCTGGGACATACTAAGTTTATTTTATATTTTATAAAGTTTATTAACCCTTTCTGGAATTTTATTTTTTATTTTTCCCCTGGTCTTTAAGTTTTGCCATCTTCTGAACCTTTGCCCTTGTTGGAGAATGGGAATTAGTTGAATTTAGCAGGGAAGTTATTTGACTACTTACAAGACATGTCCCAAGAGTAAATATACAGGATGAGGCAGGAGTCCCTGTAGTATAAGCTTATATTTATAGCTGACTGTGCTGAAAGAAAAGCATCTTCTTTTTCGTAATTCTTCAGATCATCTTAGGCATAGAGTAGATGACCCGAAATGGAGAAGAGACAGCTCATTCACTTGTATAGTAGATAGAATTGCCACATTCTATTTTTTTTTAAATATACATACATGAACTAACATACGTATCTCTCAAGTAAGCAGAGTGTGGTAGAGGTTCTGCTTGTGAGGACTAAATAGTACGTAATTTATACACTGGGCTTAATAAAAAATCAGTCATGATGACCTTTTTTTTTTTTTAAATAGACTTTATTCTTCATAATAGGTGTAGATTTACAGAAAAATGGGAAAGACAATACAGAGGATCTCCACACACCCCACATCCAGTTAACCCCTATTATTGGTAATTATCATTAGTATGGCACATTTTTTAAAATTAATAAACTGTTGATACATTATTATTATTAATCAAAGTTCATTCCTTATTCTGGTTCCTTTAGTTGTTACTTGGTGTCCTTTTTCTGTTCCAGGAGCCCATCTAGGAAACTACATTATATTTAGCTAACATGTTTCCTTAGGGTCCTCTTGGCTGTGGCAGTTTGACCTAAGTTTTTATCATGGGGGGGAAAAGATACAATTTTTCTAAAAGCTAGAACATTTAAAACAACTAGACAATTTTAAAGTATATTGGCATTTCAACTTCTGCGTTCTTTACTCCTCTGTATTTCAGGCACTCTGTGAATGTGCCCTCCAGACTCCTTATGACAGCCTGAAACTTGGGATGTTGTCTGTCCTTTCCACACTGTCAGGGACCATTGCCATCAAACATTACTTCAGCATAGCTTCAGGTAAGGCGAAGACAGGGGAGAGCATATGGACAATGTGGTAATCCCTTTTTTCATGCTGATGGGTCATGTTGCTTCTTCTGTAAAGCCTTAGAATCCAGGACGGTTCCAATCTCATACTCTGTTATATGCTAGTGATTGATTTGGAAAGGATTTCTTAACTAATGTCTGTTGTCATAAAATCTTGCACCTTTGATTATAATTCAAGGATATTGGTTTTCTAGATTTGCCCTGTTTTGAATTATATGTAGGTGAAACAGTATTTTTGCAGATACTTAACATAGCTTGTTTGCTTTTGTATGCCTCTGACTCAAAGTGCCCTTTGGATTTAAGTACATTTCAAAGGCCAAATGGTGGTGATGTTTAAAAGCAAATGTCACATGCCCTCTTTTAGGTATATGTCATCCCTCTGGAAAATGATTAAAATAAAACTTTACCCCAGTTCAATAATGACTTCCTAGTTGCCTATTCCAGATGATTTAACTTCAGAATGCCTTTATTGGGGTGCTTGGGTGGCTCAGTCAGTTAAACATCTGACTTTAATTCAGGTCTTAATCTCATAGTTTGTGGGTTCGAGCCCCCCATCGGGCTTTGTGCGGACAGCTCAGAGCCTGGAGCCTGCTTCGGGTTCTGTCTCTCTCTCTCTCTCTCTCTCTCTCTCTCTGTCTCCCCCCTCCCCCTCCCCTACTTGTGCTCTGTCTCTGCCTCTGTCTCTCAAAATTAAATAAACATTTAAAAAAATTAAAAAAAAAAAAGTTGGGAAGTGGGAGAATACATACTAGTGATACCGCGGTGACCACGGCCACATCCAGTTTGTAGGATCTGCCGTAGGCAGTGGGCGTTTGCTGTGTCATGCGTGGTCCCTTTGGCAGCAGTGTAAGTTGTGACGTTGAGGAATCAGTGCCAGTGGTGGCAATATCTTCACTGAACTCATTCTGTGCATGGTTTGGGCAGTGATCTTGGTTGGTCTCTAGCCTTGCCTGTTTCCTATTTTCTAAGCTTAGTTTTCTAGCCTTTCCAGTAATTCTGTGAGGTATTTCTTTTTAAAAAAGTTTTCTTTTTAATGTTTGTTTATTTTTGAGAGAGTCAGAGATAGAGCGTGACTGGGGGAGGGGTAGAGAGCGAGGGAGACACAGAATTAGAAGCAGGTTCCAAGCTATGAGCTGTCAGCACAGAGCCCGACATGGGGCTCAAACTCACAGACCGTGAGATCATGACCTTGAGCCTCAGTCAGACGCCCAACCGACTGAGCCACCCAAGCGCCCCATTCTGTGAGGTATTTCTACAGTTATCCATTGCTACAAAATAAATCACCTCAAAACTTAGTGGCTTAAAACCATCGTGTTTGCTCTGATTCTGTATATCAGCAATTTTGATTGGCTTTTACTCAGAAAACTGCAGTCCTCTGGAACCTGGACCAGACTGGACGGTCTAAAGTAGTCTCATTCACCAGCTGGAGTGTGAAAGGCTTTCAGCAGAGGCACCATGGTTCTCCTGCTTGGGACTCTCAGCAGGCCAGCTTAGCTTTGTTAACATCGTGTCCTCAGGGTCCTCACAGCAGCCAAAAGAAGGCAGGCCACCAGCACAGAAGCACTTCTTCGCGTTTCGCTTGCACATGTTTCTTCATGTCTCAGTAGCCAGGGCAAGTCACACAGCCAAGTCTAAATAAGTGGAGAAATAAACACCTCTTGAGGCAAGGAATTAGAAAATTGCATTGCAGAGGGGCTTGCCTGCAAGGGATGTATTATCACAGCCTTTTTTATCAACAATCACATGCCCATTACGCTTTCCCTAAGTTCTTTTTCTACATGAATCAGCCAGTCTCAGTTTCTCAGCTGATACTTACTATCCTTGACCGACATCCTACCTGAAGAAAGCTGTGGTAAGCAGAGTATTAGTTGTGTCTTATAACTTATAAGTGCCTTCCCATGCAAGGTCTCATTGCTTCTGTACAAGTAGCCTTTCAAGTAAGGCACATGCAGAGGAGTTTATAAGTATTAAAATCGAGGCTTACAGATTTGCAGTGATATGTCCAAAGGCACACATTATAAAGTGCCTTAGCCTGGGCCTGAACCCAAAAGTTCTGACTTAGGGTGCAGTGTTATACTAAATGACCTAGATGTAAAATGACTTTCTTTTTCTTTATTTTTTGAAAGTCATGTATAAGCTTTGTCAGGTTGTAGTATTCAAGCACTTCTTGAGCTTTGTCCTTTTATTGAATGTTGAATTTTATTAAATTGCAGTTTCTATATGGAATTAAGCAAAAGGTTTAAATAACCACATTAGGTAATGCTTATAGGAAATTAAAAGTCAAGGATTTTACAAAATTGGACTATTCCCGTAAGCAATGGTAAATGTTTAAGTATGTTTTCATTGCTTAGATTTTTTCAATGTAAGCAGGATAGTTTGTAAAACAAAATTAAATTTTGCATCTAAATCACTAACGAATGGCTCGTAAGCATGTAAGATGTTCAGTGTCGCACATACCTAAGAAGAATGCCAAACAAAGCCACACTGAAATACTTTACCAGTCCATCAGATTGGCATAGATTCAGAAGTTTGATAGCAGGGGTGTGGGTGAACCACGACTCTCATTCATTGCTCATGGGTTGTGAATTATTAGTCTGCATAGGTGATTTGGAAATACTCATCAAAATTATAAATGAGCCAGAAATTTCACTTCTAGGAATTTATCCTACTAATATAGTCACATATTTGACAAATGACAGATGTACGAGGGTATTCATAGCATCATTATATGTAATAGCAAAATACTATCCATCAGCAGGGGTGTAAGAGCATAAAAAAATCCATCAGTAGGGACCGCATTAAAGAAATAATGTTATACAACGGCAATAGAAGTCAGTGTAATTTATTAAAAAGAATGTATGGCATGGAACAATCTCCATGATACAATGTTTAAAGAAAAAGCAAGATGCAAAACTGTAAAAGGAGAAAGCAATAGCAAAATATGTGCACTTGCAAATTTATAGAGCCTGGAATGATACACAAGGAACTGATAACATTGGGTGCATGAAGAAGACTTCTCATTCACTGACTTTATACCTTTTTCTAATATTTGTTGAACCTTTTGAACCAGTTGGATTTATCTTAGCAAATAATTTCTAAGTAAATAAAAAAATTAAATTTAAAAGTAATATTTTCCCTGAAACAGTTAACATAGAAAAATGCCACAAAATACTATATTTTAAAGGCAGAGTATTGGCCACTATCTACTTATCATGAGTATGTGTGAATTTTTAAATTGTGTTGATGTGCGTAAAGGGAAAAAAATTTATTTAAAGGAAACACTTTAGAAAGCTAATGAAATAATGCCACACTCATTTGTGGGATTTGGGATGATTTTTGTTTTTTTCTTTGGATTTTTATGGTTTTTTTTGCCAAGTGTCCTATGATGACGCTTCATAGAAAAAAAGGAAAAATGTAAGTTGCAGAACACATTTGTAAATTTATAAATGAGTCTGTTTTGTCCAAATCACATAGGAAAGAAAAAGAATGGAGGAAATACAAGTGCCATAGTTTTGAAAAGCTTTTCAAATATTTTAAAAACACTGAGGCTTTACCTGAGCTAGTATTTTTATGTTAAACTGGGGACCAGTAAGGCGATATATGTCCCACACTGCCTGAGGTAGTCTTGGTTTATGCCAGTTGTAAGTAGTAATGATGTCCCCCTTCAGCCTCAAAAGATATGATCAACCTTGGTAGGAGAGGCAAGGTTGAAGTTGATAGGAATCATGGAAAATAAGCAAGAATGGAAAAAGGAAGGCAGGAACAAGAGACTGCTAAAAAGTTGAAAAGCTTTAATCTACTTGAAGCTCACTCACTTATACCTGAGAGCTTCTCTACTGTATGTAAAAATATTTGCAACATAAGCCTTACGTTACAGAATTTCAAGTGTGAATTTTAAAGGTCACTGCAATCTACAGCATAGAGCGTCAGGTATAAAGCACAGGGGTAGGACATAAATAACTGATTTTACGTTACAGAATTTCAAGTGTGAATTTTAAAAGTCACTGCAATCTACAGCAGAGAGCATAAGGTATAAAGCACAGGGGTAGGACATAAGTAACAGATTTTATGATCTCAGGGGCAAGATGCTTAAAATCTTTGGGCTTCACTTTCTTCTGTAAAAAGCATTGAATCATGTGATGTCAGAATCCTTTCCAGTTCTAAAATCATGAATTCTGTGTAAACCTTAACTCTATGCCAGCCATTGAGGTAAGAAAAACAAACTTTAAAAGTTTTGTTTCTCTTTTTCTTTCCTCTCTTAAAGGTCAGGTTTACCTGATTAGAAGCCTGTATTGACATCCTAATTTTAATGAGAACCAATGGGTTCCCCAGAACCAATCTTTAGTTGTTTTGGCTTTTGCTGTACTCCTTAGTCAGTTTTTATTAATATTTTTGTGGGAAAGTCCTATATTATTTTAGATCCTAATCATTACAGACTATCACATATACCTGTTCTAAGTACCTTGACAAGAGAAGCGGGAATGATTGTTTTTATTGATGATGGAGTAGAAGTAGATGGAGTAGAAATTTTCCTTTGAAAATGAGAAAAATGAACCTAGACGTTGAATTGCTTTTGGACTATATGAGTGAATTAAATCGGTGCTACTTTTCTCTTCTTGTTTAGGAAACGTGGGTTCTTCCCCCAGATCTTCTGACTTGGTCCGATTAGCCCAAGAATGCTGTTACCATAACAACAGGGGCATTGCAGCTCATGGAGTGCGAGTCCTAACTAATATAACTGTCTCCTGTCAAGAAAAAGGTCAGTTTGATCAGGACTGATACTATATATAAACTTTCAAATTGAAGTTTTGGTGGAATTGTGTATGTGTCTTTGGTTTTTTAATCCCTTATTATTTTTAGCACTTGTGCTTTTACCTACTGGTTGCCTCCTGAAGTGTTCTTAGAGCAGGTTTTCTCAAGACTACTTAATCCCATGAAAAATAAAAATATGAAAATGAGGACCTTGGGATTGAGATTGTGAAACTGAAAGGTTTCATGGAGCATTGCCCATTTCCTCTCAGTGCTGAACTTTGCGTGGATGGTGCTGTGGGTAGGAATCGCTTATGACTGCCCTGTGGTATGACAGTTTGTTCACCTGTACAAAAGCCTGAAAAATTTAGGAAAAAATACTTTAAGTTAACAAGGGGCTTAAGTAACAAATAGTTTCACCTAGGGGCAAATGAGTTAACAGTAATATGAATTAAATTGGCATAGAATTTGTCTCTGGGTATTTAAAGTTAAACTGATTTGCATAATTTAAGATATGAATAGAAAATGCTTAGGGGTGCCTGGGTGGCTCAATTGGTTAAGTGGTTGGCAGACTCTTGATTTGGACCCAGGTCGTAATCCCAGGGTTCTGAGATTGAGTCCCACTTGGGGTTCTGTGGACCGTAGAGCCTGGTTAAGGTTCACTCTAGATCTCTCCCCCTTCCCCTCTTCCCTGCTGGAGCTCTTTCTCTCTCTCAGAAAAAAAAAAAAAAGGAAAAGAAAAGGAAAAGAAAAGAAAAGAAAAGAAAGAAAGAAAGAAAGAAAGAAAGAAAGAAAGAAAGAAAGAAAGAAAGAAAGAAAAAAAGAAAATGCTTACATTTTATTATATTCCTAACATCTTTGATCTAAATAAAGGCTTGAATAAGTTCATGCTGGTGTTCAAAACTAGAAATGCATTTTGGATATTTCTTGTGTTACAGTGTTTATTTTGATCTTTATTAAGGATCCTAAATAGAAATCTTAGCCCCACAAAATGTCAGCACTGCTCATTCTTAGTACCTATTTTTTTTCTCTAGCATCCTGACCTTCAGTAGTCTTAACACTGTTTGTCAAGCCTTATACTAATTCAGATAACATTTCTTTAAATTGTTCTTTAAATGTTGATTCTTATTTGAATAATTAAACCTGTTTTATTTTTTAAATAGTTATGAGTGTTTTCTACCATGTAACGTAGAAAACTGTGTTCTCAAAGCTCATACATATTAACCTAAATATGGTTAACTAATATATTCAGAACTTTCTAGAGCTTCTAGAGAAATTTTAGCCCCATGGCAGTGGAAAGATGCTGTAGTACTCTATTACATGAGACATCTTAAGGAATTTGTTCTTTGTGGTCTGACTTAAAACATTAATAAGATTATGTGGCATCTTCATTACTTCCTAAAAGGGGTGCAGTTTTCATTAGAAAGTTACCTTGTAGGTGAAAGTAGACAAGCATAATCTGTCCAGTTAGGAAAGAAGATTAAAGATTTATGTCTAGTTTAGAAGACATGGTTTGCCGTTCCTAGTATTTTCCTCAGCGAAGCTGGTGACCCTGTTTCAGTTATGCTTTATTTATACCTTTACGGCTTTAGCTCTTGATTTAATGTGGGTATATATATCTTTTTTTAAATATTAGTTTCAGGTGTATGACACAATGATTTGATATTTGCATATATTGTGAAATGATCACCACAGTTAGTCTGTTTAACGTCAGTCACTATATACAGTTATAAAATTTTCTTCTTGTGATGAGAACTTTTAAGATCTACCCTTTTAACAACTTTCAAATATGCAATATAGTGTTATTAACTATACTCACCATGCTATACAATACATCCCATGACTTACTCATCTCATAGCTAGAGGTTTGCACCTTTCAACTCTCTTCTCCCATTTTTACCTGCCACCTGCCTCTGGCAACCACCAGTCTGTTCTTTGTACTTACGAGCTCGGTTTTTGTTTGCTTTTGCTTTTGCTTTTTGCTTGTTCATTTGTTTGTTTTAGATTCCACGTATAAGTGAAATCATATGATCATATGTCTTTTTCTGTCTGACTTATTTCACTTAACATTATGCCTTCAGTATCGATCCATGTTGTCTCAAATGTCAGGTTTTCCTTCTTTTTGTGGCTGAATAATGACCCTTTGTGTATCAATACCACATTTTCTTTATCCATCATCTTATTGGTTGTTTCCATATCTTGGCTGTTATAAATAATGCTGTAATGAACATGAAGGTGCATATGTCTTTTTGAGTTATCATTTTTATTTTCTGTGAGTAAATATCCAGAAATGGAATTGCTGGATCATATACTAGTTCTGTTTTCAGTTTTCTGAAGAACCTCCATGCTGCCTTCCAGAGCAGTTGCATCAATATGCATTCTCACCAGCAGTGCACAAGGGTTCCTTTTTCTCCACATCCTCACCAGCTTGTTCTTTCTTGTCTTTTCGACAGCAGCCATTCTAACAGGTGTGAGGCGGTCTCTCATGGTCGTTTTGATTTACATTTCCCTGATGATTGGTGATGTTGAGCCTCTTTTCGTGTACTTATTGGCCCTCTGGATGTGTCCTTCAGAAAAATGATTTTTCAGGTCCTCTACCCAGTTTTTAATCGGATAGTTTGTTTTTTGCTGCTGCATATGAGTTCTTTATATATTTTGGATATTAACCCCTTACCACATACATGATTTGCACATATTTTATCCCATTCAGCAGGATGCCTTTTCATTTTGTTAATGGTTTCCTTTGCTGCGCAGAAAGTTTTTAGTTTGATGTAATATATACATTTTTATAATCATTAGTAAAGTAGTGGAAAGTGGAAGTCTAAAGATAGCCTTTACATTTCATAAGTAATGGCGCATGTACTTTTTCAGGAAGGTTAGCTTTACACATGACAGTGTTCCCTATATCTTCCAGTCCTTAATGTTTTTTCTTCTAAGTGTGTGTGTGTGTGTGTGTGTGTGTTTGTGTGTGTGTGTGTGTGTATTTAATCTTCTCCATTTGACCACTGTAAAACTTAGTGTTTTTCCTCTAGACCTTTTGGCACTGGAACAAGATGCTGTCTTTGGCCTGGAATCCCTTTTGGTACTTTGTAGTCAAGATGATAGTCCAGGTGCTCAAGCCACGTTAAAGGTGAAAATATCATTTATTTTAATATAATGCCTGTTTTTATTGCCTCAACTAGGGATTGGCAGTCTCTCTATAAAGGGCCAAATAGTAAATATTTTAAGTTTTGCAGGCTATACACCCTTGTCACGACTACTCAGTTCTACAGTTATAGGACAAAGCAGCCATGGATGGTGTGCATAAGGGGAAGAAAGAAAGTGTGGTGGTACAGCAGTAAAACTTTATTTACAAAACCAGGCAGGTGTTGGCCAAACGGCAGTAGTTTGTCAACTCTGGCTTAAACACACAATTTGCCCTTGATCTTCACTTTCAAAATTATCGATTTGACCATTGTTATTCCAAAGAATAGACAAAGTAAAAATCCAAACTTTGGCCTATTTTGCCTTCAGTTGACAGTCTTTATTTAGTTGAAGTAAATACATATGAAGGTCCTAGGCAACATAAGGCAAAATTAAATAGGCAGAGCCCCTGTACTTACAGAAGTTTATAATCTGAGGTAACACTGATAAGAGATTTTAAAAGAGATATTTAAAATTTATTATGACACTGGAGATTTTTAAGGCTTTTAAGATGTGAAATGAGCCTACTCTTATTGGAGTGAAATATGAAATACAATTTGTGACGGTACAAAATTAAGAAAGGTGGGGCTAATAGAAGTAAAAGGCTATTAGGCAGATATTAGAGATTATAAGAATGATAGCTTGTCTAAGTATGATTCAGTTCGAAGTAAGTCATAACTTAGTTTAGAATGTTAAGAAAAGGTATGTCACAGTGATGAACAGTAAAGATATTAGTTAAATAAAAATGTGTTTGGCAAATGATTCATCCCCAGAATCCCTTTGGAGCCACAATACATTTACATAAAAGTTTTAAAAAAGAGAGAAAGAAAACAAACCAAATCCTTTTCTTACCAGTTGTAGGTGTCAATAAAACACTGGCCTCAGCACCATGGGACATACATAGATGGTCAAGAAAGGTCTCTGTATTAGAGGAGTTCCCCATCTAGAACACACTGACATTTATCTAAGGGACAATAATACCAAACAGAATGCACTAAGTTCCCTGGAGTACGAATCAAAGTTCAATTCTAATGAGAGGACAGAGTTAAGAGTGATTCAGTTGAACTAAGGATGTTAGGGAAGATTTGAACGAGTAGCTGTCTTGTGAGTTAAACCTTGAAAGATGGGGTAGAATTTCAGTATTGAGGAAAGATCATTTGAATCCAAGGGATGACTGTTATAGAAGTTATGAAAACAGCAATCTACCTCTCATGTTGGAAGATGGTGAATAGCCCCCTGTGGCTACATGACACAATTAGAAGATCTGGAAGATCTGCTCTGTCAAGCAGGTTACCAGACCTGATGCCAAGGAACTTTGTCTTGATTCTCAAGGTAGTTGAGGGGATATTAAAATTTCTAAAGTAATGGACATGCTGTAACATTTGTTGTAGTTATTATTGTTATTTAAATATGTCTGTTATGTGCCATACTTTGTTGACAACTTGTATACATATTTTTTTCTTTACAAAAAACCAATCTAGTGAAATTTGTCCCTCTTTAATGCTCACGAGGAAATTAAGATTCAGAAAGATAAAATAACCTGTTGAAAGATACCTAGCTGATCAAGGGCAGGCTGATTTTCAACTCTGGACCTGTCTGGTTCTGAAGACCTCATTGTGTCTTCCTAACACATACTGAAAGCTACATGGGTGTAGTGTGAAGGTGGGTTAACAGGCCCATGCTTTCAAGAGATGGAGATTAGGAAGAGATTTATGTTGTGGTAGAGAGAATGGGAAGGAGGTGGATATTGAAGATTTGGCGAAAATGGAAATGACTAAATGTAGCAGTCAGCTGGCTACATAAAAATGAGAGGACTTCTGGTTTCTGGTTTTGGTGGCTGGGATATTAGTCGATGCCATTAACTGGACCGAATGGAAGTTCTAAAGCCAATTGATTTTTGGATTTCAGGTGAGAAGTAAGAAAGAAAGAAAATTAGAAGTCTCTTCCCACTTCAGTGTGCCTCAGTGTCATTTAGGACACCTTTTTTGAACTTTAAACTCCTAGTAACCCAAATACTAAAAAAAGTTAATCTGTTAAGTTTGGGACAGGTGGGGTTCGGAAATCTGTATGTTCATTAGCATCCTGGATGATGCTGGTATAGGGAAGTTTACAAACCATACTTCAGAAGCAGTTTTTGAAAAGTAACGAAAGTGCAGCATGGTGATATCCCATTTGGCATGTATATGGCCTCTTCCTTGTTGTGATTTTGATCTCAAATCTTTTTTTTAAATAGGCCTACCTTGAAATGAGTGGTTAATATACAGTCCCGACTTACTCTCATTTAAACATGGCTCACTTTCAGATTCTGATAATAAGATTCAGTATGCCGTGTGTTTCTTAGGCAGGAAAATGTTATGCCCACAGAAAACCTTTTCCTTGATATTTCCTAATCACTTGTACGAAGTTCTTTTCTTTAAAGCTTCAGTTAATACCTTCAGCATGTAACTGGTCGATCTTTTATTCAATGTGCAGATTGCTCTGAATTGTATGGTGAAGCTAGCCAAGGGCAGGCCTCATCTTAGCCAGTCAGTGGTTGAGACCTTGTTGACCCAGCTGCACAGTGCTCAGGATGCCGCGCGGATCCTGATGTGCCATTGCCTGGCGGCCATTGCCATGCAGCTGCCAGTGCTGGGCGACGGAATGCTCGGGGACCTCATGGAGCTCTACAAGGTGATCGGACGGTCAGCCACAGACAAGCAGCAGGAACTTCTGGTAAAGAGCCACCTTTTGAACCTGCTGGGGATGAATAGATCTGGTGTAGTGGGAATTACTTTAGGAAGTCAACGTTACTGTTTGACTCTACTTAGATTAATTATGTAAGACCAAGAATCTGCTGAAGTCAGAACAGAATTGGAACTGTGAGCTTTTGACTATTTCCACTTTCGATTTACAAAGCTCTGTTTAGTTCAAATCTAAAATTGCATTCTTCCCAAGCCCTGTCAAGTCGCTTAGTGTAGCCAAGCCTCCAGTCTGATATTTTTGTTTTATTACAAAGTGAAAATAATTTTTTTTTCCTTTCTAATGCAAAGCAGTAATGAACTAAACCCTATTTTGTACTTTCAAAAATGTAAGTTAAAGACGTAATGATAACAGTGACCATAAATTAGCTCAAATTCCTCTTTTCCAATTCAGGACCTCTGTAGCTGTTTAGAATCCTGTTTAGGTTTCAGTATAGTCCGGGGGTTGGGAAAGGTGCATGCTTAGAAACAGAAGACAGGGAAGCTATATAATAACGTGTAGTTGGAAGTTCTCCAGGGCTGAGAGTAGGCTTCGCTCTAAATAAGCATAAATGAGATGTAAGCCTTAAGTTGGCCACTTCATATTGTGGTCATCTGAATTTAGGGCTTGGAGAAAAGTGTAATGAGATTTCTTGCTCAAGCTCATTTTATATTTAATCCTCCGGGGAGAATTGTATAAAAGATTACCCCCATTTCATTCCTACCAGGAAAAGTTACCCTTGATGACCAAGTGGCAGTAGCCACGGGAATGACATCATACAGTTATCCCAGCTTATGTGGACCTTTGTACATATCAGCTTCAGAATACTAAGACACAGTTAGCCAAGTTTATTTTTTATTGAAGCAGCATTTTCAACTAATGTTCTTTGTCCCTTTTTTGTTAGTACTACTGTGAGACAGTTTTAAATTATGAAACATAATATTAAAGCATAAGGAATAATATGAAAACATTTGCATCCGTCACCTAGCTTAAGAAAAAAAATCTTACCAGTACAGTTGAATTGTACTTCCCTATGTACCTCCCTAATAGTATCTTCTTCCTTCTCCCAGAGCTAACCACTGTCCTGCATTTGGTGTTCATCGTTCCCATGCATGTTATACATTTAGTACCTTGGTATATATCCTAAGTAATAAACAATATTCTTTTCATATTTTTAACTTTATATAAAGGTTATTTTGCTACATGAAATCTTTTGCATGTTGTCTCTTTGCCTGTTTGGTGGGAGCCATCTAATAGATAAGGGTATCTCTGGTTTACCCCTTTCACTACTATATGGTATTTCACTGTGTGATATCATAATCTCCTTATCCGTATTTATGGGCATTGTTTCTGATTATTTGCTATTACAAACAATACTCTGAGCAATGGGATAAATTGCTTAATGACTTGGAAGTGGAAAATTAATAAATGTCAAAGGAAAACAAATTTTGTTCTTTTTTGATGGGTTCTAATTTTTCTCCCTTTTGGTTAAAGTTATCTATGACATTGGATAGAATTACATGTTTTCTTCCTTATTTTTCTTACTTCTTTCTCAACATTAGGTGAGTTTGGCCACTGTGATATTTGTAGCAAGTCAGAAAGCACTATCCGCTGAAGTAAAGGCAGTAATTAAGCAGCAGCTCGAAAGTGTCTCCAATGGATGGACTGTTTACCGAATTGCCAGACAGGCATCCAGAATGGTACGTGTTATCCTTCTGTGTGAACTGGGTTGGTGAAAGTGACAGGTTACAAACCTTTGATTGTGTGATTGTCACCCCTAGTCAAGATGGAAAGTAAATATGGAAGTATGTTTTAGTCACGGGATTGAAAGATGATAATGGAAAGGACCTAGTTTATAACTTTTCTCGTGTGTTGTTATGGGGAAAGTTCCACGGGAATTCCAAAAATATGAACTCTTTTTGGCTGAAGGGTTTCAGCCACTTCATTTTGCCCTGTATTCTCATAACCACAGCTGCCTCCCACCCACCACTTCCATCCTCCATCATCAGTACACCAGATCTTTCTTCCTTCTCTCTCTCCAACCTTGTCATTCTTATTTGGAGATAGGGGCACGTTTTAGTAGGCTGTTCCCTTCTCAGCCATATGAAAAGCCTAACAATTTTTATTTTGTTTGAGAGAAATATAGAGCTTGGACAGTATAGAAATCCTTTGGGGATAAGACCAGAGAGCAAGTTTGAGAAGTGTTATTCTAGATATTGTAACACATGTTCTCATTTTACGGTGTTTCTCAAATGTGGGGAGGAGCTCTATCGAGAGAACAATTCTTGGTTATAGTCAATACCCCCAAGCATCCAGGCACTGCAGGATACCGAGCTCACGTTCCCCCCAACAGCTCCCCTCCCTTGGTCATTTTGAGAGGCATTCGCGGTGCTGCTAATAATCACTTCAGGGAACTTACTGGAGTTCACATCCCACCTCCCCACTGCACTAACTAGCTCATACCGAATGACATACAGTAGGTGTTCATACTTTCTATAGTTTGAACTAAAATTCTAGATGTGAGTTATAGTTCATTCCATTTATTTTCTCTTTGGAACTGTTTTAGAAAAGAACTTCAGGCATTCTGTTATATAAAAGCAGCTCAGCATATTTTCTCTGAAGAAATACTTAGACTGAGTCTCAAAGAATTATATAATGTGAAGAATGATTGTTAAAACTTATCCAAGGTTTGAGTTTGTCTTTTAGCTGCCTCACTACCTAATTCAAATGTAAGAATCTCATCATGTGCACACCCCCCCCCCCCCCTTTTTAGGGTAACCATGACATGGCCAGAGAGCTTTATCAGAGTTTGCTGACTCAGGTTGCCTCAGAACATTTCTACTTCTGGCTGAATAGTCTGAAGGAGTTCTCACATGCAGAACAGTGCCTCACCGGGTTGCAAGAGGAGAACTATAGTTCAGCACTTTCTTGCATTGCTGAGTCTTTAAAATTCTACCACAAAGGGATTGCTTCCTTAACAGTAAGTACTCTTAATTCTCCTTTGGTGGTGATAACTTGATTCGTGTGAGAATGGTCTCCCTTTTCTTTTTGGGTTATTCTGTTCTAACTACCTTGAAAAATCTGCTGATAAATAGATTTAGCAATATTAAAACAATAAATAGGACATGGTAGTAAATCCTTAACCCCTCCCCCACTTTTTAATATTCATAAGTTGATGGAAGTTTATCATTTGTTTTTGTCAAGTACTAGGTACCACAGAGAAGAAGGATTACTGAATCCATGCAGAAAGGACACATGGAGATAGGTATTTCCTCTCTAGACTCCTAGTAATAAGACGTACTGGCTCAGTACCAACCATCACATGTAACTCCCTGCCCCCTATTTCATGCCTGGAAGCTGCTCACTAAGAAACTAGAGTTTCTTACTTTGTAGACAAAGAAGGAATTATCAAGGATGCTAGCGTCCCATTTTTTACCCCTTTGTGATATCCTCCTATTCAAATTAATAGTCAGCCAGCTACTGTTTTTTGTTTTCTCTGCCAGGAGAGTAAAGGGGTTGCAGGAAGGGCAGACCATTAACATTTCTTATGTTTCCTTGAAATGAGTCGTATTCCAAAGTAAGAACCTATATCCAAGAGGAGCGTGTTCTGTATTAATGCAAAGATTTTTTTTTCCCCTCAAGAGTAAAGAGTTTATATAATCAAAATTAGACAATTTGTAAGTATTGTCACCCAACTTTTAAGATTGTATATATTTACATGGAACCATAAAACTTTTGGTACCTGTTTACATATGTTTATCACATAGTCTAAACTATTCTTAATGGTGGGCCATCCCAAAAGAGATGCTCTGAAGTAGAATAAAGAGTAAACAGATGTCACAAAAGAGACAGAATATTCAGACTCCTGTGGTACATATCTTTTGAAGTATAATTTCTTTTTTAGCTAGGATTAATCAGCAGCTGTTTTAAAAACGGGAATACACAAATGGCTTCTCTCTAGCTCATGGTGCTCCCAGTAGCAGGGACTACTGTGATTCTTTCCTCTTGATTATTCCAGGAAAAGAGTGTTGTTACCTATATCAGGCTAATAAATGCCTCAGAAAATCAAAAGGTATGGTTATTGGTTGCGATCAGTAAAATTATTTCATTTTCTAGTTCACGTGCAGCTTGTTTATTCAGCACAGAAAATGGTTCCATCCGTGAAAGAAGCTCAGAGAACAGTGAAGCAGACAGAATTAATATTATGAAAATCCTGTTGAATATTTAATAGTCTTCTAATGATTTGTGTGGTATGTGTATTTAATGAGGCTTGGCAGTAATTAAGGATTGAATTCTGACATAGAAAGAAAGTACTCAGTTGACAGACAGAAAGCCCCTGTCTTCATCTCCGCTCTGCCGTTAACATATTATGACCTAAGGCAGGTTATTGGGCCTCACATCATCTCCTTTTGAAATGGGGTTCTTTTAGTCAACAGACCATAAGCACTTACTATGTGCCAGATGCTGCTTTGAGGTTAAAAAAAAAAAAAAAAAAATCAGGAAATGACTCTCTTCTTGATAACAGGTTAGAGAAGAAGGCATATGATCCTTACAGTCATTTGGAACTTTCCACATTTCTGATTGTACTATACCATCAGGGTTTTTGTAAAGATTTTATTTTTGTCATTCATTGGGCAAGTGTGGATTTGATACTAGCTTTGCATCTTTGTAACTGAGAAGATATGAGCACAGATGCCCTTCTACTCCTGCCACGTGAATGAGCTGATGTGAGATTGTACAGCTCTGTGAATTACCTCCTTCAGCCAAACTAAACAAGAGAAGCTCAACATTCTGTGCTTACGGGGACCCTACAGCGACGCTGGGTAGCTAATTTCCCAACACAGTGATTAATGATACAGTTATCTTGCTACTTAAGAATAAAAATTGTAAAAAGTATTTTAGTTTTCTGTGCTGTGTAACAAATCACCACAAATTTAGTGACTTAAGACAACACTCATTTATTATTTCACTGTGTCCATGAGCCAGAAGTCCAGACATGGCTTAGCTGGGTCCTCGGCTCATATTGACCTGGTTGCAGTCATGGTGTCTGCCAGGGCCAGTCTTGTCTGAGGCTCAAGGAAGCGCAGGGTCCTCTTCAGAACTCACGTTTGCAGAATTCATTTCCTCACAGCTGTAGAATCTGTGGAAGCTTCAAGTCCAGCAGGAAGATCTCTCACCTTCAAGACTGTCTTTTAATGGGCTCACCTGATTAGGGGAGCTCCATCCAGAATATACGAATCTCTCGTTTGATTGATACAGAGTCACTTCATTAAGGATCTAAATTACATCCCCCCAATTCATCACCTTTGTCACATTGCACTAGTTAGAAACAAGTAACAGGTTTCATTCACACTCAGAGATTACTGAAGATGTGGATACCAAGGGATATGAACCAGAGGAACCATCTTAGCATTCTGCCTACGATGGTGGATTGTTAACTTTATCTATTTTGAAAGAGTGAATATGTAGAACATCTCCATATGCATTGTAGAGGGTATATAAAAGTGTAACAAATATCCAAGTATACCTGTCATCTTCAGGAAATGGGACATTACCATAGCTTCTAAAATTCATGCATATTCCTCCATGTTTGCAGACCATTTCCTACCCTACAAAGGTAACCACCATCCTGCATCTTGTGTGTACCGTTCCCTCGCCCTTCTTTATAATTTTAATGCGCTTTTTTGTAATTCTAGACAAGGTACCATTTTATGTCATTTTTGAATTTTATATATAAAAAGAAATCCTACATATTTGTATTCAACTTGCTTTATCTAAATTATGTTCTTTTTTTTTTTTTTAAAGTTTTATTGATTTTGAGAGAGAGAGAGTGTGCGAGGGACAGCGTGCATGAGGGGAGGGGCAGAGTGAGAGGTTGAGAGAAGCCCAAGCAGGCTTCGCGCTGTCAGCACAGAGCCTGGCTCGGGCCTTGATCCCATGTACCGTGAGATCGTGACCTGAGCTGAAACCAAGAGCTGGACGCTCAACCGACTGAGCCACCCAGGCTCCCCCATCTAAATGATGTTCTTAAGATTTATTCATCTTGTTGTGTGAAGCTCTAGGTCAGTTTTACTGCTGTATATTCTTATATCATATGAATATTTGCCCTTCCTAGTGTTGATAGAAATTTTCATTTTTCCAGTTTTTTGCTAGTATAACAGTACTGCTGTGAACATGCTTGTACATGTCTTTCGATACACCTGTGTAAAGCTTTCTCTAGGACAGTCATTCTCAGTTGGGGATGATTTCATCCTTCCAGAGGACATTTGGCAATGTCTAGAGACATTTTTGGTCATCGTGATTTGTCATGGTATTACTGGCATTTATAGCGAGCACAGGCCAGAGATGCTGCTAAACATCCAACAGTCCACAGGACAAGTCCCCTCAACAAAGAATTACTTGGTTCAAAATGTGGCTGGTACACTGAGGTTGAAAACCCTCTCCTGGGGCAGTAGGCCTCAATCAAAGCGGTGTATCTGTCCCCTGCTCCAAAGTGTGTGGGGATGTTTCTCTTTGTCATAGGGTAAGGGGGACTGCTACTGGCTTTAATCCTGAAATGCCCAGGACACTCCTGCCTCTGCTAAGAAATACTGCTCTGATATATTTTCTAGGAGGATAATGGCAAGGTTATGTGTACCTTCAACTGACTAACTAATACCAGGAGCCTCTCTACAGTGGTTTACAAACTTCTAGTCCTCCCAGCAGGGTATAAGAGTTCTGTTGCTCTGCATTGTTCTCCTGACTTGGTATATTCTAGAAGTTCTGATTGACATTTCTCAAGTCATTAATTCAATTAAACATTTTACTTACTTATTTTCTTATTTATTAGGTATAAATGACATGTAACATACTGGTTTCAGGTATATAACACAATGATTCAATATTTGTATATATTGTAAGATGATCACTACAGTAAGTGTAGTTAGTTAATATCCATCATCAGCATACATAGTTGTAAAAATTTTTCTCGTGCTGACAACTTAAGATCTACTCTCTTAGCACCTTTGAAACATGCAATACAGTATTATTAACTATACTCACCATACTATACACAATATCCCCATGATTTATTTATTTTATACCTGGGAGTTTATACTTTTGACCCCCTTCACCCATTTCACCCACCTACCTACCACCCCACCCCCCCCCCACCTCCCCACCTCTGGCAACCACAAATCTATTCCCTGTATTTATGAGCTTGGGGTTTTTTTTGTTTGTTTTTTGTTTTGTATTCCACATATAAATGAGATCATACAACATTGGTCTTTGTCTGACTTATTTCACTTAGCATAATGCCCTCATGGTCCATCGGTGTTATTGCAGATGGCAAAATTTTCACTTTTTTATGACTGAATAATATTCCATTATATATATGCACCACATTTCCTGTATCCATTCATCTGTTGATGGACGTTTGGGTTGTTGCCATATCTATTGTAAATAATGCTGTAATGAACATGGGGTGCATATATGAGATAATGTTTTTGTTTTCTTCAGATGAATACCCAGATGTGGAATTGCTGGATTATATGGTAGTTCTGTTTTTAGTTTTTTGAGAAACCTTCCATACCGTTTTCCATAGTGGCTAACACCAGTTTACATTCCCACTAACAGTATATCAGAGTTTCCTTCTCTCCACATCCTTGATAATATTTATTTCTTATCTTTTTGATGATGGTTATTCTAACAGATATGAAGTGATATCTTGTGGTTTTGATTTGCATTTCCCTGATGATTAGTGATGATGAGCATCTTTTCATGTACCTCTTGGCCATCTTTATGTCTTCTTTGGAAAAATGTCTAGTCAGATCTACTAATTTTGTAATCAGATTGTTGTTTGTTTTGTTTTGTTTTGTTTTGTTTTGTTATTGGGTTAATAAGAGTTCTTTATATATTTTGGATATTAGCCCCTTGTCAGATATAGGATTTGCAAATCTTTTCTCCCATTCAGTAGTTGCCTTTTTATTTTCTTGAAACAATTGAACATTTGTTTCATATTTGGCCACTTGTATTTTGTGTGTGTGTGTGTGTGTGCACGCGCTCGTGCGTGCGTGCGTGTGTGTGTGTGTGTGTGAGAGAGAGAGAGAGAGAGAGAGAGAAAAGATGTTTCATAGAAGTGAAAGTTGAAGTTTTTTGTTCATTTTCCTAGCAGGCTGGTTATCTTACTGATTTGTCAGAGTTCCTTATATGTTCTGGATACTAGTTTTTTTATAGGTGATATGAGTTGCAAATATCTTATTTTGTAGCTTTTATTCCCCACTTTCTATCTTTTGATGAACAGTAGTTCTTAGTAGTCTAAGACTTAATGGTCTAAGTTATTGGTCTTTCTTCCTTTATGGTTTTTGTTTAAAAATTTTTTTCCCCAGTTCATGCTTCCTTTACCTTTGTAGCTTGTTTTGCTCAGCTTTATGTTTATTCATTCATTTTATTGTTTTTACATATTGTGGTAATTCATTCATTTTCATTGCTCTGTGATATTCTTTTGGTGACTGTTAAAGCAATTTGTTTATCTTTGATATCACTGGGGAACATTTGGATTATTTCCAGTTTGGGACTGTTAAGAGTAATTTGATATGAATATTCTAATGTACATCTTTTGGTAGATGTGTGCATTTCTTCTGAATGGTAGTGCTGTGTCATAAGATATACTGAGATTCAGCCTTAATAAATACCACCAAAAGTTTCCCATGGTGGTTTCCAGCTCAGACTCTTACCAGTATAAATGCTTTTTGGGGTTCATAGTGTTTCTTGAATTTATGGCTTGATGACTTTGATCATTTTCAAACATTTGGCCATTGTCTCTTCAGCTATAGCTTCTGTCCCTTTCTCTTTCATTTAGGACTCCAGATACCTACAATAACTCTTTTCACCATGTTTCATTTTTCTCTTACATTCTCTTCTGCATTTTCCATCTTTTTATCTCTCTATTCTTAGCTCTATGTATGTTCTTCTGACCTATCTTCCAATTCAGTGATTCTTACATTGTGTCTGATCTGCTGTCAGACCTATTCATTAGGTCCTTAATTTCATTTGTTGTGTTTTTTTTTTTCAGTTCCAGAATTTCCATTTGGCTATTTTATATTTTCCAGTTCTCTGCCAGGACTCTGTCTTGCCATTTACTTTCTTTTAACTAATTCATGTCTGATGTTCTGTTTTCTGGATCCATTGTGGCTTGTGTCTTAGACTGATTTTTCTGCCTCTTGGTTTGGAGAATTTTGTCTTTTTTGTATGCTAGGTAATTTTTTATTTGGTTTTGGACACTGTGGATGAAAAAGTATCCGATTACATCATCCAGAGCCTTACATCTCTTTCTTTGCCCTTGGCAGGCAGTTAGGGTAAGATCACCTTAATCCAACCAAGGACTGAACTGATTCAAAGCTAGGCTTCAGTCCTGGAGAGAGCCAGTACACTTTTGGGTTCTCCTGACTCCTGGGGCGTAGCCCTTTGAGGTTATAGCCAAAAGCCTGAAATTGTTCTTCCCAGCACCCCCTTGGTCCTAGGAGATTGCCAGCAATTCTGCTCAGCTTCTCAGACTCTCAGGAGCAGCTTGCAAGTTAGCAAATATCTCAAGGGAGAAAATGTTACCAAATGTTAGTCTCACCTCCTTGCACTTTCCATCTCTCCATGATTTTTTACTTCAAAATCCTTTTTTGCCTTAAGCTCTTCAGTGCTTTCAAATAGATGTTCTTAATATTGTATTCAGTCTTCACTGCTGTTGTTAGCAGGAGGCCTGGTCTAAAACGGTCTAGGCCATGATTGCTTTATGCTTGGCTTATTCTTTCAAAATCTGAGCTTATAGTAAGCAAAATAAGCCAGACACAAAAAGACACATGATACGTGATTCCACTTGTACGAGATATGTAAAGAAGTCGGATTTATAGGAACAAAAGTACAATGGTGGTTGCCAGGTCCAAAGTTTGCATTATGGCTTACACATACACACACACACCCTGTTTTTTAACTGGGCTCATCAGATAGCTTTCTTTTAAGCCATGTTGGTTTCTTTAGGTAGCTCCATTTAGAAAATTGGGTGGGGGGGGCACCTGGGTGGCTCAGTCAGTTAAGCATCTAACTTTGGCTCAGGTCATGATCTCACGGTTCATGGGTTCAAGCCCTGCGTAGGGCTCTGTGCTGGAGCCTGGAACCTGCTTTGAATTCTGTGTCTCCCTCTCTGCCTCTCCCCGACTCATGCTCTGTCTCTCTCTGTCTCTCTGTCTCTCAAAGGAAATAAACTTTAAAAATAAAAAAGGAAAATTGGGTAAGTACTACAAGTCAACAGTTAAGTAGTGTTATTTGCATACCTAACAAAGATTTAACTGTAAATGTTTAGGGGAAAAGAAAGAAGGAAGGGAAAAAAAAGCAAGGAAGGAGAAAAATAGTTATTTAACGGGGAAGTAAAATAGCAATCCAAATAGTGGGGATAGCTCTTCCCAATTAGCTGATGCCTCAGAGTAAGCCTTAGGGAGAGCTCTGAGTCTGTTGTTCCTTCATTGGCATGTGTTGAATTCACTGAATATCATTCCTCCTTGAGGAAGTTGCAAGGGTAATATTAGTTACACATAATTTTTGCTTTACCTGTTAACCTTAGATTCCCAACTTCTGTTTAAGCTTTAGTTTCAATACAAAGAAAAGTAAATAATATTCTTTATATTCCTTATTAGCATTATGCATACTGCTATAAATCTAAGTTTTATTTCTTACACAGTTTCTGTCTTTCATGGGTGATCTTACCGTAAAGCCTCTGACCTCTATGACAAATCTATCTTTTCTGTGTTCTTCTGAACATGTGTTATATCTAGCATTGCTTTCCTTCAGTTTAACACAATCCAAGATGCCCAGTCACTTTCAAGGTGACCATCTTACATCATCAATAAAATATTCAAAAATAAATCCAGAATTGCAGTAAATCTCCCTCATTGTAACAACATCTTGCTTCTCTTTCAGTTTTATAATGCATGTTGGCACAAGATTGCCAGTGTTTTTTGTCTGGTTAGATGGTCTGTATTTATATAAAAGTATCATATACACCTACTTGTATTCCTGACCATTGTAAAGTTACTGACAAGCAGTAAGTTAAAAATAGCAGGTTTAAGGAGATCGTTTAAGGAGCAGAGGAGGTCTTATAAGAGCAAATTAAATCTCTAAGGAATTAAAAACAATTGAGCTGATCTGTTTAATCTCCTAATCTATGCTGTGTCATGATTAGAACAGACATCCCAAAAGCATGAAAACCACAGAATTCACTATATTGAGTACAATTATTACCTCTAACTACTATAGCTCTATTTATATGTAGCTTTTAAATATCATCAAGGACCTTGGAATTTAAGAAGGATACTAGAGCAGGTGTGTGTTCTAGGGAGTGGCTAAGTCCTAGAGTAAAATATGAATACTACCAAATAACAAAACTTACTATTTGACATTAAAAGTAGAGAGAAGTACACTAAGGTCAATATGTGATACTTGGCTAGATGGTAATATTGTACCTGACTTCCCTAAGTCAAATGCGTTGCTCTCCTGCTGAAAGGATAGTATTAAGTGAGGTAGTATCTAAGGAGCAAACAGCATCAGCATGTTTTAAGCTAGTCATATCAGAGGAAAATTATTTTCACTATGCCTCCATTTATTGTTAATTTAGCATATTTTTGGTATGCCTTGTGTTGAAAGCACCATGCTGGGTTCTCTGCTAGAGTAGTTGCTGAGTAGTTAAAAGTTGTCCTGGTTCGTTGCCAATGAGTCTCTGGCTTGACTTAACATTTTTTGCCCCCTCTACGTAGCAAATGTTGCTTTTACTATCCAGGACCCTAGATAAGTACCCTGATACTTCTCCATCTTCGTTGAAACTTATTTGTGTGTTTTGAACTGTTCTTCCTTCCATTAGCCTCTCTGTGCATTCTAAACATGTCTACTCAGAAATTCTTTTTAGTATTAATCTGGGCTCACAGTGGGAAAATGCAGCTATGAGACAACATGTTTTTTTAACAGTGACTGTCTAGCACCATGTTTCTTCTGCCCTTATCTTTCTTTCCTCCTTCACTTCCCAACTTTTAAAAATCCTATTCATGATTCCAGTGATGAGAATTTCAGGTTAGAAAGGTAGGAAGGTGGTGGGGTACCTGGGGTGGCTCAGTTGGTTAAGCCTCTGACTTTGGCTCAGGTCATGATCTCACGGTTCGTGGGTTCGAGCCCCACGTCGGGCTCTGTGCTGACAACATGGAACCTGCTTGGAATTCTGTGTCTCCTTCTCTCTTTACCCCTCCCCTGCTTCCGCTCCATTTGTCAAAAATAAATAAACGTTAAAAAAAATTTTTTTTTAATTTTTTTTTTAACATTTATTTATTTTTGAGACAGAGAGAGACAGAGCACGAATGGGAGAGAGTCAGAGAGAGAGGGAGACACAGAATCTGAAACAGGCTCCAGGCTCTGAGCTGTCAGCACAGAGCCCGACGTGGGGCTCGAACCCACGGACCGCGATATCATGACCTGAGTCGAAGTCCGACGCCCAACCGACTGAGCTGCCCAGGTGCCCCTAAAAAAAAATCTTTTTTTTTAAAGAAAGTAAGGTGGTGATAAGGGGGTTTTGGAAGAATGATAATGTCCTTGAAGTGTCCCTCAAATGATAACCTACTGGTGATGATCGAACCAACCCACATGCTGTAGAGACTGTGAATGTAGGTAGTAAAGAACCTGAATGCTGATGAAACAGTTTTTCAGAGCTGATGCTAAGTATGCTAAGTTTTTCTTTCTAATATTACATCATTCCTCGTATGATGTAGGTGTTTGTTTATCCATCAGTGTTAGAGCTACTGCTCTTATGCACAAACGGTGCCGAATACTTTTTGTCTGGCCCCATCTTGCTCTTACGTTTATTTTGTCTTATATATATCTTTTTCCCCTCAGGCTGCCAGTACACCACTGAATCCTTTAAGTTTTCAGTGTGAATTTGTAAAACTCAGGATTGACCTTCTACAAGCCTTCTCTCAACTTATCTGTACTTGCAATAGCCTAAAGACAAGCCCTCCACCTGCAATTGCTACAACCATTGCCATGACCTTAGGGAATGACCTTCAGAGGTGTGGTCGCATCTCCAATCAGGTGTGTCTTAACTTTATTTTCAGTGCAGTGTTTATTTATACTTTAGAGGTTTTTGAGGTTAGTTGTGAGATGAAAAATTCTGAAATCAGCGGTTTGACTAAAAGACATTAACTATCAAATGCTTATTAACTCATCTGTCTTGCCAAAAATAGGCTGACATTTTTTTAGTGGCAAAATGATTGAAGATGTCTCACTAGGTGCTGCATGTTTATAACTGTATTAATTGTTTTAGTGGAACTGGAAGCTAAAAAAGCAATGTTTTTTGTTTCTGTGTATTATATGTATTATTATATTTCCTTGAACGTTTACCATCTTTGTTAATTTTATTTAACAACGTTTGTAAGAATGAATGGAATGGAAATGAAAAGAGTTGAACTACTTTTGGATTTGTTTGTTTGTTTGAGGAGGGTTGTTTTTTGTTTTTTTTTTTTTGTGGTCTGTTATTATACAATAATGATAGCATGTTTGTTTCTGGTAATGGATACTTTTCCTTCTTTTCAGATGAAACAGTCCATGGAAGAATTCCGAAGCCTTGCTTCCCGATATGGGGATCTTTACCAGGCATCTTTTGATGCTGATTCAGCAACTTTGAGGAATGTGGAACTATATCCTAAGCCGCCTCGTTATTTCTTGTTCTCTGGAAGTATTCTTTTAAATGTAGAGTTAATGCTTCAGATGTGCTTGACTAAAAAATATATAGTAGATAAGCCTACAAATGTATTATAATTAATAACTTCTCTTTTGAAATCTAGTATGAGCAGTACAGTTGTACTTTTTAACTTCGGCCAGGCTTTAAAAATTAATAGTGACTCAGTTGTGGCCTTTCTCCACCGCTAAGAAGAGCATCCAAAACCCGGGTCCCCCAGTGCCACATACTTGGTGCTCACTTGAGCTGCAGCAGAAAACGTGACACATTTTCCCACCAGAAAACCATTTTCTCTTTCGCATCACTTCTGTTTTCTTCATGGTGAACAACCCTGGTTCCCATCACCTTTATTAATGATCTATTATTCCATAATCTTCATTGTCCCTTTTGTTCCCTAAGCCTTCCTTGGGTTTTCCGTATTTTCTTATTAGCAGCCTCAAACCCTTTTTGAAAGGAGGGCAGAGATAAATTGTTTTTAAGTTGTAGGGCCTATAAACCAGTAGTTCTGGGCCTTTTGGGTTTCTAAGTAAAAACCTTATGAATGCTGTGGACCCTCTCCTCTCCAGAATGCATTTATGCACACCCCCCAGCAGATTTGTAAAGTTGCAGTAGGGTTAACAGATCCCTTGAGCCCCAGCTTAGGAACCTCTGGGGTATCTAGAGACCATTTTGGTTGTTGCTGTTTTTAACTTTTATCAGTGAAACTTCTACATCTAAGCAGAAGAAAACCGTTTCTGTGATTGAATCACAGGGCCTGTTGCTTGGTTCCCGCCCCCTACCCCACCCCCACATTAGGCGGCCTCTGGAGTACTCTTCCTGGAACAGAATGTGAGAGTCACTATTATAAACAATAAAAGGGGGAAAAAATAGAGTCCCAAACTATTTGATTTGATAACATTATTGTTGCCTTCACTTAAAATGTGGTCCTCATCTCGACTTGAACTTCAGAGAATATAAAGTCTATGTGGATTTCTCTCTTTTCATGTATAACCTTAACATCCATCCAGACAGCAGCAGAGCTGTTTATTGATATCTCATGCAATAGAAGCCCTCATTTTGGATCCAGAATCAGCAAGGTATTTCTAATAATAGTTTACATTGAAGTACATTTTCAAATATGTTATCTTACCTAGTCATCACAACAGTGTTTTGGAAGAGGTTTTACAGAAGAACAAAGAACAGGGACTTCTCCAGTATTTACCTGAGGTCACAGCTACTGACAAAACATGGATTTTTCCGACTCCATTGTTTATTTACCTCCTGCCTCCTATTTTTAAAACACTGACCTGGAAAAATAACTAAGAAGAAATTCTTTCAAATTTGAATATTTTCTTCTTGTATACTGTAACTAAATTTTGGTCTGGAAAACTGGGTTAATAATATAATTAAGCTTGACATTTTTATTCCTTGGTTTCCTAAACAAAAAGATATTCCTATTTTTGCTTCATTAATATTCTTCTCTCCTCTTCCATTAACTAATTATTCAGGAATGTTCCACTGGTTTTTTTGTTTGTTTTTTTGTTTTTTTCCCATTATACTATTCTGTTTTGGAATGTGCATTTTCAGGTGTCTGTAATTTCCAGTCTAATAAGGCCTGTGATTCCAGGGTCAGCTTTCTCAAAGAATACAATCAACAAAGCAGGGTAAAATTTCTCTACCCTGAAGCATTCACTCACCATTTCCTTTCCGGACAATAGCAAAGTCCTTGCTTCTGTCTTAAAATTCTGCCTACTCCTAGACTAGGCCGCTTGGCTATCTTTTTCCCCATTCATCTGATCCATTTTAATATTTTCATAACATACTAATATTTGCTTATTTTTCCTTTTATCCTGTTCTCACCAGTGTTCATTTTCCCTTCAGACCTGCAGTGCTTGTTTTTAAAAAAACAAACCCCTTCCTTTTAAGTTTCAAAGTGTGCTTACACTTTCATGTACTTTACAGAGTCTTTGCCAATTAATTGCTGATTCAAGACTCACATCACACCATTTTTTATTGTGCCATACTCATTTTACTTCTTAGCACCCAGATATCATTGTACTGTTGACTGGTATGATAGGCATGTTTTTCTCTTGATTGACTTTTTAACAGAGATTGGGTGCACTGTCAGCAGGGATGGGGTGAAGGGAGTTATCCAGCCAGCTTACTCATGCTGCTACTCTCTTTCTCACTCTTCTCCGCCCCCTCACTCTCCAAACCAGTTCTTCTAGCCTCTGCCCTTCATAGCAGGGAAAAGTTGGAAAAGAAAGCTTGTACCTTGAAGGAGGGTTCTTTGGGTTTCATTCTCAATAGTATACAACTGCTAAGAGTGGCTTCCTCCTAAAACTTCTGTTCTCGATATTATATATTCTGTGCCTTCCAAGTAAAGAAGGACTTGCAGCTAAAAAAGAACCTCAAGAGGACCTCTTTTGCACTGCTGGTGGGAATGCAAACTGGCACAGCCACTCTGGAAGTCAGTATGGAGGTTCCTCAAAAAATTAAAAATGGAACTACCCTGTGACCAGCAATTGCTCTACTAGGTATTTATCCAAGGGATACAGGTGTGCTGTTTTGAAGGGACACATGCACCCTAATGTTCATAGCAGCACTATCGACAATAGCCAAAGTATGGAAAAAGCCCAAATGCCCATCGACTGATGAATAGGTAAAGAAGGTATGGTATATATATACAATGGAGTATTACTCGACAATCAAAAAGAATGAATCTTACCATTTGCAACTACGTGGATGGAACTAGAAGGTATTATCCTAGGCAAAATTAGAGAAAGACAGATATCGTATGACTTCATTCATATGTGGAATTTAAGATATAAAACAGATGAAAATAAGGAAAGGAAGCAAAAATAATATAAAAAGGGGGGGGGGACAAAACAGAAGAGACTCTTAAATATGGAGAGCAAACTGAGGGTTGCCAGAGGGGTTGGGGGGGGGATGGGCTAAATGGGGCAAGGGACATTAAGGAAGACCCTTGTTGGGATGAGCACTGGGTGTTATACATAGGGGATGAATCACTGGAATCTACTCTTGAAATCATTATTGCCCTACATGCTAACTCACTTGGATATAAACTTAAAAGTTAATTTAAAAAAAAACTCAAGAAAAGGAGGCATAACATAGGTATTTCACTGTAGTTTTTACAAAAATGTGTCTATCTTTTTCATAGCCTAGAAGCTTTTTTGGAAGAAGGCATTTTGTCTTACTATTCAGCTTTGTATCTCTAGCACCTAATATAGTGCCTGAACCAATAACAGTAAATATGGATTATGACAGGGTAGATGTTTATAATTATGAATTGTCTACCTCATTCCAACTTTTTAGAATTATCAAGAAGAAATATTTTGAGATGGTGGTTCATTGCATTTTTCTATTCTGACTTTTTATTTGTAATGAGTCCTTTGCACTTAATCTTTATGTTACTGCCTAAAAGATAAGCGAACACTTCCTGGCTATGACAGAATAAATAGACTGGACTTTTCCTTTTACTGCGAACAACTAAAACCTGGATAAAACATAAAATTTTATGTAAAACTGTAAACAGTTAACTGTTTACAGACATTGGACAATAGGAAATTCAGGAATGTCATCCCTTGGTGAAGGGACACAAAAAGGTAAACCCTACCATAGTCTTTCCTTTCTTTTCCCTGGAGGCACTCAGCAGAACACAGTGGTCTTGCTTAGTTGAAGAGATAGGAATCAGGGTTCAGGGAACCAGAAGAAGCTAGAACTTGCAGGACAGAATACAGGGGAGAGAAAGCAGCTTTCCAGGGAAAGAGCTCCAGAAATTTCATAGGCTGTGATTCTTTGGCTGAAGATTAGCATATGTGTACTAAGATACACATATGTAAGGGTAACTGCACAAGGCCAGGCAAAAAACAACTACTGGGGGAAGAATGATGACCAGAAGTTATAAGCTGAACAATTCCTAGAGTTCACACATGTCTGAGAAATGTTTTGAGTTCCACCTAGCCAAATGGAGAGACCTTATTGAACACTGAGAGCATTCAGAAGAAACACCAGAAGGGTCACACCACCTTAGCAGTAGGGCTAAACTAAGTCTAGAGCAGTCTTTCAGATAAGCTTTAAATGAATCAGGATTATATACAAGTAACTTGACTGTCTACCGAAACAAAATTTAACATTCTCTAAAGACAATAAAATAAAAAGTTCAACAGTATAAAATCCACACTTGTAGCATCAGATCAAGAATTATTAGACATGAGAGGAAGCAGGAAAATGTGACATAACCAGGAGAAAATTAAGTCATTTAGGAAAAAGACAACAAATGACAGATGATGGAATTTACAGAGTTGGACTCTAGAATAGCTATTACTAATATTTTCAGAGATTTAAAGGTAAAAGATAACATAATTAGGAGAAAAATTAAAGATGTAAAAAGGACCAAATGGAATTTCTAGAGCTAGAAAATACAGTATCTTGATTTTGCCTTTATTTTTGAAAGATAATTTTGATGGATATAGAATTCAACTTTGGGTTAGGTTTAATGGTACATTCGATATTGCAAGAGAAAAGTTCAGTGAACTTGGAAGACATAACAATAAAAACTACCCAGACCGGACAGTGAAATAAAAAACAGCCTGAAAAACAACAGAGTCAAAACTAGCCTGTGGAACAGTATCATTTGTACTAATATATACATGCAACCACAAATCCTAGAAAGAGGGGAATGAAGGAAAGGGAAATATTTAAATGGCTGAAGTTTTTTAATGTTTAATTAAAAATGTAAACCCACAGATTCAAGAAGCTTAACAAACCACAAGTAAGGTAAACAAAGAAAACCATAACAAGCCATACATTGTAATCAAATTGCTGAAAACCAATGATGAAGAGAAAAAATTTAAATGGAGAAAGGGAGTGCGTAGAAGGGAAGAAAGATCAGAAATCCACTGATTTCTCATCAGAAATAATGCAAGCAAGAAGACAATTAGAACATCGTTAAAGTTATGAAAGTGAAAAAGGTAACCCAGTATTCTATATTCAGTAAAAATTATCCTTCAGTAATTAAGACTAAATAAAGGCCTTTTCAGACAAAATCTGAGAAAACTTGTTACCACCAGATGTGCACTACTAGAAATGTTAAGTTCTTCAGGCTGAAGTGAAACCATTTCCACTGTAAACTTAGAGCTACAAAACAGAGTGAAGGGCACTGGAAATGGTCAATATGTCACTAAATGTAAAAGACTTCTTTCATTTTTTTAAAGTGTTGATCATTCAAAACAATAATACCTATGGGAGTTTATAACATGTGGAAGTAAAATGTAGGAAATAAGACATGACAGGGAGGGGATTGCTGTATGATTTTTATGTTTTACATGAAGTAGCATATAGAAAATTATTTGAAGATAACTTGTGATAAACTAAGGACGAATAAACTCTAGAGCAACCACTAAAAAATAAAACAAGCCAGGAGATGAGATAAAATGAAATACTAAAAACAACAGAAACAAACCCAGTTAATCCAAAAGAAGATGGGGGAAGACAGCATAAAAAGAAACCATGAACAGATGGAAAAGTAGAAAACAAATTACGAGATGGTAGCCATAAACCCAACCATAACCGCTATTACAGTAAATGTAGTCTTACTCTAAATAAAATCAGAGATTACCCTACTGAATACAAAAGCAAACCCAACTGTCTGCTCACCACAAGTAACCCATTATAAGGACACAGATAAAAGTAAACATAAGGACAGAAAAGTATATATCCTGAAACTCTAAAAGCTGAAGTGACCATATTAATATCATACAAAATAGACCTCAGTACAAGGTACATTTCATCATAATAAAGGAATCCATCCATCAAGAAGACATAATTCTAAATATGTACAAAGAAACATATGAAGCAAAAACTGGCAGAACTGAAAGGAGAAATAAATCCACGATTATCAAGTTTTCAACACTTCCTCTGTGAGTAATTAAAGAACAGCTTGTCAGAAAATTTCTTAGGATGTAGAAGACTGGAACAACACTATCAATCATCTTGACCTAATTGACATGCACCAACAGCAGTGTATATGTTCTTTTCAAGTGCATTTGGAACATTTAATGAGATAAACCATACACTGGGCTAGAAAACAAATCTCAATGAACTTTTAAAAGCATTGAAATCATACAGAATATGATATCTGACAATTAAGTTAGAATTGACTAACAAAAACGATCTCCAGAAAATCCCCACACATTTAAATATTAAATAAGACTTCTGAATAACCTAACTGGTCAAGAAATCAGAAGAAAAATTAGAAAATATGTTAAAACAGGATGAAAATGAGAACACATATCAAAACTTGTGGGATGCAGCGAATGCAGAGCCTAGAGGGAAATTGACAGCTTTAAATGTTTTTATATAACATAAAAAGTTTAAAATCAGTGATCTAAGTTTCTACCTTATCTGATGCTACAAAAAGAAAGCAAATTAAACTCAAAATAATTTGAAGGAAAGAAGTAACAAAAATATGAGCACTGATAAATGAATTAGAAATAAATAGTGGAGAAAATCAATGAAACCAAAAGCTGGCTCTTAGAAAAGACAATGAAACTGATAGAACCAGTTAGTCTGAGTGGTAAAGGAACACAAATTACCGATACCAGAAATCAAGAACACCAGACCAAGTCCTACAGCTATTAAAAGCCATAAGGGAATAACAGTTTTCATGAACACAGACACAAAAACTTTTAACATGTACAGATTGAATCCAGCAATATACAAAAGATAATGCATCAGAACTAAGTAGGTTTTATCCCAGGAATACCAGGTTAACAATAGAAGACCAAACGGTGTAATTTACCATATTGCATAATAAAGGAGAAAAGCTGAAGCGGAGGGCTTAATAAACATTTCAAGTCTTACTATGAAGCTATAGTAATTAAGACTATATGATATTTGTTTGATGGTAGAATGGAGAGACCACTCACATATGTGATCATTTGATTTTTGACAAAGGTACCAAGGTCCTTCAACTTACATCTTAATGAAATTTATTTCTTAAGTAAATGAATGCTTTAGTGGGAGGTAGAGCAGTATATTCTGAATTTAGACCCTTTTGGTAGCAGGTAACTCCGTAAAAGACTTTAGTTTCTTTATGCTTTGTGTGTATAGTTTTCCTTAAAGTCCTATAAATGAGGTTCAGTTCTTGTCTTATTCGAACTTAAGATATAGTACAGAGCAGGAAACAAAGCTTTGGAGCCAGGCCAATACGAACATGAATCCCTTGTCATTCACTCCTAGCTGTATAAATATATGCATGTGATTTCATCACATTGAGCCGCATATGCATGAATTATAGGTAACTTGTGATGCCTGTCTCCTAGAGTGGTTGTGGTGGTTAACTGAAATAACCTGTATAAAGTACCTAAGGGAAGTGCTTTAGTTATGCCTTTAACACACCACTTGATGTTAAGAGGATAATAAGAGAGGGGCGCCTGGGTGGCTCCGTGAGTTGAGTGTCTGACTCTTAGTTTTGGCTCAGGTCATGATCTCATGGTTTGTGACATTGAGTCCCACGTTGGGCTCTGTGCTGACAGCATGGAGCCTGCTTGGGATTCTCTACCTCTCTCTGTCTCTGCCCCTCCCCTGCTCACTCGCATGCTCACACTCTCTCTAAACAAATAAACGTTTCTTAAAAAGGATAATAAGGGAATAATAAGAACAGTGTTATGCCCAGTGTGGCTGAATTACCTATGTTGCACTTTCGAATAACCCCCTTGAAGTTTAGTTGGAATACAAAAGGTTTGCTTTCTTTTTTCACTTAGGAAGACTTTCAAAAACACTTTTAGGTCTGAGGCAGTAGAGGAAGAAAGAAGGAATCTCGGTAAAACTTTCCAGCATGCTCTATATACTAGCTCTCCCCTGAACATGCCTGTGCCTGTCACATCCATGCTGTGGATCCATGCCGTTTCCACAGCCACAAATGCCCTGCACACTTCCACCTCTCCACATCTCCATCCTGCTTGCCCGCTGATTTGCTCAGGACCTGTCTGTTCTGTGGCATTCCTCCCCTCTCTCCATGTGCTGATCTGTTATTTATAGATCTTCACTGGTTATTTGGCACTTATGGATAATTACCTTTTCAAATGTCTTAGGTCTCCTTCCCCTCATGGCACAGACAGGGTTTAAACATTTTTCTACTACCTAACACCAAAGTGATTAGACTTACAGAATTTGAAGTCAAGTCTGGGTTTGAATTCCAGGCTTATTACTTAACCTCTCCAAGCCTCAATTTCCCCCCACCTGTAAAATGGAAACAACCGTGCCTACGTCGTTATTTTACAAATTAAATGAGAACATGTGCAAAGTGCCTGACACATGTAGACATTGAAGTAGTGACTATTTTGGTTGATTAATTGATACTGATTTGACCTCAGTTTCCAGGAATACGGATCTACTGGAGCAGCCTATGCTGACAGTGAATATGAGAGGAGAATGATGTCTGTGTATAATCATGTCTTGGAGGAAGTGGAATCACTCAATCGGAAATATACCCCTGTTTCTTACATGGCAAGTGACATTTGTTTTATTGAGTTTTCATTACATAGATAGAAGTGGGTTTTTATCCAACACTTACTAACCATGGGAATTCATCGAATTCCCCTCTCTGCCTGTTTTCTGCTGTGCCTATTTTATAAGGGTTAATAATTGCTGTGAGGATGAAATGAGCTAATCCATGGAGCACTTAGCACATCTCTCACTGCTATAGAGTTACGTTAATGTGTCAAATCTGCTCTACCAGAATGCACTTTTTTTTTTTCCTTTTAACAATTGAACTGAAGTTGCAATAGTTCTCAACCCTGGCTACACGTTAGAATCACTTTGGGAGTTTTTTAAAAAAAATAAATCACTACCCAGGCCCCACTCCAGACCAAGTAACTTTGAATCTCTGCAGCTGAGGCCCAGGCATTAGTATTTATAAAAAGCTCCCAGGTGATTGATTCTGTCCTGCCACCAGGGTTGAGAACCACTGGCCAATTGAAACAGAAAGAACTGTGCTTGTCATCTACAAGGCAGTGAATCACTTCCTGCCAGATGATGCCACTGATGTCCTTTTAGCCTGCTGAATCTATTGCCTTTGGCCCTGTTCAGCTCTTCCTCTTCCTTCAGTTTCCTCCATCACAGGACAGACTGACACACCCTCACCCAGATTTTCTCCTCCCTGTCTGGCCATTCCCCAAGTGTCTTAGTCGGCTCAGGCTCCTGTATCAAAATACCCGTAGACAGGCTGGCTTAAACAATAGGCACTTCTCTCTCATGGTTGTAGGGGCCGGAAAGTCCAGAACAAAGGTGGCGGCCAGTTTGGTTCCTGGTGACAACCCTCTTGCTGGCTTGTGGACAGCCACCTTCTCACTGTGCCCTCACACGTGGAAGAGAAAGGGAGCTCTGGTCTCTTTTTTTCTTGTAAGGACACTAATCGCATCATGGGGCCCCATCCTCATGACCTCATCCAACCCTCATACCCTCCCAAAAGCCGTGCCTCCAATTACCGACATATTGGGAGATAGGGCTTCAATGCAGGAGTTTGGGGAAGCCACACATTCAGCCCATAACAACCCATCTGTGACCTTGTACCTTGGAGAGTTTCCCTTGCCCTGGCCACCCATTAGATGCTGACATTCCCTGTAGCTCTTTTCTGGCTCCCGCTCTTCTCGCTCTGTACTCTCACCCGTTATCAGGTGTTTAAGAAGAAATTGGTAAGATATGTTGTTGAAGAGTTAGATTAGATTTTCAGGACAGATACATTCCCTGACATAAGATCGTCAGTATGTATTTGCTGAGTTGAATTGACCTGGGTGGTTGTTTGACAGAGACTTGGTTGCTAAGGGACAGAGTAAAGATTCTCTTTGAAGGAAATACACACATCCATGCAAGACATTGATTAGATGTCAAAAAATATAAAGGCTGGGGGCACCTGGGTGGTTCATTCGGTTGAGCATCCGACTCTTGGTTTCAGCTTGGGTCATGCTCTCACGGTTCGTGTGTTCAAGCCCCACAGCTTGGGATTCTCTCTCTGCCCCTTCCCCTACTCTTGCACATGCCTTCTCTCTCTCTCTCTCTCTCTCTCTCTCTCTCTCTCTCTCTCTCTCAAATAAACTTTAAAAAAAATACAAAGGCTGTAAAGTATCAGACTCAACAAAGAAGAGCGTGTTGGTGCTATGCTAGTCCTCCTTCTGGCTTACTAACTACACTGTGTGCCTCCCTATTTCCAGACTGTTAACTATAATGGTAATCTGCTCCTAACACACCTATGCACATGTGCCCAAGGGGCCATCGGCCTCAGAGGCACTCCACACTCTCCATATGGGGAATTGCAAAATCTGCCTCCATTCTTTTAAAAGAGAGAATGGTGCCTTTTTGCCCCAGAACAGCCTGAGGGCACTTGGGTCCCCTAAGTCCAGCCTTTAAAGAGGTTTCTCTCCTAAAATACTGTTAGCATCAGACTTCCGCCACCAGTAGGATGTCCCTGCAAGTGCTTCCCAGATTCCTCGTTGCAGGAAGGTGAATAATGTTGCCTTAGCAGTTAAACCTGAAGAAATAGACCCAATGTGTTTGAATCTGTGTTGTGGTTTTCTCAAGTAATAGACCTGGCATTTGTATTAGGAGTCTCTTGGGCACGAAATGTTCAACAGCCTGAAACCAATAAGGAGTGGATTCTTCTGGCCTAGAGCCTTAATGCCCAGCTGTTTAAAATTGTTCACAAACATAGGCAACTAGGTGGCACTGTGCTTGGAATCAGCAGCTCAGAAGGGCAGACAGCACAGTAGAGTGGCTTGCAACTTCAGGCCACTGGTGGGGAAGTAGACTGAGAAGGGGAGGGGAGGGTACACCAACAGGAGCAGTTCTAGGTCACCTCAAGTTACAAGTGTTCTGATGGTGCTGTAATTTTTTTTCTCTTAAGTTTGCAAACCATTGGTGAAATAGAAAACAAATCACTGAACTAAGAGTCAAGCAACCCAGGTTCTAGTCCCAGCTTGTCCCATTACCTGTCTGGGTGACCTGTGTTATCAGCAGAATTGAGGATTAGACTGGGTGATCTTTGCAGTATCTTTGATGGTGTTACAGTTGTATGCTCATCTCCAAACTCACCAAGTTGGATACATTAAATACGTAAAGTTTTTTGTATGTCGGTCATACCTCAATAAAGTGGTTTTAAATACATACATACATACATACATACATACATACATACATACATATAATATCTCAGAACTCTTTTAAGTTCTAGTTGTGTGGCTCCTCTTACTAAGACTCAAAGGATTCATTGTAGTGATTCTCTTCAGCTATGCTGGGATTTTCAAAACTCAGTTAAATTTGTGAAATAGATATTTGAAATAAAGTATTCTATTAAAATTTCGGAATTCCATAGAGTTGGACTGTATTGTCATTCTTCATCTGAATTCCAGTAAGTTTCCCCCATTGCTCACTCTGGGGCTATAGGGACAGGGAAGCCACCATGTGGAGATGGAGATGGAGATGGGATGGAAGAATGAGGATGTCAGGGTTCGTGGGATTTGCGGTCTGGCCTCGGACATCAATATACTGCTCTGGCTTCTTTACCATATTTTCTTTATCCTACTTTAACATACAATAGTTACTCTATATTGTAGTAACTAAAATCATTATATAATAATATATCTAATAGCTCTAAGTGCTATGGAAATGCAAAGTTTGTGCATTATTTTGCCTTGAGGATTTTCTTCTACATTTACTTTTTATTTTATCGAATATACTTCAAAGTAAAGTAAAAATCTGCTATTGTATTCCTTGACATGAGAGATTTGGCAAACATTTGGGTGTTATGCCTATTTCCTGATAGGTATGTACCTTTGCAATAATCATAGGACCATCTGTACTTTAAAAAAAATTTTTTTTTAACGTTTATTCATTTTTGAGAGATGGAAAGAGACAGAGCATGAGTGGGGGAGGGGCAGAGAGAGAGAGAGAGAGGGAAACACAGAATCCGAAGCAGGCTCCAGGCTCTGAGCTGTCAGCACAGAGCCCGACGCGGGGCTTGAACTCACAGATCGTGAGATCATGACCTGAGCCAAAGTCGGACGCTTAACCAACTGAGCCACCCAGGTGCCCCAACCATTTCTGTTTTTTAAACTTCTTCCTTAAAGTACCATTTGTTGATGAAATTTGGAAATTTATTTTTATTTGACTTAGTTTCTTTTCTTCCCCCCAGCATACAGCATGCCTCTGCAATGCCATCATTTCCTTGCTGAAAGTTCCTCTTTCATTTCAGAGATATTTTTTCCAGAAACTGCAGTCTACCAGCATCAAGGTAATAATAGCAAGAATAGAGGTTAATACTGGTTAAAAACCCAGTTATCTTTTGAAGAGTATGTGGGATAGAGCTCTGCTTCAGGATCTTACCTTTGGTTTTGATGAAACTTACAGCCTTTAGTTGTGAATTTCTTCTCCCTTTACTGAGTGGTTTGGTGAAAGGAACGGGATTTGGGGATTAAACCCTCTCCCTTGTGACCTGTCAGTGCCAGATGCAGCGAGACGGGTGTTTGGGTACCTGGAGCTCTGTCCCTTGTCTCCAAGAATAATTTGAGAGGTTTCATGATAGTCACCTACAAGGATCTTGAGTTGAGTCCGTGTGTGATTGGACTTTCCAGACCCAGAATAAATCAGGTCCAATAAAACATCACCAGTCCTACCTCCAGGGCACTTTTGTCTGTGAATATCCAGTTTTGAGGAGCTGGCCAATGAGAAGAGCTAGTATTTGAAAATATGCAAGCCACTCAACATTCAAAAATGTATTTTTAATTCAGAGAATGGAATTTTTGGGAAAGGAGGAAAACTGTCACCCGCAAGAGGTTTTCTAGGTTATCCCTGGCAGTAAATGTCTTCCGTGCACTTTGCATATCCATTCGAATGTTTTGGGTTGCATTTCAGAATGACGTGAATAACAAGGAAAATTGATTACCTTAGGTAAGATGTGTGCAGGGTTGATTGAGGCAATGCTCCACATTATCAGAAAAACCCAATTTCTTCCATCTCTTCATTTAGCAGAATTTGGGCTTTCAGTAGTTTAAGTGTATTGGGGATTTTAAATATGTTTTTAAATAAAAAACTACTCTAATGAGAGGTTTAAAATGGACTTTTATACCATTGTGACTTGACTGTATGTGTAACCCTAGAATATTAAGTACGTTTGCCTTTGAATTTAGTGTATTTAAAATTATGAAAGACCGGAGGACAGCCTCTAGATATGAAAATTTACATGATGCATTTCTGTACTGGAATTGGTTCCTTGTCAAAGAAAGGCCCCACCACAGAAATGGGCAAGAATAGTGCCTTCACTTTTTTCTAATCCTCTTTTACCCTCACACGGAGCTGGGGTTTGACGTAGAAAACACAGTGGTATTTAAAAGGAAGCATTAGGAGAAGGAACTCTTGACCTTAAAGGTACATCTGCCTGGTTGTCCTGGCATAGCCAGGTCGTTAGTTGTATGTGTAACGTTTTAACCTATAAATGATAATTAGCACAAACTTGTCTGTCGGAAGAGAGCTTGCTCTTGCTTGTTAGCATTTATTTTAATGTTGGTATTCTAGCTTGCTCTGTCGCCATCCCCCCGGAACCCTGCAGAGCCCATCGCGGTCCAGAATAACCAGCAGCTGGCACTAAAGGTAGAGGGAGTGGTTCAACATGGATCAAAACCAGGACTCTTCCGCAAAATTCAGTCCGTCTGTCTGAATGTTTCCTCTACACTACAGAGTAAATCTGGACAAGACTACAAGGTAATTTAGAAAAGAGGCAGAGTTATGATGTGGATTTTATCAACTTACATTAATGGAGGTTTTCTAGTGTTAAGCAGACTGCAGTTACACCTCCTAACAGATGAGATACGGACACAAGTTAAAAGCACATTCTGAGGCTTGAGGGGGCTCGTGAACAGCACTTCTCTTTTCCCTGCCTGAGCCAGCTGATGGAGAAACATCCAGGCAGACAGTAATCAAATACGAGTTTTATTATTATAGCTGTCGGGAAACCCCGCTCAGGTATCTGGCAACAGGGACTTCTAGCTTTGTACCACTGAATTTTCCCACCAGCCTCAGCCCGCACACACAAGAGCCTGCCCCTGTAAAACTGATGGTAGGAAGGAGCGCCCTGAGTCCCAGAGAAGGCAAAGAGAAGATCTTAGCTCCCCATGCTCAGTTCCTACCCAGAAACTCCCCATCAGTAGGATTTACCTCCTTCCCTGGAGACCAATACTGCCCATCTAATGAAAAGTCCCTCCACACGGAGGGAAACCTCAGGACTGAGGGAATAAGTGCTCCCTTTCCCCCAAAAAGCACACATCGAATTATTTTTCTCTATTTTAAGGGAATTTTAGCATTTTCCCTCCAAAAGGCTATACAACATTGACAGGCATGGTCAGATAAAGTAAAATCTTTCCTTAAGGGTGTAACCCTAGGAATTGGCTGCTTTGAGAAATCACGAGGTAGGTAACCAAAAATCGTGCTTGCTTTGTTAGCCGAGACCGGGATGCTGAGTACCATGGAATACCAGTATTCCAAATGCAGAGTGTTCCTTTCTGTGGACATCTCTTTCTGGTTCCTTGATGGTTTATTCACAGTCAATGGAACAAGGGAACAAGTACACAGTTGTAGGGACGGAGTTGTTCAGATGCCCACATTGGTTGTATCTGGGTTTATTGTGGGCACGCTTGAACTGAGCTCCATAGCAAGGAAAGGAGTATTAGTAGAAATATAAAAAGAGAGCATTTTATTCTCTTTGGTGGTTTTAGGCTAAAAACCCAAGAGAAGGTGTGGCTTAGGCCGTTTTTACTTTCTTTACTTTGGTAACTTTCTCCTCCTTCTTTGCCCACTCTGATATGGCTCAGCCTTCATTCTCTTCTCTTCCTCTCTGACTCCCACAACACGGAGCATGGTGCCTTATGTAGCAAATATTTGATGAATGATGTACTGTATTTGGAGTACAACTGCTATGTTCGTGGGTGATCCCTATTGTCACAGAAGATCCTAGTGAGAATTTACATAGTTAACTTACCCCTTTCAACAGCTGTCTCCTCACTTTGAGTTTGAGAGAACAGTAACGATGATTCTTATTGTTCCTTGCATATGATTTCCACTCTTAAGAAAAAAACCTTCAAACCAGTCTTCTGCTTATTGACTTACCTCTGGAGGCATTGCTTAATGCCTGGAAGCTGATATAAGTTATGTAGGACAGGATGGCTCTGTTGTGTTACATGCAGTGAGTTCTCAACTTGAAATGCATCATCCATTCAGAGCGATCAGGTTGCCTTGGCCTATTTCTGGTCCTTTTAAGGAAGTTCTTGTTTGGTAGGCATGTTGTTTAGGGACATAAAACCCCTATAGAAGTTGTGCAAACAAACAAAACCGGGCTTATAAATCTAAGATCTTGAATTGGTCAGTGACTTCATTCCATTGCTGTTACGGAAAGATTAACCTGTTTCCTGAGTCACAAAGCTTCAGGGCACATTTATATCATTAATTATACAACAGAAACACACACATAAATGTAGAACAATCTGGCCAAATATTCATTAAGGTTACCTGTGTATGCATTCTCAGAATAAGTGTCTCTCTTAACATACTTCAATCTTAGGTACAGGTCAGGGTATACCAGCAAGTGTTACTCTGTTCTTTGAAGGACAAAGGCATGAGTGTCAAGCTACATAAGTGAACAAGCCCATAAATCTGTGTTTTAGAATATATTGTGCTGCCCATCTGAACAAGACACTGATTATTAAATGAGCACTGTACAAGTTATAAAATTAATTTGTTTTAAAGAGGGAGGGTTGACTGTATTAAGTAATACAAAATCAGACTGGCTAGGAGGAGGAACCCCAACTTGTATTTACTTAGAGTTATGTTCTTTTTCAGTCTCTTAGATTTTAAACTCCCTGAAACAGGTGATTGTACTCTGTTTCTTCAGAATTTCTCTTTACAGACTAAAGAAAGATGGGAATCAGAGTTGGGGTTGGGTAAGCAAGTGTAAGAGGGGAATATTCTCTTCCACCCTCTTAAGGTCTCCAGCTGGGCCTACGATTAAACTAACATTAAGGCACATTAACAGGAGAAAAGCATACGAGTTTGTTAGAATTGTACACATACATGGGAGTCTTCACAGACAATGGAAACCCAGAGAAGTGACCAGAGCAGAAAGCTTATGTAACTTTTAGACAAGGAAACAGTAAATTTGTGGAGACTTAAGACAAATGGGCAGTAAAGAGGTGGGGAGTGACTGGGAGAGAGATGGGGCGGCAGTCCGTGCATTTCAACCTTGATTCCCAGTCTCTGGTGATAAGGATGTTCTCCTTCTCTTGGTACAGAGAAGGCACCTTTCTCATGGGAGGTTTTATGGCCTGTTTTATGTAAAAATGGCAAGGTCAGAGACCCTTCCTATATCCTCTGTTTCGCAAGTGCCTTTAGTTGAAAAGAATCAATGTGCCAAAGCAGCATTGTTTTGAAGAGGCGTGTCCTGAGCTCCTTCACAAGGAGGAAAGGCAGCATATGAAGGGGTCGAGACAGGCTCTGGGAGCTTGTTCTGGTAGTGAGGAGGTAGTATCACTTAGTGATAAAGAGTGTAGGCTCTGGAGTTCACCTGCCTTGGTTCAGATGCCAGTTCCACTACTCATTAGCTGTGACCTTGGAGAAATGACTTAACCTCTCTGCCTCAGTGTTTTTATCTGTAAAACAAGGATAATAATAGTACCTGCACCTCTTGGTTGTTTGCAGGGATTAAGTAAGCGCTTAGTACAGGGCCTACCTCACAGTAAGTAACCTCAGTACATATTAGCTATTACTATTATTTAACAATTTTTTCGTTTCAGATACCCATTGACAATATGACCAATGAGATGGAGCAGAGGGTTGAACCTCATAATGATTACTTCAGTACTCAATTTCTGTTGAACTTTGCTATCCTTGGAACACACAACATTACAGTGGAATCTTCTGTGAAAGATGCCAATGGTATTGTATGGAAGACGGGTCCCAGAACTACCATATTTGTAAAATCCCTGGAAGACCCTTATTCCCAGCAAATTCGCCTACAACAACAGCAGGCCCAACAACCATTACAACAGCAGCAACAACGAAATGCCTACTCACGGTTTTAGCCACATGATGAATGCACTACAGACTTTACAGGAATTGATCAAATGGGCAAAAATAATTTGATTCTTCATATGGATTAAGATATAAAAGAATGTGGAGTCCATCTATTCATTGGTTTCTATAATGTAATACTCTGGCGAAAAAAAAGAGTTGGTTTTTCTTTAAAAATTTAATTTGAGAAATAATTGGGTTCCTAGCCAGAAAGACGCTTTCCCCTTGTTCCTTCTCAAACCATGTCCTTTATCTTCTATTTGACATTTTCATTGTTTTTCTGTTGCTGAGCCTTTCTTTCTCTTTCAAGAAAAGTCATGTGTTGGGATCACTGAATGCATATATTTGACTGATTTCTCCACCAAAACACATCACTCACTACCTGGCACAGACCTCGCATTCTGAGCTAGGCATCGGGAAGTGCTGACTAGTTGGTACGGAGGAGTCTGTGGGAGTAGAGACAGTTCTCCCCTCGACTGACTTCAGTGTGTCCCCTGAAACATCCAGTTTTCTGCATTTTGAGAGGAAGCAGTCTAGCAGAATTGAAACATCCCGCTACATTATTTCAACTATTCACCTATATTTCTCCATGCTAAAGCAATCTTAATTTATTGTTTCAGTATTTAATTGACCCCCCCCAAAACCAGCTAACAGTTACAAAGATTGGCAAGTAATCATTTGTGTTTTCTAATATTTGTTTATATTATAGACTTTTTACATTATTTCCAAGAGTGAAAAAAACCACTCACATGTAATATCTTAATCTTTTAAATTAGGAGGGCAGATCTTTTGATTGGTTTGGTTTCTTCTTAAGTTATGTAATGCTAGACTTGATTGTCTAGAAAAAACAATCTATAGCACAACCTCAATTAGTTGGGATGCTCAGGGAATAGAAATTTTCTGGTTAGCCAGAAAATCCCTTTTTTTCTATCTCAATACTGGTTGAAAACCATTATATAAAATATAATAATAATAAACTTTCCTGTCTTAACACAGTATACTAGATGTATTTTACCTGTTCGTTCTCGGTTTGGGATCATTCAGTGCTTGGGATCATGGTTTCCAAACATCAGGGATCGTAGGGTTGCGCATGTATGTTCATGACGTGTGTGGGGCAGTTGGGCTGGAAGCAGTTCCCGAGATGGAGCTGGGCACCTTCCCTAGAGGTTCCCTTTTTATTTATTTATTTCTTTTTCTTTTTCTTTTTTTTTCAATATATGAAGTTTATTGTCAAATTGGTTTCCATACAACACCCATTGCTCATCCCAAAAGGTGCCCTCAATACCCATCCCCCACCCTCCCACCCCCCATCAACCCTCATAGAGGTTCCCTTTTTAAATAAATCTCCCATTTTCTTTGTTTGTGTTTTGCACTTTTTTTCCCTTTAAAGTCAACATTGGCTCAAAGAAAAAAAAAATGAGTTGGTATTTCTTTTTCCCTTGTCATGTTGCCTCCAGGGATGAGAAGTGATTGGCGATTCGGGTCCCTCTGAGATTGCCGGGCTCGGGTGAGCTATTGTCCCTCTTCGCCGTTGGCCAGCCAGAACATCATGGCAAAACGTACGAATCTCCAGTGTTGACTGTGGATGGCATCCCTTTATGTTCAGCCCCATTGTACACAGTGCACAGTGTGCACAGTTGTGATAGCATCTGAGGGCACAGGCTTTAGGAAGAACCGCCAGAGGGATGTGGAGGAGGCTACGAACCCCTTGACCTGCCAGGCGTGGAAAAAGAGCTGACCCAGCAAGCACAGGTTGTCCTTTTAGCTCTGATGAATTAGCTGAGTTACCTTGGGCAAGTTACTCAATCTCTCTAGGCTAGTTTCCTTGTCTCTAGAATGACTGAATTAGACTGGATCTCTTCAAGTCAATCTAGAGTTTTTATCAGGTGACTGAAAGACTAAAAGACCAAAAAAAAAAAAAGACTCTTAAATTAGGGGAGAATTTTTTTTTTTAATTGTCTATTTTCAGCATGAAATTTTATCATGTCACTGTCGGGTTTCTGGTACTGTTTTGAAGCAGAATTCTCAAGAGGCAAATCTTGTAAGCCGCCAGCCCTCCCCAGTTCCCTTGAGACCTGCCCAAATTTTATGTTCTTTTTTTTTTTTAAACCGTTTATTGTTTTTTTGAGAGAGAGAGAGACAGGACACGAACAGGGGAGGGGCAGAGAGAGAGGGAGACACAGAATTCGAGGCAGCTCCAGGCTCCAAGCTATCAGCACAAGGCCCGACGTGGGGCTCGAACTCAAAAACCGTGAGATCATGACCTGAGGTGGAGTCAGACGCTCAACCGACTGAGCCACCCAGGTGCCCCCCAAATTTTATGTTCTTAAAAGACCAGCTTTTGATAGCTGTAGTTATAAACTCTTTGATTTGGTGCACTGTAGGAATTATTAATAAAAACGAATCCAAATAGTTCAAAGTATGAAAATAACTCTGTGAAGCAAAAAAGGCTATTTTAATTGAGTGTGTCCGTTAGACCCAGGGTTAGAATTCTGATTTTATGTTTGGTATCACGTCTACTGCATTTCTGGCATCAACTGTTAAGCAATTATTTGAAGTAAGGGGAAATTGTGTTTATAATTTCTACACTATAATTATAAATGAAAAAGAAAGATGAAGGAACGAAAGATACATGTATACTGATTGTGAAGTGAGCGTGTTCTGTGAATTTACAAATATGGATAAAAAAGGGTATTGGCTGATCGATTCTAGGGAAGACAGGGCTGATTTTTCTGTGTTTAGTCATTTTGCATTATAACCTGGGGGGTCGGAGCACAGCCTTTGGAGCTACACTGTCTGGGTCCAAATCCTACGTACCTAACTTTGTGACCTTGCACAGGCTACTTGATACTTGATATCTCTCTGCCTCAGTTTCCTTACTCCTAAAATTGAGAAGTTTAATAGTGCTTCATGGGATAGGTGTGAGGATTAAGTGAGTTAACATAGACGTAGTATAGGAAAGCAATTAGAATAACCCTAGCATAGAGTAAGCAGATATACAGGTTCACTAGCATTGTTACTTCTATTATTATACCCTCCCGAATATTATTTTTCACAGTGTTAGATCAGTTCTTATTCTTAGCATTTTATTTATTCATAATAAAAGTTACCTTCCTCTGCTACTAAACACACATTTAAGCTTATCTTCCCACATTCTCAATTTGGGTATGTGGGGTAATAACAAAATAATGTTGACCCAAACAAAACGGAATTCCTGTCTACAACCAATACTATAAATCCTATTAATTAAAATATTTAAAGACATGTATGAAGAAGATCATGAAAATACTTTCCAAAGCTGCTGATTGTCTTCAATGGTGACAGCAATAGTATATTGACCATTTAGAAATTAAAGTACTGTTATATTCCAGCTTGACCTAAGAGGTCTTGTGATAATGACCTTTCTAGCACAGACTAACCAAGGTGGCAGGTAATTTGCAGCTAGAGGCACTAAGTGACTTTTCACCTTGTGGTATAGTTCCTAGAAGAAGAAACCAAGATGCCCAGATGAGAGTCCCAGAGATGCCAGTTTGAGTTGTATTTTTAAGACTCCCTTGCCATGGATCCTTAGATTCGTCCCTTGGTCTTTCTGTGCCAACACTGGCCAGCATTGGGAGTGAGAGGATCCTGCCGCTTGGTATGTAGCGTATATGCAGCGCTTGTCCGATAGAAGGTTCCGTGATGAGGGAAATGTTCTAAGTCTGGCCTTCCAATATAGCCACTAGCCATATGTAGTTATTGAACATCTAAAATATGGCTACTGTGACTGAATCTTTTATTTGCTTTTAGTTCAGTTAAATTTAAAGAGCCTCACATGGCTACTGCCTGCAAAATTGGGACCGTGCAAGAGTGCGAAGAAATAAAATTCTCTATTCCCTTAGGGCCTAGATAACTCTTAAATAGATTTCTAGATAAGAGGTCTGTCTACACTGGAATTTTTTGATGTCCTGAAGGTTTCACATGGAAGACTGTAAATGACAAGGAAGGTACTCGGGGTTCGTGGGTGTGCTTTGCTCCTAGGAATACTGTGCTGCTCAGACACCCAGCCCTGTTCTTTCTGTAGTTAACCCTTGGATTTAGCCTTTGTCAATCATCAACATTCAAAGTACGAGGTCCAAAAGTCTGGTGAGTGGGCTTAGATCTCCTCCCAACAGCCAGAGGTCATGGTCTCCCTTTTCACTTCTTGCTCAAGAACACAAAGACCTTTAACTCCATGGGCTGTGTATTTTATTGGCTTGAGTGCACCTCGGCCATTATTACCCCGTAGTATCTCCTGGTCTAACGTATTCATTCTATGAGCAGTTTAATTTTTAATTGCGGTTGGGATTTAAACAGAATGAGACATGTTTTTCTCCTTAACTAATATATGAAGGCCTGGAGCCATTGATTTCCACATTCTAATGTAGAATGCTAAATGTAAATTTACTTTTTTCAAATCTACTGCAGGTACAAAACATTTTTCAGTCTATATCTTTTCCCTTCCTGCTTCCTTGCTAATCTCCCCCAAAGCAATTCTGTCATGTCCAGTCAAGTTTGTTGTGCAATAACTGTCCTCTGTTTAGGCTTGGTTAAAGATTGAAACTTGATGAAACGAGTTGAGGGACTGTTTTCCTCTCAGATCCTGTCTACAAGGGCTAGCTTTCGTCTTGTAGTACTTAGCTGGCAAACGGAGACTAAAAATATTTTTATTGTTGTTTGCAGTTATTTTTAGCAAATTATAAAGGTAAAATAATACTAACTCATTTGGTATTAGGAAATGAATCAGTCAGCAAAATGAACATCTCTACCCTCAGAAGTCAGGATGAGTTAAAGAAAATCAGATTGTTTTACAGAGAGAAAATATTCTCTACCTCACCTTTTGGTTTTCTTGGGAGATTCATGGGTGGGTTTTGATGAAGGTTCTTTGTGGCAAGAAGCAAAAATATTTCAAATGGAAAACCAAGACATCATAGAGCTAAATTAGGCTGAGGAATCGCGAGAAGATAGCAATGTCTAGTTGTGTGTCATGGAAGGTGAGGACAGGCAGTACTGCCCCAAGTCGACCCCCATCCCTGGAAGCAGTGACGCTAATGATGCTTTTTGCCTTATTCGTCCTCTCACTCTGGGGAGATGAGCAAAGTGATGACGCATTGCTAAGACTTGTGTCCCCCACCTGGCTTTCCCTTCCCACCCCCAGCCAGTAACAAAGGCAGATGTCATGTGTTAGGAAGGTCAGTTCTGAACCCTCCCAACACCCACACATAGGACAAGAGTAGATGAAAAGCCTACTGTACAAATGCAAGCGGGGGACCTGAGGAGAAGGGCCTCCCTGATGTGAGCTCCACGCTATACCAGGCTCTGAGCTAGGTGTGGGAAATGCAAAAAACTGATAGAGCCCTCAAGCAACTTGTAGTCTCTTGACAGAAGGAGACTTGTATTTCTACAGAACGTGGAGAGGGCTTTATAAAAGCTAGTGAGAGGGGCGCCTGGGTGGCTCAGTCGGGTAAGCGTCCAACTTCGGCCCCGCGTATGGCTCTGTGCTGACAACTCAGAGCCTGGAGCCTGCTTTGGATTCTGTGTCTTCCTCTCTCTGTCCTTCCCCCATTTGCACTGTCTCTGTCTCTTAAAAAATGAATAAATGTTAAAAAAAAATTTTTTTAATTAAAAAAAAGCTTATCGAGAGAGCCCAAAAGATGCCATTCCTGAAATTCTAATAGTGTCTCCCCTTGTATGCAACAGGACTGGCTCTTAGGCGATTAGAAAGCGGCCATCATTTGGCATTTTCTCCTGTTGCAGCACTTGGAAATGCAAGTGTCCCTTCCTCCTCAGACAGCTTCTTGACGTAATCAGAGACCTATTGGGTACCTATTCCTTGGAAGCCAGAGAGGAACACAAGAGCATTTGGAAAAAAGATACACTCCTAAAGTGTAAAGTCAGTATTTGGCCTCAAGGAGATAGGAGCTTACACTCAAAAAGAATTAAATATTGTCTCATGTTGCAGAAACCACTGCTGCTTCTAGCCAGGCTGTTCAATGACACAAACCCCCAATGTCACATTCCAAGGTATCAGGGCCTTAGGGAGAAATCTGTCATCACAGAATCACTTAAGCAACATCAGATCTATCCTGCTTAGTGGTTACAGTGTCCCCTGGGATGCTCAAAAGCATATTTGCCCTGGCTAGAATCGTCTCTCAGGGAGTGAGCTCATCAGGAATCTCTCCTTGAGGGCCCTTGACACAGGAGAGGGCCCATGAGTCTGTCCTAAGCAGTACCTCTCCTTCCTCCCTCAAGCGGCTGGGGCCAGGAGTAGCTGATGGAAAGCACTTTTCCTTCCTCCTGAGCACTAAAGCTACCTCAGCTGACATCACAGGGCTCTGTAGCTCAGTCAGCAACATTCGTCTGAACTGGAGTTTGTGAATTTGGACAGATTCCCCAGATCTGTGCCAAAGGCACAGCCAACAAGGACACAAACAATTTTGAGAACAGGTGACCTTTTTTATTCATTCACCAAATAAATGTTTATCGAATGCGTCCAGGGTACCCGGAACTGGGCTTATGATGGACAAGCTCCTTGGGTTTATGGCCCTGACACTTGTGTTTGCACAGACCGCGGGAGGGAAGGCTGTGAGAAACCCACCGTGCTCTTGATTTATGCTGGTGGATCTGAGCTTCTGATCATTTGCTCCAATGAAAGGGGAAAAGAATGTTTGGACAGGACTGTCGAGGCTAGAGCCCTCGCAGTTTCCAGTGCGGCCCTTCGGTAAAGCGCTTAGCCTGATGCCGGCTCCTTTTGTATCTATCATCTTCACGCCTTGCTAAGTTCTTCCTTCTCTCCAACTTAAACCCCTCATGGCAGTCAGCCTCCTGCTTCTCTGTGTTTGAGGGAAATGGAAAACTCCCCCAAACCACGGTCATAGGGAAATAGCTCTAATCAAAACAGTCTCCCCTGACCCCAGCTATACCAGACCCTCCAGACCTGGCAGAGGCCCCGTTGCCCTGATCCTTCAGCCAGACACGAGAGCTGGTCCCCTTGTGTGACCAGTATCCAACCCAGTCTTGGGTACGGTCTGCTGCCCAGCCTTCAGGGTTGGCACAAATGTGGACAAATGGTGGCTAAAGTTGCCACGTCCCGTTCATAGGAACAGACAGCTCCCTATGCTGTCCCATGCCCCACGTCAGCCATTTGGCTATTTTCAGGGTCTCTGTTTCCTTTCATACTGCCTCTGGGAGCCCTGGGTGCTTCATCTGTGAAATGGGGCTGATGACTGCCCTTTGGAGAGTTGTCAGTATTAAATGTAAATGATACATGTACCAAGCCTGCTCCTTGGCAAGGACCCACCAAATGTTGCCTTCGGCCTCTCTGGTCAAGTGGCCAGTGTGGCCTGGTGGCCCAGAGAACAGCAAGAAGAGAAACCAGCCTTCTGAAACAGTGATGTTTGTCTCAGATCATCTCATCTCCATCTTAAAGGAAGATGACGTCCCAGGGCATTTGAGGACCTAAAAGTACTAAAATGTCTTAGACTCACTAGAAATTTATTATTCTCTCTTGGGAGGAGGGCATTTACATTTATCGGCATCCTTGTCAGCATCATCTTTGGGCCCGGTGGGGAGGGAAAAATAGAGAAATGTCACCAGTGCAATGAGCCAACCCAGGCTTCTCTGTCATTCGGAGTTATTTAGCAGCTGCAAAATAAGTGGGCTTATATCCAAACTTAGTTCTTTGCCATCAAATCTACTGGACAGAAGCCCCAGGATTCAATGGACGCTTTCTGACAGAACGTAACTATTTTCCTACTGATCAGAGTTTGCCATTACCCCCAAACTCGGACCATGAGGCACAGAGGCCGAAGATTGAGATGTTTAGGTTGGCTAGAAGGAAGAACTTCGTGAACTGTGAAAATAATTAAATACTAAAGGAAGGAGGCATTTGGACTGTGTGAGCTATTCGGTCCAAACAGAAGGATGTGTTTGCCAGTTACCTCTCTGGAGGCAGAAGGACGGACTTTCGGACCTCCTGGCCCATTCCATCAGCAGGAGCTCTTGGCGGCTGCAGCGTCCCCAGCTGAGGGCTCTGCCTGGGAGACGGGGTGTGGCCCTCCTCCCCACCAGGCACGTGCCCTCCAGACAGTACTCAGGCACTGCGGCTGCAGATATTAATAACCCCTGCTTGACTCTTCCTGGCTTTAGGGTAAATGCCTCTGGACACTGCCCAGAAGGACAAGGGAACCGAGGTGGGAGGAGGGCTGGGGGGCGGGGGTCAGGCTTGACGGCTGAGAAGAGAGGGGTGGCGAAGAGGTTATGTTTCCTCTCACCTCCTCCGTGAGTGTCTGTGTGTGTGTATATGAGATACGTGTCTAGCCAAAGGGAGGAGCTGCCCTACTTTTGAGGGAGGGAGACTGGCCTTCACAACATTCTCTCCTTCTGTCCCCACAACCATCATGCTTGCTCGCAACCTCATTATGTCTTCCTGGATATCACCTTCACTTCCTATTTTCCTTGCTGCCAGTCTCTGTCTCCTCAGGAATCCATACTTCCCATTGCTTCCCAATTCACTCGTCTGGACCAAAACTTTCATTCCCACTGGGTTCTCGAAACAGCCCCAATTCGTCAGTGTGTCATTGAAGACCCCCCCCCTCCCCGCCTCCCGCCGGCCAAGGAGACGTCAGCATAGCGGCCGGGAGGGCCTCACCTCTGGCCACACTTGCGTGGATAGCCCAGTCTGTGGGAAAACTGGCTTCTTGGACATCCCCAGAACTCAGTCTGCACTTTTTCACTGCCATGGTTTTGTTCATATCTTCCCTCCACTTGAATGCTCCTCTCGGCATCACTGAAAAATCTGTTCATCCCTCCGTGGGCAGATTCTCCAGCCAGGTGCAGGATTCCTGCATGGCCCGTATCCTATTCAATATTGTGTGAAGCAGTCAGGCTGCTTGGCCCTTGGGCAGGCATAAAGGAAGACACATAGTAGCTAATGTTACCATGTCCTGCTGATGAGAACAAATGGCTCCCTCCACTGTCCGCCCCCACCCCACTGGCCTGTGGCTATTCTCTGGCCTTCAGCCCTCACTCATCCCTGCAAGGAGCAGCCCTGTCTGATCTGCCCGCCGGCCCACTGTTCACCTTAGAGATCAGAGGTGTGGAACCAGCTTTCTGCTGTTTCTGAGCTCTGAGCAGTGTAATGGTGGGAGCACAGCCTATAGGTATCACGGGGCCCAGCAGAGGTCCAGAGTACAGCTCAGGTTCTGATCTAAGGCCTGAGGCAGGAGGGAGAGGACCAGTGCCTAGAGCTCATGAGAAAAAAAAAATTGTTTTTAATGTTTATTTATTTTTGAGAGAGAGATTGAGAAATAGATAATCCTAAGTAGGCTCCATGCTATCAGTGCAGAGCCCAATGCAGGGCTTGAACTCACAAACATGAGATCACGACTCGAGCCGAAATCAAAAGTCGGACCCTTAACTGACTGAGCCACCCAGGTACCCCAAGTAAAAAAAAAAAAATTTAAAGATCATTTATTCGGCTCTTTCCTTGGAGTCCTCTTCACTCTCCTCCAGCAGCAGCTGGAATTGGTCAGAACTTAGAATGCGTTGATACTTTGCGAGCTTTGGTTTCTGGCCGGGTTCTTCCCGGTCCATCCTCTCTTCATCCCTTGCTCTCTCCCTGCCTTTCGTCTCCGTGGACTGATTGAGTGCTTGTTCTATGCAGGGCACTGCCTGGGTAGAGTCCGCGCTCTCAGGAAGCTTTGGCGGGTAGTCGTCACATACGTCAGGGTGACAGTGTTTGTCCGTGGTGCTGAGGGCTGGCTGAGGTGCCAAGCGTGCACAGAGGGGACACTGAGAAGCACTCTGCATCATTATTCTCATTGACTCAGGAGGTATATAAAGTGCCGTCCAGAAAAGCCCATGGGAGGTGAAATGGGCAATGGAGGGCACCAAGGAAGAAAGGGGAAGGAGAGGAAGCGGAGGTGGCTTTTGGTTTCTCGCCACCCCAATCTAGCCTGACTCCAGAGCCAGCTACAAATCAGACTCTGACAGTTCAAATCTGATGCTTCCACTCCCGTACGGGTCTTCTATTACGTTGCTGGCCATCTCGCGTTTCCCCCTCGCATCCCCATGTGCTTTTGCCAGCTTCTAATCCACAAATGGAACCTCCCTCTGGGTGACAGAGCCTGGAGCAGGTAACCTCAGGAGCCATCCAGGGCCATGTTTTTGGCTATATAAAAGAAGACAGCCCAGCTGACTTCCTGTCCAAGGTTCCGTAAGCCACCCTTGTGTCCTTATAATGCAGGAAAACATTTATCTTTGTGCTTTTCATCTGGGCACTCCCCAATACTTGATCTTTCCCTAGTCAGAGGCATCCACAATGCCCTGAAGAGTGACAGGTTAAAGCAATAATGCAAAGACAAACCCAAAAACAAAAAACCCATGTTTAGTCTTTTTAACATCCATAGGGAAGATATCAAGAATAAAAAAAGATAGAGTTTGGCCTATAAAAATAGAAGAGAAAGGGGCGCCTGGGTGGCTCAGGCGATTAAGTGTCTGACTTCAGCTCAGGTCATGATCTCACAGTTCGTGGGTTCAAGCCCCACATCAGGCTCTGTGCTGCCACCTCGGAGCCTGGAGCCTGTTTTTCCCTCTCTCTCTGCCCTTCCCCTGCTCATGTTCTGTCTCTCTCTCAAAATTAAACATTAAAAAAAAAATTTTTTTTTTTTAATAGAAGAGAAAGGGGAGCCTGCGTGGCTCAGTCAGTTAAGCATGGCCTCTTGATTTCAGCTCAGGTCATGATCTCACCGTCATGAGTTCAAGCCCCACATCAGGCTCAGGCTCCACGCTTAGCCAATCTCTCTCTCTCTCTCAAAAAAAAAAAAAAAAAAAGCATTAACATAGAAGAGAGGAAGAACAATAGGATTACCTTGCCCCACTTTAGACACGTTGGCATCCTAACCGTTCCCTGAACCTCCATGCATTTCACATATTAGGCCTGTGTGCACACTTGGCTTTCAGCATGCACTGCTCTCTTCCCTATGGCTCTGCCTAGCAAGTTCAGATCACCTCTAAAGATTTACCCAGGTGGAGAGTTTGCCTCTCCATAAAGCTTTCCCTGAAAGCCCCACAGAGCTGGGCACCACCCTAGCTTCTGGTCTACTCTCCATTAAAGCCCTCAGCTTCTTGTAACTCCCCACTTACATATCTGTCTCCTCTTCTGTCTAGGTTGTGAACATCCAAGGGGGGGATTGGAAGTTCATCTTTGCATTCCTGGTGCCTGACACATGGTAGGCCATCGGTCAAGTTTACTTTCTTGAGAATTCAAATGACCTAGCCATGGTACAGTTTGTGGTCCTGGGAGCCAAGCCACTGAGAACAGATTGCAAACTCAAGAGCTCTTGCCCAGCCCAATGGGCATTTCTAGTTCTCAGTCCTCAACTCGATAGTTCAACTGCCCGGGGGAGCCTAAGCAGTACTAAAAGGGCCCAACAGTCCCGGCCATGCACTTGGGCAACCTGATAATTACTGCAGTCACTGCTGCAGAGGTGCATTTCCTCCATGAGTAGTGTGGCCCGGGCCCTGCAGTCTCCGGTAGGAGCCAGACCTGGGCTTGGCCCCTTTGTGACCAAGGTGAAGCTCTGTCATCCCTGTCCCTGGGCTTCAGTTTCTCCATCTGTCATGTGGTTGTGGGTCTTAATTAGAAAGCTCTTAGGGATTCCTGAAAGGACTGTTATTGTTCAGCTGCACAAAGGATATTATGTCACAGTGGTATAAGACCACGGCAAATAATGGAAACTAGGAATAATAAGGGCACTTATTCCCAGAAGCACATTGATTTAAACCACAAAAGCTCCTTGGAACAGGGCTTGAGAATTGTAAAAGCCTGAGCAGTCAACAACCCCTGTGGGAGGGGAGCCCATGCCAGGAGAGTTGATTCGGTCGGTCGTTGTAGGCGGCCCAGTTTTGTCCCTCAGGTGTTCTCACTTGGGTGACATTTCCCTGCTCTAATGAGCCTAGCCTGTTTGCTGGGTTCTGGAGAGAAACAACCATTACTTCCACATCCCTTGCATAAGATGGAAAGAATTGGCCTTAGCACAGTTCAGGTTACTTTTCATTCTCTGTATGACGAAGATGGGTCTCCAGATACTAGAAAATTCATCACCACTTTTGCTTCTAAACTCTGCATAGCAGAAGTCCCATCTGGGTCACATCTTGACCCAGCCATTGCTACCGCTGGGCAGCAACTTTAGAAAACCACCCAGATGCACTGTATCTGTGAAAAATAAAGCTCCCTTAACAAACAGATCATCCAACATGGAAAAATATGTTGAAGCATTGCTCTGACAGAAGAAAGGACAGGATCTGCAAAGAATGGTGGCTCTGATTGCACAAAAATTTCAAACTCCTGAATGAAAAAAAAAAACACCATAACCCAAACTATAAGATAAAAAGAACAAATGGTAGGGGATATATTTGCAATATTCATAATAGACTAATGAGTACTATCCTTAATATATAAAAGTCTTTGAAAATCATTAAGAAAAATAATAGCACCCAACAGAAAAATGGGTTGAGGATCCAGAAAATCCACAAAATAAAAATTACAAATGGCTAATGAACAGCTTTTAAAAACGTTATAATGAAATAAATGTAATGAAAGAAATCCAAATTTAAACAAAAAGATTTCCTTGTTTTCAGCTATTAGATTGGCATAGATTTTTATTTTTAGCGATATGGTGAATTCACATTTAATGTTACCTAGTAAGGGTAACTATAATTATATTCTATGACCCTACAATTCCATTCCGTATTCCTCCTCAAGGAAACTTTGCATCTGGGCATAAGTAGACACATGGGAGAATGTTTGTAACATCTTTATTTGTAACAGCAAACACTGGAATGAACCCAAATATCCATCAATAGGTAGATATATAAATTATGATATATTCACAATAGAACACTATACAATGCTAACAACAAATGATTACAGATACAGGTAGCAACATGCATGAAGTTGAGTGTATGAAGTTAGTCACTCTGATTCCATTTATATGAATGTTATGGTGTTCCAAGTCAGAATATTGGTTCCCTTTGGAAGGACGTAGTAACCGGGTCAGGGCTGAGGTGCATTTCTATGGCACTAACAATGTTGTGTCTTGATCTAAGGATGTGTTCATTCTGAGAAAATTCATCAAGCTAAACCTTCATGATAAGTGCACTTTTTTGTATGCATGATATACTTCACTTGTAAATGTTTTTTAAGAGCAAGTCCTCAAAGAATACACACACAAAGCATTATTTCATTTACATGAGGAAAAAGCATGCAAAACTAAGTCATATATTGTTAAAGAATATGAGCATATGTGGTGAAACTAAAGAAAAGCAAGGGGCTGGTAGAGACTCAATTCAGGAAGGTAGATTCTTCTGAGGAGCAGGATGGGGGCTTTGGGTGGTTATGATCTTTTAGCTCTTAAGCTAGATGGTAAATTCACAGATGTTTTATCAGTCTTTATGTCCTTCACATGTTAGAAATATCATTTTCATGTATTTAATAGAAACAAAATTAAAATTAAAAAATTAATTTTTTTTTTTTTTTTTTTTTTTTTTAGAGAGAGAGAGAGAGAGAGAGAGCGCGCACAAGCTTGAAAGGGGCAGAAAGAGAGGGAGACAGAGAATCTGAAGCAGGCTCCAGGCTCTTGGGCTGTCAGCACAGAGCCTGATGCAGGACTCAAAGCCACAAACCATGAGATCATGATCTGAGCAGAAGTCAGACGCTTAACTGGCTGAGCCACCCAGGTATCCTTAAAATTATTTTTAAAAGACTTGGACACAACTGCTGTTGGGAGGCCCCTGCCAATGCATTGGCCCCTGCCAATTAATGTATTGATATACATCAATACAACTTTTCTAGAAACGAGAATGTCTCTCCTATCCATGTAAAAATTATACTTCTTCTAAGAAGTTTCCCTAAGATAGAGACGAGAGAGCAAAGATATTATAAAAGAACATCAAACGTGGTTTAGTAAGACAAAAATTGGAAACAATATAAAGTTTTGTCAATAGGAATTGATCAAATTACACTAACTCCATAAAATAGAATACTATGTAACTATTAAGATTGATGATGATGATGTACATCTTTTGATGTCCATGGACATAGGTTCACTATAGATTCTTGCATAAAAAAAAGTCAGGTTATGAAACAGTATGGTATGATCTCATATTCTTAAAGCTGTATCTTTTCATGTATAGGTGTGTAAGTAAGAGTCTGGGAAGTCTATCAAAATATTAATAAGGTAGCTTTTTCTAAATGGTACACATAATTACTTTAAAAAATCAAAAGGTTTGTTTTAATTTTTTTTTTTTTAAATAGGATGCAGGAGGAAAAAAAAATCTCCCCAGCTGCTAACTTTCCAAGATACATCACAGGCATGGAAAAAGAACTTAAAAATATATTTTCTTATCACTGAAATCCTAACACATGAATGGAAACCCCCCCAGAGTGCAAGGCCCACCTACATTGCATACATATTTAGTGTGGCCGGATACAGGTTTACAAAAACATTTCTTAAGCTCCCTGGGTCCATTCCCCTCTCCTTTGTCCAACTTCTTTCAGAGATGATCCAGCAGGGAAGGCATTTGAATGTTCAAGAGCTTCAGCTGCAAGCACATTCACATGTGTGTCGACATTCCATAGCTGTTTATCAGGGCAGGGCCTCCCAGAGGGCAGGAACGAGGGAACTGAAGGACACCTGATGTGGAGTGCAGGGGGATAGGTTTCCACACCCCGAATGCTTTGACCCCTGGGACTGCCGGCCTTGACTCTGCACCCTTCCCCACCTCACCAAGACCATCCCTCAGTCCTTCATGAGTGACTTTAGGCGGCCAGTGCAGTGAACTAACAAACTCTTCAGACAGGAGGCTACTCACCTGTAGGCAACCACTGAAGGTCTCTGCCAACTGTGTCCTCAGGGGTGAGCTGTCACCCTCCACACCCACCCACCTTCTGTCCAGGCTCCACGCCCCCAGCTCATTGTCAACTCTCTCCAGAGCCTCTGGACTCTCTGTGCCCAAAGAGCTGGTTCAAAAGTTCAGAAGGTCAGCCTGGGCCTGGAGAGAGTCTGCTCAGGGTGTATCCACGGACTGCAGGCCCCGATTGCTCTCTGTACCCTTTCCCAACGGTGTGTCCCCTGTGGGGTCCCTGGGGACACAGGCAGTGGGGAAGCCTGAGGGCAGAGAAAGCCACTAAAACATCCCACAGGAATTTCCCTTTCATCCTTGTGGTGTCGTTGTTAAAGCAGATACGTGATTAAACGTGAGTAGAGTCTTAATATTGTTTACCCCAGGAACGTGCAAATTCACTGTTTTTGTCAATACGGTCAATCAAGTTACTTCAGCTACATCAATGTTCACTGAGTGCCTGAGGAGGGTCAGGGATTCGTTAAGCCCATGGGAAGTAGAAAGGTAAGTGCATTCTTGCCCTCCATGGGCTTCTAGAATCATTCGAAATATGAAATAAAATACAAGCTTTTATTGTTATTTTTACCATGGAGGTGTAGAAAGCAACAGGGAGAAAAGATTAATTCACTTTCAGATTCTATATATTGAATCCTGAGAACTACCAAGTTTTCTGATTCCATTTCAATTCTGTGAGTGTGTGTGTGTGTGTGTGTGTGTGAACCTCCCCTCCAGTGGGGCTGCCACTAATGGGTCTGCCTCTCCAGACAGCCTCCTTTCTTTGTGTCTCTATATTTCAAATTCCAAATTCTTACAAGAGAGAACCCGAGCAGGTCACTGCATAAACATGGCTGCCTGGACCACACCAAGGGGTGTGGTGAGCGGATGTGTTTGGAGGGGGTTGGGGCAGGTTGAACTGTACCCCGAGAAGATAACAACTGAGCAGATAACCCAGTGTATGTCTACAGCCGTCCTGAAATGTGTACCATCCTTTCTTATAACAGTCACCTCACTACAATGTGAAAAGCAGAAGGCACAGAGGTGACCAATGATCGCCTTCATATTTTACACTGTGTTGTAAATTCCATTTGTTTATCTCTCTCTGATGGTAAAAAGCATTATGTAATCACTCACTGTTATGTGATAGTACAGTCGGACGTCTTTTCAAGTAAGGTGTGCTGCCCTTAGGTATGCTATTAGGTACTATAAGGATCATGTATCCAGATTCTGAGTCATTCACTTAGCAAACACGGAGTAGCAACTACGTGCTGACACATGGTGGCTTTGCTTGAGGAATCCACAGTGTAGGGTAGGAATCCATGATATATAGCATCGAAGTGATATGAGCCATGAAAAATTGAAATTCATCTTATTATTTAACTCCTGGCTTGTCCTAGAGAGACTATGCAAGGAATCCTGGTTTTCAAATACACAAGCTTCCTTAATTGGGACTGAGCATAGTTGGCCACTCCAGCAGCAGGCCCGGGAGCAAATATTCATTGTAAGTCTACACTATGCAGAGCTCACATTATACTTCTGGGGACATCAGAGAAAGCGGTGGGGGGAGGGGTTCTATTTCCTGTCCTTGGGAAGAAGCTGACAGTCTCCTAGAAGAGGCAGTTATGGTGGCTCCAGAATTTCGATACAGGAAGGACTTAGGCCCCTCATTGGTAGGGAAAGGGTGGGCTTGGGGACCCAGCTTGTCATCTTTGCACAGAATTTACCTGAACTAGGGGAACATCAGCTGTTCATGGCCAAGTAAAAGGTGAGTGTGTGGAGGGACGGGGTGCTGTTAGAGTTGAAGAGAGGGTGGCTAACATCTCCCAACCCTGCTCCGCATTAGGCCTGGGTAAAAATGCATCCTACATGTATGAAAGGAACATCAAAACATGCACACAAGAGTCAAGGAACTTGGCCTTTGGTACTCACTTTGCCACTTACTGACTGGGCAAGTCATTTTCCTCTCTGGGCTGCAGTCAGGGCTCTGCTGGCCTGCCCATAGCACTCCAGGAGGTCCTGAGGACAGATACGAATGGATGTGAACCAAGAAAATATTGTCAAACCAACCTCAGTTAAAGGTCCCTGCTCACCTGGTTGGGATATACAATCTTGATTTCAATGACCTGGCAGAATCCACCTAGTAGCCCAAAAAGCCAGAGGAGTTTTACAGTGGGGAGTGTATATAGACAAAAAGAAGGAAGAGGGAAGAATAACCAAATCTGAATGACTGAAAGAGCATTTCATTGTTTAATTATAAATTTACCCAACCAACCACTGATATGATACAATATGATATATGTGTGTATATATATATATATATATATATATATATACACACACACACAATATAATGATACAAAGTGTTGGCTTCTAATTCCTTTCTTACCAAAAAACTAGAAAGGACCCTGAATCAACTATGACTGAGAGACAGGTATAGAGGTACAGGGTTATTATATACGGGAAGAGAACAGAGGTTGGGGTCACTCCAAAGTGTCTGGTATCCCAAATCTGCCACTTACCAGCTGTGCCACCTGAGGCACGTTACTCGAAATTGCTGGATCTCATCTGTAAATTTGTAAGTTTGAGGCAGCACAGCCTCACTCATGGGGTCGTTGTGAAGATTAAATGTTAACACACCCCGTTGTAGATGCTCAATACTGGTAGCTACTTGCTTTATTCTTGCTTGTAATAAATTATTCTTCCTCTCGCATGGTCCAAGTTCCCTCAGTACTCACTTGCTGTTCATGTCCCATGTCAACTGGGTAACAGTATCCTTTTTAAAATTTAGGTTGCCTAATTCTATATGAAGAAAAGTCTGCTGTTAGACTTGTTCTTCTCTTGGACAGAGTCCCAACAGAGGCACAAACCACCATCCCCGGCTTCTTCCTACAATGGTGGCACAGCGCCCCATGGCCACATGGCTCCAGCTGGAAGGGTTAATACTGCCAGAGGGATTGGATGGAAATAAGCAAGAAGCAGCTTCCAAATTACGGGTAACCCCTAAGGTTGCTTCCAAGCCTGACACACCACAGTTTTAAGATTTTTCTCTGTTGACTTCATGGATCCAGATAGACTTGCCAAAGCCTAGAAAGGCCAGCTGACTCAACAGAGGTTGCACATTGAGCAATGGCTGGGCAGGGATTAGTAGTTCTGGACTTTGAGCTATTATCACAAAGCTGGAAGAGACCTTGAGCCCATCACAGTGGAAATTTCAAACCCATGCCTGCAGCGTTCAATGGGCCAATAGTATGCCATGTTGATTTTTTAAATATTGCTTGGTAATTTTCAACTCAAATAGTTTTTACTATATTAATTCATTTTAAAAATATTTATTGACAACACACAGTACCCATTAAGTTCTCTTTTTTGTTCTTTAATGACATTTCCTAGATGGAAATCAGGAGTGGGAGCCTCTGGGTAGGACATCCTGGCCTTTGCCTTAACTGGATTGCAGTGTGTGTTAAACCTCTAGACTGCCTGCAGTCTTGTGATTGGAAGGGAGAGCAGGAAATAGTGTGAAAGTGAGTCAGACTGAGGTCGGGGGGAAATTGGCATGAGACAGCAAATAGCACAATGGTAAGGTGATCAGGAACAGAGTCAGGTCTTCCCACGAACACATGGGCGAGCCGGGAGAAGATGAAGGAGTTGTAGTGAACAGAGAGGAGGAGAATTACAAAGACGGATGGACTGAGTGTAGGTACCAAGCAAAGAAAGGAATCAGGAAGCTTCTGTGTCTGGGTCCACCCGATGCCACTTGTATGAGTCAGAATTGAACTCTGGAAGCAGAACTACTATGACTAGTACAGAATACGGAATTTATCATAATAAATAAGCTCTTTCACAATGGGGGTGTGGAGCTGGGAGAGTAAAAATCTAAAAGATCACGGAAGTCACTAACCAGTCTTGGTGTGGCTGAACCAAGTGGAGCTTACAGAAAGCAAGGCAGGTCGAGCTGTGGAATGGGGCCTTCCAGGGCTCATGCAGAATCTTTGGAAGGATTGACTCTTTGGAGTTCATTGGCTCTTTGCAGCTCTTGCCTCTGTGAGTTTGCAGCAAAATGTCTGAGAGTGGGCATGGGGTCACTGTTGGTCAGCAGGGCTGGCAGTCCCAGAGGGGCAGGGAAGAACGGGGACACACAGGAGCCTGGCTGAATCTCTGTGTCCCTCACCAGCTCCAGCCAACAGTGGCCTTCAGCACAAGATGGCGGCTGCTTCACTGCTGCCCTCACCGTCTCATGCCACTTCACTTCTAGCCACCCTAACCAGAGTCATTCAGGGAAGGGGGTGCTGGGAAACACAGTTCCCAGAATAATCAAGGTGATCATCCAGCAATCCCACACTGTGATCTGGGAAAGACAGGAACACACTCAGTTCTGAGATTCACAGACACATTTTTGAAGTTTCAGAAAAGTCGATGGTAGAGAGGAATGCTGTCAAAGTGTTTCTGTCCATCAAGACTCTGGGTTGCAAGTGACAGAAATTCTAATACAAACTGGCTTAAGTAAAAAAAAAAAAAAAAAAAAAAAAAGAGGCTTTGGGCAAAAATCTTGGGGCAACTCAAAGAATCAAAAGAATAGTTGCCGGATGATGCCAAGTCAGACAAAACTTGACCCCATAAAAACATACTCTTTCATTTCCTTCTCTCTCTCACAACCTCATCTCTGGATGGCAGCCTCATCCTTTCCGCCTTCTCATGTGGCAGCTCTGGTGTCACAGTTATACAGCCACTTGACCAGAAAGAAAAGACAGTTTCCCCACCAGCTTTATTTTTTTTAATCCCTGATTATTATTATTATTATTTTTTTTTTTTTTTTGATCAGTCCTTGGATAATCCCCAGACCAATTGCTGTGGCCAGGTGAGTAGGATGTTATTATGGTTAAATAAGTCAGGGGACAGGTCCACCCCTGTGGCCTCAGAGGAACAATCCAGGGTACTTTGGTCAGCCACCCAGAACCATGCAGAGGAAGAAAGGCTTTCTCCCAAGGAATGAAGCTCCATTCCCAGAAGAGGGGAGAGATGTGCTGGGCAGACAGAAGTACCAACTGTCTCCATTGGTGTCTCAGGGACTGAATGAAGTGTTCCCCCAAATTCATTCTTCTCCTTCTGGTTCATTTTCTTTAATGTTATAGCTGCTGCAGCCAGTTTCTGACCATACTTAACTGGTATTCCAAAGAGAACTGCTCCAGGGAAGGAAATGCTTGGTGAGGGTGACGATCAGGTGACAACAATTATCTGAGAGACCTAGCGATTGGACAGTTTGCTCAGAGCCATTCAATTACTTTCAAAGAGGAACTAGGACTCTGACAGAATATTCCCCAGGGAGCACATTAGCAGGCTGGTTTATAGATCGCCCTGTGGAGATTTGGGTTACTCTCTCCATGGCCTAATCAGATGGTTTTCCTGGACCTGAAAGGACAGAACAGGGGCAGCATTGTTACTCAGAGGTCAAAGAATATAAGACATTACTTGGAATCTGACTTCAGCATGGAGGTGGGTTGAGATGATTCATGATGTGTGTGTGTGTGTGTGTGTGTGTACTTTGAGGTAAAAGGAGTGTCACTGAAGTAACAGACATCTTTTCTAGGAGGAGGAAAGGAATCTGAGATTAGGGTTCTGGGGGCTCTGAAAAAGGCAGACAATTTCATTGTTCTTTAGGTTATCTGTTAACCACCTTAATCAGATAATCTAAGACTTCTTTTTGGCTAATAATATCATTTATTTCTCCTCTCCTATTTGTCTTTTATACTTTGTCAGTGGTTTCCATGCTTGGCTGTGCATCAAAATTACTTATGGAGCTTTTTAAAGAGTTCCCAGACACTGAGTCCCAGCCCCAGTACCCCCCACTCCCTATTTCAAGTTCCATGAAGGATTCCAGTGCACAGGCAGAATGGAAAACAGCTCTTCGTGCTGTAAAGTGCTCTCCATCCTTCAGAGAGATTTTGTGTGCTTTGTCTTGCCTGATACCCAGGGCAAGACCAGGCTGGGAAACTAAGGATATGTGGTTAAATGGTGTTTTTAAGGTCAGACAGCTTGTACAGGCTGGAACCAGGTGGGCTGGAACCTGGGTTCTTTTGCTCCTGACCCAGTCAAAAAGGGTAGACTGGGTCAAAAAGACCCAGTCAAAAAGCCAGTCAAAAAGACCAAGGCTTGGTCTTGACCTACCATGGAGAAGCAGCAGAGAAAAGAGGCCTGACTAATAAGAATAGGTCTACTTCCGTATGTAATCAAAATACACTTAGGCAGTATCCATAAATGAGTACCTCCTACAGGCAAAGCCCTTCCCCAAATGTACCATCCATTAATTTTTCCTGCTCTAGTGATTACTGCTGTGGGATGTTTGAAAATCTGCTTGACCTCACTGTTCATTGGTTTCTTCATCTATACAATGAGAATGGTGGGTTTGGATTCCTTCTACTTTCTTTCTAGATTATTATATCTGTTCACTGAATAGCTCTTGGACATGATGTGATTGCAAGGGCTGAAAAGAGCCCTCTATTTTCTTAATGTCTATTGATTCTTTGTCCCTATGTTGCAATGTGGTATAAGAACACGCTTCAAATGTGATAAACCCTAGACAAGATGCATTACGACTCAGTCTCATGCAAGTGAAAAATGAAAATGACTGACAGCATAGGGAGGGGGGAGTGTGCAGAACAGAAAGCAGGGAGGCTGTAAATCCATGAAGAGGAGTGGGGAGAAATTGCTGGAGGTGATAAAAGAGAAGGGTGGCAGCAGCAAATGTGGCTGATTTATTTTGCCTGAGGTAGGGAGGTCCTAGATGGATTATTGGATGCCAGTTTAAGCTCTGCTCCCTTACTTTTACCCTAGCCCTTCTGGAAGACCTCAAGATCCTTCCCCCTCAGATCCTTCACTATCCCAATCCCAGTAACCATGAAATAGACACTAGTATCTTAAATGAACGAAATATTTCTGTTGGCCCTTGCCAAGAGCTGGAACGAGGAACCCAAAAGCAAAGAAGGTAATACAAGGAGAGACACAAACCCAGAAGAATGGTGTCAGGAAGGTTAAAGCCCCTACAAAGGTGGGCCTTGCCAATCATGACCAGGGCAATAAAAAGGCCCACTGGGTCATGTTCAGAGCAAGAAGATGGGCTAGACCCACAGTTTGGGAAACAGCACAGTGTTAACAGTGACAAAGAGACAGAAGAGACACTAAGGTCCTAAGTACTTGCTCTCTTTCTTCTATTGGAGACACAACCAGGTCTCTGAATGCTCAGGCTGAGCTCAGGATCTGGCACACAGTAGGAGTACAATAAAAATTTCTTCAGGGAATGGAGAATGAATGGGAGGAGGATAAAGAGGAGAATGCCCTTGAAGTTCAACAGAGAGCCCAGGATGTTTGAAAAAGTGTGAGAAAAGAGTCTGTGCTATCAATTCAATCCAAATCAGGAGCAAAAGTTCACTGTGGTAATCAGCTCCGTAGGAAACAGACTGAGATGGCGATTGGGCGAGTGAAGGGGATAGAAACAGGATTGAACTGTAATGCAGATGCAAAAAATCTCAGGTCCGCCCCCATAGACTGGCTCTTTAGAGTTGGCTCACCCTGAGGCTAGGGCGCTGGGTCTGTCTACCTCATCAACCAGTCAGGGATATAGGCTATGCTCCCAGACGAGGTGTGACCTTGGACCACCTGTGAACTGTCAGCAGCCAACACTCCCAAGAGCTGAGGGGATGAGTGACTCGGTCTTGAAGAAAGAATGTGTGGGCACACCATGGCACCCACAAATAATTAATCCCACCTCCTTATTTTACAGGTGAAAAAAGTCCAGAGATGAAATCATATAGCCGGTTAACAGCCAAGCTGGGACATCTCTCGAAATGGTTATTAGAGTGTTCCCACAGGCCTAGTGTACGTGGAATTTGGCATGGGATTTGATGGAGCTACCAATATGGACGAAAAGGAGAAAGGGAGGTTAGATCAATGGTTCCCAAATCTAGCTGCTACCAGCATCGTGTGTGAAGGGTTACTAGAAGGCAGATTCCTGGGCTCCATTTTCAGAGAGTCTCTTATGAGGGAGTCTGGCACAAAGCCTGAGAATCTGTATTTTAACAAGCGCTCACATGATTTTATGTGGCACATCTCCCAGCCTGTGCCTGGGAACCAGTGTATGAGAAAATAAGACATTGCTGAATAATCTGTACAAAGTATTGTCAAATGATGTTATCCTGGAAGGAGATCTCATCTGGGTTCAAGAGGGCTCACTCCTGAACTCTGATTTAGTCAACAAATTTTATCAACTTGAAGACTTCAGTAGCATATATATCCAACAAAGAGGACCTCAGAATTGCAAGAGATTGCTAATACTTTAGATGATCAAATTGAGATTTCAACAGATTTCAACATGTGGCCCTTAAGTATGATTTTACAGATTGATATTTATTGACACTGAAAGTTGTTCACAGTATCTAAAATGAGAGAAAGCAGCAGAGAGGCAGCGGGTATGGTGGATTAGAGCACAGACATTGGAACCTAATTGACTGCATGGGTTCGGATCCCAGCCTTACCGTTTACTCACTATGTGGCCCTGAGCAAGCTTCTTCTTTCCCTGTGCCTCAGTTTCCGCATCTGTAAAATGGGAACAGTGCTATGTAATTATAGTACTTGTCTCATAGGGTTACTGTGAGGATTATGTGAGTGAATATGTATAAAGGATTTATAACTGTGCCTGGCACATAGAAAATACTGTAGAAACATTTGCTGTCATTATATGTAATTGTTTCAGTTATCTATTGCTGTTAAAAAAAAACCCAAAAAACTATCCCTTGGGGTGCCTGGGTGGCTCAGCCGGTTAAGCATCCAGCTCTTGGCTGGGGCGCCTGGGTGGCTCGGTCGGTTAAGCGTCCGACTTTGGCTCAGGTCATGATCTCACAGTCCATGAGTTCGAGCCCTGCGTCAGGCTCTGTGCTGACAGCTCAGAGCCTGGAGCCCGTTCCGGATTCTGTGTCTCCCTCTCTCTCTGCCCCTCCCCTCTTCATGCTCTGTCTCTCTCTGTCTCAAAAATAAATAAACGTTAAAAAAAAAAAGCATCCAGCTCTTGGTTTTGGCTCAGGTCATGATCTCACTGTTCGTGGGTTTGGGCCCCATGTCAAACAGAGCCTGCTTGGGATACTCTCTCTCTCTCTCTTTCTCTGCCCCTCCCCTTCTTGCTTTTCTCTCTCTCAAAATAAATAAACTTTAAAAAAAAACAACAAAAACCAGACTCAGGCCCAGCCCAGACACAGAGGAGAGGAAATAGACCTCACCTATCAATGAGAGGAGCGGCAAAGAATTTGCAGCCATCTCTAATTGACCACAGAGGTTTACCTCCATGTCTGTCAGTGTGTGTGTGTGTGTGTGTGTGCACGCTCATGCATGCACATGTATGCATATGCATGTTTATGCATAGAGAATGATGTGTGGAAGAGTACATACCAAGATGTAAATGATGGTTATCTTTAAGAGGATGGTTACAATATGGTTGTTATTCTCTTATTTATCCTTTCATGTTTTGCTTTTTTCTCCCTGAATTTTCCAGAATAACGTATGTTACATTTATAAAAAAGAGTAATTTCCATATTTTTAAAAAAGATTTCATTTTTAAGTAACTTCTGCATCCCACATGGGGCTCGAACTCACAACCCCGAGATCAAGAGTTACATGCTCCACTGACTGAGCCAGCCAGACGCCCCAGTAATTTCCATATTTTGAAAAAGTATATGAAGATTTAAAATGAATATGAGCTAAAATTGTGATAGTTCTACCAAAAGAAGAAGAAGAAGAAGAAGAAGAAGAAGAAGAAGGAAAAACACTAGCTCAAATCTACACAGCATTAATAAAATCACAGCAGCTACATGTAGAACAAAGGTCCTAATCCTACTCCCCTCAGCAATCAGACCACACTGAAGTGTTACATGAAGTGCTGGATTCTGAACTCTAAGAAAGATTCACAAAGGAAAACACAACATATGAAGGCGTGAAAGAGGAGACAAAGGGTCTCTAAACTGTTTCTCGTGGAGAAGGATTTAAGTATACTTGGGTTGAAGAGGCTTAGAGGAGTCATGATACAGTGACCTGAGCCCTCATTCCAAATGCGAGGAGAGGTGCCATGGGGAAGAGGCATTAGTATTAGTCCTAAACAAGTAGGAACATTTTATGGAAGTGACACAAAGGCAGATGTGAGATTCTTCAACAAAGAAGAACTTTCTAGGTTGTAAAAGAATAAAGCTGGAATGAGCTTCCCAGCAAGGTAATAAACTCCCTGTGCAAGTAGAGACCAGATGCCCATGTCTCAGCGTTCCTAGAGAGAGAAATTCTGCCTTGGGGAGGTACCTGACCTAAGACCCTTCCCAAATCCCTTCCAAATCCCAGGCTGTATGACCGTAGGCTTACATGGGAGTGAAAATAAAACATATGACCATTTATTTAGGAAGCTTCAGCCTTGTCTTGGCTAAAGGCAGTGACCGAAAATAAATGAGTTCTTGAGATTCCTCTAATGAGACTATAAGTGGATATGGCCCTTGCTGCGAAAACATGATAAGTCAACAAATATCATCAAGTGAACAATAGATACACGACAATGTCTGGAGTATTAAGATGTGGTCTCTCGGACCACAGGTTTAAAGTTGTTTTTTTTTTTTTTAATGCTTATTTATTTCTGAGACAGAGACAGAGCGTGAGCGGGGGAGGGGCAGAGAGAGAGGGAGACACAGAATCCAAAGCAGGCTCCAGGCTCCGAGCTGTCAGCACAGAGCCCGACGTGGGGCTCGAACCCACCAACCGTGAGATCAGGACCTGATTCGAAGTCGGTTGCTCAACCGACTGAGCCACCCAGGTGCCCCTCAGACCACAGGTTTAAAGTTTAATAAAAGAGGAAAGACACATAATCACTGTATAAACTTAACATTCTTAAATACTGTCATTACAGATGAGTACCTGTGGGCCTGGCAGGGGCCCAAAATATAAATGATTGATTTGTAATAGCAAAGAGAGCTTGAGGTGGGGAGAGCTTCCAGTTGCAACTAAGAGATGAGAAATAAGAGCCTGGGGGGCACAGTTGCGGGGGGGAGGCAAACGAAGAGAGGCCTTGCTCCATAGCTTCGTGTTAACGTGAACAGCTCTGGTGAAGGAAAGAAGGCTGCGTGCCAGTCTCCTGGGTTGGGCTTTCCTAAAAATAGATCACATTCTATATTTACTATCATTGTAACCACTTCCATTTACTAAGGATCTACTATATGGTAGTTGCTTCACATATATTGGCTCATCAAATCTAGTCAGTAACCAGGTAGAGCAATGCCTATTATTTTCAGGGATCAGGGTCCAGAGGAAGGAGGAGCAATGGCCGACCTCCTTTGGCGTGCCTGCCTCACTCACACGAACCTTGGAACTGCCCCTTGCCTCAGCAGCCATCTGTTTAGCATGAACCCTGCTCTCCTGACCTCAGCTGAGTCCGAGCTCTCCCCCCAGGCATCCGGAACTGTGTCCAAAGAGAGATCTTAGCTTTCCGTGAACTGTAAAATAGACACAAGGACACTGTGGGTGGCCATATTCTGTTATGCTGAGACAGAGAACAGAAGAGACAGAAAGACAGACAGAGAAATCAGATACGCAGAGAAACAGAGACAGGGAGAGTGCACCACGTGCTGCCTGGTAAGCAGTCACCACTTCCACGGCTCCGTTCTTTCCTGGGACCTGGATGCCTTCCTGCCCTCCAGTATTAAGAGACAGCCCTCTATCTTTAAGTTAAGTTGACCCTTTTTGCATACACTAGCTTGAGCGTCTATTCCTGGCAACCAGTAAGTTTTGAACTAATACGGTGTTTTGTCCATCTGTTAACCAAGGGGCCAGTCTTCCAACTTAGGTTCGTCCATGGGGATCTCCCAGCCCCTTTCTGTCTGCTCCAGAGTGGCAGTTTTAGGGTGACACTTCCTAAAAGGAGGTTTGGCGGGACGGCGTGCTCTCTGCTTCATCAAGGTGGTTTCTGTGCCTGTCAGGGGTCATCTGTCTCATAACCAGCTGCGCTGATGAGGGGAGAGGGCTGTTCAGCAGCTGCTCAACTCGCTCAGACCGTTTAATAGTTCCCCACATCACATCGCCCCCAGAACGTGCACCTTTCCCATGATGTTGTCGCTCTCCAGGTTTCAACGGCACGCCACAGAAACAGATGCTTTGGGAACTTGGGTTCCTAAGCCCCTAGCAGCTACCGCAGCATCTCACCCTGGACCTGCTCCCTATACACTGCTGCTGTCACCCTTGCTAGACCTTCTCGAAAGCCTCTTCCTGGCTCTGCCCACAGGCTCCCCACCTCATTGGAATCGCCTGAACCTTGTACCAATGTCGGTGAGAGCTCTTATGACATATTCCTGCTTCGTCTTCCAAGCTACCTGTCTTGGAAGGGCCTTGGGGCAGAGTCTGCGTCCTATTTGTTTTTGTGTCTCTAGCCCCTGTCGCAGTGGATGGCACATGGTTGGTGCTTGATAAGCGTTTGTGGACGAATCATTAAACCAACGCATTTCTCTCCTGGACTCATTTCATTCAGGGTCTCTTCACACGAATGTGCTGACACACCAGCAATACTGTTTTACTTCACTAATATCATTTCTTTTGGGACAAGTTTTTCTTCCCTGTTTTGTCCTTGTCTGCCTGACAGGCTGTAAAGCGAAGGCCTTCCTTTCGCTCTCTTTCTCATCCCTAGCACAAGGTTTTACGTACAACTGGTGTCGATTCGTGGGGGTTTTGGGGTGTATGTTTTGTGTTTGTTTTACAGAGCTCAAAATAATGATACCGTGCTTATTCTTTCACAGGTAGTTTCTCTGATGGCAGTTTCTTCACTGTCCTGTCCTTTTCCCTCCTCTCGTTGTGGCCGGCCCCCTCCTGACAGTGGACATAGTTCAACACAGGGCTTTGGATTCAACGTGAATGAATCCATTACACAAACAGACAGGAATTTACTCAAACGTCCAGGAATAGAGATATCTATTTAATTGGCCTCATTGAACTTGGAAAAATCCATCGCATCACGTTCCTCAACTTTTTGACAGAGCAAACAAGAACCTCCCAAGTGGCCACTGGGAGATCGCCGCCGTCCCCACCAGTCAGGCCGCGGCTGCGCACAGCGCACTAGGCGAGCTCCCCCGCCTCTGGCCCCAGCTGCTGAAGGTCTTTCACAACAAGGCAGAGACAGTGGCTTGAGAAGATGGAATTGGAGCAGACGGGGGAGAACAGGAGAGGGGAGAGGCTTGCCAGCCAGCAGAGGCCTCCATGAGTGAGAAGCAGCTCCGTGGGGGTTATATTGGCCACCCCCACCTCATGGTGGCCAGGGTACTGGTCCCCGGTGGGCAACCCTGAATGCAACTTCAGTGCTGCTGCCTTGCCCTCTGAGTCTTTGGGTTCTCTGGGAGGCAACAGCCCCCTCTGCATCACATCACCTTCTTTTTAGGTGAACCGAGGCAGCCGCCAGAGAGGAATAAATATGACAGAAGAGAGGGAAACTGACATTTAAGGACCTACTTTATACCAGGCACTGTTGTAGGCTCTTCCTTTCTCTCTCCTTTCCCTTCTTCCCTCCCTCCCTCCTTCTTTTTTCTTTTCTTTCTCTCTTTTTCTTTCTTTCTTTGTTTCCTTCTTTTCTTTCTTTCTTTCTTTCTTTCTTTCTTTCTTTCTTTCTTTCTTTCCTTCTTTCTTTCTCTTCCTTCCTTCCTTTCTTTCCTTTCTTTCTCCCTTTCTTTCTCTTCTTTCTTTCTTTCTCTTCCGTCCTTCCTTCTTCTTTCTTTCCTTCTTTCTCTCTTTCTCCCTTTCTTATTCTTCTTTCTTTCTTTCTTGGAATACAACTTTCTAAGAGTCTATCTATGAAATTTTAGGTACCTTCAATTACTAATAATGAATTAATTAATTTCTTTTACTATGTCTGGCTTGCTAGATATTATTCAAAATCTCAATGGCCCAGCATTTCAGCAAAATGCTTGTGACATTGTTCAGCTTTTCAGCTAATAATATACACGAGGGAATTTCCTTTTGTTTTTCTGATCTTCTATGTAGCTCTGAGTGTATGATCAATATCTGTAATCTCATTCTATTCTCAGAGCTGAAAAGTAAGTTGAAGGCTTCAGATGGAAATTTTGGGGATAATATAACTTCAATTGCCTACTGATATCTGTTCTCTCCTTTATCCTTGCCACATCTCCCAGCCTTCCTTGATATAATGGCCACGTGGCTAAATTTCTTCCAAAAAAACCAAAACTGTGAGCAGAAGGGCCGTATGCCATAGGCCTCTACCTGTGAACAGGCTGTGCCTCGTTCTTATTCTTTCCCCTCTTCCCACACACGGGGATCCAAATAAGGTCATGACTTAACTTTGACCATGCAGACAACATCAAGGCCTAGGCGATGGAGAAGGCACAAAATGGAAGAAACTTCGATCCTTAAATGTCAGGTAGATCAGAGCCCCCCACTGCCTGGAGCACTCACCTTGGACTGTCACCTGACAAAGAACTAAACTTCTGTCTTCTCTAAGGCATGGGATTTTTGATGGGTCTCTTTGTTAGAGCAAACTAACCTCACCCTAATGAATACAGAAATTGGTACCAAAAGTATGGTATTGTTATTATAAAAAGCAAAAATATGTGGCATTGGCTTAGCAGTTGGGAGATAAGATAATTGATGTGGTTTACTAGAGAGACAGTGTCCTTGTTATGCTGGGGCAAAAACTTGTCAAGATTGTCACCTGCCATTATTTGAAGGACAGACCACTTGCCTAAGTCCCTAAATCTACATGAAGTCGTTGCATAAAACCACATTGTTAGTATATACTGGCTGCTCCTTCCTGCTTTTTAGTAATACACTGCAACAGAGTGCTGGCAAACACTGGCCAGACCACCATGAACCCAGAAATAGGGATCTTTAAAGTCAATTGCCTCTCTACCCAAAACAAGAAGATATAAAACTATAGTTGTCTAGAGCATTTTTCAAAGGTCAGTTAATACTTCTTAGCCGAACCAAGAGCCAGGCCTGTGGCAAAGGTGAGACTAAGGGTCTAGGAATTTACCCTGAAGCCTATCATTTCAGATGGACTCAAGGTAGCCACTATTAAAATGAGAGAGAGAGAGAGAGAGAGAGAGAGAGAGAGAGAGAGTTATTGATCAATCAAGGAAACAAAGAAATAAAGCAGCTTTACGAACGATGTTCAGAAAAGAACTTTGGGAATGGTGACTGGTTCATGGAACTGACTGAAGCTTTTACGGTTTTTAGACTTTTACATTGCCAAAGAAACAAGCCTCATCCAGAAAAAAAAAAAAAATCTCTAACTCTTCAAGGCATAAAGAAACCCTTGGCCTTGAGCCTCTGACATATGCCCCAGTAGGAAGCCAGCTGTGAAATTTGCATGGCACCAAAGAGGGCTTAATCCAGAGCTCACTTCAAATGCTGCCAGGAAGAAAAATAGATGGCAGAATAACCTCAAGAAGGCAAAGCCATCAGCCACGAAGGTCAATGGACATACCTCTTCCATACTCTTTACCACTTCTTGCCAGCTGGGATTAATCACGTTGTTTGCATGTAGCTATTGGTCATTTTCATTGGCTGGTGGTATTCCTTTGTAAGAATACACCATAATTTAGCCATTCTATCTTTTATAGATATTTAGGTTGTTTCTGGGTTTTTTTGTTATCATGTTATGAACATTCTTTTACATATTTCTTGGTGCACAAGTGGACAGAGTTCTCTAGGGTAGATTCTTAGGGGTACAATTAATGGGTCATTAATTACTCCGTAATGTCAAACTCTCATAGTGATTGTGCCAATTACAGCCCCTCCTACAGTGTATTTGTGTTCCCTTTGTCCCATACCCTTGTCTGATGTGTTATTTCTGGATCTTCTAATATCGTCTAACTGGGAGAGGCATAACGTTGTGTTGTTGGGGTTTAATTCACATTTCCCAACTTCTAATGATGTTAAATATCTTTTTATATTATTTATTGGCCATCTGGACTTGCCCTTTTGTGCCTATTCAAAACTTTTGAGTAGAACTATTGGGTTGTCTGTCTCTTTCATATTAACTTTTAGGAATTCTTTTATGTAACAATTATTACATAATGTTGCAAATATTTTCTCCCACCTCGGGGCTCATCTTTTCACTCACTATCTGGTCTTCTGATGATGATGAGAAGTACTTAATTTTAATGTGATTAAGCTTAATTTTTTTAATTCCTCAGTGTGCATTTCCCTATCTATGGTTCATACTCAGAATGTCTGAGAGATGGTCTAATTATCTGCCCAAGCATAGTATAGGGCAATGTGATTGGATGATACTCTCACGCAAAACCATTTCTAGGCGGCCTACAGGTATCTGTGTTAGGATCAGTGTTAATCTCTGGGCCTATTTACTATCCCTAAGGTAGGGGAGTACCATTTAAAAAAAAAAAATGAGGGGTGCCTGGCTGGCTCAATTGGAAGAGCATGTAACTCTTGTTCTCAGAGTTGTGAGTTTAAGCCTCATGTTGGGTGTAGAGATTACTTAAATAAACTTAAATTAAAAAATTAAATAAAACAATAACTGATGGGACAGGTATAAATTAGACAAAGGACAATATATTTAAGTTAAGAAATGTTACTTAATAACAACAAAGCTCTTAATAATCCATATCCAGAGATGAAGAAAATAAACAGAAAACTTTCTAAAAATTATGTCATTCCATAGTGTGGGATTTTGCAACTCGAGTATTTGGTGATTGAATACTTAACAACAACAACCTACCCTAAAATGCAATTTGCAGGCAGCTGATTGATTAGATTCTGGTGATTGCAAAGTTAGTGCTGGGAAGTAATACAGTTAACATTTCATGAAAGTATTTTGAAGTGACTACACTTGCAATCTAAAAAGTGGCAGACCAGAGTCTAAAAAAGGGGAGTCCATGAGTTCAGATTTGCCAGTGTTCATCAAGGAAATTCCAAGAGAGAGCAGGACTGGGTACACAAGAACGTTCCCGTCACTTCAGGCAGCTCTGTTTCAGTTTTAGAAAAATAAACTATTCAAATCAGAAGCTCAGGTGAGGAGGGGAGCTTTCAGAGACCTGTGTGAGGAGAATTGCTCTACAGACAAGATGCAGAGAGCCAGAAGGGAACTGTACTAGGATCAGGAGTTTATCCAAGCCAACAAGCATTTCTTGCCTGCCATATCACAGACGCTACAGTGGATACAGAGTTGAAGATAAAGTTCAGTTCAGTACCCTTGCGTGGCAAGTTCCAGAGAATGAGGCTCCAATTAATAAGTAATGTTTTTTTGGCTCATGTCTACAGAAGTTCAGGCTTCAGTGTTGGATTAATTCAGTGGCTCCTGGGTCATCTTCCCTCTGCATAGTGACCTCATCTTCAGGTTGGCTTCCCACGTTGTGACACAGCTCTTCTAAAGGCCAGGATTTCCCAAAGAGAGGAAAGCTTTCTATGGAGGTTCACTTTTTCTTTTTTAATTTTTTTTTAAAGCGTATTTATTTTGAGAGAGAGAGAGAGAGAGCAGAAGTGGGGGAGGAACAGAGGAAGGAGAGAGAGAATCCCAAGGAGGCTCCACACTGTCAGTGCAGAGCCGGATGCGGGGCTCGAGCTCACAAACAGAACTGTGAGATGATGACCAGAGCCAAAATCAAGAGTCGAATGCTTAACCGACTGAGCCACTGTCCTCCAGGGACCCCTGGAGGTTCACTTTTAAAAGCAAAGACACTTTTTTCCCAGAAGCACCTAGCAAAGTTAACTCCATTTTTCATTGGTCCAACTGGACCATGTGCTCCTTTCAAAACCAATCCCCACATCCAAAGAAATGTCATGCATTGACTGGTTCAGAAACCCAAGCCTAAACCAATTGCCTCAGCACAACAGGAACTACCTCTAGGCAATAAAATCCCATATTTTTGGTTGGGGTGGGGGAGTAGAGTCATCCTTCCCCAAAGCTAATAGGCCAGAAAGTAAACACCTGAGTGAAAATCAGGGTGGTGTCAGGGAATCGCACAAAGGATGCGGTGCCATTTTCCTATTACAGTCTCCCTCTGCAAGGAGTTTACAGTTGAAAGGGGGAGACCGGGTTGTAATCTGCTCATAATGAAAAGTGACAGGAGGCGGGGGGTGGGGGGGGCCTGGGTGGCTCAGTCGGCTATACATCCCACTCTTGATTTTGGCTCAGGTCATGATTTCACGGTTCCTGAGTTCGAGCCCCACGTCGGGCTCTACTAAGATCGCAGAGATTATTTAGGATTCTCTCTCTCCCTCTCTCTCTCTCTCTGCCCTCCCCCGCTTGTGCTTATGTGCAGGCACTCTCTCTTTCTAAACAAATAAGTAATTAAACAAACAAACAAGCAAAGAGTGACAGGAGAGATGCAAAATGCTACAGGAGAAGGAGGAGAAAATGCTAGAGGAGAAGGCCACTTGTGCTACCTGAGGGTCAAGGAGCTGAATCATGACAGATGCATTTTTGAAAGATACGGAGGCTAAGTGTGTTGGATCCAGAGCACAGGAGGAGAAATGCAGTTCAGAGGAAGGAGGCAGGAAATTAGTCAGGTCTATAGTAACATTCAAACATCCAAATGAAAATGTCTGAAATGTCCTGCGTAGTACTCTGGGCAGCATTTTAAGGAAGTAGGTAAACAGGAAACGACTGAGACATCTGACGGTAGCAGTGGTGATTATTATAACACAGTGATACTTGGTGATCTCTCAGTGTCTTTTATCTGTCTCTGGTCCAGGCGAATAAATAGAACAGCGGCCGACATGCATTAAATGCTTTACTGCCGTCGTCGTTCACTCTGCTGAGTATCCGACAGGCGTTAACTTGTTAAAACTTCACAGCAACACAGCAAAGTGATTACTCTTACTGTTCCCATTTGACAGATGAGGCACAGGAAAGTTAGTTTGCATTAAAAAGTGGGTAATAGGGATGAGAAAAAAACTATTCAGTATTGAAAAATGTCTAAATGGAAAACGCACTCACCACAGTGCACAGGACTGTTAAAACGGCCCTGAGAGCTGAAACCGTGCAAAGGGATGTTTGTAAACAATGAGAAAAATTACAATTGTTTGGTGACCTTCAAATATTTTTTTAAATGTTTATTTATTTATTTTTGAGAGAGAGCACCAGAGGGGGAGGGGCGGAGAGAGAGAGAGAGAGAGAGAGAGAGAGAGATGGAGACACAGAATCTGAAGCAGGCTCCAGGCTCTAAGCCGTCAGAACAGAGCCTGATGCAGGGCTCGAACTCATGGACTGTGGGATCATGACCTGAGCCGAAGTTGGGACGCTTAACCGACTGAGCCATCCAGGTGCCCCGACCTTCAAATATTTTTGTCAAAACATTTAAAATTCTCTGCCAGTTGTAAATGTATCGGGACATGAAAAAAAAAAAAAAAGCAATGCTAATGTTTATTTAGTACCCTGCAACTTAAAACATTAGACACATCACAAAGAAAAGTATTTTATTTCTTTCTAAAAAAAAAAACATATCAGGAGTAGTTTGAACAGTGCCTCTCCTCATGTAACATACAACACAGACTGAGCATTTTTTTAATGCCTTGGCAAACTGTCAACTTCCTTTCTAAGACTGGATCAGTTTCCAACATTTTATCATTTGGACTTTCCATTTTGTGAAACACCTCCCAGAGTGCCTTCCATGTGAACATTTTCCTGGTGTCACTTCCTCTCAGACACCATCATCCTTTTCGTCACAAGCACGTATGTCCCTGAGCTTGCCTTTGCCGACATCCTCCAGCTGTATCTGTGGTCTCGGATGGCGGGAACACCAACATACCCACAGTCGTGATCTCCCATTTCACCTTCAGTATTATCACTTTCCATATCTCTGGTGCATGTCCATCTCTGTCGGCCAATGCTCTCTTTCGATTATCCATTTTTGTACAATGTCGTGTGGGTTTATTCCTGGGGGACAGGCAGGCAACTCAGCACATGCTTCCCTGTCTGCCAATGAGCCCAACAACAGATGGGCGGTGACCAACAACCAAGCGACAGCCTTTAAAAGAAGTGATGTGACAGCTCACTGATCGTGACATGCGTCGGGTTTTTATGCAGTGATTTGAGCACTGAAGAGCTGGCAGCAGAACGTGTGCTCTACGCAATTACTCACGGTTAATATACCGTGGTAACTGAAATTTGAACTGTGTTGTGGACGGACTGTTGTTATCTAACTAAACCATGGCAACCGCAATCCATGCATATCAGAACCATGCAAAGTGAAGACCGCCTGTATATACAAGGTAGGGCAATTCTCTGATAAACCCCCATGTATCCATCACCCGGCCTCAATAATTATCAACCTCTGGCCAGTCTGGTTTCTGTGAGACCCCGCTGGCTCTCCACTTCCGGCATTATTTTGAAGCAAATCCCAGGTATTTGATCATTCCAGACGTAAATATCTCTATTTGTGATTCAAAATGGCCATTTAAAGTCAGCTCTGTCAAATTCCACCGTCGAAGCCCTTAACAACTACATTCTCCAGCTTCCTGAGGAAGTTAGTAGGCCCAGAGAAATGGAATAATACATTAGCAGTATTTACTCTTTTCGTGCTGACAACAACCCTTTGAAATACTATTGTCTCTCTTCTTTCCAATGAGGAAACTGAGGCACAGAGGAGCCAAGTAACTTGTCCAAGATCACCCAGTGAGTAAGAAGTTGAGTCGGACTTTAAATTCAGATCTCCTGATTCCACATCCCTTCTCTTTTCAGTACATCACAGCTGCCTGGGAGGGGGGCCTTAAACTTCCATCGTTTACTTTCTCCTGTCCCCAACCTCCTGCATCACTCAGCCCCCAGCTATGGCCGAGAACTGGGGAAACCATATATTATCTCTTTCTCTCTGCACTTCCAGTCTTATTGGAGTGTGCTTCCAACGGAAAAACAAAAACAAAACCAGAAACAGAAAATCATCACGGACTCAGTACAAACCCTTGTGTAGGTGTTGACTCTTCCCAGTGCTGGGGAAATGGTTCCCATTGGCTCTGAGTCCGTCACCAGGGCCAACTTGCTCAAACCCAAGCCTGGGTCTGTCAGCAACCCCTCCTGCACAGGTGTCTTCTCTGTCCCGGACTCAGAGCAAAGCCCCACCGTGCAGGTTACTGGATTGAAACCTGGCATGCCCTCCACCCCCAGGCCTTATCTGGGCCTGAGTTAAATCACTCTCTGCTTCCTGATTAAACACCTCAGCCCTTGAGTGGGGCACTCTTTGTGCCGAGCCTCTGGCAAGGGGAGAAACACTGCCTTGAGTTCCCTGATACGGTGGAAAAACCGCAGAGAAGAGAAGAAGCAGGAGGAGAGGGAGGAGGGGAAGGAGAAAGGAAACCCCACCTATCAGTCTATTGGCCCTTCCCTGAACCCTGCCACTAATTCTTTTTCTCCTGTAATTAAAAAAAAAAAAAGTTTATTTATTGATTTTTTTTAATGTTTATTTTTGAAAGAGAGAAAGAAAGAGCACAAGCAGGGGAGGGGCAGAGAGAGAGGGAGACACAGAAGCGAAGCAGGTTCCAGGCTCCGAGCTGTCAGCACAGAACCCGACGCGGGGCTCGAACTCACAAGCCGTGAGGTCTTGACCTGAGCCGAAGTTAAATACTCAACCGACTGAGCCACCCAGGCGCCCATATTTATTGATTTTTTAGAGACAGCGTGAGAGCAAGCAGGGGAGGGGTGGACAGAAAGAGACAGAGAATCTCAAGCAGGCTCTGTGCTGCCAGCACAGAGCCCAGCACGGAGCTCAATCCCCAGAACCGTGAGACCATGACCTGAGCCTGAATCAAGAGTCAGCCGCTCAACTAACTGTGCCACCCAGGCACCCCATCCTGCCACTAATTTTGATGGGACTTGCTGTGCCCCGGCTCACGATTCCTCAAGCACTAAGAGAGTAGGCCTGATAATGGCCTCTCTGCTCACTTTCCTTTACCACTGCAGCTTTCGGATTTCCCTGTGAGCCTTCCTTCTATTCCAGAATGAAAGCGTATTTTCTCTCCTGCTCCTGGATGGAGTCAAGCGGTGCAGGGTCCTTTGTGTCCCCTTTGGCTGCAGTTTCCCTACAGTCCCAGAAGTAACTTTGGGTGTGCCTGGGACAAAAATACTTAAGAAAGGAGGTAGGAGACACCAAGAACAGAGGGACTGGAAGCTGCCAAAAATGGAAGACATGGGTGGCTCAGTTTAATGTCTATTTTCGTACCAGGCCCTGTTGCCTTACATATAGCATCCTGTTGATTGAAATAGATGGCTGCTATTTTGTCTGACCAAATTCAGCACCTTCCCCCCTCACCCCCACCCCTCCCCCCACACACACCTCAATTCTTATTTTTGTTAACAGCATTTACAAAGACCCTTCCCTCTAGGGAATTTCCTCTCCCCATTGCACCAGTAGATTCTGGTGGGACTGCCAATACAAAGCCCTTCTCCCCTCCCAAGGGTGGTCATACAACCCAGATATGGCTAATCAGAGACTTCTTTGGGCTCATACATACTAATATGGAGAAAGAGAAGTCCTCTTTCCCTCTGAGTTGCTGAGCAGAAATTAAAGAAATCAAAGTATTTGAAACCACTGCCACCACTTGTATGGAGGAAGCTCATTTATAGTAGGAGAAAATGAGGGCAATTACAGAAAGAAGCAGAGCTGATTGTGTGTGTGTGTGTGTGTGTGTGTGTGTGTGAAGAAAGAATGATTGAGATTGATATCTTTATCTAGCCAGCCAGCCAGCCAGCCAGCCAGCCATCTATCTATCTATTTATGAGAGCGGGTAGGGAAGTAATCTGAAACTATTTTAGTCTCTGGGTTAAGTCATAAATGTAAACTGGCAACACCTTTGGGTATCACTCCTTGTATAAGTCATTTATTTAGTCAGTCACTGGTGAGCCAAGATTCGCTCCAGGTTTCTCTGATCTCCTGGCCTCTGCTGCTGGCCCTCTGCCAAGCTGCCTCCTAAAGGTGGGTAAAACTTGGTCCTGCTCCAAAGAAACAAAGTCTGCAAGGAAGTTAGACCTTTATAAACCACTACAAAGCAAAGCAGAACACAGCGCTATAACGTAGATACAAGTAACATTCAGTGGGATGTACAGGGGAGTGATTATGCCTCAAGTCAGCCCGGGGCCAGCTTTGGGGGATTCCGAATACTTGGATGCCCAGATTAACCCCAGGGTGGTCTCCTCAAGTCATTTTGGACTTGTATGGGCACTGGCCATTCATTGATGTGCAACCAGCAATTATCACAAACTTGAACAGAAACTTACTGCTTCGAGCAATGGCCACTGTTTGTAGAGCTCAGCGTTGTTTGTGACTCTGCCAATCATATTTAGAGTTGCCCCGAAACCTTTGCTCTGAAGTCGGCCCCACCCCACTGCCGATCACCACTCTGCCACCTGATCCGTTGGACGGCATTACTTCCTGCTCCAGCCACAGTGAGCCTGCAGCCGAGTAGCGGTTGGAGAAAGGTAAGTGTGGATATTTATTTCCCAGGCATTTACCAAGGGAAATGAGTTTGCACGTGCCATTTACAAGCTACTTGCAAAACATGCAGTAAATTTAGTTGATTATTCCCAGAGTCTAAAACAGTGGTTTTCAATCTTGTCTTTTTCCTCCTTGAGCCCACTCTAAGCCGGGAAAGTAGTCCATAGCCAATCAATCTCTTCCTTTCCCATGTACTAATGGAAAAATAATTCAAGAATACTATTGAGGGGCCATTACAAAGTATGTTTTGGGAGGTTAAGTGTACACATGCTTTAGCAATTAGGGCATAAATGATTCATATTCAAACAGCAATGCATGATGGTCTTTGAGTCTAATTACTGGAAAATTAAAAGCCAAAAAATACAGTTGAAACAACTATGCAACGCTAGTCGCTTTAACCAAACACATCACAACTAACTTGATAATGATGAAGCAAAGTTAACAGTAATTATAATTAGAAGCAAGAATGGCAGCACTTGAAGACCTCAACTCACACAGGGCAGTATAGAGTAATGACAAAGCTCCATCCAGAGAAAGTGGGCAAGGGTCCACCAGAACTTTCTCTGAGAGCCAGACTTCTTGGTGGAATATTAAATTAGAATCCTCAATAGAATTTAGTAGCTCGTTGATTCTGGTTTATGAATTCCAAATTAGATTAACCTTTCATAATTCACTTTGCATGCTATTACTAAGTAGGTCTTAGATGTACATAAAAGCAATCATATGCATTTGTCAATAGTTTGTCCCAAAGGACTAACGAGAAGGTGAACTTTCTCAGGTCAGTTTGAGGTCCATCAGGTGTGCCTTGGGTTGCTTTTGAGAATCACTGGGAGGAAGGCTCTGCAGCACAGCTAATCGCTATTTGCAGGGGTCGTAGACAAGGCAGGAGTGAGATATGAGAGCCAGGGACATTAATTCCAACTCTCTTGACTTCTACAGTAAGAGTTAAGCCAGGACCTCAAGAGAAAGCAGAGTGTTCCAACCTGACACTCCCAGTTAAGTTAGCATGGAGGTCAGCGTGACTTGGAAATTTTCACACTTGTTAATTAAAAAGAGCAACCTCCTCAAAGCAATGACGATGGATGCTGGCAACTCCCAGATTTATGATATTCTATTTGTGATGACGAAATTAAATGAAGGCAAGACTAGGAAGCAGTCTGCCAGAAAAATCTGGCTGTACCAGTCTCCAGAGGGGACAATGCCCTGTTTCTCTACCTCAGAAGAGAAGGCCTTACAATTGTAACACTTTCAACCTTTCAAAATACATTTGCATATGTTACTTAATCTCCAGCGAAGAGGTATAATTTCTGACATGACCAGAGGGTTTGCAGCTCCCTGCCCTCTTTACTTCCCCTTTGTTCAATATTCTCCTTCCTTCTTGGGTTTATATCCCTTTTAATCAGTCCTTTCTCTCTTGTTCTTTCTGCTGGCTTTCTTAGCTTTAGCAGCTCACTCAAGGCCCTGCTTAGTCTGGATTTTTCAGGGTTACTCAGAGTTAAAAGAGGTGGCTGATCCCGGAATCAAAATCTAAGTCAACCTAGATCTGTTGGGTCCTTTAAAAAAATTTTTTTTTGGCTTTCCAAATGAGTCAAGTAGAACCCTTCATGTAAAGTGACTTCACTCCTGGATAAATGGTCTTAGGTAAGTAGGCTTATGAATTGAGAGTGATCATGCATAGTGTAGGCTGTCTTGTACCTCTAGCCTCGAGCTAACCAGCTCGATAAGAGCTTCCATGTATCTTGTGAAATGCAAAGGTCAGTAATTTGAGGAGTGATATGGGTTGACCTGTGTCCCTCACCTCCTACCTCCATCACAATTCACGTGTTGGATCTTAACCCCACAGTACTTCAGAATGTAGCCTGATTTGGAGATAGGGCCTTTAAAGAGGTAATCAAGTCGAAATCAGGGCATTAGGGTGGGACCTGATCCTATAGGACTGGAGTCATCATAGCAACAAGAAATCTGGACACAGAGACACAAATAGAGGGACAACTAGGTTAAGAGATACAAGAGGAAGGCAGCCATGTACAAGCCAAAGGGAGAGGCCCAGAGCAGTGCTTCCCTCATAGCTCCCGGAAGGAGCCAACCCAGCCCACAGCGTGACCTCGGACTTCCAGCCTCCAAAGCTATAAGAAAGTACATTTCTATTGTTTAAGCCACGAAGTAGTGCTTTTTACAGCAGCCCTAGCAAACAAATACAGGGAGCAACAGCGACAAGGAGACCAATTTTTCCTACCCCTTTGTGGGATTATTTTCAGAACTGAATAAGCTAATAGATGTAAGAGCACTTTGCAAATAGTTTAAACCACCATGAAGACAAAAGGGATTGGTAAAAATAGAGTAGCATTCCCTAGCTACCATTTTAAACTACCATTTTGTTTGAAGTTTATTTATGTATTTTGGGGGAGGGGGAGAGAGAGGGAGAGAGACTCCCAAGCAGGCTCCACGCTGTCAGTGTGGGGCCCAATGCAGGGCTTAGACCTGCGAACTTCAAATCATGACCTGAGTCAAAATCAAGAGTTAGGATGCTTAACTAACTGAGCCACCCAAGTGCCCCAAAACTACCATTTTTAAGAGTCACCCCCTTACACACATGCATACTTAAATCCCCTTCCCTGATTTATTTTCCTCTCTATAACTCTTATCACCTTATGACATAGTATATATTTTACTTATTTATGTTGCTTATTGTCTGTTTCTTCCCAGGAGTGTGAACTTTCTATTTTGTTCATTGCTATCTCTCCAGCACCTAGAACTTTGTCTGGTATGTGGCAGGTCCCAAAACACACTTAGTGATCGAATCATAAATGGATATTCATATCTTCTCCTCTCCATGAGGCCATCACCTACTAATCTTTTATGACAAATGGGTATCTCCTCCCTTAGGAAACCTCCCAAGGTCACTATCCTCTTCCATCCTCTTAAATGGGTTGTTCCCTCATTGCCCTGACCACATCACCCTTCCATGCCTCCTTCACTGTGGGTTCTTGAAGGTAGGGTCCACCAAGACATATGTATCCTGTATCCCAAGCAGATGGCTCTGAACCTGAACCTTGCTGGGTGCTCCATACTTGATTATTGAATGAGCCAGTAACTGGGGAAAAAGGGAAGGGCAGAGAAGGATCAGAATTGGCTCACTAGGATAGCAAGTGCTGGTGAGGATCTGGAGGAAAGGGAGCACTGTTGGTGAGAATGTTACTTGGTGCCACCACTATGGAAAGCAATATGAAGCCTCCTCAAGAAATTGAAAATAGAAGTACCATATCACATTGTCCAGCCATCCTACTTCTGGGTATATATCCAAAGGAGATGAAATCGCTATGTTGAAGAGATATCTTCTCTCTCATGTTCATTGTAGCTTTATTTATAATAGCCAGGATATGAGGGGCACCTGAATGGCTCAGTTGGTAAAGTGTCCGGCTTTGGCTCAGGTGGTGATCTCTCGGTTTGTGAGTTCAAGCCCTGCGTTGGGCTCTGTGATGACAGCGTGGAGCCTGGAGCCTGCTCTCTGCCCCTCCCTTACTCATGCACACATGCATGCTCTCTCTCACTTTCAAAAATACATAAACAGAAAAAAATGTTTTAAAGAGCTTAAAAAAACAACAGCTAGGATATGAAAACAGCTTTAAGTGTCTATGGATGAATGGATAAATAAAATACTGTATACACACACACACACACACACACACACACTAAAATATCACTCAGTTATAAAAAAGAAGGAAATCTTGCCATTTATGACCCGGATGAACCTAGAGGGTGTTATGCTAAGTGCAATAATCTAGACAGAGAAAGACAAATACCGCATATTTTCATTTATATGTAGAATCTAAAAAAGCCAAACTCATGGAAACAGAGTACGATGGTGGGGGTGCTGGGGAATGGGGAAAATGTAGGTCAGGGCACAAACTTCTAGCCATGAGATGAAGAAGTTCTGGAAACCTACTGTATGGCATTGTGACTCTAGTTAACAAAACTGTATTCTATATTTGAAAGTTGCTAGGAGACCAAATCTTAAATGTTCTTACTACAAACATAACAACAAAATGACGATAGTGTCCGGTGATAGATGAGTTAACTAATCTCGTGGTAATCACGTCACAGTATTTACATGTATCAAATCATCTCACTGTGCACCCTAAACTTCCAATGTTATATTTCAACCATATCTCAATAAAGCTGAAACCAACAACAAAAAAAATAAGTGGCTCGCTAGCTACCTGGTAGGCTAGGCTGTGCCCCGTGAGCAGTCAACAGTACTGAGCATTTAAAAGGAAAGCCATCCTCACATACCGTTTTGGGGGCCCCAGAGGAAACGAGAAGTTAACAGTGAGATGAGCCATGAAGAGGGCATCATGGATCTGAAATAAAAGAAATGAAATTAAAATCAGTTAAGCAGAGAAGAGATAGGCAGTCACTTTAAATCAATCAAAAAAATGAATATCTCCTGGATTTACAGAAAAGGAGTCTCATCTGATGAGTAAAGGAACATAACTGAATACGGAATGAATTCCCCTGGGGCTGGGGTGGAGAGTGGGGGTTGTCACCCTAGACACTTTGGTTAGGAAAGGGAAAACTGAGGGGCCTTTGTCAGCCGAGCCTGGCTTAGAGAGTGCCCGTACTGGGGGTGAAGATGGGACTTTCCTGGGAGGTTTTGATGGGAACTAAACCCCAGGGGTGGGGGCAGGGCCCACCTGGGAGAATGGGAGAGCTCTGTGTGACCTGCTCCGTAGTGCCGATGTGGGGCTCAAACATAATAGAGTCATTCAGGGTAGGAATCCTCTGCTCCTGGAAGCATGGTGTTGGTGTTTGCATTTGAAAGGGAAAAAGTACAGAAGAGAAAAATCTGTAAAGGTCGCTGTGCTCTGGGTGAAGAATTTAGGATCTCAGGCTGATGCTTCTTGTCTGCAGAGAATGACCAAAGGCACCATGCTTGCCAGATTAACTTACCTGTGGGCTCTCACCATCCCAGGGAGTGAGAGTCATCATTTCGTCCGTTCATTCTTTCATGCAAACATTTTCGAGCCAGACTTGGTGTTAGATTCTGGGGATACAAAAATAAATGTTAACAAGGAGCCCAGCTAAGAACTTTGACCTCCTGGATTTGTGTAATCTAGAACCCAACGCCGCAGATGGCCTCTGGTATTCCCCAGGGGGTTAGGAAGGCGGCTATAACATGGCGGGGGGAGGGGAGGGGTGGCTACAAGGCTGATCAAGCAGAGCAGAAGGTTGTTGGAAGAGTAAAATGCCAACCCACTGGAGGACCTGCCTTACAACCTCTTGCTGGGAAAGTTGACTGGGACCCATTAGAGCAGAAATACAGCTCCAATAAGGCTATAGGCACTGCCACTAAAAATCACTTAGAAGAGGGAGCTGAAGTGGAATGTGATTCCATAGGAAGCTCTGAAGTGAGATGGCCCTTCAGAGAGGTCCAGAATTGAGGCGAGGGATATGTGCCTTTGTAGAATGTCATTGGGTGTGGGCCTCCCCCTCCTGGGAGGGAGAATACTTGGGCAAGACGGTTCCCTTCGGGGGAGGGAAATTCCTGGGGAGGGACTCAGCGATGAGCTTTCAGCAGGCGACCTCCCCAGAAGTTGGGGGGATTTGTTCCTCAGCCCCGGAGGTGGGGATCTGGCACACCACAGTATCCGCTATGAGGGAATATAACACAGTAACACAAAATACGATGGGCACCTGGCTGGCTCAGGTGGAGGAGCATGTGGCTCTTGACCTCAGGGTCATGAGTTGGAGCCCCACGTTGGGTGTAGAGATTATTTAAATAAATAAACGGACAACTTAAAAAAAATACAAAGTGTGATGTGACACCATGGTGCTGGAAGGCAGGTACAGGTGCAGCAGAGTGAGCTCTCAGAAGGTGGAGGGATCACATCTGAAACAGGGAAGAGGGAAAGCTGCCTGAGGAAGTTGAGGTCTCTGGGTCTGTGCCAGCCTCCTACCCTTGCCTTAGAAGAGCAGAGGTGATGGACTTGCATGCTCCCAGCTGCTGGGGAAGGAGAAGAGAGCAGGTGAGAGAAGAGATATCCACAATTGCCTCCTTCCCCAGCACTTTCGGAGCTGCTGTCCTAATTCTCAATCGCTTCTAGGTCCAACGTTCAACGGGCTCAGGTTAGGAAGCCGCTGACAGCACTGGTGAGGGCTGCCCTCAGGGACCTCTCAGATATGTCCACAGGCTGCCCTGATGGACTTGATTATCCTGCCCTAGCTATCCCTGTTTGGTCCAGGTCATCCGAGAATTCTGAGCTAGACGGCACTTGCCTCAGACTGTGCCTTCCATTTTCACTTGTTTTCATTCCTATCAAGCCAGATTGTTCTTCCCTTCTTCAGGCGGGGTGGGGGGTCAGGTCAGTGGACCTAGAGCCACCTTCCTGGGATCAGAATAGATGGAGAAAGGGTACACTGCTCCACCCTGGCGAGTCGGTGGGGATTGTTACCAGTTTTGAGATTTATCCTCTTGTTGAGACACCTCCAGGCTAACGGAAACAGCTTTTCCATGGATTTACTCCCCAGTCAGCATGTCTCATGGCACACTTTATAATTCTGGTGTTATGCCCCTTTAAATTCTCCATCATAGGCAAGCCCAAAAGCTGGTGTTTATAAGCCGAATAATGAATTCTGTCTCAGGGCTGTGCATAAATCTGTATACTCCAACATACAACTTTCCATGTCACAGTTCAAAAGTATTACTTCAAGTAGGCAAAATTAAACAAAGCGAAGCACTCTAGCCCCTATTCCAGATAGGGTCTCGTTTTCCTTAACTGTGTAAAATACAGAGATTGGTCTTACTCAATAATCTTTATTTGCTAGGCCTTTCCATGTTAAGGGCCACTGAATCATATTTGCTGAAGCAGCTGATTGAGGCTGTATACTGGGAGGTATAACAGTTATCTCTTGCTGAATAACAAGTTACTACAACATTTAGTGGCTTAAAACAACAAGTACATATTATCTCAGTTTCTTTAGGTCAGGAATTTGAGAGCAGCTTAGCAGGCGGGTTCTCCTCAGGGTTAGTCAGGTGTCAGCAGGGGCTGCAGTCATTTTAAGGCTTGCCTGGGGTTGGAGGATACACTCGTATGGTGGCTGAACTCACAGAGCTGTTGGCAGGAGGTCCCTGCTCCATGACATGTGGACCTCTCCTCTTGACATGGCAGCTGGCTTCCCCCAGAGCAACGGATTCAAGAGAGAGCAACCAAGAGGAAAGCCATATGACTTAGTCCTGGAAGTAACACAGTTATTTCTGCCATACTCTGTCCATTAGTAGTCACTAAGTTTGGCCCATAACCAAGGGGAAGAGAATCAAACTCCCTTCGCCGACTGAACGGTGGTTGATCAAAGAATTAGTGGACCTAATTCAAAGCCACCACAGAAGGGAACGTGGAGGAGAGTTGTACGAAGCTACAGGGTGAGGCTGGAGCGAAGCTGTGAACTGGGGGCTCCTTCTGTTGCCAATGCCACCCACCTCAGTGCTCTCACGACACCCAGCCTCACTTCCTCGGCCCAATGTCTCAGATGTAGTCTCTCCTCCCCTCATCAGTCCGTCCCATGCACTACGTTATCTCTTCCCAGACATATCTGTGCCCCTGTCAAGATGGTCAGGTACGCTGACATACTAATCCTCTCCCAGGGAATGCCAGCATCTCATTAGAGACACTTGCCTCTGCTGTGAAAGTAAAAGCTGTCATCTTGGAGGAAGAATGAATTTAGAGGGGCAACTCCCAGGAGGACATTGTGGGCGACTGCCCAGTGTACTCACGAATATAGGGCCTCTCACACACCTGGGGAGCCGGTGTGAGGCAAAGGACCAAGAATAAATGTCCAACATGCCATGTTTCCCCAAGCCTTCTCTGTTCCCTTCTAACCTCTGTGGTGGGATAAGCTCTGGTCCGGCAATGGCTCCTTCCAGGAAGGTCCTTCCTGTCAGCTTCTGCTTCTGATCCTGCATTGTGACCACAAACCCAAAAGAGATGCCTCAAGCCCCTACTGAGTGAGCACAGTTCTGCTCCCTGAACCCCCTTGGCCCTCTCCCATGTTTCCTCTGTTAAGCTGAACCACCTCCCATCCCAGAGTAGACATCAGACTCAAACCAGATGCTTCGAGTCCTTCTGGGTTGGGCCTCCTGTGCCCCGCTAATAGCTGTGTACTGTCTGGGGCCAACCAGCCAGGCCTGGATCCAGCGGGAACACAGGGAGCTGAACCTGCAGACGACCAGTAGTTTTCAGATTTGCCTTCAGCACTTGGTTCCAATCACCAGTTGATAGAATAAGTCCTGCTGGTGTTCTTCAGGTGTCCAAAGAGGAGGTGGAGATAATCTAACATCTGGGCTGGATCTCCTCCTCTGTCCCTTGCTTCCTCTCCTCCCCCTGACCACGTGCAGGCTTAGGCTCTAGTGACCTCTAACCAGACGATTGCAAGGGCCTCCCTACTGCTCTCTAGGTTCTGTTTGGTACACTTCAAATGACACACTGCTTCTGGCTCGCTCATCCCCTTATGTCCAACAATGACTTTCAGCGGCGTTTGACTTCATCTCCCAAATTAAGTGTGCATTCTCTTCCCTAGTTTACCAGCTGCATTCCCCATCACTTGATTTCCTGTATGTGGCTACCCAGCCAGATGAATTGCTGGATTGTTTTCAAAACCTATTCTGACATTTTCCCACCTCTGCTCATTGTTCTCCCATCTGTCATGTCTTCCTTTCTCAGCTTACTTCCATTTCTTCCTCTTTCAAATTTCTTCTCACTTTCACTTCAAGCCATGTCTCTCATAAACAGATATAAACAATTCTGACCAAAATTTTAGCAAATCAAATCTAACAGTATATAAAAGGACAACACATCATGACCAAATAGGGCTCATCCCAGGAATGTAAAGTTGGTTTGGCGTTGAAAAATCAACCATCATAATGCATTGTATTTGTTTCCTATTATTGTGTATAAAATTATCACAAACTTAGCAGTTCACAATGATGCAGATTTATTATCTCACAGTTTCTATAAATCACAAGTCCAAACATGGCACAATTAGATCCTCTGTTCAGGGTCTCACTGGGCTGAAATCAAGGAGTTGGCCATCGCTGTAGTTCCCATGTGGGGCTTTGGGTTCTCTTCCAAGCATGGGCTAGCCCTCTTTCCATAGCCCGTTTTATTTTAGAAATACTTGCATTTTTGCCTTATCCCCACCACAGCCCCTGCCCTGAAGGCAGCAGCTGTCTTCATCATCCTGGTGTTATGGAATTCAACAACAATGTCCAAGTGTGCTGGTACTTTCCTTTTCTGCTGGAGCATTTTGTAACAGTGAATAAAGAGAGAGTCATTTCACGTTATATATTTCTACCATTTTGCCACAGAACTTGTCTGCAGTCCTCTCATTTGGCAGCCCCTTTCCCAGTCTGGTAGCCAGCATTTCTGGTAGCTGCTGGGCACGGCTTTCAATTAAATATGGCCATCTGTGAAAGGTACACTGCCACACAGCTCATTACCGTACAAGAGATGGTGATGGGAGCAACAATTACTATTACTTATTTACCGTCTAATGGGCCAAGGCACCTTTTTTTTTCGTACCCGAGCAGGGGTCTACCATATCTAGATTAAACTTTCATTTTAAGAAATTTCATCAAATTGAACAAGGCACAGGCATATGTGAGAAACTGGAACAAATACCCATACCCCCAACTGCTCTCTGTTGACATAAACTTCAGAGTGGATCTAGACCGCCCCCACCCCCTGCCTCCTCAGCTGTATCTACTTTGAGACCTTTTCTCCTTTTCATTTCTGAGTGTTGGGGGTAGGCAGGATTATGGCTATGGGAGCCACCAGGCACTCTCCCTCCCTTTCCCCTAGAGATCTCTAGCTGGATGAAATAAGTCAGTCAAGGAGGCTCAGGTGTGCAATACTAGTCAACTGCTCAGACTTTGGAACCCAACTGTCTGGGATTGAATCTTAGGACGTGTTTTTAATATTTGTACCTCAGTTTCCACAGCTGTAAAATGGGAATAATAATAGTACTTATTTCATAGGCTTACTACAGAGACTAAATAAGTTAATTCATTTAGAACAGTGGCTGGCACACAGTACTCAGTAATAAAGGTTAGCTATTGTTATCTCTAGAACTGTTGTTCTCAACCCCATTTGCATATTCAAATTAATTGGGAAGATTTTGAAGAACGCTGATGCTCAGAGCAACACCATTGACATTTTTGGATCTTTAGCAGCATCTCTGGCATTTATCTGTTAATGCCAATAGCAAACCTCCCCCATTCTCAGTTGTGATAACCAAAAATGTCTCTAGACATTGCTAGATATCCACATGGCGGGATAATTTTACCTCAGCTGAGATCTACTGCCCCAGATCAATGAAATCACAGTCTCTGGAGATGAGCCTTGGGTATGAGTCTTCCCAAAGGCAGATCCAGGTTTTGTGGGCTTGAAGCTTATAAAATTTGGGGGCCCTTCTTTTAGAAAAATAATAAAAATTTAAAAATTAGATCTGGAAGTGAATATTCATTTAGAATGAGTAAATAATTTACAACAAAATACTTGTGTCTTGGAGATTCATATCCCTTTCTTTTTTTTTTTTTTATTTGAGTCTATTCATTTATTTATTTTGAGAGAGAAAGAGTACACGCACATGCGCGTGCACGAGCAGGGAAGGGGAAGAAAGAGAGGGAGAGAGAGAATCTCAAGAAGGCCCTGCACTTAGTTCAGGGCTCAAATCCACGAACCATGAGATCATGAGCCAAAATCAAGAGTTGGACGCTTAACCGACTGAGCCACCCAGCCCCCCGCCCCATACACCTTTCGTTTGACATCACAGTAGACAAGTTACCAGCAAAAAATTCTCTATGACAACCTGCTTTCTCTCCCCACCTAGAATACTCTACACCTCCCACTGCCAACAGACACCCTCAAGTTTAAGCATCTTGAGCAAGTGCTATGGAAAATCTGTCTCCAGGTCTTTCCTTGCTGCAGCATACTGCTTTGGATAGGGGCCCGGCTGGGCAGAGAAGGCACAAAGCCCATGAGGCCTAGTTACCTTAATCACAATTTCAGAAAACTTGGCACTGGAAGGTAGGTTGGAGGCGGGCAGGGAGTACAGCTAAATGAAATTGAGATTGCAGCAAAAAACTACTCAAAGTCTGGAGAACAGTGACCCTGGCCATGAAATGCATAGTTCCAACCCGCTGACCTTTGATTTGCAGCCTCAGCACCGAGGTCCTGGTCGGGATACGTGTCAAAATTCAGGACTAGGTGTGCTGAGGGCCAAGCAGTGAGACATGTGCCTCACAGATCAATACGATCACCCTCTGTGCATTCCTCAGGAACACTGAATCCCAGGTCTTCCCAGAAACTAAAGAAACAGGGCAATGGTTACCCAGCAGCCATAATTAGGGAGTCCGACTCCAGGTGTTACAGACTAGACTTACTTCTGAACTCCATGAGATGAGGTTATGGGGACAGGCTAGGCCTGTAAATACGGAAACCTGCCATATACTGAATGTTTGTGTCCTTCCCCACCCCCCACCCCTCAAATTCATGTTGAAATCCTAAATTCCTAATGTGATGGTATTAGGAGGTGGAACCTTTGGGAGGTTCTAGGCTCCACTCTCACAAATGGGATTAGTGCTCTTATAAAAGAGATCCCAGAGAGCAACCTTGCCCATCACTGTGAGGACACCGGGAAAAGACGGCTTTTCAATGAACCAGGAAGCAGGCTCTCACCAGACACTGCGTCTGCTGGCACCTTGATCTTGGACTTCCCAGCCTATAGAATTGTGAGAAATAAATTTCTGCTGTTTAGAAGCTGTCTCATTTATGGTACTCTGTTATAGCAGCTGGAATAAACTAAGACAGACTCCCGGCCTCAGTTAGGATGGGCTCCAGCCTGGGTGTGAGGAGCAGCAGCTAGAACTGGGTACCGGAGTAAGCTAAGATGTGCTAGGAACTGGGGAGGAAGAGGAGGAGGAGGAGGACACAGATGCTAAAGGTGGTTTGCTTTTGAGGGAATTCAATATCAGCTTTTCATACTTTTGAATGTAAATCTCCATCAAAATATTATTAATAATTGATAAGATAATATCCTATAAATATCTGTACAGTTACCTCACAGGACTGGTTTAAGGCTACTATTAACATTTAATAAGGCATGATACCTTATTAAAACTTCATGATTATTGAAATCTACTTCAGAGCTGAAGTGAGGAATAAAGATAAGTATATAATGTGCCTGACACATAAGTGATATTTATGAAATAGTAATTATTACTGATGCTATGAATTAGAAACACATGCTCCAACTTTGAGCCAGGCAGCCTTGAGTTCATGAGACCTTGCAAATATTTAAAGTTACAAAACCTCAGTTTCCTCATCTATCAATCAGGCAATAGTTCTTACTTCATAGTGCTGCTGTGAAGATTAAATGTGATAATGCTATGATATTTAGCATTGTGCTTCTTATGTAGTAAATGCTGAATATACGTTGGTTATTATATTAATGCTTTATGAGGCCCTCTTCACTATGTTTTTGTTTGGTTTGTCCCTGATGTCATCACATATACTATTTCCTTATTAATTAGGCCACATGTCTTCCCCTCTCCCCCTCTTTTGGAATATCAATATTTTTGACATTCTGAAATCGACCTGGAAAGATTCCTTCCTTCTGATCCTCACTGAGTCTTTTTCTTTACTTTTTTTCCCTTTAAATTCTCTAGGTCGCCTCTCTTGGCCATTATTGTGTTAATTTAGAACACTCTTGATACCCAACTCATTATTCAAAGCCAGTACATCTTATAACTTGGAAACTCTTGGTTTCATAACAGTCATGCCCTTGACACTAGGTTCATGTCTGCAGCAGTTGTTTGCTCCAACCTCCCACCTCCCTGCCCTTAATCTCTCCATTACCATCTCCATTACAATGAGTGAGAACTCAGCATTGTTTTTACATTATCTTAGTGGTAACTTTCCGCAGGTACTGGTACCCAGATGGCATTCTCTCACCTGTGGCTGTCATCCTACCTTGTTGTCCAATCCTTCTCAAAGCCTGTTTTCTCTCTGTGTGTCCTCTTCTTTACAGTTTCCACTTCTTTGTGAGTCTATAAGAATGTGATTTAAATGTTGGCGCCATTTACTAAACTCCAGCTTCCAAATTAAAGAATACGCTTAGTGACATGGCTAGCAGAAAGATAGAAGTACACTATATTATATATAATGATTATATTCTCATTAGCTATAAATTGAGATTTTGCACATAAAATTTTACTCTAGATATCCTAGGGGAGCTAACTATGTCCCATAGTAAATCCTTTTGCAAAGCACATAATCATCCACTAATTTGTGTTTGTACATAAAAATGTGAAAATGTGGATATTGTGTCAGACCTGTTATTCATTTGGGATTCTGTCTCTAGGAAGAGTTTATGAAGATTGTAGCTATCAGACCTACCTAAAAGTTGAAAGAAGCCCTACAGCTTGCAGCTTTTTTGGTCCCTTAGCCGTAATTTTTAAAGTGATGATATATGAAAAATAAATACACTTCTGGGTAACCTAATGAATTAATCATATTTATTTATTTCTGTTTCTTCTGAAATATCACTAAAATGTTAAGGGGGGGATTTTAAAAAGATACAAATCCACAAAGAAAAAGAAAAGAACGGGGACCACAGCAAATGAGGGATGTCAACAACATTTTATTGTTGATGGAAAGTGGATAGGTGATGATAAGTGGCTTAGTAGAGAGGAAGTCCTAGCCAAAGCAATTAGACAAGAAAAAAAATCCCAATCAAAATCTCAGCAAGTTATCTTATGAATATCAACAATCTGAATCTAAAGTTTATGTCGAGAGGCAAAAGACCCAGAATAATCAACCCAATATTGAAGGAGAAGAAGAAAGTCAGAAGACTGGCACTACTCAACTTCAAGGCTTGTGATAAAGCTATAGTAATCAAGACAATGTGGTATTGGTAAAAGAATAGATGAGATAGATCAATGAAGCAAAATAGACACCCTATACAAGTAGACATACATTGGTCTTTGACAAAGGAATAAAGACAATGCAATGGAACAAAGATAGTCTCTTCCATAAATGTGGAACAACGGAACATCTAGGTACAGAAAAGTGAATCTAGACACAGACCTTACACCCTTCACAAAAATTAATTCAAAATAGATCAAAGACCTATATGTATAACACAAAGTTATAAAATTTCTAGAAGATAACATAGGAAAAAAAATCCAGATGACCTTGGGTTTGGTGATGACTTTTTAGGTACAACACAAAGGCACCATCCCTGAAAAAATAATTGATAAGCTGGACCTCATTAAAACTAAAAACTCAGGGTGCCTGGGTGGCTCAGTCAGTTAAGCATCCACCTTCAGCTCAGGTCATGATCTCACAGTCTGTGAGTTAGAGCCCCACCTCAGGCTCTGTGCTGACAGCTCAGAGCCCGGAGCCTGCTTTGGATTCTGTGTCTCCCTCTCTCTCTGCCCCTCCCCTGCTCATGCTCTGTCTCTCTGTCTCAAAAATAAAAATAAAAACATTAAAAAAATTTTTTTAAATGTCTAAAACTAAAAACTCATGCTCTGTGAATGACAATGTAAAGAGAAAGAGAAGACAAGCCAGACTGGGAGAAAATATTTATAAACAACACATCTGATAAAAGGTTGCTATCCAAAATATACAAAGAACTTTAAAACTCAGCAAAAAGAAAACAAACAACCAAATTAAAAATTGGGCAAAAGACTTGAGCAGATATCTCACCAAAGTAGATATGCAGATGTTAGTAAGCATATGAAAATATACTAAATATCATGTGCATTATGGATTTGCAAACTAAAACAATGACAGCCACTAATACCTATCAGAGGTACCACAATCCAAAACACTGACAGCACCAAATGCTGGTGAGGATGGGGATAAACAGAAACTCTCATCCACTGATGGTAAGAATGTAAAATGGCACAGCCACTTTGGAAGACAGTTTGCCAGTTTCTTAAAACTAAATACATTCTCACCATACAATCCAGAGATCATGCTTCTTGGTATTTACTGAAAGGAGTTGCAAACGTATGTACACAGGAAACCCTACACACAGGTATTTATAGAGACTTTATTCATAATTGCCCTAACTTAGAAGACACACGATGTCCTTCAGTAGGTGAATCAATAAACTGTAGTACATCTAGGGGCGCCTGGGTGGCACGGTCGGTTAAGCGTCCAACTTCAGCCAGGTCACGATCTCGCGGTCTGGGAGTTCGAGCCCCGCGTCAGGCTCTGGGCTGATGGCTCAGAGCCTGGAGCCTGTTTCCGATTCTGTGTCTCCCTCTCTCTCTGCCCCTCCCCCGTTCATGCTCTGTCTCTCTCTGTCCCAAAAATAAATAAAAACGTCGAGAAAAAAAAATTTTTTTTAATAAACTGTAGTACATCTAGACAATTATGGAATATTATTCAGCACTTAAAAAGAAATGAGCTATCAAGTCATGTAAACATGGAGAAAACTTAAATGGGTATTGCTAAACGAAAGAAGCCGATCTGAAAAGGCTACATACATATTGTATGATTCCAATTATGTGGCGTTCTGGAAAAGGCAAAACAATGGACATAGTAAAAAGATTAGTGGATGCCAGGATTTGGGAAGAGGGAGGAATGTACGGGCAGAGAACAGGGGATTTTTATGGCAGTGAAACTATTCTGTCTGATACCATAGTGGCAGATATGTATCATCATATATTTATCAAAACCTATGGAATATACAACACTAAAAGTGAACCCCAATATAAACTATGGACTTTGGATGATTAATGATGTATCAGCATACATTCATTGATTATAACAAATGTACCACTCTGGTGCATGATATTAATAGTGTAGGAGGCTGTGCATGTGTGAGGGGGTGGGGGGTTATAGGTTATAGGTTCAATTTTGCTGTGAACCTAAACCTGTTCTAAAAAATAAAGCTTATTAAACAAACAAACAAACAAGGACAATGTGCACATATGAGAATACATATAACATTAATTAGTCTTTAATATAGCATCTACTTTACATTTGTCTCTTATTTCCTAATACATAGTAGTTATTGAAATAAGGTGTGTCTTTTTGAAACCTTAAGGCTCAAGCCAAACGGTCTTCCTAATGCTAAATGCAACTCCAGACACCTTTTATCCTCTTTGGCTTTTAGGGCTTTATTCACAATGCTAATCTCAAACATTAAAGGCATTCTGCAATCAATCTTAGCTTCCCTGAGAACCCATTATAAGCCAAATATTTTTCATTAGGAGAACACATAAATAAATGTGAGAATTCATTCCACATGGTATACACATACTATATGGTCATTGAAATAAATTCATTGGGGCGCCTGGGTGGCTAAGTTGGTTAAGCATCTGACTCTTGATTTTAGGTCAGGTCATGATCTCATGGATTGTGAGATTGAGCCCCACGTCGGGCTCTGTGCTGACAGCATGGAGCCTACTTGGGATTCTCCCTCTCCCTCTCTCTCTGCCCCACCCCTGCACGCATGCGTGCTCTCTCTCTCACTCTCTCTCAAAATAAATAAACATAAAAAAATAAGTGCATTTAAAGTGTATATTTAGACATTGTGTGTTAGATGATTACTAGATTACACGATTACTAGATTACATGATTACTAGAAGTGCTAGGTCTTGAAAACATGGTTAGTGGCAACACCAAGTGTACATTATTGTATATAGTATGCTATTTTTGCATCCATTTGTATTTATTTATATTTTTAATGACATCATTTATGCAAAGTATAAAAACACAATTAATAGTAACCTATGGGAAAGGAAGAAGGAGGGTGGGTGGGATCGGGGCAAGAACACTGGGACTTCAACTTTATTTTCAAATTTTTCAAAAGAATCTTTTATGATACTTCTGGTTTTCTCCTGAAGGGTCCTGCGGGGTAATAGTTCCTTAAGTTTCCTGGACATTTTGGAAGGTAATGCTCTCATTTGACATGAAGTTGCCCTTTCAATGTTGACAGGCATACCTAATTCTGACATTCTGAAATTTGTGAACTTAATTTGCTCATTCTATCTTTACCATTGCAATTTTATCATTTAAAAAAATTTTTTTATTAAAAAGAAATTTTTAATGTTTATTTATTTTAGAGACAGAGAGACAGAGCACAAGCTGGGGAGGGGCAGAGAGAGCCGGAGACAGAATCTGAAGCAGGCTGCAGGCTCTGAGCTGTCAGCACAGAGTCCGATGCGGGGCTCGAACTCACGAGCTGTGAGATCATGACCTGAGCTGAAGTCGGAAACTTAACCAACTGAGCCACCCAGGCGCCCCTACCATTGCAATTCTATTGGTGGTACCCACATACAGTATGTTTAGAGCTTATTAGACCTAGGATTAAATCCTAGTTCTATCACTTTTTAGTGGCTTGGTGTCAAGTAAGTTATTTAATGCTGTTTCTTTGTCCATAAAGTGGTAGCAACAAAGACATTCCTCTCTGGCTGTGAGGCACTTCGTGGTGACTGACGTGGAGCTGGTCTCAAGAAATGCCAGCTTTTTAAAGACTTAAAGCATAGTCTTTCTTAGTCTTCAAACTACTTGTAGAATGAATGAATGAATTAATGAATGAATGCATGCATGCATGCATGCCAAGAGAATTATATTGTCTACAATGAAGTAGGTATACTGAGAGAGCAGCCCAGGGATTTTTACATGAAAACATAAGTAATAGAGTAAAACAGCTGTTAGAGTTCATGCCCAAGTGTGTTTTAGAGGTAATGGAAGGATAAGTGAGCACTTTCAAGCACACCATCGAAGGGGAAGCTGATATGTCATTGTAAAACATGTGATGCAAGAAACTAAGTTATCTCTACTAGCCTCAAACTACCATCACCAGCACGGGTGTGTCCCGTTATGTTAAATGATACATCACATAGATTACCTGCATTAACACAGAAGTCATGATCCAGAGTTAAATGGGTGCAGTGGTGCCTGGCTGGCTCAGTTGATAGAGCACGTGGCTCTTGATCTCAGGGTCGTGAGTTCAAGCCCCAAGTTGGGCATAGAGCTTACTTAAACAAACAACAACAACAACAAAAAAAAATCAAAGAAATGGAAAGGAGAGGTAGGGAACTGTGTAAGTTTAAACATAAAGATAGGATTTGGTTTTGAATGTAACAGCAGTGTGTTTAATATATGATCTTCCGAAGTTCCTAGGCAATGGACAGATAACCCCTTTAACAAACCCACAATCAGAAAATTCAGAACAGTAAAAGTCCTGATCCCTTCTCTGACCACTTTAGGTTCTGAAGCCTCTTTGGAACAGAAGGTGGCTACTATAAGTGTGGTCTATCTCACCAATAAGAAGCAAATGGGTATCATGTATCTCCTCTAGAGGAGATATTCTGAAAAGGACACATCAGCTATGTAGGATTCTAGCCAAAAATACATAACCCAAATCTAATCACTAGAAAACATCAGTCAAACCCACAATGAGGGATATTCTGTAAAATAATTGGCTTAAAAATGTCAATGTCATAAACAAACAAAGATAGGCTCAGGCACTGTTCCAGATGGAAGGAGACAAAAGAGATGTCACACTAAATACAATATGTATGTGGCCCCTGGAGTGGATCCTGTATGGGGAAAAAAAGTTGTGATAAAAGGCATATTGAGGCAATTGATAAAATTGGAATATGGATTGTATATTAGATAAAAGTATCTTATCAATGTTAAATTTCCTGAATTTGTTAACTGACCAGTGCTTACGTAGAGAGAACATCAAAAAAAATTTTTTTTATGTTTATTTATTTTTGAGAGAGCTGTTGGGGAGGGGCAGTGAGAGAGGGAGACAGAGGATACAAGCCAGCTCTGTACCAATAGCAGAGAGCCCGATGTGGGGCTCAAACTCATGAACCATGAGATCATGACCTGAGCTTTAGTCGGTTGCTTACCCACCTGAGCCACTCAGGTGCCCCAAGAATATTCTTATTTTTAGGAAATACACACTGAAGTTTTAAAGAGTCAAAGAGGTATGATATATAACCTACTATCAAATGATTTAGAGAAAAATTTTCTAGATAGAGACAAATAGAGGAAAAAAGAGAGTAATAGTGTAAAGGTAGCAAAATAAAAATTGATGAATCTTTGTAAAGCCTATATGAGTTCTTTGTGCTGTTTTTGCAACTTTTTGGTAAACTTAAAGTTACATCAAAATTAAAGGTAAAGTCGGTTGAGCGTCCGACTTCGGCTCAGGTCATGATCTCATGGTTTGTGAGTTCGGGCCCCGCATTGGGCTCTGTGCTGACAGTTCAGAGCCTGGAGCCTGCTTCGGATTCTGTGTCTCCCTCTCTCTCTGCCCCTGCTCTGCTCACACTCTGTCTCTGTCTCTCAAAAAAGTGAATAAACATTTAAAAATATATTTTAAAAGTTAAAGGTAATTTTATTTTATTTAAAAAAAAATTTTTTTTCAACGTTTATTTATTTTTGGGACAGAGAGAGACAGAGCATGAACGGGGGAGGGGCAGAGAGAGAGGGAGACACAGAATCGGAAACAGGCTCCAGGCTCTGAGCCATCAGCCCAGAGCCCGACGTGGGGCCGGAACCCACAGACCGAGAGATCGAGACCTGGCTGAAGTCGGACGCTTAACCGACTGCGCCACCCAGGCGCCCCGGTTAAAGGTAATTTTAAAAAGTGCCCACGGATCACCTGAATCAGAATACTGGATGGAGTACAGGTGTCACTACAGATGCAGACACATGGGCCCTGCCACTGACTTCTGAAGTGGAAAGTCTGGGGGTAGCGCCTGGGAATTTTCATTTAAAAAAGTGATTCCTGGTGACTGTTAGTTTGAACACCACTGGAATGGACTTGAAACAGTTTTCTTAGCTTCATCAACAAAATGCCTTGAAGAAGAATATTCCTCTTCCTGCACCTAATAGCTAAAATCTATTATGTGCTTATCATATGGTAAGGACTGTATATATTTTCTCCAATTCTCACAATCATTTCTATGAACTACTATTTGCTCTCTTTACAGATGAGGAAGTAGGGGCATAGAAAGGCTAAGTAAATTGCCAAGGTCACAGGCTGTTAAGAGAGGGAGCCAGGATTTAAAATCTAAGGACAAACTGTCTTTGGGGCCACGTTCTTGCCACTACGCTATTGAGCCCAGCTGGGAAAGCACATGTTCAGATTATAGGCTTTGGCTATCATAAAACTGACATGTTGTTTGTCTCCTATAAATTCAGTCCTTAACTGCATATTAAGGAAGGACGCAGTGATGCAGCCAAAGCAATGAGCCTTATGATAAGGCATGGAAGTTCCCCTGCCAGTTCTCCATCCTGGTGACAAGCCTTGGCTCTGTGATTAAGATAAGGCCACAGCCTGTTTGTTCTTCCAGATCACTATTGTGACTTTCCCATCCATTATGTAGATCTTCTTCAGTCCACAGGTACCAGGCCAGGGAAGTTCTGGAAATACCTTCACCAAAAACAGATCCACTCTCAGCTTGAGAGGGTTTCCTCAATGAGGTGAAATGCCATAATAGTTTAAAACTTTTTTTTAATTTTTTTTTTTGGGGGAGAGAGAGAGAGGGTGGGGGAGGGGCAGAGAAATAGAGGGAGACACAGAATCCAAAGCAGGCTCTGAGCTGCCAGCACAGGGCCCAACGCGGGGCCGAACTCATGGACCGTGAGATCATGACCTGAGCCGAAGTTGGACGCTCAGCTGACTGAGCCACCCAGGTGTCCCAATAATAGTTTTAGACTAAGAAAAATTATCATCAGGAATTATCCCTGATGAAACCAGGGAAATGCCGTGACTAAAAAGAGGTAGGTATTTCTCAAGGAAACTGCACAGCTGGCCCTGCCTCCTCTGGTCCAGGGCACTGCCACCTCGCTAAAGCTCAATCCTCTGTAGGGGAAACAGCCAGCCTACAGAAGAAAGCCCCAGGAAGCAGCTGGCCCCTCCCTGGACTCTCAACAATAACCCTGTAACAGCACTGCTTATATGGACAGAGCTGGACTAAAAACCAGCCTTCCAATTCTAAACCCAAGGAGGTCTTTCTATGAAATGAGGCTGCGTTCTGAATGAAAAAGATAAACACTGACAGTTGTTTGCAGTCATGATCTCATGTATTTTCATAGATGGATAAGTGCAACCCTTGTGGTCAAAAAACAAAACTGTGTTTCTCAGCTGCATTAATTGAAATGTAATGTGTAAAGAATTAGTGGTGAATTTTGTAATTGAGGACTCATCCTTTCTAACTGGAATAATGAAGAACTTCCAGCAAAAAACACATCTCTATTTTGAAGGGATTGAAGACCCACCTCCAGCTTAGTCCTAACATTGTGCAGTTGTTGTCATCTCTAAGAACCTTCAGGTGGCAGGTGACCGTGATCTTATCTACTGAAAACCCTAAGGAATCCACACAAAGAAACTATTACAGCTAATACATGATTTCATCAAGGTCCCAGGATACAAGATTAATACACACACAAAAACGTTTTCTATATACTCACAATAAAAAAAAATCTGAAAATGAAATTAGGAAACCATTTCTATTTACAATAGCATCAAAAATAACAAAATACTTAGGAATAAATTTAATAAAGACATATAAAACCTATACTCTGAAAACTACAAAATACCGTTGAAAGAAATTCAAGAAGATCTAAACAAATAGAGACTTAATATGGACACTCCCCCCCCCCCCAAGTCCCAGGGTACCTGGGTGGCTCAGTTGGTTAAGTGTCCGACTTTGGCTCAGGTCATAATTTTGCAGTTCGTGAGTGCGAGCCCCATGTTGGGCTCTGTGCTGACAGCTCAGAGCCTGGAGCCTGCTTCAGATTCTGTGTCTCCCTCTTTCTCTGCCCCTCCCCTGCCCATGCTCTGTCTCTCTCTCAAAAATAAATAAAACATTAAAAAATATATATTGTACACCTCCCAGGACACCTTGGATGCAACACAATCCTTATCAAAGTCCCAGTTGTTGTTTTTTCAGAAATCAACAAGCTGATCCTAAAATTCTTCTGGAAATTCAAGGGACCCAAAATAATCAAAACAATATTGAAACAGACAAGTGAAGATGAAAGATTCACACTTCCCAATTTCAAAACTTACTACAAAGCTATAGTCATCAAGACAATATGGTACTAGCATAAGTAGAGACATATAGATCAATAGATAGAATTGAAGGTCCAGAAATACACCCTCACATTTATAATCAATTGATTCTGACAAGGGTGCCAAGGCCATCCACTGGAGAAAGAATAGTCTGGGACAACTGGAGAGCCACATGCAAAAGAATGAGGTTGGAGCCCCCACCTCACATCTCATACAAAAGTTAGCTCAAACTGGAGAAGCTAGAGCTCAAACTCTTAGAAGAAAACATAGGTGTAAATCTTTGAGATCTTGGATTAAGCCATGGTTTCATAGATATGACACCAAAAGAACAAGCAACAACAGCAAAAAATAGATAAATGTCACATCATCAAAATTAGACATTTTTGTTCTTTGCCATCAAGGAAGCGAAAAGAAAATCCACAGGACGGTAGAGAATACTTGCAAATCATATATCAGGTAGGGGACTTGTATTTAGAATATGTAAAGTACTCTTACAACCTGAATATAACAAGACAACCCAATGTAAAAAGGGTAAAGTGTCTGAATAGATACTAGTGGCCAATAAGTGTATGAAAAGATACCCAATATCATTAAACATCAGGAAAATGCAAATCAAAACCACAATGAGATATTACCTGGCGCCCATTAGGATGCCTAGGAGCAGAAAGAGGGAAAATAGCAAGTTTTGATCAGAATGTGGAAAAACTGGAACCTTTACACATTCATTGCTGATGGGAATGTGAAACGGTGTAGCCATTTTGAAAAACAGACTGATAGTTCCTCAAAAGGGTAAACACAGAGTTACCATATGACCTAGCAATTCCACCCCCAGGAACATAACCAGGGGAACAGAAAACACACGTCCATGCAAAAACTTGTGCATGAATGGTGATAGCAGCAATGACTCATAATTGCCCCAAAGCAGAAACAACCCAAACGTCCACGGGCTAATGAACTGGTAAATACAATGTGGTATTACTTAGACAATAGAATATTACTTGGCGATAAAAAGAAACACAGTTCCAATCCATTCTACAACATGGATGAACCTTAAAACATTCTGCTAAGTGATAGAAGCCAAACACAAAAGGCCATGCACTATGTGATTCCATTTATATAAAATGCCTAGAAGAGGCAACTCCATAGAGACATACATAGAAGAGCCATTTCCTAGGGCTGGTAGTTTGGAGGGAAATGAGGGAATGACCGCTAATAGATATAGGGTTTATTGTTGGGGTGATGCAATGTTCTAAAATTTATTTTGATGATAGTTGCACAACTCTGTGAATACACTAAAAACTGTTCAACACTTTAAATGGGTGAATTATATGGTATGTGACTTGTAGTCAATGAAGCTGTTTAACATATATATGTGCCTATATATACCCATATATTTGTATATATGACCATATATTTATATCCATACATTCATAAAGGACCTCAGGTCTGTGTTTTTTCTTCCTTTCCTCTCAGTAAGAGCAGTTGCTCGGTAGGTCCTCTTCACTGCTTATAAGTTTAATGTTTTAAAAATAGTAACACAAAATGAGGAAATTCCTAGTAACTCACTTATTGAGCCTGAGAAACATGAATTAAAAGCTCTGTAGATCAAAAGCGCTTGAAGGTGGCTGCAGATAGGTTTCCAGTTGGGGTGTAAAGAGACGACAAGGCCTTCTGCTGAGACTCAGGGGAGAGAATGCCAATTAGAAGTTTAAGGTAAAGAGGATATTGTGTTTGAAATGAGACAGATGGAGGCGCCCAGGGGGCTCAGTCAGTTAAGCATTGGACTCCTGATTTTGGCTCAGCTCCTGATCTCACAGTGCTTGGGATCAAGTCCCGCATTGGGCTCTGAGCTGACAGCAAGTAGCCTGTTTGGGATTCTCTCCCTGTCTCTCTACCCCTCCTCCACAGCCTCTCTCTCCCTCAAAATAAATAAACATTAAAAAAAAAAAAAAAAGAAATGAAACAGATGGTACGGAAGCTGATCATGGATATACAAAAGGATTTCCAAGTGGCTCAGAGAGCCTGATTGAGTCCAGATGCCATATTGTACTGGGCTGTGTGCTTTTTTTCCCACTGAGCCCAATATCGTCAATATGGGTTGGACAAAAAATGGATTTAGGGCCCATCCCTGGTTTTGCAGGGCAGGTGTAATAAGAATATGACCAGGAGGGCAAGTTGAGGGTACTAGTTGGAGTGATAAATGAGGTGAGAGATGCTCAGTGAGAGAGGGAGTGGGGGACAAGGGAAGAGTGGGGGGTTCCAAGTTGGGAGGGATGGACAGAGCTGGAAGGACAGGAGGTCATGATCAGAGGCTGGAACAATGGAGCTTAAGATATCATAACTGAAGCAGTTTGGGGTGTTGACAAGGTCCAAGGAGAGCCTGAAAGTGCGTTGGTGGTGGGTAGGTGCTACAGAATCCCTAAGTATGCATCCTTGGAGCTGCTAAATGCTAAGGCTGCCTTTTAGCTTTTCTGACTGAATCAATCAACATTGGGGATAGAGGCAGAATTCACTGTTACCTTTAAAAGAGAGAGAGAATAACATGCCTGCCTCTTCCACACACACAATTGACCCCCAGACCATCTAAACTCATCTTGGCCACCTTTGTAAGATTTCAGAATTTTTTCATTAACCTTATTCTTAGTGCTTTTGTAATGAAATTAAGTTAAAACTGCTAAATATAGCCAAGTAAAATAATTGGGTTCCTAGAGGGTATACTTTAATAATATTAAGGTATGCTAATTATTACTTTGCAAAGAAAACACTTATGTACTTTACATGTATAAAAAGAAATTTCTGCAGGTTTATTAGAGACTTGAGGTTAAATATAAATGAGAGAAAGACATAGCAGAGCTGTGTTTAAGTGTAAATTTTGATTCTATGACATCAAGCTTGTTTCATCATCGTTTGCTCCGTTCACAGTCCTCACCTCTTATTTCTAAAGCCATCAATTCTTTTTCTGGTGCAAAAAGGAGAGCAGCAACAAATAAGTTTTATATACTGTTTCCTCTTGCTCCTAAAAAGATGGGACAACTTGCAAAGGATGTTAAAATTATCATAAAGCCACAATGACAATCCTGATAATAATTTGCTTAGATATCTTCAGTTTAGAAATATGAGTTAAGAAAGCAGGGAGGGGCATGGGGAATTAAAAAAAAAAAAAGAAATATGAATTAAGGAGACAGAAGGAAATGATTATTTGGAAATACCACGAGAGGCACGGTTCCATACCAACAAAACCTAGGTAAGTAGTTCATGGTAACTATTAGACCACTTTTTAGTAGGAGGAAAACATTTTAGAGCAACTCCAGGTACGAGAGCTCCTGGCTTCATTGACAGCAAGTCTATTTGGGATGAGGTGTGGTTCATAGGCTATAAAGAAGACTGTTTTTCTTGTGGAACACCTTGATTGAAGGCTCTCGCTTAAGGCAGCAAGTTAAGGAGCTATAATTTTTTCTTTATAGTCTTTGATTCTTGTAACAAAGGCCCAGGCCAGATAGTTTACACTTTGGCTGGGATGATATCCTCTGGGTCTACCTTAGTGTTTCAGTGCTTAGAACAGTGTCATTAGACTAGTCCTATGCGGAATTTAAAGTTCAGATTTGACTTTTACACTTGAGTTAATCCATGTAGTCTTGGAAATAGCATTTCCAACCTCTCATTATGCCCTGCCAACTTTAACTCCTAAACTTCTCTGAAATGTCTCTTCTTCTCAACTCCGTAGCCACCACCTGAACCCAAGCTACCATCCTCTCTCACCTGGATACCCCAATAAGCTTACTGGTTTCTATCTTCCTACACTTAGTTTTCCATACAGCAGCCAGTATGTGAGCCTTAGAGAAAAATGAAATCATGTAACTACTAGGGTGACAACCCCAGCCTACTTTCTTCTGGTCTCTTTAACACGCGAAAGAAGTAATTTTATGTCTTCCTTAAGTTACCATTACTGTACTTTGGGCTTTTCTGTCATGCACAGCCAAATCTGATTCTAATGAATAAAACATGTACTTGAAAGTCAAGAATGCAAGAGTTTAGACATCAGGTTGCCATCCTGGTTTCACTTCTTATAAGCCCTATGACCCCAGTAGATTAGTACCTAATCTTTCTAAGCCTTTCCCTTCTCACATGTGAAATCAAGATAACATTCCTCAAGGGTGGTTGTGAGGAGCAAATTAGATGGACTATATAAAGCATCTAGCACTGTGCACAGTACATTCTTCATAAATGTACTCTAATTATATCTGGGGATTTTGACAGGCCAATATGGGACACGGGGACAGCTGTGGACATTCAGAGGTTATCCACATCTAGAAGGTTAGCATGGCAGTAGTGGACCTCATGGCTTGGAAGATGAATAGATTAGAAACAGAGAAATGCTTCAAACATCTCAAATCTAGCCAATGGCATGAACAATGGAACTGAAGCGGCTACTTACTGAGCCCATTTTTCTGTCCCAGGCACATTCTGGGGGTTAAAGCCACAATGATAAACAAAACACACATGATTCTTGCACTCACAGAATTTACAGCCTGGTGTGAGAATCAGACATTAAGCTACTAGTGAGCAATTATATGACAAACTGTGGTTAACTACTATGAGGGAGAGGAACAGAATGTCTAGAGACTTGTGTCAGGGTGGGGGTCCTAATGTAATGACGTAGGATTAAGCTGAGATATGAAAGATGAACCTGATTTGACTAAGGGAAAAGAAGCAGAAAGTACTTTCCCCACAGGGAAATGAAAAGCAAAGACTCTGAGGTGGAAAGGTGCATAATGGGTTCCAGTAAATAAGATGAAGCCAGCGTACCTGGATTGGTGAGTCCCAGGGGGGGCCTTGCATGGGACAGGCTGGAGAGGCTGGTCTTACAGAGCCTCATATGCCATTATAAAGGGTTTTAGTCTAAGGATGAGATTCTTCCAAAATGGTACCTACTCTCTTTCGGTGTTTCTTAAACGTGCCCATCCATAAGAATCACCTGGGGCTCTTTTTAATTCCAGACTTTACTGTATACAAAATCCCCTGAGGAGAATAAGCTGGTGGTTGAATGTCATTTAATTCAGTGTAACAGAGAGTTACTGAAACTTTACCAAAGCCTCATGTAAGAATTTAAGCTATATAATTAATATGAATTGAACAGCACTAAATTTTTAAAATCTCATACTTGAAGAGGCAGCATTTTAGCATCACTTTTGCCCAGAGCTTTGTTTGATTCATGGTACTTAAAACAGGAACTTGTGTCTACAAGATTACACAATAGGAAACCAAATGATGAGATGTTCTTTATTGACAGTTCCTAATTTACAGTCAGGTAGTATTTCAGGGGAAGGTTATCAGTTTGCGTTTCCCCACAGAAGCAATATTCCGGGAGGGAAGGGGTACAAAGCAGGGCCTGCCAGGCTTTGGTGACAGAGGGTGCGACCCTAACTCCAGGGCCTGTTGGTGGCTGTGCTGGGAGGGAGAAGCTGGTCCAGGATCCCAACCCCCCACCCCAGCCCTACTCTGGGCTTTCTCAAAGCTGTGTGGTGGCCAACAACTGATTCCAGACAATGTTTTAAAATTATTTTTTAATTTTTTCTAGGGCAACTAGTCAAACAATTCATGAGCAGAGAAAAGTGTTTCTACTCATTTGTAAAATTTTGTTGGTTTGTTATCATGATAAGCGTACTCTTAAATCACCATCATTTATCTCCCCCATTCTGCATCCACTTCCCTTCTGGTAACCATCAGTGTGTTCTCTACAATTAAGAGTGTGTTTCTTGGTTTGCCTCTCTCTTTTTCTCTTTTGCTCATTTGTTTTGTTTCTTATATTTCACATATGAGTGAAATCATAGGGTATTTGTCTTTCTCTGACTGATTTATTTCATTTAGCATTATGTCCTGTACCCTCTAGATCCATCCAGGGTTTTGCAAATGGCGTGATTTCATTCTTTTTTATCCATTCATCTTCTTTATCTATTCATCTGTCATTGGACACTTGGGCTGCTTCCATCGTTTGGCTGTTGTAAGTAATGATTGCAAACAATTTAGATCTCCATTTTGGTTTATGCTTGGAAGATGAAGTTTGAAAGAAACAAAGGATCTGAAAGTGTGTTTTATAAAATGTTTCTTAAAGACATTTCAAGAGGAAACTACTTGTAAGGAAATTCTTTCCTTACCCTGCTTACTTCTTTCAACCAATAAGTACCCACCTATCCTCAAGGGGTTATTGTTAGCATTCAATAAGATGTGTGTGCATGTGTGTGCCTGTGTGTGTGTGTGTGTGTGTGTGTGTGTGTGAGAGAGAGAGAGAGAGAGAGAGAGAGAGAGAGAGAGAGAATGAGAGGTGGGGGGGGGCGGAGAGAGAGAAAGAACTTTGTTGACTATAAAGCACTGGAGAAATTCAAGGTGGCATAATTTTCATTACAACAGGGTCTCAGCCAACAGGCTTAGTCCTCAAGATAACAAATTAACTTTAAACACACAGCTGGATTATCAGCAGAGTGAAATTTTTTGTTCAAACCCCTTAGGATTTAAGCTGATGAGAACCACAGAAAGAGCCAAGCTACATCGCAGAAGACTTGGCTAAGAGAGGGAAATTTAACCCTGGTAAGGACAAGTAATATGCTTTCAAGGAAACATTAAACATGCTATCAGCCCTGAATGGCTTGTTAACTAACCTCTGGTGTATCAGCTCATCAGGGAGCAGGTATAATAGAGAAAAGGTAGGGTGGGTAGGGAAGCTGGGCCTCTGTAACCTGCTAAAGGGACTGCTTGGGGACCCAGGGGTCAGGAGACCACATATGGTCATCAGCCATTTGCCGGGACTGAGTAGTTTCCTGGGATGTGTACTTTGAATGCTAAAATCATGAAAGTCCTGGGTCAACTAGGAGAAACTAGTCCCCATAAGGACAACCTAGCTCTGTTTCTGATACACTCTATGATGAACAAGCCACATCATTTCTCCACACCTTATTTCCCCTGTTCATAAGTGAAATTATCCTGTGTTCCTTTTCTACAGGGAAATTCCTCTTCCTTATCAGACATCACTAAATTCTACCCCCCACACACACCAGAATGTAGATGCTCCAGTGGGTTTTTTTTTTTTTTTTAATTTATGGGAAATCCCAGAAACATTGGATATTTATGGGATCAAAGATTCCAGAACAAGTTAGGAGCTTCTTGTCCATGGTAGGTCTTGGAGTTGTGAAAGGAAGCTAGAGATGAGATTCAAGGGGGTCTCCTGAGGATGGAGGTGAGGGCAGAGGAAGGGAGAAGAAGGTAGTTCAGAGCAGCTAGTCAGGATTCTGTTTCCAGAAATAAGTCAGTGCTGGGAAATTCTGTGCACAGAGTCCCGGGAAATTGCCAAGCTGGGATTCAGGTAACCGTGGAGAAAGAAGTCTTCTGCGGAAACTAAGGGGAACCCAGGACATTGAGAAGACTCAGCTTTTGGAAGGGTCTAGAGAGGCTGAAGAAAGTGGATCTGGCTTTACAGGGGAAGGCGGAGCTTGGAAGGACAGAGGGATTGAAAGGATACAGCTACGAGGACAAGCAGAGATGAGTTGGAGCAGCTGGTACTCGTTGGCACTCTGAGGCGGAGCACCACAAGACTGTGCACCTGGAACTTCTCGACTCTGCGGTTTGAACGCTGAGACCTCTTTCAAGTGCAGGCTCCCAAGTGGGCGGTTGATTATGTCTATCCACTGCGACACGTGTGCAGAAGGAATGTGTGAAAGCAAAGAATTGAGTCAAAACCGTGAAGTGCTCTGGGTGAATGCAGTAGGAAATCAGAGACGGGACTCTGGATTCCTGGACAAGAAGACAAACTCCCCGTGATTGTTCGAATATGGTCTGAAAGAAAGAAGGACGGTATTCTAGGTATGAAGAGCAGCCACGAAGTGAAGCTACGGGATGTGCTCATTTAAAAGCAGAGCAGGCTGGGTGGAAGTAAACGAGAATTGAAGTGGAATCTGACAGTGTTTCCCAACCTTTAACTGTATGGCACTCATTAAAAATGGTCATAATAATGTAGGGTAAATGGAGGCCGCCCTCGCAGCACCAGGCTCTGCCACGTGAACCTAAGTGAAACCCACTGGTGTGCGTGACCCGTTGGCTGATAAAGTCTAGAAGGAGTGAGGGACTGGGTATTGAAGGCCCTGAAGTAAATCAGATAGAGACATTCAGACTAGATTTGTTATGACGCTGGGAGACATTGTCAAAACTTGAAAGGGAAAATGCAATGTTAAATATGGTACTTTAAGGAAAACACTACGACCACATAATGTAGGATGCATTGGGAATAGGTGATAGTTTGAGAATAGAGAAAGGATGCTATTTTAGAATAAAAGAAATAATATTCTTTTGCATAGTCCGTGATTCAGTTGAAGTACTTGTAGTTACTAAATATTACTGAAACAATCATGTTTAAAAGATTGAAATACATTTTGGAATGAAGTATTAGCAATCTTATTTCTTCTGGCTTGGTTTGGATGATAATGATGATGTCACCATCCTATTTGTCGATTAAAAAAAAGAAATTATTTAAGCTTTTTTTTTTAGAGAGAGAGCATGCATGAGTAGGGGAGATGAGGAGTGGGGCAGAAGGGGAGAGAGAGAGAGAGAGAGAGAGAGAGAGAGAGAGAGAGAATCTCAAGCAGGCTCCATGCTTAGCATGGAGCCTGATGAGAGGCTCAATCCAAAGACCCTGGGATTGTGACCTGAGCTGAAATCAAGAGTCAGATCCTCGACCAACTGAGCCACCCAGGCACCCCCCTAAAAGAAAGTATTTAATATGAATAAATCAAACAAACATTGAGTTAAAAAATTTGTTTCCAGGATGCCTGGGCGGCTCAGTTGGTTGAGCAAACAACCTTGATTTCAATTCAGCTCAGGTCACAATCCCAGGGTCATGTATTGTGCTCTGTATTGTGCACTGTATTGTGCTCTGTATTGAGCATGGAGCCTTCTTGAGATTCTCTCTCTCTCTCTCTCTCTCTCTCTCTCTCTCCCTCTTTCTCTCTCTCTCTCTCCCTCTGTCCCTCTCCTCCCCAATTAAAAAAAATTTTTTTAATTCATTTCCTACCATATATAAGGCACTAAGCTAGACACCAGGAAAATAATAAGAAAGATGATGTAGAACTCCTAACCTGAGCAGAGATCCTGAAATATAAAATATCCAGGCTTGTTAGAAGGTAGTAAGCACTGAGGCAGAAGCATACATATGGAGGAAGAGGCAATGAATTCTGAAGTGGTGGGAGACTGTTTGATATCTTAGCTGGACCACAAGGGATGAATATAATCAAATGGATGCAGAGAAGGGAAGAGCGTGAACAAAAAAATGCATGAACTTGTATGTGCGAAGTTGCACTGCGCATCCTTTCAAGAGGGTGAGAACCTTAGCATGGCTAGAATAATAGAGTACGGTGGGCGGTGGGGGGGGGGACACAAAACAGGGGAGGGCTCAGAAGGGAGTGATAAGAGGTGAGACTGGAAAAGAGTAGCATCTCTGAAACTTCCTCTCTCTCTCTCAGTGGAGAAGAGATTTTCCACCAATCTCTCCCAGAGAGGCAGTATAGTGTGTGGTCAGAAGCATGGGCTCTGGAGCCTGAGAACCCATCAAGAGAACTGGAAATCAAGTCTCAGCCCTGCCACCTGCCAGGCAGACCGTCTGATCTCTCCATCCATAAAATATGTCTAACAATACGGTCCTTATAAGGTCTTTGTGAAGACTGAATGAATTAATTCAGGTATGCCATTGAGAACAGGGCCTGGAATGTGGAAAGTGATCGATACATCAGCTATTATTACCATTCTAACATAATCAGCAATAACATCATTATTTTGGCTCTTATGTTAGGAAAATACAATTTTATAAATTATTTATTTAAGAGAGAGAGAGAGAGAGAGAGAGAGAGAAAGCATGTGAGCAGAGGAGGGGCAGAGGGAGAGAGAGAATCTTAAGCAGACTCCACACCCAGTGCTGAGCAGGAGGCGGGGCTGAGCTGAAATCAAGAGTCAGACACTTAACGGACTGAGCCACCCAGGCGCCCCAGGAAAATACGATTTTAAATCTGAATCTGTCTTATTCATAGATGTATTACATGACTTCCTAGGTTTTGTCAGGAGAAGAACTTGCTGAAATAGCCTTCTCCAAAATATCTTACAAGAATACTCATCTACTACAGTACCTGAGAATCTACCACTGCACATGAATTAAGGCTCAGGGGATTTTAGGAGGGCCTTTATAAAGTGTTCAGACTTTAGGAAGAGGGAACATGTAGCCACGAGCAGCTCAGCAGGGATTAGTTTACCACACTAGGTAGGAAAAACAGGGCTGAAACAAGGAAATGCAATGTTGGACAGGTAAGAAAGAAAGTTCCAGCTTGGAGGGTTGTCTGGTGTGGGTGTATGGGGGTTCTTAGGCAGGGTCTTCAGTGCCTTCTGGAAACTAGGGACCATTTTAGTATTAAGAGGGGAAAAGGGAAGGAAGTTGAAAAGGAGAGGGGTGCAGACAAGAAGAGAGAATTGTTTACTTCACAATATTGTTTAGGGCCAACCTTGTTAATAAAAAGTTGCTGAAATGACTTACATCAAGCTGCAGTCAAGTCTTGATGATTTGACCCAACTTGTCTAAAAAATATTAAGGCTATAATCCCTAATACATTTTATATAAAATGATTACTGACACTAATATAAAAGAAAAAAATATATTTTATATGTGTATAAATATATATATTAATATAATATATATATTTCCCTTTTGATTTGAAGTTAAAGCCGACAGCTGTCAGAATTTGATTCTGTTGGGGTGCTAATGCCTGGTTTACAACTCTGGTGATGGGGAGGAACCATGCGAAGTCATCCTACACTTATAACACTGCCTACAGGGCTTCCCCTTAGACAGGAAATAGTCACAGGGGCTCCAGTGCAGAGAGCAGCCCGGGGAAGGTGAAATGTTTTTGTAATTGCTACTAGGAAAAGAGAGAGCCCGGGGGGATTCTTCTGCCCAAGGGAGTCCCTTCCTGGTTATAACCTAGTTTGTTAGGTGTATGTGGACCAGACGGGTGGAATCAAACCTTCTGAGATGTTGTGGTTAGATTGTTTTAAAGTGTCTGGAGACTCCTGGAAATGTAAGAAGTCATATTTCTCCTCCAACGGACCATCTTCTTGTGGTCCAAATGTGGGCTTTTGAAACCGAAACTATAAGGCCTGTGGCTATAGCCACATATAGGGTGGCGTCTGCTCTCCCCTTTCCCCTATTGGAGGATATATGAAGGCTCTCAAATTCTTGACTTAATGTTTGTGTTTTGATAAACATAGCTCTAAGGTAGCAGGGAGCTATTGAGGGAGGTTCTTGCTTTCTACAGATCTCTCTAGAAAAACTGGCTTTCTCAAACTTCTTGTTACAGTCATTCAAAGCATTTATACATCTGGCTGCCTGTGCTGTTTTGGAAATAAGCTACCAAAAAAAAACAAAACAAAAAACATCTCAGGAGGGTACCTAAGTGGGTTGAAAGGCGACAGGGGAAAGAAAAGGTTTACGTAGGTAGGTATTTTATATCTAGAATGAAATCTGAAATACAATAAATAAAGCATCATCTGATATTGTTCCCTGAAGTCAGCTCAAATGCAGATTCCTAACCATTGTAGGTACTGAATTGGCTTGAAACTGAATGTGCTGCGATTAGAAAAATAAGCCCTTTTATTCACCCTGGACAACAAAAGACCAGGGTATATCTACACTTGGAATATGGTGTATTGCTTTGTTTGCTTAACTTCAAGAAAAGTCTAATGAGGCAGGAGCCAGTCAAGAGGAGAACAGTTAAAATAACCAGAATTAGGGCTTCTACATCCCTTCCATAAGGAGCTACTTAAACAGCAAAATTCGTCAGTGTAAACAACAGAAGGATGATGTTATGACTGAACTGACACAGTTATGACTGAACTGTGTCCCCTAAAGCTCATATATCGAAGCCCTAGCCCTCAGGACCTCAGAATGTGACTGCATTTGGAGAGAGTGCCTTTAAAGAGGTAATTAGGTTAAAATGGGAGTCATTAGGGTGGGCCCTAATCCAATGTGACTGGTGTCCTTATAAGAAGAGATTGAGATACACAGAAAGAGACCGACATCAGACACATGTGCACACACAGCAACAACCATGTTAATACATAGGAAGTAGGCAGCTATCTACAAACCAGAGACAAGGGCCTCAGGAGAAAGCAACCCTGTTGGGAAGGAACTTCCTTAGAGACTTCAGAGTGTGGCCCTGCCAATACCTTGATCTTAACCTCCTAGCCTCCGGAATTGTGAGAAAATAGATTTCTGTTGTCTAAGCTCCACAGTCTGTGGTACGTTGTTATAGCAGCCAAAGCTGACTAATACAGATCAGAACAGATACGATCAAATAATGTAGAATTATGAAGGATCCAGAAAAGAATGTAATTATCTCAGGATACCTCTAGGTCAGGTTTTCTTAAAGTAAGGTCTGCATATTACCCACATCAGAATTACCTATGATACTTTTCAAAATGCAGGCTCCAGACCCCTCTGGAAGTACTAACATGTTCTGGGGTAAGGTCCAAGAATCTATCCTTTCAATAGACATCCCCAGGTGTTTTGCATACTAAAGTTTGAGACCCACTACTCAAGGTCCTGCTCAACCTCTGGACCTTTTCTGGGCCTGGCTGGCTAGTACTAATTACATAGTAGCAAGTGCTGGTGTATCTGTGCTCTGGCAGATTCTCAGTGATCCAGGAACCACGTATAAATCCCATTGTACATATTAAGTATCAGCCAGTGTTTACCAGCATATGAGGAATCCTGAATGGGATAGATCAAATAGAATCCATGCCTTACCTATCTTATTCACTTAAGAATATAATGATATATAAAAAAGAACTTATACAACCCAACACCAAGAAAACCAACAGTCCAATTAAAAAATGGGCAGAGCACATGAGTAGACATTTTTCCAAAGAAGCCATACGGATGACCAACAGACACATGATAGGATGCTCAGCATCACTAATCAACAGAGAAATGCAAATCAAAACAGTAAGATATCACCTCATACCTGTCAGAATAGCTAAACTAAAAAACATAGGAAATAATGAGCGCGGGCAAGGCTGTGGAGAAAAAGGAGCCCTCATGCATTGTTGGTAGGAATGCAAGCTGGTGCAGCCACTGTGGAAAACAGCATGGAAGTTTCTAGAAAAACTAAAAATAGAACTACCATATATGATCCAGCAATTCCACTACTGGGTATTTATTTACCCAAAGAAAACAAAGACACTAATTCAAAAAGATCTATGCACCCCCATGTTTATTGCAGCATTGTTTACAATAGCCATGACATGGAAGCAAGCAACCATAGGTCCATCCATAGATGAATGGATGAAGAAGATATGTATTATAGTGGAATATTACTCAGCCATAAAAAAGTGAACTCTTGCCATTTGCGAAAACATGAATGATCTAGAGGATATAATGCTAAGTAAAATAAATCAGTCAGAGAAAGACAAATACCATATGATTTCACTCATATGTGGAATTTAAGGAACAAAACAGAGGAACAAAGAAACAAAGAAACAAAGAAACAAACAAAACCCAGATTCTTAACTACAGAGAAGAAACTGGTGGTTGCTGAGGGGAGGTGGGTGGGGAGTTGGGTGAAATAGGTGAAGGGGATTAAGAATACACTTACTGGGATGAGTAATGTATAGAATGGTTGAATCATTATATTGTGCACCTGTAACTAATATAACACTGTATGTTAACTATACTTGAATAAAAAAGAATATAATGGTATCTTTTGAACAACAATAATCTACAGTATGAATATTTCTTCTCTCACGAGATTTATTTTTAAAGATGTTACTATGTTGGTACCTATATTCTCAGAGAAAATACAAAGGAATAGAAAGGGCATATCTAACTTTTCTATTGCTACACATTAGTTGAAATTATACAGAAAGTTCTCTGATAGGGTCTACCCTTTTTATGCCCCACACAACTGTATATATTAGTGAAAGAGATAAATAACATCTATAAATAAAAACAAATTAATAATAGGTGGAAAGGAATTCTAATCAATTCTTTCAGCCAGGCTCTGTGCTTTCATGCATGGGAATAGAGGGAATAGAATGGAGGGAATGGGAATAGAAGGTATTCGTTCATATGGCACAAAAGTGAATTTTCTTTCTTTCATTTGTGGACCAAGGAGGGAATTAGAAATAGTTGAGAGTCCCAAGCAAACACAGTAACAAATATCATCAAAACAGAATAGGTGGCATTCTGATTTAAACGTGGCAGTTCGCTTAGGGACATGTAAAAACTGCTCCCCACCCATTAACAAATTTGATTAAGGGATATCATCCCTTTTTTTTTTTTAAGCTGAAATTTAGGTAGGCCATTTGAGAATGTTCAAGTGGGCAGGTCATTGGGTCATCTTGTCTATTCTCCTTATGGCCGTCCAGAATTTGAAACAGAAGGCAGCTCCAGTGTCCCAGGAGTGACCTGGTCTGCCCAGGGGTACCTATGGCCACTATTTTTTGAGCAGTTATTCAGTGGCAGGCTCTGCCTAAGTGCTTTTCCCTCCTTGACTAGCTAAATTTCAGTGTCTCTGGGTAGACCACTCACTCATTCCCACTGGATTCCTATTTTTTTTTTTCTTTAGGGGGATGGGGGTGGGGACGTGGATGGGCGATTGGAACTGTCATTACTGTTCTGGGTGTTCTCCAGAAACAGGAATTCTGACCCTTAAGATGAATTGATTTTAAACTCTAGACCCTTATACTCTGGGGAGGTTCAGAAGAGAAGCCGTGAGAGCAACTGGGTTTTATTAGGAAAGGAAAGAGGGCATCCAGCCTCCCAGGAGACAGCTTCCCAGTTTGGGCAGTAATGGGTTGGTCCGACGCGGGAGAGCGCTAACAATGAGAACCGGCCGTGTGGCCTGAAAGGCGGCTCTCGATCGGACCGCGGCACTCCTCGTGTGGTGTAAGGACAGCTGCTCCTTACCAGACCGTTCTCAGCCGCCCTCCTCCTGGGAACGGGGCTCGGCGAGGTCCCGCCGGCCTAGGGACCAGGCAGCCCCAAGGGCCGGGACCCGAGGACCAGCGGGATCGGGGACGCGGGCGGCGGCTGCCGAGCCTTCATTAGAGGGCGCTCTGGGGGCGGCTCCGCCGAAGTCTCGGGTCCCGCCGCTTCCTCCCCGCCGCCCCTCCCCGCCACCCCGGCGAACGCGGCCGGGCCCCGGGGAGCGAGTCTCAGCGCCGCGGGGACCGGGCGCGGGCCGCGCCGCAGCCGGAGCGGGGCCGGGCCCCGCCGCCGCCTCCTTCCGCCGGCCCCGCCGCCGGCCATGCATTCTTCCGGCTCCTCTGGCTCCCGCAGCCCGGGCCGGGGCCCGGCCCGCCCGAGGTAACCTCCGGCTCGGCGGGCGCAGGCCCGGGGCTGCGGCGGCGCCGGGCCCGGAACGGCGCGGGGGGGGGGGGGCGGGGAAGGGGTGTCGTCGTCGTGCGGTCCGGGGAGGAGGCGGCGGCGGCGGCATGAGGGACGAGGGCGCGGTAGGCCCCGAGGAGGAGGCGGGGGCGCGGGGCATCCGCCCGCCTCCCCGGACCCGCCCCGGTGACAGGTCCGGCCCCTGAGTCCCCGCCGTCCCTCTGTCCGCAGCCAGCCGCGAGGGTTATAGGGTGCCCGCGCGCCCGCTCGCGCCGCGCCTCAGCCGCCGCCGCGTCCATGACCGCGACCCCTCGGCCGGGGACACCCGCCGCCGCCGCCGCCGCGCAGCACCGCGCCCCGGGCCGCCGGCCCCCGGCCCCGCTCGCCCCCGCGCTCCACCGCCCGCCGTCCGCGCCAGCCGAGGTGAGCCCGGCGCGCGAGCCGCCCTCGCCGCCGCGACCCCAACCCCAGCCGCGGAAACCGCTGCGGGCGCCCCCCGCACCCCCCCCCCACCCCCTCCCGTGCGCTGCCGTCGCCTCTTCCTCCGCGCTTCTAACATCATCCCTGGCTTGCCTGCCCTCCGGTCCGGGAGTTCATTCTCATCTGTGCCCCCCGTGCCTTCACCTCCTTCTGGCTTTTGCTCCCCTCCCCCTACTCCCGTCCTTCCTCCTTTGGCTGTCTTAGCCCCCACTTTCTTCCTCTCACCTTCCTGCCCTCTTTTCTAGGCCCTTCTCCTTTTTTTCACCCTGAGTCAAAGGTTAAACAAAAACCCCTTTGCCGCAAATGAACATTGTTAGCGTAACTCGTTTTGCTAAGGCGAGAGACCGTTCTAAGGCACGATCGATGTGCAGGAATGGTAGTGGTTCGGGTACCCAGGTTCTCCTAGCTGGGAAAGGGGATCGGGTCCCTGCAACAGCCTCCTTTCACTCGTGTCGTCAGTTTGGAAATACTGAGGGGGTCTGAAGCAAGTGGGTCTGTTTTTCTTCCCCAAAGTCCAGACAGCAGACTGCAGTGAGGCGCGGTGCGGGGACGGCCACTGATTAGTTAGTGGGGATAGTATTATCGTTTGCTAAATATATTATGACATACCCTGTGCCTCCGTGAACAGCTCCCTTGACCTTGTGCGGCTCCTCCTCCCTCCCTCTCTGTCCCCCTCTGGAATTTCCCGGAGAGATCACCGAGGTACTACACCGCGAAAGCTTAGACCCTCGATTTTTCTCGTGTTTTTGTGCTGGAGGCGATTTCTATGTTAGTGACTATTTGGATGTGGATGATCCATTTTCCTTTTTAAATGAATTTTTCTTTCACCTCAGAAAGACAGGACGGACGCCCATGTGAGAATGGCTGTGACTTTGGAAGAAGCTCCGTGGCTGGGCTGGATCTTGGTGAAAGCCCTGTTGAGGTTTGCCTTCATGGTCGCCAACAACCTGGTTGCTCTTTTATCCTACCTCTGCTATGTAATTGTACTTCAGCCCCTTCGACTGCTGGACAGTAAGCGGTTCTGGTATATTGAAGGATTCATGTATAAATGGCTTTTAGGAATGGTGGCTTCTTGGGGATGGTATGCTGGATATACAGGTAAGAGTGTGAGCACTTTTGTTTAACACCTATGAAACAATTTATAATGTTATGCCTAAGTCAGGAGCCATGATTAAATATATATTACATTTGGGGTTGAAGACGCCTTGATGTTTTGGCTATTAAAAAAATAAATAGAAAACAATTCTATTGAGTTTTTTTTTTTTTCAGAATCCCAATTTAGGAACGATGATATTTTCAGATGTATAATTTCATAGTTACATCCTGATAAATTCCTTAAATAGTATGTTTTTAATGTGATTGACATTGATTCAAACCGGTCTGCCAAGGCTCACCTAGAGGAATAGGAGTGGGTTATATAGGACTTGAGGGCTTATAAAATGAGATAACATATTTAGCCCATAAACACATTAGGAATTTAGAAAAAGGACTGGGCCATATTTGTGCTAAGATAGTTTAATAAGTTTTTTCATTTAATGTAGTATTGTGTTAACATTTTGAGTCAAGCAAAACATGGCTTTCTTTCTGTGATGTATGTTTCTTTTGTTTACTAGAATCTATATTTTAATCTCATACATGTGTATTAGAATATTAAATATAAGAATTAAGTTTTATCTATGCCAAACTCATTTATGTTCTGAGTGTCTTTAAGTAGATTTATATTTCTGCCTTTAAATTGCATTTTGGGGAGCCAGATTAATGCTGTTCTGAAGTGGACTTTTAAAGAACTAAATGAGAAGTAGCGTTTATTTTTATTTTCTCTTTATAAGCCTTATGTGCTTTGAGAACTTGGGCCTCTGATGTGAAAATTCTTTGTTTATTATATTCATTTGACTTTTTTCCCCTAAGAATTACGAAGATGAAAAAAAAAAAGCATTGAGGTTTCTAGCACTTGTCTTAGACATTGAAGCTGTTATCATAGGATTTTATAATGGATAGTTTCCTTAGAGATCATGCTGCAGATGCTGTGGTCAGTGGAGTCTGTAGTTCACAGCTTGGAAAAGTGAGGAGGGTATGAGGGTGCTCTCGGGGTCACACAGCATGGCAGTTCCCCGTTTTAAATTCTCTGTCTCCTTCTTTCCTGCCCAGGCTGCATCTGTAGATTTTATCCATATACATAAAAAAAGGACTGACAACACATAGCTTTTATGGAGTCCAACAGACTCTTGCTAGGTCAGAGTGCTCTCAGTTGCCCCAGATGAAGTCTTTTCCTTTTGGCAATGCTATTTATTATTCTGCAAGACCCAAAGCTCCTGGGATAGTGTGTGCATTGCTTCCCTGTCACGGGTCTTGTTGAGATCCCATGCCCTTTGGGTACAGTAGGTGAGCTTCTAGTCCTCTTTTAGGACCTTGTGGTAGCAGTAGTAGTGGTAGAGGGGGAAAAAATGAAGTTCTCAACTATGGTGCTGAATTCTTACCTGAAGTACTGCTGTTTTAGAATTGCTTTGTTCTGTGTAGTTTTAAGCTTCCGCAAATAGGATATGTGGTACTCGTGACTTTGCTCTTTGTATTGTATACTTGTTGGCCAGTTTTAAGTCAACTCATAGATTAGAGTTCTAGAAGTTCATTCTACTTAAACACAATGAAATTAGTGAAATGTTTGTGCCCGTGTGTGTGGTTTGTTTGTGTATAAGGGTTAGAATGATGAGAAGCTGAAAAAAAATTGGCATTGACCTTGAGATTGTAGTGAGTGCAGTGATGCTGCTTGAAGTTAAAGTGAGTTAACCTTTGGCCACAGCATGGCTGCAAGGCATTTCTGAGGATATTTTCTTGTGGTGTCTTTCCCTTGCTGACTGTGGAACTGCGCAGTTTCTTTTGCCACCTGCTTGGAAAGTGGTCCTGGCATGATCTGCATATTTTAGTCTCTCTGACGCATCTGTTCTCTTCAGGCTACTGCATTCTAACCATTTAAATATAGAATATTTTAGTGTTTTTATTTTAAACGGTTTTCCAATAGGTAGAATGCTTTGAGAGGGTTTGATCATAAGGAAACACAATCAAGAGGTCAAACAAATGTAGAAATGACTTTTGTTTGTGGAAAGCCACAGCTGGGTCTAAAGCAACATAAGCAGGGGATGGGTGAGCAGATGTACCCATGAAAGAGCCTAGGAGGTTACATGAGCCTTTGTCTGGATTATGTATTCCGTTTCTTCCCTTTGTGTCAAGAGGAAGGTGGGATTCAGTTTTTTCCTTTCCCTGTGCTTAAGTTTCACAGACAGAAAATTGAACACTGCCAAAGGGATTCTGCTCGGCAGATCTAAAATGTTCATATTTCAGAATAGAACTCGCCAAACTTTGTTGAAAAACACTTCTAAGGACAACTTAAATATTAAGTAATGAAATGTTAATTGGGAAGTTGGAGATTGAATATTTGTGTATAATATCATTTTTTCAAATTGTGACATTGAGTCTAAGACAAGTGAGTTAGCCAGCTCTGCTGCTTTTGTTGATTATCTAACCTACGCTATCCCAAAGGTAGGTACTTGGGCGAATGCAACTATTTAAATTTAAATTAATTAAAATGAAAAAAAAAACCTTAAAATACACTTTCCCAGTCACATCAATCACCTTTCAAGTGCTCTATATTAGGTGGGTGGTGGCTACTGTATTGGAGAGCACAGACACAGAACACTTCCATCCCCAGAGAGAGTTCCATTGGATAGATCTGATAAATACTAAGTATGGCTTTTTCCTTTTTCTTAGGAAAAATGCATTTTGTCTTTATAAAAAGAATATTTTTCTGAACATAGTTCTAAACAGATTTCTTTGGGGATGATAGGAGGATTTGTTAAAGTCTTATAAAATTGTGTTTTAATTTTTTTTTAATTTATTTTATTTTTTTGAGAGAGAACCTCAAGCAGGCTCAACACCCAGAGTGGGGGCTGATGTGGGGCTTGGGGCTTGATCTCACGATGCTGAGACTATGACCTGAGCCAAAACCAAGATTCAGAGGCTCAATCGACTGAGCCACCCAAGTGCCCTAAAATTGTCTTCTAATTTGAGGCAAATGTCACAAAAACTACTGCTTTAAACTCAGACTTGCTTCTTGGATGGTGAATGGCAAGGCCAGTCAAAGAACTTGAATGAACATTCTTATACTTAGTTTGTGTTTTTAGAGCTGGAGTAGTGCCTGTGGACCCAGAACATGGAGAAAGAGATTTTCTGGTCTTTCTGCCTGTTTGTGACTTTCCAGGGGAACACATTTCTTTTTTTTTTTTTTTTAAGTTTGTTTATTTATTTTTGAGAGAGATAGAGAACGGAGGAGGGACAGAGAGAGATGGAGAGAGAGAATCCCAAGCAGGCTCTGCACTGTCAGTGGGAAGCCTGATGTAGGGCTCGAACTCATGAACTGTGAGATCATGACCTGAGCAGAAATCAAGAGTCAGGTGCTCAACCGACAGCCATCTAGGCACCCCCAGGAGAACACATTTGTTGAAAGAACTCTGAGGACATTGGAGTTTGTTCATCCCTAGCTTGCTACTAGGTAGTGATGTAGTTGTTACCACATTTCCTTTCATGGGAAATGCTGTACAAACATCTCATGTTGAGGAAAAGTTGTATACTGTCTTTGACCTAATATTTTGAGAGCAAACAAGATGAGGTACTAGCTTAACTAATGATCTTCTGTATATTTTATTCAGATCTGGGATAAATCACTTTCCTCCTCCCAATTTAAGTGAAGCATGGCAAATTTCAGAGAGTTTTTTTTTTTACATAAAATGTGTTTAAAATAGTTCAATTTTTGTTCACTTTATTTATTTTAAATGTTTATTTATTTATTTTTAAGAGAGAGAGAGTGGGAGAGGGACAGAGAGAGAGAGAAAGAATCCCAAGCAGGCTCCACACTGTCAGTGCAGAGCCCAAAGGGCTCGATCTCATGAACTATGAGATCATGAACTGAGCCAAGGTCAAGAGCCCACCTGAGCCACACAGGCACTCCCCATTCACTTATTTTAATAAATTTATTGTTCCCCATCCAAACACCTTTAGTTAAAGTCTCTTATACAAAATCATTTAAAAAATATTCATTGTAAGTGGAAGCTCCAGAATTTCTAAATTTTTTTTTTTTAACGTTTATTTATTTTTGAGACAGGGAGAGACAGAGCATGAATGGGGGAGGGTCAGAGAGAGGGAGACACAGAATCTGAAACAGGCTCCAGGCTCTGAGCTGTCAGCACAGAGCCTGACGCGGGGCTCGAACTCACAGATCATGAGATCATGACCTGAGCCAAAGTCGGCCGCTTAACCGACTGAGCCACCCAGGTGCCCCCAGAATTTCTATATAGAATAATTGTCTTTGGGCCATAGTCTGGCGGAAGGGAGCTGGGGTGTCAGGAGGCTTGCCACCAGTTTGTTTCTGCCCAGAAAACACTCTTTCCCTCAGATTGGGTATTTGTGGCTTTAGGGAAAGCGGATGGAGATTAGGTTCAGCTTCCCCCCATTCCCCAAGTGACAGCTGGCATGACTCCATTAGTCCTTGTGGGTTATTTGATTATTTGATAGTGTTTTACCTTTTTTGCTGGGATACACATTTATTGTGTGAGAAAAACTATTAGGAATTCTATCTGACATCAAAACTCTAGAGATTAAAAATATATCTCCTAGAGCAGTATTTTTCCGCCTTTGAGTCATAAGCCAATTTAGTGTGTCAGGCTGAACATTGAAAAACAGTGAAATAGAATAGAATGAAGATAAAAAGATCAGAAACGTGTATCTGTACTGGGGAGTGCTACAGGATGTATTTTTTACTATAAGCCCACTCAACATTTGAAAGGCATTGTTCTAGTGGAAAGAGCCCTGCAGTTTAGAGTTGGGAGTCACATGGCTTAATCTGGCTTTAACTTTAACATCTCTGCTCACTGGTGGGGGTGAGATCCTTACCTGCTCAGTGCCCACAGCGCTGTGAACTCTTTACAGGTAGAGCTGTGGTCTTTATAACCCTAGAGTAAAGTTTCTTGCCAGAAGCTCACAGAGTTCCCCTTAAGTATTTCTTGAATGATTCCTTTTTTCTTGCACCTCCTTCCCCTAACTTCCTGAAACCTCTGATAGCAAACACATTGCAGTCCACAAAATGTAAACCCTGAGCTGGATCATGTTTTTCACACATTACATAAATGCATATATATATCCATCTCTTACACTGTCACATTTGTTAATTTAACACACCTTTACTGAGCTTCTATTATGTGTGGGAACAGGTGCCCTGGAGATGCTGAGATGCAAAAGACATAGTTGCTGACTTTAAGGAGTTCACAGAAGCCTTGGTGGGGAAGACAGTGCACCAACAAAGAAAACATCCTGGTATAATGCTCTAGTGGAGATTTACCATGGGATTAAAGAGGAAGGGCTCCTGATCTCATGCAGGTGGTAGGTTGTAGCAGAGAGGGAATAGGGAACTTAGGGACGGAGCTGCTTTAAATGCCTTTTTTTTTTCCACTAGGGAAGTACTTGTCTGTGGGGTTAACTGGATAATCAGTAATTATATCAGATTTAAAAGACTTGCATAATGTGTCAGTTTGAAATTTGTATCTTTGTGATGATAATATTAGCTAGCTAGCATTTATTGACACATTAAACCAAGCGGTGTCCTGAGCGTCTCGGCCATTTAATGCCTACAACAGTCTTACCAGGTCGGTACTTAGCAGGGTGGTATAATGATAATACCTTCCTTTTGTTATTGTTGTGGAAATTCAAACACAGAGGGTCACAGTTATTTCCCTTTAAGCACTAACTGAGTTGATGTCACTACGGGTAGAGTCATTATTGATCTTTATATAATATTCCTAGAGTCTTTTAATCTTTACTACCTGTATGTCCTTTTGTTTCTGAGGCTTGAAATCTCTTTACTAAACTACAGCTTTTAACACCCGAAAGCAATGTCATTGCTATGGATTTCTGCAGGAGGTTAAAAAAAACCTGTTGCTTCAATAGAAATATTTGTAGTATACTATAAATTTAATGAAATGGCACTTTCTTAAATCTCTACCCTTACAGAGAATGACAGTTCAATTAGGATTTTTGTTTTTGAGTGCTTGACAATAGATTGTCAACAGAGTGAAGGGTTACTGCATGATATTAGGTCCATAACATGATGGGCAGAAATCCAGACAAGGAATTTTCAGTACAATGTTTTGATTTTTATATGAAAAAGTAGTATTAAATGCCTTGAATTCAGCAGTCTGGCAGTACTTTAAGTTTGGAATCTAGTCTTATTTCAAAGATCATATACAATTGAGTAATTTATTTAGATAGTTCTCTTTAAAAGTATACTCATTCATGCACACATACCCAGGAACACACGAAGCAGTATTTGCAGTTTGTAGTGGTTAAGACCACAGATTCTTGAGTCAAAAAGAGCTGGATAAAACAATTCCTGCTTTCTTTTTGTTTGTTTGGCTGGTATTTCTTTGCCCATTCTTTGTTTTCAAACTTTTAAAATTACTTTGATTTAGAAGTAGTCTAGTAATCAACATGGAGTTAGGTTTTCACTTTATGAGTAAATTTGTAAATCTCTTTGTTTTAATAGGAGTTGAATCTATTTATATTTGTATGTCAGATACGCTTTGTTTGGACTCTGGCATTTTATTTTATGTTTTCTGTTGGTTTTTTTTTTATTTGAGAGAGAGAGAGAGAGAGAGAGTGTGTGTGTGTGTGTGGGAGAGAGAGAGAGAGAGAGAGAGGAGCAGAGGAAGAGAGAGTCTTAAGCAGGCTCAATCCCATGGCCCTGGGGTCATGACCTGAGCTGAAATCAAGAGTTGGATCCTCAACTGACTGAGCCACCCACGCGCCCCATTTCCTGTTTTATATAAATTTTAGGTCTTTCACTGTTTGTTGCTCTTTTGTTATTGTGGTATTTAGGAAGGTTTGTATTTTTCTCTTGTTAGTTGCTTTATATGATGTTCTTAGTTCTCTGTTGATAGTAACTCTTAGTTCTCTTCTAGGAACAAAGGTAAAATTCTGTTTAAATCTTCTCTCTTCCCCTTTCTCTTCTCCATCACCCAATCTTAGTCAATACTCAGTAGCATTTATTCACAATAGTATTTGCATTTATAATATTATGTATACCTCTAGCACTTGATTTTTGAGCTTTAAGACTATCTGTTGACTCCCAGCTATTATGTTAAGGTAATCAGTAAGCTTATTATACTTCCTGCTCCCAATTTTTGTTATTTGCATTTATACATTGTCAAGGCCTATAATATTTATGTTAAATTTATCACCCTTACCTCCCTCTGTTTTAGTCTTAATTCTTCAGTTAAATACATATATAATGCTAACCCAAGGACTTTTGCAGAAATTTTCCCCAGTCATTCTTTGGTTGGCTGAAGTTCATTCACTACTGGTTTCTCAATAAGGATCATGGGAACAATATGGGAATTATTCTTGCAACATGTTTAGAACTTCATTTTTTTGTTGCTTTATACTTGAAGGACAGCTTGGCAGGTAATAAAATCCTTGGCTCACCCATTCCTAGAGTAATAAAGTGTTATACAAATGTCTTCTGGCATTCACTGTTGCTGTGGAGGTGTGTGAAGCCAGCTTGTTTTTTTCCATTATTAGTGATTTTATCTTTGTTGCCTATCTGCTGAAAGGATTCTTTCTGTCTAATATTTAGTGATTGTACTAAGATATGCTGGTATAGTGTATGCTGGCTCATCTGTGCCCTTTTAATATGTGCCTTTAAGTCTCTTTTATTTAGGGAAGTTTTCTTTAATTATATCTTTAAATATTTATTTAGTTTGCTTGTTTTGATTTTCTTTTTTGGCGACCTAATTTTATATTTGTTGGCTCTCCCTTTTTAATTTGTCACTTTCTCATTAATTGTTTTAAACACTTTCTAATATGTGTGAGTTTTTTAAAATTTTTTTTAATGTCTATATTTTGAGAGAGAGAGAGACAGAGTGTGAGCAGGGGAGGTGCAGAGAGAGAGGGAGACACAGAGTCCGAAGCAGGCTCCAGGCTCTGAGCTGTCAGCACAGAGCCCAATGCAGGGCTCGAACTCACAGACCTTGAGATCATGACCTGAGCCAAAGTTGGATGCTTAAGCGACTGAGCCACCCAGGCGCCCCTCATATGTGTGTTTCTATCTTTAATGTCTCTTACCATGTCTTCTGCACTGTCTTTGTTCTCATTTTAGTTTCTTCTTCATTTCTGTGACGGTTTTATGTATTCTTCTGTTTCTTTCTTGAGTTCTATCAGTTCATGCTTTCACTATTCCTGTTGCCTAGACATTTCTTCCTTGAGTTCTTATATTTATGCTTTGTGATTTTCTTCATACTGGTAGTGACTTCACTGATTTTCTTAAATTCATACGAGAATATTTAGTTATAATTTTTATCTTATATAGTGTAATATTTTTCTAGTGAGCATTCTTTGACATTTGGTACATTGTGCTGCTCATTTCTACCATTTTTCTTACGGTATCTCTAAGTGAATGCTGTGACAGTTACCTTTTTATTCCTTGTACCTTAGTGCGTTGGATTCTTCACAGTCAGCTATTTGCAGGAGGTACGGGTAGGAGGGCCAAGGTAGATTCCAGATTTCTGCCTCAGAGAAAGTCTTTTTTACATATGGCACCTGGGTGTGCTTCTCTATGTTGCCACAGGTCCTCTGCTTTTCTCCAAACCAGACTGAATTTAGGTGGCTTTTTGCCACCAATTCTGGACTTCCTACTCCTTCCTTTGCGGCTGTAAATGGAGGGACACAGCCTGAGTGTGCCAATGTAAACCCTTCTCTTTAGGGAAGTGCGTTTTTGCTGTTGTTTTTGGAGATCTGCCACAATCCTCATCACATGCCATATTCTGTCTCTGTCTCTGTCTCTGCTTTTCACTCCCATCACAGATTCTGTCTGATATCAGTCTTGTTTGATCTCAGTCCTGATCTCATGATTTTTGGAGTTTTATATATTTGTTTTTCTCCTTGGTTTGCTAAAAGAGAAGTTTTGTAAAGTTTTTTTTTCTCTTTTTCCTTGTTGCTATGTGTATTTTTCAGACTCTTGTCTATAATTCCCCATGTTCGTATCAGAAAATACAACACAAGATTTTTATTCAACTATGTGTAATTCAGATAGCTCTGTCACCATTCTGTTGTACTACTAGTTGATTATTAGAAACTGGAGACAAGTTTTACCACTTAATTTTCTTTTTTTTTTTAAATTTTTATTTCTTTTAGTTATCTCTACACCCATGACCCTGAGATCAAGAGTTGCATGCCCCTCTGACCGAGCTAGCTAGGTGCTCCCCTAATTAATTTTCTTTAAGGTCTGTCTAAAATCAAGAAATAGCTTCCCTAATTTTTCCCCTCCTAGTGGTTCCCAAACTGTTTTGATTCTTGGACTACTTGTCAGTGTAGGTAAGACATCCACTCTATTTCTACTTGGCTGCAGTAAAAAATAGTCACCAAAATGAATGAAAGGAGTGAGTTACCTTTGGTAAGAATTCAGTAAGGAATATGAATGAAATGTAATATTAATACTAGTCTTTAGGGTCTGGTCTGTGGATCACCTGGAAAACTTTAAGGATGGACAAACTTTTGTATTCATGCTCCTCAAACCTCAGTAAGTATATTTAGAATATATTACATGCATTATATATTGAGCATATGTGTAATATATATTAGTTATATAAAGTATATTATATATTAAATCTGTTATAGTATATTTGTAGTTTGTTATAAACTAGTTTCAAGAGTTTCTTTTCAGAGTTTACAAACTCGTGGCCATATTCTATAGCTGATGTTCTTTATTGGCCCTTTGCACTATTTCAACTTTTTTTAAATTAGTTCTCAACATTTTGAAATTAGGGAGATTTCACAGAACATAAAAAATAAAACCAAGACTTCCTTGGGAAATCGGAATTCCAGCTGTGCTGGGTCCTTATTCCTGTCTGGCAGCAGTTTGCTGGAGCTAAGTGATGGCCACCTCCTTTAGATGGGGCCTGGGATCTCTAGTTCACCTGAGATATCCCACTCCTTCCTTGTCTTCCTCTAGGCCTGCTTTGCTCATTTACATTACCTGCCTACATCCCAGAGGCATAGATGATGTTCATTTAAAACAAAACAAAATGGAACCTCAAATAACAATCACTAGTCTCTTTCTGGTAGGCATTTGATAGTTTTGCATGTATATGCCTTACAAGTGCCTATAAACTCATGAGTTCTATCATTGAAAACTGAAAGTTTGTTAGAGACCTCGGCTTTGGATTTCATGTAGCAGAGGCATGTGATGGGAACTAAAAAATGAAGTGCCATTAGTAAGAACTGTGGCCACAAGGTTTTTCAATTCATGTACTATATTTCTAAGCTAGTGAAGTGTTTCCTACTATTTGTACACTCATTAATTAATAGAACCTTCATTTCATCTTCTGAATATAATCGTATAAAATCTAGATTATTAAAATTCCTTCCCTTTGCTTTTCATATTTTGAAATATGAAGAACAAGGCAAGCCCAGTTGATTTCTGTATCTCTAAATTATAGTAAGATAGTTAAAAACTAGTATTGTAAAAAGCATGCATAAATTTTAGTTACGAAGTTATACTTTTTCTTAGGGTTTAATAGATCTGATAAAGTTTGCTAGCATAGCACCTTCTGTAAACTTTTTTTCTACTCATTAAACTTTAAGAAACCATTGTGAATCATGTACATAAGACATGTTTTGCATATGCTGTTAATTTGAAGCTTGCATTATTTGGCACTTTAAGGGAAAAAACATCTGTAAAGTTAAATACATCAAGATGTTTCTGAATCATCAGAGGACTAAACTATGATCAGTATGTATTTAGTGTTAAGAATATATAATATATATATTTAAATTGAAGTATAATTCACATAGCATAAAATTCACTGTATTAAAATGTAAATTCAGTGCTTTTTAGTATAGTCACAAGATTGTACAACCATCAGCACTGACTAATTCCAGAACATTTCATCACCCCCAAAAGAAACCCAAGCCAATTAGCAGTCACTCCCCATTTCCTGTTCCCTTCAAGCCCTGGCAACCATTAATCTGTGTTCTGTCTTTATGGATTTGCCTATTCTGGATGTTTCATATAAATGGAATTGTATAATATGTGGTCTTTTGTGCCTGGCTTCTTTCACTTAGCATAATGTTTTCAAGGTTCATCCATATTGTAACATGTCAGTACTTCATTCCTTTGTATGGCTGAATAATACTCCATTGTATGGATAGACTACATTTTGTTTATACATTCATCAGTTGGTGCATATTTGGGTTTCCATATTTTAGCTATTGTGGATAATGCGATGAACGTTCATGTACAAGTTTTTGTGTGAACATATGTTTTCAATTCTTTTGGACCTAGAAGTCAAATTGCTGTGTCATATGATAATTCTATGTTTAACTTTTTGAGGAACTGCCAAATTGTTTTCCATAGCAGCTGTCCCCTTGTACATTTCCACCAGCAATGTAGAAGAGTTCCAATTTCTTCACATTTTCACTAATATTTATTATTTTCTGGGCTTTTGTTGTCCTTTTAATTTGGCCATCCTAGTGTATGTAATTATAATTTAGATTTCCATTTCTCCGATGACTAATGATGTTGAGCATTTTTTCATTTGTTCATTAGCCATTTGTGTATATTTGGAGAAATGTCTATTCAAATCCCTTGCCCATTTTTATGTTGGGTTATTTATCTCTTACTGTCTTTTTATTGAAACTTATTGTTAAGTTTCTTTCTATATTCTGTATACTACACCATCTGTTTTTTCATTGGTTGATTATACTTTTGGTGTCGTATCTAAGAAACCATTGCCCAATTCAAGATCATGAAGATTTACACTTAGGCTACCTTTGAGTTTAGCTTTTATATTTAGGTCTTTGATCTATTTTGAGGTAATTTTCCTATATGATGTAAGATAAGGGTCCAAACTTCATTTTTTGTTTGTGGATATCCAGTTGTCCTAGTGTTCGTTGAGAACACTGTTCCTTTCACATTGAACGATCTTGGCACCCTTGTTGAAAATCAACTGGAATTGATTGGAATCAGTATGAATTAGTATTCAGATTTGGGTTATTAAGTGACCCCTTCCTACCTCTTTATTGAGGAGATGCTTCCTAGTTATGTGTTTTACTAGTAGTTGTCTTAGAAATATGGTTATAGGGAATAACTATTTCCAGTTTGCTCTCTCAAGGAAACAGAACTTCAGTTGTATCTTGTATGATCGATCAATCAAATATTTATTGACTGCCTGCTGCCAGTTAGTAAAGTTATTAATTTGTAAGATACTGTGCTAGAGAGTATGATCTAGATTAATTCCAACCAAAAGGATTTTGGACATAGTTTTTATTTTTTATAGATGCCTTTGGGAATACTTGAGTTTGCTATGAACTGTGTGTCCAAAATGTACCAGGTGCAAAGTTTTCTGAAAAAGAGATCAGTATGCGCATTTTCCCTTAAGGTGATGGTTCCATTTTTTAAAGTTAAGTTAGTTCCTTGTAGAGAAGAAAATTAACTGGAAGCTAAATTTATTTTGTAGAATAAAGTATGGATTACATAGATAAAGAACAACGGTGTCATTTTCAATAAGAATTGCAGGCTGTTTTTTATGGGTGGAATAAAATTGCTTTTTGTATATGAGAGTGAGTTGGGCAGTCATTTTATTTTTATTTTACTTTTTTTAATTGAAGTATACTTAATAGACAGTGTTGTATTAGTTTCAGGTGTACAATACAATGATTCAACAAATTCTATACATTACTCAATACTCATCATGATAAGTATTCTCTTGGTCCACTTTATCTATTTTACCCATCCCCCCAGGGCAGTAATTTCAAAACTGAATCATTTAAAGAAATTTTAGGCCTCAGATACTTATATACAGATGTATTTTTAACAAATAATAGATATTGCTAAGTAAGTGTGATGTTAGAGATAGCATGATATATTAGAAAAAGTCCTTGACTTTTGAGTTAGTAGGAATTTAGTTCCTGCCACCACCACTTGCTAGTTGTGTAATTTCAAGCTACTTACTTATCTGAGCCTTAGTTACCACCTGTAAAAATGGAGGTTATATTTATCTCATATGAAGCTTAAGTGTAACGTGAATAGCATGGTATTTGTTATTCTATAAATAATAACAGTAATAATAATATTATTATTATATTAATGCCTAGGAAAACAGCTGTGTTAATCTCTGGGGAAAAGCATGTCTAAATGAATAAAAGCTAACATGGGATAGTTTGAGAAATACATTTGACAACACTCAAGTGTAGTTAATAGTATAGCTCAATAAAGTTCTCTAATCAAGAAATAAAAATAATTTATCATTAGTAATTTAAGCCATAGTCCAGCTGAAATATTAACTAGTGTTGATGTTTATAAGTTATGAAATCTTCAAAGCAATTTATGTTTAACAGTGTTCTGACTGCCTCCTCTGCAGGCACTGTGCTGGTGGTGGGGGAACGGTGGCAAATAAAACAGCACTGCCCCTGTTCTTCTGCAGTTGACTTTTTCTGTGGGAGACAACAGGAGTCACATGGTAACCATGTGATCACAACTGTGGAAAGGGCTGCAGAGAACAAGTGTAGGGGCTGTGGGAGTAAGGAGGGCCAGGTTGCTGCAGCATGGAGTGAATGTGGCAGAGAAGAGCAGGGTTGGGGGATGAAGGGAAGCTGAGGAAGCCAAGTCCATTGAGGTCGTGTAGCGCGTGTTGTGGATTTTGAAATTTATCCTAAGAGGAAACTATTCAAGGATTTTAAGTAAGGGAATGACGGAATCAGATTCACATTTGTAATTCTGTACTCTGCCTGCTTTGTGGAAATGGATTAGAGAAAGTGAGGGTGTGCCGGGGATGCCCTTGGGAAGATTCTCACTTTATCCGGGTGAGGTGACAGTAGCCTGGTCTAGGTGATGGCAGTAGAGATGGAAAGAAGTGAACCAATTGGAGAGTTTTATAGGAGGAAGATGGTCAGGAGTTTCTGAGCGATGGGACATAGAGGATGTAGTAGAAGGGCAGGTGACAGGGATGACAGGGTTTCCAGTGTGAGCTGCTGGGTAGATGCGGAATCTCAGAAGAGGCAACGTTGAGAGGAAAGATAAAAATTTGGCATGGGGTAGGATGAGAAGCACCTTAGTGGAGCTCTGCACTGTAAATGGATATACAGTCCAAAACACACAGGAGAAACCTGAGCTAGAAGGAAGAATTGGGAAATTAGCAATAGTATTTAAAGCCAGAGGCTGAAGGAGGTCACCTAGAGAGATTGTAAGTACTGAGTGATGAGAGGCCCAGGACCAGACTGAGGAAATGCTGACATTTTGGAGGTTGGGGAGAGCGGGATGCTTGAGCCTCAGAAGGAAACGCTAGAGAAGCCAAAGGTGTGCCTGCCCTAGGAATGTGGTGGCAGAAGTCAGCAGCGTTTCAAGGGAAGGGCTGGGTGAATGCTGCTGACAGTCTGTTTTGTAAGATCAGAGCTGATTTATTCTTTTACTGCATTTGGCAGGAGCAGCTTCTTCGAGGTGGTAGGAGTGGAAACTAGATTGTAGTGCATTGGAGGTGATGACAAATGGGAGGAGGTCTAATGGAAACATGAACGTGTGACTTACCAAAAGTCTGGCTGTCAAAGAATAGAGGGCAATAGTTGCATAGTTGCAGGAGAGAAATTGGGTCAAGAGAAGGCTTTTCAATTTTTTTTTAAATTTTTTAAGATGGAAAAGTCTAGATTTTGAACCACTTAGAGTAGTTCATGATGAAACCATGGTCATTTACTTACACAACTCAGATGTTTAGGAAACTATTCTTAGAGGAGATTGAATGAAGGCATACTTACCAGGGTTCAATACAATTCATGGAAAGCACTTAACCGTTGGCTCTGGTGGCAGAGACAGATGGTGATGCGGCGTCTCCATAATTTGGTCCGTTCTGAGCTCTTATTACTCAGGCTGCTCTCCCTCAACCCTTCTTCATTCTCTCATTGATGTTCTTCCTCTCCCCTGTTAAATAACAAAGTTCAAGTAAATTTGAAGATCTAATTGGCCTTATTAAATAATTTGTGAGTCAGCAGCAGCCCATCTGGCAGGTAGGGAGGTGTTCCCAGGATTTGTGCAAAAATGGGACGATTTTGTAGTTGGGGGGGAGGGGCGGGGCAAGAAAGTTCCTAGCAAGCTGTCTTTTTTTTTTTTTTTTAAGGCAAGGTGTCTTATGCACATTACCTCATCTTTCCTTAGGGGATAGAGAGAACCCAGAGTGTGTGACAGGCTCATTGGTGCAGACTGAAAAATTCCTGGCTGACCAGGTTAAGACTACATTTCTGGGGGAGGTTGGAACTGCAGTTAGATTACATATTAGGCACCAGTTTGAGAACTAGGTCTAAGTGACAATCATTTTGGGTCTGTGGTTGTATGTGTGTGTGTTTGAACACCCTCAAATCTGTTCTTCAGATTTCTTGAAAATTTCTACCTACTTACGTAAACCCCTGACATCCCGAAAGAGGACTTTGGCTTCCTCCCTTTTGACCTCAAACTTTTTAGTTGGGTTTTTCTTTCTAGCTTATCTCTTGGCTCCGGCAGAAGACCCTGAGGGCAAAGCATCCCCCGAGGGGAACCAAAATTACGCCCTCAAGCAACAAGGACTGCCCTGAGCCAGCAAGACCCCCATCCACGATTGACCCCAAGAGGATGATCAATTTAACCTTCACTGCCTACCTGCACGTACCTACCCTTCTTTGCCCCACATTTGCCTTACGTAATCCTGGAAGTATTTTCGACATTTTGGAGACAGTCTTTGAGACTGTCCGCTGTTTTCCTGGTGTTGGCCTCCCTGATGATATAAATTCCTTTCTTGCTTCACCACTCATCTCTCTGCCTTTGTGTTTTGTCACTGCCCGTTAACGGACCTGGTCTGTTTGGGATCCCCACACCAGGCGCTTTCACCCCTTGTGCCCTTGGCGCGCCGGCTACAGTCCCCCTCCTCCACCCACTATAGCCTCTACTGTTAACTTTCTTTCTGAACCACTTTGCCATCTACTCTGTAATTGTGTTCCTACCTGTTGGGCTGCACTGCTTCAGAGTTCTCTCAGGGTCAAGAATCCATATGCGTGTTAAGCGCTGTCTGTGGACGAATAAATGATGTGTCTTGTACATATGTGTTAATATTTTCCAAACATATGTAGCTGCTGTTTTAATTAATAAATCCCTTAAAAGCATCATAGACATTTTGTTGTTGCTTTTTGTTATGGAGATTTTCACTCAGTGGTAGAAGAACCACTGTATAGATACCTGCCATATTTTCTGACATTAATAAAGACCGTTTGTGTTTGAAACAGTTAGGATATACTGCCCCACAAATAAAACATGCAGAATTCCGCTTCAGGTTTTTCACTGTGCTTTACTTTTGCTGTTCCTGTCTCTTTAATTTGTCAGTTTCTTAAGGGCAGGGGTTGTAGTTCTTCTTCCTTTTACCTCTCTTGGGCCAAATCCAGCCCATGACTTGTTCCTTTTGTAAATCTCCAGATCCTGGTTTTTACACACCACCATTTGCAGTCAGTCTGATAGGAAACACTTTGAACCCCAATTAAGTGAAATGTTACCTCCTCCCAAGAGAGAATTCCATGGTTCTTATTTGTTGTAGACTTGTATTACAAAAGTTGTATTCAATTTTAATTTTGTCCACCAAAAATTTGTAGAAATATGTTGGCAAACAAATTTGTTATGGAAATACCTATGTAATATACTCAATATTGCCTCTTGGCCTTAATAGCCTAAAATCTTTACTATCTGACCCTTTACAGAAAAGGTTTACTGACCCCTGCCCTATAGCAGTAGTTCCCAAATTTGTCTGCACATCTGAATTATCAGAGGAGCTTTAGGTATGTGTGTTTCCTCCATCCTGGAGATTCTGATTCAGTACATTGAGATGGAACCTGGGAACCTGTATTTTTAATAAGCTGTTTAGTTGTTTGGGAGTCACTGTTCTTTCATGAATTTTGTAGGGTTAAACTCCAAGAGCTAATGAAATGGATATTGGATTAGATGCCAGAGGACAGCTTCTTATTTTCTTACTTCAACATGTACCAACTATGGGACCATATCCAAGTAGTGACTTGTTTTGTAGGTTTTTAAAATATTTCCAGTTCATCTGTTTATAGACAGTTTTGCTCTGTCCTCTACAGTAGTAGTTGTTTTACCTACTGGGATTCATAAGAATTGCTTTTAGAGTCTGATAAAAGTTATGGGCCCACCCCCTAGAACAGTGCACCTGTATTAATTTCCTATGACTGCCATGGCAGGTTACTCCAGAAGCGTGTAAAACAACAGAAATTTATTCATGCATATTTCTGGAGACCAGAAGTTCACGTCAAGGTGCCAAAAGGGCAGAGACTCCAGGTGACATTCCTTGCCTCTTCCAGCTTCCGGTAGCTGTAGGCATTTCTGGACTTATGGCTGCATCACTCCAGCCTCTGCCTCTGGGGTCACATTGCTGCCTCTTCTGTGTTCTGTGTGTGTCTGTAATAAGGACACTTATCATTGATTTAGGGCCATCTGGATAACCCAGAATAAGTTCCTCTCAAGATCCTTTATTCACAGGTTCCAGGGATTTGATGTGGATGTCTTGTGGGGTAGAGGGTGGGCATTTTTGGATTTACCATAGCACCTTTGCACATGCTCACAGTTTTACAGTTTCAAAGGGTTCACAACTCTGAGGTCCATGTATGGACTCCATGGACTCCAGGTTTAAACTCTTTGCTCAGTGAGAAGCACCTTACACCTACAGTGTATTCTAGTTATTAGTCCCTATTCTCTCCTCTTATGTCATATTCTTTTTTTTTTTAATTTAAGTTTGTTTATTTATTTTGAGATACAGAGCACGAGTAGAGGAGGGGCAGAGACAGAGGAGAAGAGAGAGAGAAGCCCAAGCAGGCTCCACGCTGCCAGTGTGGAGCCCAACGTGGGGCTTGAACTCACAAACCGTGAGATCATGACCTGAGCCAAAATCAAGAGTCAGACACTTAACCAACTGAGCCACCCAGGCACCCCTCTCCTCTTATGTCATGTTCTTATATTCATCATGCTATTACCACTGAATCTTGAAATGGTGTTGTTTTCTTCTCATGGCCTTAGATTCTTTAGGGTTTGCTTTTTGAGCTGGTTTCTCTGCTTCCTTTAGGAACTCTTTATCTTCTGATAAGACTTACTATTTTAAAAGAAAAGCCAAGTTTTTCCCAAGCCTTTCTACTGAATTCTGTATCAAGGAGGCTAACTTCTGTGCAAACCATATATAACTGATTATGCCTCCAGTGAGAAGAGAAACTTACCTGGAGTACGATGTGCTAGACCTTCTAGCAAGTGCTCTCACGTGGCTTAATTAAATACTGAAACCCATCCTCAGAGGGAGGTCATATCAGTCCTACTAAATAAGTGAAGAAATAAAGACTGGTGGGAGGTTAAGTAACTCATTCAGTGTGGGTGACGGAGCTAGCAAGGGACAGAGCTGGTCTGTGAATGAAGGTCTTCTGCCCATGCTGCTTTCATTATACCATGAAAACATAGCATACCTCCCTTTTAGTTGAATGCTTAGTAATCTGTGTAGACAGGGGCTATCTATGCTTTGGTGTCAGGAACCAGCAGACCTGGATTTCAGTCAGGTTTACAGTGCTTATCGTATTACCTCGTACAATATCTTCTCTGATCCCTAGCTTTAAGTAAGACCAATACCTGGCTTGTGTGCCTTATGGGGCTGCTCTAACAACTGACAGACTATGAATGAAAGTGCCTCAAAATCAAAAAATCTTACTAATATGCAGTATAATTAATTAGTTTCTCATTTGATTATACTTTTAGTAGTTTCTTCTTTTACTATCCTAGATTTCAAAGTTTGGGAATATGGTCAAGCCTCCAGCCAGAGGCTACATTAGTTCCAAGGCTGAATTTGTTTGCTTAAGACCTCTTGGGCGCTTGGCTGGTATGAGTGCTTACATTTGCTTTCTTCTCTTTCATTTTTAGGGGAATCCCCACTTTTGTCTAGTTCAGCTGCACTTAGGATATCTACATGTGTGATAAGTTTCTGAGCAGTTCTCTCTCCTAGGTTAGTTTTTAACTCCTCTCATTGCCTCTTTGCCATGGGTTTGGGTGGTGGCCTGGGACTATGCTCTGGAGACTCTTCCCTTTTCTCTACCCCCCCGCCCCCCAATTTCTTGACACCTTCATTCATCCGGAGATAGTTTCTTACCCAAAGCAAAAATCCCGTCTCTCTTACTTCTCATTAATTATAGGCTCCTTCTATCTTTGCCCTTGTCTTCCAAGATATAAAGATACTACAGACATTCCATCCTAAAAAAATACCCCCATTTAACAAACAACTTCATTCCTTTCCTCCATCCCACATATGGCCAGTTTCTTTTCCCTGCTGGCTTTCTGTGGTTTATAAGATAATATTCAAAAACTTGGTGCTTTAATAACCTGGCTCAAGCCTGCTGCTCAGCCTTATCTTTTGGTGAGCCTTTCTTTTATTCTTCCAGTTACAGTGTAGAATGTCCTTTTTCTATCAAGAGCCTGTCCCTTTGTTTGGATTCCATTCCTTCTCGCTTGCTCAGGAAACTTCCTTTAGTGTTAAGGTCCTCTTTCTTCACCTTTCACAAAAACTCTCAAATTTCCAATTATACTTAAAAAGTTGTAGAATATGGTAATCTGGGTTCACATTCCCAGAGATGGGAGTGGGGCATGTGCTGTCTATTTTAACACAGTCCCATTGCTTAGGGGCACCAGGGTGGCTCAGTCAGTTAAACGTCTGACTTCCTCTGTCTTCGGCTCAAGTCACGATTGTGAGGTTCTTAGGCTCGAGCCCCATGTCGGGCTTTGTGCTGACAGCTCAGAGCCTGGAGCCTGCTTTGAATTCTGTGTCTCCCTCTCTCTCTGTTCCTCCCTACTTCGTGCTCTGTCTCTGTCTCTATCTCTCTCTCAAAAATAATAAAAATTAACATTAAAAAATTTTTTAAAAAAGTGTATCTGTTATCTGACCTCAGGTTTACAGATATAACCTTATTTTTCATTCTTTAAAGTACCAGCTATCTGTCCCAGAAGGCGTCTACCTAGGTTGTGTTCCCATGTGTCTTTGGTATCTCTTCCCTTTGTGTGTTAGCTCACAGTGATTTCTCCTCCTCCTGCCACCTGTGGTACATATTTTCATAGATAATGCATTATTCCCCAGTGTGTCTTTTATTCTCAATAAGTGAGCAAACTTCTTGAGGGCGGGGATCATGTTACATCAAAAAAGTTTGCTTATGTTTTATATTGAAGAAAATGTATCTTTTAAAAAACTAAAATACAGCTTATTGAGAGCTGGTGAGTGGGATGATGGTATGACATGAGGGCACATGAGAGGTGGAATGACCAGGAATAGCAGATTCATGGCTCTGGTCGCAAGCTTACACAAGGGCTTACTTCTGTGGACTGGAAAGGCAGGCAGAATTGCCTAGACCATTTAGTATGTTCTCTGTTTCAGTCTTTCTCACTTCTCTTTTCCCTCACCTTGTACTTCTTCTCTCTCTCTGTCTCTCTTTTATTTTTGCTAAGCTCAGATAGTTGGGTAGTATGATTCCTCCCACTGTATTCATGAGTTAATTTCTTCATGATGGAACCCCAGTTTACCTTTATGTCTCCCACAGTGGTAGAACCCTGTTTCTCTATGAAAAGAATAAAACTAGTTGAATGAATGAATACAGGAAACAGTGCTTTGGGGGATAGTGAGCAGGAGGTGATGTAAATTAATTATACTTACCATCTGTATGTTTTTCTTTGCAACTAATTTGGTCAGGCAAGAAGCAGCCTAAGAGTTCTGTTTCTTGTACTTGATTTAAAATACCTGTGAGGGGAGAGATTTGGGTCCAGCTATCTCTAAATTCCTTCCTAGTTCTAAGCTTTCTAAAATCAACCCCCTACCATTTTTGAAAAAAAAAAATTAATGTTTATTTTTGAGAGAGAGAGAGGGAAAGAACATGAGCGGGGGAGGGGCAGAGAGAGAGGGAGACACAGATCTGAAGCTGAAGTTGAACACTTAACCAACTGAGCCACCCAGTGCCCCTAAGCCCCCCACCATTTTTAATGGTCTGATTCTAAAACTATTTAAAGCTCTAGTAGCAAAGCAAAAAAGTACCTACACTGCACACTTATTTCCTGGCAATTTGGTATAATCTTTAGAAGTTAGATTTTCCCTTCTTCTAATTACTCATTTCAGGAATCTGAGGCAGATATTACTGAATTCTGTTGCTTAAACTGTCCCAGTGGAATCAAATTAAAGTAACTTTGATTTAAGTTCTGATCTCTGATTTAGTATAGTGTTAATTGTATTTAGTATAGGTAAATGAAAGAAGCTATTTAAAAGGTTGAGAAAATAGGGGCGCCTGGGTGGCTCATTCAGTTAAGCATCCAACTCTTGATTTCACCTCAGGTTGTGGTTTCACAGTTCATGAGTTAGAGACCCACATGGGGCTCTGTGCTGACAACATGGAGCCATCTCGGGATTCTCTCTCTCCCTCTCTCTTCCCCTCCCTTTCTCTTCCCCTCCCTCCCTCCCTCTCTCTCTCTCTCTCAAAAATAAATAAAATCTTAAAAATGTCAAAAATTATAAAAGGTTGAGAAAACAAAACTGAGAAAACTGAGGATTCTGCATAGAGTGAAGTACTTTTATTAGAACATACTAGAAAAAAAAAAAAAAACTTAAGATGTAAGTCTTGCTACTTTGACTCTCAGTGATTTAACAAAATAAATTTGGACCAGGCTGCTTTGGGGGAGAGGTTGTTAGTGTATGTGACATAATGAACATTAAAGAAACAAATAAGAGTGCAGTGTATTAGTAAAAGCTTTCATTATTACTTTGTTCTTGGGGAGCAGGGGAACTCTCTTAATTACAAAAGTAATAAGTCAAATGCTGAAAATTTGGAGAAACAGAACAGTATAAAAAATAAAGGAAAAAGAACAGAACAAAACTCATTCGTAAGCCTGCCATGCTGCAGTAATCACTATCCTTGGTAATCACAGTCTCCCCCTACCTCTAGACCCCTGACAAACTCAGATATGTTCTCCTTCACTCTAATTTTGTCTTTCTGAGAGTGTCATATAAATGGAACATTTTGAGATGGGCCTCTTCTCTCAGCATGCTTGTGAAAGCCATCCAAATTGTTGCATGTATCATTAGAATGTTCTTGTTTGTTGCTGAGTAATATTCCATTGAATGGATGTACCACAGCTTATATCCATTCAGCTATCAAGGACATTTGGGCTGTTTCCAGTTTTTAACAATTATGAAAAATGGCAGTATTAATGTTCATGTTCAAGTTTCTGTATTACATAAGTTGCCTTTCTCTAGGGTAGGAGTAAACAAACTATGCCCCATGTGCCAAAATTTCCTGTTGCTTGTTTTTACATGGCCCTATGAGCTAAGAATGGCTTTTACATTTGTGAAGGTTTGTAAAAACCAACAACAAAAGAAGAATATAAAACAGAGACCCTATGTGGCCTACAAAGCTTAAAACACTTAATGGTTGGCCCTTTACAGAAGAAGTTTGCTGGCCCCCGCTCTGGGGTGAATACCCATATTCCTGGGCCATGTGGTAAGTGTCTTTTTAACTTTATGAGAAACTGCCAAACTGTTTCCAGAATGGCTATACCATTCTGTATTCCCAACAGCAGTATCTATAAGTTCCAGGGTTTGTTTGTTTTTTTTATCCTTGCCAAAACTCCGTATTAACAGTATTTTTAATTATGGTCATTCTAATCAATGTTTAAGGTTGCTCATCATGGTTTTAATTTGTATTTCCCTAATGATTAATGGTGTTAAACATCTTTTCATATGGTTGTTTGCCAATCTTATATCCTCTTTGGTGAAGCGTCTGACTTTTTGGCTGGTTTTTAATTGGGTGGTTTGTTATCTTACTGTTGAGTTTTCAAAGTTCTTTATATATTCTGGATACAAAGATGCCAGTCCTTTGTTGGCTATGTGACTGTCTATATTTTCTCCCCGTCTTTTCATCCCCTTACCAGTATCTTTTGCCTAGCAAAAGGTTTAAGTTTTGATGAAGTCCAATTTACTGGTTTCTTTCTTTTATGAATTGTGCTTTTCATGTTATGTCCAAGAACACTTTGCCTAGACCTGGATGATGGATATTCTCCTAAGTGTTCTTCTAGAGGTTTTGTAGTTCTGAGTTTTACATTTAGCTCTCTGATCTGTTTTGAATTATTTGTTGTATAAGGTATGGGTTGAGGTTTCATACTTTTGTAATTTTGTTTGTTGATAAGACTATTTGTTTCTCCATTGGATCAACATTACACCATTGTCAAAAATCACTTAGTCATATTTGTGTGTTCTATTTCTAGATTCTCTTTTCTGTTCTGTTGATCTATGTGTCTGTCCCTTCACCAGTACCACACCATCTTGATTACTGCAGCTTAATAGTGAGTTTTAAAATTGGGTAGTATGATTCCTCCAAGTTTATTCTTCTTTTTCAAATTTATTTTGGCTATTCTAGTTTGTTGGCCTTTATTTATAATAAACTTTATAAATCAGTAAATCTAATTGTATCTGAAAAAATTCTTACTGGGACTTTGATTAGAATTACATTATATTTGTAGATTAATTTGTGGGAGAATTGGCTTTTTACTGTGTTGAATCTTTCAGTCCACAAACGTGATATTCATTTCATTTTGGTCTTCTTTGATTTCTTTCATCAATGTTTTATAGTTTTTAGCATATATATCCATTTATATGTTTAATTTATATCTAAGTATATTTTTGAACTATTATAAATGGGATTTAAATATTTTTTTATTTCCTCTTGTTCATTTCAAGTATAAAAAAGATTGATATTTTGTGTGTTGACTTTGTATCCTGGAACTTTATTTTTTTTAAGTTTATTTATTTTGAGAGAGATTGAGAGAGAGCACAAATGGGGTGGGGGCAGAGAAGGAGAGAATTCCATACCTGTTCCATGTTGTCAGTGTGGAGCCCAATACGGGGCTTGATCTCACAAACTATGACCTGAGCCAAGATCACTTAATCAACTGAGCCACTCAGGAGCCCCATCGTGCAACTTTATTAAACTCTAATTAATAATGAAAGCTTTTTTTAGATTAGTTGGGATATTCTACATAGAGTCATGCCATTGTGAATATGAACAGTTTTATCTCCCTTTGCAACCTGTAGGACTTTTTTCTTTCTTGCATTATTGAATTGGCTAGGCCTTCTGGAATACTGTGAAGTAAGAAAAAGGAGTTTGATATCCTTGCCCCGCTCTGAATCTTATGGATAAAACATTAGTATATAATTACTACTAAATATTATGTTAGCCTTGGGTTTTGGGTAGAAACACTTTATTACATTGAGGAAATTCCTTTCTATTCTTAATTTACTAAGCATTTTTATTATGAATGGATAGTGAAATTTGTTAAATGCTTTTTGTGCATCAATTCATATGTGTCTTAGACCATTCAGGCTGCTATACAAAATATCATAGTCTGGGTGGTTTATAAACAACAGACATTTATTGCTCACAGTTCTAGAGAGTGGCAAGTCCAGGATCAAGGTGCCATCATTTTCTGGTGAGCGCTCTCTCTGTGTCCTTCTCACTGTGCCCTCACATGGTGGAATGGGCTGGAGAACTCTGTGGGATCTCTTTTATAAGGACACTAATCCCATTCATGAAGGCCACACCCTTGTGACCTAATTACCTCCCAAAGACCCCACTATTAGCATCACCTTTGGGGGTTAGGATTTCAACAAAAGAATTTTAGGGAGACACAACCATTCAGACTATTCAGACCAGAGCAATATGATCAGAAGGTTTTTCTTATTTAGACTGTTAACATGGTGGATTGCATTCATTGATTTCTGATACTGAACCAACCTTGCATTCCTATGATAAATCTTACTTGGTTGTGGTGTATACTGTTGGATTCCACTTACTAATATTTGTTGAGGATTTTAATGTATATTAGTCTATAGTCTTGTGTTTTTCTGGTTTTGGTATCAGGGTAATGGTGGTCTCATAAAATAAACTTGAATGTGTTCTGTTTTCTGGAAGAGATTTTTTAGAATTGGTGTTCTTAAATGTTTAGTAGAATATGCCAGTGATAACCATTTGAGCCAGAAGAATTATTTTTTGGAAGGTTCTTGCCTGTGTAAATCAATTTCTTTCATAGAGATAGACTTTCAGATTATTTACTTAATCTTCAATGAATTTGTCAGTTTGTGGTTTTCAAGGAATTGGTTAATTTCACTCAAAAATGTCAAATTTGTGTTTGCAAAGTTGCTCATAATATACCCTTAATTTTTTAAAGTCTTTGTGGTATGTGTAATGATGCCCTATCATTCCTGACGTTGATAATTTGGGGAGTTTTTGGTTAGTTTTGCTAGAGGTTTATAAAACTGCATTGACTTTCTTAAAGAGCTCCATTTGATTTTATTGATTTTCTCTATTTTTTTTGTTTTCTATTTTATTGATTTCATTGGTTTCTGTTCTTTTGATTCTTTGGTACTCTGTTATCCACTTAGGACTTATTTATATCCAAAAAAGATTTTCGATTTCTGTATGAGTTTATTCACTGACTGACTCAAAGAACATATTAAAAAGTCATGTCTTCTAAATTTGTGCATGTGTTTTTTAGTCTGGCTTATCGCAGTATAATTTGCAGTAAATAAATTACAGTAAAATTTACCTTTTGTAGTTTATAGTCTGTGAGGTTTTTTTTAAATGTTAAGTAACCTTCCTTCCTCAGATTAATTCTGTTTTATGAGTCAGTATAATGGCTTTAGCATCACTGTTTTTAAGGAATTTGTGGTGGATTCTTACTGTTTTTATTTTCTTTTTGAGATGTGAACTATCCTGATCAATACTAGTCTATAACTTTTAGGGGAGGTTTATTGTTAAGTTAGAAAGAGAAAGAGAGAGAGAGAGCAAGTGTGTGTATGTGGTGGGCGGTAGGTGATGATCTTTGACTTTCATTTTTAACAAGAATTTTAAAAATTCAGTTACAACCAGAGAAGTTTCTTCCAGATTTTATTCAGTTGTCCTTCATTCCCTTTGGAAATAGTAGACCTGACCCAGTTCTTTTTTGAGAATACATTTCATAGAACAGTGTGTTAAAATATTTTTGTTCTTTCAATCAAGTACAGTGTAAGAACTGGCAGGCATCCAATAGCTTCTATTCTTTAACATGCACATAATTCTATTCCTTGATTAAGATATTGACTCCATTATTATACTTACTTTTTCTGGTATAGCAAGGTTTGAACTGAGGAACATAGCTACTTCATACATAATAAATTATTTGTCTCTACAAACATTTTTACCTTGATTTTGTTAGTCACATGACTTTCTAACAGTGATCTTTGAAGTATATAGTGGTATGGTAAAAGTATGGTAAAAGAATACCATAAATATTGGAAATTAAATATGTTTGGGTTTTTTGGAGTTTTTTATTTTAGAGAAAGAGAGAGCATGAGTGGGTGGGGGGGAGAGAGAATCTTAAGCAGGCCCCACACTTATCACAGAACCCAATGCAAGACTCAGTCCCACAACCCTGGGATCATGACCCAAACTAAAATCAAGAGTAGGACGGTAGGGGCACCTGGGTGTCTCAGTCAGTTGGGCATCCGACTTCAGCTCAGGTCATGATCTCACAGTTAGTGCCCATATCGGGCTCTGTGCTGACAGCTCAGAGCCTGGAGCTTGTTGTGGATTCTGTGTCTCCCTCTCTCTCTGTCCCTCCCCCGCTCACGCTCTCTCTCTCTCTCTCTCAAAATAAGTAAACATTAAAAGAAAAAGAGTGGGACCCTCAACCAACTGAGTCACCCAGGTGCCCCAGAAATTAAATTTATTGAATGAAATTTAGATTTTATAAAATTCAGGATGACTTTGTTACTATATCAGGATCATTTTTTTTTTAATTTTTTTTTAACGTTTATTTTATTTTTGAGACACAGAGAGACAGAGCATGAACGGGGGAGGGGCAGAGAGAGAGGGAGACACAGAATTGGAAGCAGGCTCCAGGCTCTGAGCCATCAGCCCAGAGCCCGACACGGGGCTCGAACTCACGGACCGTGAGATCGTGACCTGAGCTGAAGTCAGACGCTTAACCGACTGAGCCACCCAGGCGCCCCTATCAGGATCATTTTTTAATAAAAAAGTTGTTTGAGCTACCTTTACTTATTTGATTTAATATCCCATGTGGGTCTTAATAAGTTGACATTTAGTTTGAAAAGAAATTTTGGCCAAGTTGTGGCTGTAAGATAAAACATATATTAGATTAACTCTTAATGATTATACCCTGAAAGGATTGTAGAAACTAACATTGAGAGCCATTTATAATGCATAACATAAGATGCATAACATTAGATGTCTGTTGAAATGTTCTAGATGTTTAAAGTACAGCGCCATTTTTTCCCTATATATGATAAGAAAAAAAAAGCTATAACTTGGGGGGAATAGAATGGAAAAGAGAGAAAAGGGATGGGGAGAGCTGAGGCGGCTGAGGTATATTAGTTTCAAGGGGCTGCTATCATATAACAAAGTAGTACAAGCTGGATGGCTTCAAACAAAAGAAATTGATTCTCTCATGGTTCTTGTTGGTTTGAAGTTCTAAAATCACGATGTCGGCATCGTTGTGCTCTCTCTGAAGGCTCTGGGTGAGGATCCTTCCTTGCTTCTTGCTGCTTCTAGTAGTTGTCCTCAGTCCTTATGTTGTAGATCTGTCACTCCAGTCTCAACCTCTGTTGTCACGTGGCATTCTCCCTGTGTATATCTCTGTCCACATTTCCTTCTTCTTAAAGGACACCCATCATATTGGATTTAGGTTGAGGGCCCATTTACAGATATAGGATGGATATAAACTGGGGGGGAGGGGACGCTATTCAACCCAGTTCAAAGTGTTCTAAATTCAGTTTAAATTTTGAGATAAGCCAACACTCTAGATTTATCTGCCTTATACAAAGCAAACAGGTAAGATACATTTTATGTAAAAATTTTTTATTTGCAATTATATTCACTTACATGCTTTCCCATTGTGTAGGCCCAGGCCTAGGTATCTAGCATTTCCCTTCATGTGATAGAAATTACATTAAAGGAATATTTTGTTATGAAACCTCTGTTTATATAGATGTGGAGCCAGAAGACTTTCCACATTACCTCTTAATAGCTCAATATTTATAGAACCAAGCTAGACTTTTTTTTGAACGCTTTAACTGCTATTAGAATAATAATTTTGGGGCGCCTGGGCAGCTCAGTCAGTGAGGCATCTGACTTCAGCTCAGGAGGTCATGATCTCACAGTACATGAGTTTGTCAGCTCAGAGGGTCATGATCTCACAGTCCAGGAGTTCGAGCCCTGCATCAGGCTCTGTGCTGACAGCTCAGAGCCTAAAGCCTGCTTCAGATTCTGTGTCTCCCTCTCTCTCTGCCCCTCCCCTGCTCGTGGTCTCTCTGTCTCTGTCTCCGTCTCTGTCTCTATCTCAAAAATAAATTAAAAAACATTTTAAAAAATTTAAAAAAAGAATAATACTTTTATTCTTTTTATTTTATATCCACAACATCTAACAGCTCCTGGTGCTAATTTATTGAATGAATAATGCATTAATGAAAGAATGGGGTGTGTGTGTGTGTGTGCGCCTGTCTGTCTCTCTGTCTGTCTCTGTCTATGTTGAAGGGTTGTCAGCAAAGGCATGATAGAATGAATTTTTATTTAGCAAACATATTTCCCTCTATCCTTTTTAAAACCCAACTGGTGGCATCCTTGACACACTGGTCTGAATTTCGTTGTTATTACTTTTAGTATATCATTTCATATTGGTATACAGATGCTATGATTCATAATATTCCTTTGCATAGATATATGATAATTTACGCTCCCTTTTTAATTTTAATTGTGAAAGATACAGAACATGAAATTTACCATCTTAACCATTTTTAAGTATATACTTCGGCATTGTTAAGTATATTCACATTATCGTGTAGTCAATCTCCAGAACTTTTTTATCTTGCAAAACTGAAACTCTACTATTGAACAACACCATTCCGTTTCCCCCTCCTGGAAACCATCATTTTTTTTCAATTTCTATGAATTTGAGTTAGTCTCTCTTTTGAATCGTTATCCTCTTTGCTCTTACAAACAAGGCTGCAGTAACTAGCTTTGCATATGTGTCATTCTGCACATAAATAAGTATATCTGCAAGATGAATTCCTAGAAGTAGAATTTCTGGGTAAAAAGATTTTTGCATTTCTCAGTTTTGATATATATTGTCAAATTGACTTCCCAAACTGTTGTACCAATTCAGACTCCCCACAGCAATGTACGATAGAGCAGCTGTTTAAATGTGTTTCAGTAGTTAGCATGTCAGCTGAGCTGAATTGGGAACTTGGGAAAGGAAAGGCCGCTCGGTAAGAAAGTTGGTGCTACTGCATTTTTCAAGGGGCTGGGCTCTCTCCCAGTATTCTGTCTCTATTCTTTAAGGATTATTTGATGTACTTTAGTGTAGTTTTATCCTGCATTCACTTAAAAAATTTTAAATAAAAAATTTTCCCACATAGTATATAGGCTATTTGAGTGTTGGTAATAAAATAGATTTGAATCTGATAGAATGATTAGAATACCTCACTTTGCAAGGAGGTCCTACAACTTAATACTATATGTTTAGCTCGGCTGAAAATTTCCTTAATACAAAATTCGAAGGTCTTTAAAATCAATGAATAGATGGGTTTTAACAGAAAGGAAAATCAACAGACCGCTTTTCTGAAATGCATTCTTTTTAAAAAATTTTTTTATTTTGTGTGAGAGAGAGAATGAGCGGCGGAGGGGCAGAGAGACAAGAGTCAGAGAGAGACAGAGAGAGACAGAGAATCCCAAGCAGGCTGTGTGCTGTGCTGTCGATGCAGGCCTCGATCCCACGATCCTAGGATCTGAGCCAAAATCAAGAGTTGGCCACTTTGCCAACCAAGCCACCCATGTGCCCCTCAGACGAACTCTTACGAGGAGCTCTACTATGTTGGGGTGACAATGAAGGGTGACTGGCGAAGGAAGAAGGCTGGGGGAGGCAGAGCCGGTGGGCTCCACATCTCCTCAAGCCTAGTTCATCCAGAATTATTACACACGGGTGGCTTGAGTTCTTTACTTTTAGCAGTGTGTGAGGTTAGTGAGTACTAATGTGTAACCAGCCTCTCATAATTCATGTCAGACGTTTGAGGAGCCCTAGAAGCTTTGTCTCGTAGAATCCTGATGTGTGAAACTGATGCTCAATTATATTATTTCTCTGAAGTAAATTTACTGTAAAATGAGGCATATTAAAGCAGTTTCCTGCATGGAGATACCACTGTTTTCCTCAGAGTGTATGTATAGGTTTTAGTACAATGACTTTTCATCTGGAGATTTTAAACATTAGTTTTCTTATATTCAAATGAAACTATTTGCATATATTTGTGATGTTTTCACATTTTATTATAAAGTAGAAATACACTTTATTATGCAGTATATTTGAAGGATTCTGGAGACCTTCTCCCAATCATGATCAACATCAGTGGTTTGGAATTCATTCCCTCAGACTTTTCAACGTATAAAATAATATTTAAATTTTATTCCTTCTTTAAAAAGGTGGAATCATGCCATATATACTGTTTTGTGATTTGCTTTACTTGATAACAGGTCCTTTCTGGGTTAGTGCATAGAGATACATTCTGGTCTTTAAGTGGACTTATACTCTTCTATTATATCATAATTTTGTTATCTGTTCCCCTGTTGGTAAACATTGGAGTTCCAATAAGTATCCCCTATGCATGTATCTTTACCTATTTGGACAAATGTTTCTGCAGGATAAATTCTAAGAAGTAGAACTTACATATCAAAGGATGACCATTTTACATCTTAATGGGTATTTTGGTGCTCTATAAGATGTTACATCAATATATCAACATCCTGATATTTATAGGAAATAAACTTAGTTCAGACTTTAAGAAGTTTTAGCGAGGTGATGTGTCATCATTGATGTATACTAGTTGTTCTAATATAAGGTTTTTAGTAATGTAAAACCTTTAAAGTGACAGCTTTTTTATTCTTACAGTGATGGAATGGGGGGATGATATTAAAGCGGTTTCCAAAGATGAAGCAGTAATGTTGGTGAATCATCAGGCAACAGGAGATGTATGCACTCTGATGATGTGCCTCCAAGACAAAGGACTGGTAAGCGATCCTGAACGCAGAGGTGGACGGGAGAAGGGGGAGGTTAACAAAGAATCAATTCAAGTATCTTACTGTGGTTTGGAACATAAACTTTAATATGTATACTTTTTCTGAAAATTGAGAAAATTTTAAAAAGAAAAATATATACAATTCTAAGTAATTCTGACTATAATTAGAATTCTAATCTATAATTCAAAATATTATTCGAACTCCAGGACAGGAATTTGGAGACTTTCAAAAAAGTAGCTGGAAAATAATGTGAATGAGCTGTTTTTTAAAAAAATAATTGAGGTAAAAGCAGAGTTAATATGGTTCAAATCGGGAACTGTCTTGAGGTGAAGTGGTGGATCACTGGTTTGAGAAATACACAAAAAGCAGTAGTGTTTAAGAGAGAGGTCCGTGAATTAGATGATCTCGGGGATCTTTAGCCAGAAGGAAAAAAGGTAAATATTTTGGATTTCCTTTACAAAGGAAATTGAACAAAAAGATACTACACCCATTTTATTAAGTGTTACTAGGCTGTGTGAACTGTTTTACAGTTTACATGACTTATATTAATAAGTCAAGATAAAATATATCCATCAACTGGGTGGGTTTAAAATAAATTCAGTCTTTAGCATTAAAAGAATTATCACCTTAGAAGTTGAAGAGGTTGTGTTACTAGAAAACCAAATAAATGGAAAGTGTATAAATTAATGGAGTTAATATTTATCCTAATAGTAAAGAAGCAAATCAAAGAAGTTTATTAAGTGCTTCATATTCATAATCAGTGACTGCAAGGATAGAACACCATCCTGTAAGACACTATCCTCGTAAAGGAGTGAACAGTCCAACAGAGGAAAGTGTAGCGAAGTGAAGAGTATTCAGTGGAGAAGGTGCTCCCCATGATAGGCATAGAAGACTTTGTAGAGGGGCAAGGACATAAGCGTGGCCTAGTTAGAGTGGTGAAGCAGGGGCCTTCTTCCTTAGTGAAATACTCTTGGCCAGAACACCAAGGCAAGACTAAGCCTGGGGTGTTTAGGTCCTAGAGATTTTGACTCAGTAGGTCAGGGAGGGGTCATAAAATGAGGTGAGAGTAAAGGAAAATATGTTTGATTACTGCAGAATCTTTTCTTGTTTATCTGAAAAGCAGAAGCATAATCTCACTGGAATGTGGAATAAATTCAATCCTTTCTTGAACTGTTAATTTTGCTGTATAAATATATTTGCATTTATAATAATATTTATTACTTATGATATTAAAATTTTGTAAAAACTAGATTATTTGGTCTTGTATGAAAGAGAATCCCCAACTAACAGACATTTTTAATCTTACTGATAGGATCATTACACTCACAGTGATTATTCTGAAGGCTTACAGTGTCCTTGATTGGTTTTTGAATTTCAAAGAATGATTACAGTGGTCAGTATAAATACGCCTAACTTTAGTGCTCTAACCCCAGTTTGGCATGGATGATAACTGTATTAACTAGAATATTAGATAACCTGAAATTCACCAATTGTGTGAACAAAAGAAAATTTAGTTTGTTTGTTTCCTTTTATAAAAAGATTTCTGTTAGTTTGTCTTAGATTCATTTTTCTGTCCAGATTATGATCTGATATTAGTGAGTAGATATTAGTACAATCTTGAGGAATTTTTTTTATCTTCTTTCATAAAGGGTAATAGAGAAATATAAAGCTGGAAGCATTATAATCTCTCCCTCCTGCGCCTATCAAGTATAAGGCAATATTAATTTTCATTTACCAGTAAGAATGTTTGCTTGACTTATTGAATATTCCGTGGGTATATTCAAAGAAAGAAGGCTAATGCTAAATTGTGGCCCAATTTTAAAAAGTATTAGTTTAATTGTGATGTGAGTGTAAACAGCTTTTAGAATTCAGGAATCTTCTTGTAACACCCATTAGTGTTACTCAGTGGGAGTCCCGTTGGCATTTTGGTAGGACTGTTGTGTTGTGTTCTGAACTGTCCTGGCTATTGCTGGATGTTTTCCATACCTGGCTACCACCCACTAAGTGCCGGTAGCATGTGCTAGTCAATGTGACAGCCAAAATTGGCCTTAGAAATTTCTAAAAGGGAGAACCATTGACTTTACTATAATTTCAGAAGGATATAAAGAACAGAGTCCTTCATGTAAGCCTCTCTAGATCTTTTGATATGTAGAAAATCTGTGCTTCCAGATAAAGAATAATTGATATGGGCCAATTTTGTTTCTTGAAGATACCTAAGAAATTTCTCAGTGACAGGCCTATGAAACGTTGACAAGAGTTGCTTCAGGCAGCTGGTATTTACTGAGCTTCTTTTGAGGAATATGAAACAAAGGATTAATTGTATTTTCTAAATGTGCTGGTACCTTTTAAATAAGTATCTGTGACTTGAGGCATGTTCTTTTATGGCAATTGATGATAAAACTAAAAACTTTTTTTATTTGTCAAAAGAACTTTATTAGACATGTAATAAACATTTACTGACTTGTAACATTTCCCCTAAAATAAGTTAGGACTTGGGGCACCCGGGTGGCTCAGTTGGTTGGGAGTCTGACTCTTGATTTCGGCTCAGGTCATGATCTCACAGTTAGTGAGTTCAAGCCCTGCGTCAGGCTCTGCGCTGATGCTCCGGAACCTGCTTGGGATTCTCTCTCTGCCCCTCCCCCACTTGTGTGTGCATGCACTCTCTCTCTCTCAAATAAATAAACTTTAAAAAATAAATAAAATAAGTTAGGACAGAATTATCCATACAAATCTTAGAAGATAGCTTGGCTATCTTATTGAACTGATTTGTTTTAGGTGACCTTCTAACTGAAGAGGCAAATCCACTGTAAGTACAAGGTTAAGTTATATACATTAAATACATTAAAGCTAGAACAAGTAAAGCTCGTTCCTTTAGTGTTGGTATTTTAAACCCAGAAATTAATAAATTGCCACTAAACTTCATACTGTGTATAAAGCTCAAGTATTTTATATGTTGAAGTCACTTGCTTTCTGTTTTGTTCCTTGGGGCACTTTTCAACAGATTCCATTTAGTTCAGATTTCAGTTTATTTAAACAAGTAGTCATCATTACAAAACAAGACTGAAAAGTGAGATGTTGGTGATCATTTTATTCTGTATTAGTTGACTTGGGGAATCAGTACTTCACTGGGCATGTATCTTTATTTTGTAAAGTGATTTAACATAGTAATGTGAATGAAGTATGAGTTGTGTAATTGACCTATTTAGTGATGCTGAAAAATTATGCTGGAAGCTTTAATGTTACATTCTTTGTCAGCTTTTTTAGTGTTTTTGTAAAAGCAGCAATGGTATTGATGCTTATTTTTTTCCTAATATTTAAGTTCATATAATTTGGTGTTTAGAGGTGAAGTTTACATATGTTATTCCCATAGAAACCAAAGTAGAGCTCTGTTGCACTCTTGATTGAGGTTGTAGCTTTTAATTAATTCCTTTAAGGATTATAACCAGGAATGCTATTTCCTCAGCAGGGAAGAACAATTAACCAGTTTATTAATTAGACCCCTGTTTATAGTTACTTATAATTTTGAAATTTGTTTGAAATAAAGTCTTACGCTCTTAATATGAATATTAATTCTTATCGGCAAGGGATACTATTTCTGTGTTTAAGAACTGAGGTGCTGTAAATTTTTTTAATTTATTCATTTATTTTAAGAGAGAGAGAGAGAGAAAGAGAGAGAAAGCGAGTGAGCATGGGGAAGGGGCAGAGAGAGAGAGAATCCCAAGCAGGCTCCACTGTGTGGAACCCCACACAGGGCTTGAGCCCACGAACTACAAGGTCTTGACCTGTGCCGAAAACAAGTTAGGATGTTCAAATGACTGAGCCACCCAGGGGCCCCAGTTCTGTAAATATGTTTTTGCTGGGGAAGAGGATAGCCTTGCATAAAGTAACAAATATTCTTCTTAATGTAATAGAATGTTAAATCATTCTATTAAATGAAATTTTAAATGTTCGTGTATTTTGGACATTTTTGTACTTTTATAAAATTTTATAATTTTACATTTATATGTAAAATACATTTATATATTTATAATTTATAACTTTTAATATTTTAGCTATTAAGCCCCATTTTATTTTATTTTATTATTTTTTTAATATGAAATTTATTGTAAAATTGGTTTCCATACTAAAGTCCCATTTTATAAAGCTTTAGTGCTTATTAAACTTACTGCCCTCATTTGGTAACATTAGCCATTTTATTGTTTCCAAATAATTTTACAAGTTCTGTAAGAATTACCAGAGACTTTGCTTAGGGAGAGCAAATTTGGAATGGTTAAGTCCAAATTTAAGAAGTTAATTCAGGAATTCCTGGGTGGCTCAGTTGAGTGTCCGACTCTTGATTTCAGCTCAGGTCATGATCCCAGGGTCATGGGAGCCCTGTGTGTCCTGCTCCACACTGAGTGTGGAGCCTGCTTAAGATTCTCTGTCTCCCTCTGCCCCCTTCCCCGCTCACTCTCTCTCTCTCTCTAAAAGAAAAGAAAAGGGGCACCTGGGTGGCTCAGTCAGTTGGACGACTGTCTTCAGCTTTGGTCATGATCTTATGGTCTGTGGGCTTGAGCTCCGCGTTGGGCTCTGTGCTGACAGCTCAGAGCCTAAAGCCTGCTTCAGATTCTGTGTCTCCCTCTCTCTCTTCTCCTCCCCTGCTTGTGTTCTATCAAAAATAAATAAACGTTAATAATAATAATAATAATAGAAAAGAAAAAAAATTTTTATTTGTTGCACAATAACATACTTGGGATTTCAGGACTTGGAATCAATACCAGTAATTGTTCATAGAGACTTTGTGCTTTAATTGTAGAAATAAACACTAGATTTAAGATATTTAGGTTAATTAAGAGTGTGGTTGGATAATTATATTTAAAAATTAGAGACCTGGCTAGACTATAGCAGGTTGCTTCTGTTTAACGTATAATTATTTCTTGCTTTTATATATTTTAGGTTGTTGCTCAAATGATGTGGTTGATGGACCATATTTTTAAGTATACAAACTTTGGAATTGTTTCTCTGATTCATGGAGACTTCTTTATAAGACAGGTAAGTAATGAGTATTCTTTTTTAACAGTGATAGCCTGATTAAACTGACAATTGATTATAAACATGGGCATAACAAGACCAATTATAATAGATAGAGCCAGTTACACTATCTTAGGGAGCTCTTCCTCCGAATCTTTGTTCTCTGAAACATTTATTTCAATCTGAATTTGAGTATGCTCAAGCAGTGAAATGGTGACATTGCAAATACTTTAATCTCTATCCTCCTCCTCCTATCTAAACAGTGCAATGCTTAGTAACGATTTATCAAGCACCCACCACATTCCCAGCTCTTCTGCTTCTTAGCCATGTGAATCAGGCAAGTTATTTAAATTTCCAGTTTCCTCATTTTTCAGATGAGAATAATAGGTACTCCCCTCATTGGGTGGGTGTGGGGGTTAAATTAAGTATACACTCAGAACAGTGCCTGCCCCCTTCGTTGTCATTTTCATCACAATTACCCCTATCATCATCTGTATTTTCACTATTACTTTTATTTACAAGTCATTGTTCTATGATATAGAAGGTATCTAAATTACCAGTAGGTAGGTAGGGTAGGTAGGTAGGTAGGTAAGTAGGTAGACAGGTAGGTAGATAGATAGATAGATAGATAGATAGATAGATATGTATATTTTGGTGACTCGTAGTAGGAAAAGTGAATCCATCAGCTTTTTATGAATACGGAAAATATTTATTTATTTATGTTTTTGAATCCAGAAAAACTGTAGAGTAGAAGATGATATTTGGCACAAATGTAAAGAATGAATATGGGTTTGTTAGAGAAAGGTAGATTGAGAGTGGGTCTGAAGCATTAGGGATGGTTCACTGTATGAGAAAGAATCCTACCTTCTTATCCAGTCAGCACTACATGATAGTATCTCCCTGTATGCTAAGGATCACACGCTTTATTTTCTCAAAAACTGAAATGCGATATGCAGGAGTTTTTATGTATGGTAATGCTTCACTGTTCTGGTATTTATATATTTAGCAGCTTCAGCCTTGCACATAATAATTACTTAATGAATAACTGATGAATCTGATTAAGCCTCATATGAGAACCACAAATTCTGGAAACCTTCTGGAAACCACAAAGCTGGAAGTATGTAGAAAAACTTCTAAGCTCTGTGAATGTAGGTGTGAGAAAACACATATACTTTACTCCAGACAATTTTATGTACAGAACATTTTTGTTTTTCATATGCTGTGCAATTATCTGCTTTCTTTTGGAAACACTCTTGGTGCTTCTGAGCAGAGAGATGAATAAAAGCACACGCTGGAGCCTTTCTGCAATTTCCCCTCCTACCTCTGTCTTCCTCACTCTTCACCCATCAGCCACACTGGCCTTGGAACTGTTCTTTGAACATGCAGAGCTCCTTCCCATCTCAGGGCCTTTGTCCTGTTTGCTCTTGTCACCTAGAAGACTCTGCCTCTCCTCTCCACTTGACTGGGACCCTCACATCTCTAGCTCCTTGCTCCAGTTTCGCCTCCTTGGGGCTGCTGACCCTGACCTTGTCGACCTTCTCTATCCTCTTACTCTTTTTATTCCTAACACAACACCAACTGAGTTTACACTTCGTAGTTCTCTGTCGTTTCCATTTGAGTCAGTTCCGTGAGGGTCTCTCATTACCTCTCTATCTCCAGGGTGTGGGACAGTACAGTGCCTGCTGAGCAGTAGGGGCTCTGTAAATAGTCACTGATCTGATGAATGAGTGAACTCTCAGGAGCAAGTAGAGCAGTGTTTTTCTTTTGGAGTGCTAACGTAATATAAGCGCTAATCACTTGATTTTACCACTGTGGTCAGAAGGGGAGGGAAGGAGGGGGGACATCACTATACTTTAGAAACTGTTGTTTCTATTTAATTTTATGGCATCTTAATTTCCAATGTGTATCTACTTATTCTATATGTATCTGCCTTCATAGGGAAAATCACATCGTGACCAGCAGCTTCTTCTTCTCAAAAAGCACCTAGAAAATAACTATAGGAGCAGAGATCGAAAATGGATTGTTTTGTTTCCAGAAGGGGGCTTCCTCAGGAAGAGGCGAGAAACAAGTCAAGCATTTGCCAAGAAAAATAACTTGCCATTTCTTACACATGTCACTCTGCCAAGGATCGGGGCAACAAACATTATTTTGAGTGCACTTGTAGCACGACAGGAAAATGGAAGTCCATCAGAAGGAGATGCTAAAGAATTAGGTATGATGGCTTTTAGCATTTTTTTTCTTTTGTTGGAACTCAGGGATTATCTGGAGTTCCAGAAGATAACATTATTGTTCTTTTTTATAATTTTTATCAAATAGAAATAATACTCAAGGAGAAGATGAAAATTTAATGTTTTAATGTTTCTATTTACAGAGTTCATGCTTATAATCATTTATTCACATAACCCAGAAATGCATAAAGTCAAAGGTGTCTTTCCTTACACTGCTTACCCATGCTTCTAGTCATTCCCACTTCTGCAGTAAACATTCATATAAATATCTTTACATATTTGTGGAAGTCTGTAGTATAGATTCCTAGAATGGAATTGCTAGGGCAAAGGTACAGGAACAGAAATGACTGATTTGAAAACCTAATGATAGATACGCAAATGGAAATAGTAATAATGTATATTTCGTTCATTTATCAAATGTAGAAAGTTTTGAGGGTTTGTTTTTAAGAGTATGAACTTAATGCAGTTTCACAATGTTTATGAAGAGGCTTCAAATGACTCCCATCATTCCACTACAAATAATACTTATCAAAAGGAAATAATCTGAAATACCGGCAAAAGGGTTTATCCCAGCATTATTTTTATATATTTATTTTTAATTTTTAATTTTTTCTCAGCATTATTTTTAATAGCAAAAAATTGGAAATAGAGGGGAGAACAGAGAAGTAATATCAAATATCCAACCAACACAATATAACCACACGGCCATTACAAATGATGTATACAGAGGGGTTTTATGGCTTTGGAAAAGGCTCATGCTGTATCATGTTAATGGAGTGCAAGGGACATACAACTCTAGTGAAACTGTTATGAGCTCAAATGTGTCAAATGTAGGAGATGAGCTCAAGGAGAGATTCCAGATGTTATCAGTGATTGCTTCTCAGAGCTGTAACTTTATGGATGATTTTCCCCCATTTCTTAATACTTTTCTGAAATTAAAATTTTAAGGTTTATTTATTTTTGAGAGAGAGACAGAGAGAGCAGGGGAGGGGCAGAGAGAGAGTGGGACAGAGGATCTGGAGCTGGTTCCGTGCTGATGGTGGAGGGTCCAACTCAGGAACCCTGAGATCATGATCTGAGCCGAAGTCTGATGCTCACCCGACTGAGCCACCCAGGCACCCCCTGAATTTTTTTTATAATGAGTATGTATTACTTTTATGGCCAGGAAAATGCAAACCACACTCAAAGATGCAACTGTCTTGGAGATAGCCTGGTGCATTGTGAAGGTTTGCAGAAGGTATTTGTGCCAGTAACACGAAGACTGTTTTGAACAAGTTTATCTGAGATACTGTGAAATTTGGTGACAAATGATAAATTAAAAAACTGAAAGAAACTCACCAGGCCTGTTTCCTCAGTAGTGTTTTACTGTTTAAAAAATATATTCTTCAGATAAAATAAAAATAGAAATGATTGACCCTCAGAAATATGTGTTTTTAAATGAGGGTTAGGACCAGACATAGAGATAATGCCTGTAAGATTGCACTGAGTTTTCCATTCATGTGTTTTTTTAAGCAGCTGCTTGGCAGTCAGCTCTCTTAATCTTTCATCATCTATTAAAAAGACAAATTGAAATAATCTTTTAATAGAAAAGGAAAGTTCAGAATAGCTTCAGACAGCCACTGTGGCAATGTCAGCCAAGCCAAGGCTTGAAGGCAAAGGTCTTCCAAATAGAATTAGTTGCACTAATAAAGACTGCTGTTTTGCAATAGTTTTCTCCAGTCAATAATACCCTGTGGTGTCTAGATCTCAAAGGTAGGGGCAATTGTCATATTGATCACACAATAGTGAAGAATTTTTTTTTTCTTTTGGTGAGAAACAATTTCTTTTTATAACCAAAGCAAAGTAGTTTATAATTTATCTTACCTTAGTTAAAATTTTTATTCTAGATGTTTAGGAAAAGTAAGAAATTCTAGAAAGTTATATACCCTAAAACTAGTTTTACTTGTATTTTACCATTTTCTTCTCTATGTTTTGGTATTTTGTGTCTTCTTTTCTTTAGTATTCATATTCACTGTTTAGTGTTTTGTTCCATATAAACACAAAACAGGTCTTTGTATCTGTTTTAATATGTGATCCATACACATATCAAAATTAAGTTGTGTCTGATTAAGGGTTAGTATTTTTTTGTGTCTTGTGTGATTTAATATATATTAAACTGAACTCTGATGATTTTCCCAACCATTTTGTTATAAAACTTTTTAAGCATCCATAAAAGCTGAATGTTGTAGTTAATATCACTAGCTGAGTGCTTGCTTCGGCAGCACATATGCCACTAGCTGGCCAAATAGATTCTATAATTAACATTTTGCTATATTGACTTTATCCTGTCTTTTTCTACCTTTCTATCCATCCATTAGTCCATCTTCTTTTTTTAATGCACTCAAAGTAAGTTACAGACATCAGTATATACTTTACTCCTAATCATTTCAGCATGTACATCATTGGCAACTTGTTAAAATGTGTTTCCTTACATAAATACTCTGTTCCTTTACCAATAGGTTACTTAAACATTATTATTATTTTACCTAATTTTTGTTTAAACCCTTTTTTTGATAGTTTGTTTTTTGAAAAAGAAGGAGGGAGAGCATGAACACAGAAGGGGCAGAAAAGAGAGGGAGAGAGAGAATCCCAATCAGGCCCTATGCTCAGAGTGGAGCCCAACGTGGGCCTTGATCTCATGACCATGAGATTATAACCTGACCTGAAATCAAGAATTGGATTCTCAACCAACGGAGCCACCCAGGCGCCCTTTCTTTTCTTTCTTTTCTTTTTTTTAAACCTATTTTTATGGGAATTTTTCCCCTTCAGAATATTATCAAAAAAATTTTTTTAACTCAAAGGTCAGCTTTTAGCTATTTGATATACACAAGTAAAATATCATTAATTCTTACTGCACATTTAGTCTTATGTTTAAGTTTTATTTTTTTAGAGATCTCTTAAATACTTCAAACAAAGGACAGACTATCACACAAGTCTGGCTATCTGTACTCTCTGGGAAGATTCATCTCTCAATTCTTGCTCTAACTCCATGCTGGGAATAAAAGCAGCATGCAGAGGACCAAAGTGAACAGAACTTTCTTACTGCCTCTCACAATAGCAGTTACCTGTTGTACCTACCAAAGGGTGGACAGTTTTATTGCTTTATTTGTATAGAACTCCTGCTAAAATGGGAGGAGTTTGTGTTAAACAAAAACAGCAACTGACAATCGTGTGACACTAAAATGCTTAATTTGGGACCTTATTCCAGTATTTATTAATTTTTTTTTTTTACTTTTTTTTTTTTTTACTTTTGTGGTGTGATACCTTAGCTTCTGACTTTTTGATAGGCCAGTTCTTATGACTGATAAAATATAAATTAGACTTTGATAGTAATTGTATTGAATGCTTGAATGGTGCATGTCCAATAAATAATAGTGCTCTGTTATTTGTTACTTTGTTTGAGATTCAGCCATTTTATAATATATTAGGAAATGCTTGGTTTCATCCTAAATGAAGATGATACATTAAATGATACATCCTTATATCATATAAAACAGTAACAACCAAAGTTCATCTGTTTTCTTAAAGCAAAAGATACATCAATATGCTTTATTTATACTATATTATTTGCTGTAAATGATGTAAAAATTGATCCAATTTTAAGTGGTTTTTTTTTTTTTTTTTTTTTGCTTTGTCCTCAGAGAGCAAGTCAAAAGGCCTCCAGTGGATAATAGATACAACTATAGCTTATCCCAAAGCTGAACCCATAGATATTCAAACCTGGATCCTTGGATACAGGAAACCAACAGTCACACATGTACATTACAGGTAAGAGTTTTGTGTTAGTACTCAGCATATATCCAACTTAAAGTATTATCTCAGTATTTTAAAATTAAATTTTTAATCAATAGTGAAAATAGTTGGCTCAAAATCATTCTTATGCTGAATTTTTAATATGAAAATATCATTTGAAGTAGTTATTTTCACTGAGTGATAGAAGTCTCTCAAAATGGTATTCTAGAGGCAACTATGATTACTTGATGGCCTGACACTCTGAGCAAGGGTGATTAAGGGCAAACATCAAACATAAATATATACTCATTTGGGCAAAGTAGATTTGTATGAATAGAAATGAAATTTGTTTTTAAGTCATTAAATCACATAAGATTTTCCAAATGATTAAATTGAGAATTTAGCTGAAACTTATACTTTAAAATTTTTAGTATTTTAATATTTAACATTTTAACATGTTCATTTGCATAAACAACAGCAAAAACATTTATTGAATATTGCAGCTTCTTGAGATTTTTAAAAGTAGATTGCTTTTTAAAAAAGAGTATCATGTAAATGTGTGTAGGTATTTATATCAAAGCATGATGCTGATGAGGCTTGGATAGATTTGACCGCTTTATAAGCCATTTATCTTTACTGTATTTCCTGGCCAAAGATCTCACTCAACCCATGGCAGCTAAGTTACAAACTGAGCAGTTGGTCCACTGAAAGATCACAGTTGCCACAAAAGCCCTCAATTCAAGCGGAAAACTACTCAAATTACATACTCACTGCAAGTAGATAGGTACATGTTTTCATATATATAAACCACCATAGTTTTACACATAGAAGTACAAATTTGGAATAATTTGAAACTAAAATTTTAAAACTTAAAGTTAAATGTTACAATTTGCGTTTTTGGTGTGTAAGAGAGGACTATAAAATTACAGTTGAGTCCACTGTGTGACTTACGTTGCCAAATTATGAAGTTCATGTGTAAGATAAGAAGTAATTCTTGAGAACTGTACTGACTACATTTCACATGTGTTGTCCACTTTACTTACGGAGCACTTACTATATATAAGGCAGTGTGCCAGGCCCTGAAAGAATTTCTCCAGGAACGGTTTTATTTTCATATAGAAGAGGCTTATCTAGCCTTCAATAAACGTTTAAATTGTAATCTATAAATGAAGCTCAATTCTGATGCCCAAGCAAAAACACATGACTGTTGGGTGTATGTTCTGGACATGTGTAGATTGTATTTGAGTCAGATATATGTAGATCTTCCTAGCACATCATACCCAAAAGGAACTGAGACAAGGAAGAAAATATTAATTACAGAGGCATTCTATTATAGTTCACCCTGCTTTCTTTTTTAACCAGTAAGTAGAAAACAATTTTATTTTATGGATTAAAAAATGAATGGAATAATAAGGGATCTTAGAAATTGAAGAAATGTCAATTTTTAGCAAAATTATTTTACCAGAAGTAAGTGCAAGGTCCTTAAATTCACTTGAAGCAGGAGTTCTTAACTGTGGGTCTCATGGATGAACCTGAGAATTTTTCTTTTTTGCCTTCAAAATCAGATGTTGTTTTAATTTTTTGTATTTATTTATTTTGAGAAAGAGAGACAGTTAGATCAAGTGAGGGGGGAGGGGCAGAGAGAGGGGGAGAGAGAGAATTCCAAGCAGGCTCCACACTGTCAGCACAGAGCCTGACGCAGGGCTCAAACTCGAACTGTGAGTTCATGACCTAAGCTGAAACCAAAATTCGGACACCCAACCAATTGAGTCACCCAGGCGCCCTAGATGTTGTTTTAATTAAAAAAAATTTTTTAAGTATACTTGACAGACATACAGTGTTACATTAGCTTCCGGTATATACCATGGTGATCCAGCTTCTCTCTACATTATCCTCACCACAAGTGCAGCTACCATCTGACCTCAGAGAATTTTGAATTTTTCAACTCTTTCTCTATACAAAATGTTCTAGATGTATGCAGTTTTCTGCAGAGAAGCTTCACAGATTTCAATCTAGTCTCAATATAGATTAAGGGTTTAAAAAAAGATTAATGACCCCTGATTTAGAGATCAAAACCGAATAGTAAATAGAAGAGGTGGGATGGTTAGTTTGATACAGAAAAATACTTCTGTTGATAAAAGTGAAGCTTCTCAGAAGTATATTTGACTATAGAAATTTTATTACCGACATAGAAATAATAAAGAAAATTCTAAAATATTAGATTAGCAGAGATGAAATCATGATACAGAACCATATCCTGAAATAGTCATTACAATACACATCATGCCCAGTTATTTATTTATACACACACACACACACACACACACACACACACACACACAAACACACCCCCTAGGAGTCTCGTGACAGGTAAAGAGATATACTGTTGGGTTTTTTTTTTTTTTATGTTTATTTATATTTGAGAGAGAGAGAGAGACAGTATGCGAGCTGGGGAGGGGCAGAGAGAAATGGAGACAAAATCTGGAGCAGGCTTTGAGCTATCCGCACATGACCACACTGTCAGCACAGAGCCAGACATGGGGCTAAAACTCACGAACTGTGAGATCATGACCTGAGCCAAAGTCAGATGCTTAACCAACCAAGCCACCCAGACACCCTGAGAGATACACTGTTCTTTACAGAAATTTAATAAAAAAAATTTATTGTCTAACCAGTGTTAGGAAAAGGGAAGGACTTAAGTTCAGATGGGAAAGAGGGGAAGTGAAAGGGGCAAGAAAGGGTGAGGTGTCTTGGCATCAGGATAGTTTTGAGATTTGCAAGAAGCTTGTGAGAAGGGATGTGGGCCATGTCTGTGGCAGCTGCCAGGGACAAATCTCTATCATCCACGGGTTGACTAGGTCTCCGCCTGTATTGTTCGAGGCCATCTGGACACCCTGGGAGATAGGGAAAGAAAGATTGGTTTTTTGTTTTGGTTGGGGTTTTGGGGGGGAGTTGTCCCCCCCGCCTCCAGTTTTCTCAATTCTAAAATAAACTGTTTATTGTTTATCATGGAGTTTTCCTGGCGGGAATAACACCATAGAAATTAAAATAAATTTAAACAAACATGGTACTCCTTACTCATTTTTTTTTTCCTGTTCTCAGAAAGATTGGTTTTTGTTCCAGCACTCCAGTTGTTTGGTTATATTTTAAAAGTTTTAAACAAGGATGAGATGTTTCCAGTTAGAATAAGAGACTTAAAATGCGACATTGGAAATCACGTATATACAAATGTGAATAATGTAAATAACTGAGGTTAAATCTTTCTCTTTTACTGTGGGGTGGTTGGCAAGAAAAACTAAACAGCGCTGACTACTTAAAGCAGGGAACAGGTGCCTAGAGAGATGGAAAAGGTGCTCAGGAAACTGTATAGGCAGATTTTAAAATTATTAGTGAATGTACTTTTTCCCTGAAATTTAGCATAATTTTTCCACAACTTTTCTATTAAGCCATATGTACAAGCCAATTTTGTTTCGTATCATTTAGAAAGTATTTATTTTCTTCCTAGCTCCAGCTGACTTTTTCTTTTAATAAAGCACCACATCAGTCTTAGAGAATTTAATTGAAATGATTACTTGAGATTATGGTGTAGCTGGGCAAGTTGGTACCGTTGCTAGTTTTTTTCAGTGTGATCTAGGGTATACATGTGAGAGTCAAAAATAATTATTCCATTCTGCTCAGCATTTATCAGATGCCACTTAGAGTATTGAGTGTATTTTAATTGCTCTATTTTAAAAGAAATAATACGGCTGGTAGAAAGTTATGAAAATACCTAATACTGTATATATAAATCCTACAACACGACTACCACTTAAAAGACCATTTTAGATCAAACCAAAGCAAATTTGGAGTTGGTAATAATTAAATGAAACATAATTCCAAGAGAAACTACCAGTTGAAAATATAAATAGGTTAAGGAAAACTTTAACCATCAGACCACTAAGTCTGTAATAAGTTTCTGTATTTATGAAGTACTTTTACCACATTTTAGGTATATTTCATGGAGGACAGCAACTGTCCTTTCCCGTGTGATACATCTGTGCCTCTGGGTGACTGGGGTAGTCTTAGAACACTGTAACATTCCTGACCATCAGAATTTACTTGTCATCATTGATTATCATCACTTATTTAACATTAATCAGTAGTTGGGCCACTTTTTATTTCTTTGATACATTTCTTTTCTTGGAAATTATTATCAAGGCTGCCAGGTAAATTCTGCTGCCTCTAATATACCTCATTGGAATATACAGGTGTAGGGAGATTTCTGAGCAAAAAAGGGCATTTTGGGGGTCGCATGGCTGGTTCAGTCAGAGGGGCACTTGACTCCATCTCAGGGTCATGAGTTTGAGCCCCACGTTGATTTAGAGATTACTTAAGTAAATAAAACTTTTTTTTTAACATTTATTTATTTTTGAGACAGAGAGAGACAGAGCATGAGCAGGGGAGGGGCAGAGAGAGAGGGAGACACAGAATCTGAAACAGGCTCCAGGCTCTGGGCAGTCAGCACAGAGCCCGACGCGGGGCTTGAACTCACTGACCGTGAGATCATGACCTGAGCCGAAGTCGGCCGCTTAACCGACTGAGCTACCCAGGCACCCCAAAACTTTTTTTAAAAAAGGCATTTTCTCCTTCAGAGTGATTCCAGTCATAATGTATTAGTAAAACCAAATACTTAGAAAACATTTAGTCTTTATTTAAATAAGAAAAGACTATCTAGATTACCAGAATGTACGGCAGAACATTCTTCTAGGTTTTAAGTTTCTGTATTGATGCTTAGGAAAAAGCATAAGAGTGCAATAGCTTATTTTAAATGTTCTGAAATAAACTATTTTTTTCCCAAGAGCAGTTTTCTACATTGTCCATTCACTTCTTCTTGGGTTTATATGTAAACTTTTAGGATTTCTGGAAGAGACAAACCCTAAACATGTATGGTACTATATGTTATAAAATACTTTCCTAAAATACCACATAAATGAGAAAGTAAAAATTTGTGACATGGTTACATGTTAGATCCCATCTTACAAATAGTGTTGTTATCTGTCAAAAGTCAAACTTTTAAGGCAAATGTTTGGAGCTAATTCCTTAGAAAATTTGCAGTAAGTGGTAACTAATTACCCAGACCATTTTGCTAATTAAACCCAATGCACACGTAGCTCCTCAGGCAAACCATCGTAGAACCTTACTGGCTAGAGGTTGCCCAGCTTCAGTGAGTGCATTGTTTAAGCACCAAATGATATACTGATTAAAAAGTTTTTTAAAAACCATAAAGCACCTTACAAATGCAAAGTGCCATTATTAAGGTATATAACGTGTATGGATTATTGTCAAATCCAGTGTTAGTAAATTAGTGTTCCTTCCCCATCTAAGCCACTTATTCTTTTAAGAGAAAAGAGGTCCTTTCTTATTCCTTACTTTCCAATATTATGTATTATTTAACCAGGGGAATATTTTTTATTAGTATGCATACAACCACATTATTGATCATTTTCAAAAGTAATGCTTGTTTTAAAAAAGGAACTAAGGCTTAATTATGAGAAACATTTGAGGGAACATTTTTTCCTCCCACTTTCCCTTTTGTGTTATTACTGTCACACTGGAAGACAGCTTATTCCTATTAAAGAAGTAATTGGCACAGTGTGCTGCCGTTAAGAACTTAATAGGAAAATTAAACATGATTAGATTTTAACTACAGGGATAGAATGTTTATAAGGATAAAAGCAAAAGTAATCTATATCCTTAATATAAATGTCTTCACTCCAAAAATAAGACATTGAGTTAGAGAAAATGATCCTCTTGTGCAGAAGTAGTTTATATTTTTATTTTAAAAATTTTAAAAGGTGTTGCTTTCACGTCTTATTTGATTGGAATTCTGGTTACTTTGGAGAAGACATCCATTTAAGGACTTTGAGCAGGAACTTACTTTCGGTTTTGGAGGGAGGGAATTCATTCAGAAAATGATTATTTGACTAATTAATGTTTTTTAAGAAAATATGTTCACTTAGGGGTGCCCGGCTGGTTCAGTCAGTAGAGCCTGCAACTCTTGATCTCAGGGTTGTGAGTTCAAGCTCCACACTGTGTGTAAAGATTACTTAAAAACAAAATCTTGCCATTATTTCCCTTTCCAGTTCCATACCCCTTCTTTCCCACTATCAAAGCCACTACCGTAATTTGTGTGTAACCTTCCTGTCCTAATGTTATTACACAGAGACATTTATAACATATAATGTTCTGTATGTTATTAAAAATGTATACAATCATATGTAGTTTATCATTTTACAACATGTATTTTTTCCACTCTATTATTTCCTAGATCTTTTTGTTTTTACACTTATGGTTCCCTTTCATTTATTTGAACTGTTAACATGCTCTTCTGTTCCCATGATATGATTGTCACACATCATCTATTCATTCTCCTACTGTTGGATACTTGTTTCTTCAGTATTTTTGCTACTATAATAAACAATGTTGAATGAACATTTTTATACCTCTTTCACTAAGCATGTACTTGTGAGAGTTAAAGTAGGGTGTGTCTCCACCCAGCGGTAGAAGTGCCAGATCATAGGGTATGCACATTTTTACCTTTATTGGGTAGAGCCAAATAGCTCTCAAAGTGGTGACATCAGATTACAATCTCATTAGCAGTATAGAGATCACCTCTTCCAGTATATATGTCAAAGTCATCACCTTTAACTTTTTCAAATGTGATACACTTGAAATGTTATATATTATTTAGCCCTCAGGTTTCATACGTATGAGGTAAGTGTTATAATCCTGCAATCTGATAGTACAATCCACTGCCATGAAACAAAGATTAGGGTGAAGCTAGCATCTTTAAGCATTCAATCGCTGTTAGAAATCTTACTGGTTTGCTCATGGCTGTCTGTCTTCCACATCTAGAACTGAACCCCCGTGAGAGCAGATACTTCATCTGTCTTGTTTCACAATTCCCAGAGCAATGCTGGCATACAGTAGAAATGCAATACTTATGAATGTACGAAGGCTAAAGTTTATGCTGTCTAGACAAGCACTGTCCAGTTATAGCAGCCACTAGCCACATGTGACTGTTGAGCCCCTAAAATGTGGCTAGTCTGATTTGAGATGTTTTTTAAGTGTAAAATACACACTGAATTTCAACAACTAGGAGGAAAAAGGAATCTGAAATATCTCATTAATGATTTTTGTTGATGACATGTTGAAATGATAATATTTTAGATTGGGAGTGTTAAAGGAGTACATTTCTCTAATGCTGTTAGATGCCTTCTGTTATGTACTTTGTAAAACATTAAAATTATTTTCAGAAATAAAAGTTTGCAACTATGGGAAATATTTCACAGAGGGAAGATGCTGTTCCAGCATGCTCCCATAAAATTCCCTTTTTATATTTCCCTTTAATATTTGTTTTTATGTATGTTTTTAATGTAGCTGTGGCTGTAATAGGCATAAAAGTTATTTGTATGCTACTTTTTCCCATAGAGCATTTTAATGAACATTGTACCCATACTTCCTATGTACTAGGTGTTAAGATTATAAATTTTGTAAGTATTTTAAAATATTGTTATAAAGTCTTTACATTTTTAGTGCCTTTCCAAAATCCTACATAGTATATACATTTAATGACCCATTTCCCTATTAGTCATAGACTTGTCAGATTTTATTCTTGACTTTTAATAATGCCATGCTGAATATATTAGTACTTACATATAGCTCCCTCCACCCCATGTTTTGGATTCCTTTTATAGTAGATATTTTTAACCTGTTATTTCTGATGTTAGCTTGGAGAGTATTATTAAAGTTACATCTGAATGGGGAAAGTGATTGTCAGAGAGATGAGGGAAAAGTGTATGAGAAAAATTACCGACATATAAAACCAGTATATTATTTTGGTAATTTTATGCATAAACCTAATATATTTGTGATTCTGGTTTTCCTTTCTGTTTTTTTCCTTACTTCCTAAAACAACAAAATTTAAAAATCACAAGTTTTTATAAGTTTTAGAGGCTATAATTTCAGAAATAGTTTTTCTCTCTAAAACTTTTCTTATGGAAAATATCAAACCTATAAATTCAGCCCAGGTACCTATCCTACTCTTATGGGGAATGTTGTTTTCCCTATGCTATTTTCCAGAACCCGCTGGAATATTTTGAAGCAAGTCTCAAATATCCTATCATTTCATTTGTAAATATTTCATTACATATTCTCTAAAATATAAGAGTTCTTTTGTAAAAAAACATTACATAGTATCATACCTAAAAGTGTTAATAACAGTTCCTTAATACCATCAGATATCTGGACAATTGTCAATTTTTCTGAATTATCTCATAAGTGATTTTTTATATTTATTTATTTATTTATTTATTTATTTATTTATTTATTTATTTTAACGTTTATTTATTTTTGAGACAGAGACAGAGCATGAACAGGGGAGGGTCAGAGAGAGAGGGAGACCAGAATCTGAAACAGGCTCCGGGCTCTGAGCTGTCAGCACAGAGCCCGACACGGGGCTCGAACTCACAGACTGTGAGATCATGACCCGAGCTGAAGTTGGATGCTCAACCGACTGAGCCACCCAGGCGCCCCTCATAAGTGATTTTTTAAAAACAGTTTGGATTCAATTAGATTATAATTGGTCAATATATCTCTTATGTTTCTTTTTATTTACTGATTCCCCCTCTCTTTCTTTTTTCTTGTCCTTGTAGTTTATTTTTGAGGGTACCAGATTATTTGCCCTGCAGGCTGGCTACAATTTTTATTTTGCTGATTGTATCCTGTGTATTTCTCTGTCCCTTCTGTTTCCTGTTAATTGTGGGGTAGGGACTAAAACTTCATCAGATTGAAGTTTGAATTTGCTTGATAAGAAATACTTCATAAATAGTGATACTTACTTCCATCAGGATGCATAAAATGTCTGGTTGTCAGAAATGATTTTTGAATGCTTTTATTAGCTAAAAAACTTCAAAACAAATACATCCAATGCTTTCAGGAAAAAATGATACTTCCTCATTCCATCCCTTTAACCCCGTGATGTTAGGAACTTCATTTTAGAATTGGGGCCTCTTCTGGCATGTAACACATAACAAGTATCAATTTTGCCTAAAATACCCTCTTAGTGATCTTATATGAAGGTTCATAGCCTTATATTATTTCGTGAACCATTAAAAAGGGTTTTTCCCTGTGTCCCAAACTATAAAGGTGTTGGAAATGTTCTAAACTTAATTGAGCAATGAACTATATATCATCCACTGGGATGACTGGTAGTTGTTTTAGTCAGTGTTTCTTCAGGGAAATAGAACCAAGAGGATATACAGAGTGATCTGTAAGATGAGGTTCAATTTAGGAATTGGCTTTCATGATTGTGGAGGCAGAGCAGTCCCATAATCTGTTGTCTGCAAGCTGAAGAACCACCAAAGCAAGTGGAAAATTCTGTCTGAGTCCCGAGGTCTGCGAAAGGGAGGGCAGGAGAGGCTGATGGTGTAAGTACCTATCTGAGTCTGAAAGCCCAAGAAGCAGGACCACTAATGTCTCTAGGTCGGGAAAAGACAGCTAAGCTCAAGCAGAGAGAGCAGACTCACCCTTCTTCCACTTTGTTCTATTCAGACCTTCAACGGATTGTGTGATGCCCATCTGCATTGATGGGGGCATCAATCAAATCTTCTTTACTAAATCTACTGATTCAAATGTTAATCTCTTCTAGATACACCCAGAAATAATGTTTACCAGCTATCTGGGCATTCCTTATCCTGGTCAAGTTGACATGTAAAGTTAACCATCACAAAAGTCTACATAGAAAACCTAAGAGACTGAGTTGACCATCTATTTATAGAGTTCAGTAATCTTCATATAAAATCACTACAGAGAAATCATTGGTATCCCTTATCTTGGCAATAAATAGGAAATGCAATTTTTTAAAAACATACTCTTCCCAGAGGCAAAACTATAAAGTACCTAGCAATAAAACTTAATGAAAAAATATATAATGTTTATTTTTCATGAAGAAAAAACATAAAACTTCATTGAAGAACATAAAATACCTGAATAAATGGAAAGAGAGACTGTGCTCATAGAGGGGAAGACTCAAAATTACAAAGATGTCAGTTTTCCCAAATTAATCAATAAATTTAACATAATCACAGTTACAAGAGGGTTTTTCTGGAAACTTGACAAGATTGTTCTAAAGTTCATTTGAGAGAGCAGAGATAACGGAACATAGCTAAGGTAGTTCGAAGACGAAAGAAACAGAGGAATACTTCCTACCAGATGTCAGGGTTTAATGTAATTATGAGGGCAGGGCCAGATCAATGGAAAGATTTAAAAATCCAGACTTATTTTGGAACTTCTATATGATTTAGTAAGTATCACTTATCAGAGGAACATGAACAGACTATTCAACAAATGAAGTGGTTTGAGACCATTGGTTTTATATCACATATAGTGACCTACCATAGAGTTGCTATTCAACTGTGGACAGACAACGCCTCTGATGGGGAGGGATCTTTCTTCTCATTATAGTATTTGAAGTTTTTTTTTACAATGTGAATGTATTAATTCTTCAATTTAAAACCTAATCAAAAAAAGAAATTGCCTGTAGAATTTAGGATTTTGGTCTAATAGTTCTTTGCATAATTTCAACAAATGCATTTTCATCAGGTAGTTATAAGTATTTAATAAGTTCACATGTAAAATAAATATCATTTGGGGCACTTGGGTGGCTCAGTCAGTTAAGCATCCGACTTCAGCTCAGGTCATGATCTCACAGTTTGTGAGTTTGAGCCCTGCTTTGGCTTTTGTGTCTCTTTTTCTGTGTTTCCCCTGCTCACACTCTGTCTCTCCCTCTCTCTCTCAAAAATAAATAAACATTTAAATAAGTTAAAAAATATATATATATAATTTAATAGATGCTAAATAGATTTTACCCCTTTAAATCCGGCATATTGAAATACTCAAATTGTATAGTCTAGATTTTCATATTCTAGTGCTTTATCCATAATTTAAAAGTGAACTTTAAGAGGCTTAAATTTCTATAATATATTTTTGGTGTAAAAGTTGGAAGAAAGTAGGATAAAATTAATATGGTGAAAATCAGTCATTTAACATAATGGGGACCAAATTCCAGGTCACCTTTTCCCAGTAACTGTAAGTCTAAAGTAGTTCACGCCTAAGTGGTACACACTTAGGTACTAATGATGCACCCTTAAAGGTTTACCACCCTCTGCCCCAGCCCCCAAATTACCCATCTGGGAGTGAGGTGATAAGAGTGCCTCTTGAGCTAAAATTAGGCTTTCTTTTTTCCTAGCAGAAGGAAATAGTGTCTTGTCTTTAGTTTTTCTTTTTCTTTTTCTTTTTTTTTTTTTTTTACATTTTTTCTTAATGTTTATTTATATTTGACAGAGAGAGAGTGAGATCTGGGGAGGGGCAGAAAGAGGGGGAGACACAGAATCTGAAGCAGGCTCTAGGCTTCAGGCTCCACAGAGCCTGACGCGGGGCTCCAACTCACAAACTGTGAGATCATAACCTGAGATGAAGTCAGACGCTTAACCAACTGAGCCACCCAGGCACCCCTGTCTCTACTTTTTTTTTAATGCTAGGGTTTTCTCTATCCTTGCTTAGAATTATTGTTCATTTCACCCCTACTTCTGCTGTGTCTAATAATTCTCTTCTTCTTCCTGTCTACTTTTCTTCTCACCTCTTGTTTTCTGTTGCTTTGTCTCTGTATCCTAGCCTCTCCCTGGAAAAGCACGGACATTTTTGTCTTCATTCACTGTTCAGAACTTCTAGTTGGAAAATGGAAAGTTACACATTAAATTCAATCTTCAAGTTTTTAGTTCTGCTTGGCTGTTTTTATTAATGTTCACCACCCACAAGTTCATTCTTTTCTGTACCCACAGGTTTCCCCTCCCCTCTTTCCTTTAAGAAAAGAAAACAGTTTGGCAGCATTTAGGATGCCGGAGGCATTGGTCTTAATTGAATTTTGACTGAATTGTGGGTTGAATTCTGTATTTCTGTAATGAAGTTGAAATTTGAAAGAGGTGAACCATCATTTCAAGTGAGATAAAATCTTCATCCTCTACTTAGAAGATAGACTTAATTTCTTCGCAAATATTTATAAAAAGTTATACACGGAAGAAATTTTGTACTGTTGACATAGTCGAGATAAAAAACCAAAACCTATAAATCTAATTTACTAAGTTATTTTCAGTACGTGAATCTGGACATAATGTGATTTGGAGAACTAGGATGAGCTTTGGAAATGAAGAGCCCTCTCCCCACCTCCCTGGCCCGGTAGAGTTCGCCCTCTCCTTGTCACTTTTTGGTCTCTTCAGGATCAAGCACAGTGACTGCCACTGGTATTCAGAACTATTTTTGTTTTCTAACAGTTAATTTAGTGTTGTTAGAAATATTATATCCCCAAAATAAAAAAAATTCTTAGCATTTAATTTTTGATTGAATAATGGTTAAGCATAACTCTCACTGAAGATCACTATCTTTTAGTTACTTGAAGTCAGTTGAATCTGAGAAGTGGCAGGGCTAGCTAGTCTTTTTGTCTAACCACTCATTTAATGCAGGATCTCACACACACACACACACACACACACACAGTGACAAATTGCTTAAATATAGACTTCTCCAGGATCCTGTTTTTAGCCCTCTTTTGTCTGTGGAGGTTGAGTTCATAGTAGAGTAAATAGAAACAGCCCCTCTAGAGTCTTACTGCTAGTTCTCAGCCCTTCTACCAAGTTCCAGACCCTCATTTCACTCTCCCTACTGGGATAACAAGTTGTTGTTTCTGCAAGCCTGGTATTTCTAACACTGAACTCACTTTCCTTCACACAAACTTGTTTCTCCTGGATGTCTAAATGGGATTTATGCTGATATCATTCTGCCCTCACCCAGAATGAAAATTTCGAATTTCTTTGACCCTTCTAGTTTTTAATTCTGCGTCTCAAATTCAGCTACCAATTCCTTGAAGGAAACCTCTGCGATGTTTCTATTTTTTTTTTTAATCTAAATACCACAGACTAGTTCAAGCCTCATTACCTTTTACTTGGAGTGTATTTTCTTATTAAATATTCCCTTTATTGATATTGGTTCCATCTTAAGTCTGTTTTACTTATTTTACTGCTATATTCCTCTTCCTACAGCATGATACCTTCTTTTTCCTTTTTCCTTTTTATTTGTGTTTTGTTATAAACATTAGTGGGACAATTGGCATGATTTGAATGAAGTTTGTAGATTTTAGATTAGATAATAATATTGTATCAGTGTTAATCTCCTGATTTTGATCATTCCATTATGGTTATGTAAGAGACTGCCCTTATATTTAGAAAATACACATGGAAGTATTTAGGGGACACTAATTTACTCTCTGAAGTTGAAAACTCATATGTATATGTGTCAGAAAGATATATATAGAGAGAAAGAATGTTAACATAAAGCAAATGTGGGAAATACTGATATTTGGGGAATCTGAATGAAGCATATATGTGAATTCTTTGTACTATTTTTACAAATTTTTCTGTGAAATTATTTCAAGATTAAAAGTTTTAAAAAGTCAGGGCACCTGGGTGGCTCAGTTGGTTAAGCATCCAACTCTTGGTTTCGGCTCAGGTCATGATCTCACGGTTTATGAGATTAAGCCCTGCATTGGGCTCTGTGCTGACAGCGTGGAGCCTGCGTGGGATTCCCTCTCTCTCTCTCTCTCTCTCTCTCTCTCTCTCTCTCTGCCCCTCCCTCCCCTCTTTATTTCAAAATAAATAAGCTTAAAAAAAAGTTTTAAAAAGTCATTAGAGAGACAGGGAGAATTCTCTGTGTCTTCCCCTCAATTTTTCTGTGAACTTTAAACTGCTCTTAAAAAAAAATAGCCTTAACAGTAAATTTTTAAGTTATTAGACTCATGGAAAGTGTAATAGTGTGATTCTCTTAAGCAAATATACCAGTGTCATGTTTTGCTTACTAGATAGTTCAGTTCACTCAGCAAGCATTTATTAAGCATCTTACTGTGTCTCAAAAGATACAACGTGAATAAAGATATAAATAAATTTGAGTTCTAAACAATGCCACTTCATGGTTTATACCCTCACGTGGCATGTTGGTTTGCTATAGTTGTGATTATTACAAGGAGCAGGGCTCAAGGAGAAGGGGTCCCAGGCTGAATTTTTCCTGACTATGAAAGGAAGCAGTGGCCCATGTGCTATTTGCCTTCTCTCCTTCTATGTAAAGTTAAAGTCACTTGAAATTCTCTCCTATATGACCCTACATTTGCTGCCTTAGAGCCTTGGTTTATCCATGTATTAAAGTGGGTACAAGTTTATATCTGAGTTACTGAATTCTATTTTCAGATAACTGAGAGTTTTTTTTTTTTAACGTTGCTAGTGGATTCAGGGGGAAGCTATAAATATTATATTTTAGCATGTTGAGGGTGAAGGCTTGAGCAGCTTACCTCAGGACAGTGGCTCAAAGCAAAACTTCTGGAACTTGAATGCTGGGAGATACTCTGATATGTTCAATTTGGCAGTTGTCTGTTCTTGTCCATAAATCTGCTTTTGGTGACAAGCAGTTTCTGCATTTCTGAGTTATTCTTATCACACCCGTCCTGGTGGGTGTCACTTAACTACACCCGTGGTACTGATGGCTGTCTACACATGGCACCTCATAAGTTTTATAGTGGCAGATTACTTTCATTTTAAGTCAGTTCAGCAAGCTCGAGTTCCCACAAAGGATTGGGCACTGATTTACGCACCAGGTATGCAACGATGAGGACAGCACAGTCCAATAGAGGCCATAGACACATGAGAAAATACGTAGAACGTAAACTAATAAGCATAGTTACAAGGGACAGAGTTGGCACTGAGAAGTAATTATTAACTGTAGGAGAAGAGGAGGAAGAAGCTGAAGGGGAAGAGGACAAAGGGGAAGAGAGCCAAATTCTTCTTCCATAGTAGGAAGTCAGTGAATAAATTTGAAGTTGGATAATCTAGAAATAGTGGTAGCAGCATGTTTATAAGCAAGATGGAGGTAAATGGCAAAAGAAAATTGAAAAGGGCTGTATCTGAGAAACAGGTATCTCAGTAGGGAAAAAATAGGCCTATTATTTTTCATGTGAACCTTGTAGTACTCTGACTCTTGAAAACTACATGCATAGGGGCGCCTGGGTGGCACAGTCGGTTAAGTGTCCGACTTCAGCCAGGTCACGATCTCACGGTCTGGGAGTTCGAGCCCCGTGTCAGGCTCTGGGCTGATGGCTCAGAGCCTGGAGCCTGTTTCTGATTCTGTGTCTCCCTCTCTCTCTGCCCCTCCCCCGTTCATGCTCTGTCTCTCTCTGTCCCAAAAATAAATAAACGTTGAAAAAAAAAATTAAAAAAAAAAAAAAGAAAACTACATGCATATTGTTACTTTGTTAACAACTAAAAAATTTTTTTTAAATCCTAATTACTTTTTTAGGCCAACTGAAGTGAGGCCATTTCCACGTATCCTATGCTATAAGTAGACAACACACCCCCTTCCTTTAAAGTCACACAGAAGTTCTTTAAATTCCTTATACAACATTGACCATATTCTGGCAGTAGAGTATTTGTTTACTTTTCCCTCTGCTAGATTATTAGGTTTTTGAAAGCAGGAACTGTGCATCTCAAAATCTTCCTCAGTGTTTATTAGCTCCCTTACTTGGAGTTGGCATAACTGAATCGAAGATTTAGCCATGTTGTTTGTTAGCTAGCTCCCACTTTGGATTCTTGGTACCATGAAAATTCAAATGTTCTAACAAATATATAGAGGTGCCAGCTGCTAAGCATTATTTATATCTTTTTTTGCAAGTGTAATTTATCTAGTGCTCTTAAATCTGATTCAATGGATTTTGGTAGAATACTCTATTTAAGAGCATGTTCCGGGGGCGCTTGGGTGGCTTGGTTGGTCAAGCATCGCACTCTTGGTTTCAGCTCAGGTCATGATCTCACAGGTTTGTGAGTTCGAGCCCCACATTGGGCTCAGCACTGGGCATGGAGCCTGCTTGGGATTCTATTTCTCCCCCTCTGCCCTCTGCCCCAATTGTGTGCTCATTCTTTCCCTCCAAATAAATAAATAAACTTTTTTTTTTAAGAGCACATTCTGGATTACTGATGATTAGAATTTTTGTTTCTTGAAAATTAGAAGCTAGTGTCTAGTTTGGATAGCTACTGGTATTGGAAAGATTTATTTCTGTTATTTATTTCTTTATTTATTTCCCACAAGAACTCCTTTTATTTGATTCCAAGAGGACTGGTATTGAGTGCATTTGATACTTTGCCATATTAGGGGATTAGTTGTTTTAATATTTTAATCCCACGGTGATCAAACAGAGTAATAAAAGTAGATTGCTCTTGAGGGAGCATTTGGTCTGCCCTTCTGGCTGTCTCCTCAGGCCTAGAGAATGTCCAAGCTGTTCTAGGCAGATGGTAGGGAAGGTTTTCTGTTAAAACACAGCCCCATTTCCACACTCACCCCCACTTAAAGCAATATATACTTCACCAGCGTCACCAAGTTCTTTCAAGAGTCCAGTTGGTAAATCCAAACTCCTCTGTTTAATTCAGCCATATTTTTAGTCACTTTTCTCCTTATAAGGTGGGGTTTTTTAAATTTTTTTAAATGTTTATTTTTTGAGAGAGAGACAGAAAGGGCACATGAGCGGGGGAAGAGCAGAGACAGGGAGACAGAGGATCCGAAGCAGGCTCCACACTGATAGCAGAGAGCCCGATGTGGAGCTTGAACTCACAAACTGTGAGATCATGACCTGAGCTGAAGTGGGATGCTTAACCAACTGAGCCACCCAGGTGCCCCTAAAGATGTTTTAAATACTATTTTAAGATGTTCTTTAGCCCTATGGCTCTTGGTAAGTTTTCCTTAGGTTGATTAGGCCTGATTTTATATTTACAAAAATAGTATATTTTTATAAGTCAAAAAGTAATGCAAATAATTCCCCAAACCATTTGGCTGCTATTCAGTGTGGTAGAAGTGAGTAGTTTAAAGAGTGTTCCTTATATTGCAAAACTGTGTTAAGATAGTATTAAATTATCTAAAAGTAAAAAGTCAGTAATTTGTAATGCCATTTAGTTAAAAAATAAAACCCAGTTTTTAAATTTAAGTTTTTAATTTTAAAACATTCCTGGAGTTTCTGGATGAAGTTAACCAACTTTTCTAAAATTCCAAATATTCAAGGGCATTTAATTTGGAGGAAACAAATGATTACATTTTCCTGAACAGTTAAATTCGCCACGTGGCCCTGGGCACACCTTCCTTGTACCTGGAACTGTGCTGGCTGGAGTTGTGAGGCTTTCTTCTGCCTGGACTCTGCCCCATACATACATAGCTCAGGGCTCATCCAGAGACTTGAAGTTGTGACTCCCCGCTCTAAATTTTAAGCCTCCCCATGTGGCACTAACTGGGAATTTCCCTCAGGTAAAAAGCTGGAAGAAATGGAAAACTCGCCCAGTACCGTTCCTGCCTTGCCCGTGTTGACTCTCCTCCAATATCTGCCTGTCTTTAGTCACTCTCCAGTGCGCTCTACTAATTACTTTTGGTGTTCTGTCCAGAATGTATAAGTGGTACCTGTGAACTCCTCGGCCATTATAAGAGGCAGAACTCATCTCTTGTCTCATTTTAGTGGATATTACAAGTCACAGAGAGAGTTAGAGCTAACTCTCAGATTTTGAGAGGTGAAAGTATAGATTTTGCTCTTGAGTATGCCTGCGTTCACTTTTTTGGCCTTTTAAGTAGTACCGTGTTGTGCCAAAGTTACTATAAACATTGGCACTGAAGTCAAATGGCAGTACTTAGTAAAAAGATGTTTATCTGTATAATTCAGAATATTTTCATTAAGATTAATATTGAAATGAAAACACAAGAGCTCTGTATACTTAAAGAGAACTCCTAGATGGATCCCCAAGAATATGTCCCCAAATTTGCATATCCCGGTTGTGAAACATTGCTGGCTATCCTCCAAAGCAGAGCCTCTGACGTTTGCTATTCTCCAGTTTAAAAATCTTTCCATGAGAGGCATTCTCATAAATTGCTGGTGGGAATATAAATTGATATAATCTTTATGAAGACAATTTGACCACATTTTTCAAAATTACTAATACATTTAGCCATGACTTAGCAATTTCATTTTGGAATTTTACCCTGTAGATGCACTTGTACACATAAGAATGGACATTTGCATAATGTTCTTCATTGCCACATTGTTTAGAATTACAAAAGATGATGGGGTGCCTGGGTGGCTCAGTCGGTTAAAGGTGTGAATTTAGCTCAGGTCATGATCTCATGGTTCTGAGTTGAGCCCTGTATGGGGCTCTCTGCTGTTAGATTGGAGCCCTCTGTTTCCCGCTCTACCTGTCTCTCCCCAACTTGTGCTCAGGCACCCGTGTGTGTCTTTCTCTCAAAAATAAATAAATGTTAAAAAATAAGAATAACAAAAGATGAGACTCTATTATTAGGAAATAATTAATGTTTACTGTGTATTAAGAGACTACAGTTAAATTAGAAAATAATTTTAACAACAACAAAATATTTTTAACAGAAATGATAAGGAAAATATAAAAATTTATGGGATATAGCATAATCTGTGTCAAGAGGAAAATTTGTAGCCTTAAAAACCTTCTGTTAGAAAAGAAAAAAACATGAAAATCAGCGATTTAAATGTCTATCTCGGAAAGTTAGAAAGAGAAAAGCAAATTAAATACAAAGATAGTGGAAAGCAGGGAATAATAATATAGGAGAATTTCTTGAAATCGAAAACATACAGTAGAAAGAATAACACTAAAAAAAATTTTTTTAAGCACTATAAAATTGACTCCTGGCAAGGCTGATCAAGAAAAAAAGAAGGCCCATATTGCCAATATCAGGAATGAAAAAGTGGACATTACTACAGATTCTATAGTCACTAAAAGGACAAAAAAGGACATTAAGTATAATTCTTCCAGAGCATAGAAAAGGGGATACTTCTGGGCTTGTTTTATGAAACCAATATAACTCTGATATCAAAACCTGAACCAAGGATATTATAAGAAAGGAAAATTTACAGGCAAATTTCTTCCATGATTATAAATCCAAGACTAACCCAGCAATATATAAAAAACATATCAGATTGCATACCAAGAACATATATTCCACAAATGAAAGTTTTGTTTAACATTCAAAATTGGTCAAAAAAAAAACCATTCAAAAAACAATTTAATTCATCACATTAACAGAATAAAGGAAGAAATTATAAAAACATATCAATAGATGGAAACAATTGACGAAGTGTTAACTGTCATTCATGATAACAAAGAAAACACTTTTAGCAAACTGGAAATAGAAGGGGATTTCTTTAATCTTACTAATGGTATCTACAAAAAAATCTTCAGTAAATGTCACACTTAATGGTAAACTATTGAATGTTTCCCCCATGAAAGATGAGAAATGAGAGGTGCCTGGGTGGCTCATTCGAGTAAGCGTCTGACTTCAGCTCAGGTCATGATCTTACCGTTTGTGAGTTTGAGACCCACATCAGGCTCTGTGCTGACAGCTCGGAATCTGTGACTCTTTCTCTGTTCCCTCCCCACTCATGCTCTGTCTCAGTCTCTCAAAAAATAAACGTTAAAAAAGTTTTTTTTTTAAAAGAAAGAGGAGAAATGAATGACAAGGGAACTCGTTATTACCAGCTCTAGTCAGTGTTGTCAGTATTGACTAGAGTATTACCAGCTCTAGTGACAAGAAAAAGGAATCAACAGTGTAAATATAGAAAAGGTAAAAAAAAAAAAAAAAAAAAAAAAAAAGTCATTATTTGTGTTAATTCCTCTTCCTACCTGCAAATTAAGGTTGTAAGTTTGCTTGGTGGATGTAGACCTTCAGTCCTCATAATATAAATGGCTGTTTCATACAATAGGTACCTAAAGAGACTTCTCAGACAAGGCAAGAGGCTAGGAAAAGCTACTTCACAAACTGACTTTAAAAAAAAAAAAATCTCCCTTTCAAACCCACTTTAAGTAGAGATAGTGGCTTGAGACAGGGGAGTTTGGCCTTTTGCAGCCAAGGACAAAGATGTAGCAGATGAGACAATGTGAGTTTAGCATTGTATGGTGAACACTGCCAACATTTTTCCATAGAAATATGTTTGCCTAGTGGCTAAATTCTGTAGGATTCCATGTCCACTGCAGGTGGGTCAGTCTATCAGAACAGCCTGAGGAGCTTGTACAGCCTATGTAACTTTCCCCCATAGGGATCTGCATTCTTAGTTAAAATGGGAAGAAGAAGGGACGCCTGGGTGGCTCAGTCGGTTAGGCTTCTGACTTCGGCTCAGGTCACGATCTCGCAGTTTGTGTGTTCAAGCCCTGCGTCGAGCTCTGTGCTGACAGCTCGGAGCCGGGAGCCTGCTTCAGATTCTGTGTGTATGTCTCTCTCTGCCTCTCCCCTGCTCGTTCTCTGTCTGTCTGTCTCTCTCAAAAATAAATAAATCTTAGAGAAAGTTTTTTTTTTTAATGGGGAGAGGAAAAGAGGAGACATTAAAATTCTTGGAATATTATTTTTACTTTGAGAATTTCTTATAATTCAAAGAGTAGAGAGTTACCCTTTGAAGAAATGGAAAGACAAACTTGGTTTAAGTAGCCAAGGCACTGACCCCTCATTTGAAATTTTATCTCCATGTCTCTGCTCCTCTGAGTATTTATTTCATTATTGATATTAAAAGAATTTTTAGAATCTCTGTCAGGAATTCACCTCTGTAATACTTGGTAACAACATTTATGTTTTTACATGACTGGCTTGAGGCTGACTTCATATTGCCTCACTGGTATAGAAACACACACGCACACACTGTATGTATAGAGTATTACGCTGTGTGAAAAATGTGTAGAGTATTACGCGTATGAAAATAGTCATGGAGGGGTGCCTGGGTAGCTTGGTTGGTTAAGTGTCCAACTCTTGGTTTCAGCTCAGGTCATGATTTTCCTGTTCGTGGGATTGGGCCCTGCATTGGGCTCTGCACTGGCAGCATGGAGCCTGCTTAGGATTCTCTCTCTCTCCCCTTCTCTCTGCCCCTGCCCTACTCGCGCTATTTCTATCTCCTTCAAAACAAACTTTAAAAAAGAAAAGAAAAGAAAATAGTCACGAACTGTCAAACTCTTATAGCAACTTTGGGTCCAGTTCAATCACTACAACTGTTGCTGAAGCCAGAGAGCTGGAAAACACAGCTACTTGCCATGAGTGGTCCGGTCTTTAATGACCCCACCACCATCAGTACCAATACCAAGTTATGCCACTCCCCTGTGCCCAGTAGTGCGCATGTGTAACAACTTTGTAAGGTAAATAATACTGTTAACCCCATTTTACAGATGGAGGGACCAGATTGTACAAAGGTTAGACAATTTTCCCCAGGTCACATAGCTGGCAAGTGCTGTTGAGCCAGAATTCAGCCCCCGGCCATCTATCCCAGAGTCTATACCCTTAGTCACTATGCCACACTACCTTCTGGGATTATTTTAATTGGGCCCAAAGAACAAAGATTCTCCATATATTAAAAACAAACAAAACAAAACAAAAAAGCTGTACCGTTTGTGGAAGGGGATCTCGGCCCCGAAGTCTCAGTCTCTTACTTTAGTGAGGCATATGAGAACATGAGAGTGCAGAAGTAAAAATTTTAATTTGAAAGAGATCTTTCAATTACTCAGCAGTATAAGCACTGAAAGGGCTAAGAAATACAAGCCTATGGGATGATTTTATGTGGCATAAGTATTTCAAGTATTTTTTCCTCTTTAAAAGTTATGACGTTCTTTAATGCATCTTTTTGTTCAAAGCAAAATAAATGCTTTGAAATGTTCTTTCAAAGCAAAAGAAAATCTAATTCTGGTAGGGGATTTTATAGTAGCAAGCTGAAACTTGAAGTTTCTGGACCTCAGAATCTCCTACCCCATTAAAATATTTAATAGACCAAAACCCTCTATATGACTGCTTTAGAGCAACGTAGTACTATCCTTGGAGGAACAGAAAGGTGACTAAGGTTGGGAAAGTTATTTTCTGTGTAAATAAAACTATATTTTGGCTTTGAAAGTAAAATTTTTAATCAAGACTGTGATTTCCTGAAACTAATTTTTTTTTTTAAGTTTATTTATTTTGAGAGAGACAGAGACAGCATGAGTCAGGGAGGGGCAGAGAGAAGGAGAGAGAGAGAATCCCAAGCACAGAGACAGCACAGAGCCTGACTTGGGGCTTGAACCCATGAGCTGAGAGATCATGAGCCAAAATCAAGAGTCAGACGCTTAACTGACTGAGCCACCCAGGCACCCTGCACTGCCTGTTTTTTAAATAAAATTTTATTTGATCATAACTATACCCCTATACCCATTTATTTCTATATTGCCTAAGGCAACGTTCACACTACAAAGTGGAGTTGAATAGTTGCAACAGGTACCATATAGCCTGCAAAGTCCAAATATTTTCTATCTGGCTGTTTAAGGAAAAGTTTGCAGGGGCACCTGGATGGTTCAGTCAGTTTAAGAGCCTGACTCTTGGTTTCAGCTCAGGTCATGATCTCATGGTTTGAGTTCAAGCCCTGCATTGGGCTCTGTGCTGACAGTGCAGAGCCTGCTTGGGATTCTCTCTTTCTCCTTCTCTCTCTGCCCCTCCTTCACTTGTGCACACATGCGCATGCTCTCTATCTCTGTCAAAATAAATAAACTTAAAAAAAAAAAAGAAAAAGTTTGCAGACCTGACCTAGAGAATTGACAGACAAGAGCTGATGGCTGAATTAGTTACATATTCAGAGAAAACAATATGATTGCTCAATTCAGGGAGAACAAAAATTGAGCAGGAAAGGAATAGTAGCCTTGATTTACTACATGGTTTAGCTTTGAATATATGTACCTGATTATAACAATGTAAATGTCTAATACTGTGCTAATTAAAATTACGCACACTGCACTGGGAAGATGGGAAGGACATGAATGTGTGGTGGGAAAAGAAAGGAGCTTGATCTTCATCTTCCATAGGGGAGGTCAGTAGATAGGCCCTCAAACTGAAGAAACATGGTGATAAATATCAAGATAATTGGTTAAAAGAGGTAAAAATCGATTCCTCTGGGGAGAGAGAAACAAAGGGCAGAGGGACAGGGACTGCTATTTTTCATACAAACAAAATTTTTGCAGACTTTTAAGACTGGGTACCTTTATGCTTTTGATTTAAAAAATAAAATAAAATAAAGAGGGGCCCCTGTGTGGCTCGTTGGTTCACTGTCTGACTCTTGGTCTCAGCTCAGGTCATCATCCAGGGTCATGGGATCCAGCCCTGTGTGGGCTCTGTGCTGAGCCTGGAGCCTGCTTGAGATTCTCTCTCTCTCTCTCTCTCTCTCTCTCTCTCTCCCCCCACCCCACTTGCATGTGTACACATGCACGCTCTCTCTCAATAAATAAAATTTGAAGAAATTTAAAAGAAGAACCCCCTACCAAGAAACAGCAAAACAAAACAAACAAAAAAAAAACTTTTCAGAGTCAGCAAATGTATAGTATTTATCCAGCTACCCTTTTCGATCCCCCATCCAGCAGCTATAGGTCACTAGTCATCCCAGTCTGTTTCCTGTTGAGGTGGGACACGTTCACAGAATCTTCACATTTGTGCTCCAGTAAGAGGTGGCCCTTCTCAGGACACCAGTATCTGTGCTCTAATTAGTGAAAAGGCACCAATTTAGGCAGATTCTGTCTGGTTCACAGACATCTCCTCCCAAAGAACATGGCCAAGATGCATTATTTGGCATTCGGCCTAGCATCCGACTGCTCTAAATGTGTCCTAAAGTAGCTACACTTGAAAACTTCATCTGTTCTGAATACCGTTTCTTCTTAAACCCACAGAGGAAGACAGGCATTTCTCAATAATTATTTATAGATACTGGATAACTTATTAATATTTTTTCATCTTCTGGTGCTGGACCTAACATATGATAGGCTAGTGAATGAATGAATGAATGAATGAATGAATGAATGAATGAACATCTGTTGTGTAATCAACAAAATTTTAAAAACCAAGATGATCTGAGAAGCGGCAAAAACAAAGGCCATTCCATAACTTTCTTCAGCTTTTCAGTGACCAAAGCTAAGTTGTGTTTCTGAATGATTTCGATTCCTGAATTAAAGTAGTTTTTGCTTTTTTTCTAACTCTTTGTAGGATCTTTCCAATTAAAGATGTACCCCTGGAGACTGATGGCCTCTCTGATTGGCTCTATCAACGTTTTATTGAAAAAGAGGAACTCTTATCACATTTTTATGAAACAGGTACAGAGTATCCTATTACATAGGTTTCTGAAGTTAGTGGTAGTTCCAAAGATGTACTTTGGGGGAGATAACCATTTTTTCCATTCTTCAGATACCCTAAAAGAATCAAAGGATTTCTACAGTTAAGAATTTCAGCTTAGAATATTCATAAGAACAATGTTAGTGTTAAATGTATTCAGGCTTTTACTTCATCAGGCAATATGCAAGATCAAATGATGAGTAAACTATATAAATGGAACTAATGCAGGAGGGTACCAGTATGCAAAAGACTATATACATATACAGTTACACGGCTGTTTTATGAAATAGCAAATAACATTTATGATTTGGCATTGTACTTACTTGATTGTTTAAATAATGCCATCATCTTGCAGTCGTTTGAGATCGTTTTGAACTGCATTTTTATGCGTGGTTATTATTTTCTTTACGTATTAGAGATAAATCTTACTTTTTAAGTTTTATACTTATAATTTTCTTATACTCAACCTTACACTTTTCTCCTTGGGAGAAAAACGTCAATTTATCGTAAGGTCCCTTATCTGTACTTAATATTCTCTACCTTCTGTGAAAACTACAATGTGGTAAAAGGAAGGGAGGGGAAGGGAGGAGGAGAGAGGGAGGAAGAAAGGAAGTTAGGAAAGAAGAAAATTGGTAGAATGCTAGGTATTACCAAAGTGCTTTCACAAATAACTAAGTATATTGTACACTTAATTTCTAGAACTTACAATAAGAAAGGGAATAAAAAGGAAGAGAAGGTTGTTTTAAGTTTGATGATGGCTATGAGATTTTAGATGAACAGAAAGTGCTATATTCTTCCCACTTAGATTTTTTTGGTTCAGAATTAATGTTCCTCTTAAATCAGACTGTCAAAGGCCTGATGGTGGGCAAAAGCTGATACTGTTAATTACCGTTAATGCCTTTGTTTTTGTGTTTAGGGTTTTTTTTCACTTTACCCACAACAGGATTCCTTCCTGATCCTAACATTCCGACTCTGGGGCTGGGGACTAGTACATATTCTATGACAGGGGTTGGACGCTGTGCATGTCTTTAGAATTCTTAGTAAGACCCATTGAACAAGACATCCTTCTGCATCATGTACAATCTTTGGTCTTACTCTCAAAATTTCTTTAAAGATAAAACAGGATAGATGTGTAAGAAGGCACAAGGTGATTAAGAGAAGAGAGTACCTCTTCTTTTTCAATCTTTATGTCTTGCTTTATGATATTTAGGCAAAATTACAACAACAATAATGGAAGTCTTTTTTTTAAGAAAGCTATTTGTATAATAGACCTTGCAACTTGGAAGTGTTCTCTGTAAATTGCTTGTGAGAAGCAAATCCCCACATGAATCAGCTTACCCAAAGGGATTATCAGCAAGGACAAAGACTATTTGAAATGCTGAAGTGTTATCAAGATGACCTTAGGTACTATTGCTCCGAAGTAGTCTAGCCTTCCCTTCCAGAAAAGAATTTAAAGACATCTGTTTACTTTGTGTTTCTTTTTATATTATTAGGATATATTTCATAAATAATATTGCCTTTTGAAAATAATATGTGATTTACCACCGCTTTTTGCAAAAACATTTAACTTGTAAATAGAGGAATTAGTGTAAGTTATGTTATTTCAGAAAATATTTGATATCAATTTGATACATTCTGTGTCCTGGCTGCCATGGAGATCTGTAGGGTTCCAGTAGAAACAAGGCAGCCAGAGTGCCTGCTTTCATGCAGTTTATATTCCAGAAGGAGACAGACAGTAAACAAGTCTGTAGCAAAAAGAAGATAGATCTGGATCATTACAGATCATGGAGAGTGCCGAGAAGGAAATAAACATAGTGATGAGCGTGATGTCCTTGGGGCGGGGGAGGGAGATGGATGGTGTTTTTTCTGATATTGGAAGAATGCAGTTAAACCTGCTATTCACAGAGATGAGGAGAAGCATCTCAGGTGGGAAAAATAAATGCAAATGTTCAGAGGCAGGAAAGGGGTCAGCAGTTTGAAAATTGTTATTTCAAATGAGATCTCTCTTCAGGAACAAAGGGAAGTCGCAGAATGCTTTAAAAAACCAACAACAGAAATTCTAGTTAAACTGATATTCAGCTTTTGTTCGGGAGACCTACCACCACAGTAAAACAAATTAATATTTCTATCTTGTCTTTTAGGGGCTTTTCCACCTCCCAAGGGCCATAAGGAAGCTGTTTCCAGGGAGATGACCCTCAGCAATATGTGGATATTTCTCATACAGTCCTTTGCATTTTTGTCAGGCTATATGTGGTATAAGATCATTCAGTATTTTTACCATTGCCTGTTTTAGGAATTGACTGGGACTTGTCAAGGTCACCAGAGGAGTTCAGACTTTCATAAGTGTGCATTATTTTACATGTGCAAATCAGAATATAAAAAAAAAAAAAAAGCAAAGGAAATTCAATGGATGGATTAATATGTATCCCCCTTCGGGATATTTTAAAACTCTACTAAAATGAGGATCAGTAATATAATGACCTGCTAATATGTTTTAAGGACTTTTCATGTTTTCAAAAGATACATTCTACCACACACTTAAGCGAACATCCCACTCGGAGAAGAGGAAATCATAAAACCATCCTAGAAGACTATCTGAGAGAAATGCTGTTGCCACTAGATGTACTTGGTAATCTAGTTCAAGCTCAGAAAGTTGTGTCCGTTCCTCTTAGCTCGTAGTGTCTGTTAGGGCAGTGCTGCAGAGCACCGTCATTTCCACCGACCCTAGCCGTGTCCCCAGGAGCCTCGAGGCAGGGGAGCCATTGGCACCCTCTGAAGAGCTGTTCCCCAGGGGTTTGCAGTGGCACTCCAGTGTCAGGTATTCGCATGGGGGGAAAGCAGGGTCCACTGGACACATTCTGGTACTAGAATGTGTTTCTAAAAAAGGCTAGCTCAGTCCAATATCGTGTTTACAGGCGCTAGTGCTTTCCCTTGTATGAGGGGGTCACTTGATTTCTCTTTTTGTACAGAAGGCATATCATAGATTGATAATTGTCTTTTACAAAATGCACTTTTATCAGATGCATATATAGCAGAGGATTAGTAATATAGCCTGAAAACAAACGTAAGCCTAATCCGTGAGTGGAATTCTCGAGAGGCTGTGTTGTCTCTGCACGTGTACCTGGACCCTGACACTCTGCAGAGGCTTCCGTCCAGCTCCGAGGCTTTTGTCTCCCGTTTTGGGGTATTAGCACCAAGTTTGCTCGGGGGCAGCTGAAACCAACGTTGTAAAGCATTTAAATGATCCGTTTGAGGTGAAAAAGGGGTTCGATCAGAAAAATAGGAGCTAGAGCCAGACACGGGCTCAAAATGGTGACAAGCTGTCACACGGCACCCCTGAACCTATACTCCGTCGTCACGTCACGTTGCTGCCCGTGTCAGGGTGGTGTGACCAGGATTCAGACCAGCACAAAAGGCTTCCCCTGTCTCTTCCAGTTGCTCTTAAGGAGAATAAAGTCAAGTGTCTATTTCTAGAGAAGATTTTTTTCCTACTATGTTCATGTGATTTATACCTCATAGTAGAACCAGACTCTTCCCACAAAGTGCTGGGACTGCATCGACTCTTCCCGTGCATTCCCAGTGTTGAGACAGAGCGTGTGTTTTAGTTTGGGACTGTAGGACTATTAAGATCTGAGTAAGTCAGTGGTAGTTTTCTGTGATACGAGCATTGTAGATTCCCGTGTTGTCGCTAATCATTCAAATGGCAATTTTGAGAAGTAGGCCAGAAAATAAAAATAAAGGCTAATGTTTTCTATTTTTAAATAAACCAAAAAAGGAAACTGAAAAGATGTGAATTTTCTCCCAGTTATGTGGGAAGGTAAAGCAACACCAAATAAAAGTCCACAGCAGCTTCGTCTTTAGGTTAATTCCGTGCATATATGAAAGAGAATAATGTGTTAATGAAATACCTCGTTGCATATTATGCCACTACTGGTAAAATGCAGAAGACGGTGTTAATGTGTTTGCTTTGGTAGTGCTTGTGATCAGATGCGATTTTTTTTTTTTTTTTTTGAAATCCAGGCATTTTATTGTGTGCTTTACAGTGACAGTGAGTAGGTGAAATCAATCTCAATTAAGAGGCATGGATGACAATAGGAAGCCAAAGAGAAGCTTAATGATGCTTCTGTTTGAGGCCCAGCAAACACTGCTAGATTACAGGATGAATTGAAATTGTTCATTTGAGAGATTAGTCAGCCATCTGGGGGATAAGTTGCTCACTGTCAGGGACGGCATGCACAGTCCTAGCTAAACAGACCTTTTCCTCATTGCTAAAGCAAGCCACAGGGAGGAGTGGCCAGTTCTTCTACCAAAAAAAAAAAAAAAAGAGAGAGAGAGAGAGAGAAATGCATACGTGCATACATAGATGTGATTTAGAGCCACTATCGCCATCACTGTGCTCCAAAGGAACGTGATACTGTTAATATACTGTACACATTAAACCAACTATTCTATAAGATGCTTTACTTTTCAAGCGCAGAGTCATTTCAACAGACTCTAGAGTGACAAATACCAATAGATACGTGAGTTCATTTTGAAAATAGACCTGTGGGTTGTAAATAGATCCATAGTTGATCTGTGTATCCCTCTTTGATTGCTTATCAATGTGTTCTCTTTCTTCTGTTTGCAAAATACGTTCATTTGAGAGCATCGATAGTGCTCTCCTTACCAGTAACTGGAGTTCTCCTACTCGCACTAGGGAATGCGAAGAGAGAATCAGTGTTCTTATATGGCAAATCAGGGAAGTGGCAATACGCCACTGTACAGAACTGAATAAAAATTCCCAGTTTGTACTTTCTGCGCAAAGTGAGGTGAAAGGTTTAGAGACTGTATGTTTTGTTAAGGGGGAAAAAATTAAACTGTACCAGTTTTATACCAGTACTTGTAGAATCTCAGCACTTCTTGATCTCAGTTGATCTGCCTAGATTCCCGTGGCAGAGAGGGTTGAGAACTCCCTACTGGATCCTGGTCTCAACAAGTCACAGCAGTGGAGCACCTGCTTGGCCATGGGCCAAGAGCAGGTGCAGTGAATACAGAAGTGACCACACTGGCAGTTCACTCTTAACTTCAGAAACCATTATTGGTGTTGAAATGTACAGATACGATGGAGAAAGCTATGCACCAGTGGAAGGTAAAGAAAAACTATAGAATGGAAAATGATGTTTTGGGGTGGGCAAATAAGTTGAGAATCTAAATAGATTTTTAAAAGATAGCTCTGAGTTCAGATCTGTCATAATATTAAGTAGTTTTTAATATTACAATCAACTGTTAATTTCCCACTATAAAGGAACTAGGGGTTACTGGATAATTAATCCAATAATATGTCATAGTTAGCCAAACATCTAGTGTGTATTTACGAGTTTGAGTTTTTTTCTCATCAAACTTTTTTTTTTTTCTTCTGGGGATGCTTGTTAATGAAAAAAAAAAGATTTCAGTTGTTTATTAGTTTCTCTCATTTATGTATTTTTGACTGTGTTAATGAGTAGCGAAAAGATTTGGGAAGACCGCTGCAAAAAGAGGGAACACAAAAGCCTAAGTAATCCATGGGCTAGAAAAGGAATCCCTGAATAATCAGGAGTTGGCAGTATTGCGATTATACTCAAGCCTTTTATGAAAATGAAATGTTAAATCACCCAATGTAAACCTCACATCATCCTAGTGTTAATATCGTTCACATTGATGTTAAGAATGCCTCTTCATTCTTTGCTTATGTTATTCACTTCTTGTGGATTTGTCTTTAGTAATGTTTTTGACAATCACTTCCCTAAAGACTCTTCTGAACTAGCAGGACCTGGTTATAATCATAGAAAGTAGTCTTTAATCATGGACAGTCTTATTGGATTCTTTTTATATTTAAGAAAATTTTATTTGCGCTGCTGAATAGGAAGAGTTTGTCATTTTCTTCATTACACAGGACTTCACTCCAGAGTTACCATTACGAGCAGGTCCCCTTGGGTCCATAAAGATGAATAAAAATGGTTAGTCTCATTTTTTGCCATGGACTGCTGTGAACCTTACGTCTGTTAATGTGAAAGGCAAAGTCAAAAGCGGCACTGGGCAGCAGGTATACTGGTTTATTTTATGAGGGGGTGGAGTCTAATACGTTTGGGACCAAAACCACCTAAATTGGACATTTCTAGATCACAAAGGGGCCAGGTGTCCTCTGGAGCGGTCACTGGTTGGTGCTTTATTGCAATCATTTTGCATTGATCCTCAACAATTAGGAACTGGACCCTGGGAATAAGCTGAGGGTGCTGAACTGTTGGGGAGGGTGACTGTAGCCATATGGAAGAAAAATATTGGTTTTTCTGCAGAATTTCCATTTGAGGATTTTTACATTTAATACTTTTTAGAACAGTTGAAAGAGTGAAAAGTTTTTAAGTGTATTCTGGTTGCAAAGTGTGCACACATATTTCAAATGGCTTTATTTTTATTGTGTAGAACTGTTGAACACATGACTGAGGCACAAGTTCTTTCCACGGGAGGAGTCTGCATTTTACAGTAACTTCTGTGGTGACTGGGTAATGACACAGTTGTACATTGACCTGCCATTGTTACATTAAGTGCTTTCATTTTCGTCACAGTTATTGCAAAGTCGTATTTATTTTATACAGGTGGATTTTAGTTTTCCTGATGCTATATGTTTACTTCTGCTTGTTGACATGTTTTTCTTTCTTCATGTATCTGCATGTTGTAATGTATTATAAGAATGAATGTAAAGGCTGTGGCAACTGTAATTAATTTTTGTAAAGGGCTGGTCACACGTGGATCTGGGTTATGAATGCATACGGGATTATTTTAGTAACCAGATCACCTTTTGAGAAATTTAGATGTGAACACCAAAAGAAACATTTTCTCGACAACAACAACAACAAAAATGAATAGCTGGTTCTATTTTTTTTTAACCTAGAAAAATAAAGTTGATTTTTTTCAAGTAAAGTGCTTTTACTTCTTAGTGGTGGGGATGGGGTGTTTGTGTGTTTCTGGAGATTCTTTGGCATTAACATCTGTGGACATGTACTTAGAGCACGTCATGGCAGTTGGATGCTGAGGGCAAACCGAAAAACCAAATGAAAAACGGTGTACTTCCTTCTTTGGTTTTAACCTGTTTCCTCCACTCCTTCCCCATTTTTCCCCATGGTATGGTGGAGATACTGGTATATTGTTGGTATCTTGGTAACTGTTCACCAGTCCGCTCTCCTGGAAAAAAAAAATGATGCATGCAAAGTGTACATACATTTGCTATAAATTTTCCTGATAGCAAGGACATATAACACAATTAACAGAAAATAATAAAATATACTTTATTGTCAGCTCCATATGGCCAAGTGATTCTCCCAGGATGCTTTAACTGATTTTGCCGAACTCTTGTAGCCTACCTATGATTTGAAAAATGGAATAACATCTTAATTCACCTACTTCTCAAATTGATTGTCACTTAATCTGATATGTGATCTGTGAAACTATTTCTTACCCTTGTACAAATTTCACTCCTTAGGTGAACCACTTTGAGCTCCAGCACCAATTATAGGCTTATATAATTTTAATAACAGCTGTTTAACAACTGCTGGCAAAACACTAAAATGTAACAATCGGCTGTAGCGTCAGGAGCCTGTAGGAGCTGTCTCCAGCATACCACTGGCCTGTCTTTCGGTTTAACTGTTAGTATTGAATAAACTCCTCACAGTTAAGCTACTCACTGCTCTAAGGAAATTCCTATCACTGACCCTTGCAGGGGCTTTAAAAGGTGGAGAAGCATTAACATCAGTCCTACAGAGCATGCTTTTGATTGGAAGAATTTGACAAATGCAAACTTTTTCCTGAAGTGCATGGGAAGCTTGCATTTTTCTAAAGCTGGTTCTATGCTTTCCGGTCTCAAAGCTAAGTAGACCGATAGAAGTCTCTCTTAGATTTTGTTTTGAGCCTTCAAAACCTTTATTGTTCAGGTATTTGTTTGTAGAATATGTTTGATCCCACTGAAAACAATTTAAATGTATTAAAAATATACAATCCACCAAATAAGTTAAAACGTTGCAGTTCAGTCTACCTCTTCTTCTGTTTGTATTCAGGTTGCTGTTTTGAGTTGAGGTTGCATTTTTTCCCCCTAGAAGTTGCTTCTGTCCAAGATGAAGAACAAATTGGGGACAGAAGACTGAAAGCAGATTTGAAGCACTCAGAGATTGCTGACCAGCCCTATTTCTCATGAGTTTTTGGGGGGGGGGGGGCGGCAGAGGGGAAGAAGCCATTGTTTTAAATTTCCACTTAATATGAAAATGTTTGTTTTTAAAATGTTTCTTCCTGCTGGAAAAAAATGTATTTTTAAAAGGAAAAACATCCTCTTTTGGCTATAAGAAAAAGTCAGCTGTATGAGCAGGTGTGACCGTATCATAACATGCTGATATATAAATCAATAAATTTTTACCTCTCAGGACTTGTATAACCTTCTTATTAACTCCTAGAGGCATGAGAAACATGAAGTGTCAATAATCCAGATCACATGTAAACAACACACACGAAGGGAGGAGGGTTGGCTAGCCACTAGAAGTGAGACAGGTTCTTTTAATAATCAGAAAAATACTCTTAATTAGGTATGACCAAACCCATTTTGCAAAGGAAGAGATTGGAACAATGTTTTTTGCTAGGCAACATGAGCGTATCACAAAGCTCATTTCTGAGCTTTCCCCTGGAAGGTTTCTGGTGCCTCCCCTCGGAGTACTTTCTGACTTTTAGGGATGAGATTCACTCTAGAGATGGTGGTAAAGCTCTCACCATTTATTTACCGGGGCCAGGAGAGAACCCTGGGCCGTCCTCACAATTATAGCTGTTGTCTTCGTGGTGTCATTGAGAAATCATGGGGCTGAGAGGCCTCCCCAGATTATCAATTGTGGCATCTTCAGGCCTGTGTTTCATTTTTCATGCAAAACTGCCTGACAAAGGTCTTGTCTTCCGTTTTTTACCAGTTAACACTGTATGCGGATCAGGGCACCTAGAAGTGGAGAAATCAGAAGAGTTAGAGTACTAGGAAGAGGAACTCAGGAGTGATAGAAGACAGGGAGTGCAAAGGCTGCTCTCTAAACAAGGTACACACACCACTGACCCACGAGGACCCCAGGGGGTACTCCAACATGGCAGTGTTCGGGAAATCCACTCCTGTAAGATCTCTGTCCTAAGACTGCGTCCTCAGGGTTCACCTGTGAAGGGTCCCACTTGCCATTTCAGATACTCTGCCCTGTTGGCAGAAGAAAAGCCTGCCTCTGAGCCATTAGGCATCTCCAGGATGCTAAACAAAGAGACAATTCAAAATATTGGTGACAAGGAGCCTCTTTTAATCAAGGCATCTAGAGCCCACAATAGGGCTTTTATCTTTCTTTTGAATGTACACATTTCAGTTAGGACAAAGGATGGCATTGGAAATGAGGCATCTGGGCCTGTCTGTGTTGGATGTATTGAACTCTGACATGTTTTGCGTGGGACAGTGGGAGCAATGGTACCTTGGGGCTCCAAAAAGCACAAAAAGTAGAAGCCAACCAAGACTTCCTTTGGCTTAGATCCAGTACTGGCAAAATGTCACTTTGGTTAAAGTGAGTCACAGGGCCAATGTTAATAAACATTAATTATTTTTTTAATGTTTATTTATATTTGAAAGAGAGAGAGAGACAAAGTGCAAGTGGGGGAGGGGCAGAGAGAGAGAGAGAGACACAGAATCCGAAGCAGGCTCCAGGCTCTGAGCTGTCAGCACAGAGCCCGACACGGGGCTCAAACCCACAGACTACGAGATCATGACCTGAGCCAAAGTCGGGTGCCTAACCAACTGAGCCACCCAGGCACCCCAAAGTGAGTCGCAGGGCCAATCCAGATTCAATGTGGGAGAGTCTACAAAAGGGTCTAAATACCAGGAGTCATGGCTCATTGGGAGCCATCTTTGAAGTCCAGCTATCACAGTAAACAATTCCTCAGCTATTGGAATAAAGACCACTAGCTGGGTCTAGAATTCTCACACTTTAACAAGTTTGCCCATAATTTTAATAGTTGGAAGTTTTTTGGATATCTGAGTACTTTAAGAGGATTAGATACGTTGGTCCATCACTCATTCATGTAAATCACATTAATCAAAAGGACACATATCCAAAGAATGCAGGTTTTGTTGGGGAGTAACCTTTATATTATTTTCAGCGTTGATTGATGCATAACTCATTGTCCCTTAGCATTTCAGAGCTAGCAGGAACTTTAGACATCACCTTGTTTTTTTGAGCCAGTGGATTTCATTCTGGTGCAATTGGACCCCTTGCATCAAATGGCTACTTAACAGAATCATGGGGACTAAAACCAGGTTTCCATTCAAATATTTCCCCCAAACAGCAGATTGCCTCTGTTTGGGTTTTTGAGTAAATAAGAGTTAAATCTAAAGGATTAAGTACACTTCTTAAAGGGGTAATAGATTCAAAAGCTTCTGTAATTTCCTTTTCCTCGATTTTAAACATAATAGTTCCCAAGTCCTAGATTATTTTTTATAACTGTTCCCTCAGCTGTTGCAGAGATACAATTAGCCACTAAAAAAGTCTGAAATCCATGCTTCTTATCTTTTTGGAGGTGGAAATGAAATGTATTTTGTTTTTATCTCTGCCCTGTACAGTAGAAGATAAAGAGAATGGCTGACTTTAGACTGAAGTAGGGACAGATTTCAATCTCATAACAGTTTCTTTCATTTCTGAAATCCGGGTATGACATCGGCAGCAGGTAATACACTCAGGGCCACCACTGCCTCTAGTGCCCAAATGTCCCCCCATCATGGCAGCCGCTGGGTTCCAGGGCCTGTCCAAGAAGAGCCCACAGAAGGGCAGCAACACCCAGGACTCAGCCCATGAGCTTAAATCATAACCCCTTTGATATGTGTCTTATCCTCTAAACCTCACTCTCCTCGTGTGTTAAATGGGAAACTTTCAAAGAGTTCTTTTCAGTATTACATGAGATCTTTTCCGTGAAGCACATTGTATCAAATGCTCAGTAATGGAAGCTGTTTTATCTCACCCCAATTGGGTTTAACAAAGTATGGAAATTATGCCTGTGGGCCACATGACCTGTTTTGGCTCCTAAGAATTTTATCACTATCACATAGGCTGTAATGCCCGCCATCCCGTTTTCTGAGCCCTGGGTCATTTGGGTTTCCACGATAAACTGAAACACAGTCAACATGGCCAAGCTCCTAACCTCACCTAGTCAGACTATATACCTCATTATTTAAGGCTCCTGACAGCAACAAAGAGCTTTGAGGTCAGAGAGCCAATTAGGAAGGTAAGGAGAGTAGGGCATAAAGAGGAAATATGATCTGCTCAACAGAAGACATTACATAGTCTTCGTAGAGCCCTATTTTTTGCTTCTGAGACATGATGTCACTTGTGGTGAAGACCTTGAACTAATTATCAAAAGGGAAGAAAATATAATTTCTAGTAGTTGGAAGCTATCCACCAGCCCATAGTTGTCTATGTATATTTCATATGATCCTAAAATAGAAAGGCCTGTGCTGAAGGCATTCTGACGATTCAGGAAACCATAGTAATTTTGAAAATGTTTTCCTTTCTAGTTGCAGAAGACTCTGAAGTTTATATCTTGATACTTGACATTTTATCCTCCAGTCCTAAGTGCCATGTACTCAATCCTTAGGGATTTGGGTGCCAGTGGACAGTGGGCAGATTAGAATCAGTGCTGTTTTTGGTTATTGAGGTATTATGGTAGACGACAGAGGTTCCTCTACGTGGAACTGGGACAGGTACACAACAGAGGATCCTCTATGTGGAACTGGGATGGCAGGCATGGGTCTGAGGGCTAGCTCCGCTGGGGGTGGGGGTGGGAGGTGATAAGAAGGTGATGTTTCAAAGCCTGATCTTTCTCTAAGAGCCCCAGCCTGATGCCCATCAGGCTGTCCAGCCCACCATCCAAGAACTTCTTCAGGGTATCAACCCCAGGAAGCAGTAATTCCATGAGAGAGAGAGAGGATGATGGGCAAAGGTGCGATTACAGAACAGATCTCCTGGAGGAGATTTGGAAATACTTAGAAGCCATTGTCTGGTGAGAAGCTTGGCATGAAAAATGACTCATAGAGATGCACCTGTGCCCGCCCAGGCATGACAGGGCTCCGAGCAGTCCTAGGCTGACCTATACTGAAGGTAAGCTGGCTTTGGTTTCCTAAAGGGTTACTTAAAAAGGCAACGGATTGAATGAGTTAACAAATGTGGAATTTATGAATCAGTTTCTCCTTGAGGGCAGAGAAATGGAATAGTTGATTGCTCAGCCTTCAGACACTGTTCCATGTAAGATCAGGCATAGTAATTGGAATAAACTGGAGTTATATCTGAATGATGGGAAAACCTGGTGTGTCAGGATGAGCACTGACTCAGACTGACTTACTCATTATTGAAAGAGGAAGGAAAGGAATGACAAGAGGACTACTTTACCAGCCCCACTGGTAGTGACCTAACCATGGGAGTAGATTCTAACACAGAGAAACCAGTCCAGGCAGAATGCCCTATGGGTTTCCCATTTGGAAGGCATTCATGGTTGGGTTGGGGTGGTGAGGAGTGGGAGTGTTGGGTGTAGAACATAGGTACAAAGAGTCTGAAAACTACAGACAAGAAGGAAATGAACAGACAAGACTTTCTTTTTTTTTTTTTTTCCAGAAGCTTGGGAAATAGGAAAGTAGTAAATCTACTGAGCAAGTGAGAAGCAACAAGTGTATCCTTCCAGGAGCCCCTGTAACACCCTGTCACAGACATCTGGTAGGACAGGTGTGTGCTAACTGCCAGGTCCTCATGGTGAGGCTTTCTCTACCTGGGCTGCTCCTCCTGTGGGGTCTGGTCAACACTTGTACCTTGTACACTTGTACACTTGGACCTCCACTCTCAGACAATTCCTTGCCCTACCCATCCCCTCTAGTGGCTGCCCTCCAAATGGGAAGGCACTGGTGAAGTGCTCTGGATCTTTTCATTCAACATATTTCCACAATCAGCGGTGGGACAAAACCACATGGGTCTAGAAGCTTCCATCTCATTCCTTGCCTGGCACTTTTTAAAGTGTGTGTTCTACCTTGTGTGATTGACTCTTTGGCTATTTGAGGTCGTTGTGTTTTTGTTTTGTGTTTAAATTTCTGCGTTATTTTTTTGGGCAATAAGGGAGGGAGATTCTGTGATCCTGTTTTATCCATCTGTAAACAGAAGTTGAATACATTTAAAACAAGATTTAGTTCCTCAAAAGGCTGCTTAACTCATGCCATTCTCATGACTGTTATTCAAAGCACAGCACATGTGAAAAAAAGATATTACAATATATTACCTATGGCTCAGGTGAAAAATAATTTTAGTACAAAAATAATTAAGGTGTTCTTCTTTCTCTTTCGATAGGCTGAAAGACTTCCTAGATAAAGTGAGATTTCAATCACTGATAGAAGGAAGGGGGGAGGCTGAGTGGGGGCAGCCAGGGCTGCTAATCTGGAAATTATCATTTCCCCAATTTCTCTTCCTTAGAAGATGCCTGTCACACAGAGGGTTGGTGACAACCCAGTGAGATAGTCCTTGTGAAAGGGTTCAGAGAACTTTAAACACTCCACAGAATGAGAAGCAGTTACAATTAGATTCAACAATGAAACGGATCCTTTCTTGTTGCTGAAAGAATTCACAAAGAAGCTGGGTGAGACTGTGCCAGGGGTGGGTGGAGGAACCCAACTCTGGGTGAGGGTTGGACCAGCTGGTCCCTGTGGCCTTCCCCACCATGAGCCATTGTCAGTCACAAGGACTCTGATAAAAGTTCCACTGTGCCTGCATCTTCCGCTGCCTTCAGAGGCGACAAGAAGCCATGAACTCAGTTTGGCCAGAGGACAGGGTTTATTTTGCTCTCATCACTCACAGAGACCTCTCTCCAAGATCTGAGCCATCAGGCAGGACCAGCTACATAGTTTGTAGGACTCCAGGACAAAATGAAAATGTAGAGCCCCTGGTTCAAAAAGTTTAAGAGTTTCAAGATGGCAACTGCAGAGCATTAAAACAGGTGCAGGTCACACGTTTATGAAGTCAGCCCCACCAAGAGGACCACCAAGGAGGAAATGAGGAATGGGGAGGAGCCAGGCCCCTGGGGGTCCTCAGTGTCCCAGCTCTGTTCCTCCTCCCAAGCCACTGCACAAGGGACTTTTATGGAAGAGGAGATAAGAGCAGCAAACACAAATACCATTTCTAGTGTGCCAGGCAATACTCTAAGTGCTTTATACACACCTCGTGTAACTAACTTTCACAACAACCTTATGAGGTTTCTTTTACAGATATGTAAATGAAATGACACATAGAGTTTAGGTGACTTACCCAAGATCACATCGCTGAAGGTGGCAGAGCCAGGATTCAGATGCAGGGTGTCTGGCCTCAGAGTCTTGTCCTCTTAGCCACTGTGATTTACTCTTTTTCTTTTCCTTTTCTTTTTTTTCAAAGTTTATTTATTTTGTGAGACAGAGAGAGAGAGAAAGAGAGCCAGCAGGGGAGAGGCAGAGAGGGGGAGAGAGAGAATCCCAAGCAGGCTCCACTCTGTCAACACAGAGCCTGATGTGGGGCTTGAACTCATGAACTGTGAGATCATGACCTGAGCCCAAGTCAAGAGTTGGATGCATAACCAACTGAGCCATCCAGGAGCCCCTGATTTACTCTTTTTCCAGGAGCTTCTGTATAATTGCTCAGAGAAGGGAACAGTGGCAGAGGGAACAGGTACCAGAATGTAAATGGATCACCAGGTGGTAGCCTCTTCTTTATTGCCCTTAGTAAGACCACACCAACCCCCCTACGAGGGGGCAAGGCTGCTGGGAGATACAACAGGCCGGGTAGGCAGAAATGATCATGTACCTTGTCCAAGTGACAGGTGTCTTAGTTTGGTTCACTCTAAAGCAAAGCCTGAGGTAAGGACTTGGGTGCAGATGATTTATTTGGGAGATGATTCCCAGAATAAGTCGGGGATCAGACAGCATTTAGAGGAAAGAAAAAGGAACAAGGAAATGTGAATATGGGAGCATTGTTGCTGCTGCCATTGTAGGCAACAAGAGCTCAGTTCTGCAGGAAGCCGGGCATTCACCCACCACCTCCTGTCCCCCTTTGATTAGGGGCTGCCCCTGTGGCCATTAACTTCCCCAAATTTCTGGGCTGTCCCTGAAGTGGGTGGGAGAGGCTTTCTTGGCCCTGGAGAAGCCCCAAGGCCAAAAGCAAAAAGATTCAGGGAGTGTGCTTGAGCTGGGATGTGCCCAAGGTGAGTGTGAGTCCCATCACAAGGGCAGCTGAAGACAGTGGGCCAAGGGAATGTAGGGAGGAACACCCAACACGTCTGTCCAGGAACCACCGGATTTCGCTAGCCGCTGGCTCTCAATGGAGAATGGGAACAGGGGGTGGCAAGAATATATGTGGGCAAAATGTCATTTCCATTGTTCTCCTGTGGATCTCTATGTCTTCTCACTGGCTGCTGTTGTTCATTCTTTGAGCAACCTGCTTCCTCAGCTCCAGAGCACAGGAGATGGGATAGCAGGCTAGGGCCAGTCAGCTGTTGTTTACTGAGTGTGCTTACTAAATGGGCTGCCAAAGGGCTGAGGGACAGGGAAGGACCCAGGCTCTGTCACCCTACAGCAGCATGTTGACACTCCCTGGAGGGCATCATAGAGATTGACTGTGGCTATGATGCAGGGCTCCAGGGGAGTGGCTAATCCCTACAGGTGTTGGGACAGGAGCCACAAAGCCCAGGGAAGCACTCCAATAAAGCTTCCCCGCTGGCCTGAGAACTCTGGAGATTTCGCCACCCTGCTCTCAATCCGCTCCTGCAGATAGGCTCTCTGGGGCTCCACCTGGCTGCTGGCCTGAGGCTGGCCTGGGCTCAGCCGGCCTGCTCTGAGCCTCTTGCCACCCCCTCCCTTCCTACCCTAAGACCCTCTTCACTTGGGCACATTTGCTTTGACACCACTTTCTAAGCCCTAGCTGCTTTCTGCATTGTTCTGAGAAACTAGTTGACATTTTGACCAGCCCAGAACCTGGGAGCTGAGGGGCAGGTTTACGATGTTAGTCTGCAAGGGGACAGAATCCAGGCCTGGGAAATAGAAATCTCAGGGGAAGGTCACAGCTCAGCTTCTTTCTAGCCAGCGAGGTCACATTTCCTCAGTTTCCACATGTACAACACTAATCAGCCTTGCCACATCCACCTCACAGGGTCGCTGAGATACCAGATGGAATGTCTGTGAGCAAAATTTTCAAACCAACAGAGTCTTATGTAAATGTAACTTGTAATAACCATTGTTTGCTGCCCTGTGCCTGACATCCCATTAGACCGAATTCCTCTGCTCTCTTCCTGGCACACACAGGGGCCTTTGTTATTTGGAACTTGGGAGGTTGGCAAATTCCTGCTTGTCTGGAATCCAAACAGGCCAGTTGTGAGTTGTCTTGGGGTTGTTGTGCCCTGGAAGAGCCACTCGGTCAGGGGCCAGAGCCAGGAATTCCCCCTCCAGACCCAACTGCTAGGAGCTCCATGGCCTTAGGCAAGTGCCTTGATTTCCTAGAGCCCTGTGTGATTCATCTGACAAAGGGGGTTATTGCCCCGGTCTGGCCTGTCTGCCTCCTGGGCTCTCAAGAGGGTCAAGATGGATTACAGGGGTCTAGGCAAGGGTGTGCGAAATGCTCCTGTGCTGTGTAAATGCTGGGGATTGTTCCTGGAAAAAGGGCTTTCTGACTTGATTCCACAGCACGCATCCACCCATCAGGCCTAGTGTGAACTTAGAGGCACAGTCAAGATCTTGAAATGTTTTCCAGATCATCCAAGAAAGTCGGTTGAGGAAGAGAAAGACTCAGCTTTCTTAGTAGCTAGAAGTACAGGTAATTGTCACCATTATGGGGATGGGGTTGTTGTATGAAAATATTGTGGGTCAGGAGGGAAGGGAGTGGACTTTGAGTCCCAGAAAAGGAGGACAAAAATGGCAAAGACATCTTTGGAGGGACAGCAGGAACTAGAAAGAGTAAGGCAAGGTCTAATATGCAGAGCCTAGAATGAGGCAGTGAGAGACAGGGCAGAGGCTGCAGGAGGGGCTCCCCGACCTGCACGCTGGCTAAACCCCAATTTTTCTTGTGTGTCAGAGAGGCCCTTCTCCCGACCCCATGGGCGAACCATGATTGGTTTAGAATCTTAATCTATACCACTGGTCTGCTTATTAGTGTGACCCAGTGCTGGCCGATAGAATCTGAGGGGGAGTCCACTGGGGGCTTCTGGGAAAGATTGTCCTCCTTGATAAAAACAGAGAGAGAGACAAGGGAGGCTGTTCCCTCTTCCCCATCTACGAGGCCTCTCCAGAGCCTGTCCTGTCCCACCTGGCAGTACCTGAGCTGGATAATAGCCAGTTCCCATTTCTCACCAGCTCCCCCCATGGCCCACACCTTCCTGCCCCAGCTGTTGGCATGAGAGGCTGAGGTCTACAGCACCTGCAGCTCCCAGTGAGAAGAAACCCAAGAGCCATGGAGCTGCTGCATCTTGGGATTCCCTCCAGGCTGCTTGACATGGGAGACAAGGCATATCTTCACAGTTGAAGCCACTTTATAATCTACTGCTCCACTGGCAAGGGAACCAGGGTTAAAATAACACTGGTAATACGTGCCATTGAAAGGGACATTACAGTTCATGTAGCACTTTATATGCACGGATGTTACTCGATCTTCACAAAAGACAAGAGGGTAAGTGAACAATAAATGAGGAAGCTTTGGCCAGGGGGCATAAATGACCCCCAAGGTCACAGAGCTAATTGCTGGTAGGCCTGATAGCATAAGTCAGAGCTGCTGACTCCTGCCCCAGGACCCTTTCCGCTCTGCCCGGAAGAGACCAAAACCGAAGCTAAACACAGGGACATACAAATGTCCCCGGGGCTAAGATGAAAGGTCAGACTGCAGCCTTACTGTCACCTTCCTGAAGAGTCTTGGGGCAGAATAAGAGGGAGCCTGATCATCAACTGTCTGTGAGCCATTAGGTTGGGGGACTGAGCCCAGGGTGGAACCAGACAGTACAGGAGGGGGAGGTGGGCACATGGGAGCAGCCTGTTTCTCCACCCCCAGGAAGCTCCTGGATGGAAGGAAGGAAAGATGACAAAGTGTAAAGCAAGGATTGGCAGTCTTCCCGAAGCACGAGGCCAACTGGCTTCCCAAGCGGGCAGGCACGTGTGGATGCAGCCCGGAAGAGACGGGTCATGGGGATTGGACCAGAGAGAGGAGTGTCGGGAGCAGGGCAGGCTCCGTCTGAGAAGCTTTCCAGAGAAGGTGAGTTCTGCACAGAGAAAGGGGCCAAAGAGGGCACCTGGGTGTTTCTGACTTCGGCTCAAGTCATCCCCTCACAGTTGGTGAGTTCGAGCCCCACATCCGGTGAGCTTGAGCCCTGCTTCAGGTGAGCACAAGCCCTGCTTCTCTCTCTTTCTCTTTCTCTCTCTGTCTCTCTGTCTCTCTTTCTCGCTCTCAAAATAAATAAATAAATAAATAAATAGGAGCCAAAGAGGCTCTGGGAGGGCAGGGAAGGGCTGCTCTGTATGCTTCCCTGACACTGGTGTGAACTGGCTGTGGGCCCTTAGCTGGGGGGTACACAGAGGACCCCTTCCTTGTCATTTAACCCTCAATAAAGAGATCCCAGGGGTAAACTCAGACTCTTCACATGATCAAATGTGAAATGTGTTGCAAGAAGTGATACTTATCACAAAGTACCCAAGTATGGACATTATTTACTTAAAAAAAATCAAAATAGGTAACAAAAAGCATTTTATGCACACACACACACACACACACAGAGTGCAGATTTCAGTTCCATATCATAGATGACCAGACAAGGTAGAGACCTAGACATAGAGAGGGAAACTGAAAAGAGGGGTTACAAGGATAGAGGAAAAGCATGTGAACATTGAAAGTTGATGAGGAAAACACCCTTGTTTCAGAGGGCTTCACCAAGGCATTAGAACTTTTTCTTTTTTCAGTTGTCCATGTGTTTATAGTTGCCTATGTTGATGGCAGGAGGTGAGCTTCATTTATTTCTTTGTGTTTTCATTAATCAACAAACATTTACTCCGTGTCTAAGTGTATTGGACACTATCCATGCAGCCGGGGTTAGAAATGAAACACAGGACTCATGCTCTGAGGCATCCACAGAGCATATGTGCACGGCCGAGGGTCAGAGCAGGACGGCACACAGTTATAATGCAGTGGGATAATGGTGAGGAGAGGCATGAGTGCCATGGAAGCAGAGAGAACCAGGTCTAGCCAAGCCTGGGCAGTGGCTTAGAAGCCTCCTTCCTTGGTCTATATTAGCAGGAACCCACCCCACCCCCCAGAGCATTCTTGGCAAGAACAGACCCAGGACTGAACTAAGGCAGTGTCACAGAAAGGAAAGGATTGGCGAATGGGGAGAGGGTCCAGGAAGCACTTGGTTGAGGAAGATGACCCCAAGTTGCCCCAGATTTCTGGCTCATGAAACTAGCGGAATGGGGGTGTCATTGACTGAAATAGAGAAGAAGGGAAAAGAACAGGTCTATGGACAAAAGAGTTTTTTCTTCTCAAATAAAAAATCTGATCATACAAATATCTGACATAACATTTTCCAAAGAGTCTCCCTAGCTTTTAGGATAATATTTAAACTCTGTTGTTTAGCACATATGGCCCTCCCAATTCTTTCTTCTCTAGGCTTATTTCTTGTCACTCCCTTAAGTCCTTCCTTAGATACAGCTATATAAAACTCTTAGTTATTCCAAGACACATTCCATGGCTGTTGTATAGTTTTGTACATGTGATTCTCTCTGGCTAGAAAGTACTCTGTTATGAACATCTGTTGTTTGTGTTCTCAGTACCCTCTCCTTTGGGTTACCTCTCCTGACTCATTCCATGTGGCCCTGTTGGAGCTGCCAATCACAGCATCCCGCCCCCTGGTGGCAAGAGTGGGTAGGGAAGCCGGGTCTGGTCAAGCAGAGTATCCCACACCTCTGTGATTGGCCTAGGATTGGCACGTGACCCAAGCTGGGCCAATCAGAGCCCTCCTCTGGGATTATATATATATATAATATAAAAAAATATATATATATATACACACATACATATATACACACACATATATATATATATATATATATATATATATATATATATATATATATATGCTGGGGCTAACCAACTGAGTTGATAAAAGCCTGGAACTTCCTGTGGCCAACTGACCCCTGAAACATGAAAGAAGCTGAACTGATTAGGAGAGAATGAGTTCAACTCAGAGGAAGAAACAACAGACCCGATGCAAGGACAGCAGCAAGTCTGAATGCTGTGTGAGTTCTGAGGCCAGCTTCACTCAGGTGTCCCTGGTTTGCTTAAATCTGTCCTGTCACTTAAAAGTGAAAGACTCCTATAGCCCAAATCCCAATTTCTGCTACCCACTTCCCACACATCCTTCAAAACTCAGTTCCAACCCAATTCCCCCAGAAAGTCTCCCCTGACCAGTTGCTCCTCCCCTCCTGGTTCGATGCACTTCCCTTGGGTTCCCATAACATTCTGGGCATATTTCAGTAGTATCCCTTAGCAATTAGATATGTTATCCTTGGTTCATATTTCTGCTTACTATCAAATCGTAAGCTCCTTGGCCCTAATTGTATTCATATCATACCTCAGTTCCTGGCACAGAGAAGGTATTAAAAAAAAACTTTTGATGAGCAAATAACAAGTTCAGAACTTGTCTATGGAACATTCAGGTGCCAGGGGGTGGGGGCTTTGGGTATGTTAGTCATGGGGAGAGGGGGTGCTTCTGTGGAACAGGTGTAGGAGGCCAGTGGGTTGTGGGCAGTGAACAGTGAGGAACGCCCTTGGTCTGTCTCCAGTGGCTTTTCCAAAGAGGGAAGGAGGGTAATAGGGTGACTGGAAAGGACAAGGGGGGATTTATTTGAAAATTCCAAAGTTCTAAGTGTGTTTATATGTTGAGGGAGTGAGGCCAGGGAAGACAGGGGTGAGGATGCAGGGGAACAAAGACATGGAACCAGGGTAGAGGATGGGCGTGAGCACAGGTAGAAGGACAAAGAACAAGAATGCCCAGCAGACACTCAGTTTACATTCAGGAGCCCCACAGGCTAGTGAGGTTGGGCCGAACACTTTTTCCTAAGACTCCCAGAGCATTCGGCTGCCTTTCTCTCAATTACCCTCCACCTCCCAGCAAGTAGAAGGCCATTGCTGAGCTTGAGTGGTGTTATCAGGTCACTGGCCTCCAGCTGGGTCCAGACCTCCCAGGTGCTGGCCAGAGTTCAGAGTAATCCTTGCCATTGTTCCTTTTGTTGTTGTTATTGGACCCAGGAGATCAGATTCCCAGGATAGTGTTCACTGACTTTGTCCGAGGCCATGCGATCCTGTCAAGGGAGGAGCATGGATGTAAATTATTGAGGAAATCTTAGGTTCTCAACAACTCCCTAGTGAGTCAAATATGCCAAGAAACCCAAGAGGACTCTGCCTTTGGGGTGTTCACAGCTGGGATTGTGCAGGTGATCACTTACTGGCCTGTGGCCTCTGAGCCTGCCAGAGATTGAAACTTGAAGTCTGGAGGCTCATTAGGGCCCTCCAGCAGCCAGGATTTCCCAAATGATCTGGAGGGGAGAGACTGCAGCAGCCCACAGATAGAAACCCAACTGAGAAACTACATTCATTTGGGGCCTTTGGGGGGGATATGCAGGTGAGGAGAAAGCAGTCCCTGTTCCCCCTGGAGGAGCCCAGGGAGCCATGGTCTTTGCTCAAGAGAGAGAGGCTCAGCCTCACTGTGGAAGGCATGATCCCTGCCCTTGGGAGTTCCTGACCAGGGGTGTGTGCTCACACACACATACACACACACACACACACACACACACACACACACACACAGTGACTGTAATGACAGCAACTGGAAAAGATACAGACAGGGTGTAAGCACTGTTCTGGAGGCTGGAACTAGCCAGATCACTGCAGACGGGTAGCCCAGAGGAGGGGATTATCTGGAGTTGCCCCCTTCCCAGAGGCCACCCCCTGCCATCTGGTGCAGAGCTGTGCCAGGCAGGGTCCAAGCTAGTTGGATGCTTGCTGGTTCCGGCTGCTGAGTATCAGACACTGTGGTTGTTCACAGGGGGGCAATGCTGGAAGGATCTTGCTGGCTTGTTGCCTTAAGTCCCAGACTACTCTCTGGAAAAGAAGAAGGGAAGGTGGGGAAGAGATCAATGTTCAGTCTTTCCAAGTTTTCCTTGGCTTTGGTTATCAGCAGACAGCCCATCTGTTTGCTCAGGGCTCTCACTTCCCTACCCTTGAATACCTGTTATCACACTTGCTGTGTTTCTGGGCTCTCAAAGATGGCTGAGCCTGTGTGTGTGTGTGTGTGTGTGTGTGTGTGTGTGTGTGTTCTTGTATACCTCATGCATCTCTATGCCCGGACTTCCAAGTGCACACCTGCATATCTCCATGTAGATGTGACCACATGTGATAATTCCCATATTTGCCTAAGTTGCCCCTGTGTACACATGAATGTGTCCAGTTGTGTGTGCTGGGGCGGGGGATCCTCATTGCAGACACCAAGCATTCATCTGCTAGGTTTTAATGTCCAGCAACATGATAACATCAATACAGCAGGCTGGACATTGAGCTGAGTCTCACCATTTCCCTGGCTTTGTCCAGAACTGATACATGTAACTTAACGTCTCAAACTCCTTCTTCCTTCTCAGCTCGCCCTGAGTCCCTGAAGAACTCTTGTATGTTACACCCAAGACTTACCCAGAAGGGTAGAGGATGGCTGATCTTTGGAGCTTCCGCTAACTCTCCGATCATTTATCCACTTGCCCCTCAAACGATCCATGAGCTTCTGCCAGACCAGACCCTGTGTTAAGAGCCAGGGATACAGAAATGAATAAGACAGAGTCGCTGTTTTCATGAAATGCACATTCTTGTCAGGGAGGAAGGCCTGGACACAACTAATTATGTTCAAAGGCAGACTCTGATAAGACCATGGGACTACAGAGAAAGAAGACACTAACATCCCTGAGGAACCTCGGATGGTTTCAATGAGGTGGCACTTAGCTAGGACTGGAGTAGAATTTTGACAAGAGAATGTACAGAAGAGCATTGCATGCAGAACAACTGTATGATCAGAGATCTGGAAGTGAGAAGGCCCACAGAATGTCTACTTTTCAAACCCTTCTGCAGGGCTAGCACGATGCATGACTCTGGGGAGTGCCCGTCACATAGAATTCAGTGTGAAGGGTGCCCCCTAAAATCTGGTCCTGCCCTTCTTCTCTGCATTCTTATAAGTCTGTGTCCCCAGGCTTTGCTCATGTTACATCTAACCAATTCCAAATAGGAGCAAATGACTAAGGTGAGGTTAAAAGAACACGGGGTAGGAGGGGGGCCACTGACGATGTTGAGTGAGGCTCATGAGAGTCCCGTGGAAAGCCAGCCCAATCTGTAAAGATAAAGTCAGAATGGGCTGTTGAGAGTGATTGCAAAGTCTTTCTCTGAATCATTTGTTCAACAAACATTCATCTGATGTGGTCTCTGGGAGGAGACAGGCACAGAAGAGAAGTCTCCTTATTTGTTCATGATGATTTAGGTTAGTGTTTCTTTAAGCGTTTTCCTAAGAACAATAAATAATCCAGAGAGATTCTGAGCTCAAATAAGAGTTACTGGAATCAAACACATTTAGAAAATATGTGTAAACAAAGCAAACAAGTCTCTCTACTATAATATTTATCAGGGCTTGTAAAATCTTATGCTCTGCAAATCTCCACGAGTGGGATAGGCCCAGCAAAACTTCCCAACGTTATTCAAACTATAAACCCCATATGTTCCCACAGAACTGGTAAGGTTGATTAAAACCTTCCTGGGGAAACCCAAGATTGGGAACAGTAACTCTAGGAGTCCTTGGGATAATGGCAAACCAGGGGAAAGGGATTCATGAACTCTCGGGCAAATAGTGTGGCAAGGACATGCATCATCCATCTTACTCCAACCAGGAAGACTTCCTACAGGATGTGTGGTCTCAGGCACCATTGAGAGAAGAAAGGGCAATCTCAAGGGACCATAGTTTAACCCCTGTCATATGGAAGCAAACGTACTTGGGGGGGAATATCCATGCAGTGAAATGCTATGGACTTAAGTATCTGTTAGAACATGCTTTGAGGAAGGGATAAGGAGGAAGGGAGAGGCCCAGGTCTCACCTCCTCATAAGTCACACCCAGCCTGATGGAGCAAGCATAGAACCTGCCTTCTGGGAACTCCTAGCCTGATGGAGGGATGCAGGAAATGATGGTTCCCAAGACACTGGACATCAGGCAGCAAGGGTCACTGACACCTGAGGGGTGGAAACAAACAAAGAAAGCCCTACAACTGCCTCCGTGTACTGCCTTGAGAGGATTTCTAAGCAATGACGCAGGGAAGGGAAGCCGAGGTGGACCCCAGCAGATTTTGTGAGTGAGGAGAAGGAGCTGCAAGTCTGGGGAGACCCAGGCAGCTACAGTACGCACAAGAGAGTACCCAGGAGGAGAGAGCTGCATGGAGAGAAGACCCTAGGAATCTCCAAGTTTTAAGCAGAGCACTGACTCACATATGTGTGTGGGGAAACTAGCCCCAACTTTCCAACTGGGGGAAAGAATCACCCAATGGATGTAGGGAAGAGTACCCAAAACTCACACAGAGCTGGGAACACTCCCTATTCCCTCCAGTAAGACTAGAAAAATTAATAACTTATGGATAGAGTACTCAGAAGGATCTTACTTCAGTAGTGGAAAATAATTAGCCTTAGACTAAATACTGCTCTCAACCTGCCTAACAAATCTTAAAGCCATGAAAGGATAAAATTGCTGCATCCTGGAACAAATTCAACAATATTTATCAGAATATGAAAGTATTTAGTACCCAGAAAAGTAAAATTTACAATGTCTAGCATTCAATAAAAAATTACTAGGCATGCAAAGAAACAGGAAAATACAGCCCATAACGAGGAGAAAAAATAATCACTGAAACTGGCTCAGAACCTACAATTAGGGTGACAAGTGTCCTGGTTTGCCTGGGACTATCCTAGTTTTAGCACTGAAAGTGGTGCAGCCCAGGAAACTCCTCAGTCCCAGGAAAACTAGGACGATTGGTCACACTACACCCAATTAACATCATATATAATAGTAAACGACTGAATGTCTTCTCCCTAAGGTCAGGTGCACATCAGAATGTCCACTCTTAACATGTTTATTGTGCTGGAGATTCCAGCCACCACATAAGGCAAAGAAAAGAAATCCCTACTGGAAAGGAAAAGTAAAACTGTCTTTGTTTCCAGATAATATGAAGAAAATCTGATTGACTCTACAAAAAAGCCATGAAACTAATATGTGAGTTAGTAACATTGCAAAATACAGGTAAATATCCTCAAATCAATTGTTTTTCTATATTCTAGCAATGCACAATCAAAGTTGAAATTAAAATACCGATACCCATTTTAATAGAATCAAAAAATATGAAAAAAGGATAAACATGGCAATCGATATAAAAGATATGTGCATTGAAAACTACAAAACACTGATGAGAGAAATTAAACAAGGTCTAAATAAATGAAGAAACTTATTTAGAGGTTGGAGGACACAATATTTGTTAAGATGCTAATTCTCCTCAGATAGATTCAATACAATCTCAAAAAAATCCCAATAGTCATTTTGGTAGAATGCTGATTCTAAAATTCATGTGGAAATACAAAGGAACTAGAATAGCCAAAACAACTTTGAAAAAGATCAAATTTGGAGGACTAACACTACTTGATTTCACGACTTACTGTAAAGCTGTAGTGACCAATAGACCCGCTCGTAGATGCATGTAGTAGGCTGACTTGTATCCCACTCCCTCAAAGTGTATGTCCACCTGGAACCTATGTTGTGATTTTATTTGGAAAAAGAGTCTAGGAAGATGTAATTAAGTTAAAGATCTTAAGATGAGAACATTCTGGACTTAGGATAGGTCCTAAATCCAATGACAGGTATCCTTATAAGAAGAGGGGAAGACCCTGGGTTGCCTGGGTGGCTCAGTCGGTTAAGCGTCTGACTCTTGATCTCAGCTTAGGTCTTGATCTCACAGTCGTGAGTTTGAGTCTTGCACTGGGCTATGAACTGAGTGTGAAACCTACTTCAAAAAAACAAAAGAAAAGAGGGGAAGATCCTGAGAGATCCCCAGGTGAAGCCCGGGTAAAGACAGAGGCAGAGATTGGAGTAATGCGGCCACAAACCAAGAAATGTGTGAGCCACCAGAAGTTGGAAGAGATAAGAGAGAATTCTCGACTACGCCTCTGGAGGGAGTGCTGCCTGCCAACCCTTTGATTTCAGACTTTGGGCCTCCAGAACTGCTAGAGAATAAATTTCTGTTGTTTTAAGCCACAAAGTTTGTGGTATTTTGTTAGGCAGTCCAAGGAAACAAATGTATAACTTTTTTTCTACAAAAGTGCAAAGGTAATTCAGTGGAAAAAAATTAGTCTTTTCAACAAATGGTGCTGGAACAGTTGGATATACATATGCAAATAAATAAACTTGGATTCGTGCCTTTCAGCATATATGAAAATTAACCCAAAATGGATCATAAATCTAAATGTAAAACCAAATCTGTAAACTGGAAGAACTCATAAGACAAAACCTTTGTGACCTTCTGTTGAGCAAATATTTCTTTTTTTTTTTAATGTTTATTTTTGAGAGAGAGAGAGGGCGCAAGCAGGGGAGGGGTAGAGAGAGAGGGAGACACAGAATCCGAAGCAGGCTCCAGGCTCCTAGCTGTCAGCACAGAGCCCGACGCAGGGCTTGAACCCACCAACCGCGAGATCATGACCTGAGTCAAAGTCCGACGCTCAACTGACTGAGCCACCCAGGCGACCCTAAGCAAAGATTTCTTAGACATGATGCCAACACATGACCCACAAAAACTGATAAATTAGACTTCGTAGAAATCTCGTGCTCTTCATAAGACCCTGTTCCGAGAATGAAAAGGCAAGTCACAGACCAGGCTGCATACACCTAATAAAGGACTCATGCATAGTTATATTTTTTAAAAACTCTCAAAACTCGATAATTCAAAAACAACCCAATTTTAAAAATCAGCAAAGATTCAAATAGACATGCCACCAGAGAAGGTACACAGATGGCGAACAGGCACATGAAGAGACGCTCCACATCATTAGTTAGGGAAATGCAGATCAAAACCACAAGATACTACTAAACATGTGTAAGAATGGATGAAATGAAAGGCCTTCCATATCAAACGCTGGCAAGAACGCAGAGCCACTGGAACCCCCCCCCTGCACTGCCGGTGGGAACATCAAATGGAACCACCACTCTGGCAAACAGTGAGGCAATTTCTTAAATAAACATGCATTGATCATATGGCTCAGATAGTCCACAGCTAGCTATTTACCCAGAAGAACTGAAGGCATATGTCCACACAAAGACTTGTACACAAACGCCCACCCACACTTGAATGGATAATCAAATTACAGAATTAAAAAGAAATGAATAGGTGATACATGAGACAACGGATGAATCTCAAAGTGATTGTGCCGAGGGAAAGAATCTGGACCAAAGAAGGACAAAGTGAACCCTTCCGTTTGTATAAAATTCTATAAAATGAATGCGTAGTGACAAAAAGCAGACCAGTGGTTGCCTGGGAGGGGTGCAGGGGTGCGGAGGGGAGGGAGGATGGATATGCATCTCCCGGTAATGGTTTCATGGGTGTTTGCATATGGCAAAACGTCTCAAAGTGCACAATTGAAATATGTGTGGGGCGTCGTATGTCAGTTAAACCTCAGTAAAGCTAGAGAACAGAAACGAAGAAAAACCAGTATCTCCAGCATTCCCAGCATTAGTGCTGCAGCCACTGCCAGTGATGGAGGGCGGAGGGAAGGGGAGGCTGAGGCCTCACTCCCAGGGGCCATGCTAGCTCACCCCCATCCACACACACACACACACACACACCCCAAGGACAGGATGCAATGACCCGGAGGCTGCCTGTCCTGACTTCTCAGCCCCTCCATCAGGCAACTGTCCGTGCAGGCCTGAGGTCTGGCCTGAGGGTAAAGTTAGGGGGAGAATGAGGTCATTTAGAGTTCTTGGAGCGAGATCCCTAGAGAGTGAGTACAAACATCAGAAAACATTTGGTCCAACAGATGCTGTAAAAGCCCTTGGAGTAATCTCCTTTTTTTGCTTCATTAGTCTGCTTCCCATCTGCAGCTGGATCTTTCCACAGGAACTGGGGTGGGGGTAGGGAGGGGCTCTGCTCAATTGCTGTCTGCAGTCGTGGAGGGAGTTCCATGAGGAAGAGAGAGTCCAGGACCCAGGCTGCACTGTGGTGACACCCCAATTACAGAGGACAATTCTTCCCAGATTTTCAAGGGTGTGATTTTTTCCTTTAAATACAGTTGCCTTTTACATGTAACTACTTTTTTTTTTCCATGACTACGTTTTATAAAATTGCTCTGAGGGTCTACTCAACTGGAAGGTAAGAGAGTTTGCAACCATATTCCCAGAAATCCTGCTTGAAGGACTGGGAGGTGGTTTCTTCTGTTAAGGCATTCAGAAATCTCCCCTGCCCTCAACCAATCTGGTTTATGCCAAAACTGAGTTCAGCTCACCCTTTTGCAAAGTCAAAGACTCAGAAATTCTAGCCTGCTGTATATAAATGACCACAAACTCAAAGTGATCAGTCTGCATAATTGGCAGACTTCAGGAGCACGGTTGGGACCCAGGTGTTCGGGTCAGCAAGCCTCAAGGAATTCTTCCAGCAGATTCCCAAGGTCCCGGAATAGACTCCCCTACCCCCCCCCCCACCCTTGCCTGTCACCCCTGTCCCCTTTCTCTGAAAAATAGATCTACGATCTACACCTCCCCACCCTGCTCAACATGAAACACTAGTAATAGTTGATACGGGGCACTCGGGTGGCCAGTCACTGATGCGAACCCTTTGCACACATCATCCAGCTAATCCTTACAACAACCTCTGAGATGGGTAGCATGATTATTCCTGTTTTACAAATAAGTAAACTGAGGCAAAGACAGGTGAGGGTACAGAGTTTCCAGGTCTTTTATTTTAAAAAATTTTAAATTGTGGTAAATCATATATAACACAAAATTTACCTTCTTAGCCATTTTTAAGTGTACAGTTCATTAGTGTCCAATAAAGCCTCTGCGTCCAACCTCCAAAACTCTCTTCATCTTGCAAAACTGAAACTCTGTCTCCATTAGACAATAGCTCACTTCCCCCTCTGCCCAGCCCCAGGCAACTAGCATTCCACTTTCTGCCTCCATGAATTTGACGACTCCGGGTACTCCGAATAAGTGGAGTGAGGGAGCATTTGTCCTTCCGTGACAGACTACTTTCACTTAGTATAATGTCTTCAAGTGTCATCCGTGTTATACCAGGTTATCAGAATTTTCATTTCCTTTCAGTTTTGCAAGATTAGTCCTGGGGCTGGGTGGTGGTGATTTGCACAATATGAATGTATTTAAGGCCACCGAACTGTATGCTTTAAAATGGTTAAAATGAGGGGTGCCTGGGTGGCTCAGTTGGTTAAGGTCCAACTTCGGCTCCGCTCATGATCTCACGGTTCAGGAGTTCGAGCCCCCTGGGTCAGGATCTGTGCCGATAGCTCAGAGCCGGGAGCCCGCTTCGGATTCTGTCTCCCTCCCTCTCTGCCCCTCTCCCGCTCATGCTCTGTCTCTTACTTTCTCTCAAAAATAAACATAAACATTAAAAAATTAACATTAAAAAAATTATATGGTTAAAATGATAAATGTGTGTTTTACCACAATGAAAATGACGACAAAGACAGGTGAGATTTGCCCAAGGCACACAGTAAGTGGCAGTCCAAACCCAGGTGGGCGAGCTCCTGCGTCCATGATCTTTTACAACCTGCTGTATACTTTCTCTCAGAAGAGAAATCACACAGACAAAGCCTGAGGCCCCGAGTCTTTCTAGGACAACACAAGATGCATGCACCACTGTAGATTCAGGTTCAGGGTTTATCACCAGCAGCAATGGGCAGTCCGCACAGGGCACAGAGGGGGAGACAGAGTTAGATGCTGGAGCGATGGGGTCAGACAGAAGACATAATACAGAAGACCAGAGTCCCAGTGTTTGGGGGGGATTTATAGGCCCACAACTGAAGGCTTAGGGGCCACAGAATGACCTGAGACTGGGACAGGCTGGGGAGACAGGGTATCAGAAGGGTGCGTGAAGGTGGATGTGCCAAGAAGCCACATTCAGTGATGGGCCTGGGTGGGACTCACGGAAGGGCACCGGCTTCCCTTGCCTCTTCCTTTACCTCTGAGGAGCAAAGAAGAAGGGGGAGAGAAAGGTTCCCCCTCAAGTGGCCTCTGATCCTCTTTCTTGGGAAGGGAACAGGAATCATGGGCAGGGACAGGGAAGGGAGAGGATCAAGAGACTGAGTGGGCACAATGGTCAACTCAGCACAGACCCCCCCATCCCTTTTCATGTGTCTTAGACATGACTGTGTCCTGACTTGAGGGGTTAGTTTTCTTCCCTACATTTCATCCCTCTTAGACATAAGAAGGGAGAAAAGACTCAGAAATTCTAGCCTGCTGTATATAAATGACCACAAATTCAAAATAATCAGAGTCTACATAATTGGCAGACTTCAGGAGCACGGGTGGGAGCACATTTTAAATGTCTTTTTCACAAAGAAGATGTGAAATGTCTTTTTCACAAATAATTTTAGATGGTTTTTAAGAATCTGGATAATAAAAGAGACATATAAACGATAAAAATAAGGATGATCAGAGGAAAATTCATATCTGAATGTAGGGTTGGCAGGAATATATAACCTTTTATTTTCTCTCTCTGATTTGTCCCTGGCCAGGCATAGCTCTTCCTGGAGTGTTAGTGCTCTCACCCCACCTTGGGAGCTCCAGAGGGGAAGCCAGGAGAGCCACCCAGGGGAAATTGCTGGTTATCTATGCAGGGGTTGGGGTGGATCACAGAAGCCATTGCAGAAGAAAATCTAAGTCAAGAGCAGCGCAGGAAGCTGTCACTTGTGCAGACACGACCAAGGCCCTCTGACCTCAGGGGAGACCACTACCTCCCAGCCTCTACAGGGTCTCATCCTAGCAGCCATAGGCTTCAAGCTGGGCTACGTATGGTTCTTCTTCTGGGACAGGATGACCCTGACATGTTGGCCCCACAACTGAATTACCTCCCAGGGAATCTTTGGAAAGAGCTGAGGAAAAGCAGCAGTCCTCTGGTGAAGTGTGTGGGCTCTACCTCGGTTCCTGGGCAAGAAGAGGCTGGCCTGTCTCCAGCCTGGTTGTACCATGTGATCAGGCCTGGGGGTCTTAATGCCATGTTCCTCCCCACCCCCCACCCCCACCAGCATCACTCAGTTAAAACTTCCTGGTGGAGGAGTGGGGCGGGACAGGAAATGCACTTTCTGGGCCTGAGCTCAGCGCGTGTGCAAGTTTCCCTTGGCCGTTCTGAACTGCTTTGGGCAGTGGTCCCCAGCCGTGTCGAAGCTGTTTCAAGCACTGAGCCTTGTTACAATTTTGAACAACCTCCTACTCTTTGTGTCCCAAATACAGGTGCTCAAAGGGATGACCTAATCCAGAAGTCAATGAGGCAACCGGAACACTGAGACCATTCTCCTGCCTTCCCTGGTCCCTGCGGCCCTGGAGTGCCCGGGCTCCTAGGATATCTTTCTAGCCCCATCCCCTCACACACAGACCTATTTATCACCCTGCTCCCCCTCTCAGCACCTTCTCCTACCCAAAATGTCACCAGCCTTCCTCCCTTAGATCTTGCAGGGGCACCCGATTTACATTGTCTAGTGGTGCAGTGATGGTGTGCATATGTAACCTTATCTTTAGCCATACTTCCTGAAACAAGTTGAGGCCCAGATTCCTGAAAACTCTTGGCCTATTAACCCCCAGAGCTATAAGGCCCTGAGCGAGGCAGCCTCACCGGTTCTGCTGGGCAGCAGAGAGCACCCAGCCAGCCAGGCTGCCATTTTGCAAGGGAGCTTGGGTCACACTGAAGTTTTCGAACAATCTCCTAATGCTCTGAAGTGTTGGGTAGGAAGGCCTGTTCTCCATAAGCAGATAGGAGAATAATAATTAGAACAAAAGAGTAACTAGCTAGCGTTTACTGTATTTGTAGTGAATCCCAGGCACTTACATACATTATCTAACATACTATTGACAACTTTAGAAGTTGGTGATAGAAGTTAGGTGCTTTTTTTAATGCCCTTATTAAACATAAGAGAACACAACCTCAGTAAGCAGAAGGCCGGTTCTCAAACTGGACCATATTTGTCCCCAGAGCCACGCTTGTACTCAATACCAGTGTTTCTCAACTTCCGGGAGCGTCAGCACCTGCCGGGGAACCCCACCCCAGAGTTCCTGATTCTGTAGATCTGCAGTGGAGCCTGAATTTGCATCTCTCAAAAGGTCCCTGGTGCCCCTGGCGATCCCAGGAGGCACCTCTTCAGTTGCACTGCTCTGGGCTACCCCCCCAACTCCCTGCAGAGACCAACTGAGTCTCTCACAATCCTCTGGTGTTGTCACCTGGTGATATTTATCTAGAAAATATCCAGACCCTGCAGATGTCACATGTCCATGCCACCGGGGCCAGACAGTCCCTCAGTCCCCAAAAATGGGACTGCAGAGGGGGCAGGCACAAACTAAGGTCCCCCTCTGTGCTCAAGATGCACAACTTCTTGTGGCCAGCAAAACACTTAGCAGCATGACAAGTTTATTCATACATATCTCAGCCATCTTTGTCCCCACATGGAAGCAGACGGGATCAGGAGTCAGGACCCCCAGCTGACCACTCTCAGACACTTCGTTTCTGTCACGTAGCACCTAGCACATCACATCATTGACACTGACTTCAGTGTTGTGTTGATTAGTGCCCTGGCCTCATACTGTAACAGAAGTGCCCTGTGGCCAGGCATTTTTTTCTTTTTTTTTTTTTCAATTTTAAGATTTTGCATGTCTTGTTTTTTTCTTTTAATGTTTGTTTTTGACAGAAAGACAGAGACAGACAGAGAGAGAGAGAGAGCACAAGCAGGGGAGGGACAGAGATAGAGGAAAACAGAGGATCCAAAGCAGGCTCTGCATAGTCAGCACAGAGCTGGGCGCAGGGCTCGAATTCACCAACTGTGAGATCATGACATGAGCTGAAGTTGGTTCCTCAACCAACTGAGCCACGCAGGCATCCTGCACAGGCCTCTCGTCTGCCTCGTGTCCCACTGTGTGCCCAGTATCTAGAACCACTGGTGGCTGGCTCACAGAATGTGGACCAGAAAAATGAATCTAATGACCAAATAAACAAATGGATAGCGGGACGAGCAAATGAATAAGTGAACGAGCAGATGCAGAGAAGAGTCATGGACAGGCTGTGGAGTGGGAATGAGCAAAAGCCACGACTGGCACAGAAGCTGAAATGTCAACTGGCCAAATAGATAAGTCAGACGAAAAAGCTGTTGTGGGACTCTCGGCTTCCCCCTCTCCCTTCTTGAAAGAGGTCACCTTTTCCCAGGTACGGAAGGCATAGCCTGATGTGTTCCTGCCCCCACAGTAATCTGAACAGACGTGTATCAGTCTGCTGGGGCTGCCATTACAAATTTCACAAACCTGGTGGCTTCCTCAAGAAACTGTCCCACAGCTCTGGGGACCAGAAGTCCAAGATCCGGGCGTCAGGGGGGTAAGTTCCTCCTTTATGTCTATGAGGAAACAGGCTCGGAGTGAAAGGCCTGTGAGAAGATTTGCTGAGAAGGAGCTCAAAAGTGCCCGGCCCCGGTCAGTGGATGCAAGATCACACCTGGGGATTCTTTTGCAGCTGCACCTGTTTCCTGGGCTTGGTAGAGAAGGTCTGAGGGCTGAGCGCTCCAGGGGACCGGAGGCTGCCTCCTGAGCCCGGCTGCCCTGGCACCCTGGGCGAGAGCCAAGTTGGCCACAGGGTTCCTGTAGAATTGCAGACTTCCCTTTCTGGTTCTTCCCATCCTGGGTGCGAATTCCCCACCCCCACCACCTCTTGTGTGGCATGGGAAGAAAGGACTGGGTGGGGTCAGCTGAGCAGCAGCTTCTGGGCCTTTCTGCCTGCCTTAGGTGCCCTTGGTCCAGCCTCTTCTTCGTGTCTGCAGACACGCTCCCTGCACTGGGCATGGGGAGCCGGACACACCTCTAACTCCTTCTGTGTTCTAATTTCCTTTTTCACTTGAGCAGCCTCAGTAAACGTAGTTATAATGCTTTTACCAACACTCCTAATGAAGGTGGCCACCAACAATCACATAAAACAAACCATTTAGTGGCGAACTCCTTTTGATCCCCGGCCCCATTCCTAATTTAGTCATGGTAGGCAGAATTGAGCCAATTTGGGATTCACGGAATCCAAAGTCATGAAAATAGACTCCCCCCTCCCCACACGCCCTGCCCTCCACAGCTGGTGCCCTGTGACCCTCTGCTCACCTCACTCTGCCCGGGACAACGCCCTCTCCACACCACACTCCCGAGCGAGCCTCCTGTCATTTCCCTGCTACTGTGACTCCAGGTCTCTATGTCTCTCCTCCCCACATGGTCTGTCCACTGCACAAAGGAATCTCCAAATGGAGGGCCTGACCTCCTCCTCCACAGACCTCCCCCCTCCCTCCTGCTGACCTCCACCCCAGTGATCATTCTCCAGGCAGCACGTCCAGGAACCTGGGTGTCTGCCTCAACTCCTCCCTCTCATTTATTTTTTTTTTAATTTAATGTTTATTCATTTTTGAGAGAGAGACAGAGACAGAGCATGAGCAGGGGAGGGGCAGAGAGAGAGGGAGACACAGAATCTGAAGCAGGCTTCGTGCTTTCAGCACAGAGCCCCACACAGGGCTTGAACCCATCAACTGCGAGATCATGACCTGGGCCAAAGTCAGGCGCTTAACTGACTGAGCCACCCGGGCTCCCCTCTCCCCTCCCATTTATTGCCCACATTCCAGTCACGGTGTCCCAGTCGTTCTGCCTTCTAAACGTGACCGGATGGTGTCCTCTCCTCTGTGTTGCTATTGCCTTGGTTTAGAGGCTTCAAATGCCCCAGACCCCACAGTAACCTCTTATTTGGATTCTCTGCCTCCCGGCCTAAAACCTTCCTCCAACCCTGAGGTGATCTATGTCAGTGCACATCTGATGATGCTCCCCATCCTCCTGTTGAGAACACTTCAGTGGCTCCCTGTCACTGTCAGGATGGAGCATGACCTTCCAAGATTCAAGAACTTTTAAGGCCTGGTTGAGCCTCTTGCTACATAGCATCTTTACACACACCCAGGGCTGCCCCTCTGTTCTCCACACCTAGAACACTACCATCCACCCAGGCCTCAGATCCCTGGCTAACTCCTACTTGACCTTCAAAACCCAACTCAAGGGTAAATCAGGCCCCGAGGCATGTTTAGGAACATGTCTGTCCCCAGAAAGCAAAAGTTTTGCCGTTACTCTTTCAGTCATGGGGTCAAGGTTTCCATATTCGGACACTCTGTACCTAAGCATCCAAGGGTTTGAGCTCTTCAGAGGCTAGTCTCTTACCGTCTTCTCTTGTCTCCCACCTCCACCCCCCAAAATAGAGCATGCTGGCGCATGCAGGTGAGGGGCCAGGCACCCCTGTCATCCTTCAGTGCCTTCTGGAGGGAAGAAAAGGCACCCTCAGATGGTGACAGGCAGGATGGCAGAGAAAGGGCAGGGCTGAGTGGCTATTAATGGTTCTGGCCCCTGGATGCCCCTCAGAAACCCCTGGGGGACTTCCCCAGATCATAGAAACCTGGCCTCTCACCAGAGACCCTGATGCAGGACACCCGAGGTGTGGCCTTGGCATCTTTGTTTTGAAAAATGAAGCCCCATAAGGGTTCTGATCAATGCTCAAGTTGAGAACCAGAGGATATTGTGATCAGATATGAGACATCACAGATACCTCCCCGCTGTTCATACATAGTTAAGGCACCAACATTTTGACTCATTTGTCTTCTTCCATATTTAAGTTAGAGCAGATGTGAGGCCGGTGCTCTCATCTGTTGATCTCCCCTATACTGTCCGGGAGAAAAGGCTGGTGGCGCTTCCCTGCAGGCCTCCTGGCCCCACTGGAGCCCTCCCTGAGAGCTGTCCCAGACCGCCTTCTTGCCACTGGGAGTTTCAAATTGGTCGAGTGCCTTACGGGCCTCCTCAAAGCCTGGGCCCAGTTCTAATCGGGGCTCCCACGGAAGTGCGCCTCAAAAGCAGAAGAGGCTCAAGAATGCTTACAAAGTAACAAACGAGATTTATACATCGATTTTCAGTGTAGAAAAAGCACTGAGGGAAGGTAGATTAAACTCATGGTCACCATGAAGTAGGGTGGAGCAGGAAAGGCTGAGCTCTGAGTCAGAGAGGGAAGGGACAGGGACGAGAGGAGGGTCCGAGGCCGGAGTGAGGGGAAGGACTCCCATCGCCACACCAGCTTCTGTTAGCATTGATTTCACGCGTTGTCAGTTCAACTCAGTCCATCTCAGACCATCAAAAATCATGGGTGTGTGCTGGTGTATTTGTACCAAATGCCTGCATCTAATTCTTATAGGCCACTTCCCCTCCCACCAATGGCAGGTGACGTGGGCCTGCATATAAGTTGCCCTGGCTTCCCTGCCCAGGGGGCTTCTGGAGAATGTCATACCATCAGTGGTCTAATGGCTGCAGCCATTACTGGTTGATCTGGTCCTGTCTCCACTGTGCCATGTGCCCTGTGATTTGGGCAGGAAGGGGTCAGTGTCTCCCTGTCCCTGCCCATCCCATTCCCCTTACAGGGACAATTGAGGCATGAGGGTCCTGAGGGCTCCCTGGAGACCCAGGACTTTGCCAATATTTAACAGAGCCTGGGAAGGCTTTGGGGCTGTTCCACAAAGTCTCTTACTACGGAGACTGCAGACAGTATTTTCGGGGAGGCAGTCATACTCTGGCCTATGTGTTTTGATTCCTAGAACTCAGAGTATGTGGGTTTGGAAATGGTACCCTTTAGGGTGGGGTATGGAAAGACTTCTTTATTACCAAATATGTTAAATTAATGCAGCTTTATTTCTCTTCTTTAGTGTTTATTTGTTTATTTTGAGAGAGAGAGAGAGTAGGGGAGGGGCAGAGAGAGAGGGAGAGAGAGAGAACTACTGGTAATTGAAAGCATCAAGATGTTGCCAAATGAGATGAGCTAGAAATCCACGTTCGGTAAAAGAGAACAATTCTCAGTTCACAGACCTTAGAGATCAGATTGACTTTTTTTTTTTTAAATAAAAGTTTTATTTTTGAAGAATATTCAATTTATAGAAATTGAATTCCCATATACCCTACACCTGGTTTCCCCTACTGTTAACATCTTACATTTGGTTTTTCTGTCACAACAAATGAATGAATATTGTTACTTTATTAACTGAAGTCCATACTTAATACTGATTCCTGCAGGGTTGGGTTTTTTTGTTTTTTGTTTTTGTTTTTTTTTTTTCTCCACCTTAATGTCCTTTTCCTGTTCCAGGATCTTACCCGGGATGCCACATGACATTTAGTTGTCATTGTCATGGCTCCTTAGGGTCCTCTAGGCTGGCAGTTAGACATGCCTTGTTTTTGATGCCCTGGACTAGACACCTTTTTTCACAAAAGAAGAAACAGACCTAGGAGGTTGCAAAGCCACTGAAGGGAATTCTAGAACCCTCTTCTCCATAATCTTCTTGCAATCTTGTTGCAATCTGATGATGTGCAACAACCCCCTCCTTTGCCATTAGCACAGAGGTAAAATTCTGCCATGCACTGAAATGGTCTAGTTTTTCCTTAATGTGTCACTGTGGCGAGTCACTGGGTCTTACTGCACACCTTGGATTCTGCAGGCATCCTAGGTTCCCTGACGTGCTTCCGTGCCACCCTTTCCTGCCTGGCTACCTGCTCCTGTCAGCCTCCAGCCCAGGCCAGGGCCCCCCAAGCACACTGCCAGACCTCACATATCATGGATGGCTGGGTGCTGGGAGCAGAGAGGAAATTGAAGAAGAGGGGGGCTGCCTTCAGCTGGGGTCTCAAAGCAATTGGGGGATGTTGAACTGTCTGGTCCCTGCCTGGGCCTCAGGTGCCCAGGGCGGCCCTTCTCATTTCTCACAGGGAGTCCCACACTGGCTCCCCACTGGGGCAGGGCTTGCTGTGGTCCAGTTGTTCACGTTTTGTATGGCTTCCCTTCTGTGGTGAGGCTGTTGAGGAGGCTACAGCTTTTCGATTTGTAGAAACGACCTTCGTCCCCAGCTGCACGCTGACCTCTCTGTGCACAAACATACCTGCACACAAATGCCTACCCGTGGTGTGTGGCCATCCAGTGTGATAGCACCCCCACTGAGCCGGGCTCGTGCTGACCCCTGACCTGTTCCGCCTGGAGGCCCTTGTTCTGACCAGACTCCTTCCAGGAATCATACAGTTACTGAGTGGTCGGGGGAGGCATGCGGGGCTTTCTCGGAGATTAGTGAGTCAGACCTCCAAGAATCTGTAGGGTGAGTGGACACATTTCTGCCTTGTCTTCTGCAGATGAGAACTGGTATGGTGGTCTAGGGTCTTCGGCTTAACCATTCTGAGCCTCGGTTTTCTTTACTGAAAAATGGGAATAAACCAACATTTCAAATATGGGTGTGTGGTGAAGAATGAAGAAGAGTGAGTAGCCCAGTGCGTGGCATGGATGAGTGGCCTTTATCTTCCCTGGCTCCAGGGGCCACATCAGTCATGCCAGGTGTAACTGTGGCCTCGGTTTACCAGATACTCCAGGACTGCCCTTCACTGCTGCCCAGGGTGGAGGGTAGTATGAGGGTGGCAACGTGATGATGCGGCAGCCTGGCACGGGCCTGAAGAGTGATACGATGACAGTCATCAAAACCTCCTCAAATGAAGGCTTCTCTCTGTGCACCACAAAATTGCTCCAGAAAAACAAAAGTGCAAGGAATACCTTTCAAATTAAACCATGTCTTAAGAACACTCTAGAAGACTGGCATTTAAAATAATCAGTAGCAAATACTTTTACATGGTGGTGAGTGGTTTGTGTCACAAATAATCCCCTTCCCTAAATTACCTGTGTGGTAAATGCTGATTTCATGTGTTGGGTTCGCTAAAAGCAGCGATCTAACGAAGAACATTGTGCCTTGGGTTCAAAGTATGTATTTGGGAGAAAGATGTGTATGTCATTTCTCCTAACGTCCAACAAACCAAGAACTCTGCAAGAATATACAGGAGTCTGAAGTTCACCAGAGGCCAGGCAACAGATCTCCCCCGAGGGTTTCCAGATGTTTCCTGAAAACTAAGAAAGGAAGAGTGAGGTCTCTGCAACGTGTCTCAGGCTGAAGGGAGGCCAGTTCTGGAAACTTGAGGCCTGTGAGGGAGGGAATTAGCTCTGAAGTGCCACAGACCAGGTCCTCTCCTCTCCTCAGCTTCCCTCAGCTGCCTCTCTGCACTGGACAGTGAGGGGGAAAGAGAGGAAACAAGAAAGAAAGAAGGTAAGCACAGCAGAAGAAGGGTGGCAGGCACCTGGGAGCTATTTACATCTGCTCATCATTGGGGAAGTGGATTTAAAACCACCTTGAAAACAGCTGTGCCTCACCCTTGCTCCCCTTGTCTTGAATGTCCTTGAACGCAACGTTGAGAACCCTCCCAGGGCAGGATGCCGCCTGGGGCGGGCAAAGCAAGAGCCAGGGGAAGGAGCCAGGCCATCCGGGGCAGTGTTTGCCATCTGCAATGCTGTCCAGGGCAGGCAGGTTGGAGGTTGTATTAATGCCTGTCATGGAGCCTCGGCAGTCAGCAGAAAGTCTAATGTGGTGTTTCCCTCCAAGGCTCCACATGGCGAGAGAATTCTACTATAAACCATAACAGCCATCACATATACGGCAGGTCAGACACCACGACTGTTATTTCATCCAACCTTCAGTGAAACCCTGTGAGGGAAGCATTAATGTCCCCCTTTCTACAGGGGAGATGCTTGGAGCTCAGGAACTGTCCACAGTCTCATCCGACTTGTGTGTGCAGGGCCACACGCCAGCCTCAGGTCGATGTGATTCGGGAGCAGGAGCACAAGAGCCCTGCTTTTCCCTCGCAGACTCTCGCCATGTCACGGTTTTGTGGTAGGTGAGCTCTCTGGGGTCCGGCACTCTCACTGTGCCTGTCACTCAGTAAATGTTGCTGGTGCAAGTAAAGAATGAAGAGAAAGGATGTCGAGGAAGCTAATGCAGACATAGCTACTTAATAAAAAGTGTCACCTGGAGTCAAACCAAGAGTTAAACAGACCAGTGTTCTGGCTCTTTTCCGGAGGTAGAGATGGAGTCATAACACGTAAAGCTGGAAAGGTCATTTAAGGTCATTAAGGTCACTCTCGATTTGTAGGGCCCAGAGAGATGGAACAGATTCCCTAGGTCACACAGCTCAGCAAAACAGAATGGGGCGCCTAGACATCAAAACCCACTGCTTTTATACTTTCATTCTGCTGCCCCCTGAAGGAAAAAGTGGGAACGTTCTCTAGAAGCTACTCCAGTCCCTTAGAAACACATATGGCCTCAGCATCTGTGATTAGTTTTAATGTTCTTCTTTACCAGTTGACATTCCCAATGTTCTTAGAGATAACAGATATCCTGAATTGACAACTATCATGAAAAATCATGTAAAATTTGTGAATGTCTCTCTGTCTGAAAGTGTACCCTTATATCGAACACAAGTCAGCCTTGGGTACACTGTCCCTCTCTAAAATGTGGTAGAGATCAGAATTCAACGCTATTTGATTTCAAAGATAAATTTCTTCTCATCCGATTCTTCCTTCAGTTGCTCCACATCAAATCCAAAGCTGTCTCTTAGGCTGCATCTTGCCCTTCTGTTTCTATCAAATGGTGTGTTGGTCGTAGGGCCAGCCTCCATGGCACCTCATTCTTTCTCCCAGAACATGATTATCTACTCAGCACATGCCATGTCATGCACATTTTTTAAGAAACATATTTTAGCTTCCAATGGCTGGCTATAAACAAAGAATCTCTCTTTTTCTTTCTAGAAATCTTTATTGAGCACTTTAAAGAACTTCCATAATCCCTAACTTCAGATTGCTCCTAGGAATTGTGGAAATGAAACACACAAAGCTTTTTGTCTGTGGTTTGAAATGTTCAATATGCAAATCTCAGAGTTTCCCCGTAAGGGCAGGTTTCTGCAGGTGGACTGGTGTGGAGGTACTAACTGCTCAGTTTATTATGCAGTGATTTACAGCCCTCTAGTGGGTCTTTAATGTAGCAATTAAAGGGAAGCTGAGGGCATTGAGGTATGGCTTTGTTCTTTTGTTTGTTCCTTCCCTCGTTCATTCATTCATTCACTCATTCATTCATTCATTCATTCAATGTACAAATGCCAATTGAGTGTCTACTTATGTTCTGGGCATGTTTTGTTGATACTGCAGTGAACCAAATAAACAACAACAAAATCATATGCCTTAGTCACTTAAGACAAAGAAGATGGCGAGTAGAACAAATTTGGGGCAAAGATCAGGAGCTTGATTTTGAACATGTTAAGTTGGGGATACCCATTAGTCTCCCAACTAGTTTCTTTTCAAAATTTGTTGGTGCCTTTGGGAACATTGTAGGGCACTGGTGAGGAGCAAACACGGACATAGGGCAGATAATCTCTTTATTTGGGATTTCACCACGTTTGAATTAAAATGGACAACATGAAAAAGTCTGTGAAGACAGTGAATTAGACCTTGGGTGTGAGAGAGAAGTTCAAGCTTTGGCCCCATTCTCACGGAACTGCTCAGCTCTTAGTTTTCTGTTTAACTGTAATCTCAGTGTCTGGCTCGATCCTTTGTTTTCTTCATTCTGACCACAGTTTGTAATGGTTGAATTTCTCCGCACATGATGTACACAAGTGTATGTACCTCCTTCACCTCCAGAACTGCATGTGAGTCCTCCTCACTGGGGTATCTCTATCACCCGGCAGGGTCTCAATTTATATTTGCTGAAGGATGAGTTGTGTTGTAATAGGTCAGATAAGATAGATATACATGAGAAGCTAGTGATATAGGCTAGTATCTGGCATATTCTAAATGAGTAAAAAGCACAGTTAATTCCTCTTTTAGGAGACCACAGTGGGTTGGAGGCAGTCAGGGAAATCTTCAGGGAAGAAACTGGGAGTGAGCTGAGTCTTAAAAAAAACGAATGGTGGAAAATGAAGGAAGGAGAGAGGAAGTGATGGGGGAAGGGATGTTTCTTGTAAAGGGTTCCTGAACGACCTCCATATGCTCCTCTGCCTCCAGGGTCTCTGCTCTAGTGGCTAGTGGTCTCTGCTACATTGTCCTGCCCCTGACTCGATTACCTGGGCGATCTCCATGGGAAGGACAGTGTTGCAGAGACCCACCCACACCCGCTTTCCACCTGTCCACCCTCCCCTGTCTCTTCTTTAATGACCACCTAGCATATAGATGCCTATTTATATGCCTGGCACGTAGTAAGTGCTCAACAAATATAAATATTTTTTTCAATGAACATATGTGTCTAGAGGCCCCTCTCCATAATCTTGGGATGGATTTTCCCCAATATTCTCTGCCATCGGGCTGGGGCACTTGAAACATGAGCACTTCAGGGCTCACATCAAATCCTTGAATGATTATTAATAAGCTACTTTCTCATACTTTCATTTAACAAAGATTTGTTGCATGCCTCCGGGATTTATGTTGGCTGCAAGGAGCTTAGAGCTGAACTACCATGAGACCCATGTAAACAAATAATGATAAAGTAAGTGTTGACTTATGTACAAAGTGGTCTGTGAACACTGTAGATGGAGAAACTGCTCGTTTTAGCACGTTAGAAGAGGCTTCCTGGAAAACAGGAAAGAAAGCTGGCATTGAATATCGAAAGACAAGTTGTGTCCTCTAGACAGACATGGGATGGTGGAGTGGTTAAGGGAGTAGGTTGGACAGTATTCCAGGCAAATGGTATAATAGGTACAAAGGTGATCATGGGTGGCGGTGGTAGTTGAGAAAGTATGCCAGGTTTGGGGAATTGGGGCAAAGCATGAGAGTAGAAGCGTGGCCAGAGAGAAGGTATAGGACTGGATTTGGGGCAGGCCAGCCAAAGAGCCCCATGGATGTCAATCTTTAAGAGGTACTAAAGTAAAAAATACAACGCCAATTAACTCAGCCACTTGTAGCTCCTTACATAACTTTTGAAACCTAAATTGGCCTTATTCCCTGAAGTAAGACAGTGTTCTTGAATGTTACTTTAAAAATTCTTCTGGCTGGCAATTCCAATTATGCTATATTCAGTGCATGTAATAAATTCCTTATTTTTAACATAAAGAGGTTTGTAATTCTTATTAATAGAAAAGCAAGTTCCTTTCAATTCCATGCTGAACAGATATTTAAAGAAAATTGACCTATTTATGCACTGCCAAATTATTAGCTTTCTGGTAATGGGCTCCATCCAGGGCTGACCCCCTCTCCCAGGTAGAAATGGGACTGTTGCATCTGACTGGGTGAGCTGGGTGCCCAGAAGAGGCTATGTCTAATGAAGTATTGTCAATTAATTATGTGTTTGGCACCCCCAGATAACCTATTTGGTAGCTTTTACTAATAAAAGAAATTTTCATAGGAGTCTTTTTTTAAATGTTTTATTTTTATTTTTGAGAGAGAGGGAGAGAGAGAGTGTGAACGGAGAAGGGGCAGAGAGAGAGAGAGAGAGAGAGAAAGGGAGTTGTAGAATCCAAAGCAGGCTCCAGGCTGTCAGCACAGAACCTGACACTGGAGTTTAAACCCACAAACCCTGAGATCATGACCTGAACCAAACTCAGATGCTTCACCCACTGAGCCGCCCATGGGCCCCTTTTGTAGGAGTCTTAAAGGTAAACTCAACTAGCTCTGCCTCAGAGCCACCATATTCTCCTGGGTATTTCAGGACTTCCGTATTCTATATTGAGGTTTTGCACACATCCTGAGGTTTTACACACACCCTGTGCTTGTTCAACAGGACTCTAAATTTGGTGTTCAAAAAGGTAGTCTCTCTAATGATGGATACACCCTAAAGTCATGTGTAAGCTTTAAATCATCTCTATGACTATCCACAGTTTTTAAATTGATTCTTCTCTTCCCGACCGTTAGGCCTAAAAGAGATAATCTAACTTTTCTGTGCTTTCCTTTCCTCATGGGAAACAACACGAATTCCTGCATTATAGGTTTGTGTTGAGGCATAAACGAGACAACACACGCATAGTGGCTGGCACAGTCCCCAACCATAGCCTGCCCCGGTTCGCGCACCCTTCGGAGTGGTTGTGTACTTTTCATCTCGGTTCTCAGCTCCCACGAAGTCTTCCGTGTGACCCCGCCTAGGCTCGGGGTTCAGGAACCTAAGAGAAGGGCATGCGCACAGAAGAGTGGGTAGTGTGAGGGGTCAGAGTGCAAAGATCAGAAGGCAGCTGGTGGCAGCAGCGTGCAAAGAAGTCCAAGAAGACGTCTCTGGACTTCGATTACTTGGGCGAGCTCCGCTGGAAGGACAGAGGTGCGGAGATCCGCCCACACCCTCTTTCCACCCCGGCCCGCCTTCGGCTTAGCTCCGCCCCTTTCTCCCTAGAAGGGGGATAGCGGCGGACGCGGACACCTAGGCGGACAACGGTTGCCTAGCGAAACGCTTTTCCCAAGATGCCTAGGTTGTTGTGTTCTTTTAGCCAATCAGAGAGGCGAAGCGACCTCACCGTGGGCCAATAGGCTGCCAGGCCGGGGCCCGCGTCGGTTAAACCGGGCTGGAGACTGAAGTGGCCAGATAGGTAGTGTGGCTAGGACAGGTCTCCGAGTCGGTGGAGAGATCTGCGGGAGACCAGGGGGAAACGTCCGGGGGGCCCGGCCATGCCAAGTCGGGCGGAGGACTACGAGGTGCTGTACACCATTGGCGCGGGCTCCTACGGCCGCTGCCAGAAGATCCGGAGGAAGAGCGATGGCAAGGTGAGCGCGGGCAGCCTCGCTGTTTCCGCCCCTGCTGCGGTCGCACCCGCCCGCGGCGAGCGCCCTTGGCCCCCGGGTGGCGAGAAAGCGAGAGGCCTGGGGCTGTGGGTCTCCAGGGTGGGGTGCCTGGAAGAGGCCATCTCTTCCAGGTCTGTGTCTGTCCTGGCTCGCTCAAGGGCTGGGACACTGCGTGTTTTGAGATGTATCTAGGTATCTCTACTTTTTTCTTTCTCTTCCCTGTCCCTCTTTCCTGCTTTGACTTGCTAAAGGCCTCCCTTTAGTGACAGGTGGCTGAGTCTTGAGTTCTGTTCAGAGAAGAGTATCCCTCTCGGACGTGGGAAAGAGGCAGGACCCCCAGAACCTGGAGCTTTTTGTCTTGCAGTCAGAACTCACTTAAAATATCCATTACTTGGATTATTGGATTGTTATTTTCCAGTGTGTGTAGGTAGACCTTATACAGGAGGAAACAATGGAGAGGAAACTGCCTGGCTGGTGACGGAAGGATCTTTACTAAGGGCTCTCACCCTGGAAAACTTTGACCGGTTGGACAGTGGGAATGGTCAGGGACTTTGCCTCTGCTCCAGCTTTGACCCAAGTACCTTTTGCTACCGTGCCACAAAGCAACTGAGGGTAGGGGGTTGGAGGAGGCCTAATGTGACTCCACCTCTCTCCCATGGCATCATTTACCCCTTGAAAACTAGGGGAAGTTTATGGAAATGAACTCGGGTTTCTTAAGTTCATTGAACTAAATTAGATGGTAATGACAGTTGTGATCTATTTAATAGAGAAGTAACTTAAAAAAATTTTTTTTAATGTTTATTTATTATTGAGGGACAGAGACCATGCACTAGCTGGGGAGGGGCAGAGAATGAGGGAGACACAGAATCCGAAGCAGGCTCCAGGCTCTGAACTGTCAGCACAGAGACCGATGCACAGCTCAAACTCATGAACCGTGAGATCATGACCTGAGCCAAAGTCAGACACTTAACCGACTGAACCATCCAGGCGCCCCTGAGAGAAGTAACTTTTAAAAGTTTAAAATTTTGGAACGTTCATTCTTTGTCTTTGAGTATGTAATGAGTTCATTCATACCTTGGAAATTCTTACTTCAGATACTAGTTTGGAAAGAACTTGACTATGGCTCCATGACAGAAGCTGAGAAACAGATGCTTGTTTCTGAAGTGAATTTACTCCGTGAACTGAAACATCCGAACATTGTCCGTTACTATGATCGAATTATTGACCGAACCAACACCACACTGTACATTGTAATGGAATATTGCGAAGGAGGGGACCTGGCTAGCATAATTACAAAGGGAACCAAAGAAAGGTAAATTCATCTTTTAAATGTAAGCTGAAAATGGGCCAAGTTTCATTTCTGTTAAGCATCCTAGTTTAGGATTGGGGATGAAGTAGTTAGTTATGTGGAAGACTGTTCTTGTATTTGTTCTGTGAGTCCACAGCCCTTTAGAATCAACACCCATACCTTATCTTGAAAATAATTTATTTCCCTAGTTGTACACTCTGAAAACTAGATACTTCACATTATCCCATCTTTTTAGTGTTCTTATTCAGAAGTCATATGCTGTGTAACTGCTTTGGTTTCAGACAATACTTAGATGAAGAATTTGTTCTTCGAGTGATGACTCAGTTGACGCTGGCCCTAAAGGAATGTCACAGACGAAGCGACAGTGGTCATACCGTGCTGCATCGGGATCTGAAACCAGCCAACGTTTTCCTGGATGGCAAGCAAAACGTTAAACTTGGAGACTTTGGGCTAGCTAGAATATTAAACCATGATACGAGTTTTGCAAAAACATTTGTTGGCACACCCTATTATATGTCTCCTGTAAGTATTTCAGAACTTAGATACTTTTTAAACATCCTAACGCTAAGCATTCAGTGCAGGGAAATTGAGGGTTTTGTTTATTTGTTTGCTTAGTAATATACAATAGTCAGGAATGAATACTGTTCGTTTGGAATTTATAGTTTTTCCAAATGGACCACCAGACTCTTAAACTCCTCCATATCAACAATTAAAGTGAAGCTTTTATTGAATGGCTACCATGTGCCAAGTTCTGGGATTACGAAGATGTAATAGGTTTTGTCTCTGTTCTCAAAAGCAACATGGGCCCTGTATAACACCTCGGACTCATTTAGAGTGTTTGTTCAAGACGCAGAGCCCTGGGCCCCAAACCCAGATGCAGATGGATCCGGATCCATCTGGATCTCTGGGTGTCTGGACCAGTTCTTGCACTCTGCGCTTTTTTTTCCCTTCCACTTTTCATTTTGAACATTGCCTTTCAGTAGACTCTCTAGATGATTCTTGTGCATGGAGATTCAGGGCTTACTTCAGATAATGTGTTTTTACAGTGTTAGCTTCTTGTACTTGTGTTTTTGTTGTTGTTGTTGCCTTTTCCTACAGTGGAGCTGCAGCGGACCCACTTTACTTCTCTGTTCTCTCTGTTGCTAGATATTTTGTTTCCAGAATTTCTTACCATTCTAAGGAGCACTGCTCTGCACACCTTTGAATGCATTATTCATTCTTCCTTTTTGGTTATTTCCTTGGCATGTAGCTCTCAGAAGGGTATGAACTAGGTCAAAGGGTATGAACTGTTTATGACTCTAGATATTACCTGATGGCTGTTAAAAGCTTGAAGCAGTAAGTGCTATCACTAATGTGTTGTTTTTGACTAAGATTAGACATTGCCAGAACAGTGTCGTTTTCGCACTGGATCAGATTCTAAATAGAAAGCCTTTAACATAAAGGAAAATTACCCAAAAGTGGTTCTTGGAAAATTTGAAACCTGTGTAATTCTTTTGTTCCTTTTCCCTCCTGCCCTTGTAATTAGATCGGTTCAGCCTTCCCTAAGGCATTGATTGTCAGGAAGTGGTATCAGACTCACCTGTTGGAGTTTAGAACACCAAGAAGCTTCCTGAAGGTTTTGGTACTACTTCTGTGCCCATTGTTGACAATAAGAACTATGGTAGACTAATACTGTAAGTGTGGAAGAAAGGAAAATACTTAAAATAGGAAATGAGAATACTAGTTAATACTGTGATTTATACTGTGGACTAAGAGAAAAATACATACATGGATAATTCAATTAGCCATTTATGTCTATATCCATTTACATGTGCACCAGATGTATGTTTTGGTTATTCTGAAATTTTCTCTGGGTTTTTATTTTATTTTATTTTATTTTATTTTATTTTATTTTATTTTTTGCTCTGGTTCTTTCAAAATGGAGTTTCTACATTATGCATGCCTTGAGGGTAGAGGTCTCATAGTCACCTTTGAATTATCAGCACCTGATCTATTGTAACACAATAACATTTGTGAGTGAAATGAATGTGAAAGTGAAATGAATGTGAGTGAAATGAAGTGAATGAATTATATGCGACAAAGTATATTAGGATAAGATCATTGCCTTTTTTCCATTATAAATTTGAAGATAAAATATAAAGTACCATCTTCATTACTGTGATATAAGATCTGACATAAACTGGATCTGTCTTTTGAATCTGATATTTTTGTACAGATATAAAATGTTTTCCTTTTTTTTTCCTTTTTTCTTTTCCAGGGCAATATTACCAAATGTTAAGGTTCCATTTTTGTTTCAGGTTATTTTGTAAGTTTTAAAACAAAATAAACTTTTCACTCCTCCTACATTTTTACCCTTGTTTCCCCCTTTAGGAGCAGATGAATTGCATGTCCTACAATGAGAAATCGGACATCTGGTCGCTGGGTTGTTTGCTGTATGAATTGTGTGCATTAATGTAAGTGTGAGGAAAACAGCCTTCTGGTCTGAAGTTTATACTCACAAAGGTTTGTCCCCTTTCACTGGGTTCAGCTTTTTGAGCATCCATGCATATTTGAGCCTGAAAGAATCATATGTTGGGTTAAAATTAACATAGATGGATGGGTTAAAAAAATTATTTGCAAATTAATAATATAACCCCTGAGGCTGGTTCATGCTTTTAACCTGGAAAGATGCTTCCCTTGCTAGACTGATACTTAGCTCAAGGGAGAGCACATCGTCCAGACTTGTGGAAGAAATGAAACAAAAATCCAGGGGAGAGGCCTGGGAATCTGGAGAACTAAAAAGAGCTCCCATTCTTTGCCATTTTTTTTCTTTGCCTCCTCTTTTTTTCCTTCTAAACTATTCTGTAGAGCAGTGGTTCTCAGGAAACAATTTTGTCCTCCAGGGGACATTTGACAATATCTGGAGGCATTTTCGGGTGTCACAGCTAGGGAGAGCTCCGGCATCTCGTGAATAGAGGCCAGCAATGCTACGAAACATACCACATGCACAGGACAGCCTCCCTAACAAACATCATGTGACCCTGAATGTCAGTAATGCCAAGGGTGGGCAGCTTAGCTAGGGATGACAATCCCAGAAGAAACATGAACACAAACTGCAGCTTAAACTGTGCTTTTGATTTGGCTCCTATTATATATTTTCATTTCTACATTAAAAAAAATTTTCCCCAGGCCTCCGTTTACAGCTTTCAACCAGAAAGAACTAGCTGGGAAGATTAGAGAAGGCAAATTCAGGCGAATTCCATATCGTTACTCTGATGAATTGAATGACATTATTACAAGGATGTTAAATTTAAAGGTAAAGAGTGTAAGATTACATTGTCTACTTCTATCTCTCAATTTCTCTCTTGAAGCAATGTGACTGAAGAAGCATTAGCTATAGTTCCTCAGCTAAATCTACTCTGTTAAGGGAAGTGAAAACATGTAAATTTGGCAAGTGGTGCGTCCTTGCCGGCCTACCTTCTGTGCTTTCTTCGTGCCTCCTCCCTCTCTCTGCCACACTAACAGATGGTGGCTAGCAAAACAGGATTGCAGAAAAGCTCCAAATCCTTGGTTTCCTTGCCTACCTGAACGCGGCAGGTGGTAAGGGAAGGGGCCACAAATCAAACTTCATTACCCAGCCTCTCGCTCCAGCCGAGAGATTAGAGACCAGAGATGGAGTGGGGGAGGGGAAATAAATAAAGAGATTGTGTGGAAAAGACCTGGTCCTGGGATGGGGAGGAAGATGTCCTAGGGTCAGGTTGATGTGAGAGTAGGAGTTAAATGCTGTGGAATTACAAAGAAGGAAAATGGTGAAATAATAGGACTGAAGGTGGGCAAGGGAGGGTCTTGCTTAAAGTAGTTTTGAGATACAAGGGCAGCACTTGCCCTAAAGCAGCCCTGGCATGCCACCAAGCACCAACTTAGGGATTGAAAGGTTAAGGGGGAACAAAGGTTAGTTAACGTCTGCATTACCTTGTGGACCCAGAACCTCATGGGTTAAAGCCACTAGTAAACTTCACCTTTCTAGGTGTTTAAGACCCATCCATAAAGCCCTTTCTTTTGTCTTAGAAATGTATGCTGTTTTTAACATACCTGCTCTTTTCAGATGAGTATTCTGTTATGAAATCTGACTGCAACACTGAACATTGTTCCCCCCAGGATTACCATCGACCTTCTGTTGAAGAAATTCTTGAGAATCCTTTGATAGCAGACTTAGTTGCAGAAGAGCAAAGAAGAAATCCTGAGAGAAGAGGGCGGCGGTTGGAACCGGAGAAGGTACAGGATTCCAGCCCTGTCTCGGGAGAGCTGAAACTAAAGGAAATACAGTTACAGGAGCGGGAGCGAGCCCTCAAAGCACGAGAAGAAAGGCTGGAGCGTAAGTCTGAATGGGGGCGAAGCAAGGGAGCGCCACAGAGGGCTGATGTGTGTGAGATCTCTCTGAACAGAGTATTTGATATGTGGATGTTCTATCAGAGCATTCTGATAAATCCTGAGACACCGAAATACGTATTGGAAAATAGTAAATGAAGCTTGCCAGCATTTCCCTGTTGAGCCTCTTTCTTTCAGATCGAGTGCTCTTATAGTGTCGGTCACTGACTGTGATGACCCTGACGCAGTAGCCATTATATGTTACTGTGGAGCTACTTTTTCTTTCTCTTCTTTAATATATTTATACCCTACACCGTTTCCATCGGAAAAGAGGGTTTAAGCATTTGCTGCCTTCCATAATAAAAACCATCGCTTCTATCTTCTGATATGGCTGGCCCAGCACAGCCCAGATGTAAAACTCTATTGCATGTGGGACTAGATATGTTTGGGCAATTCATTAAAGCATGTGGGTAAAGATGTTCTAGGTCTGTAAGTCTTAGTCTTGAGTAGTAATTGATTAGGTACTAATTAGTTTTTGATGCCGAAAGTCTGTCTACTTCACCAAAGTAAGAGCTGCTACCCAGGATGTAGATTAAGCAAAGTAGCAACAGCAGCGAGGCTCTTCATGTTAATGTCAAGGGCCAGGAGATGGAGTCATGACCGTCTCCCGTCACCCTCACGGCTCACTTGATTTTGCTTCTGCGGCTTTATGCACACGCAGCCGAGAGATAGCATTCTATTTAAATGAACGTACAAGGCATCCCATACATGCATTCATGTTTTTACTTCCTGATGATAATTGTTTAGTGCTGTGAGCTCTGCTTTCTGGAGGAGTATAACCTGCGCTTACCCAGAAACCTTTTTTTGATGCTTTTGTCAAAAGAATTTGTAAAACAAAAACTCATTAAAACCTTTCCCAATGTTTTGTGGTTTCATAGAGCAACTGAAGTCTGAACTTTCTGAATTCTGGGCCATGAATTAAAAAAATAGCCTTCGTTACTGATCTAAAGAAGTACCTCCCGAGTTGTGGTTTATTTCTGCTTCTATTTGGGTGCTCTCATTGACCCAGAAGAAGGAGGGTTTGTTCTGTGAGGCTAGGCAATGCCCGGAAAGTGGACTATTGCCTGCTTTCAGTGCAGAGCAGAGATGGCTTTCGTTGTTTATTTTCCCAAATGAGTTCCTCTCAGACAACACGACCAAAAGTTGATGCTGACCTTGTATTTGTGCTTAAACCAGTCCTTACGAGAAAACCTAAGACAACACACAACATACTAAAGCACTGAATCAAAACCTAGCAATAGGTTGACCAGGGTTTATGGTACGGAACCTTTTGCACTGCTGGTCAGGCGTGCTAGGCTGCGTGATGAGGACAAGTGGTAGGATTACCAAATGTGAACCGTCTTAAACCCACAGCCACTTGTTAATATCTTTCTTGTTCCATTGCCTTTTTAAAGAGAAGGAACGTGAGCTTTGTGTCCGTGAGAGACTGGCAGAGGACAAGCTGGCTAGGGCAGAGAGTCTGTTGAAGAACTACAGCCTGCTGAAGGAGCAGAAGTTGCTGTGTCTGGCGGGGGGTCCAGGTATGAGAATTCGCTCCGCAAACAGAGGCTGCCACCACAGATGAAGAAATGGCACCGGTGTCGCTGCCGCGGGGCTTTGGTAGCCCTTTTAATTTATGAAGTCTCGTATTTTAAGATGGAGTTCATTGAATATATGCATCTTAATAGAAATAATTTTGTTATAGCAACGATTTACTTACTGGGTTCATAGACTTGAGGCAATGAGCCATAATGATTTCATCTTCAATTTTATTTACCTCACGAAACTACATGTTTAGTTTTTTTCCACTTAGATTTTAAAGCTAGGACACTTAAAAAAATGTTGTGCATTTCAGATTTTTCTTTTGGTATATTACCAAAATTACTATACATTTCTCTTCATTTTCAAGCAAAACTCCTAGCATTTTACTCTTGCCACATGCGCAGATAATATGTGCCACATCTTTCATAGAAAGTATGGCTTAGGGGCACCTGGGTGGCTCAGCTGGTTAAACATTGACTTTTGATTTTGGCTCAGGTCATGATCTCATAGTTTGGGAGTTTGAGTCCTACGTCAGGCTCTGAACTGACAGCGTGGAGCCTGCTTGGGATACTCTCTCCCTCTCTCTCTCTCTCTCTCTCTCTCCCTCTCCCTGCCCCCCCCACCACTTCTCCCCCATTTGTGCTCTCCTTCTTTCCCGCTCTCTCAAAAAAAAAAAAAAAAAAAGTATAGCTTAAAAGGTGTGATAAACTAACTGTAGAATAGGCCATCACTTTTGGGTCTTTGCTAAGACCCCTGCAAATTGAAACATGTATTTGGGGCGCCTGGATGGCTTGGTTGGTTAAGCGTATAACTCTTGATTCTGGCTCAGGTCATGATCTCACAGTTTGTGAGATTGAGCCCCGTGTTGGGCTCTGCGCTGACAATGCAGAGCCTGCTTGGGATTCTCTCTCTCTGCCCCTCCTCCTCTCGCTCTTTGTCTAAAAATAAATAAATAAATAAATAAATGAACATTTAAAAAATTGAAACCTGTATTTGTGAAAATTCAGTTGGTTGATATCTACGTATGCCCTTTGTGTTTCCCTTGTTATTCAGAGTAGACGGTTTGTAGACAGTCAGCCTTCCCAGGGCTCTGCCTTCGTGGGCCCTGGCCTGTCGCTGTGCTCCAGTGAGAAGTGGTTGGTGGGTGTATCAGCGAGCCAGTCTAATGGGCCTTCTCCATTTCACAGAAACCCTACGTCTTATTTACCCTACTTTTTAAAAAAAAAATTTTTTTTTAATGTTTTTATTTATTTTTGAGACAGAGACAGAACATGAGCAGGGGACGGGCAGACACAGAATCCGAAGCAGGCTCCAGGGTCTGAGCTGTCAGCACAGAGCCCGACGCGGGGCTCGAACTCACAGACCGTGAGATCATGACCTGAGCCGAAGTCGGACGCTTAACCGACTAGGCCACCCAGGCACCCCATACCCTACTCTTTAAGATTATGGAAAGTGCAAAGTGTTAAACCTCTTTTCTCTAAATTTCTATGTGACATAAATTATTTTTTTTAAGTGTTTTGTTGGTTTTAAAAATCGAGTATCTGAATTTTCCAGTGAAACTTAGGCAGAGTTCTTATGGCTCCCTCCTACCATGTAGGACAGAGTTTGTGAGGGCTACCATTTCCACCTGGAAGAAATTGAGAGAGCATCTGGTTACTTCAGTGAGCATGATAGCATTTTGTAAATGGAACAGACAAAACTAAGTTAGTTTGATGGTTATAATAATATTATAGTGGTAAGTGATGGAAGTAAATGAAACAAGAATTATATAAAATTTAGGCTTCATCTCTTTTGAAATAACTTCTTTTTTCTCACTATTGCTACCTATTATTTCAGTATTTTTATGATATTTATTCCAGCTTTTCTCTTTATGCCCCCCCCCACCCCAAGACAAAGTAGGCTGAAATTGTAATCAATGTGGTAGAGTGAGGAGAAATGTTCATCTGGGTGAGTTTCATGCATCAAACCTGTTGTCCAGAGTTATAGAAGGCCCTGCTGGGTCGTCTCCTCCAGGGAAGGACTTGATTTACATCTTGCCCTGAGAGTCTGAACAAAGGCAGAAGAGAGCTCAAGCAGGATGATGCATTTCAGTGCAGGATGTATAAATAGTCGGGATCCACCTTGTTGCACATCGTGGGGAATACTTACATTACAGTGAGCTTTAGGAATCAAGTGTCCCCTTGGGGCTAGGAGGTACTTTATGGCTCTGAGCACTGAAAGCACCAAAAGCACCGAGCCTATCAGAGTCATAAAATAAACAAAGCAGGAGGAAACGGTGCCCTGGGCACTCAGGATGGCTGGAAGTATCCTCTCCCCACCCTCGGGCTAGAAAATTCACATGGAGGAAGATGTAATGCGTCAAACTCATCTCAGTAAGCAGCAGCCTCTCTTTAAAAGCTCTTAGTCTATTTAATGAAATGCTAACTTTGGGAAATACTAATTCTTTTTCTAAACACTTCTTTCTTATAGAACTATCCCATCAATAGGATTTACAGTGTAAATGGTTGGCTTATGAATGTACAGGTATTGGTGACAATAAGGGTGGATATCTTTCAAACAGTGGAGTTAAGTGTAAAAGCAATCAGGTTTGCTTTGCAGCAGGAACACTATGAAATAGGAGGTCCCAGGGGCGCCTGGGTGGCTTGGTAGGTTAAAGTGTCCGACTTCGGCTCAGGTCATGATCTCACGGTCCGTGAGTTCGAGTCCCGCATCGGGCTCTGTGCTGACCGCTCAGAGCCTGGAGCCTGTTTCAGATTCTGTGTCTCCCTCTCTCTCTCTGACCCTCCCCCCGTTCATGCTCTGTCTCTCTCTGTCTCAAAAATAAATAAACGTTAAAAAAAAAAAATTAAAAAAAAAAAAGAAATAGGAGGTCCCAGGACAACTGGAAGGCAGCATTTCTCTGTGCAGCCAGCTCCTACCCCAGGGCCTTCCATTTGTTCCACCTAGAACATCTTCCTCCAGAGAGCCACCTGGCTTCTTCCTTGTCTCTGCTCAAAAGTCCCCTTACTCTGCAGCTTTGATCCCCCAGCACTTCTGTCTCCCTTTCCAGTGTTACTTTTCCCCCACATATCACCTCAGATACTCCTCACACGTGCTAGTTTACTTGTTTGTGGTCCGTCTCCCCCTACCGGAATGGGGCCTTTAGTCCACGATGGCCTGTACAGTGAGCTCAGTAAATATTTGAACGTATTTCCTTTAAACGAACACAAAGGAAAAATAAGAAGATTCTGGAATTCAAAACTGCAAGTCGCCACTCCCAGATAGTTCTGTCAGTAGCCAATAGTGTAGCCACCTCACGCAAATTTTTCTTCATGTAAAAGCTACAATTCACATATTTATCTCTTCCATGCTGACTTTGCTCAGGTCCCTTTTGAAACAAGTTTCTGGTCGTTAAGCTGCTTTGAAACGAGTGTTCTTGAATGTTTAACCCAAACTATAGGTGCCATCTGTAAGAAAGACCTTCTGCTTCTTACTTTTCTGGAAGTTATGTGTTCTAGGTAGAATGGCACTTGTTTTCAAGGGTAGAAATAAATCACATTGATTTCCAAAAGTTTTGGTTGTGGCCCATAATCCCCAATGCATTTAACCTTAAGAGTTGATTGTTAAGAGGATAAAACATGTTCCTTGGCACATTTCAGGATTATTTTTCAATGCTGTGGGTTAAAAGGTTGATTGATTTCTGCCAGCATCATGCCCCTCACCCCCTATCCCAGAGAAAATAACACAGGTCCCCAGATTTCAAATATGAACTGAATAAATATTTTGGGGAGCACCTACGTGGGTGGCTCAGTCGGTGAAGCAGCCAACTCTTGATGTCGGCTCAGGACACGATTCACGGTTCCTGAGTTTGAGCCCCATGTCAGGCTCTGCACTGACCGTGTGGAGCCTGCTTGGGATTCTCTCTCTCTGCCCCTCCCCACTCGTGCTGGTGCATTTTCTCTCTCTCTCTCCCTCAAAAATAAGTAAAACATCCAAAAAAGAGAAAAAGAGAATAAATGTATTTGAGAAATCGGCTAAGTAAGGAGAGGCTGAACTTACCCTTTTTTTTTTCTTTCTAAAGAACTTTTTGATCTTCCATCCTCGATAATTAAGAAAGTTCATTTCAGTGGGGAAAGTAAAGAGAATGTCAAGAGGAGTGAGAATTCTGAGAGTCTGCTCCCCTCCAAATCCAAGTGCAAAGACCTGAAGAAAAGGATTCATGCTGCTCAGCTCCGCGCTCAAGCGTTGTCAGATATTGAAAAAAATTACCAGCTGAAAAGCAGACAGATTCTGGGCATGCGCTAGCCTCTAGCCTCGCAGAGACACAGAGCTGTGTCCGTATTGAACACTGCCTGCCCTCGAAAGACTGATACTCAACTGCTGTAGCTTTACTCACCTGGTTCCGTGAGCCGTGCCATTTTGTACAGTGAGGCAGGCCTTGCTGGTTCTTCTGCACCCATTGTACAAAATGCCCACACCTTTCATTTCTCTTTCTTTTTTTTTTTTTTTTTAAAGAACACTTCATAGCAAGAATGACATTTTCTTTGTGGGTTGGGCTTTTAATGCTGGGTGTGATTACTACTGGAACGGGAAGCGTTACATTCTAAATGTTGGGGGAAAATAACGTCAGGGAGAAAAAAGTACTTAGGGGTAGCTTTGAACTACTGAGTGTTGTGCTTGCGATAGTCGTGCCTAGATTCAAGGTTGTACATGTTCCTGTATCCTTGGATACAGATCGGTCGCTACTGCTGGGACATCTCGCTTGTAAGTATCCCATTGGTCTGCAGTGCCAATCTGTCACCTTTGGTGAAGTTCTTCACGGTGATGTCTGAAGTCTTCCTTTTTATCCTATTTGAGAGTGTATGAGCTGGCTGTCATTCACCCACCTGTGACTCCCTAAATAAAAGAATTCTTTAGTTTTCCTATATTTATGTTTCTTGCATTTGTTGATCTCTTAGTTGAGGGAGTCGGTGTATTTATGATTCACAGGCATTGGCAGAAGAAGAGAGAACATCAGTCTCACCGGGTTTTGCTCTCTGATGGTCTTTTACTCCCCATTTCATCAGTCTGTCTAAGCCGGCAGTCCTTAAGGAGGGGTGATTCCGCTGCCCCCCCGCGGGGGACATTTGGCAGTGTTTGGAGACTGATCATGGGGGGGCGGGGACTGCCTGCATGTAATGGGACTACGATGCACAGGGCAGTGCCCGTCACAAGATGTCAGTAGTGCGCGCTTGAGAAATCTGATCTAGGCTAAAACTTGTTGAAACATACCCCACCCTGGAAGGAAACTTATTTTAGTTTTGACGGATCTTTTTTTTTTTTTTAACGTGTCTGACTTCTAATATGAATTAGCAGTGTTTGCTGTGCCTGCCACATTTTGCATGTGATGTTTTCCTAGCGATGCTAATCTTTTCGGCTTAATGAAATAAGACCGAATTATGAAGGGTTAATAATACATGGGAAGAAACCGCTCCTGTATTGTTGGCTACTTTATTGCAGGTTTATCACACAGTTGATAATGCAGTGCCATCAAAGACAAATGATATTATCGAAACAATCAGAAACTGATATCCATGACTTTGTGGTATCCCCACAGATCAATCCCAGCAGGACCACTTTGATAAACATGTTAAGTATAATTTGTAGGGCCCAGTGCGAAATAGAAATGTAGGGCTCTTTGTTCAAAAAGCAGGAAACAAGTACCATTAAAAGTACAGTAAAAGACTTGTCCTCTCTTCCAAGGTCTCTGTCTCTCTGTTTATTGTGTTATTTGCTACTTAATGTTTTAAGAAAAAATTTTAAACTATTGTGAATTTTCATACTCCTCTTTTATATTGTGCCATGGCAGTTTTAAATGCAAATAGCACATTCTGCATATGTGTGGAATCACTGACCTGTAATTTGTATTCTGTGGCTCATCCAGGAGGGTGCCCCAAGCTGAGCATAAGAGACACAGATCCCTGTCACTGGCATCTGGGGACCCCTGGCCGGTGCTTGCCAAGTTCCTTGTCCCTCCAGCCTCTGGACCTACCTACAGTCCAGCCAGGCATCTCCCCCTCAAGCCACTGCCCCAGCATACGGCAGACAGGTCACTCCCAAGGATCTTTGCACCTCCAAGCTGGGATTTTCTTTGTACCTGCATAAGGGTTCCTGGATCGCCCCTGTCAAGGCCTCCAGCCAGTTGCCCACCAGCCATGCCTTGGGGTGCCAGCCCAGGAGGAGAGAAAGGCATGGGGGGCAGCTGCTGCCATACCCTGCCCTGAGATGCCTCAGGGCACAGGCCCCAATCCTGACCTTTTCCCTGCCCATGTGCACACCCTTTCTGGGATCCGAGTGTGGCAGTGGTCATGGGGCACAGGCAGGAAGGGGAAGCTGGATGGGGCCTGGTGCACCAAGGGGTGGGGGAGCTGGAAGCGGGAGGCAGGACCTTGCATGAACTGAGGCTCTGAGCCCCCACATATGTGTTATTGTCCCATCAGACCCAACTTACAAAACATCCATTCAAAGACGCAGTTATTAAGCGCTGCAAGCACAGAGCTTCAAACCCCAGGTGCCGGGCCCTTCTGCAAACCGGGTCGTGCTGCATGTGGGGCCTGTGTGTCTGCACTGGTCACACTCATGAAAACAGCCCTTTCTTCAGGAAACTCCTTTCCTACCTGAGGAAAGAAAAATCTTTCCATTTTGAAATCAGTGACTAGTTTTCCCCTCCTCAGACTCCACCTTCATCTGCTTTCCTTCCTTCAGTCAATAACTGTGGGGCACCTGCCATGAGGCGGCACTGTTTAAGGTGCTGGAGATACAGCAATGAAGAAATACTGAAGTCCTTGCCCTCGTGGAGATTCCTTTCAAGGAAAGGGGGAGGCTGTGGTAGGTTAGGGTGTAGGGGGAGCTGGAGGAGAAAAGGAAAGGTGAGGTTTGAGGGAGGTGGGGGGAGAAGGCAAGGACACCTGGGGGTGGGGGTGGAGAGGTGAGCACAAGAGGGAACTGCAATGGGACAGAACCTGAAAATAGGTGGACGCTCGGAAATGAAGCACAGATGTTTTAGCCGGCTGATGTGTCCCCGCTCCCTCTCTAAAGCTAATAAAACCTTGCTTCCTGTTCACCTCTACAGCTGGGAACATCTAGGGGTATTTGGGCGATGAAGGTAGATTAGACGGGGCATCTCTGGTGGCAGGGAGCGGGGAGTCCTCCCAAGTGATGTTTCTCCAGCATCTCTTTCTAAGACCCTTCCAAGATATTTTGCTGGACACCACTCTCATACTCACCATTACAGACTTTACATACTTAAGTGATAAATTTTACCAAGCCCAGCCTGCTCAACACGCTTTGGAAAAAAGGATCATTGGATTGGAGGGAGATTAAGTAGCAGTTCTGAGATATAACCACGAGGTGGCGCCATGGTCCTGTTAGACCAGAAGTCCCAGCCTTTGCAATTGGTTGTTACTGAGAGATTACCCGGCAGGCTCTGGTTAAATGTTTTATTCCTATCATTGCGTCCAGTCCTCACAACACCACATGAGAAATAGGCACCATGAGCGTCACACTTCACATGAGGAAACTGAAGCTCAGAGATCACAGAGGGGAAGAGCCACAGCTAGTTTCTGAACTTATGTTTTTGACTCCAAAGCTCATGCTCTTGACTATAATCCTCCACTGCCTGCCTGAGCAAGACAGCAAAAAGTTGGTTTTGTTCCCAAACCATCTAATTTCCCATGATGATGGGTGGATGGTCATAATCCGTGGCTTTCTCCAAGTCATTTTCATGACCGAGGAAGGGGGGGAGTGGAGCTGGCCTGGTTAGGGTCCAGTGGGCTTCCAGATCTGTGCGCTTAGGACAGATGGGTTAGTGTTTGGGGAGGGAGGCTGAGATGTGGTTTTCAAGTGACCCCAGTAGGACCCCAGGCCAAATGGCTTTAGACGAGTTGCCTTACCCCCTTTCCCCAGCAACTTCCATTCTCACCTTATGGCTCTCCATTGCCTCAAAAACGCAGCCTAGATGCCCCAGTACACTTGCACTGCCCAGCTTCCTCTGCAGAACCACTGCATTCAGGACTGTCCTCCCCTGAGGTGTTTTATGTTTCCCCGTGACCCTCCTCCTTCCGGGACAAAGCTCATTCCTCTAGGCAAGCTGGTTCCCTCAAAGACTTGAGGTAAGTCTGCCCCCTGCAATGAACTGAGGGCGAATGTAAAAGGTGACACAAGGAAGCTGTTTAAACACGAATGAGGAGAACTTATGACACACGGCAGCTGTTTAAAAATGAATGAGGACCTAAGAGACTCTTAAAAACTGAGAACAAACTGAAGGTTGATGGGGGATGGGGGGGAGGGGAGGGTGGGTGATGGGTATTGAAGAGGGCATCTTTTGGGATGAGCACTGGGTGTTGTATGGAAACCAATTTGGCAATAAATTTCATGTATTAAAAAAATAAAGTGATTAAATAAAATAAAAACGAATGAGGAGAACTCATAAGTCCCAACAAGAGGGAATTATTGCTCATTGTGACTAGGTGGCTGAATGAAAGCAGCCCTCCCACACTGACGTGGGTGCTCGATGACCAGCTCACAGAGTCTGGGTGTGTGAGGCCAGCCTTCCCCCAGACCCTGGCTCACTTCGCCCCTGCCCCACCCCCATGGAGGAGCCCAGGGCAGCGGCCCCAGAGCCTCCTACATCTAAAAGGTTGGGTTCCCCAGCGCATTCAGAGGGACCAGTAGGGGCAGCCTTGCTCATCTCCCCGAGGCTCCCTCTTGCATGTCTCCTGCCACAACCACAGCAACTCTGCTTGAGCTGCCCCAGACATCCAAGGCTGCCCATCTCTTGACTGCCTACGACCACCCAGCCAGGAAGCCAATATCCCCTCCTCCCACCTGCTCAGACTTTCTCTGAAGCAAGACACTGGCCCTTTTGATGCAATGAGGTGTTCCATAATCCTAGTTGCACATTCATAGGAAATGCTCACCGTGGCTGACTTTATTCTTTACGTTGAAAAAAAAAAAATCAGCCTTCCCTTAAATTATGAAGTGATAACATCAGTGTAAAAATGCTCACAGTATGAAAGTCTGTGTAAGCAGTAAGTTTAAGCAGTAAAAACTCCACCACCCCAAACCTTACTTTCTCTCTTTCTTTCCAGAAGTAGCTGTTAACAATTTGGTGTTTGGTGTTTCCTTCTAGACCTCCTGTGTGTGTGTGTGTGTGTGTGTGTGTGTGTGTGTGGCATTGAGGTGGAACGTCTCTGTGTATGAGGGTCTGTGGTGTGTGTGTATGTCTACAGGTATGTATCTGAATATGTGTATTTATTTTTTTTTAATTTATCATTTTAGTCATTTTTTGGAAGTGTATCCATTTATTTTGAGAGAGAGAAAGAGAGAGAGTTCATGTGTGAGCAGGGGAAGGGCAGAGAGAGAGGGAGAGAGAGAGAGAGTCCCAAGCGGGCTCCGCACTGTCAGTGCAGAGCCCGATGAGGGGCTTGAACTCACGAACCCGTGAGATCATGACACCTGAGCCGCAATCAAGAGTCGGATGCTCGACTGTTTAAGCCACCCAGGCAACCTGAATACGTGTTTTTAAAACACACAAATTGGGGGGCGTCTGGGTGGCTCAGTCGGTTAAGCGTCTGACTTCAGCTCAGGTCACGATCTCGCAGTCTGTGAGTTCGAGCCCCACATCGGGCTCTGTGCTGACAGAGCCTGGAGCCTGCTTCCGATTCTGTGTCTCCCTCTCTCTCTGCCCCTCCCCCGTTCATGCTCTGTCTCTCTCTGTCTCAAAAATAAATAAACATTAAAAAAAATTATAAAACACACAAATTGGATCTTAATACACATACTGGTTTTCCGTTTGCTTTTTTTCAATTAAAAATCATTTTTTCTTGTTGACACATATAAATTCTCTTCGTTCTTAAATAGCTGCCTTGTGTCACCTTCTGCATTCGTCTCAAATTCGCCCTAGGAGGGCAGGCTTACTTTGAGTCTTTGAGGGCACCAGCTTGCCCGGAGTGCCTGCAGTGTGGGGGACACAGCCCCTGCCTCACAAACTGAGGGCCCTGTGGGCGGGGCAGGCACACGCCATGGAACACATACACTCCCACAAAGCCGCTCGCCTGCTCCACGCACAGGATCACTGGCCGCAGCTCTGCCCTCAAGACCCTTCATGGTCAATTAACTGGGGAAATAGTGGATGTGGCACGAACAGCATGGGCCGCTGGGCAAATCCCCATAATGCCTGGTGGAGAGTTCTAGGGCCCAGTACAAATCTAGCACTCATCTCTCGTCTGCTCCCTCTCCGCACAGTGTTGGCCCGCCTGCCACATGCACAGAGAACTATGTCCAAGGGCTTCCTGCTGGGGGCCAAACTCCGAACGCAGAGAGCCAAGACACCTGACGTAGGCAGTCAGCCCTGCCCTGCCTTCCGCTTGTGTCTTGATCCTCTCCGAGCTTCAGTTTTCCCATCTGGAGAAAAGAGTCTGTGATCCTGGTGAAGATGAGGCGGGGCAGGTTGTGGTCAGGTACGTAGAGCTGTAGCTGCCTGTGAATTTTTTCCTCCTGGCTTCAGAAAGGATTTAAAGTGGCTTATGAGAAAAGATGGGTTTTAGTATAATGCAGGTATTAAAAGTAAGGAGGAAGAATGGAGGCAGGAATGAGTCACACATGAGGGTCATACATAACTACACACTTCCCGTTGTTGGGCCACAAATTTGACTTCCAGCTTCCCAGCAGCCAAAGCAAAAAGGGGGAAATGCTTAGTTACCCCTCTAGGCCCCTAGGATAAAGGCAGGTGTCTGCTTGCCCAGGAGGTGTGGAACGCTACGGTGAGAGCAGCTCTCCTTTCCACCCTTACAAAGAGGACACTATGGTGCAAGGGGCGCCCCCCCAAGTGACATGTCTGCAGCACCTGCAACACCAAGGCCCGAGTGCTGTCTCCCTCCCTCTGCATAGACTGCTGGCATCTCCCACGCACAAGTCAGCAAGAGCTATTGGAACTGGGAGAGTCGTTTTGGAAATACACCGGTGTGTTTTTCTCTTCACAGTTCTGTATCTTTGCCTCTTTATTTTCCCCACCCCTACTTCTGAGGAACATACCTTGCAGAGGATGAGGATCGTTATAGTAAGCACACTGAGAGACAAGAAAAAGTCACCATTCAGCTTGTGACGTCCCAGGCACGGAGGCAAGATTTCTAAGCCCGCAGCATCTGAAAGTTGGGCTTTGGCAAGAGAGAACAAGAATTCCTAAATTTGCTGAGGTCCCAGGAATATCAAGACCCAGGGCGAGAGGACCAGATTATAGAGCCCGACATCAGGCAAGGACAGAAAAGCACCCAGAATGTGACATGAGCAGTTGTGCTCCTCACACTTTGATGTGCATGTGAATCACCTGGGCATCTTGTTAAGACGCAGCTTCCCATTCGGTAGGTCCAGGGCGGGGCTTGCAAATCTACAGTTCTAGCAAGCTCCCAGGTGATACTGATGCTGCTGTCCATGGACCACTCTCTAGTAGCCCAGGTGAGAGGGACAGCGGGGCTTCAGTGGGAAGAGCCCCCTCCTTCCTGGGCCAGGGAATTATGGGACAAAGAAGGGCCAACATCTGAGACATGAGTGGTCAGTCTCATGTGCACCGGCCTTCCTGCTCCAGGATGAAGTCCCTGAGTGAGAGGAGGCATGCTGAATAGACTGAGGGCAAAGGCAAAAGCAGAGGGTCCTTTGTGCCCCAGTCCCCACTTAGAACTCCGGTAGTGGAACTAGTTGGAGGCTAGGGGGAGCCATGCTCGCTTATGGGGGAGGCGGAGGGCCACCTAAAACAGAGAGCCATGCGAGGGTCAGCTAAAGATCTGTCCCCCCTACTACCCTCAGCAATGGCATGAGGACCAGTTGCCACATTGCCAAGGGAACTGGGAAGGGTGAAATTTTGAACTTTGAATTCACTGAATATTCATCCAAACCAATCAATTAGCCTATTGAATGTTTCTCTCTCTCCCCTACCAATATTGCAGCCTACCTACTGATATTGCAACAATATTAGATTCCTTGCATGAAACAGAAGCCACAGTTTTGCGCATGTGGGCAGAGCACGTGCATGTGTTATTGTAGCAGGTGAAACAAAGATAATCTGTAATGCTGTGCGCTAAATAACCTGTATGGCCATTTACGAGAGCACATACACCGGCAGCTTCCTAGCAGGACCAGCAGAGACACAGGGACACAGGGCTGAGTCTGCAAAACTGGAGAGGGGTGAGGGTTCCATTGGAGGCATCCTGGGAAGGTGAATTTTGAGCAGAAGTCAGAAGGAGAGGAGACCCCGAATTGGCAGAGAGGGGGCAGAGGAAGGGTGTGAGAAGGTTTAAACAAACCATGGCAGAAGGCCTTGTTCATTTGTCCAAGAGTCTTTTCTTAAATTCCTCTTGTATGCCAGCCACTGAGCCAGGAACTGGGAAGTCAGAAAGGCATCCATGCCTCATATGGCTTATTCTGCCTTCTGCCCCAGAGTCTCGGATATGGATGTGGGTGGATGCAAGACTGACGTAGCATATCCCTTCTCCCATTCAGATTTATCCTGGGAAGAAGGGAGCAGCCGTTCATTTATATTTAGAAAGACGTTCCCCAGGTGACATGCCCCCACCCCTACCACACACACACACACACACAGGCTGGTATGTCTACAGCCTGAAGTTCAAGTGGGGGCATGAAGTCAGGTGGCATCAGCTGCTGGGAGCAGGAAGACAACTCGGAAGACCTTTAAAATCTCTTGTAAGGGATTTGGATTTATTATTACATTTCGTAGAATGCTTTCAGCGGCAGATTCACTTTCATGGGAGTATAGCCCCTCATACTATAGTGAGGACCCCTGGAGGTCCGAGAGGAGGGCCAGCCTGTGGTCACACAGAGCCAGGACTCACTGGGACCCTGTCAGCCTGTCCTGCTCTCAGTCACTCTGTGCAAGGCTTCGCTAAGGCTCCTGGCTGTTCTCCTCCAGTATGCAGGAAAGGATTAATTATTAATTTTTATAACAACCCAGAAACTGATACCTGTGAACCACGAGCCCCGACGCTCTTTTCCAACATCCAGCCACTTAATCATGGTTTTAGCTGGGTCAGCATAACAGTCTAGTAACCTCAGAAGAAGAAATCCGCGAAGGCCTTTATCAGCCTTTCCTGAGGGCGAAGGCGAAGGCCAAGTTCATGGGGGGGGGGGGGCAGTGGTGGCACAGGAGCTGATAATGCTCTCTAAGAAACCAAGATGGCTTCACCACGAGTCAGAGCCAGGACTCATCATATTCCCTTCCCTGGAATTAATGGTCTCTTACCTTTGCGTTACTGAGCTGCACATTTCAAAGTACTTTCACAAACACCACCTCTGTTGACCCGTGAATGATGCTATCACTGGATTGGGCAGATATTTTTGTCCTGGAGAAAATAAAGATTCAGACAGAGAAGTGACTCACCTAGGGTCACACAGACTCGAGGACTTCTGTCCGTGGCACCACCCGCCTGGAGGAGTCTGTAGCTGGACCATCATTTTAATGCCGTTACCGTCCTTAGGTGTGTTTGGAGCTGTCCCTGAATCCTCTGGAAGTGTTAGCAGTACTGAGGGCATTTTCTGTACGTCCATAGTTTTTTTCACCAGACACCGACCCCAAACAGTGCGAATCACTGCTTTCAAGTAAGCAGCCAAAGCCCCTCTGTACCCTAGCCTGTAGCTGTCCCCACCTGAAAGGGCCCGCTCTTGCCAAGTTCTGGGGTTTGCTGGACAGGTTCATGGCCAGGAGCTGAGCCAGTCTGGGGACTTTGCTGCCCTCAGGTGTTTGCTGCCCTTGAATGTGAGGCTGTCCAGGCAACAGACACGAGGCCCAGAGATCTGTATGCAAAAGATCCCACTTACAACAGCAATGCCAAGGAGTAAAGTGTACAGGAAATGCACGGTACTCACAAAAATTTTACCAAACTACTCTAAGGGGCATTAATTACATGGTAAAACATCACATTGAGAACTCAACACTGCAAAATGCCATTTTCCCAAATTGGTAAGCTTGATGCAATTCTAATAAACATATCTGGGGTTTGTTTTTATAAAATCTGACACAAGGCATTTGCGTGGAACAATTCAGCTAGAAGAATAAATGTATGAGTAGAGTCATAAAATCTCTGGGAAGAAAAGAACAGTGTAGGTCTGCACTCCCAGATATTAAAATGCATTATTGCATACCTGAAATTAATGTAACCCTGCATGTGAAGTATACTGAAATTAAAATTAAAAATTTAATCAAAAAAGAAATAAAATACATTAGAAAGCTTCAGTGATAAGAGCAGGGAGGAATGGGAGCACCTGGGTGGCTCCATAGGTTGAACGTCCAACTCTTGGTTTCACCTCAGGTCATGATCTTGCAGTTTTGTGGGTTTGAGCCCTGTGCTAACAGCGTGAAGCCTGCTTGGGATTCTCTCTCTGCCCCTCCCTCACTTGCGCTGTCTCTGCCTCTCTCAAAAATAAACAAACTTAGGGGCGCCTGGGTGGCCCAGTAGGTTAAGCGTCCGACTTTGGCTCAGGTCATGATCTTGAGGTTCATGGGTTCGAGCCCCACATCGGGCTCTGTGCTGACAGAGCCTGGAGCCTGCTTCGGATTCTGTGTCTCCCTCTCTCTCTGCCCCTCCCCCACTCATGCTGTCTCTCTCTGTCTCAAAAATAAACACTAAAAAAAAAAAAATTAAAAATAAATAAATAAATGAATAAGTAAACTTAAAAAACAAAACAGGGAGGAATGGAACAAGGACAGGAAGCTCAACGGAAAAGTAAAGGAAGCCCAGGAACAGACCCCATGTCTAAAGGAAAACCAGTAGGTGTAGAGAAACATGAAGTGGGGGAAACATGAAGTTGTTTAGTAAATGATGTTAGAATACCATGGGAAAAGAAAACTAGATCCCTACCTCATCCCCATGTACCAAGGTGAATCCAAAATCTGCTTCTTTATAACAAGGAGGAAATAAAGTTCTTGCCTTATAGCATAATGAGGGGTCACATGCGGTAATGAGTGTAAAGTTCTTAGCCTTGTGTGTGACTCATAGTACCTACCTGACAACTATTAGCTAGTATTCCTATTGGTGTTATGATGAATCCAGATGGGGTGTAATCCCAACGTATGATGACAAAATCATAGCATTACTGAAAGTTCAAGCAAATACCTGATCTCGAGGTAGGAATGTTTTCTGTGGAAGCAAGGGGAGAAGCCAGCAAAGGTGGGGTATGCCAAGAGCCTTAGAATGTTCTTAGCCTGACCAGAAGTTTCACTTAGGGGAGGTTTACTCCAAGTATGTTGTCAGATTAATGTGCAAAGGTGGTTACGAAACATTTTTTTATAAGAACAAAAAGTAGGAACAACCTAAATGTCAAAAAGGGAATGGTTAAAGAAAGACAAAACAACTTTCTGTTGAACCATATAATGGTCTGCTATGCGGCCATTAAAAATTAAAAATCGGGGCACCTGGTGGCTTGGTCGGTTAAGCATCGGACTCTTGATTTTGGCTCAGGTCATGATCTTGTGGTTTGTGAGATCGAGCCCTATGTTGGGTTCTGTGCTAACAGCATGGAGCCTTCTTGGGATTCTCTCTCTCCCTCTCTTTATGCCCCTCCCCTGCTCGTTCTCTCTCTCTCTCTCTCTCTCAAAAATAAATAAACATTAAAAATGTAAATCATCTCAATAAACATTAATTTACTTATTTGGGGAAATGCTTAGACTAGAGTGCTAACCATGACCCAAAGTAGTATATATAGTATGATATCTCTAACACCAAAATATGCACTAAAACGGTGATCTCTTGGTGGTGGGAATTACTTGAGGTTTTTTTCTTTATTTTTTGTGAATTCATTATATCAAACCTTCTTCTTTTATGATTCTACCAAATTTCATAGGGGTTTTTAACATCTATTTTACAATTTTAAAATAAGTTGGCATTGCCAGATAGTTCGTGCTTTTAAAAGTTATTGAGCAGAGATTTTACAAAAAATACTTTTCTATCCTTGCCTCTCAAACTGGGGCACGTTTGGGGTTTCTGCTAATTGGTCATGACAAGAATGTGTTCACAACTTACTCGAAAAATCTTCCTCTAGTTGTTACTTTTTTTTTTTTAAGATTTTATTTTTAAGTAATCTCTACATCCAACGTGGGACTCGAACTCATAACTCCGAGATCGAGAGTTGCACACTCCACTGACTGAGCCAGCAAAGCACCTCTAGTCATTACTTTTATAGTAAAACAAATGGAAACAAATTATGGGAGAAATACAAAATGCTTATAATTTCTCTTTTTAGCTGGAGCAGGAGACCACATAGGGCTGATGCCCAGGCAGCAGTCAATTAGAGCAGGTCCCGTCCATGACCTCTGTCTTGGGAGAGTTCGTCTTCTTTCAGAGATGGCTGTTGTGGAGAGGCATGAGGGGAGCCCACTGGAAGGCCATGCGCTAAAGTAGTTTGCCCCCACCCCGGCCTGAGGTGGCCAACTGTGTACCGGGCTTCCTTGAGAGTTCAAAGTCTCAGGTGTCACCAGTCCCCAGAGCCAAAGATTTCCCTCAGGTGGAGACTCGCTTCCCAGAAGCCTCCAAAACAAACAGTGATAAGCAAATGAGACGCGAGAAGCAGGCCGGCGGCCAGCTTGGGGCTGGATGCCAGGCTTGGGGTGGTGTGAGCCCAGGAGAGACCAAGGGCTCTCACCACATCGGCCTGTTGGGGCAGCTCCTTCCCAAGCTATCCATGCTCCCTTCGGCAGCCGTCCCCTCTGGGCACGAGGAGGCACAGGAGTTGAGAGCGCAGCCTGTCCAGGTGGAAGCTGGCTGAGACCGGGGGCAGGCGGGACTAGCAGGAATCCTGGGAGGCTGGCACATTCTGGGCAGGAGAGAAGCTGGGCTCACATTATGTGCCCACATAATGCCAAGGCCTTGAGCAATGACTGTGGGGGCATCTCACCAGGATAGCCTCTCAGGCTGCCTGAGGGTGCTGGGGAATGGACACCCGGGTGCCAAGCCTTGGCTTAATCCATGCTTTCTGGGTCACTGCATTCACGGACTTCAGCCTCCACCCAGGAGAGCAAGCTCACAGAGCAGGTGCATGTGCAGCAGTGAAATTCCCACAAGCACATCTCTGCTTGCACTGCGGGCTGCAGACCTTACCCTGGTTTGGTTTAAGAGGGGCCTGGACTGACAGAGTGAGGACAGCCTTGCAGCCCAGGGGACAGTGTGGTAGGGAGGCCACAGGGCAACTAGCATTTATGGAGCCTGTACTCTCCATCAGACCCCGGGGTGGCTGTATGCATCAGGTAGCTCATCACAATTACTGGATTATCCCATTTTACAGATGAGGAAACTGAGGCTCAGATACGCCCAGTGGAGACAGAGGAAAGTCATACCACTAGTGAATTGCTAGCTGGAGGTGGAGAGATTCACACAGAGAAATCTGTGAGTTTCCTGAGCCAGGCTGTCTCCACTGTCCTGGGCTTTAGTCATTATGGAACCCCAGCCTCCTGCCCTGAGCCGGCACTGCAGCACTCCAGGCCTCTTCTGAGGACACAGGCCCCCCGGGTACCCCCTGCCCACCTTCCTTGATCAAGTCCCAGGGACCCTGCTGAGCATCCTGTCTATGGGGAAAGCCGTCCCTCCCCTCTCTGGCTGAGGAGTGGAAGGTGGATTCCCGCCTTCACCTCCAACACAGGCTCACAGCCCCCGCTTCCCTGGGGTGCTTTTCCTCTGGGAAAGAAGATGAGCAATCGCCAAAATAGCAAGGATGAGCTTATGAAAGTTCTAGAACTCAGCTGAGCTCTCATCCCTCTGCCCTGCTTGGTGGTCCCTGACTCCCTCTGCGAAGATAAGTAAAAACCCAGGTGATCCTCAACTCGGCTTTTACTTTTGAGAGTTGTGTTGATGAAGGGCCGGCCCTGTTCTGCCCCAGTGCTCTCCCTGGCTCTCCGGTCACCAGAGCTGGTGAAGGCAGAAGGAGGCCTCTCCCTTTGCACCTCTGGGATTTCTGATTCCATCCTCTCCCCCTACCTCCCATCCCCCACCCCCTACCCCACAGAGGCCAAAACCGGGGCCTTTTTTCTTTTAGCGCTAACTTCTGACTTGCAGAGAAAGGAGGTCAGTTTTTGGTGTTCTTAGCATTCCTGTTTCCCAGGCAGTCACAGCGCAGAGCCTTACCTGGGCGACTGGGAGGGGCTGCAGCCAGCTGACTTCTGGCGTGTGGACCTTGCATGCCCTGCAATGCTTGTAGGCCTGAGCTCACCTCTGCCTTGTCAGAAGGGAGGTGAGTGAAGCCCCACAGGTCCAACTTGTAGGGCCCCCGAGGGGGCAGGTTGTCCCCCACAGGGGACCTCATGAGGTCTCCATCGTCTGGCTATACGATATGAAATCTTTGATATTCAAATCAAAGATTTGAAATAATATGTATGTCTTCACCCAGTGAGGGGCAGTATGGTTAGCGTCGAGCTGGTCAGCAGTGGGTGGTTAGCGAATGCTGCTGAACCACACAGATCTCAGCCACAAGCTGGGTGAGGTCAGGCAGGGTGAGAGCTGGGAGCTTCCATTTCCTCGCCTAGAGAAGTGGGATGGGAATCTCTGTTTCACAGAGTTGTTAAATAAATAGACAGACAGCATTATGCCATTCCTGGAACACAGACAACACTGAATTCACGTTCGCTATGATTATACTTTAGAATCGCAAAGCTTTGGGGGCCTCAGTCATTCACTGGACAACAGTCATGAATGCTCAGAAGACCCATGGACCAGGCCAGGTGCAGGCACCAGGGAGCTGGTGGTGGCAGGACCTTGCCCTCACTCAGGGAGTCCAGTGGGCAGGCACTCAATAAATATTTGTCGAACAAGTTGCAAAAATAGATGTGTGATGAGTTTATAATGGGAGCAAGGTGACATGTGGGCAGGCTCGGGGGTCTCTCCCAGCCCAGACCTCCCTATGGAGGTGATGCTGAAATAGAGCCTTAAGGGTAAGAAAGATTTGGCCAGGTCCTTTGAGCAACTTTGCGTACTCCTCAAGAGCTTAGTTGGGCTAGATCAGTACTCTTGGTTAGGACGGTAAACCATTTCAAGCGTCCAAGGTTCAAGTGCAGATCAGGCCCCAAGATTACTTTTCTAGGTCTGGCGAACTTCCATTCTCTCCAGTAACTTTTAGTGGAAAGAAGCCTCAGGGCAGTGCTCTCCCTCCCTTCTCACTCCTCCCCCCTCTGCCGTGCTCTGCCTCTCATTGGGGAATAAATACCAGCAATCTTGATACAGTCAGGAACAGACAGGCATTACCTCTGGCAGGCTTGCTTTACACAGAGTTCCCGGTACTCACATGTTTAAAGTATCGCATGCAGACTTTAAAGCTAGCAGTGATCAGAGGTATATAATTCTGGAGCCAAGAGCTACATTTGTTGAGCAAGATGTCATGTAAAGCTTGTAACAGCGCTGTGAGGGAGGTATGACCAACCCAACTTAAAGCAGAGAAAAGTTAAGTGATTCGCCTAAATCCCCATGGTTAGCAAATGCTAAGGCTGAGATTTGAATCGCACATCTGACTCCATGGCTCTTGGACTTCACCCTTGAGCTGTTGACTAGTGTTGGCCTAAGAAATTTCCCTCCCTCACCTCTGAGTTCATACCTCATCCTGACCCTTCAAGCCCTCATCACTATGGGGACACTTTCCCTCGGGGACAACTCTCAGACTCATGGAATCTCGTCGTACTGATGGGTCAGGATTGCCCCCAAAGGAGACCATACAGGTTTCTCTTGTGAGAAACACTGAGGACCAGCAGATGTCTCTGCTCTGGGGATCCAGACCCCTGGTAAGTCATAGCCAGGGCTGGGGCAGCAGAAACCAGCCTGAAAGAAGCATCCAAAACAGTGTCCAGAAGCATATTAAGTGCTAGGTCAGATGGGCCACTTTCTGGGCGCTGAAAACAGCACTGAAGTAAGTATGGGGCCAATTAACCCAGATTTCTGCATATACCTTTTCTCATAATCGTGATGTGAAAGTTGGTCAAGCTTCTGCCAAAGAAGTCAAAGTTACCTTGGTGGAGTAAAATGCATATTTGTCCCAGGCCTACTGATCTGTATTGAGATTTTCTCACTGCCGCCTGGTGCAATGTTCCTTAGATCACCACCCCCAAGACTGACCATCACCCGAAGTGGGCAGTACCACAGGGAGGTGCGTCTTACTGGTAATAATTTATCATCTGAATTCATGACGCTCTCAGGGATCTCCCGCAGTGTTGGTCGTGTGCTACATCAGCTGAGGGAAGGCTATGCTGCTGTAGCAAAGACATCCAATAGTGACGCAGGACAGGGGTCAGCAAACTTTTTCTCTAAAGGGTCAAAGAGCAGGGCACCTGGGTGGCTCAGTCAGCTGAGCGTCTGACTCTTGATTTAGGCTCAGGTCACGATCTCACGGCTTGCAGGATGGAGCACTGACAGTGCAGAGCCTGCTTGAGATTCCCGCTTTCCCTCTCTCTCTCTCTGCCTTTCTCCTGTGTGCATGCACGCTCTTTCTCTCAAGATAACTGAATAAATATTAAAGTCTCAAAGAGTCAATGTTTTAGGTGTTGTGGATCGTACAGTCTCTGTTGCAACTACTCAACTCTCCCATTGCAGGGTGAAAGCAGCCCCTGGACAATATGCAAATAAATGAGCATGGCTGTGTCCCAATAAAACTTTATTTCTAAAAACAGGCAGTGAACTACAATTTGCCCACTTGTACTGCACTTTAAAAATGATGGAAAATTTTTTCTGTTGCATGAAACAGTGGTGATGTGAGTGGTCCCAGTTTTTAGGGCAATGATGTAGAGACCCAGATTCCTTCCTTTGAGTGTTTTTGCCATCCCCCAGAAACTGTCCTCCTCTGCATGGTTGAAGCTGTGGGACAAAGTAAAACAAAAACAAAAACAAAAACAAAAAACATGGAAGAGGCAGGCCTGCTCCCTTGAGGTTTTGGTCTGGATGTAAAACAAGACCTTCTGTTCACATTCCACTGACCAGTACTTAGCCCTGAGCCACACATGACAGCAAAGGACGCTGGGAAATGTAGTCTGGTCACATGTCCAGGAGAAAGGGAGAATGAATGTTGGAAGATGGTCAACAGTCTCTGTCACACCCACCAGCCTCCATTTTCCCTTCCCTTTCTGTGTCCACCCTTTCAGATGACCCCACTCACCTCCTCCCTCCCCGACAGTCCCTCCCTCATTTGGTTCAGGGGAAGTGGACTCTGCCCCTACCGCGGAGGCTGGCCCCACTGGTCTGAAGATAACCCCAAGCCTTTTGTCACAGTGACTGGATCGGGAACTAGGCCTAAGACAGTCAGTGCAGCACATTTTTCTTGGCCACAGTCTTAGGACTCGGAGAATGTGAGCTTAAAGAGAGGGCTGATTTGTTAGAGGCATCTGAAAAAGAAGCATCCTTTCCTTTAAAAGAGTGCCCCTCTCTTTAGAGTGGTGGGACTCCTGAGGCCACTGTAGCTCATTTTTTTTAAGTGTGATAAAATACACCTAACATAAAATTTAACATCTGAACCACTTTTTTGTATACAGCTCAGTGACGTTAAGTACATTCACGCTGTAGCGCATCTGTTACCACCGTCCATCTCCAGAGCTTTTATCATCTTCCCAAGCTGAAACTCTATGCCCATTAAACAGCCCCTCCCCCACCCCCACCCCCCCAACTCTAGCCCTTAACAACCACCACTCTATTTTTTATCCCTGAATTTTCCTACTGTAGGCACCTCATGTGAGTGGAATCATGCAGTATTTGTCCTTTTGTGACTGGATTGTTTCGCTCATAACGTCTCCAAGACTCATCTGCGTTATAGCACGTGTCAGAATTTCCTTCTTTTATAAGGCTGAATAGTATTCCGCTGTTACGTACGTATCCGTGTTTTTTATCCGTTTATCTGTTGGCGGACACTTGGACTGTTTCCACCTTCTGGCAACTCACTGCAGCCATTTTACTCGTATGAGATGAACCAGCTGGAGCATGAAGTCAAGGCTTGGAGGAAGACACAGCAAAAGGCATTTCAGGAAATGGAGCTGAGCATCTGGACCCAGCTCATCCTGAAGCCCACCGACATCCGGATGAACAGATCCGTGAGCGATGACTTCTTCATTATTGAAACGAGTTTGGGGTTTCTTGGAGCCCACATGCCACCTAACTAACGTATCTCCCTGGAAGTGGTCTGGTTGCACAACTGCAGAAGAAAATGAAAATGAGCAGCACCACAGATAAATGGGAAATATTTTGCTGACATGAATGCCGGGAAAAAATGTTAAAGTGCGTTTTGAAGATTCTGTAACTGTATCTATGCTTGTTACTTCTGTCCCGGTGAGTGTGAGTCACCAGTGCTGCCAGTGATGGAAAAATTGAAAAGAAAGACAAACCCAATTAGGTTAAAATGTTTGGTTACAGCTAGTGTATGTCACAGATCCCTTCTTTTGACCTTAAAAGACAGACTTTTATTGGAAGGAAAAATGAGGCTTTCTTAAACTTCGGCTGAGTACATGCTGTGTATATTTAGAGAAAGGGAACCAAATGTGAGCCTGCCCGGGGCTCTCACGTGTGCCCATCTGCATTGACTATGGACGAAGCTGGTTGGGGCCTGGGGGTCCCCTCTGGGTGGTGGCACCATATGGTAGAAATGTTCTGAACCCACTGGCAGCTCAGGGGTCTTTCCCAGTTAAGTGACCTTGGGAAAATCTAACTTCTCTGGGTCTCTGTTTCCTCATTTGTAAAATGGGTTTGATGCTTTTTCCATCCACTCCGTGGGTTAGTAGTGAAACTGAGAAGGGCTATGCAAATTTAAGATTCCTGGAGGGAAAATATTAACCCATCTTCTGTGCGAAGTTCAGCAGCCTTAGGGCGGGGTGGTAATCCCTCTTACAAACAGCCAGGTCTGCCCTTTAGACTAGTTTGGAAGCCCAGCCGCCCGAATGCCTGTGGCAGCGGCTGATTGTGTACATCTGTCAGGGAGGAGATGAGCTCCCTTCCCCAGATTCTCCTCTAGTGCAGGTGGACTCTGACCCTGGGGCTGGTCACACTCACATACATTGTCCTGCTGAAGCATCTACAACTATCCCGGGGGATGCTGGCCTCGTCTGGGAAGCCAAGTCACTGAGGCTCAGAGGGTCTACAGACGCAGGGTCACACGACTCTTGAGTGGCACTGAATGGATTTGAATCGAGGACCTGTCTTGGTGCCTGGAACTCTCCCTGCTTTTCCAGTAGTCAATGCTCCCTTTGCCTGCAACCCCCAGACTCAGTCTCCTGCCGTGTCCCTAGGTCTCGGAGGGTTCCTTCCCTCTGCTGGCCAGTCTGTGGACCTAGGCATTTTGGGGTGGGGAGAGTGGGGCCTCCAGGAGGAGAGCAGAACCCCATGAGGGGAGACAAGGATTCGAGGGACACGTGTCAGCTCACGAGGCCGTGCTCTGTGCTCGGTGCTCCTCTCTTTTGCCCTGCTTTCGAAGCTGCCTGTAGGAGCAGACATGGACACTGAAGAAGTTGGGTGCAGATAGCTTCTCAGTAAAACAATTCTCCATTTATTTGTCCCCAAGGAAGAGGACTCCCCCGGAGGCAAGAAGGCACGTGTTGGTGGGAAAAAGGAGCCAGGAGTGCAAGCTGCCCACCTTCTGGGGGTGCAGGGGATTTAATGGAGCCCTGGCTCTGAGGGCAGGGAGGCCATCTCGGTCACCTTGGTGTCCAGAGCCTGCCCACCGTCCTCCACACAGCACACGCTCGCTATGTGTTTGTTATAGGGGTGAATGAATGAACGACGCGGCTGCGAACGACCGCCCCACCCTGCCTCTCCTCCCGTGCCCTCCACAAGCCACCTCCCACCTTCCACTCCCTCCTCCTCAGACACCCCCTTCCCCCCTTTCTAATGTCCTCCCACTACCCACCCCCAGCCTCCTGCGTTCATCTCCCTCCTCCTGCCGTGCCTCTGTGTCCTTCCCTCTCCCTGGTGGCCCGCCCCATGAATAGAGTTCTTTGGCTGCCGATACCCAGATAATTCTCCCTCCTGGCCCCAGCCTCTGCTGTCCCCTACCCTGTCGCTTGACCAGGCAGGCCAGTTGGATCCAACCTTTGTCCTTCTTGCAAAAAAAAAAAAATATTAACTCTTTTGAATTCAAGCCCTTAATTCACGGTGTGGCTCCTGGAGAGAGTCTTTGGTTGTAAGCTGCCCAGAGGGAGCGGGAATGAAAGGCACTGTCCGAGCAGCAAGCCTTGGCCAAGCAGAGATGCCGTGTGTCCCCTCTGGTGGTCTATCAGGCGCTCTGCTCTCTTTGGTGGGAAATCCAAATGAGAGGGGGACGAAAAGCTGCTTGGTAGGTAGGGCACTGCGCTATAAATCCTCTGTCACCCTAGCCCCTGCCCTCCTGCTGGCCGCTCCCCTGGCCCTCTGTAAAGTTCCCATGACCATCCCTGAAAGTGCCAGAGGGATGTCCCCCTTAAGCCCGCTCTGCACAGTTGGCCACCAGCCCCTCCTTCCACCGCTGTCCCCTCCAGGGATCTCCCCTGAGCTGCTCCTGGCTTCTGCTGATGACCCCAGCGCCTCCTGCACCCATTCTGCTGGGTCTCACACTGCCAGAAGCCTGGTGGGTTTTCCGTGCTTGGATCCGCTCGACAGAACTTGAGCTTAACCTGGGCCTCCCTCCCACCTTCAGGCCTAAAGTACTGCACCCCTATCATATGAGTTTCCTCACTGAGACTTCACCAAATCCTCAAAACCACCTTGTGATGTGACTGGTGTCTTATGGACAAAATAGGAGCTCACTCAGACCAGCCCCAGGAGGAGGAGAGGTTTGTGGAAAGATCCATCTCAGAGTCCTAGGGGAAAATGAGGCGCAGCTGGGTGGCTTGTGAATTTGTCTCCTGTGCCACAGTAATTAGGCTTCTGACCCAAGTAAATGAGTTCACAGGCTGGCTTCTGTTACAAGTCTTTCAAGATTTTGAAGTAAGAGTGTGGTAGAACAATGCCCCACGCAGAGGTCCATACCCCACCCAGCAATTCCACTCTTAGATGTAGATCCAAGAGAAGTGAAAACAGAGGTCCACACAGAAACCTGCAAATAAATGTTTATAGCAGTATTAGTCATAATAGCCAAAGGTAGAAGCAACCCAAATGCCCATCGATGGATGAACGGATAAACAAAATGTGGTATATCCATACAGTGGAATAGTACTCAGCACGTAAAAAGGAATAGCATACTGACACCTGCTACAACATGGATAAACCTTGAAACCATTATGGTAAGTGAAAGTTAGACACAAAAGACCACATACTGCATGAATACTGCTGATATGAAATGTCCGGAATAGGGAAACCTATAGAGACAGAAAGTAAGATTAATGGTTGCTTAGGGCAGAGGGTGGGGGTGGGGGAAGATGGGGGGGTGAGAGCTAAAGGGTATGAAGTTTCTTCTTGAGGTGATGAAGTGTCCCAAAATTCTTGGTGGCAATGGTTGTACAACTGTGTGAATATACTAAAAAAACCATTGGATTGTGCACCTTATTTTTTTTAAGTTTATTTATTTATTTTGAGAGGGAGAGAGAGAGAGAGAGAGAGAGAACATGAGCGGGGGGGGGGGGGGCAGAGAGAGAGGGAGAGAGAGAATCCCAAGCAGGCTCTGTACTGTCATTGCTGAGCCCAACACAGGGCTCAATCCCACCAACTGTGGGATCACGTCCTGAGCCAAGATCAAGAGTTGGATGCTTACCTGACTGAGCCACTGAGGCGCCCCTGGATTATGCACTTTAAGCAGGTGGACTGTATGCTCTGTATGTCACTAAAGTCATTAAACAAACAAGTAGACAAAAACGAGGTCCGTCTGTGTCCTAAACTCTAGAATCTGTAAATGTGTAAATGTGTTACTCTGCGTGGCGATTCTGCCGGTGAGAATAAATTAAGGATCCTGAGAGCATAGATTATCCTGGGTTTTCCAGGTGGTTTTAATGTAATGCCAAGGGTCTTTATAAGAGAGAGGCAGGAGAGATTGTGAGAGACGGTGACAGGCAGAGAGAAACAGAGAGAAGAGATTTAAAGATGCTATGGCTTTGAGCCTGAAAGCACGGCCATGAGCCCAGGAACGAAGGCGGCTTCTAAGAAGCTGAAAAAGATAAGGAAACAGATTCTCCCCTAGAGCCTCCAGAAGGATGTAGCCCTGTTGACCCCTTGATTTTAGCCCAGTGAAAGCCATTTCAGACTTCTGCTCTTCAGAGCTGCGAGATAATAATGTGTTGTTTTAAGCCACTAAGTTTGTGGTAAATTGTTACAGCAGGAAATGAAACTAAAACAAAAAGTTACAGAGACAAGGTCAAGTGGTAGTGGGTTTTGGAGCTATGAGAGCAAGTTGGGTTAGTAAATGCAGAGGAAGCAACACTGCCTACTCCAGGAAGCCTTCCTGACCTCCTTCTCCCACCTTCAACTATTTGGGAGGTCTCTGGGACCCTACACCACCCGAGCTACCACTGTTCCCGCACAGCAGCCCTGATTACCTGTCTGCTTCCTCATGAGGGCAGGATCTTTAAGACTCAGTTTTGCATCTCCAGCACCTAGAAGTGTGCCTGGCACATTGTAAGTGTTTAAATATTTGATGACCGAGTGACTAAGGCCTCTGAAGCTTAGAGACTGTAAAGAGTAATGATAATAGCTGGTGTTCATTGAGTGCTTACTGTGCTAAGTGCTTTACATACATTCACTTTCTTAATCCTCAAATCACTCGTCTGAGCCGGATGTTGTCAGGATCCCCATCACACAGAAGAGAGAAAAGAAGTTCAAGAAAGGTAAATGTCATGCTCAGCCTGCCACAGGTCTGCACAGCTCAGAGCCTGTGCTCTAAACCTGTGCTGTCCACTACCATAGCCACTGGGTCCACATGGTCACTTATATTTAAATGAATTACAGTTGGGGCGCCTGGGTGGCTCAGTCGGCGGAGCATCCGACTTTGGCTCAGGTCACGATTTCGCGGTCTGTGGGTTCGAGCCCCACGTCGGGCCCTGTACTGACTGACAGCTCAGAGCCTGGAGCCTGCTTCAGATTCTCCGTCTCCCTCTCGCTCTGGCCCTCCCCGTCTTGTGCTCTGTCACTCTCTGTCCCTCAAAAGTAAATAAACATTCAAAAAATATATTTTTTAATTAATTACAATGAAGTAAAATTTAAAACTCCGTTCCTTGGTCACACCGTTCACAACTCAAGTGCTCAACAAACATCCGTGGCTTAGTGGTTTCCATCCTGGGCAGTGCACATAAGACATTCCATCATCACAGAAAGTTCTGTTGCTTAGCATTGCTCTAAACCACCGAGCTACAGCCTGACACTGTATCAAATAAAATAAGTCATTTCAAATCCTTGATTGCCTCGAAAAAAATGAACGTAGACCCAGCTCTTCATCTTTCCAAGGCGGGAGTGTGGGTTTCCAGTAAGCCTGCATCCCCTGGGTCTCATGAGAGGTGGTAGGTCTTACTGGAAGGTGCAGGGCAGATACAGGCTAACTCTCACCCTTACCTGAACAGATCCGATAAATATGGTGACGCCTACAAGGAGGGTTGTGCGACTGGATAACAGCGAGGCCTCTTCCAGTTGACAGCTCTGACCTTGTGAGGCCCTGAGAGGGTGGCCCTGGGCCTCATTCTTCTCTCCTCTGCTAAAGCAGGCCTCAAACATACCCCGTGTTTGTACAGGTCCCATACCTGTGTTGTAGCCCGTCCGCCAGAAGCTTCTAGAAGCACAGCAGGAAGGGAGAGCAACAGCAACAATAATAACATTGAGGGAGTGTCTACCGTGTACGAGGCATAGCTAAGAGCTGCTGATAGGCATCATCTTAGTTCATCATTGCAAGTAGATATTGTTATCCCCAATTCGCAGATGACAGTGGACACTGGCAAAGCCAAGGTCACACACAGGAAGTGGTGGAACTGAAACACGAGCACTACAATGGCTGAGGGGCCCCTGGGTGGCTCAGTCAGTTAAGCATCTGACTTCGGCTCAGGTCAGGACCTCACGGTTCGTGGGTTTGAGCCCCGTGTCGGGCTCTGTGCTGACAGCTCCCTGCTTCAGTTTCTGGGTCTCCCTCTCTCTCTGCCCCTCCTCCACTCACACTCTGTCTCTCTCTCTCTCTCTCTCTGTCTCAAAAATAAACGCTTGTAAAAAATTTTAAAAAATAAAATGGCTGAGAAAATAAGCCATTTTTGTGTGATGTCCACACAGTCTGGGGAGCCTGTCCCCCAGATATAGTTTCCCCTGGAAACTTCGCAAGAGGGAAGTGAGGGGAACAGCCAGAGCTTAGCAAGCATGCTGCCAGCCCTGGGTGTTCTCCAGCAAGGCGCAGGCCTGTGGCCTTGGCTGCTTTCCCCCAGTGGAGAGAGAGGAGCTGTCAGGCTGGGCCGAGTGAGACGCCAGCAGAGATCTTCCTGCCCGCCCAGCTGCAGGGATGGGCCTGCTCCTCAGGTCCCAACCCCGTGAAGGCTGCCGACCCTCATTGTCTTTTTTGGAGGCCCGGACATGTAGTTCCACCTGCCTGCCTGCCAGGGAGGGATAGAGGGCTTTCAGGGGACGCCCCTTCGGATCAGAGACCACGCAGCAGGAGGGGAAAACCTCAGGATGGCTACGCAGCCTGTGGTTTCTTGGGGGAAACCACAGAAGACTCAGCTTAGGATGGCAAAACCCACAATCCCCACCATGCTGGGCATGGCCTGGGAGCACCTTGGCTGCTAATACCTATACTGGCACAAGACTCCACTGGCAGCATCTTTTTGTGGCCATCAGCTCTTCCGTAACCCCTGGAAGGGGAAGCGGTGCTGTTGGCCCTGTGGAGGGAACCACAGTGCGGCGGGGGCAGGAGTGGGGGGTGGGGAGGGAGAGGTGAATCCTGAGGAAGAAGGTTTGTAGTTCTGTCCTTAGCACACTCCCAGCATGATGCCAAGACATCGTTTTTTACCCCAGAGAAACTTCCAATCTGATCAGAGAGGTACGCCCCTTCCCTCGGGATCTCTGAGAGCAAGTTCTGCTCTAATGAGGGAGACAGAGTACCTCTAGATGGAAGCAGAAATTTTTTTTAACGTTTTATTATTATTTATTTCTGAGAGAGAGCGCACGAGTTGGGGAGGGGCAGGGACAGAGGATCCTAAGTGAGCTCTGCGCTGACAACAGAGAGCCCGATGCAGGGCTTGAACTCACTGACTGGACCGCCAGATCGTGACCTCAGCCGAAGTCAGGCAACCTGAGCCACTCAGGCACCCCTAGATGGAAGCAGAACTGAGAGCCAATCCAGGCGTCTTTTCTCAGGCCCCCATCTCCTTTGCTATTTTTGTCAGTGGATCTCACCTCCCAAAGCAAACACAGGGTCATGAGCAAGTCCCAGCCCCGAGGAGAGAAACCAGCCCCGGTTGCATACGCATTATGGGAATGCAAGACAGGTGGTGCTATTTTATGCATGGCCTTGATTTCACTCAAATTGATTTTAAAAGGTAAATAACTCATGAATTTTGATACTATATTTTTGATAACACATTCATGGACAAGTTTTTGTGGGCACGTATGTTTTCATTTCTCTCGGGCAGGTGCCTAGGAGAATTGCTGGGTCAAGTGGTCACTCTATTTTGAGGAATGGCCACACTGTTCTCCACGGCAGCTGCACAATCTTACGTTCCCACCAGCAGGCGATGAGGGTGCTGATTTCTCCACCCCCTTGAACATGTCATTTGGAGATGCTCCTTAGATGTACAGTTGGGTTGTCAAGCTGGTGTGTTCAGGGCGATTCTAAGATCATCCGTGTTAGAGATGTTGTTTTAAAGTTCTTGGGGTGCCTGGGTGGCTCAGTCGGTTGAGCGTCCGACTTCGGCTCGCGTCATGATCTCGTGGTCTGTGAGTTCGAGCCCTGCGTCGGGCTCTGTGCTGACAGCTCGGAGCCTGGAGCCTGCTTTGGATTCTGTGTCTCCCTCTCTCTCTGCCCCTCCCCACTCATGCTCTGTCTGTCTCTCTCTCTCTCTGTCAAAAATAAATAAAAACAGGGGCGCCTGGGTGGCGCAGTCGGTTAAGCGTCCGACTTCAGCCAGGTCACGATCTCGCGGTCCGGGAGTTCGAGCCCCGCGTCAGGCTCTGGGCTGATGGCTCAGAGCCTGGAGCCTGTTTCCGATTCTGTGTCTCCCTCTCTCTCTGCCCCTCCCCCGTTCATGCTCTGTCTCTCTCTGTTCCAAAAATAAATAAACGTTGAAAAAAAAAATTTTTTTTAAATAAATAAATAAAAACATTAAAAAAAATTAAAAAAATAAAAAAAGAAACGATCACTGCATTGGGCTACATGGGAGTTTCTGGTGACCCTAACAACAGCAGTTTCACGCCAGTAGTGGGCAAAAGCCTAACCAGATTGGGATCAAGGGAGAACGGGAGAAATTCTGAAGACAGTGAGTGCAGACAATAAGTGAGGAGCTTTTTTTTCTTATTACAGCTTTGGTTAGATATACTTCTCAGAGCATACAATTCACCCATTTAACGTGTACAGCTCAGTGGTTTTTGATATCTTCCCAAAATTATGCAACCATCATCATAATCTAATTTTAAAACATTTCAGGGCCCTCCTCCCCCAAATCTCTTAGCCTCTAGCAGTCAACTCCTAATTCATTCTTCCACAGGCAACCACTGACCTACTTTCTGTCTCTATGGGTGTTCCTATTCTGGACAGTTCATATAAGTGGAATCGCACAATATGTGGTCTTCTTTGGTGCCTGGCTTCCTTCACTTGGCATATGTTTTCAAGGTGCGGCCATGTTGTCACATGTGTTGGTACTTCATTCCTTTTTATGGCTGAGTAATATTCCGCTGTGTGTCTATACCACATTTGTTCACCTGCTCCTCTGTGGGTGGACATTCAGATTGATCCCAGCTTTGAGCTATTATGAGTGATGCTACCTTGGACATTTGTGGACAAGTCTTTATTCAGGCCTTTTTGCTTCCCTCGGGAAGGAGTTCTGCTGTAATGGGGAAAAGATATGGTGGTAGCTGGATGGGGAAGTGGGATCAAGAGGGGTTTAAACCAAAAAAAAATTTTAAGACAAGAGTGTGATCCTGCAGAGAGGGGGAAATAATGATATAGAGGAGGGGAGAAGAACCTCTGGAGCCCTGTGCTTCGGGAGGAGAGAGGCGTGGGCTCTGGTATAGTAGCTGGGAGCCCCAACACTTCATCTCCAATATGGGAGGGGAGGCAATTTCTTCTGGGAAATGAGGAGGTGGGAGTTTTAGAAGGCCTCTTTTGTTCCCAAACCGTTCTTTTTTTTATCAAGTGTAATAACCAGGGTCTTCTCCTTTCTTTGCCCTCTCCTTCTCTTGTTCTCTCCCTAACCCCCCGCCAGTCCACCTAACCATGGGAAATCCCCAAAGTTCCTTTCTTGCTCATAAACCCGTCTATCTCTCTGCCTCAGGGATTTCACCCATTCTAATGACTCTCTTCTATGCAGAGACTCACTCCTGTCTCTCTCTCCAGGGATGACCTCTCTCCAAAGTGCCAGTCCCCCTCATGAACAAGCCCTCTGTTCTCCGTTAGGTTATGAAGTCCCCTAGACCCCAGTTGAAACTCATTTCTGACTCTCTAGAGCTACTATGCCAGACATTGGTAATCCATTGGCTCATTGATTCATTTATTCAGTAAACATGTATGGAGGCCTTTGTAGGTACGAAGCAGGCGCTGAGCTAAGTGCTCAACGCCTTGGAGTTATTCCCAGTTCCTGCCCAGTCGGTCACACAGTTGGATCAGTGTTTCCCCCATACCTCTTGGGCCCTTGTCTTTCACCCTGGATGTTCCCCTAAGGAAGTCTTCCTGCTCACAGCCGTAAGCTAATGAGATAGACAGTTGGGGTTCACATCCTGGCTCTGCCAATTCTTCACGATGTGTCTTTGAGCAGAAGTTCTTAACTTCTCTGAATCCTTGTTTCCTCATGTGTAAAATGAAGGTGGTAATCTCTATTTCATAAGGGCTATTTCCAGGGTTAACTGGGACGATGCATCAGAGGGCTCGGCACAAGGCCAGCGCACAGTGAGCACTCGCTACGCATTAGCTGCTCTCATGATGATTGTTCCAATGATTATCATGTACTTTCTCTGCTCAGAAACATTCAGCAACCCCTCCCTCTCTTATAATAAGGGAGCTCTGTTTCCTTGGCCTGAATTTTGAGGCTCTGACTCATCTCTGCGGACCCGTAGACTTCTAAGCCCAAACCTGGGCTCCCTTCTGAGGTCACTGATCTTCTATGTTCTTTCCAAACCCACCACCCTCCTCCTCACTACCTTGACTTTGCTCAGGGTGTGGGCTGTTGGCCTCTAGTGGAAATTCAAGGCTCCCCTCTCTCTTTTCAGTAACCCCCCCCCAAACGCTCTTCCACCCACGTAGGGGGTATTGACTGCCAGGCTGGTGGGGGAGGCCCTGCCAGGATCACAGTGGCTGAGTGCTTGGATGGGGTCTCGGGGTTCCTCTTTGTTTTCACGAGGCCAGATGGCAAACTGAGTCCAGGCTGAAGCAGAGAGTAGAAGTGGGGGATGAGTGGTTTGGTCGGCACTGCCTATTGCCTCAAATAGGCCTTAAGGTCACCAGGAGCTTACTCAATGACATAATAAAAGACATGTACGCGTGTGCAAATTCTGTGGCTGTATCTACTGTCGGCATTGCTGCAGGAAGAAGGGAGCAAACATGCTTCCTGTATGTTTGGACGGCTTCAGGAGCATTTTTTCACTTCATTTCTGTAACAACTCTGTGCAGTGGCCATTGTTCTCTCTCTACAGGGGAGCGAACTAAGGCCCAGAATGCTTAGGCAACTTTCCCAAAGATACACAGCAAAGAAATCATTAAGTCAATAATTCAAATTCAGGCCTTTGGACACTGAGCACATTTGTATCGTACCACAGAGGACTTTGGAATTAACATCACGGCTAAGGTGGAGGTGGGCATGGGGTGAGCATGTCCTTCCTGGTCTGAGGAGGTTTTCTGAGGGTTGATGACTGATCTTGATCAGGCTTATGAAAGGCAGAGACATGAAGGCTGTGCGCAAAACTCCGCTCACTTCTTTCCTAACATTCCTACAGCTGTGTTGGACTACAGAACTCTTAAAACTCTGTTACTCGTCTCGGCTGCCTCTAAGTACCCAGGACAGAGCCCTTGCCAGCCCTATTTCATCCCATGCTGAGCCCTCTGCTTGCTTCAGACCTCCTGGTACCCCAGCTTCAGGGCCTTTGGGGACCGAGGGACAAGATGGGCCTCACTCCCCAAAAGGGGAATCCTGGAAGGCTGCCACACTCTATCTCCCTCCCTGGCTGGCACCAGGCCACATCCCATACCAACGCGTGGGCGTATAGCCATGGGAGCCATAAGTAAGGCCAGCACCCTCCGGCCTCATTCTGGCGAGGGCCACGCTATGCCAGCCTGCTGAGGTCACTTGGCTTCCCCTTCCCCTGGCTTCCAGACCCTCCTCTTGGGTGGTTGCCTCCCATGCGGGGTTGTGGCAAGGATCCTGAGCCAGAAGGTACATGGGGGCGTGTGGCTCGACCCTCGCTGAGGACAATTCCATGGGAGAAGGAGCAGGAGAGCTGGTAAGCAGCCTGCCACTCTCTCTACTGACCGGCGTGCAGTGGGGGTGGGGTACCAGAAGGACTATGGCAACTTTGACTCTGAGGCAGCCTGGAGCGGCTCTTCTCCACTCACCCCCTGCCTGCAGCCTTCCCACCCCTGTCTGGTGGGCCCTGCCTCATTCTGTGGGCTCCTGCAGCCCAGGGCTGCCTGGGGATGGCAGGGTGGCTACCGTGAACAGTGCTCCCACAACTGCCCCTCAAAGGTATGTGGGGTCGGATGCGCGGCTTGCCAGCAGCCCTACTGGCCAAGACCTGGCGTGGTGGGGAGGGAGGTGGGGAGATGCGTGGAGCTTGGGAGAGGGTGGGTCCTAGAGGCAAGCATTTGGGCACCACTGTTTGCCTCTGCGGTAGGTCCGTACGGAAAACCTCCCGTTATGCTTCCCCCCTGAAGCGAAAATGTTCCTAAGGTCCATTCCCCGGCTATTAGGTCACTGGACAGTCTCCAGGGACTGGGTAATGCTGCTTCTTCCCATAAAACAAAGCTATAAACTATGGTTCTGCCCTCCTGTGGCCGCAGGCCTGTGCCCCCAGTGCTCACGCCTCTCAAGGCCGAAGTCAAAATCTACAAGAAGTCGAAATCTACAACGAGCTCAGCCAGGGAACCCCAGGGGTCTTCACACGGCTATCTTCCCCATCTCCTCAGCCCGGGGGAGTACAGAGGTAAGGGATGAGCTTGAAGAGGTAGAGGCAATGAAATCGTCCTTCTCATTTTCACACAGGGAAACTGAGGCTGAGCAGTAGAATTGCTTGCTGAAGAGTCACATCGACAGCCCGTACCTGGAGCTGGATGTTACACATTAGCTCCTCACACGCACTGCACCTCTAAGGCACATAACATCACCATGCTAGCTTGCCAAGAGAGGAAACCAGACTCAGCGGTTTAGGTAATTCCCTAGTATCACACGGCTCAGAAGTGGAATATGGATTCTACCTCTGGCCAGTGACGTCTCTCCCCTCTGCTGCTAGCCCTGGGGCCATCATGCAAGTGCTTTGAGAATGAATCTGCACCCTTGAGGGTCCCCAGAAAGGGACACAGTAGAGGCACTGCGGGGGGGGGGGGGGGGGGGGAGGGGAGGAATGGACTCAGCCAGTCAGCTCTGGGTTCCTGCTGGCTGTGGGTCTTTGGGCAAGCTGTTACCGCACTAAGCCTCACTGTCTTCATTGTTAAAGTGGGTCTAATAGTAGCACTTATGTTATAGGTTGTAAAGATGAATGAGCTCACGTAGCGAAGGGCTCAGTGCCAGGCATATGTTTCGTGTTTCAATACTGGAGTTTTTATTGCTGTCACCCCAAGACGTGAGGTGCAGGCATCATCTCTGTCCTAGTAGTCCATCCTGTCCCTTCCCCAGTGGTGGCATTTCAGGAACACGGAGCCATGGCCATGAGAGATGGACCAAGGGTAAGGGGACACTGATTTCCATTTTACAATTGTGAGTCTCTTGACCTCATGAGCAGCAGCAGGGCCCAGGTTCCATGGCCACCTCCTGCTCCAGCCCCCGGGGCAAGGATGGTCACTAATGCACCAGGGCAAGGATCTGATAGCCTCAGCTCTCCCTCTCCTTCTCTCCTTAGCCTCCTCTGTTTCTCTTCTCAGTGGCTACAAACTGTCAGGGGTTGGGTGGGGCGCAGGGGAGGCCGGGGTCTCCAAGTTCATGGAGCCCCAGACAGTGGCCATGAGCCCAGCCAGCTGTGGTCCGGGGGCCACCCAGGAGGGTGTGGAGGGCTCGAGGCTTACACATCCCTCTACTGAGGACAGCCTCCCCCCCTCTGGATTCTGATAGTGAGTGCTCGGGCCGTGCTGCTGACAGCTGAAGTCAGATAACCTCCTGTCTTCCTGTCGTCTCTGCCGAGTGAGGGGAAGGAAAACCAAAACCACTGGGCCTGAATGGGCCTGGGAATAACTATCTGGGAGTGTGACAGCTGGTCTAGAATAAAGTGCACTGCTTTCTCTCTTTTCACCTTTTTGTTTTGTTTTGTTTTCACCCTTTGAATAGCCTTCTCTAGTGGCAACATGCAGAAGGGAATTATTATTATTATTATTATTATTTCTCTTCGTGATATAATTATAGGAGCTCCCAAAGCACAGCCTCACACCCTTGGCACTGCTGGGGAAGTTAGGTATGTAATTACATCACCCACCTCTCCTCCCTCCCTCCTCTCTTCACTCTCCCTCCTGCCCAGCCCAGCCAGGTCCCTCCCCCAAACGCGTTCATGGGATTTCTCTGGCTCTGGGCCAGTGAGATCATTGTGTCTCTCTCCCTGACTCCCCACTGCTTCTGGAAGGCTTTCCTTTTAGCACCATCCTCCGCTGGGTCCAAACTCAGCAACTCCTGCCGTTAAAGCTCCCGGAGCTGAGATGACGAGTCTGGAAGGGCTTTGCTCTGGATTCTCAGCCTCAGGGGGGGTATATGCAGAACGCTGCTAGCCATGGACCAAAGTCAATACTGTACAAGGTGGAGGAGGTACAGGGACCTGGGCATGCGGGGGTGGGGAGTAGGGGTGGGAGTGGGCCTTGCAGTCAGTTCTCTGACTGGGCCCCTCTTCTGGAGACTCCCTCAGGCTCTGCAGTCCTTCCAGAAGCTGAGAAGGGCAACCTCAGGGAAGTTGGCCAGGCATTGAGCGGGCCCTGTGGCCTGCCTCTGGTTGGGAAGTCTGGCTGCAGCTCCTTCTAAGAGTTGCCTCGTGGGGAAGGAAGGTTGCTTGGTTACCAAGTGGCTTCTTGGCCATTTGTTGTGGATGCAGTAAGTGGCACAAGGCCTGTGGAGATAAGGCAGCAGTGTCCCCACCCAGGGGCCCCACGGCAGAGATACCAGTTGTCTTGTTCTGTTTCTGGAGGCGATGACTCACGAGAGAGGCAGGGTGGGGAAGGGAGGGTGCCTGCAGCCCCAGCTTTCTGTAGGAACACATCCCAGGAACCCCTGAAGCCTGGGAAAGGCCAGTAAGACCTGGTGCCTGCTGCCCCACTCCTCAGGTGCTCCATTATTGGCCCCAATTCTCTTACGACAAAATCACTCGAGAGCTATGCCCTTGGCCCTCCTTACTGCTCCCGTTGAGTGTGCTTCTGTAGAGCCAAGTCAGTTGGGGGATTCAGATCATCTGTAGGGTAGAGAATGCCAGTAGGGACAATCTTGAGTGATGACCTGAGTGGTTAGGAAGGAAAGTTGCTGTTGGCTTTTAGTAAACCGTTTTTACCACTCGGAGAATCAGCAAAAAATTGGGTAACGGAATAAAGTTCTAATGTGGTAGCCAGTCAGAGGCATATCATGTCTACAAAGTCAGAGACTTGTTCTCTTTTCTTTATACTCTTTCTGTGTTTCTGCCTTCTTCCCATCCCTTTGCTCAACACCTGTCCTTCTATGATCTGGGCATCCCAGGTGCCGGGGGTGTTAGATGACAGGCTTCCCCATGAGCAGGGGACACAGTGGGGGGCAGAGGAGGGACAACGCCAACCTGTACGTCAGGTGTCAGATGGCCCGTGGCACTAGAATACTGAATTCTGCCTGGGGTGGAGTTGAGCATCAGAGGAAGCTTCTAAGAAGTGACATCTGGGCTAGGCCTTCAAGGATGAGACACTCCCCAAGGGGACAAGCCAAGGAAGGCACTGTGGGCCCAGGGAGGATTGCCAATAAATATATAGAACATCCAGGTTAAACTTAAATAAACAGTAAAAAAATTTTAGCGCATGTCCCAAATATTTCATGAGACACACTTATATTTAAAAAGGTGTTTGTTATTTATTCAAAATTTACATTTAACTGGACATCCTGAAGTTCGATTTGCTAAATGTGGCAACTCTAGCTCCAGGAACCAGCAGGAGCAAAGACAGAAACAGCATTTGAAGGAAGGAGGAATGATCAGGCTGTTTAAGAACCACAGGGCCTTGGGCCATTGGCAGCCATGATGATTTTGTTGGGTAGGTCCCCGCTTCGCTTAGGATTAGACCACCTGGCAGCAAATGGCAGCTGCCCTTAGCTGCTGCTCTAGCCCTTTCTCCCAGGACCACCTCACCACGAGCTAGAGAAATCCAGTTTCAAGTATTCACAATTTCTTTTTTCATAAGCTTCTGTATCCAGCCTCTTCCCTTGAGTCAATATTCAGCAAACACTTACTACATGCCACTACTGTGTTTGGCATTGGAGAGACAGTGGCACATGGAACAGACATAGCCCTTGGCCACATGGAATTTACAACACATACCTTTTAAACCTTTTCTGATAGTATATGTGATGGGCGGAAGTAGCCAGTAAAAAAAAAAAAAGCACACATAAACATAAAAACTAATTTTCTCTTCTCTTTCTCTCTCTTGTTTAATACTTATTTCAGAGAAAGGAAACTTTCTTAGCCAGAGACCTCCCCTGGAATTCATAACTCCTTCTGCATTTCCACCATGGAGCTGGAACAACTGAGTTCTCGGAGCGCTCTGTCATTCCGTCTCGTGCACCGGATTGAGAACCCCCTGGGAACAGAGCACTGTTAAAAGATACAGAAGAAGAAAGAAAGGTGACGGTCCCAGCCCTCAAATGCTAGTGTGATGAGGGACACAGAGTGCACACTAAAAACAAATACCCTCCACCCTCCAACGGGAAACCACCTCTAATACAAGTATTTAGTTACAAACACAAATCAGTAACAACAGTGGCGTTATTTCTGTCAAGGCTGATAATGGCCTCCAAGTGTTAGGCAAGTACTGGGCACTGAGTACTTCTCACGCATCGTTCCATTTAGCATGTGCCCCAGAACGATGCTGTAGGCTCCATACTATCATTAGCCCCAATGCACAGTTGAAATGGCAGCCCGGAAAGACAGGGTAATTTGCCCAGGGTCCAAATGGCAAGCGGCAGAGCCAGGTCTGAAGTGGGGGCTTCAAAATTGCAGACCTCACAAACTTAACCACAGCATTAAAGACCTGGAGGGATGGTCTGTGCCACTGAAATCTGGAATTGCCTGTAAGTAAATGCAGATGTGTGTGCATTTTCACAAGTATGTTTGCTTCCACACCAAGGAACTGGTCTTAGCCAAACCCTTTCACCGGCTAAGGATGGTAACTGAGCCAGGAGACTTTAGGTAAATCATCTCAAGGGTGAAAATGCAAACCTTCTCTCCTTGTTCATTCCTCCCCTGGAGAATCACTGTCTGGCTGGAATCTCTAGGGTAGTAATTCTGAAACCATCGGCTTCCCAGTACCTGAGAACTCGTTAGAAATGCCAATTTTCCGGCCATCAACGATTTCCACTGAATCAGAAACTTCCATCCTCGGCATCTGTGTGTAACAAGTCCCCCAGGTAGTTCCGATGCCCCTTTAGGTCTGAAAGCCACTATTCTAAAAGGACTTGCGATTTTTAACAGCCACCAAGGTTCTAGAGCCCCTGCTCTATCAATGAAGGAGGAGGCAGCTCTAAACAGCTTGTAGTTGGGACTAGGGTAAACCAGGCCTCGTGCCTGGCACATGACAGATATTCAATGAATGTATTTGGATAAATGCATACCTGGTACGCAGGGGCCACAGCCCTGTAACCATGCCAGGAGGGTCTGTCACTTGGATAACACGTTGGCTGGACTGCAATATTGGGCAGACCAGAGACGCCCTGAAGAGCAGAAGGGTAGTGTTTTCCTTCCACTTACATCTCAGGATGGACGGAGACCATGAGAAGGGCTCACCATGCTTCTGACTTTTGGAGGGGTAAGCAGGAGGTATCCAAAGAGTTAAAAGTTACCACAGGGATAGCTGGCTTATCTGGCGTTGTGCTGATAAACCAACTCTGAGTAGAAAGCTCTGGCTTGCAGCATTTGCTGATTCCTGTGATGTCAATACCTCCGCCATGGCCCATGGACGCGCAGTTGGCTCTCAGGGCCTGCTCCATCACACCACTGGCCCTAGCAACTTGCTTAAAACCATAAGACTACTTGTTTTCAAGTGTAACAGTAATATATATGTATGGAACAATCAAACAGCACAGGAGGCCTAAAAGGAGAAACTACCCACCACCCCTGGTCTTACCCCCAGAGGAGACCCCCAGAAGATGCAATAGCTTCTGGTTTTAGTTCCATAGCTCCAAAGGGTGAGCTTAAATGGGCATGTATTGGTCTAGCATCCCCAGTGTCCACTGATGGGACTAGGGATCTAGCTCACCTCTAGCACCTTCCACCCCCTGCCACTCCCACCCGCCACAGGGTTATTTTGGTGATACTTTGCAGTTCTTCCATTGGTTACCTTCCTGCTTTTAAATAATAGTAGTGGGCACTTGCCTACTGTTGGCTCTTAAAACAGGTGCTGTTAGAGCCATTTTAATTTTTTTTCTTTTACATTTATTCATTTTTGATAGAGACAGAGCACAAGTGGGGGAGGGGCAGAGAGAGAAGGAGACACAGAATCCGAAGCAGGCTCCAGGCTCCGAGCTCTCAGCACAGAGCCCGACACAAGGCTCGAACTCACGGACCGCGAGATCATGACCTGAGCCGAAGTCGGACGCTTAACCGACTGAGCCACCCAGGCACCCCTTGAGCCATTTTAGACATAGTAATGATTGGATCTTCACAGCAGCCCTCTGAGGTAGGTTCTGTTTTCATTCCCATTTTATAGATGAAAAAACTGAGGCAGAGAGAGGTTAAGTAATTTGCCCAAGCTAGTAAAAGGCAGAGATGGAATTCAAATGCAGACAGAGTGGCTCCAGAGTCCATGCTTTTAAACTCCTCAGAGAAAGATCATATAAAGTTACTTAGTGTGGGGGGCAGGGAAGAGCTGCACGTCAAACAATCACAGGAATATAAATATATCAGTAAGCTGTAGACTATTTGCTTTTATTGCCCTTAGAAAAAGCAAGCCAAGGGGCGCCTGGGTGGCTCAGTCGGTTGAGCGTCCGACTTCGGCTCAGGTCATGATCTCGTGGTCCGTGAGTTCGAGCCCTGTGTCGGGCTCTGTGCTGACAGCTCGGAGTCTGGAGCCTGCTTCAGATTCAGATTCTGTGTCTCCCTCTCTCTCTCTGCCCCTCCCCCACTCACACTCTATCTCTCTCTCTGTCAAAAATAAATAAACATTAAAAAATTAACAAAAAAAAAGAAAAGAAAAAGCAAGCCAAGGGAAGGACGATGTCTACAGAAGAACGCTCCTGCCCTCAGGTAGACTGGGCTGGAAGTGTTCAGGGCCCTGCTCACCATTAGAGATATGGCAGGTGAGAGTTCCTTAAAGGCCTGTGGCTAAATATCATTTATATTTGCATATGACATCCCCAGGTAATTTCATGAAGGTGTATCTACGGATGTGGCTTGTTTTTCCCACTCATCCACCCTGTATGCTCTGGGTGGGCCCCTTCAACCTGGAAGGTTTGAATCTATTTTCATTTTGGGGAAACTTTCTTCTCTTGGTTCTTTGATAGTTTCTTCCTCTTTATTTTCATTCTTGGATGTTGGGATGCTAAGATTGATTCTCTGTCTCAATTTCTTTTCGGCTTATATCCTGGAAGATTGGTTCACCTTTTTCTTTTAGCCATTCTATGCAATATTTTATTGTCGCAATCATGGTTTTAATTTCCAAGGCCCTTTCGTCCTCTTTAATTGTTCCTTTTCCACACCAACCTATTTTGGGTTTATAGATGAGGTCTGTGTCTTCTCAGACCACTCTGAAGTTACAAATTAGAGTTATCTTAGAGGTCCTTGAATTGGTTCCATCTCCTTTGGGGCCAGTTGTTCTGGTTTCTTATCTTGACTTTTCTACTTCCTGGTTTTTCTGTTCTTTGAAATCAGCTCACAAATTCACCATTCATTTGTTCCAGTTCCTAGCACCTAGCCCCTCTTCTGTGTCTCTGCACGAGGCCGTGTGCCTAGCGTTGCGAACGATGGTAAGTGCCTGTCCTCATGGAGCTCTGCATTTTGCAATAGACCCTGTCATGATAGATCAGATCCCCTGAGCATTGGACCATCCCGTGTTTGTATCTTCCACACTGTACGTCACATTTTGGTCTCTTGTCTACCAGCCTCACTAGACTGGTCAGGAGCTCACATTGTATATATTGATCCCAAGGAGGTCCTTCCGTAAAAGTCTGATACACCTTGGTTGAATGAAACAGACTTGAGTTTTGTTACTATTGATATATTTACACACACACACACACACACACACACAGATGCTGTTGAGATGTGCCAGGGCTTCTGGAAGGATGGCAGAGAGCGGAACCAAATGGCGTTCCTCTGGAAGGTTTGGCAGAGGCATGAAAGTCAGAGTAACTCCAAGCCCACAGCCGCCCTGCTCACGTACCCACTCACTTTCTGAATAAACAGAGCCACCGTCTCCTCCTCTCTCTCCAGCAGCTACAGACTGTCACTTTTGCCTACTGTTTCCGAGCATCAACCTTCTGCCTCCTACCGCCTGAGAACCCGCAGTTCCGAAACCATCATCACGAGGAGGCAGGGGCAGGAATGCAGTTATCAGGTGCTCTCGGCTGCTTCCCTTCCTCTTCCTGCTTCCCCAGAGTCACCCCCCCTTCTAGATGACAGTGGACCACGGGTCCAGGAGCTCAGTTCATTTGTTCCTGCATTCATTCATTCAGCCATAAATCCTTTTCTCAGGAAACATTATGTATTGGACTTCGTGCTAGGCCCCAGAAATGTAACAAAAAAGATACGGTGCCCTTCTTACAGGTTCCGGGAGTTCACCGTCTAGGAGACTAAAGCATTTGACATTTTTCTAGGAGTGAGCAGCATGACTCTACCCGCCCAGCCTGCACCAACTCTGTGTCATCGAATTTAACCTCTGCTCCTGGGCCTGCCTCCACACTGCCTCCACACCTCCTTAGGGACGTGTTCAATAGGTAGGTGGTGTTGGCTGAATGAATGAGTGTGTGAGGGAATGAATGAGTGGCACTGCCCAGCATGATGGGGACCTGCCTAGCTTCTTCACCCCAAGGGCGCAGGGATGCATCACCCACTCCCAGAGTTCATGGAATCCCACTGAGAGTCTGAGACCCGGAGCAGAGACGACACCGCCCGCAGCCTCCTTCCTCCTGCACCCACCCTGGGGGAGGGGCGGACTCTCTGGGCCCAGGCGCCGGCTGGGGAGGGTTGTGCTCATTAAAACCTGGATCAAAGCGAGTGGAGAAATGCCGAGTCTCATTAACAACCGTTAACAACGGGCCAGCCGGCCAGGCCCAGGGAGTGAGGAAGGAGGAGGGTGGGTGAAGGGAGGCTCTAGGGTGCAAGGAGTTGCTTCTAATGAGCTTCCGCCTTAAAGAAAGAAAAACAGGTGTTAACATCAGGTCCAGAGCCTGGACCTTGCGATGCCGGTTCTGAGCTGGGGCTGTGGTCAGCCCAGAGGAGGCGGCCCAGGCTTCCTGGGGCATTCTGCCAGGTGTGGTCACAAAGCCAAACTCAGCTGCGCAGTCAGTGGCCAATGACAAGTGACATTGGAATTCCCCATTTTCCTGCCCTCCCCTGTCAGAGCATTGGCTCTGCCCTTTGCTCCCCAGGTAGTGGGGATGGCTTCTCTGAGAAGCTTCTCCACGCTCATGTGCAGTGGAGCTGGGCTGGAGTGTGGGCTCCGAGTTCTGTGAGGCTGGGAGCTCAGGCCAGGAATCCAGAAGAGGGGCCTTCTTCCTCCAGGATATATGAAAGGGCTGCAGGAAACCACCGACTGCTGGGAGGAATCTGAGGGCCAAGTGAGCCTGCTGAGCAGAAGCTCCCCTCCCAAGTCTCAGGGCAGCTCTTGGCAAGAGCACAGGCAGGCAGGGACAATGGGAGGACAGGAGAGTGTGCAGGCCCAGATATGGGGGCATTCAAGGCTAGGACTCCAGCCCTGTGAACATCGAGGAGCAGAGTAAGATATAGAGGTTCTGCTTGTAGGACCAAGGCTGCTGAGCCTGTGAACAGCGTGGCCTGGACCAAGGGGCATGCCAGGAAGAAGGTCGGGTGCTGGGGTGGATGAGTAGCCCAGGGTAGAGATCTGTGCCTGGACGCCAGGTCCCAGAGGTCCAGCTGTCACAAAGATTACAAAGCCCTTAATGGAAGGCTCTTGGAAGACCCCAGGAGGGCAGGTGGGCAGGTTTCCTGGGGCTGGTTGAAAAGCTTAGTGGGGTCTGTTTGCAAAACACCTGGAGAATCTGGGTCTCTGGCTCATCAGGCTGGAGAGTGTTCCACCTGGCTCATGGTTAGGTGTGTGGGCAGCAAGGACCGCAGGGGACATGAGGAGGTTGCTCCCCAAAGACCCTAACCCTTAGTCCTTATACTGGAAAGAGAAAGAGAGCTGTCTTCAAGAAAAGCGCAGTGAGTTGGGAGTTCTTTCCATTTGCACGTTTTCATACCCCCCTAAGAAGTCAGCTTTTCCCCTTCTCTAGCTCCGCCTCTCCCTCTCAGCCATCCCACACAGCCCTGACCATACTGGAGACCGCAGTGGTCTCCAACACGGCCTAAGCCCCAGGGGCGGGGCGGGGGGGGGGGGTGGGGGGGGGGTGCAGAGCCCTACTTCCTCCATGCTTTTGGAAACAGCGAGGGACAAGGTCCTGCTGAGGCTCTAGACACTCGCCCTGTGCTGAGTCTGAGTGAATGTGCTTAAGTGTGTGGTGTATACGAAAGGGTGTGTGTGAGTGTGAACATGTGTCAGTGTATGAGATGTGTGTGCATGATAGCAAGTGAACTAGTATGTGAGGGCATGGGCCTGTGGGTACATGAATGTGTATTGTGCATGTGCGGTGTGTATGTGATGGGCGTGAGTGTGTAAGGAGGCTCCCCAGCCCGCCAGGCCCTACACTCCCTACAAGGGACCCTTTGCAGTGATCATGATGCTCTCCTGGAGCAGTGCTTGTTGGGATGGAGAGATCAAGTTTCTAGGTCTAGCGCTGGGCTCTGTAGGGCTGTCCCCAATTCCCTAGTTAAATGGACTGACAGCTTCCCGGCTTTGTCTTCCTCCCTTGACCCCATCCCATGAGTGTGCGTGTGCCTGCAAGTACACATAAGCACACTGTGTGGTCACTGCGGGTGGGCCTCTGGGGGACTTCACACAGCTGACCCCAGGTGCACACGTCTCACTGTGGGCATGGGTGGCTCCTGTCTCTGTGGATGAAGATGTTCTCATCCACCGTGAGGATACTGGACATGGCCTTTGAGCCTGTGTCAGGAGCTTGGCTCCAACAGGCACACCAGTCAGTGGGTAGGAAGTTGCCTTAAGTCAGAGGGGCACTGTGTGGCCCCCTTGAGAATTGAGCCCACTGCCCTGGTCACTTGAGCCACCCTCTGAGGATGGGAACAAATTGTTCAAGCTCTGCACTTTACTGACAAGGAAACTGAGGCTCAGAGAAGTGATGTGACTTTCCCCAAAGTCACCTGACCGAGCTGAGGCCAAGTTACCGTTTCCAGACTGCTCACCCAGTGACCCTTGCCACCTGCCCCCATTCAAGGGCACTCAGGGCCAGTGGCATCAGAACTGTCTGGTGGCTTTGTAAAAACTCAGATTTGCAGGCCCTACCTCAGATTATGAGCCAGAACTCACAGTTGGGGACCTGAGGTCTGCTTTCTTACCAAGCGCTCCAGATGTTTTTGATCCTTAGCCAGTTTGGGGGCACTAGATGGGGAGACCAGGGTCTGACTGGGTCAGGCCTCCTGGTGGAGTAAACACGGCAGGCTCAGGGAGGAGTGACCTCCCCCACCCCTCATACTCCCCCGAACTGGTTTTCCCAGTATATTCTTCTTACCCCCTCGAACACATATCAGAAATTCTCAGGGTGCTTGGGAAAGGTGAGCGAGTGACGACCTTCAGCCTGTTCCCATCAGACATGCCAGGGCAGCTGCCCTCGCCAAGGTGGTGCACATTGCAGCTGAGGAGGCCTAGAAAGTGCGCAGAAGTGGCACTAACCACTAAGTGCTAACCGAGGGACCGTTTTGGCCTGGGCACCTTGACTTTGCCTCAGGCAGGTTGGCCCAGGAGGGAGCCAGTCACTCCAGCCCTGGCTGCCAAGAGCAGCCCTCACAAGATGGCTGCCGGCCAGCCGTCCGTGTTGTTTGGCTCAGGGGGACTGCTCTCTCTGACAGGAAGCCTTTAATCTCCACAGTGGTAATCACGAGTTGAGAGGGACCAGCTTCCCATTCCAGGGAGCTCAGTGGAATTGTGCAACACAGCCTTTTGCAGGGAGAGCCCCCTTTCATCTGAGCACACCAAGTGTCTTGTTATCCATGTGGCCTGGGAACAGAGAGAACACTTGTCAGCATCTGTCCCCTGTGTACGTGCAGCTTAGCTATGGCTCTGGGAATTGATGAACAAAACAGGATTGGGGGGGGGGGGGCGTGAAGGCTGAGGGTATGTAGCTGGATGGCCCATAATCATCTGGAGTGGGCACTTTCATCTGTAGTGGGCTCTCCACAACTGGCTTGAGACTTTCCACATTCTGGTGGGGAAACCTCTCAAGAAAGAGGGTCCCTTTGGAATAGGGTAGGAACTGTGTCTCCTTCTTCGTCTGTTTCGGGCTTCATACAGGGGGGCTCTTTGTAAGCCTCAGCCCCCCCCAGACTCTTCCCCGCAAAGTGTAGAGTCCAAGGAGCCTCTACATCTGGCTGAAGCTGTGGGGAGGTCAGGTTCAGAGGACTCTGACACCCACTCCCAGGAGAAACTGACACAGAGGGTATGTGGTTAAGTGAGCCCTGGAGGTATATTCACTCACTCACTCATTTGTTCCTTCAACACACCTTTACTGAGGGCTTCTTATGTGTTCTAGCCTCTGAGGAAGAGAGAGTCCTTGTTCTGTGGAGCTTATATTCTTACGGGAGGGCTTAGATAGAAAGTAAATAAACAGGTTAATACATAATTAGGAAAGGGCTATGGAAGAATGAAGTGAAGATAGGGAGGGGAAGGACTATTTGGGGTAGGGTGGTTAGGGAAATGGGTCCAGGACGCACCGACTTATTCTACTGTTAAGCCTGGTATTGAAAACATCCTAGATTCCCTCATTATTCGTAGAAATCAGATGTGAAACACCCATTGAGAGCCCTCCTTTGTCCCCTCACTACCCACTCTGTAGACAACTTGCCTGAGAGTTGAATATTCCTACATCTAAATTAATCAACCACAAACCACACAACTTCTTTCTGTTATGACAAAAATTGGCAGGTTGATTCACCTCTGTTCCCTTTACAGCTACTTCATCCAAGCCTAGGGCTGACGGTGAGTTCTGCTTATGTCACCATGGGCTCCATTGCAAGAAAGTGTCCCCTTTAGGTCATCTCCTAACTTTCACTTTCCTGAAGCGACGCCTTGGATCGGCCCTGCGTGGTGCCCCCCTTTTATGAGGACAGAGGTGCAAAGGTACCATTTGTGATAAGGGAAGGTCTGCCAGTACTGATACCGGCACCCCCATGCTGATAGGTGCTTGGTCGGGATATGAGGCAGGAGACATTCCCTGAGAGGCAGCGGGTGGGGTGGATTTAAAGGCAGAGCTATAGCCGGAGTCCCTGCCCGCTGTGTGGCCTGGAGGGACCGCCTGTTTGGGAGTCGGGAAGACCCAAGTTGCTACTTCCTGGGTTGCCTCAGTCCCTCTAAGCCCCGGTTTCCTCACCTGTAAAAGGAGGATCTTTACCTAGCTTGAAGAAACTGCACAAGACCCTGGCGGGGGGACAAACACCTAATAAATGACACTGGCTGTGGCTCCCTGGGCAAATAGCTTAATCTCACTCAGCTTTGATTCTTCATCTGCGAAAGCGAGATAGCAATGTATTGTCCTCCTGGGGTCACGTGAGGGTGAGGTGACACATGTAAAGTGACCTGCCACAGCGCCTGTGTCTAATCTACATTGGGAGCGCATCCCAAAGTGAGCCAGCAGGTAGACAGGACAGAGAGGGGCACGATACTGCCTAGGAAGCCCTCGGCATCGCAGGGGATGGGCCCTCCTCCCCGGCCACTGGCCTGGCCTAGTCAGCAAAGAGAAAGTGAGGGAGGGGAAGTGAGGGGAAGGACTTTCTGGATGTTTTTGCTGATTTCGGTTTTGGTTTCAGGATGGGAACCGACATCAGTAACGTGCCAGCTGAACAGATCACATAACCAAAGGAGGGCCGCATGGTATTAGGCCAGAGGTTAGAGAAAAGTGCAGCCTCACGGCCTCTACATCCCCTGCTGGAGAGAGAGTTCTGCTTTTCCAGGTTCACCATTAGCCTTTCCATCTGCTGACTCATTCTCACACAGCTCCAGCCCCGGAAAGCTGAGCATGTGGAAGGAGGCCTATTAATAGCCTTTTCCTGGGACACTCATCCTGACTTTTCCTAAGACAGTTTAAATGCAACCACTGATGCCCTACCCCTCACTCTCCTCCCCACCCACCGCTGCCCTCACAGAGACTGAGAAGGAACAGTTCTGGGCACTGAGTAGTGCCCAGAAGGTTCTGGAGCTTCCCTTCTGTCACTTCTAAATTTGTTGGGGTTTCAAAATGGAGGCCTGTTAACTTTGGTCAGAGAGCAAGGCGTGGGGAGCTCTTTCTTTAGTGTTCCTAAAGGGCTCCAGCAGGGTCCCCACACAGCCTTTACGTGGGAAGCTGTAACAAGTGAGAAGAAGGACGCAGCACAAATCCTGGAATATGTCCCGAGGCCCATGGCCCGGCAGAGGGCAGAAATCCCCAACGGTGGAAAGCAGCCGTGCCAGTCAGTATGGCTGGGTTTGTGTGGGAAGAGGTTCCGGGGTCCCTGGGATTCTGCCCACTCCAGGGTGCAGTCGAACCCAGCTCAGCAGACAGGCCACAGAGCAGAGAAGGCTCTCAGACCATATGCGGACATGCTGCTGGCCTCTGCCTCCATGACCATAGCCCCACACAGAACAACCCGCTCTGGGGGCATCATCCACTGAAGGAAAGAACCGTGACTGGGTGGAATAGAAGCCAGGACAGGACAAACTGAGGTCCCCTGAGCAGACCTAAAGAGATAATGAGTGGGCCAGGTTCTTGGATAGTACTGGGGAGCTGGCCCACACAGTCTCTTCTGTATGGGGGCGTGGGTAAGAGGCAGCCTCATGTAGCACAGAGCACTGTTTTTTTCATCTACTGCTTATGTGACCTTGATCAAGACATGACCCCTCTCTGGACCTCAGTTTCCTCAACTATAAAAAGATAGTGCTAGACAAGAGGCGTTCTAAGGTCTCTTCTGGACCTGAGCTTCCTGGTTAATATTATGCACCTATTTGGAAAGTGTGGCTCTGTATAGGGTGAAAGAGAGGAATGGCTAAGGGAGTCAGTGGGTGGACCGGTGGGGGTAACAAGGGACAAAGGGGAAAGAGTGGGGGTTCTCTCCCTCTTTCCTTCTCCCCTCCCTTTTGTTAGAAAGGCTTACCGTGTCCCCTCCCACCCGACCTCGCTGGCAGGGCCACTGCTACATGGGAAAAGCAGAGTTTCATGTGTCACTTTTCTGGGCCTGAGACATGCCTCTGCTACCAGGCCCTGTCAGCCGAATCTGCTCCCTCTTCCATCCACACTCTGGCCCCCAGTTCTCCCCTTTTCCTCTACTGCCCCTACATTCCAGTCAGGATTCAGAGGCTCCTGGGCCACGAGGACTCTGCAGGAATGAGAGTGATGCGAAGGAGGTCTGGGTAATGAACAGAAGAGGCTTGGCCTATTGGGATGGGGGTTGGGAAGAGAGGAAGAGAGAGAGAGAGAGAGAGAGAGACCTAGGCAGAGGATGTGGGTGCTCCCCCCAACTCCACACCCAACAACCAGCCAGACCTGCATGGTCCCAAACATTTTCTGCCTTCTCTTCTCCAGCTTTAAAGTGGGCAAACCTAAGCTTTCTGCTCAGGAGGAGGTTAGGGACATTCCCAGAGGCCTCAGGTAGCCTGTTGCTTCACTAGCCCTGGCAGGGAGGCACAGTCACCTCTGTCAGGAGAGTGTCACTGGGGCCCTGAGGGTAGTAAGGGTCAACAGATTAACTGCTGGGGTGAGAATAGCCCAGCCCCCAGTCCAGGATACTTCACCATCATTCAAGGGGAATCTGGGCTGGGGCACTCCTCCTCTAACCCCCTGAACTCAGTTCGAAGGGAAGATGGAAACAGCTAAAATGATTTCCTGGCTGGCGCTCCCGCCCGCATGTCTGTCTAGCAATTGCTCATGCCGACAGAAGCCACCTTGCACACGGCCCCTGGATCCAGATTTCTGCAAAGCGGTGCCAGGGAACCATGGGGGAAGGGAGGGGCATCTGGCTAATGAACTTGCTTTGAGCCAAGAGGGAGTTTTTGGTTCGAAAATGGATTGTGTTTTGCTCCGTGAATATTTCTCTGGCATTACTTTGCTGACTGTGAAAAAGAGGCTTTCGGCCAAAAAAAGTAAGTCTTCCTGGAACAAACAGACGACTGAGAACTAACCCAACACAAAGAGATGGTATTTTTCCCTTTCCGCACGGTATCCACAATTACAATAAACATGTAGCGAGCACTGGCTGAAGGGGAGCCGTGTGCTAAGAGGACAGATTCTGGAATCAAACTGGCTGGTTTCAATCAGAGCCCTCTGACTGGATGTGTGATGTGGCTTCAGCTTCCTCATCTGTAAATGGGGATAATAATAGGTGAGGCTTACGCTGAGGGTCTTTTTTTTTTTTTAACAAAGCAGTTAGAACTGTACGTAGTACATGGTCAATGCTCAGTAACTATTACTTTAACTATTGTTATCTATACTATTGATAACTACATAGCAATAGTTACTACGTATAACTAGATATAACTAATACACTGGCAGCTGTTAATAACTATAACTATTGTTATCACTTTATTACAGACATTTAGGACCATCATTTCTACTGTTAAGGACATTTATAATCTAGTTAAATGGTACGAAACAAACACATGCAAATTTAGATAATAAATAATACTTTGAATTACTCAGTACAGCAGCATACAAATGGGGCATATGATTGATTGCCAAATGGGTGGTACAGCTTCCTGACCAGGCTGTGCCCACAGTCCATTTCTAGGTTGCCGGTTCTCGCCTCCCTCAACCCTATGGAAGGGACAGCCCAATGAAGACTACACAACCCACCCACCGCCTGTCCACAGGTGTTTGAACCAAGGGTGAAAACTTGGCCCAGTAATGGGCCAACCATAGGCCAGCCAGGGACCTGGCGTGGCTTGGTGAATAAAGTTTAGTTATTCTAATCAGATCCTCTCTGGGAAATCTGGATTGGGCCCATGGAAAAAAGGAAACACACGCTGAGGGAACAGAAGCTGAAAGGCCACCCTGAGGTTGAAGTGAGGACATGGGGGGTATGCGTACCCTGACGTTGCTAGGAAACAACAGTGACCAAGAGGCTGCCCGTCCTCAGAGACGGGCCCTCAGCAGACACGGAGTGGAAAAGAGCATGAGGAGGCAACCAGGAGGCTCTTGAGGAGAGATGAGAGGGAGCAACACTGGGAGCTGTCTCGGTTCCTAATGACCTTCTGAAGGAACTTAAGTCAATGTGACTCTTGGGACTGAGAGAGTGGGACTGTAATTTGGAAATGGAAGGGACCATGGGAGCTGTATCCACCTGAGGAGAGAACAGAGGTTTCTGTCTGGGGGGCCAGGAGGACATCAAAGGGGCAGAGGGGCTGGAGGAAGGAGCGTCCAGAGGACAGGCATGGCGCTGGAAAAGCATGAAGAAATGTGAGGAGACTGGATCTAACAATTAGATCAGAATTTGGAAATATTCAGAAAGATACCTTGTTCTATCAGTTAGGATGTCAGTTGCACTTACCAGAAAATCTGCCCAAGCCCAACTTAAATTCTAAGGGAAAAAGACTGGGAAAAGGCAGCAGGTGCAACAGGCTTCAGCCGAAGTCCAACCAGAGTTTAAAGGCCACGGCAAGGACGTTGCATTTATGCCTTCCACTCTTCTTCTGAAGGCGGCATCATCCTAAACCCACCGGCCTGGCTTTGTTTAAGTCAACCTGCCAAATGACCAATGTGCCAAAAACATAATTGAAGAAACATTCTTTTTTAAAACAGTCAATGAAAATGCATATATTTTTAATTTGATTCAAAAGCTGGCTCTCAGCTAATTGGCTTTCAAAAAATTGTTGTTAGGCAAGTTGCCCTGCTTTCAGCTATTCTTGGAAATGAAGATGCCTGGTAGCAGCCCCTAGGCTATTGGCTTCTCTATTTGGGTCCAGGAGGAGAAAGAGCCTCTGTGCCCCAGCCTGACCAGCAGAAGTCCTGCGGTTTGCTCTGGTGGGTCATCTGGGCTCACATACCATTCCCGAGCCAATGACACTGGCCCGGACAATGTGCTGGCTGGTGTGGACCTAGCTCAGTGGCTTTTCCTGAAATAGTCACTAGGGCCACGGTGATGGGTCAGCATCGGTGGGCTTAAGCCATCCAAGCACCACTCTTGACACTGAGGTGGATGAAATCACACCATAGGCACATGGCTGGGAGACTGCATGGAAAGACCTTGGAGGTCACAGCTGCTGAGAAGGCAATTAGCAATAGCCAGCCAAGGGGACTAGACTATATTCTCTAGGCAGCAAGGTGACATGGGAGACTTTTAAATCTTGGATGTAACCTCTTCAGGCAGTATTTCAGGAAGATAAGTCTGGCTGTACAGTGGATAGGAGGAGGGGAAAGTCTGGCAAACCAGTGGGGTTATTGGCGAGTACAGGAGGTTGGGCAGTGAGGATTGAAACTAGGGAACCAAGTGAGAAAGGGAAGAGAGGGGCAACTAGGAAGAATCTTGAAAGAAGAAGTAATAAGAATCTGTGCCTTATTTGGCAGTAAGGAAGTAGGTGGATGGTGGTAGAGGGAGGAGTAAAAAATGACCCCAAGGTCTGTGACCTCGATGAAAATTTGGAGTGTCTGCCTCACTCCTTATCCACCTTCTCCAAAGCTATCCCCTCACTCACAGGAAAGGGTGGCTGTCCCAGTGCCCCATTGTGTCGGCAGCCTGGCACTCCTCCCACTTCTGGGAATGGACCCTTCCCTCCTTTTGGGAACTACCCGGTCCCCACCATCCCTCCATGGTTATTGTGAGGGCACTGTGCTAAACACAACCCCCGTCTAGGGGCACCTGACTGACCCAAGATGGGTCAATTAGAACTCTTCCTCAACTTACCAGAAGAACTGAGAGAGTGATGCCCGCTATTGGCCTTATTCTTCCACATGGTCCAAGGAGCAGAGGAAGCCAGTCTGTAATACAGAGAAGATCAAAGCAGATGCAGATATGGCGTCCGAGAGTGAGCCTGGGAGCAGCCGCCTGGATCCCTGACGACTGTCTGCTTTCTGCATGTACTTCCTGTTCTTGGGAGCTGCAAGACACCCTCTGGATTCTTCATACACATTGTAAGCAACTATTTCCGAAGTCAGGAAATCGAGAGTAGCTGCTCATTCTGAAGAGAGGCTATATCATTTTGGAACTTATTTGCATTACCAGTGAATTTATTGGAGGTATCCAAGCTGGACCATCACTTAGAAGACATGTCACAAGGAAATGCCAACAACTGGTAAGCAGATCCTCAACTAAAGGAGGAAGCCATGGCAGAGGGTGAGAGCTTCCAGAGAGGAAGAGTGGAACCTTGCAGAGATTTATAGATTATTAGGTGTAAGGGGACCCAGCAGAGATATAGTGATTTATCAGAGAGTTAGGGGAACTGGGATGGAATGTCCAAAGAATCCAAGGCAATACAAGGACTTAACCAACAGGGAAATACGGGTGACTTCGGGCAGGCTTTGGAGTTGGCTGATTCAGCAGCTCAGTCAGGTTACTTAAAACCCACATTTATGTCTACTTCTCTGTTCTGCTGCACTGGGCACTGGCTTCATCTAAAAGTTGACTCCTCCTTTGGCTGAGTTACCAGAATGGTGGAAGAGAGTGAAACATTTCCCAGTCAAGGACTCTAAGCTTCTCTCTGCAATCTGATTAGGCCACTTTAGATCACGTGCACATCTCTAGCCCAGTAAGACTCACCAGATAAATGCCATTTCCTGATTGGCTTAGATCAGTGAGGAGCCACTCCTTAAGCTGGGGGGGGGGGGGGGGGGGGGAATCAGAGTCCCCTGAAGCCCCTGACCAAACATGGCTGCTCCACCTGAGGCTGCCAGGAACTTGCTTAGAGTTGTGTTGGGGAGGAAGAAAGGGGATCGGAAGCACCAGAGGCAATACCCCCCTCCACACACACACGTGGCCCACAAGGCCCGCATGTGCTGGCCTTGCCTCACCTTGAATTTTTCTCTCTGTGCTTTGTAAAGTTCCCAGAGTGCACTAGGTTTCTTTCTACCTCCTGCTCTTCTCATAGGCTGGTCCCTCTGTGGGGAATAGTCTCTATATTTGCTGCCTAATTCCTATTCTTGTATCAAGTCTCACTTAAATGTCATTCCTGAAAGAGAACTTTACAATCCCCCCAAACTAAGTTAACCCCTCGCCCCCTTGTGTCCCTATTGGAATCTAATTTCGAGCTGTAATTATGTCCATATTTTATTCATTTGTAGCTCTGTGGGGCAGAGGCCATGTCTGTTCTGGTCACCAATGAGTTTTCAGAGGTTGGCAGATGCTCAAGAAATACTTGATGAAGGGATGAAGTGGATAGTGTACCCACTTCTTCTCACTCATGTCTATAGTCTTCTTCAAGCACCTGAGACATCTTTGGAGGTTACTTGAGTGTAAATATTTCTACAGAACAGTATCTCTTCTAAAAAAATGATGCCTTTAAGAGAACCTAAATAATTAGGGATGCTTTGAAAGCTTATAGAATCCAAGCAGTGGGACTTTTTAAAAAAATCATATATTTGTATCATGTTCAAGTATCATGTTCATGCTTCATGTCAGTTACACAGATAAAGACAAGGCTAGAAAAAAATTCGTGAGCTAGCCCAACACTGTCTTTGTTCCAGTCCCTACCTCATTAGTTAATTATATTACCAAATATTTATTGAATGCCTCCTCTGCATCAACCATTGGGCTGGGCTCTAAGACTTGGCCCTGTTTCATGAAAGTTTACATTAGGGTCATTTTATCTATGAGGGCAGGAACTGAATGGATACATCTTCAGAATGATTTTTCACTACAGAGTTTGAAACAGTAAGTTTTTCTGGTTAACCTTTTGGATAATCCAATTAACTTTTGTTGCCAGAACATTCTAGTCTCCTTTGCTAGTCAGAGTTTCTTCACAGGAGGGGCTTACGGGCCAGCAATCTGTTAGGAAGGGAGGCTGGAAGCTTGTCTTGAAATCATGTTTGCACAGCAAGCACGCTGTTTCTGCTCAGACTGTATGGCTATTTGGCATGGTTAGAGGCAGCTATTGGAAATTATGGGGTAATTAAATCACTGCCTCTTCCCAACCACCCCCTTGGAGCTACCATTGATCCTAGTTAACTGAAGCATAATTGTATTTGGTTTATCAGACTTTCAGATATGTCGGGCTTCAAAATCCACTAAGATCTCAAAAAGAAAATTTCAAAGGGAAGAAGTAGCAGTGATCTTGTCTGATAACTTGTTCATCAATTTCTTTTTCTTTTTTTTAAGTTTATTTCAAGAGAGACAGAATGAACAAGTGGGGAAGGGACAGAGAGAGAAGAGAGAGAGAGAGAGACAGAGAGAGAGAGAGAATCCCAATCAGGCTCCACACTGATAGTGTGGAGCCCAATGTGGAGCTCAAACTCACAAACTGTGAGATCATGACCTGAGCCGAAACCAAGAGTCGGTCACTTAACTGACTGAGCCACCCAGGCACCCCTATCAATTTCTTTTCCAATTGCCCTGTCCTCACCTCTGAGAGGGAGACTTAGGTGAGAAACTGACTCTCAGGGTTGATGCCCATGACAGGCATTAAGAAAGAGAATATTTAGGGGCGCGTGTGTGGCTCAGTCGGTTGGGCGTCCGACTTCGACTCAGGTCATGATCTTATGGTTTGTGGGTTCTGGCTCTGCTTTGGGCTCTGTACTGACAGCATGACACCTGGAGCCTGCTATGAGTTCTGTGTTTCCCCCTCTCTCTGCCCCTGCCCCACTTATGTTCTGTCTCTCTCTCTCTCAAAAGTGAATAAACATTTAAAAAAAAAAAGAGAGAGAGAGAATATTTAATTACTTGGGGGAGGGGGAGTTTTTGACCTTAAAAAGAAAAAAAAAAAGGAAAATATGGTTAGAGTGCCAAGTTATAAATCTGTAAACTGGCAACATGGAAGTATATATTTACCTACTTTATAGGGATATCATGGCATCAGAATCAGAGGAATGTGCTGTGCAAATACAAAGGATGTAATTTAATTGCTTCCAAATGGCCTTTCTTGTTTTATTATCACCCATCCACTCCTCATGTGTTGAAAAAAAAAACAAAACTTGTCTGTATTTATCCTCACTTATGCTGAATGAACATATTTCACTCAAGGAAAGCAAAACTAGACAGGTCTGGCTTAATTGCACAATCAGATATTAATATACTGTTTTTGAAGATAAATGCTTCATGACCTCAGAATGAATCAGCTCCTGGGGCAAGGATACATTGGATGCAGCAGGCGGGATGCCTGCCGTCCGCCATTTATGCTACGTGCTGCAAGCACCGTGGGGCTGAGCCTCACGGTCATATCATGTATCTACCATATGCAAGCGAGGCTAACACAAATGTGTGGACTTGGACTTCATTCTCTTTCTCCTTCCTAGATTCTACTCTGGAAGTTCAGTTCTGTGGTTATGCAGTCCTCCTGGGTGAAGGCTTATAATGATAATGACATTCCTAATAATAGCTAACATTTACTGTGCACCTATCATGGGCCAGACATGGGGCTAAATGTTTTCGTCCTCATCTTTGGAGCTGGCCCCGTACCATTATGAGGTGTATTTTATCATCTTGCTATTTTTCTAATTTTGCAGCTGACAGCATGAGCAGAGAGCAGTTCAGTCTCCTGCCCAAGGTCGCACCCCTGGGGTTTAAACTGGGTGTGCCTGGCTCAGAAGGGGAAACTCCACAGAACCAGTGAGCTGAGGTTTCGGGGTCCTGCACTTACATGGCCCCTGGCATGGCCCAGTGCCTAATTCTGTGTCATAATTTTGTGTTCTTTTTTCTTAAAGAGGCCCCAAAACTGTGTTAGCTGTAGTCCCCATAAAATCTGGATTCATCACTGGCTTGAGGGCAGAGCCTTCATTCATAATCTCCAAAGTGTAATTTCTTTTTTTTTTTAAAGTATATTTATTTTTGAGAGAGAGAGAGAGAGAGAGAGAGAGAGAAAGCGGGGGAGGGGCATACAGAGGGGGACAGAGGCTCCGAAGCAGGCTTAATGTGGAGTTCGAACTCATGAACCAGGAGATCATGACCTGAGCCGAAGTCTAATGCTCAACTGACTGAGCCACACAGGCACCCCTCCAAAGCGTAATTTCTAACCAATCATAAAACACAAACCTGAATGACAAGTACTGTCTTACTTCCAACACAAAGCAGGTGTTCAGTTCGGATTGAATGAAAGCATAGGTGACTGAATAAACGTCCTACTCGGAAACCATCCTATGGATGGATCACTATCATCGGCCAAAAACTATAGGGTGGATTAAAAAGCTCGGATGGGGTGCCTGGGTGGCTCAGTCGGTTAAGCGGCCGACTTCAGCTCAGGTCATGATCTTGCAGTCCATGAGTTCAAGCCCCGCGTCGGGCTCTGTGCTGACAGCTCAGAGCCTGGAGCCTGTTTCAGATTCTGTGTCTCCCTTGCTCTGACCCTCCCCCGTTCATGCTCTGTCTCTCTGTGTCTCAAAAATAAATGTTTAAAAAAAAAAATTAAAAAAAATAAAAAGCTCGGAAGCCAGAGCACCTTGGGAGCCTTTAAAGGAAACGGATTCTCTCCTGAAGTAGGGCACAGAGTAGCAGCTGGACAGTGTAAAAGAGAAGACGGGATTCTTTTCTGTACCATCTCACTATTGGCAAACCAGGGACAATACCACACTGGTAAATTTGCGGTGACTCCCTCTTTGCAGGCACTTCCATAAGAGACACCTCATTTCACTTAGCTTATCCAATTAACAAAGGGAGACAAACAAATTAAAAGGAAGTCCCTGAGGTGGTTGAGACTCTGTGTGCCTAAGTGGATAAACAACATAATTGGAATCACCTACCCTGATGAAAGCACCCTGCTCTGGGCTGGCTGCGAACAAGTAGTTCTAGTTTTGCAAGACTTTGCTAGTGTCATTTCAAGGAAAGGCTAAGAGGAAATGTGTTCAAAATGTGTTTAAAACAAGTTTTTGGTTAGATGGTGCAGATGGTGAGGATTGATACATATTGGAAGTAACTACTGAAGGAAGTTGCATGGTGTATGTTCCTCATGCCTAAAATGCAATCTTGTCTCCAACACAAGACTGGAGATTCCAGTTCCCTAATGGGATGCATGTTACCCCATGATTTACCCCGAACTATGTGCCGGAATGAGGAGATTCTAGACAGTGGACGACCCTTGAGAACAATAGTGGTGGCTCCCAGGATCACCTATGCTTTTCTGGTGACATGACTCCAAAGTGCAAGATCATGACCTGAGCCTAATTCAGACGCTTAACCGACTGAGCCACCCAGGCACCCAGTAAGGAAGGATTTTTTAAGGATGATGCAAAAATCAGAAACCAGAAAGAAAAAAAAATTGACTTGATTATATAAAACCTCTTAAAAACTCAGTACAACAAAGAATAATTATAGACAAGTCAGGAGACAAATGACAAAGTGGAGAAAACACGTACAACACATGTGATGGTTGAAGATATCTGTAGTGGATGCTGGAAAGTGCTGACCAGAGCCCGCCTCCAGTATTGAGGTCAGTCCCCAGCTATCAGGTCATGTATATTGGTGTCTCAGAGCTAGGCTCTTCTCCTCAACTCCACAGCTGAAAAGAGTCACTTTTCCTGGTCATCCTCACTCCCTGGGCACAACCCTCAGTGACTTGTCACTTGTCACTTGTCACCCTCTTTCCTCAAGGCAGAACAATGAAGGGTCATCCTAGCTCCAGAGCTCCCCAGTGGAAGTAGCTGAGTGAAGCCTTCTTCCTAATCCTCCTTTTTGTCCCTCCTTCTTAGCTACTCATCCCATGGGCTCTCCCCAGTAAACTCCTGCATGGGAATCTGTCTCAGAGTCTATTTCTGGAGAACTCAACCTAAGATAATATCCTTAATATGTAAAGAACTTGTGTAAATCAACAAGAGAATTTAAAAATGGGCAAAAGACAAAAACAGCCAATTTTGATCTGCATCATAGTTAAAATGACCTCTACCTTTTGTCACAGAAAGTTCGCTTCTGGAGTTTGTCATAGAGAAATACCCTCACAAGTGTGTCGAGCTGTATAGTTAAGAATGCCCATGGGAGCATTGTTTATAATAGGGAAAAACTGGAAACAATCTTAATGCCCATCAATTTGTTAAGTCAATGTCATATTATGCAGTTATTAAAAACAATGATTTAGATAGCTATAAACATAAAACTATATTTAACATTCAAGCATATTCCTTAAAATACATTCTGTAAAATAGGTCACACAATATATAGCATATATACAGAATAGATAAACAGCTTGGGAGATTATAGAAAAAACTTTAGTAAATATATTTAGGATTTTAGGGGGTTCTTATTTTCCTCCTCATACTTTGCTGTATTTTCTGCAAAGAATTATAATGAGCATTACTTACACAAGCAGAGGAAAAATAGAAGGATGTTACTGGATAAGGCTTTAGAATTAGATTCAAGCGTACTGATTAAAACCCAAGCTTATTTTAGGGTGGGCCTGGGTTGCTCAGTCGGTTGAGTGTCCAGCTTCTGATTTGGCTCAGGTCATGATCTCATGGTTCATGAGTTTGAGCCCTGTGTCTGGTTCCATGCTAACAGTGTGTCAGGCTCCATTGCTGACAGCAGGGAGCCTGCTTGGGATTCTCTCTCCTTCTCTTTCTGCCCTTGCCCTGCTTATGCTCTCTCTCTCTCCCTCCCTCTTAAGATAAATAAATAAAACTTAAAAAAAATAATCGCTCAAGTGTATTTTCATTTTCTCATTTCTAATTATTTCAATTAAAGCAGAATAATTAACCTCAAAATTAACCTTACCAGCAGTATACAAACAAAACCTTACTTTATGGTTTTGCAGCTCATATTAATCCATGAGAGTCACGTACTACCTGCTGGACACGTGCTGTTTCTGTGTGTGCTTTGCCCGAGCAGTACCTAGTCTCTTTATCCAGGTAAGGAGGCCTGGCTTGCCCTTAGGGAGCCCTTCCTCCCCATCCTGAGGCCATGAGGTTTCTGTGAGGCTGACCCCACAACCCCTGTGGAGGAGCACATAACCTGTCCACACCTTGCATCTCTCCGGCCAGGAGGGCATTCAGGAGGCACATGTGTCCCAAGTTTGTCCCAAGAGAGCCAAACGGCAGAACTTCGGTTACCTCTATTGAAAAAGCAATGCTCTCTGTTAACTGGTGTTGCCAAAGTGGTCAAAACTCAACTTGGAGAAATGCTGCTGAGTTCGAAATCAACACAACAAAGCAGAGCAGAGGGATGGAGAGAGAAACGTTTCTGAAGACAGTGTTGGTGCCTTTCAATCCAGCTGTGCTCAAAGATTACTTCTTGTATTTTTTGGTTACATGAACCAATACATGCTCCGTTTTTGCTTAGGACTGTTTGAGTTGAACCTCCTTTGCATCTCGGATGATGTGGTATTAGACACATCCTACTATCACTCCATGCAAAGCAAAATCGTATTCATTTGTTCAATCTTTCGATCATTCCACATAATGTATTGAGCGCTGTCTTGGTCAGCTCAGGCCGCCATAACAGAATACCACAGACTGGGGGGCTTAAACAACAGAAATGTATTTCTCACAAATCGGGAGGCTGGAAGTCCGAGATCAAGGTGCCAGCAAGGTAGGTTTCATTCTGAGGCCTCTTGGCTTCCCGGTGCTACTATCTTGTGCTCACGTGTCTTCTGTGTGCATGCTGAGACAGAAAGCAAGCTCTTTGGTGTCTCTTCTTATAAGGGCACTAATCCCATCATAAAAGCCTCATCCTTGTGATCTCAGGTAACCCTAATGACCCCTCAGAGCCCCCATCTCCAAATGTCATCACATTGTGGGGGTAGGGCTCCAATACATGAATTTTGAGGGGGATAAGGTATTCAATCTATAACAACACCTAGGACCCACAACGTATGCCATCAAGTATGCTCATCCTGGGAATACAGGGGAGAATGGCACAATCTCTACCCTTAACAGGAGAGGTACACTTGGTGGGAACTCAATCCCAGAGAGTCGTCCTTGGGAATGCTCAAGTTTCTTCCCAAGAACTTTCCCAGTTGCCACGAAGCAAAATGTAGGCCATCATTTTTATCTTCTCTCCTGCTGGAGAAGTAGCGTCTGCCTTCTCTTTGGCTGTCTCTGGTGTTCTTTCTTTGGACACTTCTACTGTCTCTCAAGCCAAAGAGGCTGCACCTGGGAGGCCCGAGGTGGGCAGTCTGGACCAGCCCTGCTGTTGGTAGTGATACAGATGCCTTTTTGCCCTGGTGTCCATCTTGCTGCTTGTGCTCTCTTCTTGTTGGATGGCCTTTCCTCTCCTTTGGACACAGTGAGATTGACTTGGGGGTGACTTATAGGAAAAAAGATAAAGGAAGAAATGCTGCCTCGTGCCTATGTCAAAGGGGTTCTGCATGAGCTCCGTCCAGCCTAAACCATGGGTTCCATTTTGGGGGTCAGGGCACGTGTCCCGGAAACAGTCTTTGTTATTGGCCATTGTTCTCTCTGACAACGGGTTTCCTTAGAGAAATCTCATGGAAAGGAGTTGCTGGCCAGAGGCCAGGGTCTGGGCCCTCCTGGGTTCACTGGCCAGATGATACCTTTACCTCATTACCATTCTCAGCCCACAGATGTGTATAAGGCCTTCTAGGGAAAAGTGCTCAGAATAAGAAGGGCTGGGAGTGTAGGTCAGCTGGACAGCTCTCTCAAAAGTCCCTCTGAGAGAATTTTTGAGGCTATAGATCACATCTCCAGAAGGCAAAATTAAGCATCCTCAGCAGATTCCATTAGAATAAGGGTAACCCAGTGAGGTCATGTCTGGTAATTATAGAATTATACTAATTATTTTTTAATGTATTCAAGGCTTGAGAACACTGGATTCTCACTATACAGCATAAACTTTCAGAACCAAGCCCAAACCCTACCTGTAGAAACTGCACAAATGAGAAGTGAGCCCCCAGCCACACTTTGAGATTGAGTGCCCTAAATTCAGCCAAATGACAAACTATCGACTTTATGGAGCTGCCTACTGAATTTTTTGTCTTTCCTCTCAATCTTGGAGAATCATAGAATTCAGCAACCTCTCAGTCCGGTAGTTCTTCTTTTGGCTCTAGGAGAGCTTTTGCCGCCTTCACTCGTCCAGGCCCCGCTTCTGGAGGTTGCTTCGAAAGGTCTAGGGTGGGGTCCCAGCATCTGAATAATCACCGATCAATCCCTAAATTAGCAGATGGGGAACTGAGACCCAGAGAGAGACAGCAATTTGTCTCAGGTGGACAATAACCACCTGTCAAAGAACCAGGGTTAGCACTCAGGTTTCCTGACTCTGATCCAGTGTTCTTTTCACTACACAAGTACAAGCACAAAGAAGTAGGTATCCTTACTCAAACGGCTAGTTACCCTGTTACCCCAGTGCCCACCTTGAAGAATGGAGTGTGGCTCCAGTCTATGCTTGGGAACACTGCTCGGTGATTTATACCACTGCCAAACAGACAAAACTGCCATTTGGGTAACAGCTGCCAGACATATCTGTCCTTCATTTTCAAAGACAAGGCCACTCGCCCTTTGTATTCTACTGTAGTAGACAAGATAGGGAAATGCGTGACACTTGTCTCCCTCTGTTTGCTGCACGTTTACTCTTAATGCCCTGTGGTTTGTGGCTGTGGTTGCTTGTTTACAAAACCTGGCACTCAAAGTCATGGTCAGCCCAAAGCCTCTGTTGCAGAAGAAATCACCATTTATGCTATAGCTTCCCAGAGGGGCCTCTCTGCTGCCATCCTTTCTACTCTTTCCTCCCAAAGCTCCAGCATTGGATTATAGGCATTTTCAATGAATGCAGGAGACGTTGACCCCACAACGTCAATCGAGAAAGAAGTATTTGTTGAGAGGTAGTACATACCCAGCATCATGTTTATGTTACACTCATCCTGTAGTTAGAAGGCATTTCAGGGTGTTGGGGAAAAGGAATATAAGCTGCTTCAGAGCTCTCTTTTGGAAACAGAAGTCCCCCTTATTCCTAGCACACCCAAAAGAACACCAAAATGCATTACTCTTGGAGGAAAACATTCTTTGGATACTCTGGGAAACACTCACCCAACCTCTCTCTACACTGAGCCTGTCCGTAGGAGCTTAGCCAGGTGCCATTATCAACCAGCTCAAAAGTGCCACCTTGGTTAACAGAAATCTGGCAACTACAAGTCATACTGCCTCCTGGACAGTGGGACTTGTCACCCATTATAACCAGCTGTGTTTTACTGTTGAAGAAATCTAAAGACTGAGTGATTAAAGCCCAGCCAAGTTCACTCTCATGGAGTTCAGAGTACAACCAGAGCAGAAGGAACACGCGCTGGGTTTCTAGAATCAAAGGACACTATAGCTGGAAGGGATTTCAAGAGGTCATTTGGTTCACTTGCTCCGCTGTGGGTGAACAATGAAACCATCCAAGACTAATGATTGTCTGGGGGCAAAGGCTTCACAATGCCTCCAACCTCTTGGTTCCTGAAGCTCTTCCTTAAGTCTCAACAAACTCTGTCTCTTGCTGTTACTCTTTCTACCTTCCCAAGCCATGTTTAATGGAGAGAAAAGCGTTTCTCTACTGTGAGGCCTTCCTTGTTCTGTTGAAGAGTCAGCTCAGGGGAAGTCTTGAAAGACCCACTTGGAGAGTCTCTGTGGGGAACTCCAGCAGGCAAAGGAAGACTATTCTGTATCTTTGGCTCTTTTTTGCTCTGCCTGAATGCCAGACAATTGTACTTCCCTAATCCATCCTCTCCAGGGATTATTTTCCCCGGAGAAGAGAAGGCTGAGAGACAAATCATTGGGATGCAAATGCAGAAGATATTGAACAAAAGCATCCGTGACCACAGGCAACTGCGGGGTGAAGGCTTTCAGGTGGGTTGATGGGAGGGTTGTTTCTGCTTCTGCAGGGTTATTCTTGAAGTAAACTCTGATCCAGAGGGCTGCTGTGGAGTCCTCCTTTCCAGGAGGACTAACAGATGGGAGAAGGCTTCACCACAGGGATGATTTCCCTGTGCTTCCCAATGGGAGGAGAAAGATGGAGAAACTTTCCTTGGACTCTTTCCAACTTTCTAGTGGTTCTTCCCCTCGTCTGAAAAAGCACTAGTTCTAAGCATTTTGAAAGACCAGTGTGAGAAGGAACTAATAAGCACATGCAGCTCAATGAGACTCCCTTTGAATTTGGCTCTGGCCCTGCATTAAACCAGCAGGGACAAGCCTAAAATGAGATGGTTCTTATGTGGCTCCCCAGGCAAAATTTTGAAAGCTAACAACTGAAATTTTCTTCCTGATATTTTCCCACCCTACTGCCTCCTTCAATTATTGCAGTGGGAGGAGATGCAGAGTTCTGAGATTAATTCCATGTATCGGGTTTTATTTCATTAAGTCTCTTTTGGGGGTAAACTATCCACTGGCATTTGCATTGCTTGTTCTTGAATGAGGACCTAACATGAAATGCTTCAATTGGGAGAAGAATTTCTCTTAAGACACTTCTTCCTAAAGGTAAAATGAGATATCTCAAACCTTGCAGAAGAGCTTTAAAGAAAAAATGATGGCAAATACATAGCCTGTTCTTTACAGTGGCACCCTTCAGAACACTTTTCACCAGTCTCTTCCAATCTACCAGCAAGCATGTGCATCCATTAGGAAGTAACGACTGAGCCCAGCTTTAGACCAGGCTGTTTGGGGTTTACCCCAAAATGGAAGTTTGGTCTCTGCCCTTAACAAGTGTCCAGACCAGTCAGGCTACAAGACTAACTCAGACTCATGCAAGGCAACACACATTTAGGTGCTAAGAAGTGTTGGTGTTTTTGTGGATAAAAGTAATCAGGAAGCTTTTATTAAAGAGTGTATAGCTTGAGCTTGCTTTTCAAGAAATGACAGATTTGGAAGAAGCAGAGCAAAAAACAAACAAACAAACAAACAAACAGAAATGGGGAGGGTGGGGGAGGCGGGGAGGGGAAGCAAATTGTGAGAATTCAAATGAATTTTAAAACTACTAATTATAGATCACTTCAATCATATAAAAAGGTGCAGAAATCACTGTGCCTCAGACTTTATCAATCTATAGCCAATCTTGCTTCACCTTTCCCCTCATCCATTTTTTCCCACATCCTGGATTATTTTTGAGGCAAATCTCAGACATCATTTCATTCTATCTGTAAATACTTCAGTACTTTACTAGCATTTTAATGTAAGCAAAGATCAAATTATACAGGTCAGAGCGTGTTTGAAAAAACAGCACAAAACTGAAAATCTTGGCGTAATAAAAAGATCCCCCCAAGCCTTAGCCAGCAGCACATGTATTCCCTTCTATTTTATTCAACAACGTCCCAACACATCAGAAGAATCCCTAATTCTTTTTGGAGGAGGTTGAAATAAAATATATATGTCCAGAAATACATGCTTTTTGCTATAATGCTTGGACCTTACTGGAATGTCGGAAGCATATGGACAAACACTTGTCTCTGTACATCTGCTGCAACTTAAGTATATTTCTTTATTCTATTTTCAACATAGATCAGAGCGGTATTTCAGGAAGACATGCCTTTCTTAAACCAGAGTCCAATAAAAGTGACCAGTGGAATCTGAGGATGGTGGGGCAGGGTGGGCCAGGAGGTAAAAGCACAGTGGGGGAGGGGAGAGAGCAGAGTGGGGTGGGGGGATGGAGAGGGCACAACTCTCAGGACTCTGGCTGGATGTGAAACTGAGTGGGAGGCAAAGAATGAAAGTGGAGCATGGTAATCTTGGAACAAGGATGAGTCATGCCGAAAATGAGATGCTTTCCCACTGATGCTTTGAATAATACCCCTTAGACTGGGAAAAGAAATCAAATGAGCACTGCGCTTGATCACCGTAGAGATAGAGAATGACATTCAGAGCACATCGTTGGAGACTGGGCAGCCCTCTTTGCTCTTCCACTCTTCTGGGTGACCTGGAACCAGCCAACGAACCTCTCAGGGTCTCAGACTCTACATCTTCAACCAAAGGAAAGCAGGGCTAAATTATCTCTGGATTCTTGGAGACCCACAATGGTCAACAATTCAATTATTTGAAATGTATTTTAAAATAGATATGAGGGGTGCCTGGGTGGCTCAGTCAGTTGAGTGTCTGACTCTTGATTTCAGCTCCAGTCATGATCTCATGGTTGGGAGTCTCTCTCTCTCTCTCTCTCTCTCTCTCTCTCTGTCTGCCCCCCTCCCCCTGCTCTCTCTCAAAAAATAAACTAAAAAAATTTTAATTGTTTTTAATGTTTATTTATTTTTGAGAGAGATAGAGACAGAGTGTGAGCAGGGGAGGGTCAGAGAGAGAGAGGAAGACACAGAATCTAAAGCAGGCTCCAGGCTCTGAGCTGTCAATACAGAGCCCGACGCAGGGCTTGAACCCACAAACCGTGAGATCATGACCTGAGCCGAAGTCGGACGCTCAACCAACTGAGCCACCCAGGCGTCCCTAAAAAATTTTTTTAATAGATATGAATTTGCAGTGGCTTGTGGATGGTTTCCTGTTAGCAACAGGAAGCAGCAGGAGTCCTTGAGACAACCCAGAACCTGCATGAACTGTCATATGGAGAAATTAAGTAATGGCACTAACACATGTATATCAAGTGTTAGTTACTCTACTAAGCAGCTCGCGTACATTCTCACAACAGCCCTGTGAAGTAAGTTCTAATATTATCACACTATCATGAGGAAACTGAGGCATAGGGAGGGTAAGTAATCTACCCAAGAAATATTGCCTATAGATAGGAAAGCCAGACTGGACAGCAGATCTATCTCAATTCCAAACCCTTTACCACTGCACGACATGCTCTCCTATTGTGCTAAGGTGCATAGAATGACTATTAAAGTCTTGTATTTTATCTTCCAATCAAAATCCAGGAACTTTATTTATTTTAAATGTTTATTCATTTTTGAGAGACAGAGAGGCAGAGCATGAGCGGGAGAGGTGCAGAGAGAGAGGGAGACACAGAATCCGAAGCAGGCTCCAGGCTCTGAGCTGTCAGCACAGAGTCCGACACGGGGCTTGAACCCATGAACCGCAAGATCATGACCTGAGCCAAAATCGGATGCTCAACCAACTGAGCTGCCCAGGCACCACCAGAAACCTTTTAAAAATATCTATCTGACTTAGGAGCCAGGTTGAGGAGGTTTCCCACTGAGTAAATCTGGGACAAATTCAGCACCAAAATTAAGTATAGTGATGAATTATAAGCCACTGTTAAAATAGGATTCATGAGTCCCCTTACTGATGATAGATAGATGATAGATAGATAGATAGATAGATAGATAATAGAGAACTAGAATACGAAGGATTAACTGGTAAACGCAGAGGGATTGCTGGAGCTGGAAAATCATCATTTGGCAATCATCAGAGTAAAGATAGAATCAGGCAGGAACCATCAATGTATGCTAAATCTAAGGGAGAAATGTTAATGAGCAAGACATTTGCTTGGACTTAAAGTATTTCTCCAAAGACTGCTTTATTAGTTCAAGGGAGGGGAAAAATTAATTATACAGTAGAGAAAATTGAACAATACCTTGATGCATGAGAAAAATTTACATTACCAATAAGGGTAGATGGACATTGTGTGCTTCTAGCTGTGATACCCTTAGAAGGACAAAGTGTTAATCTTGCAATATTCCAGCCAAGAATGTATAAACAAAACATCAGACAAATGCAATATGAAAATGTTCTTTAAAAAAAAAAAAGGCCAGGGAAACTGAATTCTTAAAAAATGTAAACATGATGAAAAACAAGGAAAGGCTATAAAAATGTTCCAGATTAAAGGAAGCTAAGGTGAAAAAGAAAACCAAATGCTCGACAAACTGCAGGGACGTTACGCTCGACATAAGATGGGGGTGGGGGGAGATGTGGACAATGCCATAAAAGACATTGTTAGATCAACTGACAGCATTGGAATTTGGACAGTACCAATGTCAATTTGTGAAGTTGGTAAATGTACTGTGGTTATATTGAGAAAATTCCTGTTTTTAGGCAATGCACACAATATTTAGAGGTGAAGGATCCTGATGTATGTAATTTACCATCTCATGGTTCAAAAGAGAGAAAGACAGAAAGAAGGCAAATTCTAAAGCACATGGGATAAAATGTCAACAAAAGGTGAATCTAGATAAAGAGTATATGGGGGTCCCTTGAAACTTTTTCTAAGTTTGAAAATATGTCCAAATAAGGAGACTTTTTTTTTTTTAAGTCAATCTGATATCACATTAACAAGTGGTGGTCAGTCTCTGCGTTTTTGGACTATGTGGAGGGAAAAAAAAGAATGACATACATTGAGTCATGAGAATAATTGTCATCAGATGGGAGAAGCTTAAGGCTGAGCTGATTCCCTGCAGTTTAGGGGTTCACCAATCCAAACAGGGAATTATGTGGGTCACAGAGAAAACAGACTCACAAGTGAACAAATAACAGAGTAATTCCACTGTGAGAAACATCAGGAAACCATCTCTGTATGTGTAAGGAAGAACTTTCCAGGCATGGAGGCATGGGCCTATATTCAGCACAAGTCTACCCAGCAGAATAATTAACCTGTTCAAGCTCATCTCCCACTTGCTGCTCCTTGAAATATGTTGGAACTAGAAGGTTCTGTGCCAGTTGGGAAAGGCAGTTGACACAAGGAGCAAACTGCTAGCATTGACAAGGATATGATAAATGCTAGGGCATGCGGAAACTCTAGAACGAGTGACAAATTAGCAAATTAGTGGGCAGCTTTTGATGGTGGGGTTATTATTATGGCCGCAGATTTGAGTTACTTACTATTTGCTAGGCCCTGACAGTATAGAAAGATAAAGGAAATAATCCCTGTTCTCAAGAAGCTTTGGGAAGAGAGAGACACACAAAGTTACACCACAGGACAGCAGGTGACAAGTATCAAATGGTTGTTCTTGGCACTGTGCTAGAGTTGATGGAATAAGACCATCGAGAAAAGCTACTGTGGGCATGAAACACCAGGTAAGTGGTAGCGGTATGCCCTTCCTCTCTTCCTCCTTCCCTCCCTCCCTTCTTCCCTTCCTTCCTTCCTTCCTTCCTTCCTTCCTTCCTTCCTTCCTTCCTTCCCTTCCCCCTTCCTTCCTCCCTCCTTCCTCCCCTTTTTATTTCTTTCAATAGATATTTATTCTGTTTTCTAATTGCAAGGTACTGTGCTGGACAAAGAGAACAGTGAGATAAAACATGATGCTGAGAGGAAAAAGGAAAGGCACATTTGGGGATTAATTGATGATAATAATGGCTAAAATATAATGGGCCCCATATGAGTTTCCTGTGGCTACCATAATAAATAATCACAAATATAGTGGCTTAACACGACAGAAATTTATTCTCTCACACGTATGAAGGCAGAAGTCTGAAACCAAGGTGTTGGCAAAACGGTGCTCTAGGGGAGATTCCTTTTCTTGCCTCGTCCAGCATCTGCTGGCTGTTGGCACTCCTTGGCAACCTGTCTCTACCCTCACATGACCTTCTCTTCTGTCTAGTTACCCCGTGTCTCTTATTAGAGATGATCTTTTCATCTCAAGATCCTTACTTACATCTTCAAATGACCCCTTTTCCAAATAAAGTAACATTTGTAGTTTCTAGGAATTAGGACATGGGCATATCTTCTGGTGGGGGGCAGGGGGGGGCAGCATCCAACCCATTACAGGCTCTTTCCATGTTCCAGGCCTTGTCCTAAGCATATTATATGTATTAACTAACCTAATTCACAATAACCCAGTAAGATAAGTTATTATTTTGGTCCACATTGAGGAAATGGAAGCTTGGAGCCATTAGGTAACTTGGAGCCCTTACTTAAAATAATTTGGCTTGAATCGTGGGCTTGTGTCGAGGAGGAGTGAGAGACAAGTTTGGATAAACAAGTTAAAGTCACATGCAGAATGCCTTCAATTACACCTAGATAAAATGTTGTGCCTTATTCTGTGGGTCATGGGCAGCCACTGAGGGTTTTGAGCATTGATGTGTGGGGATATTGATCAAAAAGCACTGCATTAAGCAGACTGGAGGAGGGTGGGAGTGGGAGACGTATTAGAAGTGCTCACGTAATTGCTATGAGAGATATGTAGGCCTAGACTGGAGAGCTGGCCACAGAAAGAGCTCATCCTTCTCTTCATCCCAGCATGTGGAGCCAGACTCCCTTTTCCATTAGACTTAGCTTTTCCATCTTCCTAGATGCCATTCCAGGAGGCAACTGAGAGATCGGACCATTTCCATTTGCCCCATTTTAGCCCACACTGGTTTTTCCATTAAAGGGTTGCTCTCAAATTTGAAGGCACCTGAGCAGCGCCTAGACATGCAATCCCTGTGATTTTGATGGTGGTCCCTTTTAAGACAATGGCACTTTGGGGACTGAAGGATGTCTCTCTTGAGGTTAAGAGATGCTCAACTCTGACCTTATGATGGAATAAGCCTTGAAGCCAACTTAAAGCATAAATACAGTCAATAACAAGGACTCATGGGAATGGTCATCGATGCGGCTGCCATGAAGCTAGACCTTTGCTTTCTTCCTCCAGAATCAGCAGACAGGCAGAGGGAAATATCTCTAGTCTTACTTCTCATCTGTTCTTCTTAGTGACTATTGCTGCTCCTGTACAACCTGGATATTAAACACCCCTTACTCATTTTTAGTCTTTTCATCTCCTTCTGATATGTGATCAGTAACGCCTGAAGAAAAAGGCATTTCCTATTGGATAATAAAAGGTTTGAGTACGAGAGACCCCCAGTCATACTCTGAGTCCTCAGCCCAACCTGTTATTTAGACTTCAGAAGCCATTAATGCTAGTCAGAATAATGAAATGTTTCCAAAAACTGTAAGCTCATTATTTTTCTTTCTGCAACAGTGAAAGCAAAAACTTAAATGCTTATTCACACCTGGAGTTCGATTAATTTTAAGGAATGCTTTCCTACAAGGACAAGACATTTGGTTCATTAAAAAGTTTTTGATACAGAATACCATTCATTACAAAATAAAATGCAAGTATGGCAGGTGAATATAAAATTAAAAAGTAAAATGAAAACATTTTTAAGTTTGAGGAGGATATCTTAACTCCTAACTCCATGTAATATTCTTCCTGGGTAAAAAAAAAAAATTTTTTTCTAATGCCTTTGTCCCCAAAGTGTGGTCTAGAGGCCACCAACATTGGAGTCCTGCAAGAGCTTTTGGAAATGCGGGATCTCAGTCTCCACCACAACCCCTACTGAATCAGAACCTGCATTTTAACAAGGCACCTCAGGGAAGGGGTCAGTTTTTCACTAATGTTAGTCTTTTGGAAGATATCTGAATGGTTACAGAAACTAAAAGGAAGAATTGGGATTAACTAATTCATTCTATAGAATTATGTGTGAACAGACCCAATTTTGGAACACATCACTAGAGAATCAGACTTTGGAGTGACCTGTTAAAGAGGTACGTGTCACTCACAAGTAGGCCACCTCCCCTTGGTCCTTATAGTAATTACAAATTAATAAGAAAATCATAGAACCAGAAACTTTTAGAACTGAGATGAATGGTAGAATTTTATGGTTAGTGCATGTTAGGTTCTGAGCCTCGTATTGGGTTTGTTACTCATGAATTTGGGTATGAAGTTAAAAATAAACATGTTCTTGGTGAGATTAGATTAGGGCCTCACAAGCCACGGGACCTTGAGCAAATTTCTTCATGTCTTGGAATCTCAGTCCATAATCTGTAAGATCCAGTCGGCAAACTTCATAGCCTTGTCATGCATGTTAAGTGAGGAATGTTGAAGCACTCTGAAAGCTGTGAGAACCTAGAATGTTATCATATGGCAGATTTCAAGGCCGAGTCCCAGTTTCATCCAATTAATTGCATCTTGTGTGAGATAATATCACAGCCAAAGCCTGTCTGATGTAAAGACAAAGGTAAGCTTGGGTGCCTGGGTGGCTCAGTGGGTTAAGCATCGGACTCTTGATTCCTGCTCAGGTCATGAGCTCACGGTTTGTGGAACTGAGTCCCACATTGGGCTCTGCACTGACAGCACGGAGCCTGCTTGGGATTCTGTGTCTTCATCTCTCTCTGCCCCTCCTCTGCTCGTGTGCACTCTCTCTTTCTCAAAATAAATAAGCATTTTTAAAAAAGAGGGAAAAAGTGAGCTAATTAATAAGAAAGTGTCATGGTGTTTCCTACATTGTCCAGCAAGAAAAGGTCCTCTGATCGTCATGTTCAAGTGTAGATGGAGAACCACTATTGTTCAATGGTCAGGTTCTGTTGACCGAATGTATGAATTACTAAGCTGGACAAAGGTCATTTATTAACATTCATTCATTCAACAAACATTTACTGAGCCAGGCTGGCTAGGGACACAATGGTGAGCAAAAGCACACATCGCCCTTGCCCACACGGAGCTCACAATCTAATGAAATACTCACGTGGATAAACGTTAACTGTGTCATTGTTCTGTGCCATAAAAGCTCAGGCCAAGGAGCCAAGAGAACTTGCACTAGAGAGACTTGACCTGGTCATAGGGGTTAGAGAAGACCTCCCTGAGGAAATGGCCCCTAAACTGAGAGCTGATGGATGAGAAACAACTAACGTGGGGAAAAGGGGATGGAAGAGTGTCCCAGTCAGAGGGAACAGTGCATGCACAAGTCTTTTTGCAGGAGGGAGCATGGTGGTCAGAAAGGCCAGTCCTGTTAGATGGAGTGATGGCTTGAGGCTGGGGAGGACATCCAGGGACTGACCATACCCAGCGCCATGCATTTGAGCTTGGTTCTTCTCAGAACACCTGGAGGCCTCTGAAGGATTGCACTGTGGTGGTGGTGGTGGAGGAGGAGGAGGAGGAGGAGGAGGAGGAGGAGAAGGAGGAGTATTTTGCAATGACCAGACCTGGGTTTTGAAAAGATCACTCTGGCAGCAAAGAAGAGTATAACTAAGGGGCAGGAGGGCAGAGTGTGTGTGCAGAGGCAGGCAGGAGATTTTACAGCCTAGGAGAGAGAGAGGAACTGCTCCCCTCCACAGAATATCCAACTGCCGGTCTAGTTCCCTCCTCCCGGGGCAGCCTTGCTTCTGAAAGTCTCTGTCCACCAACAGGGAGGCAGCCTGTGTGCAATGGACTCTCCCCTCTAGACAGAGAAAGTGAACAGACCAGAGGTCCAGCCAGCAAATTAGTCCATTTTGAATCCATGCGAATCAGTCCCCTGTAAGTGAAATGATAAAAATGCAGTGTCTGAATATGCAAGTTGAAAATTCAGTCCTGGATTCTTGGTGGTGCTAAATACCAGGTAACCTGAAAGGGCCCATCTGAGAGTGTCAGCCAGGCTTCAGCATCTCCCTTAACTCATTTCCTAACTCCCGTGAAGAGGCCATCTCTTTCAACCACTCACTGAAAAGATGTAGAAAGTAAGGCCTAATCACACAGTAACTTTTAAGGACCAGTTCCTCGACCTTTCTAAAACTCATAAGGCGTGTGATCCTTTCAAGATGCCCCACTGGTCAGCATCATCTTCATAGACAAGTAATGGAGAGTCATAGAAAAATGTCTTTAAGTTAAAAAAAAATTTTTTTTAACTTCTGTTCTTTGTACTTTAATTTCAGTCTCCAGTCCCTAGTGTAGAAAGGCTAAAGAGAATGGGTATATTCCATCTATACCTTAAAACTGACTACCTGAGCCTTCAACAATTTCTGGCATAATAAGACATTCACAAATGTCTTTAATGAGGCTTTCCATATAGGTGTCACTGCCTTTATTTCTAGATTTAATTTCCAGGCATGACTGGAGAACTTTGATCCAGTTTTCAGTCTCCCAGAAACTTTGATCCAGTTTTCTTTCCCTTGCTATTCACTCTTACCTGCCATTCTTTAGCTTATCCAAGTACAAAAAGCTCAGCGATTGTCCTGGGCTTCTCAATGTACATTCTAGTCTAGCTGTTCCTGTTTCCCCTTTGCTTCCTCATAGGGTTTCCTGCTCTGACCCTTTCTTTCATATGGTTTCCCTTATACCTCTGAGCCCTTTTGTGATGTTTCTGGGCTTTATTCTTGCATTGTTACTTGTTTATTCTTTTTTCTACTGCCTGTTCCCTCGGGGAGCCGCTAAAATTCAAACCCTGGCCCTCGTGTTGTTGCTAGCGATTTTACCGTGTATTTGTAATAATTGATCACGTACGTTCCAAAACAAACAAAAAACCAAAAACCAAACAGATCCATTCCCCCCATCATTTTTGCTTTAAGATTGAACATTAGATGTGATTTACTGTTAACTAAAGTCAAATGTAATCTGGTTTTCACATGGTTTTCTTCTTTTCCATGCTTGCAGTCATGATTTTTGATAAGCAAGATTCAGAGGTGTGTTAGTATTTAGCAGGGTGGTTGTTGGTTTTTTTGTGGGTTTTTTTTTTTTGTTTTTTTTGTTTTTTTTGCAAGAATCCTTTGCAACCAAGCTACATTTTGGATTGATAATTTGCAGGTTGGAGGAGCTTGGCATTGAGAGCAGGATGAGGTCTTTAGAGGGCTTTGAGATTGCAGTTTGTGTTACACATTTGATTTTTCACTCAAATTGGCAGTCTCTTTCCAAAAGGAGCATTATTCTCTCATCTTTAAAGTATGCTGAGTTTAGTCAGTTTGGATACTAAGCAAATTATCAGGAGAGTTCTCAAGATTTAGGAAGAAAAAGCCAAACCATTTTATTCAACTAGGGGCCACAACCTCCAGGGTTGTTGGTGAGTAATTCCATGGCTTTCTTTTATTTTAACCCACTTGTGGCTGTGTTAACACTGTGCAAGGGCTATCAGCTGAAAAAGGATAAGTATCAGTCTAGCTACCAAAGTACTTAGACTACACAGTGCTAGGGGGAAGAAAAGTTTATTTGACTGAAATGTTTTGCGGTCAGGTAAGTGGGATTACTCTTTGTGGAGTGCATGATTACAACTTTTTACACCCTGGAAAATGTAGCTCCCTCCCCATCCATCCCCGCCTTTGTATGTGAGGATAAAGCACATTGTGAAATGGCTTACAAGAGAAAGAAAAGTCTGCACCAGATGGGTTCTCATGAGTGACTATTGGGTTGAACTGAACCTAAGAGCCTGTTTTTATATGGGTCTAAACATCTTCCAATTCTGTCTGCTTAGGTACTGAAGGGATGGCTGTCCTGTTTGCTGAGTGCTGCTGCCTTCTACATCTCCTTACTGGTTCCTCTTTGGGCATTAAATTCTCACATTTGGATAAATCTATTTTTTAAATAAAGGGACACAGCAGCTCCCAAGAGGCGGCATAATGGTATTCCAACCATTTCCACAGGATGTCTTGACCCAAAAGGGGCTCCCTAATTTCTCTATAGGAGGTGCTGGTTGGAAGGAGATTTGAAGCTGTGTTTACACAACAGGATCAGATAAATGTCCATTGTCCATACCAAAGGAGGGGAGATTATGAAGTGCCAAGACTCATCTCCCCACTCCTTACTACTGCCACCATCCAGATTTCATTGCAAATTTAGCACATTAAAAACAGCCTCAGTATTTTCCCCTTAAAATCAGCTCCCTTCCCTCCCAACTTCACCTGCTTAGTGCAGGATTTTCCCTGTCAGGTTAAAACATTTGAACTACCTTTGTTAAATTCTCCTCCTTAGTTTTCACCCTCCCAATTAATCATCAAATCCTATCAATTCTTCCTTTATAATGTCTTGGAAACTTTTCTCCATTCTTTTCTGTTACTGCAGAACAGAAATAGATGAGGATCCAGCTCTGTAGTGTGGATGGGGAAATGAGAAACACACCACATACAAATAGGGGGAAAATAGAAATATATTTTTTTAATGCAAAATAACAAGGCTCCAAACTAGCCTTATGTATAGATCCTGAGGCACTGGCTAGCTTTGCCTTTGTCTTGTTTTGTCCAAAACAGTGGGGGTTCTTCCTCCTGTTCAGGGGCTGTGGTGAGGCCTTTCAGGGGTCTGGCTTAGGTTACCTGATTCCAGCCACCCCTCTACTTTAGGATCGGGAACTCTTCACTTCCAGATGAACTAATCTCCACTCAGTGCATATGTTTGCACTCTAAATTCATGTTGGTACAAGTTATTGAGTATTTCATTGTAATTTAAACATTTTATACGTTTGTATTTTACCTCCACCGGACTAAGCGCATTCTTCCTTATTCTCAACCGCCCCTCCCCTTCCCCATAGCAACCAACACAGGGTTTGGCTATTTGTAGTCCATAAATAAAATGTTTGTTCAATCATAGAGCCTTAGAATTTTAGAGTCAGAAAGAATCTGAAGAGATCCTCTTGCCCAATCCTTTATGTTTGAAGAAACAGGTCTAGAGAGATTAGTGGACTCTTCTAAAGTCACACAGCTGGCTAGTGACAAAGCCAGCACCAGAACCCAGGTTGCCCCTGCTTGAAGTCTGTAGCCTAAACTGTCCTTAGATAATCAGTGACAGAAATATCTGCCTTTACACAAGGTCTCCTAGGGATGGTGGTGATAGGTGTAAATATTTACTGATATATTTACAAAGACTCAGTTCTCGCCGCTTGCGAGACTGCTCCTAAGGTCTAACTCCTCAGCTCGGTGTTGAGCAGTCCCAAGTTCATGCAGCACTCCTTTACGGATGCGGCCTCATCCCGGTTCTTTGACAGGACCCGCACCCCACCCACCCCAACCCGGGAGTCCCGTACCCACGGGCTCCCCCTCTCGGCCCCTCCCTGGATGCAGTCTGTCACACAGCGGGCGCGGTCTCTGGTCTCTTCTACTGGATGCAGGCCGGTGGAAGCCCAGAGGGAGGGTCTCAGGCCACCCGCCAGGCGGGGTCTTGGCTTTGCGGAGAAAAAATTAGAGGGCAAGCCATTTAGAGAAAGGGACAAAGGTGTATCAAGCATAGAAGTGAGAAGGGAGCTACTCTCCGGACAAAGCAGCCGTCTCTCCTCCCAGGTGAGGAAGAGGACCGCCCCCCTCCGCCTCTAAAGAAAGGTTTTGTAAGTTTTTCAAAATCAGCTAACGTACAGGAGGGGCTTATTCCTAAACTTCAAGTTTATCATTTACACCGAGCGGTTAGTTTCTCTGTTGTCTTAGGGTTGTGGAATTACCCACAGGGAGCAATTTTAAGAATGTCCAGCCTCTATGACTTTTACTGCCAGAGGGAGTCCGGTCTTGTGGTCTTCCATGAGTGGGATCTTGTGACTTTTTATGACCTGCTGACTTTTAGGTTAAGGGTCAGCCTAAATACCAAAATGGCTTTACTTAGGTCAACTTGTCTCCCCAGCCTCCCTTCCCTCCTGCCTCACCACGTGGACTCAGCTCGGAGGATCAAAGTCTGTTTGCTGCCCGGCCCCAGTAGGCGTAAGGGGTGCTGCGAGGACCCGCAGGGCCGGAGGAGCGGCCCCGCCGTGCTGGGGGACCCCGCCTGCCCTGCCCCTCCCCCTCTCCCCCACCCCCAGCTGCACGCGGCCCGCGCCCCCAACCCTCCCCCACGACGCCCGCCGCTGCACCCGGCCGCGGCCCCCGGCCCACGCCCGGCTCCCGGAGGGAAAGGCCCCGCCCCCATCTGTTCGAGCCCCGACACCGCCCCTTCCCGCCCCTCCGGGCCTCCATCCAATAGCGAGCGCAGATGGGCGGGGTGCGGAGGCTGTCGTGAGGGGGCCCTGGCCAATGGGGAAGCGTGCCGGGCCTGGTGGGCGGGGCGTCGAGGCCTTGTCACGCTCGGGTCCGTGTGAAAACGGGGGTTCCGAGTGCAAAGCAAAGTTTTTTTGTAAACCGTCTGCAAAGGAGGGGGGGCGAAGAAGGCGCCGGAGACCGGGCCGAGTGCAGCTGCCGTGGCCGCCGCCTTTTTAGCTCTTCAGGCGTCGGCTCCCGGGTCCGAGCCACAGCGGAGGAGACCAGCAAGGGAAAGACCTGCGCGGAGAGCCTGCAGATGCTCGGAGCCTTCGTAGCGCGGAGCTGCCCGTCGCCCGCCCCCGCCGCCCGCCTGCTCCTGCTCCTGCTCCGGCTCTTCGTCCCCGGGCTCCGGGAGCCCCAGCTCCCCGCCGCCGCCGCCGCCGCCGCCGCCGCCTCGGCCTCCGCCGCCCCTCTGTGGGTGTGCGGACTGCTGGGGCTGAGCCGGGCCTCCGCGCCGGCTCCGAGGACGGACGCCTGAGGAGCTGCGCGCCGCCGGCCCGCCGGGGACGCCCGCAGGCGCGGGGGCTCGGCGGCTTGACCCCCGGGCTCGCCCCCGTCCGGCCGCGGAGGCCCGTCAGCGGTTTCCCCAGCGGCCCGGTCGGGCGGCGAGAGACCCGCGCGGCCCTCCCGCCTCAGTCGCCCGGTCGCCGGCCGCCGGCGACTCGCCGCCACCGCCAGTGTAGCCGCCGGGCCGCGCTCGGCGGGCCCCTGAGCCGCAGCCATGGGGTGCTGGGGTCGGAACCGGGGCCGGCTGCTGTGCATGCTGATGCTGACCTTCATGTTCATGGTGCTGGAGGTGGTGGTGAGCCGGGTGACCTCGTCCCTGGCGATGCTCTCCGACTCCTTCCACATGCTGTCGGACGTGCTGGCGCTGGTGGTGGCGCTGGTGGCTGAGCGCTTCGCCCGGCGGACCCACGCCACCCAGAAGAACACGTTCGGCTGGATCCGGGCCGAAGTGATGGGGGCTCTGGTGAACGCCATCTTCCTGACCGGCCTCTGCTTCGCCATCCTGCTGGAGGCCATCGAGCGCTTCATCGAGCCGCACGAGATGCAGCAGCCGCTGGTGGTCCTCGGGGTCGGCGTGGCCGGGCTGCTGGTCAACGTGATGGGGCTCTGCCTCTTCCACCATCACAGCGGCTTCGGCAACGATTCCGGCCACGGCCACTCGCACGGGGGTCACGGCCACCCCAAGGGGGCCCGCGGCAAGAGCAACCGCACGGGGAGCAGCGACAACAGCGTGACCCCAGGCGAGCAGAGGCCCGAGCAGGAGGAGACCAACACCCTAGTGTCCAATAGCAGCAGCTCCAACGGGCTGAAACTGGACCGGCCAGGTGAGAGGAGAGAGTGGCCGCCGCAGGTGGTTGGGTCAGGGGAAACCGGGACCCTAGGCTGGCCTGGGGCGGGATGGCCCGCACGCCCCCTGGTGCCCGAGCCGGCCGGCGCCGCCTCCTCCCCTCGCCCTCCGGGTCCCGCACCCGCGGGGCACACGAGGAAATAGGACCCCTCTCAGCCGGGTGCTGGGAGCCGGGGTGTCGGTGGGGGCTGTGGTTTGGGGAGTGGGAAAAGGGTCAGGAGGTGACCGTCAGCCCGCCGCAGTCCACAGCCGCACTTGGCTGCCCTTACAAGAGACTGCCTGCTTTTGGTTTTCACAGGATCAAAAGCGCTTCCTGATTAAATTTCTTGGCCCTTTTGGGAAACGGAGAGAACCCCCAATTAGTTCATCCTTGGTCGGTGGCTACTTGAAACCTTGCCCTGCCCGAGCGGTTCTTAGGCCCCTTAAGCAAGTTTCTCAGTACGGTATTCAGAGCCAGCTAGCTTTGGACTTTGCCGAGCTCAAAACCCTGGTTGGAGGTTTCTTTTATGAACAGCAATGTGTGTTTCAGTTAGTTGTCTAAAGTCGAAGCCTAATCCTGACAATCCTAGGTTTAGGACCTGTCTGGTCGTGTTTGACATTTCACTGAGGACTTTTCTAAATCATCCTAAAATAAAAGTGATGGCCACTTATTAATCTTATTTTTTACTGTATGCTTTTCATTCTAAACATTATTGCTCCTGAAGGTAATTTGGAAAATGTTGAAAGGCGATGGAAAAAGGAAATCAACCCAAGTCCAACTACCCAGGCTCAAAGACATTGACAATTTGGTGTATTTCCTTCCGATTTTTTTTTTTTTCCATTTACATTTATTTGCTTGGTAGTATGATGCTACACAGACAATTGTTGCTGTTTTCAAGATGCAGGGTGTCGTGTTAATGATTCAACTTGTACGTTTGAAAAGGTTTAATAAACGATTGAATTTCCCCTCACCCATGCTCTTCAAGGTGTTATTGCAAAGAAAATTAAGCTGCTCTGTGTGCATACAGTAATTCCTTTCAAAGATGGATACATTTGGTTTAAGAGCTAGTAGGGTAGATGGTGGTCATTTATTGTGGCTTTTCCTGAAGTTTATGATTGTTGATGGGTTTGTGTTGTTGATTTTTTAGTTTCTGAACCCTCTCCACCAAGATACTCTATGGTTTACATTCATGATAAAAGTTTAAAAGTTAGCCACTACACCTTAATGACAAAGAGTGACTAGAGCTGTGTGTCAGATCAGGCACCGTGGCATTTGATTTAGGGGGATCGTATTAAATTTTATATTTTCTGTTTGTATATGCCGAAAAGTATAGTGGACTGTTCCCACCCCCACAGAAAAGATGAAATTTTGGGGGGAGGCGGGCAGATAGGAGAGTGGTCAGGAGGATGGGGAAGTGTAGTGTCTTCTTAATAACTTGATTTTGCCCTGGCCATTTTGCCCTGGCTCATTCCCAGTATGTCAGTTTATAGATTAAACTGCCCTAGGCACATTTTTAAATCATATTTTATGAAAAATGTTCACCTCCTTGACTAAGATGGAGTTAGATGAGGATGTGTGTGTAAACACCTTAAATGTATTTGATACAGCAGTTTTCTTTCTTTGTAGATCCAGAAAAGTCCAGAAATGATGCAGTGGAAGTACAAGTGAATGGGAATCTTATCAGAGAACCTGACCATATGGAATTGGAAGATGATAATAAGGCTGGACAACTTAACATGCGTGGAGTTTTCCTGCATGTCTTTGGAGATGCTTTGGGTTCAGTGATTGTAGTAGTAAATGCCTTGGTCTTTTACTTTTCTTGGAAGGGTTGTCCTAAAGGGGAGTTTTGTGTGAATCCATGTATCCCTGACCCCTGCAAAGCATTTGTAGAAATAATTAATAGTACTCATGCAACAGTTTATGAAGCTGGTCCTTGCTGGGTGCTATATTTAGATCCAACTCTTTGCATTGTAATGGTTTGTATACTTCTTTACACAACTTATCCGTTACTTAAGGAATCTGCTCTTATTCTTCTACAAACTGTTCCTAAACAAATTGATATCAAAAATTTGATAAAAGAACTTCGAGATGTTGAAGGAGTTGAGGAAGTTCATGAATTACATGTTTGGCAACTGGCTGGAAGCAGAATCATTGCCACTGCTCACATAAAATGTGAAGACCCGACATCATACATGCAGGTGGCCAAAATCATTAAGGACGTTTTTCATAATCATGGAATTCACGCTACTACCATCCAGCCTGAATTTGCTAGTGTAGGCTCTAAATCAGGTGTAGTCCCATGTGAACTTGCCTGCAGAACTCAGTGTGCTTTGAAGCAATGTTGTGGGACCCGGCCACAAGCCCCTTCTGGAAAGGATGCAGAAAAGGCCCCGACAGTTAGCATTTCCTGTTTAGAACTTAGCGACAATCTAGAGAAGAAGCCCAAGAGGACTAAAGCTGAAAGCATCCCTGCTGTTGTGATAGAGATTAAAAAAATGCCAAACAAACAACCTGAATCATCTTTGTGAGTCTTGAGAAAGATGTGGTATTTGACTTTTGCTTTAAACTGCAAGAGGAAAAAGACTCCATTGAAATTCTAAGTTTGCCAAGTAGTGTAATTGAAGTCCTTGTCTGGTCACACAGTTTAATTCTATTTTTGTAAGAACATAATGGGACTGCTTAACATAGTTCTATATTACAACTTTGTGATTATTAGTGCAGAGTACAGCTATGCTGTAACAATTTTGGAAAGCCAGTTTTAACACTATGTTACATTTTTGTTTAAAGTATAAACCTTATATAACATAATGACATTTGATTTCCAGTTTTTCCATGGTAAAAAATTAATTAGGGGGATAAATAAATTAAAATTGTTACTGGAATTTCTCTGCTTTTCTTTTCCCCCAGTGTTATACTTTATTTATTAGAATTAGAATCACTAAACTTTGAAAATCATCAACAGGTTCGTTTCCTTTGATGTTTCGGGTAATATTTATTTGCCCTCTGAGATCATTACATAGCATAATGGCAGCATGTTTTTAAGAATGACTCATGGATATTATTAGGAAAGGCTCCCCTTTTTCTTCACATGGGGTATTTACGATACTAAAGATCAGTTACTGTCCTGGATTCTGTCTTGCTGAGTATTATTCTAATAAACAATTGAGATAATTAACAAGTTGAACTATAGTTTACATATGATAGGGCATATAAGAGTAAGAGCAGGGAAGAAGGTTCACCAAATTAAATATATAGATTGTGGTAAGTTAATATTCAGACTGCATTTCTAAATTATTCGGAGAATCTTAACTCATATCTTCTTTTACCAAAGTTAGTCTAAAATGTGGACATGTTCACCAGCATCACTTTCTTTGAAAGATTGCCATTAGAACATTGAGCTGAAAGTTGGCTTACGAAATATATACAGTAAGTATTTTTAAGGCCGTTAAAGCTAACCTAATAATTACCTGTTAAATGGCAAGCTTATTCATGTAATCTTTTCAGTTGTAGATATTTACAAAAAACTTAACGTTAGTCGTTTCATGGTGACCAATCATGAATGGATCCAAACAGCTTTTTTCGAGCACAACCAGCAGTTCTTGTGCTTTGCCCAGAGCCACTGACTTAGGGGGGAGAGAAAAGAAATCTAAGGGTTAATGCAATTTGGATGCTAAAGTCTTAGAAAGTGAAGTTAACGAAGGCAAAATTAATCATTAAGATTCTGTAGGTCATCCAGTCTTGACCTATCTCGGATCTTCTAATAGTGGTCTATTTTGTAAGATTGCCACAGTACCTACACAGCGTGTTCCTGGCTATGACATTGTTGCTGTGGGTTTCAAATCCATACACAAATATTATTTAAGGCTAGTTAAGTTATATTTTTCTTGACAGAGAGGGGCTATGCTTTGTGAAGAAACTAGAGTTTTGTCCTCAAAAGGATGAATAGGAGTGTCGGTTATCATGTATAGCTCTATTTTTCTAGAAATAAGGTATCCTGACTACTTCAGTAACTTTTATAGCTGACTACTTTTGGGGTGGCTGTCTTTTGGGATTTGAAATAATTCATTGTTTAATGGGTCTTAAGATGAAGGCATCGGCATTGGGCAGTTAACTTTTTAAAGGGATCTTTTGTGGTAGATGGTGTGTTTTTTTCTAGTCTAAGCCTGTTGCTGGCAATGGGCCTATTTAAGAACAGCTGATTTTTCCAATGAGAATGAGGTAATTTTAGGAACACCGTTTGTAAGTTCACATTTGCTATAATGGGCCAAAACCGTAACCTGCCAATTTGCAATACATCTTGATCTTTTAATACTCTTATCTGATAATTGTGTAATTCAATTCCTAAACTGGAAGTTACTTTGAATTTTGCAAAACAGTTTTTTAAACATGAAATTTGGGAATCTCCTTACTTGGGTAAACGAGAAAGAAAGCTTGAAACTGTACTGTTATCATGTACATTCCTGACTTAACACTTAAAACTACAAAACATTTCATTAAGATCTTAAAACAGTCTATGTTACAGAAACATTTTGGTAACAATGCATACAATAGGATAATTGGTAAAATACATTCAGTGGGGTTTTCTTTACAAATGCTCTATTGGGTCTTTCTTAAAGGTTGTACAACATATAAGACATCAGCTAACTGAGTTTTTGTTTTTGTTTTTGTTTTAATGGTGTACAGGCATGGAACAAGGGCTTTTTTTTTTTTCCCCCAAAAGTGCTTTGAAGGTAAAAGCCTTTAGATTTCAGTTATTTCACTTTGCGTAATTTTTAAGTAGCTTATATGTAACAAAGTGGTACCACAGAATTCTTTTTTCAGAGGACTTTGTCATAATAGCAAAATCAGTGGGCACTGACTCACCTTTTGAGTTTTAGCAGAGAATTATTTATTTCTTTACAATGCACTTTCTAACCCATTTTTAGCATTATCTTTTAAAAAATGCTTTTATATTTAAATATTGTGGGATTTAAGTGTCTTTTCCAAAATAGCTTATTCCTCCCTGAAAGAAAATGAGGGGAATACCCTGAATTAGGAGACTTAAACCCAATATTTAAATATGCTTTTTATAGCAATGCATCAATTTTAGGAGGTGCATCTCTCCTGCTGGCTCTTTTATATTTGAGCAAGATCGGTGTGTTTAGAATATGTGTTTAGAAACTTGTCTGTTGTCTCGGTTTCGTGAAAAGGAGGTGCTGCATGTGCCTGAATTAAAACCAACACAAATTTTTCCAAGCCAAATGCCGCCTTAGTGATGAGAGTGATTTCATTCTCCACTGTCACCTTATAGCTTCTATGATTGTTTAAAGGTTTTTTTTGAAGGGCATCTGCATTGTAAAAATACGGACCAGGACCTTTTAAAAAAGTCAAAAAAGGACAAAAGCTTTGGTGTATGAATTTTAGCGTTTTAGAAAACAATGTCTGGATAACTAAGGTATGTAATTTGAATAGGAAAAATTTCCATCAAGAGCACCTTGAAAAATCTCAATAGGTAGAAGACTATGGTTATAACATGTTTGTATCTTGTTTAACATGCCCAGTTAATTTTGAATTTTTGAAAGTTTGGGGGGAAATGGCCTATGGAACCCAGTGTGAAGTATTTGGTAGGCTAACCGGTATTGAGTTGAAGATTTTCACTGTTTATAAGCAGATATCGTTTGAATGATATAAATGTCATTTACCTGCTGTCTTAAGATGTTCACACATACACAAATATGGAGAATAATTCTACAATATGGAAATATTTATTTTAATAGAGTTTCAGTTAAGTCCTAAAACAGTGTTAAAACTCTTGGGAAGGTGGAGGGTTTTTTGTTGTTTTTTTCAGTGGAAAACTGTCAAATACAGTGTTTGGCCACCTGAAATGGGAATTGTAATAGCACTATTTTCATGTAGCGCTACCAATATTATGTGGCAATGCTATTCTGTCGTACTAACAAGCTCTGGAATATTTAGCGGTCCTTTTCACTGGCACAGGACCCTTTTGTATGTCATTCACTTTAAACTTTTAAACCAAAAATTTTGTGGTCCAGTGTCTTTGGCAAAAAGATGCTGAAGGGAATGTAACATACAATTGTTATGTGGCTATATATAAAAAGACACAAATTGCCCTGTTATGGTTCTGCCTTGAAACAGCACAATGAAGCGTATCAATGTATTCTGTGATTCTTTATGAAACTTCCATGTTGTGTTGTTTTGTGTCAACCATAGCCTGTCCTTTGGGCCAGATGTGGCACAGTTAAATGCAAGTATCATCTCATTAAATGCAGATGCAGATCAAATGTCCTTTAGTGCTGCAACATTTTACCTGACTTTTTGTATGTTTTATGACTGTGCGTTGTTTTCCAAAGCTGTTCCTACCTCACCATGAGGCTTTATGGATTGTTATGTATTATAAATGTTCTTTATGAGACAGACTACTGTGTTTCTTCTCATTTATTAAATGTCAAGTAGAAAAATAAACTAATTTTAATATCTACTTCATCATTTTATGCATGTGGCCTCCCCTCCTATACTAGGCTGGGTTATGTAGACTTAAGGTATTTAAAGGGAAATTGCAGCTTAACTTAAGTGTTGCTAGTGCACAGAGTGACCAGGTTATAGGATGGTAATGGGGAAGGAAAAAAAAATGTGGGCAAAAATTGCAACCGAAATTGAAGGGCTAACACTGCAAAGGCTCACTAACATGAAATATTCAGTGGCTGTGAAATGTTTTTGTTACAAATATTAAGCTCACATGTTATATAATTATAGGTTGACCTGCCTCTTTTGGTACTTGCTATTTGTAAGCATAGTTACTAATATGGATTATTAAATGTTTTACTATTACATGATCATCTGGAACTACTAACCCAAGAGTACATTACTACATTAGTTTGGTTATATGAGTTCAGGACTGTGATAAATGTAGTCTCTCATATAAAGAATTTCTTTAAAGAACTTGTGCTTCTGGCTGGGAGATAAGCAGATAAAAGTTGCATAAGAAAAAATCAAATTGGCAATAAATGGCAATAGATAATAGAATTGGTAAATACAGTAATACTCCAAAGAAGGGATGAAGATCTTTGGAAAGGATTCATGTACATGGGGGCTGAGAGACAAGGGCATGAGATAGTACAGAGGGCTGAGGATCGAGAGGTAGGAACTTGCTAACTGGTGCCATGTGAACCAGTTTGAATTTGTTTTCTAGGAATGGAGGAAGCCATCAATATTTGGAAAAATGAGAAGGTGGAAAAGGACACAGGTTAGCTTTGGCATGGCAAGTAGACAGTGTGAGACTGGAAGTCAAATCAGTTCATTAGGTATTCAATGCTAAGAGAATGAACTAGTTCCCAAATACCCTTGCCAGCATGTACATATGCATACCACATTTCAGTTGATTTCCAAACACATCCTTTGTTTATACCTTAACTCAATTTCTGAAATCAAAATGCACAGATATAATCAGTAGTATCTTATAGCTGTTGGCCAACTTATTTTCTTATCTGAATGTCATCTTACTATTAAGAGTTCAGAAAAGAATTCTCAGGCAATATGGTCTTTCAAGAAGTATTTGCCAACATTCCCTACAACATAATTTCATGTACTATGCATTGCACATCTGGATGAAAGCTGTTGCTTTTGAGTTAAATGAAAATACTCTAAAAGTCATGAACATTTTTTAATGAATTTTGTAAACATTTCTGAGTCTTCAGAATTGACCATAATTTTTGCTCCCCCACTGTAGTCTATGTAGCTTTTTTTTTAAAGTTTATTTATTCATTTTGAGAGAGAAAGAGTGTGAGTGGGGGAGAGGGCCAGAGAGAGGGAGAGAGAATCCCAAGCAGGCTCTGTGCTGTCAGTGCAGAGCCTGATATGGGGCTTAAACTCATGAACCATGAGATCATGGCCTCAGCTGAAGTCAAGAGTAGGCTTAACTGACAGCCACCTAAGCGCCCTGAGCCCTTTTTTCTTGTAAATCAAGGAATTTATGGCACTTTGTTGCATTTGCTTATTTATAAACTTGTTTACCTTTTAGATTACAAACTATGAGGTCAGAGCTGTCGTCTATTTATCATCTATATCATCTATCATCTATATTTATTATTTGAGAGAGAGAGCCCACAAGTGGTGGAGGGAAAGAGAATCTTAAGCAGGTTCCACACCCAGCCCAGAGCCCAATAGGGGGCTTGATCCCACAAAGTGTGAGATCATGACCTGAGCCAAAATCAAGAGTCTGAAGCTCAATTGACTGAGCCGCCCAGGTGCCCCTATCTTTATTTGCTCAGGATTTAGCACAGGGACCGGCACGCTGTAGGAATTCAAAGGTGTTAAATGAATATTGAGGAATGGTGGGAGTGGAACAAAAGAACACTATTCATAGCTAAAATATACCTAGCACTGAAAATATAGTAATATTATTAATAGCTATAATATTCTGGGCACTTATGAAAATATACAAAGCAACACATGGTTTCATTTAATTCTTTCAAACCATTAGGCATATTTCATTATTCCCATTTTACAGACATATTCAGCACCTTACCCAAAGTCCTCTAGCTAGTAAGTGATGGAGCCAGAACTGGAATTCTGCAAGGAATCCATCAAGTAGCTTGCTTTCCCATCACTTTGAATCACCAACAACTAAATAAGTAGATTCAAAATGAAGAGTTCTTTTTAATTTTCATCTAATTTGCCTTTCCAAATAGAAAGGCAAAGGAAATGAGGAAAATAAATTTTAAAGCATTTGCTATTTATTTTTAAAAATTATAGTCGTTACCACATGAAGAACCTTTCTACCTAAGTTAGGGACGCCTGGGTGCCTCAGTCGGTTAAGCAGTCTGACTCAGCTCAGGTCATGATCTCACAGTTCGTGGGTTCGAGCCCCATGTTGGGCTCTGTGCTGGCAGTGTGGAGCCTGCTTGGGATTCTCTCTCTCTCCCTCCCTCTCTCTCTGCCCCTCCTCTGCATGTGCTCTCCCTCTCTCCCTCTCTCTCTCTCAAAATAAATAAACTTAAAAAAAAAAAAAAAAAAAAAGAACTTTCCTACCTAAGTTAGGTTTACTTACATTATGGTTTAGTGTCTTTTTTTTTTTTTTTAATTACATGGGGGAGAGGAATAACAATCTTTTTTAGAATTCAGAGCCTCTCCTGGTTTTACTCTAGCCTTGTGGACAACTGCTAATCGTTACAAACTAGTGGCATTTTCACCTAAGTTATCATATAGCATTGTTTGAGGTATTAACTGCTTTTGCTAGAATACAAAAACTATAGCTTAAATATCCTTTAATGCTGAAAGCAGTAGGCCTCTAGGGGAATGAGGAGTAGAGGTGATTGAAGAAAGTAAATATGGATGAGGAGGAGGAGACACAGGAAGAGGACCATCTGCTTTTCAACAGGAATGCTGTGAGCATTTTGGTGAGACGATTTATCATAGTTAGAGGAGTGTCCCATGCACTGAGTTTAGAGACCCTGGCCTCCTTCCTCACATATGCAGGTAGTTCCCCCTTCCCCCGCCCATCAAGACACCCTAACTGTTTTAAATATCCCCAAGGGAGGCAGAATGGCCCCCATGGGAAACCATAAAAGGCTAACCAGTGAGAATTCCTCCAGCCTCTCCCACATGATCCAAATGCTACATCTGGTCTCCTCCTTTTACATAGACTGTTACCACAGACTCTTCCTGTTTTGTTCAAATTTTAGTTTCATCCTTAAGTCCAGGAACCATGCTTCCATGCTGCATGGTCACATAGAAAGTCTAAAGGTGTGATTTCTAAGACTTCTAACCATTGGTAGGACCAGGTAGACAGGAGCTCTTCTGATCGTTTGGGAAGATTGTTCTGCTCAGGAAAGCAGTGCAAATGTGGCCATCTGAATTAGTCATGGAAGCCCTTGGCTGTCTCTTTTGAAATACAAAGTAGAAATGGGTTTCTGGCAACCTAAAAGGGTTTAGAATCAGTGATTTTTATTAACGTGCAAATTTAAATATTCAAATAGAAAAACTGAGAATGGTTGCACTTATTTTTTTTCTACTGGTGAAAATATCTAGGACAATATTGAACAAAATTTATCAGGAATTTTTATAGCCTGAACCAAGAGTGACCTTCAATGGCACCTGCCCTGGGCTCTTGCATCAAGTTTTAGATTCCTCTGGAAAGTGATAGTGATGCAGCAGTATCTATTGATGAAGACATTGGGTCCTGAGTTTCTACACATTATTAAAAGTCATCGAGCTGAAAAAATTAGGTAGTATATTATGGTAGAATAATGATCCCCTAAAGATGTTCGTGTCCTAATCCCCAGAACTTGTGAATATGTTACTTTACATGGAAAAGGTACTTTACAAGTATAATTAAGTTAGAAATCTTGAGATGGGGGGCGGGGGGTGGTTATCTTGGATTCTACATGGACCAAATATACTCATAAGGGTCTTTAAAGGAGAAGGCAGGAGGATCAGAGTTAAAAGATATGATGACAGAAATATGGGTGACAGAAGTAGGGTTGGGGTTAGAGAAATTGGAAGATGCTATGTTGTTGGCTTTGAAAATGGAAGAAGAGGCCACTAGCCAAGGAATGCAGATGGCCTCTAGCGGCTGGAAAAGGCAAAGAAACAGATTCTCCCCTAGATCATCCAGAAGGAGTATGAATCTGCTGACACTTGTATCTATTCCATAAGACCTATTTTGGACTTAAGACCTCAAGAACTATAAGGTAATACATTTATCTTATTTTAAGCCACTAAGTTTGTGGTAATGTGTCATAGCAGCAATAAGAAATAAAGGTAGTGTATGTATATTAGTGTGTAACTATAATTTACACACTAAATTTGTGTATTATTTTGCTCTCACTGGACTTACATTACTAACTTGTAATTAAATTTTATGAAAAAAGGGCTAGACACTATAAAAGGTGATATAACTTTTTGTTTTATGCTTCTGCAGTAATTCACATTGGATAAGTAAGTTAATGAAACATTGCTCTGCAGGTAAGAAGGAGATGCTCAGGTTGAATATATGAAATACAGTGATGGATTTTCTTTAACTATACATATGATCTGACTTTGTATGTTGAGATACCAAGCTTTAGGGATAATTCTTTAAGGGATTTGGTGGGCATCCAGACTTGCTCATGTGTTACCACGAGACCCAATCTGAACGAAAGGAGAGCACATGGTGAGTGAAATAACCTTGTATGAATTAAAGATGTCATTCTGAGTCCACCTGAGGTAACTATAGAGTGGCATTCACCACAGCAGCCGCCATGTTCCTCTCCTTACATTTCTCTCTTTTGTCCCACTTGGAGCCTGGTCACTCCTTCTTTTCTTCTTCCTCCCCTCTCCATTCTCTTTTTCCTGTTCTTCCTCAGCACAACCCCTTATTAGGCATATGACCTTGGGAGGTTGGATACCTCTTGGAGTCTCATTTTTCACATCTGTGAGATGGGACAACACATCCTTTATAAGGTCCTTGTGAGGATTACATGGGACAAAAACTAAAATGTATCTAGCACATTCTGTGTTCTGGCACTGTGCTAAATGTTTTTAGCCCATGTAATCCTTACAATCACCCCATGAACCAAAGGCTATTATTATCTCTTTAAAGATGGGGAAACTGAGGATAAGAGAATTGAGTGACTTCTGGTGAGTGGAGGAACCAGGACTGAACCCAGCTCTGGCTCAGGCAAAGTCTGTGCTCTTGGCCATGACATCAACTCTACTGAGAATCAGCCCAGTCTCTCATCTACAAGGATCTTCAAATTCAGCAGTATGCAAAGCCTTTAGCTCTAGAGTCAGACCGCCTGCTTTCAAATCCCAGACTCCACACTAAGACACTTAAACTTTCTGCCTTCTTTTCCTCATTTGCAAAATTATAAGAATAGTATTTCTTTTGGAGGGTTGTTTTAAGATTAAATGAATTAATACAAGTAAAGCACTTTGAACTGTTTCTGCTCCTTATGTTATGTGCTCAGGAAATATTAGCCGATTATTTTATTCCCTTCCTATTTCTTACTTTCCTTCTTCTTTCCTTCCTTCTCTTTTCTCCTCCTTCTTTCTCTTCTTTCTTTTTTTCTCTCTCTCTAAGCCCAATTTGTGACCCTTAAAACCTTGATTAATCCTTTTCTTAACTCTTGGGCTTATACCAGTTCTCTTCATTGGCACCACATTTCTCTCCATCTTTCAAAATCATTAGACATTTTTTCCCCTTCTGGTGATGCCTAAAACAAACACCACCTGCAGGAGACAGGAGTATCTGGAAGATAAAGAGATGTTTACCAGTAATCTCTTCTAAGGCTGCTATGGGGAAAGGAGGGAAGGTGGGAAAATAATTGAGGGTCAGAACAAGAAAGACAATTCCAACAATCACACAGGCCACGGAGAGAACGGGTGTGAGGTGCTTCCATTGGCTGCAGTGTGTCACATGCGCTGCCTGTTCTCTGGCTGGGGAGCCTGGTGGTGATTTCTGCTAAGGGCAAAGCTTGGACCCAATAGCTTGGAGATCTTTCTAGCTGAGATGTGAGGATTTTCTGAGAAGTCCTTGTGAGGGGCAGCGGTATGGCACAGAGAAAAGAGTCCTTGGTGAGTTTCCACTGCTCTGACCCAGCAAGCCGGGCACCACCACCTGCAGTTCTAGGGAAGCACATCCAAAGGAGGTAATAACATTCACTTGTATGCTTCTTCCTCTTCCTCCTCTCCTCCTCCTTCCTCTTCCCCTTCCTCTTCTCCTCCTCCCCCTCCTTCTCCTTTTCCTTCCCCTTCTTCTTCCCCTTCTCTCCCACCCCCTCCTTTTCTTCCTCCTCCTTCTCTTCTTCTTCTTCTCCTCCTTTCTCTTCTCCTCCTCCTCCTCCTCCTCCTTCTCCTTTGCCTTCTTTTTAAATCAATGGATAGTATAATTTTTACTTTTTTTTTCTAACTGGATTGTTTGAGTACCTCTGAGTGTGCAGGCAGCAAGCATGTTGGGGTAGGTCTGGTGAGAAAACTCCTGAGTCAGCAGCTAACACATATTTTTTTTTTTTTTTTTTTTTTTTTTACTGAACACCACTTGTGCTGGGGGCGGGGGCTTTAGCTGCCGAAGAGTTTTAAATTGTGTTTTCCCTCTCTTAATTATAACTTAGTGACAAGTCACATAAGGAGCACCCATTTGAAACAGAAGTTAATGAGCAGCAAAAAAAACCACACAATGATTTTGCATATTTGCTTCAGTGTCTGCTTCCCTGCATCACTCAGTTGCATTCGTTAATAACTATTTTATAGAACATTCTAGTATCCACACTCTTACAAAATCCAACGTACAAAAGAGAAAAGATGGTGCTGATTCCATCCCAAGAGGTCTTTCATTTATTGGAAGTCAAGACTGCTCTTGCCCACAGGGTGGGATTTGTGGAGAAGGGCTTGCAAAGAGCAATCTGAAACTTGTCTTACATCATCGTTCAAAGCACAACACGAGCATTTTGTATGTATAAAAAAAAAAAAAAGAGCTAATTTTGTGAAGTGTATAAATTAGGTTTTGAAAGCCCTTTTTGTCTATTTTTGGTGCTGGAACACAGGGCAATATTTCAACTTGTATTTTAAAACTATGTGTGTGTATATGTAACTATATGTGTCCACAAAGTTTTTTTTCTTGCTTAAATAAAAAAAAATTCAGTTGAACAACATATGCCACTTGTTAAGCAATGGAACGATTTCAGTGATACATTGATTTCAAGTAAAAATATTGTTTCCTGTAAATCACTTATTCCACGTAAAAGTGACAAAGTACCAGGGCCCTGTGCCAAATAAGATCCTGGTGGCAGGAGGGCTGAGAGTGCATGCACTTGAATGTGAAAGGCTGCAGCAGGTCATAAGGCTGGTAGGGCCACAGGTGTAGGTTGTCCTGGGTTCTCAGCTGTCCTGGTTCTTTTTTTTTTTTTTTTTTAATGTTTATTTTTGAGAGAGAGCAAGACAGAGTACGAACAGGAGAGGGGCAGAGAGAGAGACACACACACAGAATCTGAAGCAGGGTCCAGGCTCTGAGCTGTCAGCACAGAACCAGACTCGTGGCTCGAACTCACGAGCTGTGAGATCATGACCTGAGCTGAAGTTGGTTGCTTAACCACCTGAGCCACCCAGGCTCTCCAGTCCCGGTTCTTTTTCAGTAGCAGGAGCAGTACCTCCGGGATGGTGGTTGGGAACAACTGTGCCTAGGGCACAGGCAGGAGGGGAAGTTGAGGAACAGTGTGGGCACCTTCTCGCCATCAGCACCCAGCATCACTCTGCATCCAACGTGGTGGTTCGCTCATGGGTTTCAGAGACACAAAAATGAAGGTTGGAGTCCTGTGACCTGTTTCCTGTCTTCATCACCCTGGGCACACCGCTTTGATCTGCTTGGGGTTAATGGGATTGTTGTGGGGATTAAAGGAATAGTGCATGTACAGTCCTTGGCACAGAGCCTGGTATTAAATCAATGCTCGGACATTATTATCAGACCTCACTGCGATCCCACGAGGCAAATACTCTCCCTTGACCAACAACCAAATGAGGCTTAGTGAGAATAAGTTTTAATCTAGATTACTTCCTTCACTAGATTAAGTATCTAGTCTGGGCCTACCTTCAAATAGTGGTCTCCAAAGCTCTAGATTTTTTCCCTGAATGCCACACTTACACCTTGTGGGGGTTTTCCAGGATTTCTCTGTTCTCCTCTAAAACCCAGATGGATTTAGTCATTCAACAAGTATTTACTGAGTGCTTATTAAACAGCAGACGCTGTTCTGAGTGCTGGCCCTGTAGCTGCGAGCGCAGACACAAATCTCTGCCCTTGTGGAGTTTACAGTCTAGCAGATAAGATAAAGAAGTACGATGTATATTATATTAGCTGATGATAGATTCTAAGGAGAAAAAATAGAGCAGGGATGAGCGCTATGGGCGTGTTTGTGTGTCTGTCAGAAGGAAGGAGTGTTGGCGTCAATATTTTATATATAAAGGCCAGAAAACCTGAAAGAATGAAAAAGAGATTTGAGTAGAGAGCTAAATGGGGTGCAGGAGCAAGCCCCTCAGATTTCCGGGGGAGAAGCCTTCCAGGCAGAGGGAATAGCAGGGTAGGACCCTGAGGTGGGGTTTGCTCAGCTCTTGGAGGACATAAAAGCATGCCCTGGGGAGGGGGGGAATGGTCTGTGCACCTAGAATTATTTGATCAGCCTGAGAATCAGCTTTCTTCCCCCAAAACCTGTTTTTCTAACACTTGGACTTCCCTTTAAGGAGTTGCTGCCCCTTGGTTGGGTCACTAAAGCCTGGGGCTGAAGCAACCCTGAGGAACAGGGTTGGCTTAGTGGCCGTCTGATTTGTTGTGTAATAGCATTGACTTCCTAGGTGACTCAGCAGGGTTCTGTGCTTAAACGTCAACTCTGGGGATGATGAGCTCCAGCCCCAAGGCCTCTCAGGTGTGGAGGATTCCCCACCCCAGGACCAAGGAAGGGGCTATTTCTTCGAGCCTGACCTTGATGTCGCTTTGCTGCCTGGACTCCTGGAGCTTTGAGCAAATGCTTTACCCCTAAAGTAGACACCTTCCAGCTTGATTTTGCCTCCCTGGACAAAAAGAGAACCTGCTGAATGCGGTGGGTGAGTGAGAACATGGACTTTGGAACCTGAGAATTGGTTTAAGTGCTCGCTCTGGCATTTATGAGTTATGTAGCCTTGAGCAAGTGATTGACCTGCAAAATGAGGACATTCTTGCTGAAGTCTTAGGAGACTGAATTAAAGCACAGGGATGTAGGAAGTGTGCCTTGCACAGTGCTGGCAATTGGTAGAACTTCAATGAACGGTCGTATGATTATTTTCATCCTCTTGAGCATTCTTGAACTAGCAAAACAGCCCCTCCAGCACTCTGTCCAATTCCTAATCCTTATCCAAATATTGATACAATTGTGGTCCCTGTACATCCAGAATCACAACTGAAAAATGGGTGGCATGATCTCCATATGCAAGGTAAACATGCACTGGGGGACTAGGCTGGGAGTAGGGGCGGAGCCACTTCAGATCAGCTGGTTGAATTCAATCAACTTTTGATTCCCTGCCCTCATCTTTTATAGAAGGAGTTGGATGTCTTTCCCATTTGACCTTAGAATGTGTTATTCTCCATGTGCCCTTCCTTAGGCTCCTCATTTACAGATGGATTCTGGTGAGTGGAAACCTGGTTTGAATATAGCAAGAGAGATCACGATTTCAGAAAAATCTATGTCGTGTATGTTTTAAGAATGTCGATTCACTATGTCCTAACGGTCTGGTTTGTCATCCAGATTTTTAATATTTTGACATGTGTAATTTTGTGTTTGCAGAATTATCTCCTTTTTATCAGATACTTCTGTGAATTCCACGGAGTCAAGATCCAAAGGCTTTCCCCTAGAGTTTTACTTTCCCCATATACACAGGGTTTGTAGGGGTAGAGGGGCGGTCACTAGCCTGGGATTTAACTTTTCTTGGGGGAGACCCATGTGGGGCAGTGGAGGTCACTGAGTTAGTGCTAGTCAGCAATTAAAAGCCTCCAGACACAAGAATCTGCATTCCAGCTGCCATCCCCTCTGTCCTAAGGCGCCCATCAGTGTGGCCAAAGACATCTACTCAGCTCTGGAAGTTTAAAAAATAAACTTCTTCTTCTTCTTTTTTTAATATTTATTTATTTTTGAGAGAGAGAGAGACAGAGTGTGAGCAGGGGCAGAGGAGGGTCAGAGAGAGGGAGACACAGAACTCATAGTGGGCTCCAGGCTCCAGGCTGTCACACAGAGACCGACATGGGGCTCGAATGCAAGAACCATGAGATCATGACCTGAGCTGAGAGTCAGATGCTTAACCAACTGAGCCACCCAGGCATCCCAAAAATAAACTTATTCTTAATCATACAATTTATATCCAGATTCATTCTCCTAGTAAACAATTTAAACGATACTGACAAGGTTCAAGGACGTTTCTCTGTTTGCAAGGAGATTTTGAAAAAATAGTGGATTTTGAATACCTCAAAGGGTTTCACTTTCTATTGCTCTAATGCTATGGTTTTGTTCTTTGATCTAATCACCATCCCCTTATGATCTTCAGTTTGGTGTGTGTCATTCAAGACATTTTGCTATGTGCACGTGTGTGTATGTACATATCTATGTGTTGATAACCTATGACTGTGTGTGTGTATACAGGTATTAAGTTAATATGAATACTATATTTACATAGGTATTCAAGCCCTATTCATATATATGTGTATGCATATATTACTAACATATAATTAATACCTTTACTAATTTATGCAGGATTATTTTCTGTGGAGATTGTTTCTCAACTGAATCAGTTTGCAACTTGCTTCTTTATGCAGCAAGATGCAGTTCATAGAGATTTACTTTTCCATTTGGAGCTACTGCATAGTTTCTGCTAGTGATCAGTTTATTTGGTCAGGCTTCTGCTGATGAGTATTGAAGGAGGTCTAGTTTTCCCCTCTTGGAGACAAGGCTGCAATGAATTATCTTCATGGTTTTTTTTTTAATGTTTATTTATTTTGAGAGAGACAGAGACAGCGCAAGTGGGGGAGAGGCAGAGAGAGAGATAGAATCCCAAGCAGGCCTCACACTACCAGCGCAGAGCCTGACACAGGGCTTGAACCTATGAAACTGTGAGATCATGAGCTGGAACCAAGAGTCGGATGCTCAACTGACTGAGCCACCCAGGTGCTCCTGCAATGAATTGTCTTTAATCGCATTTCCTTAAGCGCTTGTGTCTGCCTTTCTAGAAGGCTGATTTTAAGAAGTGTCATGGGGGGTATATACAGTTTAAACTTATTAGATACTGCTGAATTGCCCTTCAAAGGGCCAATTTGAATTCCCACTGACAGTGCATGAGAGTACTTGAAAAGTTTTCATATTATTAAACTAAGATTCTTGCCAAAACTTTGTGGTACTTCCAATTTGGCTTTAATTTGCATACATTTGAGAACCAGTAGATTGGAGTGTCTTTTCATGTCTTCATTGGCCACTGATATTTCCTCTTTAGTGAATTTCCTTTTCAAATTCTTTCCGTAGTTTTCTCATTTGGGTTGGTTATCTCTTTTACATGAATTTGTAAGAGTTTTTAAAATATATTCTTTTTGGGATGAGCACTGGGTGTTGTATGGAAACCAATTTGACAATAAATTTCATATATTGAAAAAAAATAATAAAATAAAATATATTCTTTTGGGGGGCGCCTGGGTGGCTCAGTTGGTTAAGCGGCTGACTTCGGCTCAGGTCATGATCTCGTGGTCCGTGAGTTTGAGCCCCGTGTCGGGCTCTGTGCTGACAGCTCAGAGCCTGGAGCCTGTTTCAGATTCTATGTCTCCCTCTCTCTCTGCTCCTCCCTGCTCACACTCTGTCTCTCTCTCTCACAAATAAACATTAAAAAAATTTAAAAATAAATAAAATAAAATATATTCTTTTTTTAAAAAAGCATATTCTTGATATTATTTATTTCTCCTAGGCTATTGCTTATTCTTAAATTTTGATATTCTTGTGGTATCTCTTCGTACACAAAGCATTTATATTTTTGAAGCAGACAAATTACATTTTTCCTTTATAGTTTTTGCTTTTTAAATCTAGTTTCAGTAGACATTCCAAGCCCCATGTAATGAAAATTTGTTATCATGTTTTATTTTAATATATATGCATATAATTCACACATACATACACATATGTAATTCACATGGAATTTATTTGCAGGTATAAAATGTATTTTTTTTAATGGGTAGGGTTCAAATATATATATTATACACATATTCAATTATATATATATTCAATTTTGATCGAGTATTTTAAAGCAACTCACAGATACATTACTCATTATTATATGTTATTTTTTAAAGCCTCATCAGTTCAAAATTTAAATAGAAGTATTCATATATATTCCTACCTCACAAGGCTTCTTAAAAAAACATAACAACATATAATAATCATACCTGACAAAATTAGGAAAAATGTCTCATATGTCATCTAATACCCAGTTTAGGTTAAATTTTCCTTGATTGTTTAAAGATATATTTTCATGTTTGAGCTGGGATCTAAACAGATTGGTGAGTATGTTTCTTGATTTTCTTCTAACCTGTAGGAGTTCTGTCTTCCCTCACCATTTTTATTTTTTATGAGTGGTAAGGAGATATTTTATGTGTGATATTCTTGGCTTCTATATTTTTAATTTATTCATATCACAATACAGATTGCTAGGGTTTTTTGTTTGTGTGTTGGTTTTGTTTTTGAGGTCTTGACTTTTCTTTAAAGGCTTAAGTTTTTTGTGTGTTTTTAAAAATTTTTTTTTAATGTTTATTTTTGAGAGAGAGAGAGACAGAGTGGCAGAGAGAGGGAGACACAGAATCCAAAACAGGCTCCAGGGTCCAAGCTGTCAGCACAGAGCCTGATGCGGGGCTCAAACTCACCCAGTGTGAGATCATGACCTAAGCCAAAGTCAGACGCTTAACCGACTGAGCCACCCAGGTGCCCCGTTAAAGACTTAAGTTTTTAAGTTTTAGGTTCACAGCAAGTTAAGAGGAATGTGCAGATTCCCCGTCTACTCCCCACCCCCAAGGCACAGCCTCTCCCATTATCAACACCTTAACCCAGAGTACATTTGTTACCATCAGTGAATGTATATTGAAAGATCATAATTACCCACAGTCCATAGTTGACCTTAGGGTTCATTCTTGGTGTTGTACATTTTATGGGTTTGGACAAATATATAATGACATGTATCCATCATTATCCCTTCACTTTTTCATGCGATTAATTTAGTAAAAAAACTGATCATTTGTCCTGAAGAGTTACCCGTGTTCAAGGTGTGTGTCTGCTTCCTCACAATGTCATTTAATGTCCCCAGTATTTCCTGAAAAACGGTAGCTAAAGTCTTCATTAGATTCAGGTTCAAATGTTTTGGCATGTATACCATGACATTTTTTTTTTTAATGTTTATTTATTTATTTTGACAATGGGCCGGGGGGCAGAGAGACAGGGAGAGAGAGAATTCCAAGCAGTCTCCACACTCAGAGTGGACCCTGACGCGGGGCTGGACCTCACCACTGTGACATCCTGACTTGAGCGGAATCAAGAGTCAGAGGCTTAACTGACTGAGCCCCCCAGGCACTTCTATCATGACATTAAAAAAATTTTTTTAATGTTTATTTATTTATTTTTGAAAGAGAGAGCAAGAGAGACAGAGCATGAGCAGAGGAGGGGCAGAGAGAGAGGGAGACCCAGGATCCAAAGCAGGCTCCAGGCTCTGAGCTGTCAGCATTGAGCCTGATGTAGGGCTTGAACCCACGAACTGTGAGATCATGAGCTGAGCCAAAGTCAGATGCTTAACCAACTGAGCCACCCAGGCTCCCCTATCATGACATTTTTTAATGGGGTAACTGGTGTATATGAAAGGAAGTGGGTTTTCTGTTTTGCTTTGTTTATATCCTAATTTTGTATTTGGCTATCTTGCTAAGTTCTGTGAGCAGTTATAATAGTCTGTCAGTTAATTTTTTTATATTCTTTAGACAAATGACTATATTATCTGTTAATAATGGCATATTTTTCTTTTCCAGCATTTATACATTTTATATATTTATTGCATTGGTCAGAACATCCTATAAAATGTTGAAGTGTGGGGCACCTGGGTGACTCACTTGGTTAAGTGTCCGAGTCTTGGTTTTGGCTCAGGTCATGACCTCACGGTTCCTGAGTTTGAGCCCTGCATTGGGCTCCACTCTTGATGGTGCAGAGCCTGCTTGGGATTCTCTCTCTCTCTCTCTCTGTCCCTCTCCAGTTCATGCTCTTTCTCTCTCTCTCAAAATAAATAAATAAACTTTAAAAATAAATAATTAAATAAAATGTTGAAGCAGAGGTAATACTTAGTCTTTACTGACTTTAGTGGGATTGCTTTAGTGCTTTACAAAAATATGCCACCTTTGTTAAGTCTTTTGGTTAATGCCTTTTAACAAGTTTATAAAGTTTTGTTAGTTTGCTAGGAGTTTGTTAAAAAATCATGAATGGACTTGAATTTATCAAAGGCTATTGTTTATTGTCTATTGAAGTGGTCATCTGATTTTCTTCTTTAATTTTATTAATATAGGAAATTATACTAATAGATTCTGTATATGAACTGTCTTTGAGTTCTCAGTTCAATCCTCACATGGTCTTCTAATACAATGCTGATCACAATGTTGGTTTCCCAACATTTTCTTTAAGATTTTTGCATCTATCTCATAAGTTATATTGGCCTTTAAATTTCTTTTCTTGTGATATCCTGTTTGGTTTAAGAATCAAAGTTAAGCTAGCATCTTAAAATGAGTGAGTGGTTTTCCACCATTTTTCCAAGCTGTGGAAGAGGTTATATCAGGAATATTCATCTCTTGAAGGTCTGCTAGAGTTGTCCCTCATAATTATTAAATATATTTTTTATCTATAGTCATGTGTCTTTCATTTTTCTTAATGTTTAGTTTACTTTTTCTTTTTCTCTTTCATTATATTTGCCAAAATATCCATTAGATTGAGCTTTGCAAATAAATCATTTAGTTTTAGACACAAGTGCAAATTTGTTTTTAAGTTATTAATTTTTAGTTTCAATCTTATTTTGTTCCTTTTTTCTATTTCAATTGAGTTTACTTTGTTTCTCTTTTATTAGCTTAGTTTTTTTTAAGTTTAACTCATTTGTTTTTGAACTTTATAATTACTTAATGTGTATTTAAGATTATAAATGTTCTGACTACTGGTTTGGCTGAATCCTTGAAGATTTCAATATGCACTACTCTTATTCTGTATCATTTCCACGTTATATGTTATCACTATTTTGACTTCCTGTTTAATCCGAAGGTAAGTAGAATTGGGGAAGCTATATTTTTGTATGGTTTCAGATTTATTTTATTATAGTTACTGAATGAGACATATGAAGTCAACATTTTAGAATTTGCTGAAATTTCTTTTGTGGTCATGATCATGAAATTATCAAGTTCTGCAAATTTCATGTGTATTCCATTTGTTTGTTGAGAGAAATTTGAGTTGTGTTATTAAAACCCTCCCCATACCTGTAATTACTTTTTGTCTGCTTGATTAGTCATTTTATGAAAGAAATGTGTAAAACTCTCCCACTATCACAAATATTTGTCACTTTCAGTTTTACTTTATATATTTCAATCTTGTGTTTTAAGCATATCAATAATCATCATTATATCTTCCTGAGAGATTGCTCCTTTTATTAATATAAAACATTTCTTTTTATCACTTTTAATGCTTTGAATTCTAGGTAGTCTGACATTTATGTTGTTACAACTACTTTCATCCTCTTTATATTTGCTTGATATATCTTCTTCTATTTCTTTATTTTTTTCATTTTCCTGTGTCATTTTTTTAAGTGCATCTCTAGTTTAAAGTCTATGGCTAGATACTTTCTAAAAATCCAGTTCTAGATTCCTTTTTTTAATGGGCAAATTTAATCTGTTCATATTTATTGAGACTACTGATATATTTACAGTTAGGCATGCCATTTTGTGTATGTTTTGTATTTCCATACATTATAGTTTTGGTTTTGCTTTCTGCTTTTTGTTCCATTTAATTTCCTTTACTTGTTAGAAAGTTTTACCTTCTACTTATATTTTTGTAGGTACTTCAGTCCCTTTAAATATTTAACGCATAATATTAAGCATACTTAAAATATTTTTTTCAACGTTTATTTATTTTTGAGAGAGAAAGAGAGAGCATGAGCAAGGGAGGGGGCAGATAGTGAGGGAGACACAGTATCTGAAGCAGGCTCCAGGCTCTGAGCTGTCAGCACAGAGCTGGACACGGGACTCAAACTCACGAACCGTGAGATCATGATCTGAGCCAAAGTTGGGCACTCAATCGACTGAGCCACCCATGCGCCCCAGCATATTTTTTTTAACCATGGCTAGAGTTCAATCTTTTTAATTGAAATACAGTTGACATAAAATATTACATTAGTTTCAGGTGTACCTCATAGTGATTTGACAATTATATACATTACAAAATACTCACTGCGATAAGTGTAGTTACCTTCATCACCATACAGAGTTATTACATTATTTTTAAAAAAAATTTTTAATGTTTATTTTTGAGAGAGAGAGACAGAGACAGAGTGCAAGCAGGGGAGGGGCAGAGAGAGAGGAAGACACAGACTCTGAAACAGGCTCCAGGCTCCAAGCTGTCAGCACAGAGCCCAACATAGGGCTCCAACTCAGGAACTGTGAGATCATGACCTGAGCTGTTGTCGGTTGTTTAACCTACTGAGCCACCCGGGCGCCCTGAGTTACCACCACATTATTGACTGTATTCCCTATGCTGTACTTTTCATTCCCATACAGTTCAATTTGTCTCTAGTAAGTCCCTTGAACAGGAAACTTAGCACGTCTTTACTTTTCTCCTCTCTCATTCCACTGCACAACCATCCATGCTAATATTTTTTACAGTGTATTTCTTTATTTTGATAAAATATATATACCATAAATTTTACCTTTTAACCATTTTAAATGTGCAATTCAGCAGCATTAAGTACATTCACGTTGTTATGCAACCATCACTACTCTCCATTTCCAGAAATTTTTCATCATTCCAAACAAAAACTCTGTACCCATAAGACCATAATTCCTCTTCACCATTTTCCTCCAGATCTTGGCAACCTCTATTATATTTTCTGTCTGCATGTATTTACATATTCTAGGTCCCTTATATACATGGAATCATACAGTATGTTCTTTTGTGTCTGGCTTATCTCACTTAGCATTATGTTTTCCAGACTCATCTGTGTTGCAACAGATATCAGAATTTCACTTTTTTAAAGGCTAAATAATATTCCATTGTATGAATATACCACATTTTGTTTATCTACTCCTTTGTTCATGAACATTTGGGTCATTTTCACCTTTTGTCTGTTGTGAATAACGCTGCTATGAATATTGATGTGCAAGTATATGTTTGAGTCTCTGATTTCAGTACTTTGGTGTATACACCTGAAGTAAAATTGCAGGATCATGGTAATTTTGTGTTTAATCACCAAAATTGGGGAAATCACCAAAATGTTTCCCATAGTGGTTGCACCATTTTACATTCTCACTAGCAATCCTCCAGGATATCAGATTCTCCATACGATCCCCAACACTTGGTATTTTCCATTGTTTTCATGATGTCCATCCTAACGGATATGAAGCAGTGTCTCATTGTGATTTTGATTGCATTTCCCTAGTGGCTAGTGATAGTGAGCATCTTTTCATGTGCATATTGGAATTGGCATATCTTTTTTGGAGAAACGCCTATTGCAGTCCTTTGCCATTTTTCATTTGTTTGTATTTTTGTTGTTGAGTTCTAGGAATTTGTATACATATGATTTTCTCCCATTTCATGGTTGCCTTTTACTCTTGATAAGTGTCCTTTGATGCACAAAAGTTTTTAATTTTGATGAAATCTAACTTATCTATTTTTTCTCTTGGTGCCTGTGCTTTTACTGTCTATCCAACAAATCATCACCAAATTCAGTGTCATGAGGGTTTTCCCTATATTTTCTTCTCTACTAATTTTGGCTTTCACATTTAAGTCTTTGATTCGTTTTGAGTTAATTTTTGTATACGATGTGAGATAAGGGTCCAATTTCATTCTTTTGCATGTGGATAGCCAGTTTTCCTAATACTATTTGTGGAAAAGACTGTCCTTTCCCCACTGAATAATGCTATGGCCTGAATTGTGGTCCCCCACTTCATATGTTGAAGTCCTAACACCCAGTACCTCAGAAAGTGAAAATATGTGGACAAAGGACCCTTATGCATTATTTATTTTTATAAATATTTTTATGTTTGTTTATTTATTATTATTTATTAATTTATTATTTATTTATTTATTTTTGAAAGAGAGAGAGAGTGCAAGTAGGGGAGGGGCAGAGAGAGGGACACAGAATGTGAAACAGGCTCCAGGCTCTGCACTATCAGCACAGAGTCCAACGTGGGACTCAAACCCTCAAACCCATGAACCATGAGATCATGACTTGAGTTGAAGTTGGACACTTAGCCAACTGAGCCATCCAGGTGCCCCTGGACAAAGGAACTTTAAAGAGGTAATTTAGGTTAAATGAGGTCATATGTATGGACCTTAGTCTGTAAGACTGCGTTTGGAGGTAGGGTCTTCAAAGAAATGATCTAGTTGAAATAAGGCTGATAGGGTGAGTCCTTAATCAATATAACGGATCAGATGTCCTCATAAGAAGAAAAAGAGACATTAGGAATATGTTCTCAACAGAGAAAAGGCCATTTGAGAAGATAACAAGGAGATAGCCACTTGTAGGCCAAGACAGAAGACTTAGGAGAAATCAAACCAAATTTAGTAATATTAAATCTTCCTATCCATAAACATGGGATGTCTTCCCATACCATCACCAAGGGTAACTATTCATGTTACCAGGCATAATTACCAAACTTATCAAGAGCTTAGTTCTAGAATTTTTTTTTATTTTGGTTTTTGTTTCACTGTAAACATTTATATACACTTAAATATATATATAAAATACACAAAATACACATATATATGTACATGTACTTTTGGTGTGTACACACACATAAACACGTGTATTTCACCTCACTACTTTTTTTTAAATATTTATTTATTTTTGAGAGACAAAGTGTGAGTGGGGGAGGGGCCAAGAGAGATAGAGACAGAATCTGAAGCAGGCTCCAGGCTCTGAGTTGTCAGCACAGAGCCTGATGTGGAGCTCGAACCCACAAACTGTGAGATCAGGACCTGAGCCGAAGTCAGAGGCTTAACCAACTGAGCAACCTAGGCACCCCTTACCTCACTACTTTTTGAAACTCGTTCATCATGGATTCATATTTCTTCTTGTTGGAATATATCTGTAATTGTTTTAGAGAGAGTCTACTTTGGCTGGACATGGAATTTTCTGTTATTTCCCCTTAACATTTATAGAGGTATTGCTTGTTTTATATCCAATGTAGCTGATGAGGGCTCATGTCAATCTGAGTTTCTTTCCTTTGTAGGTAATCCTTTTTTCTCTTTGGAAGGATTTAAGATTTTCTCTTTGGTGCTCTGAAATTTTGCTACCATGTATCTAGATAGAGTTGGCTGAGAGAAGAGGGTCAGGGCACAGGGTACAGAGGGGTTCAAGTCCCTATATGTCTTAGCTGCTTTCAGTATCCACCTCCTCTGAGGGTGGGGTTCTCTTGGTAGCACCCTTTCCTTTTTGAGAACAATGACCTTCTCAATAATCTCGTGTGCTTTCTGCCTTTTAGGGACTCCATACAATTTCTGGCCCAGAAGAGTTTCCTCTTCTTGTTTCTGAGTTTGATTATAGATTTATTTCATTTTTATTTTTTAATTTTATTATTATTAATATTATTTTTGAGAGAGAGAGAGAGCAGGGGAAAGGGGCAGAGGGAGAGAGAATCTTAAGAAGCCTCCATGCTCAGCATAGAGCCAGATGCAGGACTCAATCCCACCACCCTGGAATCACGACCTGAGCCAAAATCAAGAGTCGGATGCTCAACTGACTGAGCCACCCAGATGCCCCAAAGTTATTTCATTTTTAAGTTGTATGTTTCAAATATAAAAGCTAAAGCAATAAAACTTTTGGAAGAGAACATAAACTATCTTTACCATCTTAGGCTAAGTAAAGATTTCTTAAATAAGACACAAAAAGCATAAACTAAAAAAATTGATAAATTTTACTCCATCAAAATGAAAATCTTTTGTTCTTTGGAAGACATTCTCAAAAAAATGAAGAAACAAGCCACAGACAAGGAGAAGATATTTGCAAAACAAATACCCGATAAAGGACTTATGAGCAGAATATGTAAAGAACTCTTAAAATACAATAATTAGAATCAAAGAGCCCCCCTTTTTTTAAAAATGGGGAAAAGACATAAGCAGACCCTTTATCAGAGGAGTATGAATGGCAAAGAGACATGTGAAAAGATGTCCAACGTCATTAGAATTAGGGAAACACAAGTTAGAACTACAGTGAGGTACCCCTACACATTGGCTGAAATGGCTAAAATTAAAAAGTGCTGGTGAGAGTCTAGAGCAACTGGAATTCTCCTTCACTGCTGATAAGAATGCAAAATTGTACAGTCACTTTGAAAAACAGTTTGGCAATTTTTTTAGTTTTTTTTTTTTAATGTTTATTTATTTTTGAGAGACAGAGACAGAGCCTGAGCAGGGGAGGGGAAGAGAGGGAGAGGGAGGCACAGAATCCCAAGCAGGCTCCAGGCTCTGAGCTGTCAGCACAGAGCCCGATGCGGGGCTCGAACCCATGAGCCGTGAGATCATGACCTGAGCTGAAGTTGGATGCCCAGTCAACTGAGCCACCCAGGCACCCCAACAGTTTGGCGATTTTTAATATTCATACAACCAGCAGCCCTACCCTAGGGTGGTCTCCCAGGAGAAATAAAAACTTATGTTCGTGCAAGATCTGTGTGTGAATGTTTATAGCTGTCTTATAAGTAACTGTCCAAAGCTGGAAGCAGGCAGTTGGCGAATAGATGGACAAGTTCCAACACGTTTGTGTGGTGGGCTACTTCTCAGAAATCAAAAAAGAGCTTCTGACACACACAACACAGAGGAATCTCACACACATTAAGCCAGATACAGAAGGTTCACATTGTCTAATTCCCATCAAATGACATTTTGGAAAAGCCAAGCTGCGAGGACAAACATCAGATTTGTGGTTGCCAGTGGCTGAGGGTTGGAGGAAGGGGAGGACCATAAAGAGCACCGCAGGACTTTGGCGGCGGGGGGGGGGGGGGGGGGGCGGGGGGACATGAGTGTTTTACATCTTGATTGTGGTGGTGATAACATACCTGCACGCACTTGTCAGAAGTTGCAAACTATACGCTTTGAGAAGTGTCATTTTTCTACGCAAATGATGCCTCAATAAATACTGATGTTTAAAAAAAGTTCGGTTTTTTTTTCTGTGATTTTTAGAACTTGAGCCAAAAGGGAGAGTGGTAGCTTGTGCTCAGTTGGTCGTCTTGAAATGACACTCAGCCCACGAGTTTTAAGCGGCACAAACATCAGCATCCACATCAGAGCTACCTGGGTCAGTGTTGCTTTCTGTTGGTGGTTGCCTGGACCAGGGTGACCAGCCGTCCTGGTTTGCCCAGAACTGAAAAGGTGTTTCTTGGGACATGAGACTTGAGTGCTAACATTGAAAGGCCTGCCTGGGCAAAGGGGGAGGAGTTGGTCACCCAGCCAAGGCCTGTTTTTCATTCCTTTTTTAATCCACCTATGGTACGGGGCAGGGGAAGAGGCCCAAACTCGTTGACTGATGTGTTGTGGAAGAGGTGTTCAACAGGCTAGTGACCAGGTCCAGGTGCCGTACAAGCTGTGTGGCCTTCAAGGTCATCATGAGTCAGAACCGACCTTGGCAAACCCCAAATTCCTGCATCCTGCTAGAGAACCATTGCCCCCAACAGGCTCAGTCTGGGGGTCCCGTGTCAGCCCCAAGACATTTCCTCTGTTGGCATATAACCCAACCTCTTAGCAGTTCAGTTTCTCCATTTATTAACTCAAGTTGGAGTTAAGAGTTAAGTTTGCTGCATGTTCGTTAGTCTTTGCAAAAGCCGTGGGAGGAAGGTACTGTTACCCTTGTTTTACAGAAGTAGTTACAGAGGCTCCGGGAAGCTAAGTACCTTGCCCAGAGCCACACAGTTATACAAGGCAAGTTGGGATCCGAACCCCTGCCCTGCTTGTTCTAAGCTCAGATACTGAGGCACTTTCCATAATACCAGGCTAACATTCGGAAGTGAACAGAAGGCACTCAAGCGTCAGTTTTCTGTCTCACCTTCCTCCAAAAGGGAAGGAAACTTTTCTCCCCACAGGTGACTCTATCAATCAACAATTATGGTTCACTGTGTTTAGACTTTCCTGAGTGAGAACTAGGGAAAGAGGAACTTTCCTGGGGGCAGGAGAGAGGGGAAATGGTGGATGGTTGTGACCGCCGGGGCAGGAGACAGAGGGTCCCGAAGAAGGGTTGCTCTTGGTCTGCGAGGGCTGATTCTCTAGTCTGGCCCGTGATCTTTCAGGAAGCTCTCTCCTCTCTGGTTCCCCTCTGCCACCAACAACCGTGCATTTGCAGGATGCCTCTGACCCGGGATCGGCCTGTGACCTGTGGTTAGTGACAAAGCAAACTTGGCTACACAGGCTCAGCCTGGCGCTCTCCCTAAGGCCCTGTGGCCTCATTGGGTGGTATGTGCCTGGCAGGCACTAGAGCAGGACATGGGAGGTCAGCAGCTGGCAAGAATCCTGCAACCCAGCACACAAGAAGGTAGGAAAGAATCCCAAACTCCTGAGCGCCTGGGGAGGGAACATTCTGCCTTGCTGGCTGTGATTTTCCTCCCCCTTTCCTTGGCAAAGTGAAGGAATTAGGTGCATCTCGGCAGCAAAGTCAAAATTAATTTTGCTTCCCTCTGCAATGAGAGTCCAGCTGAGCTGGACAGGGAGGGGCCCTAGAAAGGTATTTCCACCTTGGCCTGACATTAGGTTAGTAGAAACGGACTTTTTGTTCTTACTGGTAGGTTATTAAAACCCTCAAGGAATGTGCAGAAGGCAAATTTAGTTTGAGGAGCCCAGCAGGCCAGGGAAATGCTGAATAAATAGTGCAGCTGTTTGGGTGACTGCAGTGTTGGTGACAGGGAGCATTTGAGTGAGGGCTGCCCCAGGGCCACACCTCACGGCAAGGGGGGGCGGGGGGGGCTCCACCCCGAGAGGGTCTGCAGGCTGCTTCTGCTCAGCCCCAGTCCCTTCCCACAGTTCCTCCCCTACTCTCTGGGGGCCTGAGAAGCTCACTAGCCTCTTGTCCTTGGACTTGATCTCCACTGAAATCTCTCCAGGTTGAGTGCAGGAGGAAAAGGGAAGTTGATGCGGGGTGACAAGGGAGGTGGGAGAATGCCACATCCACTACGTTCTGATAATCTCTGGAGCAGTGAGCCTTTGTAGGCCCCCCAGTGCAGGAGGTCCTGTTGCTTGTAAAGGGTTTTACTGAGCTGCTGACTCAGAGGTACAGGGTTGATTACCCATAATCACAGCCCCGTGTGGTATTGCGTCTTGTCCTGTCCAAATGCAGAGATCTCTTTAGCCCCACATTCCCCTTGCCCCTTCTAAGTTAGAGTAGCATCTTCTAAAATGCAAATCCCCCTATCTCCCTACGCTCAATTCCACAAAGGCAAGAATCACCTTTCTAGAGGAAGTGTTCTCCCTCTTGGAGCCCAGGGGAGCTTTTCCAAGCACAACTATGATCATGTCAGCCCTCCCCCAGATCTTTAGCAAGACCTAAAAGCCCTGCTGATCTGGCTCCTGCCCACCTCTCAGCCCCACCTAACAGCCATGACCTCCACACCTACTCATTCAATTAATGCAACAAATAGTATTGAATGCCTACTGTGTGCTAGGCGTGGATGTATGCATTGAGGATACTCACGTGACCCAAATAAAGTCCCTGCTTTTGTGGCATTTATATTCTAGAGTCAGGAAAAATTTATAGCAAGTTGGCTGGCAATAAAGCTTTAAGGAGAAAAACAGAACAGGGAGGGGAAAAGGGGGTCCTACTTCAAAAGGATGATCAAGGAGGGGTGCCTGGGTGGCTCAGTTGGTTAAGTGTTGGACTTTGGCTCAGGTCATGATCTCACTATTCGTGTGTTCAAGCCCCACGTCAGGCTCTGTGCTGACAGCTCAGAGCCTGGAGCTTGCTTCAGACTCTGTGTCCCCCCCCATCCCTCCCTTGCTTGTGCTATCTCTCTCTCTCAAAAATAAATAAACATTTCAACAATAGCCAAACTATGGGAAGAGCTTAAATGTCCATCAACCGATGAATGGATAAAGAAATTGTGGTTTATATACACAATGGAATACTACTTGGCAATGAGAAAGAATGAAATATGGCCTTTTGTAGCAACGTGGATGGAACTGGAGAGTGTTGCTAAGTGCAATAAGTCACACAGAGAAAGACAGATACCATATGTTTTCATTCTTATGTGGATCCTGAGAAACTTAATAGAAGACCATGGGGGAAGGGAAGGAAAAAAAAAGAGAGGGAGGGAGCCAAACCACAAGAGACTCTTAAAAACTGAGAATAAACTGAGGGTTGATGGGGGGTGGGAGGGAGGGGAAAGTGGGTGATGGGCATTGAGGAGGGCACCTGTTGGGATGAGCACTGGGTGTTGTATGGAAACCAATTTGACAATAAATTTCATATAAATAAATAAACATTAAAAAAAAAAAAAAAAAGAAAGAAAAGAGAAGAAAGGCCTTGAAGGAAGGATGGCCAGGATTTTAAAAGGATGGTCAAGGAAAGTCTCACTTACCATGTGTCATTGTAACAAAGGCCTAAAAAGAAGGCAAGCCAGACATATAAGGCAAGCACATGCCAGGCAGAGACCAGCACATACAAAGGCCCAGAGGTGGGAGCATGCTTTCCATGCTCAAGAACAAGGAGGACAGTGTGGCTGCAACAGAAAGGGATAGAAGACGGGATCAAAGAAGAACCCAGGCATTTGCACTTTGGTTCTTATTCTGAGTGAGATGGCAGGTTTTGAGCTGAGAAATGGCATGACTTTGACTTAGGTTTTAAATGGATCCCCGCCTGCTTTTTTGACAATAAAATGAAGGAGGGAAGGGACAGGATTGGGGAGACCAGTTAGGAAGCTCTTGTCAGAATCCAGGAAAGGGATGAGGGAGGCTTGAACACAGTCCCTGTGATGGAGGTGCTGAGTGGTGGCCAGAATCTAGATGCTTGGCAGGGCTTTCAGGACTGGGTGTGATGGGAACTGAAGAGTCAGAGATGACTCCAAGCTTTTGGCCCAAACAACTGGAAAGATGGATTGACCACATACAGAGATGAGAAGACTATAGGAGAACAGGCTTTGCAGGTAAGAGCAGGAGTTTGGTGTTGGACGTGTTAAATTTGAGATAAATATTAAACATCCCAGAGAAGGTATCAAATAGGCATTTGGATGTTCAAGAATGGAATTCAGGAAACAGATCTAGCTGGAAATGTGTATTTAAGAGTCATCAGCTATAGAAGGTGTTTAAAACCATGAGCATGGCTGAGAATTGTCCTTATTTAAATTTGGGACCACCCACCTCAATGGGCTCTTAAGAAGACCATGGAGTCCAAGGACAGAGCCCTGGGGCACTTCAATGATTTGGGGTCAGGAAGATGAAAAAGAGTCAGCAAAGGACACAGAGAAGGAGCAGCCAGTGAGGTAGGAGGAAAAACCAGGAGAGGGTGGGGTCCTGGATGCCAGGGAAAGAAAATGTTTCAAGGAACATGTGACCAGCTCAGTTAAAAAGTCCGGAGGGGCCAAGTGAGATGGGAATTGGGTATGTTCAATTCATACCCAGTTCAAGTTCAATGAGAATCAATGTGTTGGCCAGTAATTGGTCACCTTGAGGTGATGTGTTCTGTGGAAAAGTAAGAGGAAAAGACTGATGGAAGTGGGGTCAAGAGAGAATGGAGGATAGGAATTGAAGACAGTGAGTACAGGTACATCTTTTGAAGAGTTTTGCTGTAAAGAAGTAGAGAAATGGGGTCAGTAGCTGGTATAGGACATGGAATTAGGAGAGGACTATTTTGTTTTTAAGGTTTTATTTATTTATTTATTTATTTATTTATTTATTTTGAGAGAGAAGAGAGAGAGAGAGACAAAGCCAGGGAGGGGCAGAGAGAGGGAGAGAATCTCAAGCAGGCTCAGTGCTGTCAGCACAGAGCCGGACATGAGGCTCAAACTTGCTAACCGTGAGATCATGACCTGAGCGGGAATCAACCAACTGAGCCACCCAGGCACCCCGAAGACTATTTTTGAAAGATAAGGGAAATAGCATTATGTCTGTAGGCTAATGGGAGTGACATGATAGAGGGTGAAAATGTGATGATGAAGGAGAGAGACACTGTTGGAATAAGGTCCTTGGGTAGATGACAGGATGGGCTCTAGTTTCTAAGGAGAGGGTTTGGCTTCAGCAAGGAGCACTAACAGTGTCCAGAGTAACAGGGGGAAAGTGTAATGTCTGGATACAGACTTAAGTTGGCAGATGTGGTGGGAGCATATGAAAGTTCTCTGGCAAGTCTTCTTAGAGAGTGGGAGGGCGAATGAACAAGAGAAATTAGGTAGGATTCCTGGGGAGCCCTAAGTGTCCACCTGACCTCAGTTGGCTGTGAATTTACAGTAAGGTCAGTTACCATCGTTGATGTTTTCTAGACACGTTTAGCTGTTGTGGTACAGGTGTTAAGTAGGTGGAGAGCTAGATTTAGCCAAAGCTGGCATTTTTCTAGAAGAATACAGTGAAGGAAGAGGGGGCAGGGAGTTGAGGGTATTAAAATGAGTGTCTATAGTGATTGACTAGATCATCTAATCGGGGTGAGAGGGGCACTGGGGAGATGGAGGGAAAAGGAAGGATGGGTAAGTCTCAGGAGATAGAAGAATTATTGGAATTCAGGTACCAGAGGGAGTGAATTGGGAAGACAGGAGACACGACATTGAGATTATGGGGCATGATCACAGGGTGAGCAGCTGAAGTGAAATGGAAGACAAGATGACCAGAAGTGATGAAGGAGATGAAGGAGAGGTCAGTCGTGCCTTGTGTGCTGGATTGCCCATTGACCTCAGTCCCCCTTCCCCTCTGTGCTCTCCCCAGTGCTGCCGGAGCCAGAAGCCCAGAAACCACATTTCCCAGAATCCTCAGCCAATAAGCTTCTACGTTTGTTTCCACAAACGAGAGGCACTTATGATAGACTTGGAAGTAGAAGAGAAGCAGAAATATTACTGTGTCTCTAGCAGGGCAGTGGTGGACAATTACATGAGCTTTGGGTTCATAGATAGATTTGTAGCCGCCTGTAGGTGCTTTCTGTCACATCACCTGCCTTCCTAATAGAGTCAGATCACTGTGGAAGGTTTCCTGTGTTTCTTGAAACTTCCTGAATCTTGAAAGCTAGTATTAAATTTGAATTCTATGGCAGCTTCTCTGACTTGTCTTTCAGCCCTAGCGATTTGTTGTTTTTAAACATTTAACTTCCTGTATTAAATAGTTAGTGCTGGAAATACCTAGAGGGGTTTCTGCTTGCTTGCTTTCTTTATTGTTTTTTAATATACCAGATTCCTCCCACCAGAGAGCTTTTGTACCTGCTGTCTTCCCCAAACCCCTATTCAAAATGCTCTGTTCCAGTGCCCCTCTCTTTACCTACTTACCTTCAGCTCTGGGCTCAGTTGATCCTTCCTAATGGACATTGTTCCAATTACCTATTGCTGCATCATGAACCACCCCAAAATATATAAACAATCGTTTTACTATGGTCAGGAATTTGGAAAGGGCACAGTGAGGATGAATTGTCTCTTGTCCACATGTCTGAGGCCTCAGGGTGGAAGTCATGAACAGGTGGCTGGTTGAGGGCTGGAATCATCTGGAAACATCTTAACTCACATGTTGGACACATCTTAACTCACATGTTTGGTGCCCGGACCGGGATGGCTCAAAGGCTGGGCTCAGTTGGGACTGCCAACTGGAGTCCCCATATATGGCCTCTTCATGTGGCTTGGAGTATGTGGGTTGGACATCCTTACAGTATGGTGGCCCCAGGGCAATTGGACTTCTTACATGGTAGTTTGGGACTCTGGAAGACAGAGTTCCAGTGAACAGAGCGGAAGGGCTTTTATGTTCTAGCCTCTGACATATTGGTACTTCCACTGGACTCTGTTGGCTGAAGCAAGCACGAGTCACCCGAATTCAAGGGGAAGGACATAGACTCTTCTCCATGGGAGGAATGTCAAAACCTGATATGTTTCTGTCAGTATTCTTCCCTTAGTTTGTATGTATTCATTATGATGAGCACATAAGTCAGGCGAGCAAAGCTGGCCGTGTGTAAGAGACTTTAAGGGCTAGTGAGCCAGAGAACGTTCACGCTCTCGAAAGTAACCAGCTACCTCTTGGCACTGGCTACTTGTTGCCCCAAGGGAAGGCATGCCCAGTGCTGCTAGAGTCCCAATTTTTCAAGAGGATCCAGAACTCAGGGTGTTTATGTAAAAGTTTCCAATTTTAAAAAGGCTGTGCAGGCCAACTGCCTGGAACGTAGTAGGCTCAGTAAAGAGAAGAAATAGAAAAGTATCTCACACGCCCACCACCATGCCCACTGCCATTCCTATCCTGAGTTTCTGCTGATAAAGAGAAAAAATAAAAATACCTCATAATGTGGAGTGTGGGTGGGACGTTCCCACCCCTTGGTCAGGGTGCTGTAGGAGATGACGGAGTGAGACAAGGAAACCAGGCTCCTACGTGGGCCCGACACGTGGTACGATCCACACAGCAGCTCAAGGGGCAGGTAGGTCACCGTGCTCTTCCTTTGCTTCGTTTTTCTTCTAAATGCTGAAAATGATCTGAGGTACATAACTAGTTGTCTGGCTCCTCTCACACAACAGGTTAAATCTCCTTTGTTTTGTTCACTCTGTGTCCAGGGCTTGGAGAAGGTCTTGTCATAGAAGGTGCTCAGTGGATTCCTCCTGGAGGAATGTCATGTGGATGTTACAGGTGAGGCTCAGGGGGCCAAACACCTGGGGATAGGTCCCAAGGTAAGTGAGGAAGCTGGGATTAAAAAATACACATACACACACACACACACAATTTGGTGCAAACTAAGACTACCATTGATGCCTCAATATGGAAGCTGTTCCTGATACTCTAGAGCCATGTGTTTGAAAATGTTTGAGCAATTTAAAAATGCATTTGTTAAAATCAGTTTCCCTACAGGATATTACAGGAAAGAAGGGGATTAAGAGATTTTGGTAATCCTTGGGAAACATTGCAAGCTTCATGATTCTCATCTATTTCAGGCAAAACTGTGAATATTTAAAAAAAAATTTTTTTAACGTTTATTCATCTTTGAGAGACAGAGAGAGACAGAGCATGAGCGGGGAAGGGGCAGAGAGAGGGAGACACAGAATCCGAAGCAAGCTCCAGGCTCTGAGCTGTGAGCACAGAGCCCCAAGCAGGGCTCGAACTCACAAACTGCAAGATCATGACCTGAGCCCCAGTCAGATGCTCAACCGACTGAACCACCCAGGTGCCCCCAAAACTGTGAATATTTAAATATGTGATGTAAATGCAGAGCCTGGGAATGGAGAGAGGGAGGAGCAGGGTTTTGGAAACCAAGCAGGGGTGCAGAAGGGCAGCTTGGCTTCCCTAAATTTGCCTAGAGGTTCATAGCAGCAGCAGCAGCAGCAACTACTCTGTTTTCCATTCTTTTGTTCATTTTAAAGACATTTGTGGGGCGCCTGGGTGGCTCAGTCGGTTAAGCATCTGACTTCGGCTCAGGTCATGATCTCATAGCTAGTGAGTGTGAGCCCCGCATCAGGCTCTGTGCTGACAGCTCAGAGCCTGGAGCCTCCTTCAGATTCTGTGTCTCCCTCTCTCTCTCTCTGCCCCTCCCCTGCTCATGCTCTGTCTGTCCGTCTGTCTCTCTCTCTCTCAAAAATATATAAACAGAAAGAAAGAAAGAAAGAAAGAAAGAAAGAAAGAAAGAAGAAAGAAAGAAAGAAAGAAAGAAAGAAAGAAAGAAAGAAAGAAAAAAGGCTCTCTCTTTCTTTGTTCCTTTCTTCCTTCCTTTCTTTCTTTTCAGGGGGAGCTCACCTGGCTCAGCCAGCCGGGAAGGCAAAAGTTTTGCAGTGTAACAGAGGTGCGGGGTGTGGTGTCAGCCAGCACAGATACAGCACAATGTCACCTCTGGAGAAGATGGCCTCAATAAGCAGCTGGTCGCCGGTGACCCGCCGTCCTCCCACACTGCCCACTGATGTCAGAGATGCTGAGGACGCAGTGGTGGTAGCCGGTTTTGACATCACTGCCAACAGCATGCTCACAAGAGACCTGGAGAGAGAAAGTGAGCCCTATGCAGAGAAGAGAATATCCTTCCAGCCTTTTTTCTCCGGAACTGGGCTTTGAGCCAGACTTGCCTGACCCCAAGCCCTTTCACCCTCCATGAGTTTTGCAGATGAGCCTCAAGTCCTTTTGCAACACCAGTGGATATTTTCCCCCAATAAACGTTGCTCCTTTCTCAGACAGCAAGAAGTTAGGACAGTTTCTGGGGCGCCCCCCACCCCCACCCTGCCCCAAGTCACACGCACCGTGTCTTCTATCTGCTTGCAATCCAAGGCAGAATTCCAGTAACAATTCCGGGCGGCAACACTTCATTTCAACGCCCGTCCATTAAGAAGGACGCTGTCCCCTCCCCCCACCCACCATGCACCGGACGGCTGCCTGCACCTTTAACAGTGCTTGGCACACCGTGGGCCCTCAAGAAGTGGGAGTTCATGGAGCAGTAACCATGATTCAGCACCCACTGGGCCCCAGGTGCAGCACTAGATTCTCTGTGAATAGATTCTCTGACAGCAACCCTCAAAGGCAGCCACAGGTCCTACTTTACAGATGAGGAAATTAAGGTTTGGGGAGCACAGTAGACTTGTCCACACTCACAAAGCTGGTTAGCAGTGGCGCTTGCATCTGAATGGAAGTAGCCTGCCTCCATAGCAGCTCCTGTGGTATAAACCACCCTGGGGGTGTACGTGTGGGGGGCGGCAGTATTTAAGTTGCTTGTACCCAGTGCTGAGGGCGTCCAGATCCATGCAAACATCTTTTGGTCCATGTGGGAGTGGAACTGGGAGGCAGCTTCCCCCAGCAGGGAGGGGTTTGGAGAAGCTGTGAGGAGGAGTGAATGAGAGAAAACAGGTCAGGGCGGTAGGTGGGGCACATTGCAGGCTAGGTGACACGGGCTCAGCTGGGCCCCTTGGGTTTGGAATGGGAGGGCGATGAGGGAGGCGCCATATGCACAGATCACGGCTGGGCTCAGCCCAACCCAAGCAGTTGTTGTTGTTGTTGTTGTTTGATGGACCAGCCAAACTTGTCTTAGCAGCTTCCTGGCTTTCTAAGGCCTCCCCTGCCTTGTTCCTAAGTTACTGGGCTAAGAAAATAGAACATGTCCACCTGGCCAGCTTCTTAGCTGGAGCCTCAAGAAGTTCTAGCACACAGACAAGCAAAAGAGGAGAAAGGGATAATCTGTTCATTAAGTCATGGAATATTTATTGAGTGCCTACTATGTGCCAGGCGCCACTATTGGTACTTGAGATACAGCAGCAAACCAAAAAGATTGACGCCTCTGCCCTCGGGTTGCTTCTCGTGGGGAATGGGGAGACAGTCCATAATCACTGTAAGAGATAAGTAAATTAGATCTTAAAGACAGTGAAATAACGATTAAGTGAAGCAGAAAAACGGGGACCAGTAGTGTGTGTGACTGGGGCTGAGGTTGATTCTGGCTGCAATCCTAACACGGTGGTCAGGGCAAGTGAAGGAGTTATCCATGTAGTTCCAGAGGAAGAGTATTCCAGGCAGAGGGAACAGCCAGGTCAAAGTGCAGAGGCAGGAAAGTGCAGGCTTTTGTGTTTGAGAGCAAGAGCTAGAGAGAAGGGGGTGGGGCAGGGAGGCAGAAAGAGATGGGGATTGGCAGGGTCCAGAGCAGAGAATGGAGGCTAGCTCTGAGCACAGACCTGATGCGATCTGACTTCTATGTGTAAAGGACACTCCCACTGCTGGGCAGGTAGAAGGTGGAAACAGAGACCAACTAGGGCCTGGTGGGACCCGAAGGTCACAGGGGAGGGCAACTTGGAGCAAGGGAGATACCGTGGTGGTGGGGGAAGAGGTTGATTTTGGGTATAGATGAGGGAAGAGCCAGTGGGATCGCCTGCAGATTGGATTTGGGGACGGAAAGAAAGAGAGGAAGCAAAGAAAGCCTCCGGGTATTTGACAAGAGAAGTTGCAGTTTCCAGGGGCTGAAACCGGGAAGGACAGAATGGAGCAGTTTTTTTTTCTTTCTTTCTTTCTTTCTTTCTTTCTTTCTTTCTTTCTTTCTTTTTTCTTCTTTCTTCTTTTTTTTTTTTAATGTTTATTTATTTTTGAGAGAGAGAGAAAGCACAGGTGGGAGAGGGGCAGAGATAGAGGGAGACACAGAATCCCAAGCAGGCTCTGGGCTCTCAGCTGTCAGCATAGAGCTCCATGTGGGGCTCAAGCTCACAAGCCATGAGATTGTGACCTGAGCCAAAGTTTGATGCTTAACGGACTGAGCCACCCATGTGCCCCATGGTGCAGGTTCCAGAGAGGCCTGGGGAGAACTGGAGTAGCCTCAGATCTACTTCATCTGAGATGTCTGTCACTCCAGCTGGGCATGTCGGGTAGGCAGGTAGGCAAGAGAAAGGTCTGGACTAGAACTGTGTTTGAGGTGTCGTCCTTTAGACAGTGGCCATGAGCCTGAATGAGGTCATGAAGAGTATAAGTGCAGACAGAGAAAAGGAAAAGGCTGGGCCTTGGGGACTCTGAGAAGCCCAGGAGAAGAGAAGGAGCAACCAGGAAGGCAAGAGGAGAGCCAGGAAGGCTGGTGTCCTTGAGGCCAAGTGAAGAGAGAGCTTTCAGGAGGAGGGAAGGTCCAGTTGTACAGGGTGGCGCTGAATCCAGTCTTGCTGTCTTCGCAGGGCCCTGAGCTCCCTTCCCCTCCCCTATTCAATGGGAGCTACAATGTCCACTCCTGAGGGGTGCAGTGAAGATGAAATGAAATCGTGTCCTGGAAGCAAAGGGCATTTTGAAAGCTTTTATCAAATGGGAGTTTCTTTCTGGAGGAGAATTCAACCATACAATGATGATAAGAGAAATCAACTCATAATGACCATAATACTGCTGCTGCTTATTTGTGTCTCAGAAAAGGCATTGCCCTTGTCATCGGGCAGCAGAGCGGCAGTCGGGAGGACCCCCGCGGAACAACGGGCAACAAATAGCGCCTGCTGGGCACAGGCTGGAATTAAGAGACAGAAAGGCCAAGGGAGGGTTTCCCACAGTCTTGGACTTCACAGAGGGTAGGCCCTGGATGTGGAGATTTGGGTGGGCGGAAGGGAAAAGATGTCCATGTGAAGGGAAGGGTGTCCCGGAGGTACAGGGCAGGAACTGATGGGGGCCCTCAGCACAGCACTGCACCCAGCTCCCCTCAGGCACGCAGCCACTGGGAATGGCATAAGCAACCCCAGTCCTGATGTTGTAAGACCTGCCTCAGTGTCTTTGTGCCTGTCACCAGTTCTCAAAACCCCAAGGTAGGAGCAGTGAGGCCAGGTGCCTAGGAGGTCCCACTGCTCTGGTGGCCAGTGGCACATCCTGGCATGGGAAGACCAGGGGCACCCTGCAGACACTTCGGGCACAGACACTGTCACAGGTGCCGGTTTCTTGGTCCTCTGTCCTCTCCACTGGGCTAGGAAACCTTTCAGCTCCTCCCCTGCTCTGGCCTCCCTCAGGCTCAGATAAGGAGCTATTTTTGCTATCCACCCCTCCCCCACCTGCCCCTCTGGTCCCCTGAGGCCTGATCAGAACTCTCCGAAGGGGATTCCTGAAAGGCCCTGCACTTCAGGGGACAGGGAGGGGCCACCGGCTGTCAGTTAAGGAGAGGACGGTGTGGAAGCAAGTGACTCAGAGGAGCCAACAAGATGGAGAGGGAGAAAGAGGAAGAAACAGGTGCAAGGGAGAGAAGGAGTGGGGGTGGGGGAGCAAAATGGGACCCGCAGGGGCCTGGGCAGGGATGAGGAGAAAGCGGAAGAGGGCTGGAGAGGAGAGACAAGGAGGGAGGCAGAGTGCAGGCCCCCAGCAGCACCCAGGCTGAGCCTGGGACTGAGAGATCACTGCATGTGTGGGTGGCTGAGGCCAGACGGCAAGCCGCCCAGATGCCCAGAACAGAGGGAGTCCTCAGCCCTGCCCCTGAGCACGAGGCCCTCTGATGCCCTCCCCTGGGGCCCCCAGGCTCACAAGCCCAGCAAAGTATCCGGAGATGGCAGGGGTCATGCAGAGGCTTTCTGTCCCTCCCCAGCCTGCCCTCCGCGGGGCTGGGCCTCCCTAGCTCTGGATCTTTAGGGGTGTTGATAGGGTGCAACAAGCAAGAAGTTCTGGGCCGAGAGAGAGGGAGCAGAAGGGATGCAGAGGTCTAGAAGAAGGGGATGTAGAGGGATTCTGAAAAAGTGCTAATTTTGGGAAAAAAATGAAAATAGAGATTTTTAAAACATCGCGTCCCCTGCTAACTGGGGCTCCTAAGTACTAAACGGGGTTTACGACAGCAGCGTGTGTTTTGTGGGTTGGTCACATTGTAGCTCATCTGTGGAGCTGCTGACAGTAGAGGCGATCAGGAGGGGTGAGGTCGTGAGTGTATGAGAGTGTGCAGGAGGGTGTGTATGTGATGGTGAGTGTGTGGGGTGAGGCTGGCTGAGTGTGTGTGCCTATGACTCCTCGGACTAGCCGTAGCAGGGTCCCTCACGGGCCTGAGACAGGGTCGGACGTGTCTGGCTGGGGGGCTGTCCTGCAGAAGTCTTGCTCCCCAGTCCCTGCAGCCGCTGAGGAGGACTCGCCCTGGGAAGGAGGTGGGTAACTGCACTCCTGACGTTAGGGGGAGAAGTGACCCGCAGCCCATCAGGGGAGGGGCCAGACAGCCCAGCCTGATACTCTCCAAGCACTAGAAAGAGGACTGCAAATAAAACGGAAAGATGTTCCCTCAAAGACTCTGACCCCATCCACTGTCGCCCCAGTCCAGGGCCCCTGACACCCCCGCTCCAAGCCGTTGGCAGCAGTGGCTGGTGGCGCCCAGTGGGGAGCACTGGGGAGGCGAAAACCCTGGTGGAAGCATCTAGGGGTGGGGACAGACAATGGGGGCGTGAAGAGTCGGAGAGGTTTGAGGCCTTGTGAAAAGGAGGCACGGCAAAAATAGAAGCCAGGGACAGTTTATCGTGGTCCGTGTGCACGTAGCCCGGAGACACTGGGGGAAAGTCAGGGACATGCAAACGGGAACAATTAAACGCTATCCATTGTTTTCACTAGACTAACATTTACTGAACACATATTTGTCTGTGCCAGGCGCCGGGACCACTAAAATGAACGAAACACAGGCCTGCCCAGTCCTTCGGAATTCACCATGCAGTGAGTAAGATGAGCGTAAAAATGTCGTCATGTATCATTCTTAAGTAGTGATGATGATGATAGAAGCAGTAGCGTGCTGAGCACTAGCACGTCCCAGGCACTGATGCAAGCATTCTACACATACTCGGTGTTAGGACTGAGGTACGAACGAGATACAGATACGGGAGGCGTCCAGAGCAGAGGCCTTTCTGCAGCCTGGGGCCCAGGGGTAGAAGTTCATTGTCCTCACTCTTCACCTCAGTCCTGAGGAGAAGCTCCTCCAGGGGAGAGAACAGCATTTTCCGCAGGGTTCTAGAATGGGTCAAGGAGGGCATCTGAATTCCCAGCAGCCCTCACCCCCACCTCCACCCAGACCCGCTGCTCTCCCCGCTGGCCAGTCTCTGACCTTCCTCCTGTGGGGCTGGCTGGGTCAGACTTGTCTAGACCAGAACACCCATTACCCAATCTCTCCAACCCATCTCTTCAACTGACGCCCTCGGGGCCTTGTGGAGAGAGCAAACCTTGGGAGGACTGGGGAGGCTGCAGAGATAGGGCAGATAGAGGCTTGAGGGTAGGGATGGAGGGGCTGCGGGGCTGGTGTCCAAGGCTGGGGGGCTGGACAGAGGACGAGCCAGCCAGCTCCCTGGTGCCCCACTCAAGAGCAGTCCCTTTGGGGAAGGCAGGGCTGGTAGCTCAGAGGTGGGTGGGGACATCAGAGAGAAGTGGGAGGTGCTGGTATTTGCAGGGCTCAGCGTAGGAGAACAAATGTGTTCCCAGACGGTGGCCCACCCACCTTTTCTTCCCATTTCTGGTTCCATCCTGTATCTTGGGGGGCCACCAGTATCACCAGTGCCTATGTAGACAGCCCCACCCGCACACTGACACATCGCCAAACAGCAATGGGCGTCCTTGGGCCCAGGGAAAGGTTGTCAAGTTTGAGTATTCCTTGTGTGTCTGAAATTCAAATGTTACTAGGCTCCCTGTATTTTATCGGGCAGTCCTAATCAAGGGTGTCCCCACCAGCCATGAGGTCGGCCCTCAGGAGGCCCAGGGTAGAAATCCTCACAAGCCTTGCAAGCTGGCTCAGGGCCCATTGGGCAGTGACTTTCGGGGTCCTCGTGCTAGAGCGCGGCTGGGGGACACAGGCTCTGGGTGGGTACTTCTTGGCCCTGTTGTCTTTTTTGGCCATTGAAGAGTCATGTCCGGGCCTCCTAAAGCTCAGGAGCTAGAACAGGGGCCCCTCTGCCTGCTTACTGGCTGTATGGGATGAGCCTCAACCCACCTTCAAGTGAGAGCTCACTTCAAGCAAGGGGCGTGCCAGGACCTTTACTGGCCTCCTCGGTTGGTGCCTTTACGTCCAGATCCTCTAGATTTTCCAAGTCCCCAGGAGGCAGTGACTTCCGATGTTGGGAGACCTATGTGATAGATCCGCTGAAAGCCTGGGTAAAACACAGGCCACCCAGTTATATTTGAATTTCACACGAACAATGTAATAATTTACTATAAGAATGTCCCGTTCAATATTTGGGACAGACTTATACTAAAAAACGATTTCTTGATTATCTGAAACTCAAATTTAATCCGGTGTTCTGGTTTTGATTTCATCTTTCTTTCTGGTAAATCTGAGAGCTGGGACATTGGAGTGCCACAGCTAGGATCTGGCCCTAGCTTCTCTGCTTCTTGCCCGGTGAACCTCCCCAAGGGTCACTTTTCCTGTCCGCCCCCCAGGGCTGATGGAAGGATAAAATGAATAAGTGCCTGGCATAAGTGACAGTTGTTATTGTTGTCCCTGGCCAAGGTCCCACCGCTAGAAGGCTGCGGGGCTGGTAGCTGCCCTCCGGCCTCCAGGCTCAGGTTCTCAGTGTTCTTGAGACCACTCCGCAGCCCGCTGCATGCTCCTCGGACCTGAGACCACCCTGCCTGCAAGGACCCAGGCAAGGGCGCCAAGAGAGGCTCGAGAAGGAAGCATGTTCTGGTTGGGAGATCTCAAATTCCCTGATGACTGGAGAGGAGTCATTGGGGACAAAAGGGAAAGGGAGGAGCTGACATTTATTCTGGGCTCAGTGTATGCCTGGCGTTTTGTAGTTTCTAATTTAATCCTCACATTCCCGGTCATTTCTCTTTTGCAACTAAAGATGTATTCATAGGACCAGAGGAGATGGCCCCTGATGCTACTCTGCTTGTACCCTGGTTCTTCTGGTGGATGTCCCCTTCCCAGTGAGCCCTTCCCTGACCACCATGCTTAAAATGGAAACCCTCCCCCATGGCTTGGAACTCTATTCCCCTTCTCTCCTTCCTTCTTTTCCAAAGCACCCTCATCAAATACAGTAAAATATTGGTTTGCAAGCATAAGTCGCTCCAGAAACATGCTTGTAATCCAAAGCACTTATATATCAAAGGAAATTTCAAGAATCATTGTTGTGATCGCACACTACTCATATGGCAAGACATCGCTTGTTTATGAAGTTAAACTTTATTAGAAATGTGTGTTTGTCTTGCAGAACATTCGCAGACCAAGTTACTCGAAAGCCAAGGTTTTACTGTGTATTAAATAGGTCTCCCTCCCCTCCCAGAATGTAAGCTCCACGAGAGCAGATTTTTCCAGTCTGTTCTGTTTACTGACATGTTCCCTGTGCCTGAAACAGAGCCTTGTACATATTGGTTGAATGAATTAAAGATAATAAGAATAACAGCTAACATTTATTTTGTGCCTACTTTGCCCCTGGAACTGTTCTAAGTACTTTACGTAAGTTCATTTACAAAAGTTCATTTACGTATCCTCATCCTCATATCACCTCTATGAGGCACAGAGCAGGCACAGAGAGGCTAAGTAACTTGCCCAAGGTCACACAGCCAGAGGGCAAGAGTTATGATCTGGTTGGCCTGAGTTCCTGGCGGAGGATCTTTTACATGCTCCACAGGTGTCCATCACCCTGGCATCTGCTCCTCTTGGGTGGCCCATTGGTGGCACCCCTCCCACTCCTCTGTCACGCTGGATTGTGAATGTTTGTTTACTGCTGACGTGGCCTCTTCGAGGGCAGGGGCCACTCTCCTTCATGTTTGTTTCCTCAATGTTCTGTACGGTGGCCAGCCCATTGCAGGGCCTTCTCTCCATTCTCCCAGCTTGGGTTGGTTTGTACTATAAGCCTGGGGGGTGGGACGCACAGGTATGATCACTCTCCACCCCCATTTTACCACTGAGGAAACAGGCTCAGAGAAATACAGTGATTTGTTGCAGCAGGAAGAACAGACAGTAACCAGACTGCAGGCCACGTGCGTCAGTGCTTTCCTGGCCACCGCCCCCTGGGGTGGGGATCCGCACTCTACAACCCCACGGATTCTGGCTGCTGCCCAAGGCTTTGGTGGGCACTTGTCTAACCACATGTCAGAACTGGTCAAAGGCAAAATATTAGTGTGGGGTGGGGTGGAGTGGGGTGTGGTGGGGGTATGGGTGGGTGGGGGTGGTAGGGCAGGGGTGGGGATGGGGGGTGGTAGTGGGGGTGAAGTGGGGCGGGGGTAGACCAGAGGATCCAGCCAGGTTCTTTCAGTGGGGCTGTGGGAGCAGTGGGAGCTGTGGGGGCTATGGGGGCAGCTTCTTGGAGCTGGAGCAGGTGAACGGGTGAGGTACGCTTCCAAGCCTGTGATGCGTGTCTACCAGGTGTGCTTTCAAGCACACAGGATGCAAAGCAGGGTATATTTAGCCCGTGGTCGCTGCCGTGGTATGAGCCTGCTGCCCCGTTCCCCCTGTTGGGGAAAACCCTTTGGAAGTTTTTCTTCTGACTGAGGAATGTGTGTGTTCTTCAGTGTTGGTGGCACAGGGTGTGTACGGGGTGTGGGTGGGGGGTGTTGTCCAGAAAAGCTGAAGACTCATGGCTCAACCGGGAAAGAAGGTAACAAGTTCCCAGGAAGAAATAAATAGACCTCAGCTAGAAGCAGATGACGGTCCTTATATCTGTCCTTTTCCTTGGCACCTGAGGGTGTTGTATGGACAGATGTGTGCTAAGACCTGGGAATGGTGAGGAGAGGCTATATTTATTCACTCACTCACTCACTCATTCACTCATTCATTTAAAGAGTGTTTATTGCACTTCTGTTACACACCCACCAAACACTGAACTAAGTAAGTGCTGAGACTCTACTAGGGAAAACAATGTACCTGTTCTCACTGAACTTGCAACATTTAAAGGAGTCTTGCTGGTATGTAATGATTCTTGGCTGTCAGTGCTCTGAAGGAGAATTACTGGATGCCTTGAGAGGGTAAAATAAGGAATTTCAGTCCAGGAGTCAAGGCGGGCTTCCTGAAGGAAGTGGTGTTTAAGCGGAGTCCTGGAGGGTATCTAAGAGTTCATTTGGCAACTTGCTGAGAGAAGGGAGAGAAAGGAGCAGAGCAGCAAGCATCCCAGGCCCTGGCCGGGGCACGTGCTAAGACCTTGAGGTGGAATCAAGTGTGGCTTCTGCAGGCCATGAGTCAAGGACTCCATGGTGGCTGGTGTCAGAACTCTAACCTGATCAGGGGACACAGCCCCTGCCCACAAGCATCTCCTTGTCTGATGGAAAAACAAGGGAGTTCAATCATGAGAACAGCTTTCCTGGCAGCAGAGATGCGAGGTTTGAAGCAGGGGTATTTGCCGCGGAGGAGCAAGTGAGTTTGGGAAGCCTTGCTGAAGATGGCATGTCTCTGGTTTTGAAGGTGGGAAGTTTCCTGATTTGGCAGAGGGTGTAGGAGTTTGAAGAGCTGTGTGCAAGGCTGAGGAGTGGGAACAGGCATACTTTAGATTCGAGTGGGAGGTGAGTGAACGTTTTCAGTTTGGATGTGTATATTCTGTCTCTCCAATTAATTTCAATAGCTACTACATATTTCCCGATGACTGTGTGCCACGGAAGCGCTGATCTAGCTTATTTTACCCGTACAAATAGCCCTTTGAGGTAGACATGACCATCCTATTTTACCGATGAGAAAAAAGGCTCAGAGGATTAAGTGACCTGTCCACAGTGACCCAGAGAGGAGGCGGCAGGACCAGGAACCAAAGTGTGTCTGTGCTTGCCCTTCCTAATGACCTGACACCTTAGCGATTGTCCCTGACTGCTCTGGGGGGTCCTTCATATTAGCTAAAACCATATTAGTCATTTGCAGGCTTTGACTGGTGGCATAACTGTGGTACTCTGACCTGTTGGCTCACACCCCACCCCTCTTTCCAGCCTGCAGAGGAGCAACTTGGAGTTCTTTATTGGAAAAGGCAAAATGCTGGAGGATGTGAGGCCTGCCCCAGATCCCAAAGGAAGTTGGAAAGAATCTGAAAATGATCTTTCCTCCACCCTATAACCACTGTTGACCAATCTTGATTGGTATCACCAAAACTAGGCGCTTTTTTTTTTCTGTTTTATTGCTATATCCCCAGTCCCCAGAATAGAGTATGGCACCTAGTAGACATACAATAAATTTTGTTGAAATCAATCTCTGTGGGTGGTGCGGGTGTTAAGGGGAATTTGACACACACAATCTCTGACCCCTGGCAGATCATCATCTAACTGAACATCATGCGACACACACATGCACATGCAGACACACACACACACACACACACACACGCTCACAGGAAACCAGTCTCGGACCCAGCTAAGACACGGGGGAACAGCTGTTCTCTCCCTGGCCATATACAATGAAATAGTATTTACCTATAATACGATGGACTTAAGTGAGACTTTAGCCTGCCCACTAATTTTTCCCAGCGGTGAAATTAATCAGAAACAAAACACAAACCAAATAAACCAAAACAATATCATCTGAAATTTTTGTTGCCTTCTTTTTTGGCAGGGAGCAGGAAGGGTAGGTGGTGAGTGTAACTTACCTAATGAAGTTGGCAAATCTTGAGTATACAGCCAGATGGATTTTGAAATACGTGATGTATATATACACGTGGGGAACCTCAGCCTGGATACGTGTATAGAACATTTCCAGCACCCCAGAACTTCCTCATGCACTTTCCCAGAAAACACCCTGCTCCCGGGCAGAGGTTACTGCTATATTTCACTTTGCCTATTCCTGACCTTCACAGAAATGGAATCATATGGTTAGAGTCTGGCTTCTTTTGCTCAACAGAATGTCTGCGAGGTTCGCGCTTGATGCTATATGTAGTGGTTTCCTCTTTTTAACTGCTGTATGGCATATGTAATGCTGCATAGCAAATGTAATATATAGAAATCATATATGTAGGTAATATGAAACAAATATATAAAATTATATACATATTGATTATATAACCCATTCATTTATCCATTCTCCTATTGATGGGCATCTGGGTTGCTTCCAGTTTGGAACTGTTACAAATAGAATATAACGGACATTTCTGTGCATGTTTTTGGTGAGCATAACCACTAATCTCTATTGCTTATACACAAGGGGTGGCACTGCTAGGCTTATGTTTAACTGTAGTGTGTTTGTCAGCAAGTTTTCCAGGTTGTACCAACTTATACTTCCACCAGCAGTATGTGAGAGATTGGAGGGTTTTTAAGGTCAGGAATGGAATCCTTCTTCCCGTCTAACTATCCTGGCCATTTCCCACAAGACAGGACTAAAAGATTGGGTAGGATTTTAGAGCCAGGATCTCCATGTTCTGGTGAAGCTCTCACCAGAACCTTAGGGGAATCAAGGCTTCCTTGTGGAGCCAGGGAGTCTGGGGGTGGGAGGCTGAGGGTGGCCAGTGGGCTGGGTGGGGATCTGTTGGGTAGAGTTTCTCCATAGTTAGCCCATGAGACAGTCCACATGTTCTGAGAGCTGCTGTGAGATGCCCCAGTGGATTGTGCTGGTGTCCAGGTGACATCTGTTAGTGGCGACATCTCCAATCTGCCTACAAATAAAAGGTGAGTGGTTCTATTTATTCTGGAATAAATTTATGGCTGGAGATTCACCTACCGCAGTAGGTTGTCTGCAGTCTTGTTCCTTCTTTCCCAATTTTCTACTCAGCTCCCTACTTCCTCCCTTCTACAAGAATTTCATAGCTGCATCAAGGAAATGGGTCAAGCACTCTGGTCCCAGGGAGAAGGGAGAGGTGGGCAAGATATTCCCTGATGTTTGTTGCCCCATTGAAGAGGCTGAAGGACTAAAAACCTTCGACTCCTGTGAGAGGAAGCAGTGACTAGACCTGGAAGGATTATGTAGAGGGCAGAACAGAAGATGGGCTTGTCCCAATTAACTTCAAGAGGTGCCTTCCAGGGACACTTACCCTCTTGTCGCCACTGAGTCAGTGTGGCATGGTGTTGCCCATAAAGTGTCCAGAGTCAAAAAAAAAAACAAAAAAACAAAAAGAAAGAAAAAGTCAGGTAGTCCTCACTTGGTGGCTCACTTCTGCCACTATGACTTAAGAGCACTTGGGAGAATGAAGTAAAAGGTCCCTAAGGAGTCAGTCAAACCTGGATTCCTGTCCTGGTTCTGTCCTTTACTAACAGCATTGAGGCCTTGAGAGCGATACTGGAGCTTTCAGGCCTTAGCTTCCTGGCTGGTCTGCTGATTTAACAGAGGAGGCACATACAACATTAGAAAAAGGCACAGGGTGGGTGCTCGCCAGGGGCTCCTTCTCAAGGGGCAAGGAGAAGTCAGGTGTGGGGAGGAAGTTGGTTTCCCAGGGAGCCCCTGACTGGGCTGATCCAGGAGGCTGCCAGTGTGGGGCTGGGGAGACCATCTGCCTGACTTTATCCAGACACCTTTTTGACTCAGAATTCTCTTTCCTGAGAACAAACAGATAAAGGGACTTGGAGGTCAGCGAATGGACCAGAGTTAGATGTGAATTGGAGGGGTGGACGCCAAGCTAAGTTGCAAAAGTCTTTGCAAGGAAGAGAGAATTTCATCACTTGGTGTTTGGGCATCTATTTGTTGCCGTAGGAATGACATGCCAGGGGGAGGGCCACTTAGGCCCACTTGTCTCCCACCCCTGGAGGCCAGGCCATGAAGAAGGTGCGGCTGGTGTGGAAGCCACAGTCCTCTATAAGCACTGCATTTAGGGGGCAGATCTGAGTCCTGCTCACTGGTCACTGTGAACTTTGTAGCCTAGCCAGGCACAGGGCATGCAACCTTTTCCCCAAGGCTCCAAGCCTGGCATTCTTATTTATTCCACCTTCTAGGAAGCCTTGGTCTGTCCTGGGGACCCACCTCAAGTGGCTTCCTTCCCTTGGCCACAGAGCCTTTGAAACTGGCTGAAGCATTTCCTGTCCCAGGCCGAGTCAGGCTAACGGGTGGGCCAAGCTTCCTCCCTGCCCCACTGCTGTCTCAGGCCTGGCTTGAGTCAGGGCCAAGCTTGGGAAGACAGTAGGTACGGGGGCCTTCCTTCCAGTTCAGGGAAGGGGCTGGGGACGAGGAAAGGGCTGGGGACGAGGCAGGGCCTGGCTGAGCACGTACCGCTGGGGTCAGGCGTGGACCAAGTATGGGGGCAGAGGCACGCAGCCAGGCACTTGGAGAACCGGGGCGCAGAGCTCCATATCTGTCCCTCCAAGGCAGCCTGAGATAGCTCCCTGTGGGCGCAGGACCCACGGCAGCTCACTAAAAGAGCCAGTGTAGGTAGCTTTCAGCAATTGCTTTCCATTTAATTCTCCATATGCTAAGTTCTAAATTTGGCTGACTATCAGCTCAAGGCTGATATCCACTTGGCTTTTGCTTCCTGTTTTGTTTTGTGTTTTGTTTTTCGACAAATAAAAATCGTAAATAATTAAGGTGTACAACGTGATGTTTTGATATGTGTATCCATTGTGAAATGATCGTCACAATTAAATGCCACTCGGCTTCTTTATCAGGAATCCCACTCTCTGGGCTCCAGGGGCCCCTACCTTAATGATAATATCGCAATGGCAGTCGTAATCATAGTAACAGGGGTTCAGCCAGGCCATCCCACCAGAAGCAGAGAACACTCTTACCCCTTCCTGTCTGGACAGTCTTTGGGCTTTCTGGCAAAGTGCCAAGGGGTCTAAGGCTTGGGATGGATTCCCACGCCAGGCCTGTCCTCTTCCATTGTCCCCATCACTGTTTTAGGGTCTGAGCCCACAGAGAAGTCCCTCCTGAAGATGCTGCAGCCAAAGTAGCAAACATCTTGTTTGACAAACTACCAGATGTCAGGCAGTGCACTGGGAGGGGAGTAGCGAGGATGAGGGAGGGTGAGGGGAGGGGTGAGGGGAGAGCAAGCAGTAGAAAGGTTGCTGAGGCTGTTGGGTGAGGAGAGTAAGTAACCTTCCACTTCAGGGCCTGAAGGATCGTGGGACCCTGGGGTGGGGGTGGAGGGACAGAGGATGAATAAGTGGGAGATGTACTGATTTGCATGCTATTTTTGCCGGGCATTTGCATGCTCTTCATGGACTGTCTAGAGCACAGCACAGGGAGGTTCCCAGGGGCCCCATTCTCTCTCCTCCCTCCTTCTCTGAGGTGCTGGGGTCTGCAAGCCCTGGACGGGGAGAAGTGGACTACGGTCCCCCTGGGCCACATCCCTGTCTGGGCAGGGGTTGCAGGGGTGGGGACCATGTCAGGAGCCCTGAGTCTGAGCAGAAGATGGGACCCCCATGGTGGGGAAGCCGGGGTTAGGAGACGGTGTGTGGGAGAAGGGGAGTGTCCCTACTAGGAGAAGCCGGGTGCAGGGATGCAGGGTGTCTCAGGATGAGGAGGTTTCTGGCTCCAGGCTTGTTCCTAGACCAGGGCCCCAAAGGAAGGAAGCCAGATGAGGCGTCTCCTCCCCAATCCTTATGAAGTTTTGTTTCCTGCAGCAAAGCCGGCTTTGACATCAAACGTCTTTCTTTCCCTGTGGTCCTGCACACCCACCAGCCTGCCCTGCTCCAGCCTCCTCCCTAGACCACCTCTGTATTCACTCCTGGGGGTTCCAGGCAGGAGGGAGGGACCAGCAGGGAGTGGGCCCTGAGTCCCTTCCTTGTGCCTTCACAGTGGCTGGCTGGGCCCAGGATCAAACAAGAACAGGGGTCCTGGGCAGGCTTTTGGGTGGACCTGGGGTGCCTGAGCCCTAGCTGGCTTCTGACTGGTCCAGGGTGGTTAGTTCCGGAGGGCCCTGGGGCAGGACTCTAGGTAACCTGGGAGGAATTCATCCCCACCCTGGGCTGTGAAGATCCTACCTCTTTGTACTTTTTCCTTTCTGGCTCTCAGTTTTCTTTGCTCACTCTCTTGCCAGCTATTTGATTTTTAAATCATGAACATATGATTAGCACCCTGTAGCCCCGTTAGCCTTTCCAGAGCACTTTTCTCACTGATAATCCCGGCCTGTGCAACTGCTGCCGACAGGCCCACTCCATTCGGGGGTGGGGAGGGGGAGCATCTATCTCAGCTCCTGGAAACAAGTCTCCGCCCGCTGAGGAGCAGACAGGGGGCAGCGGGGCAGCTGGAGGGCAGCAGGAGAAAGCACTTAGGGCTGGGGAAGGCTTGGCGCCCTGGTGAGACCTCCTCCGGCCCCAGAAAGCAGGATGGTCAAGCCACACCTGGGGAGAGCCTCTCCTGGCTGTTGACTCAGCTCCCGGGGAACGGCTTCAGTTCATCTCTCCTGAGGGGAGGCCGGCCTAGAAGAGGCAGGAGACAATTTATTCCACAAAAGAAACAACCTCTCTGCCCGGCATGCCCGCAGGTTTGGTGGACCCAGGCGCTCTTTGCACACGCATGGGCTGGAACATGCCCAGGCTATGTGCACGCTCACAGAGGCTGGAAGGCATGTGTGGGATCCGTCCACACTCACAGAGGCTCTGTGCGTGCCCAGTTTAGGAAACACCAGCAGACTCTAGCTAGGTCGTGCTCCGGTGTTGTTTGACTTCAGGTGAAGTTCCATCTTGTCCTCATTGGCACGATCAGGACACCGCTCTGCTATCGTGCACCTTGGGGCTCACGTGACCCACCCCTCTTCCATTTTGCACCTGACAAAACTGAGACCAAGTGGTCTAAGGCCATACAGCTGAGAAGCAAATTTTATTTTGAGTTACAGAGTTTAGAGTTTGGAGGTGACAGAGATTTGGGGGGTGACTTGAAGCCGGGAGCTTGCAGGAAAGGGACACAGGCTTTTCAGTCCTAAAGTCCTGAGCTCACGTCCAGCTCCAAACGTGTGTCCTTTGACGAGTTACTGAACTCCTCTGAGCTCCAGCTCCCTTTTCTTTATCTTTTTATTTTTTTCTCAAAAATGTTTTAATGTTTATTTATTTTGAGACAGAGAAATTGGAGGAGGGGCAGAGAGAGGGGGAGAGGGAGAGAGTCCCAAGCAGGCTCCAAACTGTCAGCGCAGAGCCCTACATGGGGCTCAAACTCACAAACTGTCAGATCGTGACCTGAGCCGAAGTCAAGAGTCAGAGATGCTCGACCATCTGAGGCACCCAGGCACCCCTCCCTTTTCTTTGAAGTAGGAGTCATCAAACCTACCCTGCAAGGTTGTTGCAAGGCTTGGGAACCATGTGGATTAGGAGCCTGGCACACAGCACGAAAGCAATCGACCACAATACTATTTCATGCTACCTAGCATGGGCCGGGCTCTAGACTGGGGTTGCTGGGGAGGCTAGGGTGTCTGGGTGGGTAGAATGTGGGGTAAAGACAAGAAAAACCGGTATGTTATGGGACTGGTGTTATAGGGAATACTGAACAGAGACACATGGGTGGTGGTGGTGGGGTCTGGGTGGGGCCACTAAAGATTTCCTGAATTTTCAGGATGAATATAACTTACCTAGGCAAGGAAAAAAGGAAAGGACATTCAATTCCATTGAGGGAACCCTAAGGACAAAACCCTAAGGACAAAGGCCAGGGAGAGTCTGATGTGGTTGATATGGCTGGAGGGGCCTGGAGGGTCCACAGGGAGGTGTGGACAGAGGAAGGTGGCTTTGGCCTGAAGGGCTGGGGAGTCTCTGAAAACAGACATATGCCAACACCAAGAGCTCTCAACAGAAAAGCAAATTTAGAAAGTAAGGAACTTCGCTTCGATTTACTCTTTTTTTAAAAAAAAACATTTATTTATTTTTGAGAGACAGAAACAGAGTGTGAGCAGGGGAGGGGCAGAGAGAGAGACACACAGAATCAGAAGCAGGCTCCAGGCTCTGAGCTGTCAGCACAGAGCCCAACGCAGGGCTCGAACTCATGAACTGCGAGATCATGACCTGAGCCAAGTCAGACATTTAACTGAATGAGCCACCCAAGCGCCCCTCGATTTACTCTTTTCTTCTCAAAGAGTTGCTTCATTGTTTGCTACAAACCTTTCACTTTTAATACGGGTGACTGGCAAATGACAGTGTGGGCACCAAACTAGTTTCCTTGGGTAAAAAGAAGAAATTCAAACCTACCTGAGAAATGCAAGTACCTACCCATTTATCAATGGCTTCATAAACCACTGCTTTGGGTCTTTAGCCTGGAGAGCCCTCTGAGCCCCACAGCTAGAGATTTGCTCTCCTGATGTTACCAATGTATTGCACACCGGAGGCTGGCGCTTGTCAAAGCTGTGTTGGGTGAGGGACACCTGGGTGGCTCAGTCGGTTAAGCGTCTGACTTCAGCTCAGGTCATTATCTCACGGTTCGTGAGTTTGAGCCCCGGGTGGGGCTCTGTGCTGTCAGCACAGAGCCTGCTTTGGATCCTCTGTCTTCCTTTCTCTCTGCCTCTCCCCCGCTGGTTCTCTCTCTGTGTCTCTCAAAATAAATAAATAAACTTAAAAAAAAAAAAAAGCTGTGCTGGATGATAGTGGGTGTGGGGGAAAGGCTTTTCAAAGTGTTTCGTTAATTCAAATTGATTCAACAAATATTTGCAGGGCCCTGTTCTAGATGTTTGGGGATGAGGGCTGAGATACAATGAGGTTCGCTCCCACATTCTAGGGGCCTACGGTGGAATCACACTGGCACTTTGTGGCTAACACCAAGTTTTCAGGTGAGAAACGCTCAGTCGTCCCGACAAAGCTGGTGGAGTAATGAAAGCCTGGCATTTTCAAGTCAGACTACACCTGGACGTAAAGCTGGGCTATTTGAAATCAGGCAAGTGACTTTGTCTCTTTCACGCCATCACGAGTAAAGTGGAAGGGCCAGAACCTACTTCACAGGTTGTTTTCCAGGATTAAACGGGATGACGAATGTGAAGTGCTTGCCATCAAGACATACACAATAAGCCCTCAGTAAATGGTCACCACTGGTATCAGTGATCTTTGGGACAAACTCAAAAGCTGAGTGAGGGAGAAGAAAAGAGGCTTTCCTATGGTGAGGAGGCTGGTAATGAGTTTAAGGGGAAATAGTCCAGATCATACTTCAAAACCATTGGAGGGAAGGTTTCTCCAAGGCCAGGATTGGGCTTTGTTCATTTTGTATCTCCAGTGTCTACACACATAATAGACATTAATAGTGAGCCCTGAATGAATGGTTCTTAGCTCTTGGTCAGGATCCAGGAGAGACAGTTGGGTGGCACACTGTTCCAGGAAGATACTGTTTCCATGGCCAAGGAAGGTCAGTGGAACCTGGGACATCATCAGGAACTGGGTCATTTGTGAAATAAGCAAACACAGCATGGAAGCCCAGTAACACATTTCTGGAAAGAGTGCAGAGAGCAGAGAGTTCAGGAGATACCAGTCTGGGGGCAAGGAAGGAGAGGAAAACCTTGAGGCAAGTACCCTGGAGGGTCTGTGGCAAGAAAAACATCCTTGTTCCACAGCTTACACCTTTGACCTTAACCTTCATCAGAGAATCTGCCTGACTGTGTACCAGCAGCTTATGCAGTTCACTCTTGCATTCAAACAATGGTGAGGGGCCTCAGTTTCCCACTCAAGAATAGGAATCTAGGGTGCTCAGGATGGTCTTCGATCTGACCAGGGAAGAGGCAGCCAAGGTCACAACAAGAACTTCCCAACGGCCAGTCTAACAGAGCTGGGAACACCCCCAAAACTGGGATGCTTCTTTCTCTGGTTTTGTGGTGGGGGGGGTAGACAGGGAGGATTCTGGGATGTTTGGGCAATGCTTCATCCTCATATGCTCACAGATTCAGAGAATCTTATCGCTGGACAGAGCTTTGGTCCATGCCCCATAAAACACTGAGGACAGAGTCCCAGGGGCAGGCAGTGATTTGATCAATGAAGCTGGGACCAGAACCCACACCAGCTGGTTGTTTCATGGGTCGGTGCACACAGTTTGCAAATGACTCACACATATTATCTCCGAGCTCCTAACTGAAACAGCCAACTGCCTACTTGACATCTCTTTCTGAATGTCTTAAAGGTTCCTCCAGCTCAGTGTGTCTAAGAGTGAACACTTAATCTTCTCATTCTGGTTCCTGGCTCCACGACTGGTGGCTCCACCTACCCAGTTGAGCAAGCCAGAAAGCAACCCACACACACTCTCTTTCTCACACCTTCTGTATCCAATTGGTTACCGAGTTCTGCTGATTTTATCTCCCAAATACTTCTTTAACCACCCTCTCCTTTTCTCTACTTCCTACATCATTACCCTAATGTAAGCTACCCTGACCTTTCACGTCTTAACCACCGCAATATCCATCTACCTGCTAAGGGCACCGAGCCCATTCTAGACCATCCCTCACAAGGCCGTCACATGACCTTCACAGAGCACAGATCTAGATGTGTCACGCACACACACACTAGCTTGGGGGAACTTCAGTGGCTTCCTTTCATCTTTAAGATAAAGCCACAATTTATTAACATGACTTCCAGAGCCCTACATCGTCTGGCTCCTGCTTGGCTCTGCCACCCACTCGCATGTCATATGACACATGCTCCTCCTTCCTCCACACTAGCTACACTGACTTCCCACAGTCCCACGCCATAGCCTCTTCAGCTTTCCTGTTCCTCTGCAGGAACAGTACTTTCTTGTTCCTCTGCATCAAATGCTCTCCTCCCTCCCTTGGCCTGGGTAATGCCTTTTCATCCTTGAGATTTCCAGCCCAAACTCCATTTTGTCAGGAAGACCTTCCTGAGTGGGTCAGAACCCTCCTAGGTCACGTTCATGTAGCAATTGTCACAGCTCACGTTTTACATTAGCTTGGTGAGTATTTGATGAATGACTTCTCCTCACTATTCCATAAGCTCCATGAAAGGAAAGACCGTGTCTAGTCGTAACTCAAGCACATTGCTCAGTGCCTTGCACATGGGAGGCACCTAAATATTTGCTCACTGAACAAGTGAATTAATGAATGCTCCATTTTTTCAGACTTTCTCCAAAGATGACACGATGAAGAAAAATCACCACTTTTTGTCCACAGATGGCCTCCTGTGCCTCTTTCTGAAACAGGATGGGGGGTTCGACAGTGAGGTACACACGAATTTGGTTGTGCTGTGAAACTTACATCCTAGTAGTTTCTTTTGTATTTTCCGAAAGAAGATCACCGTGTTCTGGTAAGTGTGAAGAAAAACAGACTCAAGTGACATGTAAAATATGACCCTACTGCCATTTTTAAATGCATTGAAAATGAGTAACAGCAAATAGTAGGATACAAGTGACCTTCCTTCCTTTCTTTCTTTTTCCATTAAGTATTATTACTTGGTAGAGAAATAAAAAGTATAAGCACTTTTCTGAATGTATTCACACACACACACACACACACACACACACACACACACACACTGGTTTAAAAAATGGAAGGTCATGTGTTCAGATACCCAAGAATGGAAACCATATTTCCCCTCAGCCTGGGACCTTTCTGAAAGCAGAAACCATTTCACTTCCCCTGCCCCACCCTCTCCCCATTTCGTCCAGCACTCTTAGTTTCAAGTGATGGAAAACCGACTCAAATTAATTTAGGCAAAAAAAAAAAAAAAAAAAGAAAAAAAAAAAAGAAATGTAGATGCTTCCATAGCTGGACAATTCCAAGCATGATGGCTCTCAGAGCTCAAGGGATTGGTCTTTCTCTGTTCTTTGCCCTGGCTGTCCTCCCAGGGTGGCAAGATGCCACCTGTAGTCCCAGACTCCTATGTTGTACCAGAAGAGACTGTTCTCCCCCAGGAAAAGTCTTGATGCTGATCCCTGCACCAAGAGCTGTGGCCAGAGTGGGGGTGGGGTGAAACCTCTTACTGGCCAGGCAAGAGCTTCTGGCGATGAGACCTGCAGGAATCTTATAAGCTACAGGTGGGTGCTTCAGAACTGGAACACCTTTGCCAGAATAAGGGAGAAGGGATGATGGACAAGCAAAACAAAAAGCAACTAGCACACCCTGAGCACCCAGCTCTGCCCACGGTACGTGCTTGACCCATAGCACTGACTGGCTGACTTCCAGCTGGAACCATCTGGGGAGGAGACATGAGGAGGGTCGGGCAGCAGGACCTCGCTGGGTCCCACACCAGCTGCTGAACTTCCATCTACTTCCATCTACTTCCATCTGTGCCAACAGTCTCTTCTGAACAACCAGAGAGAGAAATTCTGAGTCTATGCACGTCCCAGAAACTGATGAGGAGGTGGAGAGCAACGTTTGCCAAGTTGCATGGAAAATTGCCCTTGAGCTTCTCCAAACACTGTATGCCCAGGAGGCCGAGCTTGATAACCGGTAGGACTGGGGCCCAGACTGGCTAAGCGGGCCACTCAGGATGGCCGGGAGTAGCTGGTGCCCTGCTTCCCTCCCAGCAAGTCGGGCCCACGGGCTGGCAGGTGCTCTGTAAGTGCGGAGTGAGCTCTCAGGGATAAACCTCTTATGCAACACGTTGAGGGTGTAAGATGAAGAGGAAACATGATTTACGTGTTTGGGAAGTTCCTGGCCAGACGAGAGGAAAGTAACAAGACAAGATCGAGTCTGTACTCTGGGGCAGAGACACTGCATGCTAGCCACCTCTGTTCCAGGGACTAGGTCTGCCCCACACCATCTTTGCTTGCCTTGTCCTTTCTATTATTTCTGCCCCTGTGGTCCCTGCCCCTTTTGACCACACAGCCTGGTTCACTACCCAGTGCACCCAGGAGCCCCAGGCACAGCGCCTGCCCCTGATAAGAGAACCCCGCCTTCTCACGCTGGCCCAGCCCCACATCTGCCTGAAAGGTACCATCAGGCAAGGCTGGTACAGGCTCTCTTGGCAGAACCTCTGCTGGAGGGAAAGGTCCAAAGGTCATTTTTCCTGGGCCCAAAATGAGGAATGAGATTGATTCCTGCAGGTGCCACATAGGGGAGCCTTCTGCAGGCGTCACCATTTCCAAATACTCATCACTGAGGCCTGGAGAAGGCAGGCACAGGAGAAAGTTAACAGAGAGGCGGGGATGAGGAAGCGAGAGCAGATGGAGGAGAGACCCTAAGGTCGTGCCAAGGCTCTTGAGCTGGCCAGGCAGACTTGGGGCTACCAAGTCATACCCTGCTCACCAATTCCCGGCAGCTTCCACGGGAGACTGGGCCTGGCACTGTCTTAAGTCACAGCTCACTGGTGAGCTCCAGGGCCCTGATGAGGCCCTCCGGGTGAGCCAGCCTCCTCTGCCTCACCCCTCTTCCTCTGTCCCCCACCCTGTAGCACACTCCTCTCTGCTCCCTCCTGTGTTATTCTTCCTCCTCCTCCTACTCCTCCCCTGAGCTGGCCTCCTCTCACACAGGTCAGGAGAGGCTGGTGCCAAGCCCGTCTGAGCAATTAATTGCCAGTGTTTGGTGTTTAAGACCGGCAGGCACTCCCACAGGGGTCCTTCTTGATCTTTCTGCTGCCACTGAGAAGACGGATTGTCCTGTTCCAGGCAAGTGCTTAATAAACATTTAATGAATGAATGAACACCTGTTATCTGATTTGAACCCCACAGCAACCCTTTAAGGCAGCCCAGACAGTTACCATGAGTGCCATCTACAGCTGGGGAAACTGAGGCACAGAGAAATTATATGCCACACATAGGTATGCAGTGGCCAACCGGGGTCAGAATCGTGTTCTCTCAGCACCCACAACTGCACTACTGCCCACTGCCTGTTCCTGTCACCCCCCTGCACCCTCTCAGCCACTCCTTGGGCAGAGAGCCTGACAGGAGAAGGCACAGGGACCCTGTGGACTGATTTGCACCCCAATGGCTCTGGGCTGTGGGGACAGTCTGGGCTGCTCTCTCTGCTTCCTGTTAAGGTCTCCTCCCTGGGTCCACAATATTCTCAGCTCCTCTCCCCCTTCACCCCACACCACTGGATGCAGGGACAGCACCTGGGATCAGCTTGCCCAGCACAGTCCCATCAGAGCCTCCACTGCAGTTAAAGCGAAACCTGGATGGACATGGCAGTGATCTTTGACCTGCTGGCCGGCAGCGCCAGATTAAAATGTTAAGTGACCTCCTTGACTTCAAATCTATGGGGGAATCAGAGAAAGTAGGATTTCCTGGGACTTGGAGGTGGGAAACGCTAGAACACTTTTGCATCTCCACTGGTGGCCCTATGGCACCCACAGCAGAATGGGGGAACTCTTAGAGGCCCAAGAAGACTTTAACCTCGGGAGTGGATGTCACAGAAGACCATCTCCAGGTGCTGGGGCTCCTCTGCCCCTCCAAAACCTACTACCAGTTCTTGTGTGCCAGTTTCTTTGCCAGGAGGCCCTGAATCTGGTGGAGGAGGGGTAATGATGTGAACTACATGCTTCTCATTGTCCACTAACTTGTCTGATCTTTTCCAGGACAATTGGGGGGGCGGTGGTTGATAAAGGAGCTACTAGCCACATGTGGGTATTTAAATTCAAATCCATAAAAATGAAACAAAAAATTCCCCAGTTGCACATTCAGAGCACCTGGAGCGCTCAGCGGCTCCTGGGTTGGACAGCACAGATACTGGACATTTCCATAACTGCAGAAAGTTCCACTGGACAGGGCTGGGCAAGAGGCTGACCTTGGCTCCCTGAATAACTTCACAGGCCCCTTTTTGAAACTGGGCCTGTCCAGCGTAGGGGTGGGGTGTTGGGGGATAGGGCTCAGCCCACCCAGTCATTGCTGCGAGAGTGTTCAGGCTTTGTGGGAAGGCACCACCTCCCCCACTCAAGGTCACGCCCCCGGGGCGGTCCGGCGGGCGCCCCTGCCGGCTAGGAGCCGCAGGGCCAGTGCGGAGGGCCAGGGGGCGCGTTGCCCGGACGAGCAAAGGAGGCTGGCTGGCCGAGCGCTCGGTGAGCCAGGGAGGCCCTCCTCCCCGGGGAGGTCAGCGCTGCAGGGAGCTGGCCGAGGCCGAGCACAGCGCAGGGTGACCGCACACCTGCGGAGGGCGGCCTGCGCTCCTTTCTCCCCACCCCCCCACCCCCGGGGCCATCCGGACTGGGGGCAAGCACCCTGCTCCCTCCGAGCCCCAGCCGTCCCCGTTAACCTGGAAGTTATTAATTTTTTTCTCCCAGCTAGAGGCGAAAGTTCCACGGGACTCAGATGGGGTGAGAGCCTCGGAAGCGCACTCGGAAGCGTTTTACCGCGGGAGGCGGAGGCCCGGGCGGGATGAGGTCATGGGCACGCGGCTGGGGTGGGGGTGGAGGGAACTCCGGAGGAGGTGGAATGGAACCGTTAAGTTCTTTCCTCTCCTGCTCCTCGCACACCGCCCCCTCCTCGGCGCCCTCCTCCCGGGCCAGCCCCCCTCGGGGCGCCATACGGCGGCTTCCTCTTACCAATTGTCCATCCAGCTCCCGCCTCCCCGTGCCCCCCGCAGGGCACTTCCTCTAAATGGCTGATTTCGTCTTCCCCATTTGCTGGATGAACAAGTTCAGAATTCTGGGGTGAGGTGCCCAAGGTGTCACAGCTCAGAGGCAAACCAAAGGTCTTGTAGACCCAGGCCCACTGTCGCTTTCTGTCCCCACACCTGCCCAACTCGCGTCTACACCCCAGTCTACCAAGTGAGGAACTACAGGAGTAGAGGAAATAAGGGTCAGCACCTGCTCAGGAGCCATCACTACAACCTTAATCAGTCAGAAAATCCTGCCAAGGATTCATGTCAAGCTACATTATAAAATGCTCCTTTGGGCTGAAAGCAATTGTTAAGTGAGGCACTCCGTCCCAGAAATCCCTCTCCCGACCCTGGAGCCATCCCATCTATGGCTGAGACTTTAAGCTATTGGTTCGCAGGCCTTGCCTTTGCGGGGGTGGAAAGACCAGGGAAGGAACCCATTCACAGAAATGAGGATAAAAGCTTCTGAAATGAAGCTGAAAGTTCCGAGAAGTAAGATTAGGTTTCCCAGTCCCTAGGGTAAAATGAGGCACGCAGGCGCCTGCGCACTCCGAGACAAGACTGGGCCGATTCCATTCTATGTGGGAGGTGCTGCCCTGATCCAGCATCATCCTGGACCCCTGGGCACAGCCTGCACGGAGGTTCGCGGGGAACCCAAGGTTCGTCCCCCTCCTCGCCACGAGATGTCGCTGCTGCTCACAGTTAGAGGGCATTGGGCTGGACCAACTTCGGATCTGATTTCTGGGATCAGAAACTCTGGGGGTGGACCCAGCCATCTGTGTTTCTAACGGACCCTCCAGGGGATTTTGCTGCACACTCATGATTGAGAAGCACTGATATAGGTCATCCTGCAGGCCCCGCTGCCTCTGAGGTCTTGCCCCTCTGCAGGTGGTCAGCCTGTCACTAACCTGCAGTCCCCATCTTGCTACCTAACCTGGGCAGGACCTACGTTCTCAGAGCTTCCATTTCCTCTTTGGCAACCGGACAGGGCTTTTAAGAGGCCAGAACGAGACAGCGTCTGACAATGTGTTTGCAGCGGCAGAGCACTATGCGGTAAGGGTGCGTCGTGGCCGGTGCTGTTTTATTCCCTTCATGACAAGCTCCAAACAGTTGAATGCAGCTGGTTCTGACGATTCCATCCTCTCTTTTTCCTTCTCTCAACACCCCTATTTCTCTCCCCACCCAGTATCCCCATTCAGGGACCCAGGGAAAGCCATGCTCAATGCAGCATACAGCCTGCTAATAAAAGCTCAACTTTCATTGAGCACTCCCCATGTTCTAGATCCTGAGTTACCTGTTTTCTCTATTTGCTTTTGTTTAATCCTCACGCAGCCCTATGAAGTAGGTGCTGTGAGGGACAATGACAAGGACACTAAGGCACAGAGAGATTACATCATTTTCACAAAACCATCTAGCTAGCAAGTGGTAAGGCTCGACTTGAACTCAGGCAGCCCAACACAGTGCTCATGTTCTCAAGGTTGCCCCCAAAACATGGTTCCCAGGCCCCTGTGTGGTGAGCCGCGGTGTGGAGTGGTGGAAAGAACACTGGGTTTGGATTCACTTTCTAGCTCTGTGATCACGGGTGAATCACTGAACCTCTGGCCACATGCACCCCCTCAACAAGGCTGGGTCCTTCCTCAGACCAGCATTGACTTGGCATCGCCCTCAGATCTGTAGACCCTAGCAGTCTGCGATGGTTCCCTTGCTTTGCAACATAAGAAGTTCCAGGTTTGTCTTGTACTTTTCCTGCCTGGACCTGGAATCACCCTCTTCTCCAAGAAACCCTCATTAGTTTTGGGGATAAATGGCATTTCAAGATCACAGTCCAGGCCTTAGCATCCATTTTTTTAAAATTTAATTCGATCGTGTGTTGCATGTATGTAAATATATATAAGTAGATAATTTTATTAACCAACGTTCTGAATGCTTCTGTGCATCAGGCAGTTTCTCAAAGAAGGCAGATTAGACTTTACTTTTTTTTTATGTAGGCTTTATGCCCAGCACAAGTGCAATGCACGGCTTGAACTCACAACCCTGAGATCAAGACCTGAGCTGAGATCAAGAGTGGGATGCTTAACCGACTGAGCCACCCAGTCACCCCTGGAAAGAGGGTGAATCATAAACAAACAAATTATTACCACCAAATTTCAGGACCCTAGAAGAAGTGGAGGAAGCTATTCTAGGGCACTCATGCAATGAGGCCTCAGTAAACCCTTGGGGACAGAGTGGCATTGCACGTGATGGGTAGAATAACCCGGCCTCCCAGCTGGAGCCTAACGCTTGGCTGCCTCAGTGTCTATTTGGCTGGTGAGAGAGAGATGTTTGAGTTCAGGATGATGCCAGGTAATGAGGGCAGGTGACTCCTGTTGCCATGGTTACCGGCTCAGGTGGCCCTGGGGACTAAGGGTAGGGCCGGAGGAGTGCAGCTGGGTTTTCTGAGCAGCCTCTCTAAGTAGCCCCTTAGGTGTGGTGCCTGACTTCTGCATCAACAGGTAGAAGTCTCAAGGGCCAGCAGGGAATTCTGAGCACTACCGTTGACCCTGCTCTGCTGCCACCCATCAGACAAGGGAGCTGGGGGCGGTGGAGTTTGCCCCAGCGAACGAAGACTGAGGAGGAATATGGGATAGGAGGTACAGCACCTATAGGTGAACAGCAGGGCTCTAGGCCAGGGTGCATGGGAGTGAGAAGGGTGTGCCTAGCATTGGCTCCATTTCTCAAAAGCCATGGTCCAGGCTCCATAAGAAGCAGGTTCCTTCCCTGTTTTGTCAGCCTGAGGGGGCCTCTGACCCTGTGCAGCCATCACCAGAACCACAAGTGACAGCTCCAACCTCTGGCGTAATGCAAAGGGACTGGACGCCAGTTTAACTCTGAAACTTTCAACAATTACTGCCTGAGCCTCAGCTAATCACTGGCACAGGAAGACACTAAGAATGCCGTCGCGGGGCGGCTGTGGGACTTAGATGGGCTGATGTGTCAGCGGCCTTGAAGAGGCCTGGCTATGGTAGACTAGGCCCTTTCTCCTGTGTGTGAAGCAGCCACTATGAGAAGATAAGGAGGGAGAGAACTGGAGAGAAGGTGCCCAACGGCATCTGAGATATGGCTGCCAGTCTTACCCAATGCGGCCTTGACACTTGGGCTTGCACAAGCGAACAAGGGCCAGAGTGATGGTTTCCCCAAGTTTCAGGAGAACCCTGAGGTGAGTCTCAGCCTCCTCTGCCCCCATTCTCACAGAGTGCCCAGCCTGGGCCATGAAAACAGCATCTCTCCAGCCAGGGAGCAGACTCTCTCTGTGGATACTCTGTCAGGAACCTCAGGGTTTGGTCTGAGAGGTGATGATTCCTGGCAAGACAAGAGGAGACCCTGGCCGGGCCCCTCTTCACAGCCGGGAGAGTCAGTTCACCGCCCTGCTGCCTCACAGAGGGAAGATCTGCTTTATTTAGGTGTCTTTTGTTAGAGAGAGCAAAGGAGTTTGGGGCCATGGGCTCTGCCTCTGAATGTGCCAGTGCAGTAACACAGAGAAACTGACTCTGGGGGTCCCCAAACCTGGAACTAGCTGCTGGCTTATTGAGGTGGCTAATCTCAGCGGTGCATCTCCTCTAATCCTTACGACTCTCCAAGGAAGGTATTATTGCCCCCAAGTTATGGCTGAGACTCAGAAAACTTGGGACACAAAGCTAGGATCACACAGCAAACAAGTATTGAGTCTAGGCTTGAAACTAGAGAGACGTAAGTCTTTGAAGAGCGCCCTTCCTCATCCGTAAGGCCATCTGCCTCTATGCCAAGCTCCCACAAGGACAAGGATGGTTCTGGGTAACGCATCCCAGACACCAGAAAGCAAATGTTTTCTGAGGCTTCCTGAACTCAGAGAATGAGCGCTAGGATTCTCCACAGCCCCAACACTCAGGAACCTGCCTTGCCCTCCTTCTTGGACTCTGGAGGAGGAGGACGGCTATTTGTTAAGAAAATGAAACAAAGGAAGTCAAAGGGTTTTACAAATAGACTGGTCTGGTTGGGGGCGGGGGAGCGGTATAGCTCAGAGGTAGAGCATTTGACTGCAAATGGACAGGCCACTATGCAAATGCAACATGGTTGCAATTTACTTTCCCTGGTGGGCATAATGCCTCTCCAAGGAACTATGAGGTTGGGTTTCTGTGGTTAATCCTTCTTTAGTGAAGTCCTAAAGTAGATTGATCAAGCCCCACAATCACAGTCTTACACAACTTTCCGCCCAGTACAGTGTGCACCAAATAGTTTATTATTACACATTCCCTGACAGATCTTTTCCAACTTTAGATCCAAAGGGATCTAAAGGGATCCAAAGGGATCTCTTTTGTGTTGACAGATTTAAGTGTTAGGTGTGTGTTGGTTTTTAGCCTGTTAAGAAAACCAGGACAGGCAGAGAGTCTGAATTCTCTTACCCTTTGAGGAAATGGGCAAGCTCAAAAGAAGCCCTACCGTTCCCTCTGGGTTTCACATACGTCAAGAAAATAGTGTGAACTTAATGGAAACTGAAAAGCTATTGGCTAGAAAATAAATGAATAAACTTCTTTTTTCCTTCAAGAGTCCTTTTTTTTAAAAACATTATACTCTAGGTTTTTAAAATTTTTTTTAACGTTTATTTATTTTTGAGAAGAGAGAGACAGAGCATGAGCGGGGTAGGAGAGAGAAAGAGGGAGACACAGAATCTGAAGAAGGCTCCAGGCTCTGAGCTGTCAGCCCAGAGCCCGACGCCAGGGCTCGAACTCACGGACCTCAAGATCATGACCTGAGCCAAAGTCGGACGCTCAACCTACTAAACCACTCAGGTGCCCCTATACCCTGGTTTTAAAGGGCAACGTAACCATTATTCGAACACCTTGGAAAGAATCCCTGCACATATGAAGTCAAATTCTTCATCTAGGCTACTAAATTAATTCCAGCACAACACCAGGGGGTTCTTGGGTGCAATAAATTGGCCTTTATCCCCGCCTTTATCCACAAGTACACCCACCACGGTGGGCCCTGCTGTTTCTAGGTGAATTTTGGCATAATTATCGTCTTACGGCGGGATAAAGTCTGGGAGGTTGATGCAGCGTAATTTGTAAGTAGCCGCTCCATTGGTAGACAGCTAGATTGCTTCCAGTATGTGTCAGAACAAGCTTCAGAATCTTGGCTTTTCAATTCCTGTTCCCAATTTCCTCCCCAGGAGGTTTCCAGAGATCCCAGGCAGCTGGCAGAAGGCACTCAGCTTCCACCCAGAAGTCAAAGGGGCCCCTTGCCCCAGTGAGAAGCATGTTGGGGCCTCAATACCAGCTTGTAGCCTCTCTGTGTTGTTGCCTGTCTGTGGTTGATTGGATGGCTCTGCTCTTCTTTCCTGACTGGTTGTTTGGCAGGAGGAAGTTAAATTAAGCTTGTACTTTATCTTCTGAGAACCAAGGGCACAGGTGAAAGGAACTCTGGGGAGCCTGCTGCCACCTTCGGGCAATTTCTAGCAGCCAGCACAGGGTCTTACACAGCACAGGGCTCAGCCTCAGCTGACATCCTGACTTCTTCACCAGCCCTGGATTTCAGATTCAATCCCCCACCCCTCCTTGTCCCTGGGGTCCCTCGTTAATCAACTCACCAAGTACATCTATCTATGTGGAAGACTGCTGAAGCACCTTTTCCAAGCAGGCTTCCAGGATTATGAGAAGAGCAAGTAACATGGAATTCTACACAACACACACACACACACACACACACACACACACACACATACACACACACACACAGTACTTCCTTATCGCTCCAGATAAAATACTTGTAACACAGAGAAAATGAGATGTGTCTGGTGCTCACGACCAAGGCTTAGGGCGTACATGCCCATCTGATTTGTGGATGCCACAAAGGCAGCAATGGGCAGGGGAGTTTTGGAGAAAATGAGCAGAGATTATCATCCTGAGTTTGTTACCCACTCACTGTGCTGTGAGAGCAAGTTGCTTGACCTTTCTGAACTCATCTCAGCAGGTGTGGGAGTAAAGGGCATCTAAGCCCCTGCTGCTTTGGGACCCTCAGTTGAGCAATCCGGGGGCAAGACAGTACGGTGTGGGAGAGGGAGTGGGAGCTGGGGAGCCAGGGGCTACTCTCTGGGGGTGTCCTTGGATCTCTGCAGGCCATCAGCCCAGTGGCACACAGCCTTGCTCCCCTTCTCTGGCTGGAAGCCCCCGAGGGCACAGATAAGCCTGCCTTCTCCACCTTCACCCTCAGCACTGAGCCTGGGGCTGGCACAAAGTACCTGCTCAGCGAAGCTTTGTTGGGGAGATGAATGGGGGCCAGGACGCGCAGTGAAGGCCGGATGTGGTAAATGAAACAATACACTTGGAGTTCCTGGAGGGCTCGTGTAAGCTCTAGCCATTTATGAGTCTATCGTAAAAAACCTTGAGGGAAAGACTTCCAGAGAGAATTGTTCTCGGGCCTCTGTGTGTGACAGTAAGGCATCGGCTCTGACTTACGGGGGGAAAGATTGTACTAGACCGGCCTCTCTGTTGTCCTTGGCAGGTCTTCTCTGTACAAAGCCACTGGAGGAGGAGACACTCTGTTGATGTGGGAACCCCACGGAGGACAGGGTCACTCAGACCTGAAGCCTCTCTCTGTGGTTCACTGCTCAGTGTCACCGAATGGGCGAGCCCAGCCCTCAGGGAGGTGGCGGCAAGAGAGACAGCCCGCTTATGTGGAGGACAGGTGTCCAGGAAGCAGCAGGGCAGAGGGCCCCAGGCATCAGAAAAGGGACCTGGTTGGTGCTGGCAGAGAAGAGTCAATGTCCAAAAGGGGGTTGACAGGGTTTGCAGTGCAGGGTGTAATACCCCCCACCCCCCACCATTCAGCTTGTCCATAAACCCTTCAGTCAACTCTGGTTTAGGGAATAAGCATTTCCAGAGACTGAGGCTGAGCCCAGTGTTCAGGGTTGCAGAGACAAGAAGTGTCTACATGCTGGGGTGGCTGCCGCAGGGGTACTGGTCCTGCCCCCGTGCTCCAACAGCAGTGTCCCCACAACGACCTGCACCACCTCCCTGTTGCTAATGGTGTTTCCTGCGCATCATGCTACTGGACCTCTTGGTGGCATTTAATGTCACAAACGACCCCTACATTCTTGACTTTTCCCTTCTGTCTCTTCTAGAAGCAGAGCCCAGGACAAGGACATGGGTGCAGATCCTGGGGCTTGGGAGGTAATGGAGGAGGCGGGAGTGAGGGCACAAGAGAGTGAGACAGGAAGAAAGGAAACCAGCCTAGGGTGTGTTAGCAAGGTCACTGCCGAAGGCAGCAAGGTATGATCCCTGGGGACCCCTTGGGAATTGTAACGTCATGCTTTCCAAGAACTGTCAACCTGATGGACTGGAGTCTGGAGCATTTATCTGCCAGCTCCAACCCCCTGTAAGTTGAAGATTGTCCCCAGTGACACTAAATGCCCCATGTTTGGGGACTACACTTGTATGTGGGCCCAGGGGGCCTCCTCAGTCTCAGGAGGTTGTGAGCTCGAGCTAGGATGTTGTCAATTAAAGGAACATCAGACTTCAAACAGAACTGGACTCCAGAGCTGTGCTCAGAGCAGAAGACGGGCAGGGGGATGCGCTGGGGGCACCGGAAGCATCGTTGCTGCTATCCCTGGCCACCTTTCCCCCGTCTCTCTGGGGTGCTTCTCCGGACCTGTTGTCAATAAATATCTGCCAACTCTGCTTGATCTCCACTCCTTTTTCTAAACTTTTTTCTTTAAGTTTATTTATTTTTGAGAGAGAGAGACAGACAGACAGAGCACGAGTGGGAAGGGGCAGAGAATAAGAGGGAGACACAGAATCTGAAGCTGGCTCCAGGCTCTGAGCTGTCAGCACAGAACCCGACGCCGGGCTCAAACCTACGAAATGAGAGATCATGACCTGAGACGCAGTCAGACACTGAACTGACTGAGCCACCCAGGCGCCACTCCACTCCCTTTTCTAAATGCTCACATACTATTTAATACAGCCCAGGGTTTTGCCAGGGCCCTGGGATGGTGTCAGAACAGTATGGAGACACATGGCCAAGGGACGCTTATATTAGTTTCCCTGTGTTCCTTTGTACGAGTTTAGGCAGGACATGTTGCCAGGCCTCCTGGCGCTTTCTCAGCCTGCTCCTCTGGGGCCCAGGGGTCTGTCCCAGGCGCTCTCCTCTTGTGGTCCCAGCCCCTGACAACCTCCCAGATCTGTATCTTCGACAATCACCCCATCTCTGTCTCTTCCACATCCACACAGCTAGAGCTGAGCCTGGCTTCCCCGTGGGTGTCATGTCTCACCACCATCCATCAAAGTCAGAGCTCCCAGACAATCCCCCGTCCCTTGTTCTCCACGCCCAGTCCCTGCAGCCTCCTGGTGGTCAGGCAGGGAGCCAATCACCGGGCTGCCACCATTGCTCCGGACTCACTGATGTCCTTCCTTGGGAACGGACTTCAGAATCCAGTAAGATCCACATGCGATGTTCAGGCCTGCACAGTCATACCTTCTCCCAGGCCCCAGGGCACCCCTCCCCCATAGTCTCACGAGGTGCCTACCCCCAGGGCCCCCATCTGCTTGTGCCCCTTCAGGTTTGGTTCTCTCAAATGCAATGCCACATGGCAGGCCCCCTCTTCCCATTGATTTTCCGTGACCTGGCCTCCTCCCAAAAACATTTCCAGGTTGAGAGGAAGGGGCTCTCTGGCTTTCTTAGGCCGACCCTGCCTGGACCTGGGAGTAGAATGGCCAGGCTCCCAGACCGCCCTCCAGAGGCCCCCGGCTTTACCCACCTTCCCTGGCATGTGCACCTGAGCTCCTCACAGTCCATTCCTGCCTGGCTTGTGCCTGGTGCCCGTGTGTCCTTGAGCCTGTGACAATTCATCTCTTGGGGCTCTTTCGGGTTCCAGAAAGCCCAGGGACAGGTCTGTGACATTTGCTTAGCACAGGCATCAGGTTCAGGGTGCTCTAATAATAATCTTTTTTCTTAAATGTTTATTTGTTTTTAAGAGAGAGAAAGAGAGCATACATAAGCGGGGGAGGAGTAGAGAAAGAGAGAGAGAATCCCAAGCAGGCTCTGCACTGTCAGCACAGAAGCTGATACAGGGCTTCATCCCATGAACTGTGAGATCATGACCTGAGCTGCAACCAAGAATCGGACGCTCAACTGACTGAGCCACCCAGGTGCCGCTCTAGCTATCATCTTTAAATCACACATACGACAAACATGTAGTTAGCATGTGCTGGGGCTTGGGCTCCTTGCCCTTGAGGAGCTTGGACTCTGCAGGGATGCTGAACCAAATGCTCAAGAAACAGTGTGAAGCACAGCTGATTCTCATTATTTGAGATAACGATAACGTTCTCAAAGTCACTGCAAATGCTGGAATAGCAAATACTGAACAATCGCTCCTGGGGAAATACAGGGTTAGTTTCCTAAAAGCCTCTGGTCATGACATCTTTGCCGATCAATCAATATATAACCTTGTTGCATGTGTATTACCGTTTAAAGACACTTTACTTATATATAATGTCGATTCATTAACATTGAACTCATGGCCAACAGTGCCATAACTCATGCTTGAACTAAGCTTACATAACGTGTATTTTCTCTGTGAGGCACGTCACAGTGCTTAGGAACACTACAGAGCACTTCAGCACTGTACTTGGGGCCTTTTCAAGCAGAGAAATCACCAACAAAAGCCACCAAGTACGAAAAGTGTGGCACTAACTAGACCATGAAAGGGACACATGTTTATAGTAGGAGAGCTGAGACAAGAAGGCAGAGGGTAGCTTTGTTCAACCTCAGCTGGGAATGTGCTCACCAGGCAAGTCAAATTTTTCAATGCTTTGTACGGGTCCAGAATGACCACAAAAGTGCTGTGAGCATTGATTTGGGGATGACAGATTTTAGCAAGTAGGAACATTTGCAAATAGAGAATCCATGAGTAATGAAGATCCAGTGAAGTTGCAGGTTGTGGAGAGGATGGAGCAACCAGGAAGACAGGAAGGATTACCGGGGTTTACCACTGGAGCGAAATTTCAAGGGGAAGTGAGACTTCCCCAGGCGGGCACGTGTGGGGCAGAGGGTGCATTGTGCACAAAGTCATGAAACAATGGGGAGTGAGGTAGTTAATTTCTTTGGGATGAAGATGGGAGACCTGGGAGGGGACATGTCAGGAAGAGCTCTGATCTCCAGGAACCAAGGGAAGGGCAGAAAGGTCCCACATCCGTTCCTTCTCCGTTAGGGTAGGGCCAACTGCTGTGGCAGAGACACTCCACATGGCTTGACCCAATGCATTTCTTGCGCTATTAGAGCTCAGCATAGGTGACTGGCACGCGGCTTTCCACATAATTTATACCTTGGCTCCTTCCAAATTGTGGCTCTGCCATCCTTCAGAGCCTGAGTCCTTGCTGTCCATCAGCAAGCGGGAAAAGATGGGAGGTGGAGAATTACACTGGAGACTTCCATAAGTCTTGCAGTCGCACACATCCCTTCCACCCACATTCCGTCGTCATGTGGTGCTCCCTAGATGCCAGGGAAGCTGGGTAATGAAGTCCCTGGGTGGACAGCTGCTTCCCAGAAATGTGCCTACACTTGGAAAGGGGGCATGGATCTTTGGTGGATAGCTAGCTGTTTCTGCCATGGGCTCTCAGGTCAGTCTGTCAAAACACAGGGCAAAATCTAAAAGAAGTTGGTAGTGATTGGATTCTATGGAAATGAGCCATCTGTCTAGCACAGAGTAGATGGTCAGTTAACGCGGTGAATGAATGAATGAGAAATGCATTATGTCTCTCTCCTGAGTTCTGTTTAGCCTAATGTAGTTTAGCCTGAATGAGGAGCATTCAGGGAGCATTAGGGAGGAGCAGGGGAGAAGGACAGGGAAAGGGAGCAGGGGCTTAAGCCAGCCAGCTGGGAGGAGGAAGGCGAGCATTCACGTTTTTCCTGTAGTCAGATACAATGCTGCCTTTCCCTGGAGAAGGAAATGGGGCCACAGGAGTGGCAAGAGGGCTTCCTGGAGAGAAGAGGTGTGTGTAAACACGAGTGTGGTCTGTATCTATGAATATTATGTTAGTTTAATCCAATCTCATTCAGGATTTGGGCTACATGGACTTTCTGCAGGACTCTGAAAGCCCCATGCATGACCGAGCGGCTAGAAGTGGTTTGGAACCGTCATCACAGCCTGGAAGGAAGCCAGGGAGGAGGAAACAGGAGGAGAACCCCCATAAGGGCAGCCTGACATCTGGGATAGGGGATCTTCTCCAGTCTCCTCATGGTGTTTAATCTAGCCTTGCGCTCAACAGCTTCCTAAATCCACATCTCCAATTTATTAATCAAGCGCCATCTGTGAGGCAATGTCATGGGCCCCACTGGTGTTTCTCCATCTGAATGGCTGCTGAATATTTAACTACGCTTCAGCAACTTCCATTGATGTCAAATGAGAGAAAAAACAACCACCACCTTCTCTCTCTAGTACAAATTCACACTCAGCATGGATAATCACAAAGCCTCCACAGGCTAACAAATCAAAATAAATTAGCAGTCAACACAAACGCCAAGCCCTCTTTGAGCTACAGTGTTAAGGCAGCAGGCAAGGGAGGGACGGAGGGAGGGGATGACCGTCTCTCCTGGTCACAGCCATCACTGAAAAGTGCAAGAAAGGAGCCAGCTATGCCAGGAAGGAAGATACAAAAAAACCTGGTCATCTGTGTGCATGTTCTCCAGAGTCACAGGTCAGGGGTCCTGAAGCTCACCCCTCACCCCTTGCTGCAATGAGATCTTCCTTTTGATGGCTGACGACATTGACCTGTATAACCTCATTTACATTACTTGTGAGTGTGTGTGTGTGTGTGTGTGTGTGTGTATTTGAGGGTGAAGTATTAAGACTAATGTATGGCTCGGGGCACCTGGGTGGCTCAGTCAGTTAAGTGTCTGATTCTTGATTTTGGCTCAGGTCACAGTCTCACGGTTTGTGAGATCGAGCCCGGAGTCAGGCTCTGCATGGTTAGTGCTTGGGACTCTCTCTCCCTTCTCTGCCCCTGCCCAGTTTGCATGAGCACACGCGCACTTTGTCTCTCTCTCAAAAATAAATAAACTTTAAAAAAAAAGAGAGAGAAGGAATGGCCCAGATCCTGACTTAAGACTCCTGCTTGAGAAGATGGATGAGGGAGGCAGACTCACCTAGGGGATGCAACCACAGAGCAAGCACCAGGTGGCACAGCACCCAGGGAGAAAGTCAAAACACGCAGGCAGGCAGGTGGACAAGCCGAGTCAGTTCATCATAGTGTAATTTCTCCTTGGCTATGCGTTCTGCTTTATTTTCAACACAGTTAGGACTAGATGTGTCCAGAAGGCACTCCATCAGCTGGTACCTGGCACAGCATCACCTGAGATCTATTATAATGCAGCTCGGTGCCCATCACTGGAGGTCGATGCCGCTCACAGGGCGACATGCCTGCGTGTCTGTGCCCACTAATGTCTGGGGGGGCGCACAGCCTGGATACACTGGGCCCCTAACCAAAATAGTCTGCAAGCGATAAAGCGTCCAGAGCCTGGAGACAGACGGGAGGCTCAGACGCAAGTATCAGATACGGGAGAAGGGCAACAGAAGACTCCTGCCAGTCCCGCATTTACCTCAAATACCTCAAAATCCATCCCCATGATCCATGTTCCCTCTTCTCCCCAGATTATTTCTCAGCCTCACCTCTCCTTGAGAAAGTCAGCAGAACTTCCTGCCCTTGAGCTTGCTTGAGGGAAAGAGAGAATTTCAATTAGCAAAGAGGAGGACAGGTGGTGAGGCAAAGGCGAGGACATGGCTCTTCAGGGACAGCCCCCAGAACGTCCCCTTTCCTGGTGGAGGGCAGCACGTGGGAAGAGGGGAGCTTCACCAAGATGGAATCATCTGTCCCCAGCAGATGTGCCAGCCAGAGCGCAGTAAGGAATACCATCTGGACACAGGTGCCCTGTCACCATCTGGGTCTTCCCAGGCATCTGTGGCAGGTCAGGCGGGCTCCCTCTACGGATAATACAGCTCCAGGTGAAAGAGGCTTAGGTGGGTCGTCATGGCAACGCAGATCAGGGGTTGGCCCGCCTCTGAGGTTCACAGGAGGAGCTGTGGTTCCAGCCTCCTGAGATACACACACACACACACACACACACACACACACACGCTCCACTAACACCAGCCCGGGCTGGATCCCTCCTCTGGTCAGGATTGTTTTCTCTCTCAGCACAACTTCCGAGAGACAGAAAGAGGGAAGAGCATGAGGTAGCAGGCAGCAGCAGAAGAGAAAGAAGAAGAAGACGTTTAGAATATAGTCTTCCCTCCACCCCACCCTCCCCTGGACACTCTCTTCTCCCAGGCTGGGAAGCAGAAAGGTCCCCCAGCAGAACTTTCACCTCCGGAGAGGGTGACCTCAAAACGCCAGGTAAGAGGGTGGTCTCCCCAGGAGACTGTGGTTTCCCCACCTGAAGTATGGAAGCAGGAACCCAGTCCCGAAACCTTTTAGACATGAAAGCAGAGGCTGAGAGCTGGGAGGGGTGGCTTCAGGGCTGCAGCAGGTTGGGGACAGCCTACCGAGCAGTCTGAGTCCAGGGTCCAGATGGCCTCAGGGAGGCCTCATCGGTCCTAATCTGTTCCACAAGGGTCGGTGGATTCCGCAGTATCTTTAGGGCTGTGGCCTGTCCCGTGGGAAGCCATAGGTTCATCTGCTCTGCAAGCCCCAGCATTTTCTCTCCTGCTTTGCTAGGGAGGACCCAGTCAGGGGGAAGAAAGGGGAAACCCGCCAGAGATTTCTCTCTTCGATTTGAGAACTGCGACTTGAGTACCCACGAAGTCGGTGGAGCTCCTCCTCCATGGAGGACCACCTCCTCCATGACCGTGGTCAGTAGTACCTGAGCATTTGACCCCTCCTGGTTGCACGCGTGCCTCAGAACAAGGAGGACTCACTGCCATTCATTCATTCATTCATCCAGGAACCACTTATGAATTGCCTCACATGCCAGCAGATACAAGAGATACAGCTCTTGCTCTCCACAGAGCTCATAGCTAGCCGGGGGACAGAGAAAAAAACAATCAAAAAAGTGGGAAATGTATTTGTCACTGATGCCATGATATGATAGGCTCTCATGCCGGCACCAGCAGGCACCCAGTTTACCTCAGTGGGGGTCGGTGAGGGGCAGGCTGCAGGGGGCCCACCCTGGAGGTGAGTCTTAAGAGATGAGCAGGTGTTTGTCAGGTGAACGGAAACCCACAGATCAGCAAGTCAGCCCGAGTCAGCCCGCGGCTTGGTGGATTCCAGGTTATTTTTCTATGATGCCAAAAAGAAATAAGGTCAGTTTGTAATCTGTGAAGTTGGCCGTGGGCCTTGGCAAAAACAGGGCTGGAAGGAAGGTCACAGCGGGGAGCATTTACTCTCTGCACCTGCTTCGAGGCCTCCGCCCAGATAGAGGGTCTGGCTTCAGCAGGGCCATCCTGCCTGCTCTGTGAAGCAGTGGGCGATTTGGGACAGCCCAGCGAACTACCGCTCCATGCCCATGGGCCTGGGGGACATGCGAGGCAGCCCCTGCCCTGAGCAGCAGACACCCTGTTCAGCTGTTGGAGCCCTGCATCAGAGGAGGGGCCTGGGCCTGGGCGTGGCTCCCTTTGTACTGAGACAGCTGCTTCCTGGCCAGGACTGCACGGCCCCTCCCTGGTTGGCCAGGGGGCTGGTGGCCTGATCTCACCAGAAGCAGGTGAAGCTCTCATGCCTGCTGCCTGGGTATCGGAGGCTGGCTCCCAACTCCGAGGGCACACCCCTGAATGTTCCCACCAGAGACATCCCCGATCTCCTCTGGAACCAGACCCCTCCTCTTGCCCTTGAGCATGGGGATGGTTTTTCTAGACTATCTAACGAGCCACAGCTGGTGGTAGTGTCTCCCAGGGAGCCATGGAAAAGATTATCCTCAGGGATGTTCAATAGGCTGAAGGAGGAGCTCAGAGAGTGTGGGGGTGGAAAGGGTAATGAAGGGGAAGGGAGGGAGGAGAGGGAAAAGCAGAGAATGAAAGGGAGAGGGCTTAGCTGAGTGATGCCAAAAGGCAGAGAGAGCATGGGAGGACTTTCCTGCTGGTGGGGGTAAACTGAGGCTCCCCCGCCCGAGCTTTCCCTTCATCCAGGGGGCTCAGCTCTCCCAATGTCATGACCAGAATTCAGGCTTAGGGCAAGGCCAGGAACAAGGTTGGAGTCAAGCTTGCACCAAAACCACGGACGGGATCCTTTAGTTTTTATGGTACAGACAGACCCTTTTGGAAATCTGTAAAGGCTTTGGACATATTCTTAGCAAAATGTTTCTAAATGCATAAAATTAAGTCCATAGTATTAGGAAAGAAACCAGCTATACTGAAATGTAGTTATTTATATATATATAAATATATATATATATATATTTTTAAATCAGTTTAAGATATGGTAATATATGTGCCTCTCTATCAACATGTAAAAGAATAAAATGTAGTGGCAGGGTTAATATCACGATTTCACAGTAGTGATAAACATAAGCCATATTTTAAGAATGACAGCTTTCAAGTGTTACGAAAATACCTGTGATCCCTGCTGGAGATAAAGTCACCCATACAGCTCTGGCCGGTGTTGGCCTGCATTCATAACTGACAGAAATCCACATTTCAGTTAAAGTTAGTGAAAGCAGAGATGTTTTTTTTTCCTACCTGAATCCATAAACCTCGATGTCTCTTGTTAATTTATAAAGCACTTACGTGAACATCCTTTTTTGCTCTTCACAGTACCGTGGAGTAGGTACTCGTACTACCCCATCTTACAGACAGGGAGACTGAGGCTGGGAGCAGTGAAGGGGACTTGGACACAGGAAGCCTCTGGCAGGGAGGAAAAGGCATAGGAACTGGGGCTGTCTCCACGAGAGCCCCCAACCCCGGCCCCCAACCCCGGCCTGCTTCATCTGAGCTGGCGATCACCCCATCACCGGAGGGCAGGGCGGGTACGCCCTCCATCGAGCTGTTCCGCCGGGTTACAGCAGTGCCCTCGCGGACAGGGGGCTACACCGCCACCGGGCGCGCCCCTCCGCGGTAAGGTCCTTGCCCCTTGCCCCTCTCCCTGTTTTCCTTCCCCTCCTGAACGGGCGCTCCCTGATGGAGCCCCGAAGCAGGCACAGTGCAGGCTCCCTCCACACTCCCACCTGTGTGTGCGGGGCCTCATGGGTCAGAGACCGGCCTGGGCCTCGGTGTCCACACCGCAGACCGCGGCTCCCCACTGCTGCACCCACGCCCCTCCGTGGAGAAACCCTGCAGCGCTTCAACAAATCTGACAGAAAGCAGGCAGAGGGGCTGAGGAGAAGTCGAGCCCACCACCGGGTAGAACGAATTGGGAAGGCTTCCTACAGAAAGTGAGTTTTGAACTAGAGTTTTCCCCCAACTTTTAAATTGTGAATATGCTCCAAGATGCAGGAAAATTGAAAGACTAATGCAGTAAACATACATAAAATCCCCTAGAAGATGGACCGTCACTACTTTGCCATAGTTGCCCTGTCTGTGTGTGTGTGCGCACATATATAGGTGACATTTTTCTCAGGAACTGGAAGGGAGGACATTGCAGACATCAGGACACTTCAGCCATGGACACATCAACATGGCCTCCTAAGTTGGGCAATTTGTCCACACTCCCCTACAACCATAACACCACTTTTATACCTAAGAAAATCAACACTCATTCCCTAACCTCCAGTTCATATTCAAATTTCCCCCAAAGTCCTGTTTTAAACAAGGATTCAATCAATGTTTGCGCATCAGAGGCAGGTTGTAGGTGCCGTTGACTGGGAAGCAGGTATTCATGATGGGAAGGTTCTGGAGTCACCACGGTGCTGGCGAGGCCTGGCGGTGAGCGGGAGTGTGAGGGGACCTGAAGCTTATACTGAGGAATTTGGCTTTGCCACAGAGGGAGGGGGGTTAATCCAGATTTGGGGGGTAGGGAGGAGTCAAATCCACATTGTGCAAAGTGCCCGGAGAAGACGACTTTTGCCGTTCTGATGAACCCTCTGGGTGTCTTTGTCATACCACATTTGGCCATCACGTTCTTCCCCAGTCACAACACAAAGTCACAACACAGACTCACATGGGGGCTCGGCTGTGGGTCAGGTCCTGGGGATGCTGTGAGCTAAGCCAATGACCTCTGGCATCTGGGTAGCCAGCCTGACTCTCTGTCCTGGCTGTCCCTGCGTCTATCCCTCTTTCCCTCCTTTGCCCTTTTAAGAACCTAATCAGAGCTGCTGAAGAGCCTTCCGGGACAGCAGCTGGCACCAGAGACAGAAATAGCTCCGGCAGAAACCTGGTCTCTGTCAAAATCTCTGGCCCCAGTGAGGGCTGGGGGAGGAGCATGGGGGGCGGGGAGGGGGGAAGATTCAGAACCTGCCCCCTGCCCTCAGGGGCCCCCACCATCTGGACCAGAGACGCTGAGAGCCCACAGAACCCAGCACCTAGGTGAGGTCACCCCGCCCATCCCCTGCCATCTGCCGTGGGGTGAGCACCTGTCTTGAGAGGCCAGCTGGGGTCAGGGGCACAGCCTTGAAACCAGGGGAAAGGGACTCCACCCAGGGTTGTACTTTAGGCCGCATTTTGGCCTTTTTCTGGCCTCACCCACCTGAAGCAAGGAGTCTCGGGGTTAGGAAGACGTGCACATCTTGAGGTCACTTCCCTCCAGATCAGGCCTTAAATTCTGAGACCCGGGACTCCCTGGCCAGACAGTCCCCAGCCTACTTCCAGAACGTGAGCAAGTCCCCTCCAGGGCCCCGTCCCCTCAGGGTGAGCCACACCACCAGTGTAAACAATCCCAGGTCTGCGGAAGTGGCAAAGAAGTGGTTGTTGGTAGGCGTGCCGATGGGCCTTGGACCTGAAGGCTGGGGTGTCCCCACACCTTTGCCAGGCCCCTCAGGGGGTGAGAAGAGTAGGAGTCAGGCTGGAAGCCAGAGCCAGCTCAACCCACACCTCCGTGTTCTAGCAGAGCCCTCTCGGGAGTCCAAGATTTCTCAGTTTGAATCTGAGCCTCCAAGTTGTTATGAAGGTACGGTTGACAAGGAAGCAAAACATATTTTATTTAATAGTTCGTTAGCCCAATTTGTAACTTACGGATATTTAGATGCATGAATGTGAGGTTCCATCTGCGATACTGCCCGAGTCCCCTAGCAAATGCGTGGTGCCCTGGCCGGGCCTGGAGTGGCCTTGCTGCCGCGTTCTGGAGACCAGTTTGGGGTGGAGAGGAAAGTCTTCAGTGCCTCCCAATCCTCCCTTTCTGTGCTCCCTCTGCCACAGGAAGGCCCTCCAGGCCGGGCCCTTCCTTCTCCTGCTGCCTCCTTCCAGCTCAGGTCAAATCCAGGCTAAGAAGAAAAAAGGCTCTTTGAGGGGGCAATGCTTGACCCTAAGGTGAGTCCCTCAGAATAGGTCTTAGGAAGGATGAGAAGTTTTGGAGTAGGAAGGGGCTCCCAAGGGGGCAGGGTGGGGGGCCTGTGGGGAGAGAGAGACAGAGAAAGAGAGAGAGAGAGAGAGAGAACAAGGACTAAAGCACCACAAGGCAACCCCATCCATCACTCTGGGATTAATCCAAGTAAGTACTGTACTCCATTTACTTATGGACACTCGCCATAGGCCAGACCCCTGCTGGGTGCTGGGTAGGATGATACCCAGGACCTGGTTTCTCACTCGGTCTGGACCGGTGCCAGAGATCTGTTGTGTAGCAATGTGCTTACAGTTCACACTCCGTACACTTAAAAATGTTTCAGGTGGTAAATGTTATGTCATTTGCTTTTTTTAAATTATTTTTTAATGTTTATTTTTGAGAGAGAGAGACAGAATATGAGCAGGGGAGGGGCAGAGAGGGAGACACCGAATCCAAAACAGGCTCCAGGCTCTGAGCTGTCAGCACAGAGCCCAACGTGGGGCTCAAACCCACAAGCCGTGAGATCGTGACCTGAGCCAGAGTCAGACACTTAAGCAACCGAGCCACCCAGATGCCCCTATGTTATTTGTCTTTTTTTTTTTTTTTAACCACAATTAAAGGAAAATGGAGTGGAGATTGGTCAGAAGGACCAGCCCTGGGTTGCCAGCTAGGAGGCAGCAGCTGTAATATATCTGGCAGATGGGCAAGGCCTGAACTAAAGGAGGGAGAGAGAGCGGACAGACTTAGGAGAATTGTAATATTTAAATTTGAGAGAATCAAAAGGAATTGGATGCAGGACTTGACAGATGAGGCAAAGGGATGAGGTGATGCCCACTGGCAAGCAGGGGCTACGGAGAAGCAGCAGCCAGTGGGGAGGGAAGTGGGTTACGGTGTGAGTGGAACCTGCAGGGGGAGGTGTCAGGAAGCATCTGGTCACCCTGACCTCAGGTTGAAGAGACAACTGGCGTATGGATTTTGATTTGGGAACTATCTCCACTGTCAGTGGAGACGTGTGAACGGATGAGGCCGGTTGAAATGAGATGGACAGCCTGAGATGGAGCACCAGGGAACAGCAACAACCCAAGGAAGGCCAGGGGAGGGGTGCCCATAAGGGCTCTGAGAGGGAGTCCCAGGAGGCAGACGGAGGCAGGATGTAGACCCAGGGTTGTGGTCTAATGGAAGCCAAGGAAAGATTATTTCCACAGGGAGGAGAGGTCAGTGGGCTGGGCTGGGCAGCCTCAGGTGAGTTGGGACATGTGCTAACCAGTCGGCAGGGGTGTGGTGGGGGGGGGCTTCTGGGGGGGAGGGTGTACGTGGCAGGTTACACTAAGAGACCATTCAAGGGCGTCACATCCCTCTGCCTTGAGCCTCACCAGTCTCTTTCTCCTCCAATCATCTTCCAGGGATGGGTGCCCAGCATTCAGGTGCAGGTGCAGGTGCAGGATGAACTGGTGATAGCGGGGAGGGGGGCGGGGATGTTGGGGTGCAGGGGTTGAGGGAGGTCAACCAAGGAAGTCTTCCTGGGGAAGGAGGGCCAGGGCCAGGTTTGGAAGCATCATTGGGTGAGGCTCCATGGGGCAGAGAGGGAACTATTCCATCAGGGGGTCCCCACATGACCTCTGACCCCACAGCTCAGCCAGTGTCTCATCCTCAGGAGGGATCTCTGAGCGACAGGAGAGTGTGGTGCCATGGGGGCCAGAGGAGACTGTCCTCCACGTGGCCGCTGACAAATGCCCCCTCACTTGGGGAAGGTCAGATCTGTGGGGACTTGCTCTTTCACCATCATGCATGCATGCATTCTTTAATCATTCATTCCTTTGTGCATGCATTTATTCACTCATTCATTCGCAGTACTACCCAGCACCAGGCATGGAAGGATGATTAAGGCACAGTCCTTGCCCCCATGTGACACAGAGCAGGGGGTGGTGGAAGGTAAATTGTCACACTCCATTAAGTGTTCCTGGTGCTATGAAAAATGTCTGTACAGGATGCTTTCAGGGTACCAGCTGGAAAGTGGTCACATCAGGAAACGCGTGTCAGAAGAGTTGCTGACCCTAGAGCTAAGTCCCCAGGCAGAGGAGGGAGGGACACTGGAGAGAGAGTATGGAGCTGTGGGTGGCCAGCATCTTCGGCAGCACCTATGGGACTGTTCGTCCATCTCTAGTTGGGGTGCCCTTCATGAGGCACCATGAAGACACCATTCACTCTTTTGATATTAAGCATCAGCCTGACCCATGCACTTTTGAAAACACAAACACAGTTACAAGGTGTCCTTTTGCCTGATTCAATCAGATCCCTTGGCCTCGGACAGAGGATCCTGGTGCTCACGGCTCTCAGGACAGAACATAGCCCACCCCCCCAACCCATTTCCCCACACTACAACCCAGCCTCAATTATTCTGAACACACGAAGCAGTTAAGGGTGGAGAAGAAAAGATCCTAACTGTCCAGACCCCAAGGACAGGGTCTGATGGTCTGTCCTTCTCTCCCAACCTCCCAGGAAGGGATCAGGGTGTAATCTGAGGCCCCCACTCATGATAGACTTAGGCTGAGTGGAAGATGAAGGTTTTTAATTTCCTAAATATAATGGTTGCTAGGGATTGTTCATGAATAAAGAAGAGGTTTGATTCTGTGCCACCCCAGAAGGCTATTGTTACCCCATAATACTCTTCCTCTTTGTGTCTGATTCTCCAGCATTAACAATTCATTTCTCTGCAGGGTGGTGGGAGGGCTGCCTAAAAATGTATGTGTGTCCATGCCTCATGGCCATGTTGTTGAGGCTGAGTTTATCAAATCACTTTCCTCGGCCTCTGGGGGGTCTGGGCAGGAAGAAGACCATTGGTGCATGGAACAGAGGGTTCCCCAGAGGGGGAAGGTCATAGAAAAGGCAGTTGGGGCATCTTAAAGACCCACTTCAGATTTGGGCCCAGGAATGGCCCTCACCTTCACTGCTATCAGAGGAACAAACCCACCTCTGACAGGCATTGGGGTGTGTCTGAGATGGCAGTTCATGTATCCATCCAATCATGTATCCATCCACCACCCATCCATCCGTCCACCCATCCACCCATCCATCCATCCACTCACCCACCCACCCATCCACCCATCCATCCACCCACCCACTCACCCATCCACCCACCCAACCATCCATCCACCCATCCATCCATCCATCCATCCATCCATCCATCCACCCATCCATCCACTCATCCATCCATCCATCCATCCATCCATCCACTCATCCATCCATCCATCCATCCATCCACCCATCCATCCACTCATCCATCCATCCACTCACCCACCCACCCATCCACCCATCCATCCACCCACCCACTCACCCATCCACCCACCCACCCATCCATCCACCCATCCATCCATCCATCCATCCATCCACCCATCCACCCACCCACCCATCCATCCACCCATCCATCCATCCATCCATCCATCCATCCATCCACCCATCCATCCACTCATCCATCCATCCATCCATCCATCCATCCATCCACTCATCCATCCATCCATCCATCCATCCATCCATCTATTCATCTAGTCAGTCAGTCACCAAACCTGTATTGCACAAGCCCTTGTGGATATATGAGTTAGGGTCTCTGCTTCTGAACCCGACACTCCTTGTATCATGGCTGGGTTCGCCACCTGGGACACCTTCTCCATCAGTCCATGTGTCTGAAGCCTGCATTCCCTCTTCACCCTGCTCTCGTCCACAAGCTTTCCATGACCCCTGTCATCACCCAGAGTCACTCCTTCTGCTCCCCATCAATACTGATGCTATGCTTCATTAGTCACGTTTACCTCTTTCTATTGATATCTGCTGGAAAGCAGGGTCCCCGACATGCTTTCTTGCTTGTGTTCCTCCCACAGGTGTGCACACAGTACCTGATTAAGGCTTCTGAATAAATGAATGGTAAGTTGTGTCTTTTGCAGGGTGATGTCAACCCCATACAGTTCCAAGCTTCCTTCAGCAACAGGTTGGGGCATTAAGAAACTCAGGGTGTTTTCCTGTCAGGTTAACATAAGATGTAGGTGTGTATTTTTCCCCCTTAAATCATAGGGATAAGACTGTGCTCAGCCATACACAGTATATTTCCTTCTTTGTTTGGAATTAGCAGAGATTCAGGAGGGCAGTGTCTCTGGGCTCAGCCATCTGCGTGCATTAGGGATCGTTATAACGTGAGACTACTTGTACGTGGTGTGCAGAGAGCCCCGAGTTTATTCACAACTGCTTCTCACGACAGCCCGATCTTGTCTTACAGAATTAGAAATGATTGCTCAGAGAGGTTAAGCAACTTACTTGAGGCCACCCAGCTGTGAGGGCGGAGCAAGTCTTCTCTCGCTGAGGTCCCAGCTGTCCTCCCTCCCCCTTGTTCTCCCCACCTTAACTGACAGAGGGGTCCAAGGAAGACGCACTCCTGCCCTGTCTCGGCAGGGCCTGGGGGGGCCATGTCCCTCATCCCATGGCTTCGGTGGAATGAAGGCCCCCCGCAGCCGTCATCCCGGAGGCCGGCTGAGATGGTGCTGGACACGCTCATGATGGAGCTGGCGGGACAGATGCGAGAGGCGGAGAGGCAGCAATGGGAGCGCAGCAACGCGGTCAGGAAGATCTGCACCGGGGTGGACTACAGCTGGCTGGCCAGCACACCCCGGCCCACCTACGACCTCAGCCCTGGCGAGCGGCTGCAGCTGGAGGACGTCTGTGCCAAGATCCACCCGTCCTACTGCGGGCCCGCCATCCTCAGGTAACCCCTGCCGCTGGCACCGGGCCCAGCCATTGCACTGTGGGCTCCAGGGGTGTGGCTGCCGTGGCGGTGGCCTGAGGCCACTGGACCGGGAGCCGGGGCACCCAGATGACCCAGTTACCTGTTAACAGGAGCAAGGCAGGAGGCCAACCCTGAAAGATCCCAGCCCAGAGCTGGGGGTTCAGAAGGAGGCAGGAGGCAGCTCCCGGAGGCACAGGAGTTTTGACGGGAGAGAACCCCGGGCCTTGGAGCTTTCTGTTCTCCCCGCCTGGCTTACATGTGCCCTGGATTTTAACTTAGCCGGCTCTTCCTCCTTCATCAGTTCATCTTCTATGTTACCTTCTTAGAAAGGCTTTCCAGGTAATCTCTCCAAAATTGAGTTTTCAATTATCCTATTTCAAGCCAGCTTTCATATTAGCTTGCCTAAGGGGGCTGTGCACGCACGCGTGAGTGCATGTGTGCGTGGGCTTGTGTTGTGTGTGTGCGTGTGCGTGCGTGTGCATGCGTGTTTGTACAGCATCCGGAGGCCTGGGGCACTGAACATTTAGAGATTTAGAGCGTGGGTACCACAATGCTCATGAATATAAATGTAACCTTGCTAAAGCTTGGACCCACATGGCCCGGTCCTAGTTGGATTCATGTGATGTGGAAGAAGTGTGGTTCCAACAACCAACAATAATTTCCAAAGTCACTCAAGTTCTTTAGCTGCACTTCCCCAAGCACTCGTAAAGGAATACAGATCCACAGGAAAGCATCTGAACACCCCACTTAGTCTCCCCACATCTTTAGTCCCCCGTCTCTTTAACCAACACAAACATCTATTGTACACCTTTTTTTTCTTGAAAATTCTCCTTAAAACTCCTTCTTCTTCCGTCCTAGCTACACTCCTTTGGATTTTGTAGTCTTTTCCACCCCCGGCCCCCTTTCTTCCTCCAGGATGAGAATTCTTACCCTCTCCCGTTTCTCTTGTTCTATACCAAGGAACCCCCCCTCCCCCGCCAAATGTACCTACTTCCAGAAGCACCTGGGGAAAGGGGTGGGGTGAGTCGTGGGGGGGGGGGCGGGGAAGCAGGGGGGTTGCTGACAGAATTCAGGCTGGTAAACCAAACCTCCTAAGTGAGGTGGAGGCTGGGGACACACATGTGTTCATGATTGTCCGCTCACATTTCCTGTCTCACTGCTGAAAAGTTTGAGAGGTCCTGATTCTCAAGGTGGTGGAGGAAACCAGATGTTAAATGGACTCGCTAATAACTGTTATTCATTTTGAGCTCTAAGCAAAGACATTTGAGGCAGAGGAAAACCTCACCCAGTGGGTAGCGTGGAGCTATGGAAGGAGTATCGCAGGCCAGTGCCATCATCAGATACACATTTGGGAGAGATCGCTCTGGCCAGGGGGCAGAGAAGGGTGGGAGAGGTTAGCCAGAAAGCCTCACATTGGTAAGGCCGGGCCATGCTAACACGGAAGTGGCCTACCCTTAATACTCTGGCACCAAGAACCTGAGGTTAATGTCAGGATCTTCACCTATGGTAACTCTTTAAACCCCACAGAAGGGTTTATGACCCCAGTTTACAGATGAGGAAGCTGAGGCCCACAGAAGCCAGAAATAGCCGAGCCGGGAGCTGAACTCAGGATAGGCTGGAGCAGCGGGGGAGGTGGGGTGGTTTCTGATTGACGTCAGAAGCGGGGAAGTGGCTGAACCGGGAACTGGCCCCTGGGCGTGCACGGGAAGCCCCCGGGGTTAGACCCCCCCCCCCCCACCTGCCACGGGCCAAGCCTCGTGACTCACGCACAGCCCTGTCCGCTCTGCCCGCAGGTTCCGGCAGCTGCTGGCCGAGCAGGAGCCCGAGGTGCGGGAGGTGTCCCAGCTCTTCCGCTCGGTGCTGCAGGAGGTCCTGGACAGAATGAAGCAGGAGGAGGAGGCCCGCAAGCTGACGCGCCAGTGGAGCCTGCGGCCCCGCGGCAACCTGGCGCTGGCCACCTTCAAGACCCGCGCGCGCATCTCTCCCTTCACCAGCGACATCCGGACCATCTCGGAGGACGTGGAGCGGGACACGCCGACGCCGCTCCGGACCTGGAGCCTGCCCGAGTTCCGGGCGCCCAAAGAGGACTGACCCATGCCCTACCCTGCCCGGGAGCCGAGAACACCTGCGGGAGGGCATGATAGGCCGGTGACCGGGTCCGAGTCCTGGAACCTCCCCACCTGCCCTCGACAAGGGGCCCAAGAGGTGGCCCCGTCCCAAGACAGCCCTGTAAGATGCAGCAACCCTCTGGCCCACACTCTGCCACCAGCCACACGGCTCAGGGTCAGGCTTGGAGCCGCAGCGGGCCCCCCTTCCTCCCTTGCGAAAGTCGAAAGTCCGCTGCAGCGTCCCCTTCCCTGCCTCGCAGAGATTCAGGGTTTTGGCAGACAGACCCCGGCCCCATCTGTCCGGAAGGGGAAGACTTGCCCTTTTTGCCAAGACCTGGGTTCTCACCCCCAATTCAAGGATGTCCTACTCACCCCCTCACCCTGGGTAATGTGGGACTTGTTGGGTGACGTCCATTCTTTGCTGTGACTGGCTGGTTTCACCACTGCTGATGGGTCACAGCCCCATGGTCAGGCAGAGCTGAAAGGGACCACAAAGGCCAATAGGTCCACTGTCCTCAGCTAGTGAAATGCATAAACGGAGGCTCAGAGAGGGCCTCATTCTTACACCTTAAACTGCAGCCAGTGAGGTTGTTCCTGTAGGCATAGTCTCTGCCCCTGAGTCCTTGAGTGCTGGGCTATGATGGGACAGACCCAAGGGCCATGTCTCCACCTCCCTGTGGTCTGACACATCTCTTACCTTGGAATTGGCATGAGGGTCTAAGGTGGCTGGGATCAGAAGTAGGCTACCCTTGCCCCACCCCAGAGTGTCATCATGTAGGATGTAGCCAACACCTCGCAGCTCCTTCCGGAGGTAGAGCTTCAAGGCCTTCCTACTCACTGCTCTGAGAGCCCAGGTCTCTGATTCCAGGGCACCTTCTGTATCTGGTCACCGTGCTCTTTGGCTGTCCTCAAGGAAAGTGATGCTTAAACCCCTAACTAGCCTCAAAGAACCAAGTGAAAGTTCTAGAAGAGCCTCCCTACAGGCTTCATTTGGTGTCTTTCCATTTCTAATATGGTTAGACCTTTATAATGGACATGTGGTGCTCCGGTGTCTGGAAAGTCTAGTGGCTTCCTCACATACCCAGGGCTGAAGTGGGGTGTGTGGGATGGTGGAGGAAGTGTCTGTCCCCAACTATCAGTGCATGCTCAGAAAATGCAAGTGGATCTTAATGTTAGTCTAAATAAAATGCCAGGAGATAAGTCAACAGGGAAAAAAAATCCATATATTCCCTGACCAAGCTCAGTAGAAAAAAACTTTTTTAATCATCTGGTTTGGGATTATTTTCATTCAAGTCTGGACAGAAAATCATAAGATGGTGGAAAACCCCGTATCGAACACTGTCAAGATGAAGGAGTTGTCTCATTACATAATTGGTGGCAGTTGAAAAACACTTAAATAGGGGTACTGGGGTGGCTCAGTCGGTTAAGCAGTCCAATTCTTGATTTCAGCTCAGGTCATGATCTCATGGTTTGTGGGTTCGAGCCCTGCATGGGGGTTCCATACTGAGTGTGGAACCTGCTTGGGATTCTCTCTCCTCTCTCTCTGCCCCTCCCCCTGCTCACACTGTCTTTCTCAAAATAAATAAAATAAACTTAAAAAAAAAAAAAAAAGAAAATCGCCTAAATAAAAATATATACCTCAAACATCTTACATATTTTATGTTAAGACGTAGGAAAAAGTTCATTCAATTGCCAAGCTGTGTTCATTATTTTGTGACATGTGTGGATTGTCTGACGGGAGATCCACACGTCAGTTTTATTGGCCTGTGTGTACTTTAACCATACCAATAAGAATAATGGGCACAAACAAGTTTGGAACAAGCAGAAGTGACCCTTGGTGAGCAGACAACTCAGTTGGGAGGGGCGGGGAGAGTTAGAATAGGATCGACTAGCTGTGAGCTTTCTGGATACACGGGATGTGGGTCAGGGTGTTTTTTCTGAGGGAAGGAGTGTCAGGGTCAACCTGATTGTGGAGGAGATAATTCAGAGGAGGTCAGTTAAGAGAATATCTACTGTTTTCCTCCTTTCCCACCACCTTACATGTCCCTATCCTCCCCAAAGAAAAAGAAGATCTGAGACTTTCAATGCTGTGTGCTTCTTTTTAATGTTTATTTATTTTGGGGGGGGGAGGGGCAGAGAGAGGGAGAGAGAGAGAATCCCAAGCAGGCTGCGTGCTGTCAGCACAGAGCCTGATGCAGGGCTTGAACCCAGAAACCATGAGATCATGACCAGAGCAGAAACCAAGAGTCAGATGCCCAACCGACTGAGCCATCCAGGCGTCGCAACGTCCTATTCTTTTTTAAGGTGAAGTAACGGGCCGTCCGTGAAAGCCTTCCCTGACCACCTTGGTCAAGACAGAACCCACCAGCTTCAGACACCGGTTGTCCTGCAGTGGATTCCAATCGCTCCTCTGGATTCAAGTCATGAAAAGAGAGTAATGATCTCTGACTCAATTCCTATATTTAAATCCCCAATAAGAACAAATAAAAGAACAGGCGCCTGGGTGGCTCAGTGGGTTGAGCATCGGACTTCAGCTCAGGTCATGATCACACAGTTCCTGAGTTTGAGGCCCACCTCTGGCTCTGTGCTGACAGCCCAGCCTGGGGTTCTGTGTCTCCCTCTCTGTCTCTGCCCCTCCCCCACTCGTGCCCTGTCTCTCTCAAAAACAAACATTAAAAAAAAAAAGAACAAATAAAAGAACAAAACAGTTTGAGAGCCTCCTTGTGAGCGTGTGGTAGCGGCGGTCACAGTTGGGCAGGACGGGTAGAGCACGCTCAAGGCCCCGCAGGGCGGCCCTGGTCCCCTCAGCTCAACACCACCAGCCACTAGAGGGCGCCAGTGGGGGCTTGGAACCCTTGGTGATTAGATTTTATTTTACTTCGCGGAGTTTTTAAAAATCCTATTATGAAAATTTACAAACAGAAGAAAGGGATAGCAAAAGGTGTAAGAATCCCCCATATGTCTGTCACCAAGGCTTAGTAGTTATTAACATTTTGCCATATTTGCTTTAATCTATTTTTTGGTGAAGTATTTTCAAATAAATCCCAGGCAGGATGACATTTCACCCCTGAATACTTCGCTCTGCATAGCAAAGGAATAAGGGAAGTTTCCTGCGTGACTCCAGCACAATACTATCGCTCCCAGCAACATTAACAGTAATTCCTTAATATCATCTAATAGCCAGTCCATATTCAATTTTCCCTAACCATGCCCAACAAGTGATTTTTGCAGTTTCATTTCTTTGAACTGAGGATCTAATCAAGCCTCACACATTGACACAAAATTTATAATTTGTTTTATACTTGGTCAGATAGCATTTATTTAATTTCACAATGAAGAATTGCTTAAACAAAGTGTTTATGGAACATTAGTGTTAATATGCAAGAAGTTAATGACTGCACATAAATGAGAACAACTCTGTAAATTAGCCTAAGGACGCTCTTTACTCAGATCCTTGTTATTTTCATTTGATTAAAATTCTTCCACAGCAACCAAGATTCTCTAATACCTTAAAAAGTAATGTTAAAATATGGATAGTGGCAATATATCTAATTTGACTTTTCATTTGATGAAAATGCTCTCCATGTCTGTGTGCTTTATTTTCTGAGACATGTTTGCAAATAGCAACCTTAAAGCCTCCTCTTTTCTTGCCATACACTAAAATGTATCAAAATAACTCGGGGGAAATCTCAAGAATTCTAATAGTAGGTAATAAAAATAGTTTTTATTGCCATTATTCAACATGTAGTGAAATTTTGGTCTGTCTTAATATTCATATGGCTCCCCAACATAACACAAAATGTTATTTCAAAATTTATTTATCGACAAATCATTTTTAGGCAGTTATTTTAAAACAATTTAACACCTCACATCATTTGTTAAATGGGGAAATTGGCATCTGTTCCTTTTTACGAGTGTTATTGCATAGAGTATTAAATTAACATGATTCTATTTAGTCAGGTGTTAATCTAAAAATAAAAACATTGACTAAAAATCATGACTTTACCGTATTCAAGGCAAAAATAACAGAATGATTTTTTAAAGTTTCTAAAAATGTCTGAGAGTTTTTATATTCGTGAGAAAGGCATTCACAAGCCAGCAGAAGTTGGAGTGTTTTCTAGCACATTTGATTGTATTGCGTTCCAGTTATAATTCCCTTGCCGGAACAAATGCAACATGCCCAAGCCCTGCAGTCAAACTTGGAAGCTCTCCAGCCCAGTCTCCCCTCCCAGCTAGGATTTGGTGTGGGGAGAATTCCATGCTGGGAACAAGCTGTCGGTCTCTGTGTAGCTGAGTCCTGAAGTTAACAGCTTTAGCATCTACTTCTGGTCCCTGCTCAGGACTGGGGGCCTCTGCTCGGCTCTCGCCAAGTGGTCCAGGCTCCAGAACACAGGACAGAGGGGATCTAGTTGAGGTTAGCCTGTCCTTAGTAGAAAAGAAATCAAGGTACCAGGCAAAGAAACCACCCTAATGTGCACAAGGGACGGGAGGAATACATCTTTTATCCAAATAAGCCAGTGCATCTATATTGCTAAGGATGGAAATGGCTCTGTCTTCAAGCAAATTCCTTTATTAACATTTGAATGGTCCTTTGCAGTTTACTCCCTTTATCTCCAGTTGATCTTGACCATTGGGTGAGGTGTATTATGTTTTGTCTCAGGCTGTAGGCAAGTGGCCTGCCTAGACCTGGAAGCCACGGATCCTTCCGTTGTGTCACTGCTCCTCGGTGTTATAGAGCCTTACATCCTCTTAGTACAGCCCCAGATCCTGATCGCTGTACTTATCACACAGGGATGTAAGTGTATGTGGTGTTTCTGTTCACTGCTTCCCCTTCTGAGCCACTCCGCTGCCTTCAATACTCTGTGAAATCCTTAAGCGCAGGAACCGGGTCTTTCATCTCTCAGGCTCTACCTTCTGGATGCAGGTAGGCACTTTACAAACGTGCTGAACAGATGGGTGCATGTGGATACCAGCTTGGAGGGCTGGGACCCCGTGGAGCTGTGGATGAACACTAAGGCTTTTATGATGTATCCTTATCATTCAATGGATGAAGTTCTATGAGGCCAGGGTGCATGTCTGACTTGAGTGTGTATCTCCCAAAATATGCCTGGCACATAGTAGGTGGTGAATGAAATAAAGCAGCAACACTTCTCATAATCCCTGGATGAAGCCATGGGACATCCTTCCTCATCTGCTGAGGAACTTCTCATTTTGGTTGGTTTTCTCTCTACCACTCCATCTGCTCTTAAAAGGTTTCCTATCTTTTACTCATAAACAGATTTTGCCTTGCCTCGGGGGCTGGAGGGGAGTTTAACAGTGCAGATAAAGTTGTGGGGACTTTGGGGCTGCTGGAAATTCTGGGTTATAGTTCTCACAAAATGGTTTTCCCCTTACATCTTTGCAAATCACTCACTTCTCTGAGGCTCCGGTTCCTCATCTATCAGATAAGCATAGCTATGCTGTCTACCTCCCGGGCTTGTGGTGAGGTTAAAATAAGATCAAATGCATTGCAAACTATAAAGGAACTTTCAAATTTAAGATCTGACCGTTGTTCGTGACAGTTTTCCTTTCAATTAGTATGGATAATGGAAAGTCGATGGGACACACTGAAGATCATTTGTCACCTTCCTTCCTCTGGGATATCCAGACTCAGCTCTTTAATCATTGCCCTTGAACCTGATTGCCCTAATCTTTTAGATCTGTGGTTCTCAGGCTTGGCTACACATTGGATCATCAGGAGAGCTTTTATTCCAGTGCCCAGCGGCAACCCAGACTCCATAAATCAGAAACTCAGGATGGGTCTCAGGCATCAGGTTTTCTAAAACTCTTCAGGCGATTCCATTGTGCAGCCAAGGCTGAGAACCACTGTTTTAGGTTACTCTCGGGGTGGGGGGGGAGGGGGAGAGCTCAGGAAATTCTCTGTTGTCACATCTGAATCTATCTGAATCTAATACGTGCCTAAATAACTTCATCTCAATAGGAGATCAATGCACTTTGGAACTATTACATTGGCCTTATGTTAGGTTAGAGACAGATGATTGGAAGACTGTCACATAGATGTTTATCATCTTTGCTTAGCAATGTTCAGGAGATGCTTGGAGAGGACATGAGATGTATCTTTTAAAGAATGCTGAAAAGACCAGTTTATAGCAACTGAAAAGATGGAGAGAATGACGGATTCTGAGTTGTTTCATATAAACCTGGAAGCATACAATCGGGTAGGATGACAATCATCTGGTGTGTGTTGTAGAAAACTATTCATGAGGCTGTGTGTGTGTGTGTGTGTGTGTGTGTGTAAGAGAGAGACAGAGACAGAGAGTTGAAATCCAGTAGGTGGCAAGACCAGGAGGCAGCTGGCAACAGCCAGTGGGAGGGGGGAGGTGCCCTCGCTGGTGACACTCTGACCCATGAGGCTTTATAGCAGTCTTCAGACCCAAGTCAGTCTGGGAAACTGAGCTGGGTCTCACCTGCAGAAGACGCATGAAGGCCCCCTGGTGGTCATGGGAAGCTCAGCCAGAGAGTCTATCCTGTGGGCTGTGGGTCCCCATGGATGAGCTGGACACACAGGTCTCTCCCTTCCCCCCCCCCCCCAAACTGGCCACAGCCAGACCACCTCTCCTCTCCAACCACAAGGCTGCCTGGGATGGCTCTTGGCCTGGGCAGGGGCAGATGCTGCTCCAACATCATATCCTCTCCTTTTGTGTGACCTGGGCCCAGTTATTTAAACTTGTTGAGTCCTGGGGCGCCTGGGTGGCTCTGCTGGTTGAGTGTCCAACTTTGGCTCAGGTCATGATCTCACGGTTCGTGAGTTCGGGCCTCGTGTCAGGCTCTGTAGTGATAGCACAGAGCCTAGAGCCTGGAGCCTGCTTCAGATTCTGTGTCTCCCCCTCTGTCTGCTCCTCCCCTGCTCACACTCTTTCTCTCAAACATAAATAAAGATTAAAAAAAAATTTAAACTTGTTGAGTCTGTTTTCTTATTTGAGTAATAGTTTTTACATGACCCTGTTGTTGTGGGGATTAACTGAGATTAAGGCACATAAAGCTCCTGGAACCAGAAGGGGATTACTCTGAGTCCCTCCCTCCATGCTAAGAGGCACCTTGCTTTCTACCTGTGCGCTCTTGCTTTCTACCCACTCACCTGCCCTCTGTGTCCTCAGAGCCCTGTCCCCAGGCTCCATTCTGGGCACCTCCTTCCCATCTAACAGCACATGATATTTCTGTCCTGTGATCCATTTTTTCATTGACCTCCACACTTCCCCTGGGAGGTAGGTGAGGCAGCAGCACCATTTCTAGCATGCCCAACACCAAAGAGCACATCATGGCAAGAACAGCAAGAAAACAACCTGCCATCTTGGGACACTTACTATGTGTGCTCGGCACAGTGCACAATTAGGTCATTTTATCCACACAAACAACATGGCGAGGCAGGTATTTTTATCCCACTCTACAGAGTTTAGGCAGTTTGTGAGTTTTCCAAAGTTGTACAGAGAGTAACTTGCTATACCAGAATTTGAACCCCCTTCTCATCCGCTGTAAAGACCTCCCCACCTCTCCAGCAGCGACCTGGATTCCTGGAAAACTGCTTTTCTTCCAATAAAATCCTATCCTCTAGGAACAGCCTAGCACACTCACAGTTGCCACAAGCACAGTGCTGGGCATTTCAGTAACACCTTCTCTTTGCTTGGAAACATTTCTGCTTAGGATAACTAAATGTCTAATGCAGAATAACCCAGGATATGTACTCTCATGACTCAGTCCTTCCATGGCCAGAATCAGATAATCCCCAGAAAAATATCAACCCTGGCTATTCTCCTAAGAGTGCTTCAAGGGGGAAGGAAAGCATAGATTCACTCTTTTTCTTCCCCTTTCCTGTTCACTTGGGTGGAAACAGTACTTGCTTAGCCCTGAAAATATGTATTTTTAAATGTTTTTCAAGCGGTTCTATGATAAACCTGGATTTTCAGACTTAAGGTCCTGACCTATTGAGTGGTTCATGAAATCAGTGTATTGAGTTGTGACTAGGAATTTGCTTTTCTTAGCAATAGAGTAGAAAATATCAGTGTGTACCTCACATAAGTATTACTTCATGGAACTTTTGCCTTGGTTATGTATCCGTGAATATGTATATATGCATATGTATATGTATGCTAGGTCACAATGTAAAATGTATTTCTAGGGGCACCTGGGTGGCTCAGTCGGTTGAGCATCCGACTTTGGCTCAGGTCATGATTTCACAGTTGGTGGGTTCGAGCCCCGCATTGGACTCTGCTGACAGCTCAGAGCCTGGAGCCTGCTTCAGATTCTGTGTCTCTCTCTCTCTCTCTCCCCCTACCCCGCTCACGCTCTGTCTCTGTCTCTCAAAAGTAAATAAAAATGTTAAATTTTTTTTTCTGTGTCATTCCAATTTTAGTTTTATTTATTTATTTTTTTATTATGAAATTTATTGTCAAATTGTAAATTTTTTAAAATATATTTCTATGAGTCTCAGAAAGGATTTGGAAAATGCCAACTGTTTGTTGTGTAGAATTGCCATTAGGATTTATTATATTAACAGCTCTTATGTTTTTTGTCTCAGGACACTTCATACTCTTAAAATTTATTAAGAAGCCCAAAGAACTGTTGTTTATAAGGGTTATATCTATCAATATTTACTGTATTAGAAATTAAAATTGATAAATTCAATCTTTACTAACTTCATTTAAAATAACTAGAAACCCATTACACATTAACATATTTTTAATCCTATATATATATATATATATACACACACAAATATACATACATACATATATATGTATATATAGTATACACAGAGTATATACATAGTATATATGCATATACATAGTATATAATATGCATATTCTATAATATGCATATACTATTGTATATTAGTATATTAGTGAGAAGAGTGATGTTGTTTTTACGTTTATTGAACATCTGTAATGCCTGGAGTAAACACACCCTAAGGCGACCCCAGTGAGCCAAGGGAGTGAGGGAGAACCGACAACTTGCTTCTGGCCCAAAGAATGTGGCGAAAGTGATGACAGAGTCACTCCTGTGACTGTATTAGGTTATATAAGACTCCATCATAGCAGACTGGAGGGAGATTCTCCTGCTGGCTTTGGAGAAGTAGTTACAATGTTGTGGGAAGCAAAGACCAATGTTGTCACATGGCAAGGACCTGTGAGCGGCCTCTGGTTGCCAAGAGCAGTCCCTGGCCAACAGCTGGCCAGAAAACAGGGACTCTGGCGCTACAACTCCAAGGCACTGAATTCTGCCAACAAGCAGTGCACTTGGACAAGGACCCCTGAGCCTCAGACGAAATTGCGCCCTCGGCCAACGTCTTAATTTTAGCCTTGCGAGACCTTGTACAAAGACCCCGAGGAGCCCAACTGAACCCAGACTCCTGACTCACAGAAACTGATAAAAATGGGTGTTGTTTTCAGCTGCTTTGATTGTGGTTATTTTCCACACAGTAATGGGAAACGAATACGTATGACTACTTACACCTGCTTCTGCATTCAACCTATTGTGATAAGACGTTTTAACTGAAGTACCTGAAGAAAATTCACCCTCTCACAGATACGCACTTAGAAGAGGGAAAAGTATTTTATTAGTTTTTTTTTCAATCCTGCTGGGAGGGGGAACTAGGGTACTATTATAATGGGTATAGAATTTCAGTTGGGGATGATGAAAAATTCTGGAGATGTAATGGGTGGTGGTTGCACAACCACCTAATGTGGTTACACCTAATGCCACTCAACTGTACACTTTAAAAAATGGTTAAGGGGTGCCTGGGTGGCTCAGTTGGTTGAGCGTCCAACTTTGGCCCAGGTCATGATCCCGCAGTTTGAGCCCCGCATCGGGGCCTGTGCTGACAGCGCGGAGCCTGGAGCCTGCTTCAGAATCTGTGTTTCCCTTTCTCTCTGCCCCTCCCCAGCTCATGTGCTCTCTCTCATCCTCTCTCTCTCTTTCTCAAAAATAAATAAAAACATTGAAAAGATTTTTTTAAATGGTGAAAATGGTGAATTTTATATTATGTACATTTTACCACAATTAAAAAAAAAAACAAATTATCCACAGTTCAGAGACCAAAACAGTTAGTTGCAATGTAGAATATGAAATCATAGCAATGATTTTCATACTCTGTTCCACTAAAATCCATTAGTCAGTAAAATGGCTTTTACTGGTCCATGATTCTGTAACATCGTGCATTGATTATCTGAGAAATATTGGTCTACTAAATTATGCAGATCTTCTAAAAATTAACTCCCTTAGTTACACAATATAAAAAATACATATTCATTAACATCATTACTAATCTCATCAGAAAAGTCATTAAGTTTGGATAAACTGTTAACCTCATGATGTAAGACAAAGAGGGAAAATGAGTAGTGGATACAGATTTACCAAAATTCTGGTTTTTCCTTGAGAGCTCAACTTTTATCATTGGCAACAAATACAGTACTGTTTGCTATGTGCTCTTACATAGAGATTTAAAGTGTGATTTTAAGGCCCTGATTGGGAAGAGCAGCTACTGCCCGAACTGTTCCACAGAAAATGGAAGACAAGATGAAAACCATCTTTGTTGCTTTGATCATATTTATTTTGAGAGTCGTCGGACATCGTTTTACTTTCAACAGATTCCTTTACTAAGGACTTGCAATTCTGTGTATCAATCACACTGAGTTTAGTATCATTATATGAAACTAGGTTAACACGTATTTTTAAAAATAAAATTTGAAAGGAGACAACTGTTTACTGAATGCCATCTTTCTCAAGGTACAGAGGTAAAAATAACCCAACTGGCATTGTTTGATGGTTTGAAGTATGTGGGTCTGCTCTACTAATCTTGATAGAGATATTTAAGAGATGGCACTATGAATCTAAATTTTAAAGTGTATTTACATTGCATGCAATCAACAAGCAAAATTATACACATAGTTTTTTCCTTAACAAACTGGACACTGTGACTATAATCATGACAAACCAGTGAAAATGCAAACCAATCACAAAATAAACTCTTTAAACATGATGTGCACAATGCCTCGGAAAGGTTTAACATGTGGTTGTTTCCTCCTTTTGTTTCTACTTCTTTTTTTTTTCTTTTTTTATGATTCATCTTTTGTCCTAAAAAGAAAAAAATAATCATTTGCTTCAATAAAAGAGATACATAGACTTTCTTTATTTAAATTTATTTACTTTTGAGTAAGGATTATGTTCACATGGTTCAAAATTTAAAAGGTTAAAAAAGTCTCCTTTCCACACCTATCAACCATCCACGTAATTTTTCTCAAAGGCAACAAGTTTTGCAAATTTCTTGTGTATTAGAAACATTTGCATCCAGTTATAGGCCAATAGGTATAACTATTCTTTCCTCCACCACCATTTCCATAAACAGTAGCATATTTTATACACCAATCTGTGACTTAATAACTGGAAGGCCATTCCTAATCAGTAAGAAAAGGATTCCTTAATATTTTTTATGATTGCAATGTATCCCATTGTAAGGATATTCCAGGATCCCCAAGAGCACGCTCACTTCTGACATGGATTGAAAAGTTAGGGATTCCCAGCATGATGTGTGACAATATGCATGGAGTATTGCCAACTAGAGAAGCTCACCCAAGCCCTGGTATCCAGAGTTTTTATTAGTGCTCTGTTACATGGACATGACTGACTACCCACATGGCTGGTCTCAATCTCTAGCCCCTCTGGAGGTCCACCTGAAACTGACTATCAGCCTATGCCCCATCCTAAATCACATGATCCAAGGCCCCCAAGCAAACAAAGACACTACCAGGCAAGACATTCCAAGGGTTTTGACATTACCACCCAGAAGTCAAGGGCAAAGGTTAGACCTCCCTTTGGGCAAGGTTAAATTCTTTACTATACACCTGTATTATAATTTATGTATGTATTCTATTGTTGATTGATATTTGGGTTCTTTCTATATTTTGACTGTTATGACCAAAAGTGCCATAAACATTCTTGTACATGAAGGTATACTGGAATAAAAGTGCATGAATTTACCCAGACAATATATCTAGGAGTATGACTGCTAGGTGTTTCATGTGTATTTGATATAATTTATCATTGTTTATTTCATGGCTTCTGGGTTTTGTGAGATATACACATCTCACAAAGGCCTTCCTCTCTGATGAGGGACAGAAGCAGAAAAACATTTACCCTTAGCCCAGAAGGCTGACCTAAAGCCTGTATAGGTTCAATAAGGATCAAAAACGTGCTGCTTGCTCCGTTCTTTAAGGGTCTCCTGACTGCCTGTATATCTCACCGATAGTTAATACTGAAGAATGATAAGCACCAGTGGAATCTTGCAAAAGTAGTTTTACAAGTAGAAATTCAAAGAAATTTGAAGAAACTTTTGTAATCTGATACTCCCTGCATGGGCCCTTCCCTTTGATTACCGAGCACATAACCACTAGCCTCACACAGCACAAGTGCAGCTTTTCTGCCCACAGGTCGTGTCCCCGTGCTGTTTAAATAAACTTAGTAAGTTGTGCCGTAAATGTCTCAAGAATTCTTTCTTGACTGTTGCACTCAATGACCCTGCATTACTCTCCAGTTGATTATTTTAATAATCTCCTAGTGGTTTCTTGCGACTCTTTTTGGTTTCTCCTTTTTTCTTTTTTCTTTCTTTTTTTTTTTTTTTTTTTGCACTTAGCTATTTGATCCATCTGGAATCTACCTGAATACAAGTTTGAAGTATGGACCTGGCTTTAATTTTTTTTCCAGATAGCTAGTTGTATCAACACTATTTCTTAAATAAGCCAACTTTTCCCTACTGATTTGAGGTGACTCATTTATCAGATATCAAATCTGTCTGTATTTTTTTTCTGGTGTTAGTTCATTGACCTGTCCATCTAGCCATGTGCCAATATTTTTTTCTCAGGTACAGAGGTAAACTGACAAAACTGTAAAATATTTAAAGGGTACAATGTGATTATTAGATATATGTATACATTGTGAAAAGATTCCCACCATAGAGTTGATTAACACATCCATCAACTCTCAAGTTTACTTTTTTTTTTTTTAAGTGAGAGCATTTAAGTTCAAACTTAATTATAGACACAGTATCATCAACTGCAGTTACTATGTAATAGATTAGGTATTATTCTTACTGCAACTAAAAGTTTGTATCCTTTTACCAACCTCTCTCTCTCTCTCTCCCCCAACACCTGGCCCCTGGCAACTATTTCTCTGTTTTTATGAGTTCAACGTTTCATTTTTTAGATTCCACACATAAGTAATACCATGCAGTATATATGTCTTTCTCTGACTGGCTTATTTCATTTAGCATAATGCCTTCCAGCTTCACCCATATTGTCACAAAAGGTAAGATACACCCTGTATCTTGGCTATTGTGAATAATGCTCCAATAAATATGGGAGTGGGGCACCTGGGTGGCTAGTGTCTGACTTTTGATCTCAGCTCAGGTCTTGACCTCGGGGTTATGAGTTCGAACCCTGCACTGGGCTCTGTGCTGGGTGTGGAGTCTACTTAACAGAAACAAACAAACAGGGGCGCCTGGGTGGCTGAGTCAGTTAAGTGTTCCTCTTGATTTTAGCTCACGTCATGATCTCACAGTCTGTGGGACTGAGCCCATGTCAGGCTTCCCACTGGCTGTCAGTGGAGTCTTCTTGGTTTTCTCTCTCTCCCTTTCTCCCTAACCCTCCCCTGCTCGTGCATGCTCTCTCTCTCTCTCAAAACAGATGAGCTTTAAAAAACAAAGAAACCTGGGAGTAGAGGTATGTCTTCAAGACAGTGATCTTGTTTCCTTTGTTTACATACCCAGAAATGAGATTGCTAGATCCTATGATAGTTATATTTGTAATTTTGTTAGGAACTTCGATACAGCTTTTCATAGTGGCTGTACCAGTTTACATTCTCATCAACAGTATACAAAGATTCCCTTTTCTCAACAACCTTGTCAGCATTTGTTATCTTATCTTTTTGATAACAGACATCCTAACAAGTAGGAGGGGATATCTCATTGTGATTTAGTGTTTTAAAAATATTTTTCTTATTTTTTATTTTAGAGAGCACTCATGAGAGGGGGGGAAAGGGACAGAGGGAGAGAAAGAGGGATTTTTTTTTTTTTGAGAGGGGGAGAGAGAGAGAGAGAGAGAGAGAGAAAGAGAGAGAACAGGGGAGGGACAAAGTGAGAGGCAAAGAGAGAATCTTAAGCAGGCTTCATACCCAGTGCAGAGCCTGTGGGGCTTGATCCTATAACCCTGGGATAATGACCTGAGCCAAAATCAAGTCAGACGTTCAGCCGACTTAGCCATCCAGGCACCCCACTCTTGCATTGTGGTTTTGGTTTGTATTTCCCTGGTGAGGAGTGTTGCTGGACACCTTTTCATGTACCTGTTGGCCGTTTGCATGTCTTCTTTGGAGAAATGTCTACTCAAGTCCTCTGCCCATTTTTAAATTGGTTTTTTGGGGGGTTTTATTTTTTGGTTTGAATTTATGAATTCCTTTTATAAATGTTAAATATTAATACCGTATTGGACCGCAAATATTTTCTCCTCTAAAGGCTCGAGGAAAGAATCTTTCCTTTCCATTTCCAGCCTCTCCTGCCCCCAGATGTCTTTGGCTTGTGGCACATAACTCCAGTTGCTGGCTTGATAGTCACATGATCCCCCTCGTTCATATCTTCTTACACCACCCTTCTTCTCTTCTTCTCTTCTGTTCTTACACCACCACCAGTCACTGGACTCAGGTTCCTCCTATCCCCCTGATCCCAGTGTGATCTAAACTTAACAAAATACACCTGGAAAGACTATTTCCAAATAAGGTCCCATTCTACGGTTCTGGGTGGACATGAGTTTTGAAGGGGATACTGTTCAACACACTATAGTGTGTATACATTCCTGATATATTGACCCTTTTATCATAATGAAATGTCCCTCTTTGTCTCTAGTAATATATCTCAAAATCTAATTTGTATGTGTTTCATTAGCTTCATAAAATCAATTAAAAGGTATTCTATATCCTTTCATATTCTGGAGGAGATTATCATATATAATATGGGACTCACCTATTCCCTGAAAATCTTAAAAGAACTAAGTGGAAAATCTGCCTATCAATTTGTGTTTTGGATAACATTTATGACTTCTCCCATGAAGAAGTTTTGTTTTGTTAACTCTGAGTCAATCTTGGCAATTCAGAGGTACTATACTGCAGTGTTTCTCAATGAGAGTTCTATTTACATTTTGGATGGGTCAATTCTTTATTTTTCAGGATCATCCTTCACATAACAGGACAATTATTTTGGGCCACTAACCACTAAATGCTAGTAACACTCCCCAGTCATTAGGAAAGCTAGATCCATACTCCCATGCATTTCCAAATAGCCCTTGGGAGAGGTCATTTGAGAATCAATGGCATGGTAGTTAAGAAGGTGGACTACAGAGCCAGACTTCTTGGGTTTGAACACAAGCTGGGACACTACTGAACAAAGCTTAGCTGAATTACTCAATCCATCTGGTATCTCGGCTTCCTTATTTGTAAAATCAGAATAGTAATGGCACCTATTTTTTTAAAATTTTTTAAATTTATTTTTGAGAAAGAGAGAAAGAGAGAGAGAGAGAGAGAGAGAGAGCAGGCAGGGGAGGGGCAGAGAGAGAGGGAGACACAGAATCCGAAGCAGGCTCCAGGCTCTGAGCTGTCAGCACAGAGCCTGATGCAGGGCTCGAACCCACAAACCGCAAGATCATGACCTGAGCCAAAGTCAGACGGTTAACTGACTGAGCCACTCAGGCGCCCCAGTAGTGGCACCTATTTAATTATTGTTATGATGATTAGTTGATACACCTAAAGTTCTTAAAATAATATCTGGTACATAGTACGTGTTTGATAAATATTAGCGAACATTTTTCTACCAATTTGTCATCTCAACATGTTTTTATGTGACTGGATAATATTTTGAAATGTCAACTTTTCTTCTCCTTTTGGCTCATCTTTTTCTTATCTCTCCTCCCTCTTATTCCTTCTCTTATTCCTTACTCCTTGTAGGCAGTTAGGCGGCTGTGAGCTCATTGTTTTAGGGAAGGAATAAAGCAGGGTAGTAAACAGAAAAAAAGAATTCTTCCTGAATTTGATTTCTAAAACTGTAAGCCATTAGGAGAATAGAGAAGGTTCCATATATAGATACAATATTTGGGAGAAATATAACTGGAGAGAATTGGACTGAGTCTCACTTCCCCATACCCCCACCCCAAGCTGCAACAAGACTAGAAAGAAATTTTCAGACTAAGGAAGAAGAAACTAGATATTGTGGGGAAGTGATAGGAGTATACAAGTTGATAGACCTCAAAAAGATAAACCCTGTACTCTGACTCAATGGACACCAGAGAAGTAGTAAGGATCCATGCAAATACGAGGAATCTAAGGCCAGGGGAAAGGGAGGCTATACTCTGAGCTGTGGGATAGTAACATGATACCAGAGAAAAAATGAGCAGGAGGACAGATTATGCCGACCAGGCTTTAAATCACCTTGCATTTGGTATCCCTGCATGGCGTGACATGGAAGGAACAGAGAGAGAGCCACCATACCTGATGGGACTAGGCAGACAGGAATGAAGACATCTCAGTAACAAATGGCATGGATCAATGGCAGGACCAGACAGAACGACGGACATCTCAAAAGGTACCTGAATGAACAGATAACAATGAAGTCTAGTTGAGTATCTTCCCCCCCCCCATGCTGTGGAAACACAAAAACCACTCCCTGCTTCCTCATCTCTCTATCCCCATCCCTCAAACTCCAAATTGGCAGACGGCAGGTTTCATCCCTCTCCAGTTGAGTGAAGCCTTCGAAAAGAAAACGAGAAGAATTATAGAAAAATAAATTTGGATTTCTTGTATAACTGGGTTGTAGACAGATTTATAGGTCTATGTAAGCAGTCATTCATATTTTCATGTTCTCTTTAAGTTTTTAGAGCAATATATCTGTTGATATATCCTTTATTTTTTAATTTTTATTATAATAAACTTTTTTTAGTCTTTGCATTTGCTTATATATTTTTTTTTCAAGTAGGTTTGTCAAAGGTTTGAATCTAAAATTAGAAGAAAGCAAATGGGATGGAGACAATTGTTTTTCATCATAAACCGTCCACACTCCTTGATCTTTTAATCATGTGCATGCATTATGTTGCTGAAGGTTTTAAACTATGTTTTGAAAGAATGAATGGCAAGCAAGGAAGCAGAGCCAAGAAATATAAAGTATATTTTATGAAACACAGTTTTATGAAAGCAGAAAAATTGGCATTGTGGCTGGAGGGATTGTCGAAGTTTAAGAGAGATTCTGGACAAACTACAGTGCTTTTTTTTTTTTAACTTAAAAAATCTACTTTTAAATTTGCATACAGTATGAGAGTGTGTGCACACAGTACTATGCATTTTAACACACGCATAAATTCTTTTAACAACCATTAACAGTATACAGAACAATTCCAGTATCTCAAAAAATTCCTTCATGTTACTCCTTTGCAGTCAGACCCTTTCTACCTTTAAACCTTAGCAATCACTGGTGTGCTCTCTGTCCCTTTAGTTTTGCCTTTTCCAGAATATCAAATAAATGGAATCATACAGTATGTAACCATTTGAGATTGGCTTCCTTTGCTTAATAAACACATTTGAGTTGCTGCATATATCAATAGTTTCTTCCTTTTTTTTTTAATGTTTATTTATTTTTGAGAGAGAGAGAAAAGAGAGAAACAGAGCACGAGTGGGGCAGGAACAGAGAAAGAGGGAGACACAGAATCCAAAGCAGGAGCCAGGCTCTGAGCTGTCAGCACAGAATCTGATGTGGGGCTCGAACTCACAAACTGCGAGATCATGACCTGAGCTGAAGTCGATGCTTAACCGACTGAGCCGCCCAGGCGCCCCATTAGTTTGTTCCTTTTTATTTCTGCATACTATTCCATTGTATGGATGAATCACAATGTACTTATCCATTTACACACTGAAGAGCATTTAGTTCATGTAGTTTTTCTTGTTTAGTGTGCTAACATGGTGAATTACACTGACTGATGTTCAAATGTTGAACCAGCTTTGCTTTGGGACATTTCGGACAATTACTAAAAATGCTGCTATAAACATTTATGTACATATTTTTGTGTTAACATATGCTTTCATTTCTCTGAGACAAACATACAGAAGTGGAATTGTTGGATTATACGGTAAATGTATGTTTAACTTCATTATAAGAAACTGAACAACTGCTTTCCAAAGTGGCTATACTATTTTGCATTCCTGTAGCAATTGTTCTGGTTCCTCCACATATTTGCTGGCACTTAGTCCTGTTACTTATTTTATCCATTTTAATAGATGTGTAATATTTCTTGTGGTTTTAATCTACATTTCCCTAATGATTAATGATGCTGAACATCTTTTCATGTGCTTATTTGCCATCTGTGTATCTTTAGTGAAGTGTCTGTTCAAACTTTGCCCATTTTTTATTGAGTTGTTTTCTTGTTAGGTTTTGAAAATTCTTTAAATATTTTCGACACAAGTCTTTTGTGACATTTATGCCATACCTTTCATTTTCTTTTTCTTTTTCATACCTTTCATTTCTTTGTAGTATCCTTCATGTAGCAAAATATTTTAATTTTGGTAAAGTCCAATTTATCAATCTTTTCTTTAAAAAAAATTTTTTTAATGTTTATCCATTTTTTGAGAGATGGAGAGCACGAGTGAGGAAGGGGCAGAGAGAGAGGGAGACACAGAACCTGAAGCAGGCTCTAAGCTCTGAGCTGTCAGCATGGAGCCCAACACGGGGCTTGAACCCATGGACCGTGAGATCATGACCTGAAGTCAGACACTTAACCAACTGAGCCACCCAGGCACCCCAAATCAGTCTTCTCCTTTAAATATGGTGCTTTCGGTATTGTATCTAAGAACTCTTTGCCTAATCCAAAGTCACAAAAATTTTTTTCTCTTATGTTTTCCTCAAGAGTTTCATATTTTAACTTTTACTTTTAGGTCTATGATCCAGCTTTGATTTAATATTTATATGTGGTGTGAGATGTAGGTCAAGGTTCATTTTTTCACATGTGGATATCCAGTTTTTCCAGCACCATGTATAGAAAGGGCTGTGCTTTCTTCATTGAATTGCATTTGCACCTCTGTCAAAAATGAGTTGGCCAATTTTTGTGGGTCTATTTCTGGACTCTATTCTATTCCATTGGTCTATGTGTCTATCCTTTCACCAATACCATATTGTCTTGATTACTATAGCTTCATAGTATGCCATACAACTAGATTGTGTGGATTCTTCAACTTTGCTCTTCACTTGTAAAGTTGTTTTTGCTATTCTAGTTCCTTTATCTTTCCTTATAACTTTTAGATTCAACTAATCTATACGTACAAAAATCCTGATAGGATTTTTATTGCAGTTGTATTAAATGCATAGATCAATTTGGGAAGAACTGACATCTTAACTATACTGAATCTTTTAATCCATGAACACTGTATGGGTGTCCATTGCTTTCTTTCATTGGCATTTTGTACTTTTCAGCATAAAGATCCTGCACATATTTTGTTAGATTTATACCTAAGTATTTCATTTGTGGGAGAGAGGAGTGGGTCACCTTCCAATTGTTCATTGCTAGTGTAGAAACACAATTATTTCACCTTTTACCCGACACCCTACTAAATTCATTTCTTAACATTAGGACCTTTATGTAGATTTTTGAACTTTACTACATAGACAGTTACGTCATCTGAAAATCAAGATAAATTTATTTCTTCCTTTCCAATCAGAATGCCTTTTATTTTTCTTCCTTACTGTAATTGCTAGGACTTCACCAAAATATTGGGTGTGAGTAGGGAAAACGTACATCCTTGTCAGGTTCCCAATCTTGGGAGGAGGGAACATTCAGTCTTTCCCCCATTAAGTGTGATGTAACTCTAGGTTTTGTGGATGCCTTTAATCAGAGTCCTTCTATTCCTAGATTGCTGTTTTTTTTTTTTAACATTGAGATATGAAGACAGCCACATACGTTATAAATGTTATGGTTATATTCTATTTGTTTGCTGAAGTAAAAATGCACAATTTTTAAGATAGAAACAAATGCATAGAAAAGTAGTGAATACCATCTCTTGAAGAGACTACTAAGACCATGTCAAATGCTACCACCCCTCCTCACTCTTCATTATCTCTCTGCCATTTTACCAATGTGGTCTCTTTGATGGAATAGGAGTTGGGATGCTGAATTGCCAGAGCAGTTTTGCTTGGAAAGCCAGAATCTGGCCAGGCACATCTCAACTGCTCAAGGAGTCCCAGCCTGAGAGTCCTCTTGTGAAGTCCTCAGACGATGGTCATTACCATAGCTATTAAAGAACCAATGACCTCTAGATGGGTTGGATTCTTTTTTGGGGCTCCAGACATGAATTTGACCTCATCTGGGATGAACCAAATTTATTTTTTTTTATTTATGTATTTATTTATTTATTTATTTATTTATTTATTTATTTATTTATTTTTAGGAGCACAGATGAAACCTCTTGGGTTTGTGATGCTGAGTTTTAAAAAATCATGGATGCTGAATTTTGTTTAGTGTTTTTTGTTTGTTTGTTTGTTTGTTTTTTGCATCTATTCAGAGGATCATGTAGTTTTTCCTGTTTAGTCTGTTAATGTGGTAGATTATACTGATTTCTGAATGTTGAGCCAGACTTGAATTCCTAGGATAAATGACACATGGTCACAAAGCATTTTTCTTCCAACATGTTGGATTCAATCTGCTAAATTTCTTGAGGATTCTTGCATCTTTGTTCATGAGAAATATGGATTTGGTTTTGTCTATATTGGTTTTATCTGATTTTGGTCTCAGATAATTTTGATTTCATAAAAATGAGTTGGGAAGTCTTCCTTCCTCTATCTGCTGGAAGAGCTTGTATAGAACTATTATTTTGTCTTTCAATGTTTGATAAAATTCACCAGTGAAGCCATCTGGACTTTTAAATACCAATTTGATTTCTTTAATAGTTACAGTACTATTCAGCTTATCTGTTTCTTCTTGGGTACATTTTGGTAGCTTTGATAGTGGTCTATTTCATCTGAGTTGTTGAATTTGTGAGTATATAGTTGTTCACATTATTCCCTTATCCACTGGGTCAGTAATGATACTCTCTTTGAACATGTATACATCAGGAATGACACAGTACGATCAAAAACAGATAAAAAAAGAGAAGGTATGTAACTACGGCTGCAGAGGCCTCAAGCCTTGTTACCATGGACTCCTTCCTGTCTTTAAATTCTATATCCAGTCAGGTACCACATCCTTTTGATTTGTCCTTGCCAGTATTTCTTGCAGTTTCCCTCCATTTCCATTACTGCTTGGCACAGCCCCGTAATATCTCCTAAACTATCTACCTAAATTATTCCACTGTCTGCCTAACCAGTCTCACTGCCTTTTCCCACTTTAATTCACCCTTCACACTCCTGCCAGGCTTTATTTCTTAACTTCCAATGGTTCCACTCTGCCTACAAGATAAGGATCCTCTACGTCTGGTTTAGTCTTGCCTTTTGAATTGCAGTCCATTGTATCCTCCTAAATCAGGGGGTTCTTTAACATGCAAGCTTTGGAAGGGAGGGATGGGTCATGAATCTCCTAAAATTAGAGTATAAAATGTGATATGAATGTGAACTTTATTTCCAAGGCAAGGTTCCAACCATTATCAGATGTTCAAAAGAAAAAAGAAAAAAAAAAGTGCTAGGAAAAGCCTTCAACCTAATCTTTGTTTCTATAATGTCTCAAGAATACACTATTAAAAAAAAAAAAAACAAAACACACAATACAGCCTCTCCCACAGTTCCCACATCAGTAGTAATCACTCATTTCTCTGAACTTAAGAGTCACATAACTTTAATGATCTAGCCTAACCTTAACATTTTACAGATGAGGACATAATCTAGCACGTAACAAATTTGTCCAAAGTGGCTCCTGTAGAACTTTTCTGCGCAACTGAGTGCTGGTGTGCTATTTTGTTGGTCTTTTTTTATGAATAAATTTCATATTTCTCCTTGAGGTCAGGAACTAAACCTCAGAATTCTTTGAAACTCCAATTATCTTTACTGTCTTACATAAACTAGCTGCTCAAATGTTTGCTGAGAACAGTGATAATGAAAAAGTCATACTGAGGCAAAGGAAGAGGGCTGGTTAGCAAGTACTGGGTTAGGAATACATTTTGAAGAAGCATAATAAGCACATTTGGAGGACACAAAATATTAGTAAGCTCAGATCTTAGCCTCTGATATAATGTGAACTCTCAAGTGTCTGCACGAGGAGAGCTCTGACAGTTCCTAGACAGAGGCCAAATTTCCACAAACAGGGATGCTCGAGACAGCATTCAGAAACAATTCCTCAGAAGCAACTAACAGGGGGATGTCCAGGTATCGTTAAAGAGAAAGGACTACAGCACCTGCTTTTGAGTGAGCTACACAATGGATTCGAATTTCAACTCCACCACATCCATGCTATGTCACCTTGAACAAATTATTGAACTTTCCCGTGCTTCGGTTTACTCATTTGTATCTCCCTAAAGATTGTTGCAATGATTAAAATAATGCCTGTGAAGTGCTTAGGTCAGGGTCTTAACGCCTAAGGCACTCCTTCATTAATTGTTGCTATTATTTAACGAGAAGAAGGGTTTGGGGACGGAAGGAGGGCCCTGTGCGGAGAGGGATGGTCCGTTCCGTCGGAAGCGGGAAGATTCTGTAGCAGACAGGTAAGGTATATTCAAACAAGGGCCAGGAGTCGCGTTTCCACGGTGTGTACCCGCAGGACCCCTCAGTGGCAGCGAGAGGAAGAGCTGGGAGAAGTGTCAGACCAAGAACACACCCTCCACAATATATATACGAGAAACCAGAGATCGGCTAAGATGAATGAAGCTTAGGAGAAAGGTCTCATCTTTTAGGGAAACCTGGAGCTTTGGAAGCGGCCTCATTTGGGAAGAGGAGGAGGGCAGCCCAGGGCGTGGCCGAGAGGTCGGGAGAGACGTTGAGGGGGGTGGGGGAAGCGGGAAGGGGAAGAAAACGCCAATGCGGCCCTTTTCCAGTCACTGGACTGACTGCGACCGTCACTTACAGGAAACTGTAGGGGAAACGACCATTTTGGGCGGGCTCGACACTCCCTGCACGACGATGCCTAGGAAACACCGAAGCAAAAGGCACGGAGCCGGATATTCTACCACGCGGTCGTTGCGCGACTGGAACGCGCTGGGGCAGCAGTCCAGGAGGCGCCCCGCCCACGACGCAGAGAGGGGCGTGGCCACAGGCCACTTCCGGCCGCGAGTCCTTCAGCCGGGGCTGCGGGCGCGGGGGCGGTTCTGCACTGGCTGTCACGCTCTTCAGGGGGCGTTTCCGCACGCGACGTCGGGAACCTGGAGCCGTTAGGCAGATTGTCGCCAAATGCAGCCTTTTTCCGGCATTTGTTTGGGATTCCATTTCAAATTCTATAGTGGATTGCTGCCAAATGGCAGAGGTTTCCTGGGATTTGGTTTTCCATAGATTAGTTTGCCCAGATTTGATACCAGTACAATATTGAGATTTCTCATCCAGCACTGTGGATATTTCTCCGTTAATTCAAGTCTTCCCTCGTTATTCAGCTGAAGTCTTCCAGTTTCCTTGGTGTTTTGCACATTTCTTTTTAGATTTTTTTCCTGGAAGTATTTGTTGCTGCTTTGGTTTATTTGCTCTTCCTAATGGACTATTATTGTACCCTAGGATACTTTGGGGTTTGGTGTGTGGATCTATGTGGTCACTTCGCTGAACCTTTATTTTCTAATAATCCTCTTGGATTTTGTAGGTAAGATTTCATCTGTAAATAACAATTTTGCCTTTTCTGAAGAATCCAGCACAACGCTGTTTACTAGCCTCAGGGCTTGCTTACCTCTTTCCGAAGTTACTTGGATTGCATCTTAAAGTTACTTGGATTGCATCTTACGTTTCGCTCATGATGGGTTTTTGAAGGTTTCTGGCACTTACCTTTTTAAAAAATTAATTGCACTTTGTTCTTTTTCTGGTTTACCAATTCGTTTTATTGCTTCCTAAAATCAGAAATGGGTATTTATTACCAAATAGTTTCAGTATTAGTCTTACAGATGATCATATAGCTTTTCTCCATTACCCTACAGTAATAGAAACTACAATCATAGATTTTCTAATGTTGAGCCATCCTTACAGTCCTGGTATGTATTCTTCCAGTACATTGCTGGATGAAATTGTTGTGTATATCATATAGGACTTTTGTGTCTAGGTTCATAAGTGAAATTGGCTTATGGTTTTCTTTAGTTGTCCTTGTCTAGTTTTGATATTAGTTTAGGGTAGGTCTCAAAACGACCCAGATTAGTTTCTTTTTATATGACCTGGAATAGACTTAGTGTGTGAATGATCTATTCCTTAGGTTTGAGGAACTCATCTTCAAAGCCACCTGGGTATGGTGCCTTTTTAAGAGATAAATATTTTTTTCCTAGAAAAGTATCGATTTCATTTACATTTTCAATTTTTTGGCATTAAACTATCCTTGTGTCATGAGCATGCTATGAAGGCACACACCCGGGTTGTGTCTTTCCACAGTGTTCACTTTATTCAGTCATAAATCAAGGTTAACAATTATAATGCAGGTTCAGAATTTCAAACTCAATGACATTTCACCATGTGATTAACCTGGCTTCTTACCGGTACACAGAGCAGAACATAAGACAAGCTACACAATAAACAAGATAACACAAAGGATAGGATGTTAAAGAACCAAACACGAAGTCAGTCTGGGGGCACGCAGTTGAGATGAGCCTTGGTCAGGTCTGGGTCAGCAGCTCTTAGCACTTACTGCTTATGTTCAAGCAGTGAGGGCTCTTAGTTTTATTGGGAAATCAATTGGGCAATCTTCAATAGCAGCTGCCTTTTTTAAATGGTCAGACATAGAGGGGTCAGTGTCTGGAAAGTCTGACATTTTGCTGCAAAATTCCTCCTTTTTTAAAGGGATATAAGGGGAACCTGGGTGGCTCAGTTGGTTAAGCGTCTGACTTCAGCTCAGGTCATGATCTCATGGTTCATGAGTTCGAACCCCATGTTGGGCTCTGTGCTGACAGCTCAGAACCTGGAGCCTGCTTCAAATTCCGTGTGTTCCTCTCTCTCTGCCTCTCCTCCACTCATTCTTTGTCTCTCAAAAATGAATAAGTTAAAAAAAATTTTTTTAAGAATAATGAAGGAATTTAATCAGTCTGGGGCCCCTGCAGACCTCTGCTTCTGCCTTTTATCAGTTCTGGGGTGTCAGCTGGTGGTGGTCACCGTGATACCTGTTAGCTGCAGTACCTTTAACTGCTCATGTCATCGCTTGACATAGGCTCCTGCTTGACATGAGTGACTCCATCCCATTCTCTACACTCTGGGATTAGCATTTTTTGATTTCACATTGTTCTTATTCATTCTTACATATTCAATTGAAGTCTTTTTTCTTTTTCTTGATCAGATTTTTTGAACCACGTTTTGGTTTTTGACTGATTGATTTTGATTTTTTATAGATAACCTTTATCTAGAAGTTTTTTCTCTTTCATTAATGTGTGCCTTTATTAATTTCTTATTTCTTTGTTTTTTTGTGTGTGTTTTGTTTTTGTAGAATCTTGAGTTGAAAGCTTATTTTCTTTAAAATGTTTAATAGGAAAGGGGCACCTGGGTGGCTCAGTCAGTTAAGCATCTGACTTCAGCTCAGGTCATGATCTTGTGGTTCTTGAGTTCGAGCCCCGAATGGGCTCTGTGCTGACAGCTGAAAGCCTAGAGCCTACTTCAGATTCTGTGTCTCCCTCTCTCTCTGCCCCTCCCCACTCGCACTCTGCCTGTCTCTCTCTCTCAAAAATAAACACACACACAAAAATGAAATATTCAATAGGAAATATTACAAACATAACATTAGAGAATAATATGAACACCTATATACCAACCACTTCACTTTATCACATTTTAACATTTTTCCATATTTTCTTCACAATTTACTGTTATTCAGTTATAGCCTCTTGTGAACACTTCTGCAATCTTTCTCCCTCTCTTCTTCCCTAAAATGAACTCCTTCCCATGAAAGCTTTTATACATACATACATATATATGTGTGTGTGTGCATGTGTGTGTATAATGTATATATAGCTATATAAGTACCTGTAGTATTATTTTGTAGGTTTTTAAACCTAATATTAATGTTACCATTGTGTAACTTGCTTTTGTCATTCAAAGTTATGTTTGTGAAAGCTATCCATATCATTTCATGTACTTCTTACTTTTTCATCTTAACTGCTGATCTTTACATACATTCCATTGTATGACTAGGAAGCAATTTATCCATTCTCCTGTTGCTAGTAATTTAATTACTCCTGGCATTTGCTGTTACAACACAGTTAACGGACATTCTTTAACGTATCTTATTAGGCACATCACAAGAATTTTCCAGTGTATGTCTAGAAGTGGAACAGCAAGGTTTGAACAATCCAACTTTAATGCCAGAGTCTTCTCTAGTGTTTGTGCCAGTTTACCCTGCCCCCAACAGTGTAGGAGTTTCTGTTGCCTCATGATGTTGCTTCACATCCATGCCATCCCTTGTTTGTTTTTTCCCAGGGTTTTTTGTTTTGTTTTGTTTTGCTATTGTAAACAATGCTGGTAGTAAACTTCATTGTATGTGTCTCCTGGTACACATGCGCAAAAGTATCCCTGATACATAACTAATGATGGAGTTGTTAGCTCTGTTTTGTTACAGATATATGTTTAAAAAGCATATACATATGCCCCCATATTGGAGATATTTCCTCTTTTAATAGTAAAATTTAAACCATTCATATTTATGTGCTTAGATTTAATTCTAACTTGTTTTTCTATATGTTGTGCTTCCTGTTGTTTTCTTCGCTTTTCTGTCTTTGGTTTGATAAAGTTCCTTTTTCCAGATTTTTTTTTCTTTAGTAGTTTGAAAATTTTATGTTCAATTTTTATCTAGTGGCTACTTTTACTGTATTTTAGCTTATTTAAATTTGTACTTTTATATAGTCATGTGGAGTTTATCAGCATTTTTATGAGGCAATCTTATACAGTGTTAAGAGTAGAGACTCTGAGGCCAGAATGCCTAGATTCAAATCCTGGCTTTCCCATCTATTAGCTGTGTAACCTAGAGCTTATTACATAACCTCTCTGTGCTTCAATTGCCTCATCTGTAAAATGGGGATAAAATAGCATATACCTGATAAGATTATTGAGAGGATTAGTGTGTTAATGTATAATAAGTATGTAAAATTCTTAGGACAATGCCTAGCATGCAGGGCATAGATCTAATCACTACTTTTCTCATTTATGTAATGGATATAATACCTGATTTGTTATAAAAATAATGCATTATTGCATATATACTATTCAGTTTGTTTATTCATTTATTTATTTATTTATTTTTAATATGAAATTTATTGTCAAATTAGTTTCCATACAACACTCAGTGCTCATCCCAACAGGCACCCTCCTCAATACCCATCACCCACCCTCCTCTCCCTCCCACCCCCAATCAACCCTCAGTTCTGTTTTTAAGAGTCTCTTATGTTTTGTCTCCCTCCCTCTCTAACCTTTTTTTTTTTCCTTCCCCTCCCCCATGGTCTTCTGTTTATTCAGTTTAATATAATGAGTACCTTCTATGCACTTGAACTAGTATGCTTTTTGGCTTCAAGGAGTTCATGATCTAGTAAAGACACAGACCTAGAAACACAGGTGCATTATGACATAACCTTAATACTGTTTCCATGTCCTCTCTTGTCCCCTTCTTATCTATGTTCCATACAGAGCAGTTTTAGAACACATTAATCAAATCGTGTATTCCCCTGCCAAAATCATGTCCACTTTCATTACACTTTACATAAACCACAGTCTCCTCGCTATGACTTTAACATTAGACTCTGGGCCCTGCCTCCCTTTCTAATTTCATCAAGTCCCACTCTCCTCCCTTCTGGTGGCCCCTGCCACACAGGCCTCTTTTCAGTTCCTTAAACCAACTCGCTTTTTCCTCAGTGTCCTCTGCCCAGAATTTTCATCCCACCTGCTCTGACTCATCATGGCTGACTCATCTTTCAGGTCTCGGCTTGATTCAGTCAGGTTCTTAGTTACAGACAACAGAATCCAATCTGGCGAAGATTGGGACTTTGTGAATATTACGTAGCCCCTGAGTCTCCAGGAAGACCAGAAGCCAGATGCAGGTGCAGCACAGCTGGGTATGATACCCAAACACGCTAGAGGCTCTAGTGAAAATCCACTGCTGCCACCACCACCTGACACCAAAATCACAACTTCTACGAACACAGGCTCTGAAAGTAAGGATGAGGGAACCAGTCCCTTCGGTACACTCATCACCCTCACCACTGGGTAGCCCGAGTGGCACATTTCTTTCTTCACCTTTTTTTCCCCTAATGTGTTTATTTATTTGTTTTGAGAGAGAGCACCTGCCCTAGCGGGGGCTGGGGGCCGAAAGAGACGGAAATAGAGAAAGAATGCCAAGCAGGCTCCAAGCTGCCAATGCAGAGTTGGACGTGGGGCTCAAACTCACGAACAATGAGATCATGACCTGAGCTGAAACCAAGAGTCGGAGGCTTAACTGACCCAGCCCCCCCAGGCACTCCTCCTTTTTCATCTTGCAAATGTTTCTTGCAACAAAAAAGTTGAATCTTTCCAACTTTATCTTCCAAGTTTAAGTTTTGCCAGACCATGCCTGATTGGTAGGGCCTAGGTCACTTATGCCTGTGCTGCAGAGGGGGTCAAGGAGGCGAGTCTTGTCACATTAAACTCCTCAGGTATTATAAGCATGTCCAAAGGGGCTGGACAGTCAGAAAACATGTCCTGTGAACACTAAATAGCATGTTACCTCAGCAAAAGGCACTCCCCAATAACCCTAAATATGCACATACTCTCTCCAGCCCAGTCCTATTATTCTTTCCCTGTACTCTGTCATTTTCTTCAAGGCTTTTATCACAACTTGTACTGTATATTTGTTCAAATGCCTTATGAATCCTGGAGCCAGAGTCTAGTCTCCATGTGGAGTTTCACTTGAATACGTATGACTCAAGCAGCCAAAAATAATTTAAAAATGTATTTCAGTCTTTAACGTGGATCTCTTAGAAGAAAAAAACATCAAGGGGGCTCCAGTCACAATTCCCAAAGGTTCTCATAGGTTCATATTCCCTTTTCTCTCTTCTTTCACTTTCCTCCAGTCCTTGTGTGTGTTGGTTTATCATTTCTTCATAAATTTTGCCCCTAGGGCTCTGTCTTCAAATGTTTTCTGCCTGCTCTCATCTTGCATCACAAACATGCAGCACTGGTCTGTGAGATACATTTTTCTCAGAGCACAGGGTGAAGAAGTGGAGAGGCAAAGTCCTTATCGGACAGAGAAGGCTGAGAGTATTTACACATTGAACATTCTGGCTCACCATTTGTGACTGACCTCCAGATTATAAATTTTATGAAGACAGGGACAAGATCTGTTCTATTTGTGCCTAATACAAAAATCTGACAAATACATAGCCAATTAATACTTGTTTTCTAGAAAAGAGAGAAGTCCAGGGGTGCCTGGGTGGCTCAGTCAGTTAAGCTTTAAGCGTCCAGCTCTTGATTTCGGCTCAGGTCATGATCTCACAGTTCATGAGATTGAGCCCCGTGTGGGGCTGGCTCTGCACTGGACAGCATTGAGCCTGCTTGGAATTCTTTCTCTCCTGCTCTCTCCGCCCCTCTCCTGCTCTCTCTCTCTCTCTCTCCCTCTCAAGTAATAAACATTTTTTGAAAAAAAGAAAAGTCCAACAATTGGAGTATAGACCAGGAAGTCTACAGCACAGAGCCGGAGCTCTCGGCCTAGTGAAGGGTCGAAGGTGGTGAGTGGGATGTACAGTAAGTGAGGACTAATTTGGGAAGACATCCTGGAGATGAAACCAAAGAATCTTAAACAGAAAGACTTCATCATGCAAAGAAAGAGGTAAGGATAGTGAAGAGTATTCCAGTTAGAAGTGCAGCACCAGCACACAGAAATGTCCAATGGCTTGGGGTGCTATTGCTAAATATGAAGTAGGAGGACTGTCAGGAGGTGGGGGGGGGGGGAGCGTGCAGAGGCAGGCATGCAGAGCCTTGGCTTTGGCCTTTGGGTGATGTGGCCACAGTGGGTGTTGCGAGGAGTCATTCTCAGGTTTTCATTTCAGAGAGATTACTGGGTGGCAGGTGAGGTTAGACGTGAAGAGGTGAAAGGAAAAAGTGTAGCCAAAAACGTAGGCCTGCAAACAGGACAGTAGTGGGCAGTAGAAACAGGTAGTAGGAATAGTTTCAAGAAATTACTTGGAAGTCAAATTGGCAGTACTGGGTGGGTGACTGGACGGGGAAGGTGAGGGAGGAATCTAGAATAGTGTCCAAACTTCTGGCTTGGATGATGAGGTCATTGGCCGGGGTAGAATAAACAGGAAGCATCACAGGTGGGCAGTGGCGGGGAGAGTGGGAAGATCTCCAGTTCAGTTATGGTGAAGTGTACTTTAAGGTACCTGTGGGACTTGAAAGATCAGATGTGCAGCAGGTACTTGGTATTTGAGCCTGCAGCTTAAGGCAAAGGCTGAGGAGGGAGTGGCATGGAGGGGGCGGACTGTGAGCTTAAGAGTTGGCTGTGGGGTACGCTGCGAGGGACCACTGTTGGCAGGGTGGCCCTGCTGACATTCTTTGCCTTCCTACCTCCCTTGGTACTTCTCCTCATCTCCTCTCCCTCCTCCCCTAAAATGTGGTGTTCTGAGGTGATTGCACCACCTGGGTCCCCTACTATGCATCCATCAAGGCTTTATCTCCAGCCCACAATTCTTAGGTACAATTAAGACCCATGTCTGCAACCACTTTCTAAGAGAAAAGAGGTAGTTGGCAGTGTGGACCGATTGCCCAAAGCACCACACAAAGGCTTTGTGCTCTCTGTTCTGTTTAGTTGTGCTCAAGATTGGCACTGTGAATTGGAACTGGCTGTGACTATCTCTTGTTTCTCTGAAAAATCAAATTTGGATATCAAGGGTCAGAGTTCAGATCTGTTAATATGCATTCATATGTAGAGTACCTCCCCATCCTACCTTAATCCTGTACATGCCTTTCTTAACTTCCCTCTTACACCTATTTTTTTTCTTTTCATCAGGAATTGAAATCTAACCAAAATAGAATAAACTTAAATATTTGTGATATAGAGGCACCCCGCTGGCTCGGTCAGTAGAGCATGGGACTCTTGATCTTGGGGTTGTGATTTTGAGCCCTATATTGAGTGTAGAGATTACTTAAAAAATAAAATCTTTAAATATTTCTGACATAGAATAAAAATAACTGCTCAGATCGTAAAAGAGGAAAAACCGTTTACATGGATCCACTTCTATAAAACAAAAATCACAACTCTTATTTTTGAGAAAGAGTCCTTTTTACTCTGTAATACCTTGTTTCATGATCACTGTTTCAATGATGAAGGGACTCTGAACTCATAAGCAAACCATGCCATGATTGAAGCTTTTTATGTAGAGAAGCTGGTTAGAACACAAAACCAGTATTTTGATAAATTCACTTTAAAATGTTTTTCATACCCACTTAAAACTAATTACAACAATATGATCTTCTACTCCCAAGGACTTGGACTGGATTAGGAACATTGAAAACAAACACACAGAACCACTGGGTCTGGCTCTGTGATCTACAGAAATGCTTCCTGAGTGTGTGTGAGGTCAATCTGTTGACCATCAATTGTGCCAGAGTTCACCAGCAGCTACAGTGTTGTTCTTTAGTATGTTTCCATTGTGAACTTATTTCTTTAAGTCTTTGGGATGATTTCTGCAAGATGAGTCTTTAGCATCTTGAAATTTTTCAGAGAAGAGATTAAGAAAGTCTCAATTATTCCAGAAGCCACTGGTATAAAAATCATGTTTATTTTATCAGATCGACTGCTCAAAAGCTATAAGGTACACGGTCCTCACTCGGGTAAGCTGCATTAAGTGGCCCTCAGCCCAGGGCACTTTATCCCCACACACTCAAGGGAGTCGGCTTGAATGTCAGGAAACACTGAGTTGCATAACAACAAAGGAGGGCTCAGGAAAACTGGGATTCACTTGACTGGTACACACACCCTCGTAGATAGACCCACACAGACAGATGCGTAAGAACAGAATCATTTCTGTTCCTCACAAAGTACTCACAACTTCAACAAGAAAAGTCACAGGTTTATATAAATGCCCATTTTCATATCAGTTTATGAATTCAGAAGTTCTTTCAAAAAGAATAGGAGATACTGCTTTTAGCAATCAGTTTGGGATGAGAATACTTCTGACACCATAGGAATAATAATGGTGTTCTCCCTAGGTTTAAATTCCTCTTATCCATTTATGACATTTTTCTCCATCATGTACTAAATTCTACCCATCCTCACAGTAACTTACTATTATTACCAACATACTTTTAAACTAGGTGTATACATACATATACATGTACATACATATCTACTAAATTGAACCTTATGAAACTGTTAATACTTGACCTTTTCTGACCTATGAAAACAGCTTTTTTTCACATGGTTGTACGTAATAAAATATGAGCTTTAGTTGGAGGACTATATCTCCATATATATGTATAAACTATCTCTCCCTCTCTCTCTCTCTGCGCGCGCACACACACACACACACACACACACACACAGTGCAGTACTTTCTGTTTACTTCAACAGGAAGAATAAATATGCTTCCTCTATTCACCAGTTCTAACACAGCCTTGCAAAACTGTACTTGGTGACTACTGGTAATTTTTAATGAAAATATTTAGAGGTGTAGTAATTTCCACAAATTTTGTATTTGACCAAATAAAGTCTGGTCCAAACTGGGCTTATGGTCTTTGAAAGTACATCACCCAACTACTTAACTGGAGTAGTCTACCCTGGAAGATGGCTTTTGCAGGCTTATGGTCAGGTCTAGAATCAGCAGGCCAAATAATAAAATACCAAAGCATTTTCAATTCTTCCTCTGTGTCCTCAGTAACATTTCACATAGTGCCTACCATGAGACGCTATGCTAAGCACCAGTAAAACAGATATGCCCCAGACCTCGCTTTCAAGAAACTTAACATCTTTCAAGAAATATAAAAATATAAATAATGAGAGAATATTCTAAGGTTTTAAGTTTCAAACTGGGATAGAGTAAAACGTAAAAAGAAGATAGCACTTGAGAAGTTTTAAACTGCCTTCAAACACCAAGTGGCAAGAAGCCAAATACAAATGTGTACTAAGTTCAATGTCAGTCCATATGATAATCACAGGTGTCCTCCTCCATGGTTCTGGACCCAACAAGTCCTTCATCACCCCCAGAAACAGGGACTAGAGATCCTCTAGGTCAGTTAAATCCACGGCCACTTTCAGGAACACGGTGTCATCTTTAATGTAGGTGTTCTTGGCGCTCTCCAAAGTGGAATGAGCCACAAAGCGGGGGCAGCCAGACGCAATGTTCATCTCTCCATCAGGTCTTTTAAAGCTACTGCTATTGGGGTCAGCCTTGAAGGTCTCCATAATGTGGTTCTTTTTGCCACTCTGGTCCAAAAGCATCAGGGTCACCCTCTGCCTGAATGGCCACTGCAACAGTGAGTCAAACTCCCCTCGCATCACCACGAAGTACAGCGACAGGTGCGTCCCCTTCCCGGACCCATCCCCGTTTAGGTATGCTCTAGCACAGAGCCGGTAGCCGCACCGGCTGGTGTAGAAGGGCTGGCTGAAGATGGACACCGTGTGCCCATCGAGTGCCTCCCTCTTCTTCGTCTTATAGTCTGTCACCTTCCAGATGAGCTTTCCGTTATAGCAGGCACCTTCTAGCAGTTTAAATCGTTCTTCGTTTTTATTCAGCTGTGCTTTATGAATATTAATGTGGGCATCATGTTTGTTAGTCTCCCCTTCCAAAACAACTGCAAAGAAAGAAAGACAAAAAAAGATTCCATAGGCCTTAAAGTTGTCTTTAGAATTTGCCCAAAGTGGAATTGTGTTATCTGAAGAGAAAAATAAAATTCTGACATCCTAAAGATGAACTGAACTCAATGTCCACCAATGGATCATTTATATGAATAATTAACTCAGTGACTCTCATGTCTTGGCAAAAGTAGCACCAAGGAAACCCAAATACATGCTCTTGAACTGAAGCTCACCAAAGCATATAGAAGACACACAGCATTTGACTCGTGTGCATTAGCATGGTGAGGCCCATTATTTAATAACTGGGATGCTTTTAAATAGCCAAACCCTTTCAGATTTTCCTATACTTCAAACAATGTTTCCACCACATCTCTCCCTTAGTTTTTTCATTATTTTCCACTCTTCTTAAAAACCACCACTCCCTGTGTTTGGAATTTCCTGGCCCATTTCTACCCTTTGCCTGTTCCAGCCCCTGCTCATCGCTGTCCATCATTTTCCCCCGAGTGGCCAGAATCTCATGCTGTTCTGTTTCACAAGTACCAGATTCGACCATTGTTTATCATGGACAGCTGCGACTCTCCGTCTGGCCAGGTGTTTGCTTGTTCCAGAAACATATGCAGACAACAGAGTCATCCAAAGAGAAGTAAAATACGTGCCATACCTAGTCTTTGATCATTGGTTTCTAGTAGAGTAATTTTCTGCTTCACTGTATCAATCGCTTCCACCAAAGGCCTCAGATCAAATTTATTTTGTTGCTGGTTAGCCACTTGTAATAACTGACGCACTTGAGCTTCTAGCCAAGCGGACTTGTCAATGAGACTGGCAAGAGCCTTTCAGTACAACATGGATCATAATGTAAAAAAGAAAAAAAAGTTAATATCTTAGTAATTCATTGATATTGAATTTTTTCAACCCAAACATTTCACATTTAATTAATCAATTAATGCAATGAAAAATGCACAGTCTGGAAGAGAAAATTCAGTGAGGTTCACAGAGAGATGAACTACCTAGTATCTTCCTCCTCCCTCCGGTCACAGCTCCTGTTCCAAATTTTTGAACTTCTCTTCATCTGACTTATACTCCTCCCTCAATTTCTATCCATTTGGTGCTCTAACCTATCTTTATATCTTTGTTCTCCTGTTGTCTCTCCTCTTGCCTTAATCACTTCCTTCTTAGAGGCTATTCTGATCCACGCCTGCTCTGTTAGAAGGCAGAGAATGAGCTGGAAATAGACCCATCCGTTCTGGCCTGAGCCCTACAAGTGGTCCAGAAGTGCAATGAGGTAAGGCTTGAACTTTAGATTCTCTGCCTGAGTAGAAGAGAGTAAATAAAACTAGACCCATACTTCTCTTCCACACTTGCCCCTCAGGACCTTAACGCTGGCTGGTTTTGTGTTAGAAAAAGGTCAGAATTGAGATAATAACAAATAAAGATTTCCTTTTTTTCTACACACACACACACACACACACACACAGTGTGCTGACAAAATATGGGGAAATTACATGGCCTGCATTTTTCTGGGATAGTCCACATTTCAAAACTGCTACCCATACCACAGGTCTTAAGATCCTTTTCACCACAGGGGCGCCCGAGTGGCTTAGTCGGCTGAGCGTCCAACTTCGGCTCAGGTCATGATCTCGAGGTTCGTGAAATCAAAGCACATCCCCCCTCCCCCCATCAGGCTGACATGATGACAGTGCAGAGCCTGCTTGGGATTCTCTCTCTCTCTCTCTCTCTCTCTCTCTCTCCTTCTCTCTGCCCTTGCCCCACTCATACTGTCCTTCTCTCTCAAAATAAACATTAAAAATTTTTTTTACCATAAATTTTATAACTACAGTAAAGATACTATTCATTAGAAATTTGTTTATGGTTACTTAACATTCATGATTTGCAAGTAATTTTTGATATATTTTAGTGTTTAAAGCATTTTATTCCCAGGGCACCTGGGTGGCCCAGTGGGTTAAGAGTCCGACTTTGGCTCAGGTCATGATCTCACAGCTCATGAGTTTGAGCCTTGCATCAGGCTCTGTGCTGACAGCTCACAGCCTGGAGCCTGCTTCAGATTCTGTGTCTCCCTCTCTCTCTGCTCCTCCCCTGCTCATGCTGTTGCTCTCTCAAAAATAAACATTAAAAAAATTTTTTTTAAATAAATAAAGCATTTTATTCCCAAGGGAATTAATATTTCACTTTGTTGACTATGGATACACTCAATGAATCTTACATAAAGGAACTAATATTGGCCCAACATCAATTATATCCCTAATTGCCATAAATTATATAAAGTATTATGTCAATTCTGTTAATACCTTAGTTATATTATTATAATTAAATATAACATAAATAAATATAATATTATAATTACAAAATTATATTAGTTAACTTACTGACATTGTTAAATGTACTGGGGTTATGTAAAAGAAGATCTTTATTCTTATGAAATACATAGTTTAGTGTGTACAGGTACAGGGCCATAATATATACAGCTTACTCTCAAATGCTTCAGAAAGTACATACACATACAGCAACAGAGATGTAGAGAGATATGGGACAAAATACTAACAATGGGTGAATTTGGGCGGAGAATGCACAGATTTTTTTTTTTTTTTTTTTTTGAGAGAGAGACAGAGAGAGAGAGAGAGAGCATGTGCACAAGCAGGGGAGGGGCAGAGGATCCAAAGCAGGCTCCATGCTGACAGCAGAGAACCCAATATGGGGCTCAAACTCACCAACTATGAGATCATGACCTGAGCCGAAGTCTGACACTTAACTGACTGAGCCACCCAGGCACCCCAAGAATACATGGGTATTTTTAAGCACTATCTTATTCTTACAGCTTTTCTTTACATTTGAAATTATCTCCACTTAAGAAGTTATAAGAAAAACCCTGACTGCCAATTGAAGGCCAAATCTTGGCTATGAATAGAGAGGCCATTTCTCACCTGGATGTTTGAGAGGAAGCTTCCATTTTTGCCGAGTAGCTGTGCAAACTGCTTGAACTCCTTTTCGAATTTCTTTACTGTTTCTGCTAACTGCTGGATTTTACTTTCTTTCTGTTCTAGGCTCTTATATAAATCAGAAATCTAATAACAGAAATGGGAATGAGATCATTTAAGTGTATGTATACAAGTTAAAATAATTTAAATACAAGTCTAGAAAAATATTGCAGGTAAGAAAGTGTTTCTAGAAAAATAAATATACATGTAAGTAATGAGTCACTAAATTCTACTCCTGAAAGCGTTACTACACTATATGTTAACTAACTTGAATTTAAATAAATTTCAATAAATAACTAAATTAAATAAAAAATAAATAAATAAATAAAATAAAAAAGAAAAATACATACATGTATTTCTAGGAAAATATTTACAGGTAGATTTCTACATAATATTTGTAGGTGCTTCAAAAAAACCAGATCCACAGATTTCTCATCAGTCTTTTTCATAGCTTAACCAGCTATGATGGTTCATCTAATGATAGTGACATCACTTGACAAAATTTACTGAACTAGTTCTCTTCATTCATTCAGAATGCACTTATTAAACAACCACACAGTACTGATCATCACAGCACAGCAGATGCTATCTGCACAGTATCAATAGTAATAGCTGACATTTGCTGAATGTCTGTCATACCCTTGTATTCATTAGCTCTCTTAATTCTCAAAAAACCCTATGAGTTGGGTATGATGATCAGTTCCGTTTTATAGATAAGGAAACAGCGGTAGAGAGTTTAAGTGACCTGCCCAGCAGACAGCTAGCTTAGCAAGTGGTAGGCAAAACATGATATGCTCTTAGAATCTGTAATTATTTCAGGGAAATAACCAAAAGCTTTCGTGTGAGCCTAGACAACCCTCCTCCTATCGCCTCATCCATTCAATCAGCAATACTTACCAACTTTAAACTCCCGACACACAACAAAACAAACGATTCTTATATCTACTTCTCATTTCATCTCATTTCGTTTCACACTCACTGTAGCCTTATTTCTCACCTGGGCTGCTACAATAGCTTCCCACCTGGTCCTACACCATCCCTCGCACTCCCGCCAGATGGGAAGCTCTATGGGAATTGGGACGCATGTCCCACAGTCTGCTGTAACCTTGGCAACTGGTCTGGTGCCTGGCATCAGCAGGTATTTGATAAATATTTTTAGTATGAACGAATGATGCTCTCCCTTTCTTTACACTTGTTTTTCTCCAATTCATCCTTCATGCTGTAACCAGAGACAAATCGGTCTTGTCACTCCCCCCCCCCCCCCACCTTAACCATCCTTAGTGGCCTTCTTTTACAGACCCTACAGGGTCCTACATGATCTGCCCCTGGCTACTTTCTCAGCCTGCTGCCTATTCCCATCCCACCTGTGCCCTGCCCTGCAAGCCTACACACTTCTATTGTCCATCGAGTCCTGGTCTCTCACACACTTCGTCCTCCATCTAGAAACTACCACTTTTTAAGCCTCTACTCAAGGACACTTTCTCTCAGAAACACTTCTTCACTAGTATCACCTACCTAGGTCATCTCTCAAGTTCTAAGACCCCCTGACTACACTCTAGCATTTAACTTACCTTCATTACTCTTATTGCTTTTTTGGGTTGTTTTGGTCTTTTCCTCCACTAAACTATTGAGGCTACATCTCCCTTATTTCTTCATCCCCAAAGCCTTGCACAGTGCCTGGCACACAGAGGGCATTGGATATGTGTTTTATAAATGAACAAATGGTTGCAACAACCATCTGCTTTCTGGCCCCAGAATCTTCCATTTAGATCCTGAGAGCTGATTTCCACCTACATGGTAGACATATCTCCCTGATAAGTGTCTTCTCCCTCCACCTTACCTCTACTTGTCCTGCAGTGTCCATCTCAGATAATAATTCCATGTTCTCCACCTTCTAAACTTACAGCTTGCCATTGTGACCTTGGAGTGTCTCTCAATGCCCTTCCCATCCCCAGACACAGCCTTGGCTGAGCCACCAGCACCATCACTTCCAGTATCTTGCCTTCACCTAGTACTGAACTGCTTATTACATTGCCACTGTGCTAAGAGCTTAAATATATTAGCTCATTTAACCCTTCCAACAACCTCATTTTATGAATGAGGAAATTGGGGAAGAGCGGAGTTAAGTAGCTTGTCCAAACTCATACGGCAAGTGTGGGGCCAGGTCTCAAAACCAGGCATTCTGGCTCCAGAGCCCTCACTGTTCAATTGCCAGGCTCTACGGCTACATTGCCTAGTTCATGACAACATCCTTCTGCCTGGTCCCCCTGTCCTCATGCTCTCCTCTCCCTCTATCCATCTTCTGTGCTACCACCAGCTATCTTACTGTTTAAAGCCAAACAAGTAGTGGTTTGCCTGCCCCCACCATCCAAAACTTTGCTTCACGCCACTTTGCTTTCATGAAAGACCTGCGTTAGTGCCTGTTTCACTAACCGAAAGAAATCAAAGAGGATCTTCGCTTTTATGAAATGGTAGTTACTTCTTTGCTTTACACGACATTGGCTTATGAAAGGTTCCATAGGATTGCTCTGTTTCCCATTGTGTGGGAAACCTGTATTTTCTTATCTCGAAACCTCCATTAGCACCCCTATTACTGACAAACATTAGTTCAAACTTTGGCCCTTAAATCCTTTCTGAAACAAAGCAGATATGAATGAATAAAAAATAATAATTGAATGTACAGTATCTGCAACTTCTTAGCTTACATGGAAGGCCACTGCAATCTGCACCCAGCACACCAGTCTCCAGCTCTTTCTGGCTCATGTTCAGGAGCCTCACCACCCCAAAACCCCCGTTCCCTGAATCATCAGCCTCTCTCATAACTCCTGGTCTTGGCACAAGCTTTCCTTTTCTGGAACGTTCTTTCCCCACAACATTTAAGTTGACAAATCTTTTCTTCCTTCAAAATGAAGCTCGGATGTGCTACCTTGAAGAGCTTTCCCCAAATCCCACAGAGCAAACTGCTGCACCCTCTGTACCCCAGACTGAGTAACAGCATATCCTATGGCACGGCAACTTATCTATTTGCATTTTTGCGTTGTGAGTCCTTCAAGGGCAGAAGCTGTGTGTTTCTTGACTCAGAGCCCCTAGCAACGCACCTCATAGCTGATGTATGGCAGGTGTTTGTTGAATGAGTGGATGGATGGATGGATGGATGGATGGATGAGGCAAGTGGTACAGAAAGAACTTAGGAATGGTTATCAGGCAGTGTGCCCTCTACCAAAGTCACGGTCTGAGTGGTCTTCGCACTTTTCTCCAGGGTCTGACCTTGGAACTCACATACCTACTTTAATATGGAATTAGACACCATAAACTAATTGGCAATAATAGAATTCAGCTCCCTCTCTTCCTGACATGGGCTTGAGAAGTCTGATCCTCTGAGATGTTCTAACAAAATAATTAACTTTTATAATAATTACTCAATAGAATCAGCATTTGGAGTCCATTATGAATATTCCAGGGACTGTGGCAGGCATTTGCACACATAATTTCACTTGGTAATCACAACTCAGTGAAATACATATGTATGTATGCATTTATCAGGCTGCAAAGCTTTTCATAGGCAGGAGTTAAGACTTACTACAAAATATATAAAACCCAAAATGCCTAGAACAGATAGTTAACTATTGCTTCATGGTAAGATTGGTCTAATTAAAAAACATCAAGCACCTGCTAGTCACCTACTAGGTGCCAGATATTAACCAAAAGGCGTGTGGATAGGCTGCAGAGACAGTGTGGTATTTCTAGACTAAGAATCAGGGGACATGGGTTTGAGAGTAAATTCTACCACTTACAAGTTACAAACACATCAAAATTTCTTTGAGCTTAGTTATTTCATCTGCTGAATGAAAGGGTTGGGTCCAGAGATCTCAAAGGCACCTTCCAGTTCTAATATTCTATAATCCTATGGGTCTGCCTGGCCACTTAGTAGAAAACCATCTACCTCCAGTAGACATGTACTCAAACAGAGGAGACTATAAAAAGCCAACGATTACCAGCCCCAGTGGTTGTGATGCTTCCCCTTATATCTGAATTCTTGAATATTTACCTGTTCTTCTAACTGGAAGTTCTTTTCTAAAACCAGAAGCATGTGGTCCCGTAAGGCTGAATGCTCATGCTCCAGCAGGTTCCCCCGTTTATCCTTCAATGTGAAGAGGAAAGGAAGTCAGGCTGCTGAAAAGCTCCAAACATGAAGGTGGTGGTGAGATATTCTGCTAAAGCAGACCTTAACAATTTTGCTTGCTTGTCTGAAGCTGAGTTGCAGAAGAAACAGCCCCTCCAGGTCCCTTTCCCAGCCACAGGATTCTACAGTGCCCATGAGACAATTTTAAACTTACAGAAACAGAGAATCGGGCCACTGTCAAAATTTCAATGTGGATTTCCTTCCTTGTGCTGGGAATGTGTGACCGTGGGTCAAATGTAGTTATCCTCTGTCAACTATTCCCACACAAAACCTATCTATTTGGCGGGTTAGCTTCAGATCAGTTTCAAGCCTAGGTTAGTTCTCTCTCCTACCAAGCACACATTTTCATGCTGTCTTCTATCAAAGGCCACAGGCATGCAACCTGATTGTAAATTCAGCCCAGGCAAATTTGTTGCCCTCAAAATCAAATAACAGTTTATAAGAATAAAGGGTTACTTCTTCCCTGATGATTAAAATAGCGAATTGCAAACTGCCTATATTACTAGTAAAAGCAAATGGTAGATGTTCTGGGTGATCTGTGGACCAAAGCATACATTTATCAACAATTTTCCTTCAGTTTAGGATTGGTCCCTTTTCCAGAGAATACCTTTCCTCCTCCTTTTCTTCCTTTTCACCCTGGAAGGTCTAGACTACAGCCCAACTGGGAGTTTAGGCCTAACTATTAGGAAGATTCCTTTCAGAGCTGGAAAGCAATGCCGTATTTCATGCACTAAAAAGGTAAACCTTATCCTTTTTGTAGCCAAGACTGTCACTGGTTTGATATGTGAAAATCTGTGGACTCCAATGATTTTTTTTAAAGGTTCCCACAATATGCATTTTTTAAAATAGGTTCTTAAGATAAGAGAAATGTAGGGGCACCTGGGTGGCTCAGTCAGTTGGGCATTTGACTTCAGCTCAGGTCATGATCTCACAGTCCGTGAGTTCGAGCCCCGCGTCAGGCTCTGTGCTGACAGCTCAGAACCTGGAGCCTGTTTCAGATTCTGTGTCTCCCTCTCTCTTCCCCTTCCCTTCTCATGATATGTCTCTCTCTGTCTCTCAAAAATGAATAAACGTTAAAACAAAATACTACATGCAATGAAAAAGAATGAAATATGGCCTTTTGTAGCAACATGGATGGAACTGGAGAGTGTTATGCTAAGTGAAATAAGTCATACAGAGAAAGACGTACACCATATGTTTTAATTCTTATGTGAGTCGTGAGAAACTTAACAGAAGACCATGGGGGAGGGGAAGGAAAAAAAAGGGGGGGTTAGAGAGGGAGGGAGCCAAAATATGAGACTCTTAAAAACTGAGAACAAACTGAGGGTTGATGGGGGGTGGGAGGGAGGGGAGGGTAGGTGATGGGCATTGAGGAGGGCACCTGTTGGGATGAGTACTGGGTGTTGTATGGAAACCAATTTGACAATAAATTTCATATTAAAAAATTTTTTTTAATAAAATTAAAAAAAAGAGAAATGGATGCTCATGTGAAACAATACAGCAAGATATAGAATGAAAAGCAAAAGTCCTCTTCTTTCCAGCACCGCATCCAATTTGCTAAGTCTCTCACTCACCAGAGTCAGTGAAGATATATACACATTTTTAACTCAATGAGATCATAACCATATTTAATTTTAAAAAATACATACCTCATTCTTTTTATCAGATGCATGGTATTCCAAAATATAAATAATATATTATAATATATAATAAAAATTATATAGCCAGTACTTTAGTGATGGACTTAGAGGTTTTTAGTTTTTTGTTGTCTTTTGCTACATAAACAGCTTCGTGTGAGGGTTTGTATATGCGTGTAATCATTGCATACTTATGAAAGAATTTCTGAGATAAATTCCTAGCAATAGAATTACAAGGTCACTGTATGGGCTCACTATTTTTTTTTAACAAAAAATTTATTTTATTGTATTTTATTTTTTTTATTAAAAAAATTTTTTTTTAACGTTTATTTATTATTGAGAGACAGAGACAGAGCATGAGCATGGGAGGGGCAGAGAGAGGGGGAGGCACAGAATCTGAAGCAGGCTCCAGGCTCTGAGCTGTCAGCACAGAGCCCGACGCGGGGCTCGAACTCACAAACCATGAGATCATAACCTGAGTGGAAGTCGGACGCTTTACCGACTGAGCCACCTAGGTGCTCCTGTATTTTATTTTTTTTAAACTAAGCTCTGGGTGCCTGGATGGCTCAGTTGTTAAGCATCTGACTTCCACTCAGGTCATTATCTCATGGTTCATGAGTTCAAGTCCCACGTCAGGTGAGCTCATGCCCCGCTTTGGGTAACCCCTGCTTCTCTCTCTCTCTCTGCCTTTTGCTCACTTGCACCCTCTCTCTCTCTCTCAAAAAAGAAAAGAAAAGAGAAAAGAAAAGAAAAGAAAAGAAAAGAAGAGAAAAGAAAAGAAAAGAAGTAAGTTCTATGCCCAACATGGGGCTTGAACTCACAACCGTGAGATCAAGAGTCACATACTCTACCAACTAAGGTAGCCAAGTGCCCCTCACTTTTCATAGATGTAACTAAACTATCCTCAGAAAAAGTTGGGATATTGTAAGTTGTTTTAATCTTTGTCAATTTGATGGTGAAAGTTATATTTCTTGTTATAATATACATTTAGGAGTGAGATTGAGTGTCTTTTCTTACATCTGTTAGTCAATTGAATTTTTTTCTGAAAACTACTCATATATTCCTATGCCTACTGTAATGATTCTTAATATATTAAGGAAAATATCCTTTTTTGTCTTGTCATATGTTGTAAATATTTACTTCCAGTTTGTGGTTTGCCATTTGATTTTATTTATGGTATTTTTAAAAATCATATAAAAGTTTAAAATATTTGTGGTTAAACATCAAAATTATAGCTCCTGGTTTTGTGTTAGTCATCTAAGAAAGACTTTTATATCAAGAATAAAAAAATCCACTCACCTTTTCTTCTAGTATTTTTTATGATTTTTAAAATAAACTTTTTTTAAAGTTTATTTACTGGGGCGCCTGGGTGGCGCAGTCGGTTAAGCGTCCGACTTCAGCCAGGTCACGATCTCGCGGTCCGTGAGTTCAAGCCCCGCGTCAGGCTCTGGGCTGATGGCTCAGAGCCTGGAGCCTGTTTCCGATTCTGTGTCTCCCTCTCTCTCTGCCCCTCCCCCGTTCATGCTCTGTCTCTCTCTGTCCCAAAAATAAATAAACGTTGAAAAAAAAAAAAGATTTAAAAAAAAATAAATAAAGTTTATTTACTTATTTTGAGAGACAGAGTGAGTGGGGGAGGGGCAGAGAGAGAGAAAAAGAAGGAGTCCCAAGCAGACTCTGTGTTGTCAGTGCGAGGCTCCATGCAGGGCTTGAACCCACAAGACCATGAGACCATGACCTGAGTCAAAACCAAGAGTCGGGTGCTCAACCGAGTGAGCCACCCAGGTGCCCCTAAAATAAACTTTTAATTTGGAGTAATTTTAGATGTACACAAAGTATGAAACAATACAGTGCATGGTATATCTTAATGCCTAAAAGTTTGATCCGTCAAGAATCTGTTAAAATGAGGTAGAAAGCAAACTTTCTTTTCTTTGTATATTTTATAAATTTATTAAATAACATTTTTAAAGGTGTTTAACAGGTAATAAAATACATTTTATTTTTTTATTTAAAAAATATATTTTTTTAACATTTATTCATTTTTTGAGAGATAGCACAAGCAGGGGAGGGGCAGAGAGAGGGGGAGACACAGGATCCAAAGCAGGCTCCAGGCTCTGAGCTGTCAGCACAGAGCCCAATGTGGCTCTGTGAAATGAGAGATCATGACCTGAGCCGAAGTCGGACGCTTAACCGACTGAGCCACCCAGGCGCCCCAATACATTTTAAAACATGATTTCAAATCAATTCCATCTCAAAATATGTGGTAATAGAAGGGGTACCATAAAACCAAGATTTACAATCATCAGGAGGAGGACTCCAGAAAGTCTCAAAATCTGGTAGAGGCAGTGGAGTCTGAATTAGAAATAATTACCATGATGGTTAATTTTATGTGTCAGCTTGGCTAGGCTACGGTGCCCAGTTGTTTGGTCAAAACTAATCTAGATGTTACTGTGAGGAACTTTTGTAGCTGAGATTAACATTTACAAATCAGTTGACTTTAAGTAAAGCAGATTACTCTACGTAATGTGGGAAGTCCTCATCCAACCACCTTTAAGAGCAAAGAATAAGGTTTCCTCAAGAAGCACTTCTCCTCGGGGCGCCTGGGTGGCGCAGTCGGTGAAGCGTCTGAATTCAGCTCAGGTCACGATCTCGCGGTCCATGAGTTCGAGCCCCGCGTCGGGCTCTGGGCTCAGAGCCTAGAGCCTGCTTCCGACTCTGTGTCTCCCTCTCTCTCTGCCCCTCCCCCGTTCATGCTCTGTCTCTCTCTCTCTTTCTGTCTCAAAAATAAATGAACGTTAAAAAAAAAAAAAAAGAAGAAGCACTTCTCCTTAAGACTGCAACATAGAAACTTCAGCCTGAGTTTCCACAGTGTTGGTCTGCTCTGCAAATAATCAGATTCACCAGTTCCCACAGTCACATAAGCTAGTTTCTTAAAATAAGTCTCTATATGTATATGTAGGTATGTATCTCCCATTGGTTCTGTTTCTTTGGAGAACCCTGACTGAAATGGCCGGTCTAAAAGTTCTCCAAAGTGAATGTCCTTCTGCATCCTGAATGGAATCAAAGAGTGAAATAAGCCCGCCAAATAAACGATACAGTAGAAGGCAGGGGCAGAAACAAAACGGCATTCCATACCTTTACAGTACAGCCATAGTGCTTAAAAGGACAGTCTTGTTCAGCTTCAGGACACACAGCGAGGTGTTCATCCACCTACGAAACAGACAGCCTCACGCCACAGAAATTCATCACCAATTCTCCAACTGCCTGATAGAACTGCAGCGTGCAGGGGACCAAGGGTGGCTTGGGAAAAAGGGAGGGAACAGAACAGGAACAGCCATGCTGAGGCCTGGCAGAAGGAGAGCTGTGGTAAAAACCGAGAAGAATTCTCAGGGAAAAGGGAAGGGAACACAGAGATACGGCTGTCGTGGGGTTACTTAAACCTTGGGCTTCTGCCTGTGGGATTTTATCAAACACATACCACATTGGTTACTAAAACTTTACCTTACGTAAAATCCGAGAGAATCATTTACAGTTACCTCAGATCTTGGAATCATCTGCAAACACTTGTTAGGACAAGATACTGGGTACTCAGGACACAAGTTTTCCTCATGATTCTGAAACAGAGAAAGTGTGATGAAACAGAGCCAAACTGTGCTTCCCAGGTTCCCTACTAGGGCCTCACAGGGTTTATGCATAGGTCTCTGGGGATCTGTGTTATGTGGCTTGCCCTCTACAGGAAGGTACAGCCTAGTTCCAAAAAGGACTAAATAAAGATGGCCGCTTTCTTCACGTAAATTAATTCAATTTTCCAATTATTCCCAAAGGTCAGAGGGCGCAGGACTCACTGAGGGCAAACTTTGTGAGCCATCAGTATGACTCCTCTGGTACATGTGAAAAGTACAGCACACTCTCTTTTTCTGCCTACGTCCTGCCACTGCAGATGGACTGAAGCACCCCGAGGACACAATATCGTCACCTCCTCATGACCCAGCACCTAGCACTGCTCCTTGCACAATCACACTTAGTAGGTGTTCAAACAGTGCTTTCACCAATGATAAATGAGTAGTGTCCTACCAGCAAGGTTTCTGGCTTTTTCCAGAACTCTAAGGTAATTCTTTGGACCTATTTCTGTACAAAAATAAATTCACTGTGACCACTCAGGTAGAATTTAGTCCCATAAAAGACAATCTTTCTTTCTTTCCCTTTCTTTCTTTTTCTTTCTTTCTTTCTTTCTTTCTTTCTTTCTTTCTTTCTTTCTTTCTTTCTTTCTTTCTTTCTTTTCTTCCTTTCTTCCTTCCTTTCTCTTTCTCTCTTCCTCTGTCTCTCTCTTTCTTTCTCTTTCTTTCTTTACCTGTAGATTGATTACTACCACATCTTTTTTGCAATAAAGGCATTTTTCCTCTCGAAACTGGCAATATGCGCTCAAATGTTCTTTCAGATCTTTCCGAAGGACTGGCTTCTGACAGTTCTCATTAGAACACTGCACGGCTTGAAACGGGCATTGCTGGAGGTGGTCCTGCAACAGATAACACAGGCCAGTGGGCCCCGCTGACCAGGGCGGCGGGAGGGGAGCCAGCTGGAAGCCTAGAGAGGGAGGGAGGACACTGGGGGCAGCTGGGCAGACAGGGCTGCAGAGGAGAGGGCACAGATGGGGCTGCCCAGAAGGAGGCTGTGATGGCTAGCCTTGTTTGGTAGGAGTTAGGAGGACAGGGAAGATGGCTGAAGAAGGAAGCAAGCTGAGTCTATTTCAGATCATCTAGTAACATGCCCGAATTTGCAGGGTAGTTCCTAAACACTTTCCTTAGGCTTGCTGAGTAATTTACCAGTCCTGCAAGGGCATTTTTAATTTCTTCTGTGCACCCTCCATCCCCACTGCCAGCACCAAGTACTAATCTCTGCATGGCAGATAGTAAAAGCTGGGACGGAGGGAAAGAGCAAATAAGAGTGGGGCATATCCTAAGTACATGAAGGAAGGAAAAGGATTAAAGGAAGAAAGGGGAGGGAAAGAGAGCTGTTCCAGAGTGGTCAAAAAAAGCAGATGGGGAAAAAAACCAAAACCAGAATCACAGGCCCAAGAGAAGCTGAGAGTGGTCAAGCTTGTTAGTCAGGAAATGTTCTTAATCAGAATACGAGACAACAATAACATGGACAGTGTTCGTTCCAGTATTCTTTATGGTATCAATTTTGAAAAGCAGGTGGTATATCTTTTTTTTTTTCTTTTTGAATGTTTATTTATTTTTGAGAGTGAGGAAGGAAAAGGGAGCTAGTAGGGGAGGGGCAGACAGACAGCGACACAGAGGATCTGAAGCAGGATCTGAGCTGACCCTGACATGGGGCTCAAACTCAGGAACTGTAAGATCATGACCTGAGCCATAGTTGGACACTTAACACACTTAGCCATCCAGGCGCCCCCAGCAGGAGATATATCTTAATAAACGCTTTGGATCACTGCAAGTTATTGTGATGCTAACAAGTTATCAAAACCCTATTGATGTTATTCCCAGCAAGATCCCTTACAATACTGTTGGCAAGCTCTGGCCTGTGGGCCAAATCTGGCCTGTTACTTGCTTTTGTAAATAAAGTTTTTCTGGAGAACAGCCATACTTATTTGTTCACATACAGCCAGAGGCTGCTTTCCATCTGAAATGGAAGAGGTGAGTGGCTGATACACAGATTGTATGGCCTGCAAAGCCTAAAAAAATCTCCCGACTGGCTTTTGAAAGAAACACTTTGCTGACCCCCTTCCTAAAGGAGAAAAACCAACCAGTTTTTCTACAGGAGGTAAATGAATATTACAGCTACTCTCCTTTACCTTTAGTAATAAGAAACAAATAGTGACCGTTGAAATCATATCTTCTCCAAAATTCACTGCTGCTACCCCTCCGCTCTCACCAAAATAGTGAACATCCATCAGGATTCTCCTGCCTGAGAACCTTCACCTCACCTTTGGAAGCCAGGGTGGTGGTGGGGGGAGGCAGGAATGAGGGGAAATACAAAAGAAACAGGTGAAAAGACACCAGCCACTCTTCTCTAGAAAGTGTGGATCTGGTCACAAAAGCTGATGGATGGATGGTCCATTTGAGCCTCATTTCCTTTTTAGCCTTAGTGACAACAAAGCTGGAAAAGAGGCCTTGCTCCAGGGCCTATCAACCCAGGAGAAGTTCAGTGAACCTCCAAAGAAATCCTGTGGTTAACAAGGAAATCATTTACTCATTTATAAGCTCAGTGCCCGGGGGGTTCGGAGGCAAGGTGGAGAAAAGGCTGAATCACCTGAAATGTGTTCCAAAAGATGTGGGTGGGAGAGCAAAATTTCAGCAGCCCCCAAGCAATTCTCTGGAAGCTAGGGATGCCCGCTTCTTATTCCTGCACAGTGTGATCAAACCTGATACGGGCCTGCCGTGGCACAGCCACATTTCCAGCTTCCCATTTATCGAGCTTCCCCAGCTGGCTGGAAGAACCAGGTAGGGCAGTTCCATGTGAGAGAAACTCCCCTTCGCTACCCCTACATCTTGTGTGTTTGCAGCTCACACCAACGCTTCCCCTTTAAATCACATCCTAGTTCTGCTCTGCTCTATGTTATATGCCTCGGATCATAAACCAACGGGCTGGGGCCCACAGCTGCTGGAAACACCCACCAGCATCTGCCAATGCTTTGGGGCAGGGACCCTTGTAAACGTGTCTTTGTGCAGACTGCCCTGGTCCCACCCTGGGGACCCCAAATCTTTTACAGTTCCCCAGAACTGGCATGTCCTTTTGCTCAGCATGTCCCACAGCTTCTCTTTTGGGTCAATGACCCCTAACCCACAGTGTAGGTCTAGCCCATATAGTATGCCCTCCGTGCATTCCATATGAGATGGACCTCTTCACCCACACTTAGCTCTTGGAGTGCTGCACTGTAGCCAACTGTATTGCTAGACAGGAATTCTCTGAGGGCAACCCAATGAACCCCCTATCATGCTTTGCCCAGTAACTGTCATATAAAGGTGTTCGATACATGCCACTGGAAACATAGCCAAAGCAAATACTGCTCATGAGTAACACCCACCTGGTATCGCCCCAGAATAATCTTGGCATTACATGAAGGAGCATTTTTGCAATACACATATAAGTTCAGGACTTCTCTTTTGCAGCAATTGTCTTTAAACACCTAAAAGAGAAACACAACAGGTCTCATACACTCCAAAGCTTCAGAGCAATGTGAATGAAACTATTATTAATTTGGTCTTCAGATACATCTCAAAAGTCAGGTGGAGGGGCACCTGGGAGGGCTCAGTCAGTTAAGCATCCAACTTTGGCTCAGGTTATGATCTCACTGTTCATGGGTTCAAGCCCCATGTTGGGTTCTGTGCTAACAGCTGGGAGCCTGGAGCCTGCTTCAGATTCTGTGTCTCCCTCTCCTCTCTGCCCCTCCCCAGCTCACACTCTGTCTCTCTCTCTCTCTCTCTCTCTCTCTCTCTCTCAAAAATAAATAAACATTAAAAAAAAAAAAAAGTCAGGTGGAAACTTCCAGACAGTGGTTGGAATGGAAAGATCAGATTCGCCACCATAAAAGAAAAGGCTTTCTCAGATACGTATTTCCAACAGGCCACTGAACATACAGGCCAGGAAATTCAATGCTCAGCACAGTAGGCTGCAAGAGAATCTCATGGTGCACTTGACCTCATATGCTCAAAGGTCAGAAGGTGGGCTGTGGATGAGGGTGACGCTTTCAGCTTCCTGTCACAGTATAAAAGTTTGTATTAGTCATCAGGTACTGTCACTGAAGCTGTGAGGACTTGCTATTTCAGCACACACCAGGGGTTGGCAAACTTTCTCCATAAAGGAGCAGATAGTATTTTCAGCTATGCAGGCCACAATGCAATGTTTTCTTTTGCAACTATTCAACTCTGCTGCATACAATACTTAAATGGATGAGCTTGGCTGTGTTCCAATAAAACATTATTTATGGACACTGAAATGTAAATTTCATGCAATTTTCACATGTCACAAAACGTTATTCTTCTTTTGACTTTTAAAATAAATTTTTTGTTGGGGTTTCTGGGTGGCTCAGTCGGTTAAGCATCCGATGTTGGCTCAGGTCATGATCTCGCGGTTTGTGAGTTCGAGCCCCATGTCGGGCTCTGTGCTGACAGGTCTGAGCCTGGAGCCTGCTTCAGATTCTGTGTCTCCCTCTCTCTGTCCCTCCCCCGCTCAAACTCTCACTCTCTCTGTCTCTGTCTCTGTCTCTCTCTCTCTCAAAAATAGATAAACATTAAAAAAAATTTTTAATGAAATATTTTTTTGTTTTGAAATAGTTTACACACTCATGAGATGTGCAAAAGTAGCACAGAGTTCCTGTGTACACTTGTTTGGATTTTTTTCAATGATTTATGTGAAAACCATTCTCAGCTCATGGGCCAGACAAAAACAGGTGGAAGGCTGGATTTGCCTCAACATATCTCATGTTGTAGTATGTCAACCCCTGGTCTAGTGCGTGAGGCAAACACAAGCACGGCACTGTCCTCTACTAGGCATTTGGAAAACACAACATAAGAGCATAGACAAGGAGCATGTACATTAGACCAGTGCTCAGGGAGCTTCCTGGAGGAGGTGATGCTTGAACGTCCTGTAACAGAATTGTAGAGGAAGAAAACTGAGCTTAAAAGAAGTTTTTTTTTTAATTTTTTAATGTTTATTTATTTTTGAGAGGGAGAGGGGGAGAGAGAGAGAGAGAGAGAGAGAGAGAGAGAGAGAGCACACGTGCACAAGCGGGGGAGGGGCAGAGAGAGAGGGAGACAGAATCTGAAGCAGCTCCAGGCTCTGAGCTGTCAGCACAGAGCCCGATGTGGGGCTCGAACTCACAGACTGTGAGATCATGACCTGAGCCAAAGTCAGATGCTCCACTGACTGAGCCACCTTAAAAGGAAGTTTTAAGGTAGAAAATCTTCATGATCAGGGGTTAGGTAATGGTTTCTTAGATGCAACTAAAAGAACAAGTGACCAAAACAAACAAAAGACAAGTAAGAGCTCATCAAAATGAAAAGCTTTCATGCTTCAAAGGATACCACCAAGAGTGAAAAGACAGCTCACAGAATGGGAGAATATTTGCAAATCATACACTCGATAGGAGCCTTGTATCCAGAATATATAAAGAACTCCTAGAACTCGACAATAAAAGACCAATAATCCGCTAAAAAAAGAAATTGAGAAGGCACTTCTCCCAGAAGATACACAAATAGACAAAAACATGAAAAGATGCTTAATATCATTAATCATTAGAGAAATGCAAAGCAAAACAGGTACCCACTAGAAAGACTGTAATCAAAATGATGGCCATTAACAACTTTCGGCAAGGATCTAGAGACATTAGAACTCTCACAGTCTGCTGGTAGGAAGGTAAAATGGTGCAGTTGCTTTGAAAAATCGTCTGAAGAAGCTCCTCAGAATGTTACACATAAAGTTACCATTATGGCCCTAAACAAAATTACCATACGACCCAGCAATTCCACTCTGAAGTATACACCCAAGAAACATGTACACTTTACTTTATGTTATTATTTTCCAAGAAACACATATACTTTAAAGGTAAATTTTATGGCATATCAATTATGCTTCAATAAAGCTATTGTTAGACATAATAATAAAAGGAAGTTTTAGAAATTAACTAGAGGAGAAAGTGCATTCCAAGAAACAGGATGTTTAATTTCTCCAAGCAACTTAATGTACCTGGAGCTGGTGTTGGAAGGGGGTAAGGAGGGAGCAGAGTAGAAATTTGGTTGGGGGCAGGGGGAGAGGCATCAATAAAGACCCAAACAAGCCTCTGAAACAGTGGTAGGAGTAGGGTTTGGCCTGACCCCACACCAGAGGAAAGTGGACTCTAAGAAAGGTCCCCTCTCCCGCTCTACTGCTCCAACCTCTATATCCAGTTCAACCCAGGACACTGGTTTTTCCATCACTCAGAGAGCTGCTAAACCAAAGCGGTGATTTTCTTACCTCCTGAGATTTGATAACCTCCTTATCTACAGGGCAGAGTGGGACTGCATTTAATTCTCTGGAGAGAAAAATAAAAATAGAGCTGGAATTAAGAGTTGACCTCAAACGCTCTCCCAAGAGCAGCCCCAGCACTCCAGCCATGCTTGACCCCTTTCAGCTCCCCTGAACAGACTTGGCCCTATCTTTCCTCCTGCTGCTCCCTCCCCCAAGAAGGGTTGTGTCTCTCCCCCACCTCCCACTGCAGTTTCAGCACCTTCCCAGTCTGCCAAAAAACTCCCATTCATTCTCCAAGATGCAGGTCAAATAGTCAGTCCCCCAGACAGAGTTAAATGTCCCCTGCCGGTGCTCCCACGGCAGTCTTTTGCTTATCACATTGTGCCACAACCTGTCTCTTCACTAGACTGGAGCGTTCTGGAGGGCAGAGAGTGGGTCCTGTTCCACACTGACCTCCAGCTCTTCCTCTCTGTACACTGAAGCTTAGTTTAGCAAGGTGCCTGGAACACACAGGTGCTGAATAGACAAACCCATGAATAAACGAGAATGTGCTGTAATAACCCTCTTTCCAAGCTTGGTAGGAAACAACTTACTTAGTGCCCTAAAAAAACCCCCAAAGCCTGCTTCCATAGCTTCCCTGGTCTTCTCCCTCAAAATGGTATGACCCAGGTTTTCCCACTGCCCTAAGTGGACAGCATCCATTGCAGAGAGGTCCATTCTGGATGCGACACCACCTCTGCCTTAAGGCAAGGAAAAGTCGGAGCAACAACTACACAGACCCCTGTGAGATGCAGGTCCTTCCCAACACAGACTGTGCATCAAGGTTTGCCTCGCATGTGGTCTGAACATCAAGAAAAAGTGACTATCATGAGCCCTGAGTAATGTAGAGGATTGTTGAATCATTACATTGTACACCTGAAACTAACAGAACACTGTACATTAATTATGCTTGAATTTTTTTATCTTTTTACTTATCGTTCATTTTTTATTATTTTTTCACACCATCAGACTTATTATTCTTGCTGATTTAAGCAGAACATAAAACAAATATGGATCCCAAGGCTTACTTTTAGAGCTACCAGCATAGATAAATTACTACAGCGATCCAATCTGGAAATCCCTAGTTACCAGTAAATCACTGCATGAAAGAGTAAATGAGGCCCTCTTTCCTCACGGGTAGGATTATAATGTTTCTTAGACTTTCTTGAAAAAGACTTCACATTTTCTCAAATATACAGGAGAAATATATTTCCTCTCTAAGCCCTACAGTACCATTTATGTGCTTTCGTCTGAAATATAGAAAAATTACAAATTTTGAAATTGATTTTATAAATGTCCATATTCTAGATAGAACTCTCCAACCTGTACAATATCAGATATTAAACATGGATTCAAAAGAAGTTACTAGGAATTGAATTTTTTTTTTAAAGGGAAAAAAAAGGTGACTATCAATAAGTGAGAGGCCAAAAAAAAAGGTTATTCCTCAGGCTCTCAGAGAGAGCCCCTGGGAGAGCCCCTCCTCGCGTTCGCGGTTCTGCGGCCACCCACAGCAATTCCAAAAACCACAATGACAGCCGAGTGGCCACGTTCGACACTTCCATCCCAGGAACAGCCACGCCTGGTCTGGCCAGAGCTGCAGGCCCTGCCCACTCACCTCAGGGACAGGATGCAGTGCTGACAGAAGCGGTGCCCGCACCCTGTCTGGTGCGGGTTGTGAAGCACTGAGTGGCAGAAGGCACATTTGTAACGTTCTTCCAGCTGTTCCACAAACCGGTACTCCGTGTTGGGCTCAAAGTCCAGGGAAATGGAGTTGCCGGAATTCTGGCGGATGAAACCACAGGGGACCCCTCCTTGCTCCTCAGAATAAGCCATTCTGGGGGAGGGGGGTCGAGAGAAGGAAAGTTAAGTGTGCAAATACCAAAACAACTACAGCCATCAGGTGTTGTAGTGGTTGGTTTCCTAACTAGTGCACTGTCACCCACATGGTCATTCTGACTTTGTAGCAACAGTGACAACCTCCAGCCACTGGAGGGCTCCTGCACAGGGGAGATGTCTCTGGGGGTGGTCAGGAGGGAGGCTGGACCAAAAGACTTGTAGCAAGATTTTATGAGACTTCAGCCCCTCGTCCATCAACCTTTTCCAGATGTTAAATTATCCTGTCAGTTTGGCCACATGCTCGGACCAAATAACTGTGTTCTAAGCAAACTTATTATGGAATTTTCTTCCGCTCAGTTGAGAGAATTGAAACAAATACTTTGTCAACATTTTTCAGAAGCAGGAACCTTTTATACCAATACATTTCTTGCAATATATGTAGCCACATCATTTCTCACCTGCACTAAATAAGCACATTAACTGCTCTCTCGTCCAGTCCATTCTCCATACTATAGCCAGAATAGCATTTTCAAAATGCAAGTATGATTGAAGGTTCTCTCCTCTCATCATTCAGTGGCTTCCCAGGATTTTAGGGGAAAGTCCACAATGCTAAGAGAGCTACAAGACTGCATGCTCCCCACCCAGCATCATCCCAGGCCTCTCCTCCCCTTGCTTTCTGCACTCCAGCCATATAGGCTTTCTTTTCATTTTTCTAATACATCAAGCTGTCTCCTGCTACAGGGCCTTTGCATAAGCTATTGCCTCTATCTAAATGCTTCCCTTAACCCATTGCAGTCTTCTTCCCTTCACATTCATGCTTCAAACTTCAAGCGTCATATCCCCAGGTAAGTTTTCTCCTTTCCGCCCTCCTCTCCCCTCCCTCCGTCTAACAGCAGAACACCCACTCATCAGTCTATAAAACATGCATGGCCTCCAGGGAGAGGCTAGGGAATAATGGTAGGTGGGTGGCCAGGGGTGAGTGTGTTTCATTGTATAATTCTTTTGAATTTTTGAACATGAGTATATTACCTCTTCAGAAATAAACATTCAAAAACAAAAACTAAACATCCACTGTTCTATCTGTCATAGAATCAAGTTCTGATATTCAGAACCGCATTTGATTTTAAATTAGACATGCAGGTCACCTGGGTGGCTCAATTGGTTAAGCGTCTGACTCTTGATTTTGGCTAAGGTCACGATCTCATGGCTTGTGGCTGTAAGCCCCGCATGGGGCTCTGCACTGACAGGTGTGGAGCCTGCTTGGATTCTCTCTCTCTCTCTCTCTCTCTCTCTCTCTCTCTCTCTGCCCCTCCCCTGCTTGCACTCTCTCTCTCTCTTTCTCAAAATAAATAAACTTTTTAAAATAATAAATTAATAAATAAACAAGTAAATGAATTAGACATGCATTTGTGTATTTCATTTATATCTGTGCCCTTCAATGACACATAGGTCACATCCGATCTTACTCATTGTTGTGTCTCCAGCCCTTAGCACTGAGCCAGGCATGGAGAACTCAACTCTTTGTTGAATTATTATCATTGGAAGGACTCTTTGAAACTCTTCAGCAGGACAGTTATAACTAGTGTTGCTCTCTAGCACAGTGATCCTTTTAACTTTTTATAAGGATTTTCTCTACTTTTGAAATCTGATGAAAACTCTAGACCTTCCCCCCAGAAAAGAGCACACATACCTGGTCTCGGGACCTTTAAGGACCCTCTGAACCCACCAGTGGTCCCCAGGTTAACAACAGCCTTGCCTCCCCTGGAGTAAGAATACTGTCACTTTTGGCACAGTGCGGGGAGTGGTGCTTCCAGGGTGTCTGGCAGTTGGCTAAAGGATGGGAGGCAACTGAGGGTGGTCCCTGGAGGTGACAGCCTTCCACATGGCTAGGGAACAGGAAGGCTTGGCCTTCAGGCTTGCTTGCTTTGGCTTGCTCTTGAGATCCCTCAAGATTTCCCTGCAGCTGATGAAGTCAACTGGGCCTGAGAGCAGCTGCGCGGCCTGACTGTGCGGGTGGGAGATGGGTGCCGTCCAACACCCAGCTCGGCTTGAGTCAGCTGCGGGCCTCTCCCCCGGCTGGAGCGGGCTGATATGGGGTGTGGCCGCCATGAATGGAGCAGAGTAAGCAACTGGCCTCTTTCAGCAAATAAAGCTTTCTCTTTGGAGGAGCCCAGCTCAGCAGAACAGGGTTTTTTTTTATTTTAATCCTGGGGTTTGAGACCAAAGCCCCACCTTTTCCTCTCTACGTTTCCTGCAGAACTTCAAGGGTGGTAGGTAAACAGCACAAGATGTGATTGTTCCCCTTTTAACAGGGCTTACTCTTGAGATTTCACAAGCCTTAATTATGAAGGTGAAAAGGCATAGTACTTGATTTACATGCACAACCCTAATCCCCAAGATTCACCTTTCTCTCAGAGAAATGGAAAAACCAACTCCAAACCTCCCTAATCTGCCCTGAGTTCTCTGGTCCCAAGGGAAGACAACAACTCATGTCCCACGCCCATCTAGGATTCTCTCCTAAGACTAGGCTCATGTCTGTGTCACAAAGCATCTAAATTTGGACTCTCAGAGATGTACCCTAAAGCAACGGGCTTGCTCAGCTCCCAAAAGAGGGCAGTTAAGATGTAGTCTGAGTTCAGTCTGAGTTCCCTTCCACCACATTCTATCCTCTTTCCTAACAAAAAATTTAATACCCTCTTCCGTGTGTCCATCTTTCTCTACAATAGCAGTTCTCAAACTTTTTGGTCTCAGGACCCTCCCTTCCCACCCCCCCCTCCCCACTTTAGACTCTTAAAAACTGAGGACCCAAAGACCCAGAATAGCCAACACAATATTGAAGGAGTAGAACAAAACTGGAGGATTGACACAACCCTACTTCAAGACTCACTCTAAAGCTATAAAATCAGGATGGTGTAGTAGTTGTGAAAGAAGAGACAGATAAGTGGAACAGAACAGAGAGCCCCAAAACAGACACACATAAATACAGTCGACTGATCTTTGACAAAGAAGCAAAGGCAATACAGTGGGGCAAAGACAGCTTTTTCACAAGGGGTGCCAGAACGACTGGACATCCACATGCAAAAAAAGAATCCAGGCACAGACTTTACGCCCTCACAAAAAGTGACTCAAAATGGATCACAGACTTAAATGTAAAATGCAAAACTTTTAAACTCCCAGAAGACAACAAGGGAGAAAACCTAGATGACCTTGGGTATGGCCGTGACTTTTTGGAGACAACACCAAAGATGCAAACCATAACAGAAAGAATTCATAAACTGGATTTCATTAAAATTTCCTACTCTGTGAAAGACACTGTCAAGAAGACGAGAAGACAAGCCACAGACTGGGAGAAAATGTTTCCAAAAGACACATCTGATAAAGGACTGTTTTCTAAAATGCACCTCACCCAGGAAGAAGACAAAGAAGCACATGAAAAGGCGCTGCACGTCGTATGTCATCAGGAAAATGCAAATTAAAACAACAATGAGAGAGGTGCCTGGACGGCTCAGTCCACTAACATGGTTAAGCATGTGACTCTTGATTTCGGCTCGGGTCATGATGCTGTGGTTTGTGGGATGAACCCTTGCATCAGGCTCTGCACTGACAGCATGGAGCCTGCTTGGGATTCTCTAACTCCCTCCCTCTCTGCCCCTCCCCCACTAGCCTCTCTTTCTCCCTCTCCCTCAAAATAAATAAATAAACATTAAAAAAGAAAAGCAATGAGATACCACTACTCAACTACTAGAATAGCCTCAAACCCCAACACTGTCGATCCCAAATAGTGGTGAGGATGTGGAGGAACTCTCACTCGCTGCTGGTGGGGATGCAACACTTGGGAAGACAGCTTGGTAGATTCTTACTAAACATCTCTTACCATCCAGGAATCCCTCCTTGGTATTCACCCACAGGAGCTGAAAACTTATGTCCACATAAAACCCTGCACACGGATGTTTATAGGGACTTTATTCCTAATTGCCAAACCTTAAAAGCAATCGAGATATCCTACAGTAGGCAAATGGATAAATGGTGATACACCCAGACAACAGAATATTCTTCAGCACCAACAAGAAATGAGCTACAGCGGTACCTGAGTGGCTCAGTTGGTTGAGCGTCTGACTTTGGCTCAGGTCATGATCTCGTGGTTTGTGAGTTCGAGCCCCACATCCGGCTCTGTGCTGACAGCTCAGAGCCTGGAGCCTGCCTCAGATTCTGTCTCCCTCTCTCTCTGCTCCTCCCCTCACTCGCACTCTCCCTCTCTCAAAAATAAATAAACATAAATTTTTTTTTAATGAGCTATTGAGCCATGAAAAGATGTGGAGGAATCTCAAATACATATTATTTAGTGAAAGAAGCCAATCTGAAGAGCCTACATACTGTAAGGTTCCAACTATACAACACTCTGGAAAAGGCAAAATTATGGAGGCAGTAAAAAGATCAGTGTTTGCCAGGGGGAGAATGGAGGCAGGGAGAGATGAATAAGTGGAGCACAGGATTTTTAGGGCAGTGAAAACACTCAGTATGATACCATAATGGTAGATACATATTCTACTATTGTCCTAAAACAACACCTTATCTGACTAAGGACAAATCCTCCAAGAGAAACTCAATTATTATAAACCATCTCTCCAGAAGTTTCATCAACCAGGAAAGAGTAACTCATCACAGGAAAAGAAACTAGAAGGTGATACCCAGACAAACCTGGTCACAAACTATCACAACTCTTCTAAGGGATCATTCATCTTTTCCTAAAAATCACTCACTCCCCACTTAAAAGCCTTCTTCCCCCTCCCTTTTCCCTCTTACAATGAATCCTGAATTCCAAGCCACCTCAAAGAGCTATCCATTTTTCCCTGGGTATCTCCCATGCATACATGAGTTATATATGTTAATAAACTTGTTTGTTTTTTCTCCTGCTAATCTGTCTTTTACCACAGGGGTCTCAGCTAAGAACTCAGAAGAGTAGAGGGAAAATTGTTTTTCCTCCCCTAAACAATGTAGGTTCATCAGCTGTGACAAATGCACCTCTCTGGTGGGGGATACATGCACAATGGGGAGGCTGTGCATGTGTGGGGCTGGGGGATCTGTAGGAAATCTCTGTACCTTCTGCTCAATTTTGCTGTGAATCTAAAACCACTCTAAAAAATAAAGCCTCTTAAAAAATTGAGGACCCCCGAATTTTTGTTTATGTGGGTTCTCTCTATTGATATTTACCACTTTGAGATTAAAACTGAAAACTAAAAAAAATATATTTCTTGGGGGGCCCGGTTGGCATCTGACTCTTCATTTTGGCTCAAGTCATGATTCCAGGGTCCTGGGATCAAACCCTGCATCGGGCTTTGTGCTAAGCATGGAGCTTGCTTAAGATTCTCTCTCTCTCTCTAAAATAAAAAAATAAAAAATAACATAACATAACATAAAATAAATAAATTTAAAAATAAATAAGTATTAAAAATGTCTACTTCTTTATTAATTCACTTTAAGATAATGAGCCAATTATATGTTAACATAAAACATTTTTATGAAAAATAGCCATTTTTCAAAACAAAAAAAAAAGTGAGAAGAGTGGCATTGTTTTACATTTCCACGCATCTCTGGGCTTAACAGAAGATAGCTGGGCTCTCATATCCAATTCTCCCACGCGCAGTGTATTACAGAATCACACATCATGAAGCTTTTGCAAAACATCACTGTATGCTCAGGAAAGCAGAGTAAAGATGGCAAATGATATCTTAGTAGTATTATGAAAATAGTTTTGCTCATGCAGATCCCCGGAAAGGGTCTCAGGGAGGCCAGTTTGTACAATTTGCCAATTTCTGTGCCCGAACATACCTGAACTAAGTAAGAGCCCATTAGCTGCTTTCCTGCTAAGAATTGCCCCAGCACCCCCGGGGCCCTTGCTCTATCAGGCTGCTGGGTGGGCCCATGTCTTGTCAGTCTTTGTGCTGGGCGGCCCAGCACAGTGACCTCACAGATCATCTCCTTGCCCCTGCTGATTGACCAGCAGAGTCCTGAGGACCGATGCCCCACGCTCCCTCTCCCCACCTTTGTGTCTTGCTCAGCTGTAGTCAGCACGCAGAGGTCATCTACTGACCCTGTGCACTCTCTAATCTGTTATCTTGCCTGGTATTTGTTCTTATGAAATTGAGTTTTTATCTCATTAGATATTTTTTTAAAAATAAGCACTTATGTTTTGCTACACCATAGGCACTAGATGTTTTTGGACAGTATTCTTGTATATAAACTGAACTGTGGTATCTCCCAGGGCAGGGTCTGTCTCCTGCCTCTGAAGCTTTTTTGGGCGCATGACCAGTCCCCAAAATGGAATCAATTCAAGGTGTTTGTTCACTGACACAAGACAGTCCCAATAATAGAACCATGAGGGCTGCTGGTTCTTTGTCTAACAAATATATTTCTCTAATTAGTTGAACATTTCCAGTGAGTACTCTGTCATTCCCAGGCAGCTATTTAGTGGAAATAAATAAGAGTTACATTTTATTAAAATCTTTCCCCTTTGGGTATAATAGCTTATGTAACAGGAATAGTAAAAAGAGTTCAGTTCTCCCAAATAAGAAAAGAAAAGTCATCAAAATCACTCTCAGGGCTTGTATACCTCCCTATTGGAGTAAACACTGCCTTTTTCCTTGGGAGAAGATATTTGCAAATGACATATCTGATAAAGGGTTAGTATCCAGAATCTATAAAGAACTTAGCAAAGTCAACACCCAAAAACCAAATAACCCAGTGAAGAAATGGGAAGAAGACATGAATAGACACTTTTTCAAAGAAGACATCCAGATGGTTAACAGACACATGAAAAGATGCTCAACATCAGTCATCGTCAGGGATATACAAATCACAACCACAATGAGATACCACCTCACACATGTCAGAATGGTTAAAATTAACAACATGAGAACAACAGGTGTTGGTGAAGATGTGCAAAAAGGGGAACCCTCTTGAACTGTTGGTGGGGTGTTCTCTCTCTGGAGAATAGACTGGAGATTCCTCAAAAGACTATAAATAGAACTACACTGTGATCCAGCAATGGCACTATTAGGCATTTACCCAAAGGATACAAAAACACAGATTCAAAGGGGTACATGCACCACAATAGCCAAACTGTGGAAAGAGCCCAAATGTTCACCAACTGATGAATGGATAAAGAAGGTGTGTGTGTGTGTGTGTGTGTGTGTGTGTGTGTGTGTGTATGTGTATGTGTATGTGTGTGTGTGTATACATACAATGGAATATTACTCAACCATCAAAAAGAATGAAATTTTTGCAATGACACGGATAGAGCTAGAATGTATTATGCTAAGCAAAATAAGTCAGAGGAAGACAAATACCATATGATTTCACTCATATGTGGAATTTGAGAAACAAAACAGATGAACATATGGAAAGGTGGTGGGAAGAGGACAGGGAAACAAACCACAAGAGACTCTTAACAACAGAGAACAAACCGAGGGCTGATGGAGGGAGGTGGGTGAGGGGATGAGTGATAGGTATTAAAGAGGGCTTGTTAGGATGAGCACTGGGTGTTGTATGTAAGTGATGAATTGTTGAATTCTACTCCTGAAACCAATATTGCACTATATGTTAACTAACTAAAATTTAAATATTAAAAAAAAAAAACAACAACATTGCCTTTTTCCTGCCATTGATGGAACTCACAGTGTGGGCCTCCTGCTGAAAACTTATTGACTCAAACCTAAAAAGACAACAGAAAATCACATACAATATGCCTTATAAACCTCATTTTTTAGCTTCATAAATTACTGCCATCTTTTTCTCAAGAATTTTCTAGATATTCCAAAGGCAAAGCTGTAGATGTCAGGATTTAAGTTCTTTACTTACAAATTTCTTCTGATTCATTTTTGGGGAACACATAATGAGCAGTCTAACATTCTGAAGCAACAGGAGTTTAGGTTTTAGTTACAACAGAAAGGACACACATCTAGCAGAATTCAGTCTCAGGTTTAAAAAAGAAAAGTAGGTCCTTGTCTACTTTTCTTTAAAAAAGAAAAGTAGGTCTGTCTGTCCACACTACTTCCACAGGACCCCAGACATCTTGTTTAGATGAATGAAAGAATGTTTTTATAAAGCATTTCAGACTTTGTAAGATATAAGGCCAGGAGCTATGCCTCCAGAGTTTTCAAGATCTGATTCTTGGGAGTTACTAGTTACTACGGATGAAATTCCAGAGTGAAAATGGCACAGGCCCAGAGACCTGGGCTCCATCCCTGCTCTGCCACTCACCAGCTACGCAACCTTGAGCAAGACACCCTGCAAAGCAACCTCATTTATATACATCCCTGCATGGACTCAGCATGCACATGTCCTGGTTTGGGTCCCAAGAGTGCAGAGATCGGTGATACTACATCTGCCGTTGGAGGGTCTCCAAGTCAAGCAGAGGCAAACAGACACAAGAATGATGCATTATAACACCCTTGTAGCAAGTACCACAAAAGAACTGTTTGAGCCCAGGTGAGGGGTAGCTAATGCTTTCTGAGGTGTCTGTGCTGATTTCACAGAGAAGAAAACATCTCACCTGGTCTTGAAGAAGAGGGGAAACATTTTCTACATGAAGGAGATAAAAGAATTTTTCAGAGGCTATCATAAAAGTTCTGGAATGGTTAATAATTAACTGTAGGTGAAGTGGAATTAAGGGAACATGCCAGTTATTTGCCTGTCGGTTCTCAGGTCCACTCTCTGCTCCCCTGCCCTGGTCTGCATCACCACGTGGGGTGAGGGTTGGCCCCCAATGCTCCCTGGCTTCTGGCTAGATTCGGATAATAAGAGACACTGTCAAGACATTGAAATGTGGATGGAGAAGCCAGAGTATTTCTCTCCCATCTCTTGGAGTTGGGCAGCATCTCAACAGTGACTGGGTCTCCTCCATGGCTGAGGGTGGTCTCCAGCTCCTAAGCTCTAGAGGGGGTGGGCAGCCTCCCGCATGACTCATCTCCAAGTTCCCTCACCCCGAGTCTCCTGTTTGGCTTCCCAGCTTACCTGTATAAGTTGATTCCTGTGTAACTAAATTCCTGTCAGAAACCCCTAAAAAGGTCACTGTGAGATGTAAGTGTGGAGAGAGAGGGAGAGAGAGGAGGAGCATGGCATGAAGAGCCCTTAATGAATGCCAGTCAGGAATTCCAAATTTTACCCCAAGGTTTAGATCTTTTTAGGGATGTTGAACATACAGGACAGGCCCAAACAGGGAGTTCAGGGGAAGAGGCTGATCTAACAGATGAAGAAGGATGACAATGGCCTGATCCAAGGCAGGGGCAAAGAGAAGCCATGTTTGTGAGGCATTTCTGAGACAAAATGCAGAGAAATGGGTTAGAAATGGGTTCCGTGGAAGGGCCGAAGGAGAGGACAGTGGAGGATGACTCCCAGGTTCATCTGATGACACCAATGGGAGAGGATGAAGGAGAGAAGCAAAGAAGCAAGGATGTGGGTAGGGGGTATATCCAGGTTGAGGTCCCTTAGGGACAGTCTTAAGAGAGTAGAGGTGAGTCAGAAGACAGGACAACTAACATCTCTTCCAGAATAAATGACGTGATTCCTAGGAATGGCCACATTTCCTTTGTGGTATCAACAAGTGGTTTTAAATTGCCCAGGGCATTAAATTTTTTTTTTTTTTTTTACTTCACAAATAATTCAGTTGTCATTTTAGTGATGGCATTTGACATAATAGGTTTAGATCTATGTCAGGAAAATAAGATCTGGAGAGAGAAGACATCCCAGAGAGACAGCAATGGGAAAATTCCTTGGAGCCAGTATTGAAGTCTGCCCTTCCCACTTATACCTGTGGCTACAGCGCAGACCTTGTTTCCTCCCTCCTTGGGATTGAACGGGTGCTCCTTCCCCCAAAGTAACCCCTGTTCAGCCTCATGTGACCCTCCACACCTTACTAGGTCTGAGATCCTTCCTGCTAATGACTTCTGGGGTCCAGGGGGGTTGGTAAGTGTCTAGCAGTGATGGGGAAGGGTTTGAGGACTGTGGGAGAGGCCTACAGCCTTCCGCAAGGCTCCTTTGTAAGGGAGGGTCCTGAGATCTGCAGACTCAAGAGAGGCTGCCTTCTCTCACAGGTGGGACTTACAGGGCCAGGTAACAAGGTGGGGGCACAAAGGCTGGGCAGGAGCCTCAGGATGGTCCTTGAGCCATGGGCAATGGAGAGGTAACATTGCACTGGCCAATGAGACCTACCAGTCATAGGATGGGCTGCTAGAAGGCAAACTGCCCATTTCTCAGCTCTGTTCAGGCTTCACCAGGATAAGGAGCCAGCTCCCTGATGGATGCTCACATTCAGCAAGAGGGGGCAGGTGCCAGGATGTTATTCCCCAAACCCACCTGAGAGCCAACAAAGTGTCCTGGGCTAAAATTAAAGGAGAAGAGATGTGGTTAGTAAGGAGGAAAAGTTAAAATGTCAAATCCCAAGACACAGCAACCCAAGGAGAGTCTGGAATCTGTGCCCTGGCTCAGACAGCCAGGTGCCCACCAGTTAGAAGGATAGGCAGCTCCCTTTCTCAGTTACCTGGCCTTTGAATTCTGAGATTCTGCTCTTCCAAGAAGAATAGCTACTACCAGGAAAGTGAAAAAAGAAGAGGAGGAGGAGGAGGAGGAGGAGGAGGAGGAGGAGGAGACCAAAGAGGAAGAAGAATAAAGGCATTTTATCTAGTACATTATCCTCATTGCACGAGGGAGAAGTGAGATGGATTTCAAGTGCTTACCAAAGCCTTGCATCTTCAATGGCTCAGAAAGATCTTTCCTTGGAAGATGAAACCCCTCAAGAAAACTGCTCAGCCTCAGCTCCAACCCCTGATCTTCTCTTCCTCTCCACTGTTTCCATAGCTTAACACAACAACAGTACAACTGCACTGTGACCTCTGGGAGAAACTGGTTTTATTTTCATTGACCTTTCACCATGCAGGCTAGGCAAAGAGGAAGGGCCTTGGAGAAATACAGAAGTAATGAGGCCATTTTCCATCAGGCATAATGTGGGAGGGAGACCATGCAGAGGCCAGGTGACACCACACAGCCAGATAATTTGTGACAACAGCTCACCAAACCCACCACCAATCCACATGATGGCTGGCGTTGGCACTGCAGAAGCAGAAGCAGAAGCAGCATGTATTTTCTTTTCCTTTTCTTTTCCTTATGCTTTCCCAGAAGAGGGTTTTCTTGGATACAGGATGAATGATGTGGGTAAGATTTTAATTCCTGTGAAGAGAAGTATGACTTCTCTCCAAGTTGTCAGGAAACTCCTGGTTCCTTGTTTTCCTGGGAGTGCAGCAAAGCACCGCTGGTGAAGAAAAGGGGGTTCAAGGGCTGAAGGGCATCCCCGCGCCCTTCCTGGGGCACCCATCTGAAGGTACCCCGTGGCAGCTGCTCCCTGAACATCAGTCTCACTCACAGGGAAGCCTCAGAACCCTCCAGAGTCCACCTGGCTCCAAATGATGCTGAAGCAGACCTTTCAGATTTGCTCTCAGAAACTTAGAACAAGAGAAAAAAAATAGAGAAAACACTACTGCTCTTCCCACGTGAAAGCTTCTTCTTTAGGAAGCTTTGACTCTATCTCTCTGCTCCTAGCCTCAGCTCCCACTCTTTCAAAGCCCTCCCTGCTGTCGGGGTTCAGCTCCTGGGCGAGCTCCTAGGGAGAGCTGTCTTCATTGATCCCCAGATACTCAGAGCCAGCCCTATGCCTGGCACACAGCACTCAGTGTTGGCTAAATAAGGGACATCTAAGATTAACGTGAGGCCTTATTGGAAAGGGGCTGTCAGAAGGAGGGCCACGAAGACAACCTAGGACAAATCTGAATGAGGTAGACAGAGGGCAAGGGGACAATATGAAAAGATATGAATGGGACCTAAGGGCTGGAATTGGATCTGGGTCAGGATTACACGCAGCGAGCCTATGTCTAGGCTCAGAGCCAGCTAATTTACATGCATAGTCTTGTTTTAATCTTGACAGCAGCCCTAAGATGTACGTACATCATTAGCATCCCCAATTTGTTGAATGAGGAAACTTGGAGAGGTCCTATGGCCAGGAAGCAGTGGAGGCCTTCAGGGGATAAGGAGGAGCTGGGGGTTCCTCTCTGCTTCTTCAAAGTCTGACAAGAGGCAGTGTGGTATGTTGGCTAGCACCATGGACTCTGGAGTCGACCTGCCTAGGCAAAAATCTTGATTCTATCCCTGAATAGCTGTATGACTTCAGGCAAGTTACTTGGTCTCTACACTTCGCAGTTTCTTCATCTATAAAATAGTGATAATGATAATGATAATTACCTTGTAGAATCTTTAAAGATTAAATAAGTTAATACTATACATTAAGGATCAGCTGGCCCACCACTTGTTTTTGTGAATAAAGTTTTATCAGAACACAGCAATGCTCATTTGTTTACATATTGTTTATGGCTGGCGTTTTTGTTTGTTTGTTTGTTTGCTACCACAGTGGATGATCAGTTGTGCCACAGACCACATGGCCCAAAGCCTAAAATATTTACTATCTGGTTCTTTACAGAAAAAGTTTGCTGACCCCCCCTCTGCATGAAGAGCTTATAACCGTGGACACAGGAAATGCTGTGATGACTATTATTATTATTAAGCATTTGTTCCCAGAGTCCCTCCATCAAGGTCCCCTACCCTGGGGATGACCTGACTGCCTGACATGTGGGGCATGGTATCAGGCTCTGGGGGCTGGGGAGGAACAAGACAGAAAGTGTTCAAGCCTGCTCCTGTGGGGCTTACAACCTAATGGAGGAGACAAGGGAGTAACAAACTACAGTGAGTCCTTTGAAGAAAATAAACAGGATGTTGAGATAGAGAAACAGGAGCAGCCACTTGGACAGGAAGGGCTCACGGAGGAGGGGATACCTGAACAGCGAGGGGAGGAAGGGGAGGAGCAAATGTGAGGAGTAGCAGGAAGGACTCTGCAGGCAGCGGGGACAGCAAGGGTAACAATCGGTTCTGGGAAAGGCCTTGCCATGTTCAAGAAACAGAGAGGCCAGTGTTGCCTAATGTCAGGGACAAGAGGAAGAGCAGCAGGAGATAGGGCCGGAGCCAGATCACATGGGCCTGGTCGCCCACGGGAAGGAGTCGGGTATGTTCTAAGAACACAGCAATGGGAAGCAGCATGAGTACTTCAAGGAGCCAATGGCAGTGTCTGCTTTGGAGCCTAAAAAGACCATTCCAGATGCTGCACGGACAATAGACTTTGAGGCTGGGGACAGGGGTAAAGCAGTCAGGAGGCTGATCTCTATGTGGGGACACTGTAGCCATCAGGGAGAGATGACACAGAACTGAACTATGGTGGTGGCAGGGAAATGGAGCAAATAAATGACTGCATATGAAACTTGGAGGCAGGGAGGACTGGAGGCTGATGCCAGGATTTGGACCTCAATACCTGGGGGGAGGTGGTTCTGTTCAAGGAGATGGGGAAGAATGAGGGCAAAAGGAGGGACATGAGGAGTTGTTTGGGACCAGAGGGAAAGAACCTCATCCCTTTCCTGAAGACAACCCTGCAGGTAGGAGACAATGACCTCAACCACTCCCCAACATCTCTTCCCCTCCCCCATGCAACCTGCCTAAATATTCCCATTTCCTTCCCACGTTTTTTCATGCTTGTGTGTGTTCCCTCACTCACTGCTTTTCTGTGAATGCACTTTGCTTTTGCTGTATCCCTATATTCCTACCCCGCTCCGGTCCCCTTGTCTAGGCACAGAAGTGATGGTGATAAATGACAGTTCTGATCACAGAGTTGAGTCTGGAGAGCCCATCCCCCCCACACACCCACTGCCCCTCACCTACAGTCAGCACTCCCATTAAGGCTGGAATCACAACTACTCCCTTGCAGGTGCGCACAGCACCTTGCTGATTCATTTTCACTTACATGCATAAGTTGAACCCATTTCCATGATTTCTTCAGATACCACGCCCTCCCCCCAAACAGGGTGCTACTCCCCCTCATCGAGGACCCTTCACTAAGCTAACTGCTCTCTCTCCACCCAGAGCTGCCTTTCTGTTGTCATTTTTCTCACTTCTCTATTTCCTCCTCCAAACACATTTTCCTCCTTACTTCACCCAGTGCGTTATTCTGAACTCATGCTTACACTGGACTATCTCCCACTAAATGTTCATTCATTCAATCACTTTGTGTAAATCTTTCCCTCGCTGAGGACCTACTGCATGCAGACACTGATGGGAAAGCAGAAATGCAGCACGGTGGGCCTGGATTCCCTCCACCCCCACTCCCACCAAGCAGCACCTGCATGGGCCACTTAGCCCCCTCCCCTCCCTTCCATTCCTGGCTGCAGCAGTGCCTGCAGACCTGTGTCCTTCCTAGGGTCCCATGGGCACGTCCCTGAAGCCTTGCCTGCTCTCCCAGTTCATCTGTACCCTGCCCTTGAACAACCTGGGGTCCCCGAATCATCTGAGTGTTGGGCGGGGACTGGGGGAGTGGGTAGGTAGTTTGGAAAAGCATATTATGTTCGTTCCATGACCTAAACTGTAATCACACAATCAGAGCTGCTGATTAGTCTGTCCTAAATCATGGCCGTCCTGCCCTTTATGTGGCATTTGGTACTTCCTCCTTGAAACCCCCTGATCCCTTGGCCCTGACCCCCCCACCAACCACACTTCTGCAGGGCTCCACATGGGAGTCCCCTGAGACTGGATCAGCCTCTGTCCCTCATTCTTGCCAAACTCCCACCTCTCCTCATGGGAAAGGCCTCCTCATCCCAACCGGACTTACTTCCACATGTGGGTGGGGATCCCCACTTCATCACATGCTGGGGTGTCAGCTCAGCCTCACAGCTCTCTTGCCGTCTCCCTTCCCAACCATCCTATTTTCTCATAGACAGGGAGACGGCGATTCCAGGGGCCGGACAAGCAGAGCCGCATGGCAGTCTGGATACATGGCCAACAGACAATAGTTTAGATCAGGCTGGGAATTTAGAAACCTTCACCTGGCCTCACCCTTCTTAGCCCAAGGGTGCTCAGAGGAAAAGGGAGGGACCTGAGACCATCCTAGACAGGCTACAGAACAGACGTGCCAAGCCACCTTGGCTTGACCTTTTAGTGATTTTTAGCTACCAAAGGCCAACATCATTCTAGCCATGCCTCATCCCCCACACATGCTTGAGCACAACTGCCTCTGTGCTAGGTTCACATCTCCAAAGCTGACCACAGACGTGTGATGCACTGCCCACTGTCTGAGGGTTGGGTGAGGCTGTGGCCGGGACATGAGCTGATGTTCTGTGAGAGGCAGACAGAACAATCTCTCCTGATCAGCAGTGAGGCCAGCTCTGGCCCAGGCCCAGGGAGGAAGCAGATGGGACCAGAGATGGCCCTCTCGCCCAAGCTTGAGGGGAAAAGCTTCCTGAGGTCTGCTACCCCAGGTATACCCCAGTTGCCCCACCCACACATGGGTGGGCACCCTAGAGTCCTGGTCACAGAACGCTGTAGTCCCTAGTATAACACTGGACATCAGGTTCTTGAGATCAGGACCGCAGAAGAGGGAGAGAAGGAAAGGAGCCCAGGGAGGAGACCCAAGAGAAAGAGAAAGAATTTGAAAGAATGGCTTTCCCCCACAAAACTAAGCCAGTCAACTGTGACAGGGTTTAAGAGATGAGTTAGACAAGAGTGTCACAACCTTTTAAAAACAGTGAAACTCATCAAACCAAATCTTATGCAGAAATATCAGTAAATAAAAAAGTATACAGGGGCACCTAGGTGGCTCAGTTGGTTAAGCGTTAAACTCTCAATTTCAGCTCAGGTCGTGATATCCCAGAGTCGAAGACAGCCCCATGATGGGCTCTGCTTAAGATTCTCTCCCTCTCTCCCTCTGCCCCACTCCCCCACTTGCACTCTCTCTCTCTAAAATAAAAAATAAATAAATAAAAATTGTACAGAGGAACTATTTTGGTTGAAGCAAGGCCTGTGGGGTTTCCTGTGGTCTATACCCCTCTGGCAACTTTTGTTGGGCAATCTTAGGAGTTCCACAGTTTGATTTTTCAAGATGATAAAAATAACACCAGTTACACACACTCTGGTACTTAGCAGTTTCTACTTTTTTTTTAATTTTTTATTTTTGTAATGTTTACTTTTGAGAGAAAGTGGCAGGGAGGGGCAGAGAGAGAGGGAGACACAGAAGCCGAAGCAGGCTCCAGGCTCCAAGCTGTCAGCACGGAGCCCGACGCAGGGCTTGAACTCACGGACTGCAAGATCGTGACCTGAGCCGAAGTCGGAAGCTGAACCAACTGAGCCAGCCAGGCGCCCCAGCAGTTTCTATTTTTACATACAACATCATACCCGGTCCTCACACTAACCCTGTGGCAATATCATCACATTTCTGATGAAGTTCCTGAGGCCCCAAGCTGTCAATCGAATTGCCCCAAATCACACGGCGGGCACATAGTGGTGCAGGAATGTGAACCTAGGCTTCCTGACACCAAGTCCAGTGCTCTTTGCTCTGTGTCATAGCTAGAGGGAAATGGACCACATCCCAACCAACACCAAGATGGAGGTCTCGAGGAGAGGCAGGACAGCCTAGAGACCAGCTCTGGACCCAGACCGCTGGGTTCAATTCCTTCTGCCATTCACTTACCTGTGTCCTCTTTTCCTCATCTAGAAAATGGGAGAATAGTAGCTGCCTCTATGGCTTGGAGTTAAGATTGAAGGTGTTGATCCACGTAAATTACTAGCACACAGTGCGTGCCACGTAAATAAGCACTAAATATCCATGCATGTCCATCCTTCACTCCTAGTCAGCACTTTTTCAGTGTCTGCTGTGTGCATAGGCCTGTGCCTCATTCTACTGCGGGAGAGGGTGGAGTGGGGGTCGACCCCCAGTTACCAGACAGTTCCTGTCCCCAAGAGGTTTTCAGTCTAGGTGGGGCCATGCCTGTATACAAAGTACACCAACAATGTGCTCTAAGAGTGTGCCCGGGAGCATGACAAAGATGCTGACTTGGATACTTTACCCCAGAGAAACAGACCTCTGTTTCAGAAGCCTATTTGTTACAATCTTTTAGCCTACCCTAGTTAACATATTTCAGAATCAGGATCTCTCAGTAGTAGCCAGATTCTACAGCCAGTACCGTGTGAGATGCACAGAACTAGACCATTGGGCCAGCTTCTAGACTCCTCCTCCTCCTCTGCACTGGCTACTCCTCATGTCCCCATCTCTCAGAGGGCCCAGGCTGGTGCTGGACCTCTTCTCTCTGGTGAGCTCATCTTGGCTCCTCCCTTAGATGCCATCCCTGACAGTGCCCCGATGTCTACCTGCAATCTGGACCTCTCCTCATTCCAAGTGCCTAGTCCATACCTCTGTGTTTGTTTACCTGGCGCCCCACCCAACTTGCTCCTCCCATGGCCTTCCTCCACCTCAGTAAAATGCTGTCACAATCACCCTATTGCTTGGACCAAACCTCGGGAGTCACTCACCCTTGACTCTTCTTACTCTGCACCCCACAACACAAATCCTCTCGGCTCTTCTTCCAAACATATCAAACCCTGTTCCCTACTTTCAGCACAACCGCCCTGGTCTAAGCCAGTGTCATCTCCCTATGGGGAACAGCATTAATCTCTTAGCTGGCCTCCTGCCCCTGTCCTTCCCTGTACAGCCCAGTCATACCCCAGCAGCCAGAGCTATCCTTTTAAAAACAGAAGTTAGACATGCCACTCCTCTGGGCTCCAATGGCCCCCATGTCACTCAGGGTTAAAGCCAGTGTCCGTTCAGTCCAATGCAATCTGGCCTGTCCTCATTTTCTAGCACTCTCCACCTGTTCACACACTCTAGTCTCATGGCCTCACTTTTTCTTGACTAGTGCAAGCGCCTTAACTTGCTGTCTGTCCCCCTGACACCTGAATGGCTTGTTCCTGCACTTCAGGTATCTGCGCAAACGCTCACTCTCAAGTGAGGTCTCCACTAATCTCCCCAACTGCAAACACAACCATCCCTGACCACACGCCCCATCACCTGATGCATTCTTTTCCAGAGCACTCCCCACCATCAGGCATGTTGAGGTTTACTTCTTTACTGCCCGTCTTCCCCAGGCAGAGCGCAAGCTCTCCAGGAGGCAGAGGTGTCTCCTTTGTTTACTGAGGTGCTAATACTTAGAAGGGCGCCCATGACAGGCATACCATAAACACTCACAGAAAGACTGAATGACTGCCTTACCGTATTCTGCAAAAAGCAGGAAAGCTTCTCTCCTACCTATGCTGCTTCCCGGTACCTAAAACTTCCCATCTTAACTGTTTATTAGTCCTAAAATTCCACCAGTTACAGCTAGACAGAGGAAACTTGAGGGGAGCCTGGGTGGCTCAGTCAATTAAGCATCTGACTCTCGGTTTCGGCTCAGGTCATGATCTCGCAGTTCGTGGGTTCGAGCCCCACATCGGGCTCTGCACTGGCAGTGTGGAGCTTGCTTAGGATTCTCTCTCTCCCCCTCTCCTACTCACGCTGCCTGTCTCTCTCAAAACAAATACATAAACTTTTAAAAGATTAAAAAAAAAAAAAGGATGGCTGACTTGGGGAGAGGTAGTCAGTGTCAGGAGGGGAGGGTCTAGCCATACAGGGCTGGAAGAGCCAAGTCTGAGCCATGGTCCTTAGTCCTACTAACATGAACCAGTCCCTGGTGAGATGTCATAGGGGAAGCCAGGTACCTGGGAAGGAGGGGAAAATGTTGAGGAGGATTTTTAAAGGTAGACAAGGCCAACAATTCAACTCAAGAAATATGTATAGGGCCCTCACCCAGGTGCCTCACAAGGTGCTAGACAGGTGAAATCACATTTGCCAGGGTCCTTTTCTGGAGGCTTCACCATGTGAACAGGTAACAGAGTTGGAGGCCAGGTTTTCCTTTTCAGCTCACTCTCTTGTTTTCACTATCTATTTCAAACCTTTCTCTTCTCTGCAAACCGTGACCACGCCCCCCTCCCCCCCCCCCCCCCCCGCCAGGCCTCACCCAGAAACTTCACTTCCTATTGCACACAAAAAATAGAAGTCTTCAGACCAGAAAGACCTCCACTTCCTGCCACCAGACCTATGTGTCTCCCTGCACGGGGGCCCCTGCTCTGCCCTCTCCCTCTCAGAGCGTGTTAGAGGTGACCTCTGAATGAAGCCAACTTCTCCACCTGTCCTGGACCCCTGCCTCCTCAGGGAGCTTCACATCCACTGTCACCCACCCCCCCTTCCTCATCGCCAACCTCTCTCTTTCAGCTGGCTCCTTCCATCACTCTCACACAACCACGATCTCTCTAGAGATCAAGCAACACTAAAAATCCTCACTCTCACATTTCTCGAAAGTTCGAGCTCTCCTTCCTCTCACAGCCAAACTTCTTCACTCACCCTCACCCTCAACACAGTGGAGGGACTGTCTCCACTGGCCTCTCTTCAGTCCAGTCCTCAGCCGGCTCGGGCCTGGCTCACACCCTCACCAAGCCACCCAAATCGGTGACTGCTGGCTCACTAACACCAATGGTCCGTTTTCAGTCTTCATCTTACCTGGCTTCTAAGCAACATCAGACATTGTTGCCCCCTCCATGCCCTTCCCCAAATACACACACTCTCCCTTTAGCTTCCCTGAAACCACACTGTCCAAGAACAGAGACAATGTATGAACTAACAACTCCCAACTCTCTCTCTCTCTCTCCAGCCCAGACCTCCTCTGCATCTAGACCCACATGAAGGCTGCATGCTGAGTGCCTTCTTCCGATTGCCTTGCAGGAACTCCAAAGCCAAAGCATCTCAAACTCAACCGATTTCCCCTCTCCTAAGTTGCTCTCCCCAGAGCTACCTCTTGGTAAAGACCCAACTCTTTTATCTTCCTGCTGTTGCCAGATAACTGGCATCATCCGGGCGATGCCTTCTCTCTCCTCCCCCACATCCCATCAGTCACAGAGGCCCCCTGAGTGTACCTGACAGGTACACTCCGCCTCCTTCTCTCCACCCCCACGACCAACACCCTGATTCAAGCCACCATCCCTCTCACTTGGGCCACAGCACAGCCTCCTACAACTGGTCTCCCTCACCCACTCACTCCTCCAGAGCATTTTCCACACACTGCCTGACTGAGCTTCTGAAAACACCAAGCTGTGTCACTCACACGATCTTTTCACAGCTTCCCATTCCTCTTAACGTTCCAAAGCCCTAATGCATGCTGCAATGGTCCCGTCCAAACTCTAGGGTCATCTGGAAGCCCCCCTCCTCCCCTACCTTTTATTCTCCATTCTCCCTGGTCTTTTTGCCATTCTTTTTTTTTTTTTTTTTAAGTTTTTATTTATTTATTTTGAGAGAGAGAGAGAGAGAGAGAGAGAGTGAGCAGGGGAGGGGCAGAGAGAGAGGGAGACAGCAAATCCCCAGCAGGCTCCTAACAGTCAGCACAGAGCCCAACCCGGGGCTCGAAGTCACAAAATATGAACTCATGACCTGAGCTGAAATCAAGAGTCAGATGCTTAACCAACTGAGCCACCCAGGTGCTCCTGTTTGCCATTCTTCATACAAGTGGCAAAACTGCCCTCTTTACAGCGTTCACCCCTAAGGCCGGTCTCCCTTTGCTCAAGCTGCTGTCTCCACTGGAAACATCCTGTCCTCCCCTTCCCCTAACCTCTTTCTGAGCGAAACTCACTGAGGCCCAGCTTAAGCATCACATATTCAGCCAGGCCTTCACATGCCTCCTCAGCCACGCTAGGTCCCCTCTTCCAAATTGCATGCTATTTACCATGCTGTACTTCTCCTTCATAGCATTTACTATGACTGCAATTCATTTTTTATGTCATTATCTGTTCACTATTAACCTGAACCAGCAAACAGAAAGCAGGCCTGGGGCCACGTATTTTTCAAGTTGCTGGCACACAGCAAGCGCTCAACTATCTGAGTGAATTAATAGCTGCCATTTTGGGGGCCTACAACGTGACAGATACTGTGGCTAGAAGCTTTACATGGGTTGTTCCACTGTGCACAGCAACCCATTGAGGTGTGGGCACCAGTTTTATTTTCCTATTCACATTCTATCAATCAGGATTATATAACGTGTTCAAGGTAACACAGCTGGTAAGTGCTGGGTTTAATATCAGACTGGTCTCCTCTCGAAGCCACTACACCACACTTCCCTCTGTACTCCCACAGTGTTCACTCAGTGCCTGACACACAGTAGGTGCTCAACCAAGAGGGATAGATAGAATAACCCACTATCAAGGGTGTAGGCCTCACCCTTGAGGTCTATAAAGAAGAATTACAATTCCCCTCTTCCACAGGAAAGAAGAAAATGGAGTGAGAGCTTCAAAGGGTCACCCAGCAGTAGGTGGCCATGCTGGGCTGGATCCTAGGTCTCCTGGCTCCTATCTAGAGTGATTTTTTCTACAGCATAAGCATAGCTAGGCACTATCGGGTGGAATTATGCAGGCAAGCTGTGCAGAAAAGAGGTAACATAGCAGGCCTGAGACTGCCATCCTTGGGAAGTTCTGTTTCCAAGGATGGCCCTTGGTTAACATCTTAGAAGGTGGATTTGGGGCCAATTCTCCTAACTAATTAGGGTGGCTCACTGTCCCCAAACTGTTTTGCAAACAATGTGGTTATTCTTAAGCACCTGTTTTTCTTCTCGAAGTCTGGAATGTTGGTATACGTTAGGCAGAGGGTGCCTACATGACCAGTCCTCAATAGAAACCCTGGGCACCAAGTCTCTAATGAGCTTCTCTGGTAGACAACATTTCGCATGTTGTCACTATTCAATGCTGGAGGAATAACGTGACCCTATGTGACATCAGTGGTGGAGAGGACTCTTGGAGCTTGCGCCTGGCTTCTTCTGGACTTTGCCCCATGTGCCTTTTCCCTTTGCCAATTTTGCTTTGGATCCTTTCATTGTAATGAATCATATCTGTATAACTATATGCTGAATCCTGTGAGCCCTCAGAGAAAATCATCGAAGCTGGGTATGGTCTTGGGGAAGTCTTCTTAACAAGAGATGAATTTGGGTTTTCCTTCAAAGGCAGGGGGCATGAATTAGTAGATTAATACAGGAGGCACTCTAGGCAGAAGAAATGATGTGAAGAAAGTTAGGAACAGGGAAGTCAGGTGTAAAAGGCCTTACAGCTGTTTAACACAGCCTAAGCAGAGCTGACATTGAGAGCATCAAGCACTATGATTGTAAGGTGGAAGAAATGGATGCTAGAGAAGTCACATTTGCTCCAATGATCCAGCATCAATGAAGTGAATCAAGTGAAGTCACACATACGAAATTAATACCAAGAAAAGAATGAAAGAAGGTAGTGTCTGTCTGTCCACAGCTAATATCCATGGCATTGGACATTTCTCAGAAAGGTCTGCCAGAAGTGTCACTGAGCAGTTGAAGTAACAATCCAAATTATTGGCTTTTCAAATAAAACACTTCAATATGGGGGCTCCAGAATAATCTACTTCCCATCCATTAAAGGCAACTATTCACTCCTTCCTTTATCCCTTTCAAATGCCTTTGCCCGGGGTCCAATATCCCCTCCCATCTCTCTGGCCCACTTCTCCTCACTCCTCAGGAGGGCTTCCTGGAATAACCCCACCCAACTGGTGAATCACTTCTTTTATTCTGCAACTACTGAGCACTTAGGCCTTCACTTTATGTTAAATTATTTGTCTTTAACCCAGGGAAGCAGGGTAAATTTGCTAGGTTGTAGCGTAGGTATCTGCCCAGCCTCTTCCTCAGAATCTTAATGTCATGAAGGCAGAAGAGGGACTTTCATGACTGCTTAGCTTCACTCCACCCACTTGCCTCCATCCTCTGGCCTCAAGGGCCCTCTACAAATGCAAACGGAAGGCTCAGAACACAGCCTGGCTGTTCCAAGCCACCCTCCTTAGTAAGGGAGTGTGGAAAAGGCTCTGGCTGGCAGTTCTGTACCCAGTCAACCTCACTCCACATTTTGCTCTGCTTGCATAGTTGGATTGCATTAAAGGACTTCTCTGCTCCTGGTGATCAAGCCAGTGCCTGTATTTTGCTTCCCAAATCCATTGTATTTCTTCTGCCGGGTCCCTGTGTCACCTTATTACCAGCACAACTATCTCTCCAAGATGGCGGCTGCTGTGCCCACACATTATTCTAAAGGCTGGAATCCTGCTCCTGAAACCCTCTCCCTGGGCCTGGGCCTCCATTATCTTATGCCTCCTGCCCTCCTCTCTGCCTTCTGCCTGCCAAGGGCTTGTCCCAGCTTATCCCCACCATGTCCAGTCCCATCCCAGCCCACCTACCTGGCTGCTGAGCTCTGCTCGGTCTAGATTGCCAAGTGTCAGCAACAGGCTAGTTTAAATGATGGGCTCCCTCGGAACTTGGCAGTTCTTTTGTTTGTCTGTTTTTAATTTAATGTGAATGCCTTTAGGCTCCACACACATTTTCCACCTCCCCAGAGACCCCACAACTCCCTATTGCTATCAAACACATAGAAGAAAAACAGCTTTACTGAGTACCCGCCAGACACTAGGCTCTGTGTATATATTGGCTCATTTAATCCTTCCAGCAACCCCAAGTGGGTGACATTACTATCTCTATTTACCATTGGAAACAGAGCCTCATGGAAGTTGGGCAACTTGCCCAGATCATGCAACTACAACCAGCAAGTCATAAATTCAGATTGAATGCAGCTTCTGAAGTCCACACTATTTCCACTATGCATTTAGGCGGCCCCTCTGCAGCAGTGCAGGAGAGGAAACGGAAAGGCAGGAAAGTGAGTGAATGCACAATCAAGGTAATACAGGAAAGAGGTCGAATGGATGTGTCAAATGGACGTGAACTCAGGGTGCCGCCCTGGGGACCAGAACCGGCCAGGGGAGACAGGCCAGAGGTGACTGTGGGAGAACAGTGATGTCTGCACAGGTGAGGGAGAACTCAGAGGAAGGCACGGCTTGGGATGCGTGTCTGAGGGGCTCCGGAAACATCACGGCGAAGATTCTGTGTGTCACAAATCAAACTGGCCAGGAACAGAGCTGGGTGAGAGACAGAACCTTTCCTGAAGAGTGTTGGTTTGAGCCAGGGGAGGACAGGAGGGCTCTAGGGAGAGGAGCACAGGGGTTAGAGGCCCAGCCTGGGAACACAGCCTGGTCCTCATATGGGCACTTGCAGGGAGGGAGGAGGATGAGAAGCTCAGGGTCAATGAAGGGAACGTCAGTGGGGACAATGGGGCACCCTCCAAGGAGATGGGCAACAGCTGCAGAGCAGGCTGGCGACTGAGGATTACCAGGCCCCAGAAACCTTCGGGCAATCTGAGCGGCAGGGCAGGTGCACAGCGCGGAGGGAGGAATACATAAGTGCAAGTGCTGGCTGCTCTTTCCAGAAGCTGTTCAGTGAAAGGGAGAGAAGAGGGGTTGCAGAAACATGGGCTGTTCCTGTTTAACAGAGGCTGAGCTAGTGGGGCAGAGGAAGAGGTCAGTGGTAAGGGAACGATGGATGGAGCCCGTCAGAGGAAGAAGAGGGCTGCATCAGGGGCATAGGTGGAGAAGGTGCTCTCCCTCCCATGGGTCAGGAGAGTACCTCTTCCCTGAGAGGAAACAGACCATGGGGGAAATACCAGGGATGTTCTGGACTGGAGAGGAGAGAAGCTGGTGGAGTGCATGTCCAGCAATGAGGCATGGGCAGCTGCTGAAAGTGAATGGGTCCCCCTTCCCTGTTCACACACTCCGGAAGGGGTGCTCCCTGGGCTCTGTCATTCAACACAGGGACCACAGACCCTGCAGGTACCTGCAGAGGTACCCAGTTCTGGCCACGGCACCATCTAATCATGTGTCACCACCTGCCTCCAGATAACAATACGCAGAATATACTCCTCACTGCCGCTTCAAGCTGACTGAATTTTTCTGTCAGGACTGGTGAGTATTTTCACTTTTATTTCCTCTCTGGTCCTCCAGTCCACTTCCTCACAAGACAGGGCCTGCCAGGGGCCATGTGGGTCAACTACTGTCTGACCCTCCAAATAAAGCTTTCCTCTGGGCAAAGCAACAAGCTCAGTGGGGCCCAACCCTGGCCTCAGCAGGGGCAGGAACCCTCCAGCCCTGAAGATCGCTTCTGCCCTGGTGCCCTCTACCCTCAGCACACACACAGATGCCCACCTTGCTCTGCTGGGGTGATGACTCCTGCCCCAGAGTAGCCCCAGTAAAAGCCACCATCTGCACAGAAAAAGCTCTTCAGAGACTGGGTCTGCCACAGCTCCCCTCTTCCCTTGGTCTATTAGCCCTTAAAGACCCCCAATCAGTGACAAAGGTGTCAGGTGGCCTTTGATGAATGCCTTTCTGGTTCCCTCACGCTCCTCCTGCCCAGAATTCTGGCTTCCTCTAGCCAAAATACCAGGAGAAGAGCACAGGAATTAGAGTCAGGAGACTTGGGCTGGGGTCCTGGCTGGTCCCTACATTCTGTGAGATCTTTCCGGTCACTTCTGTGCCCTAGCTTGTAACCAGGGAAGTGGAAGGAACAGCAACCTCCCTTTCCCTTCTCTCAGGGAGGCCATGAGAAGTTAATCAGGTCAGAAAGGCTATTTTCAAACTGCACAGGGCTGTTCTGATTCCTGGGGTCTAAGCAAGTCCTGCTGACAGCTCAGCCTCTCTGTCCAGAGCCCCACCAAGCACATGTTCCCCAGCCATCAGTCCCAAGGGAGACACATCTCAAATGAATTCGACACAGACATTTGTTTAGGCCTACTCTGTCAGATTCCAGGACCCAAACCAGAATAGACACAGGTCTTGCTCCGAGTTCACTGAGTTGGGGTAGAGCTAACAGAGCAGATGTCTGTCCATGTGGCGCCCCAGGCAGAGCCTCCAGGGGACTCTGCTCTGTATGGTTGGGAGCACACCAGACATGTGTTACCAGAGTCCAGACTGAGGAGGAGGTGGGTAGATTTAGTTGTCTGAGAAACCACGGTGGGGGCCTGGAGCAGAGGAACCAGGCACCTTAGAGACCCAGGCCCGGCCCAGCAGTGGAACCTAAAGGGTTATTACACTCGGGACTTCACCCTCACCATCTGGGAGACGAGGAGAATAATCCTGCATTGGCCTGACTCACTAGAATATCAGGGAGAACAAAATGAGAACAGCAATGAGAAGACGCTTTAAAAAGGAAAGAGCTTTACAAACATGGAATTATTTTTTCTTCAGGGTCTTCTGCTGAGAAGCTGAGATAATCACAGAAGGTCTGATTGTCTAAAGGCTGATGAGCCTAACGGGGCTGATTCAGAGGCATCCAGCTCCCTCAGTCTGCAGATCGCCCCCAATGAAATATCCCAGTTACAGACTTAGTACTTCCAGTGGACGGGGCCTCCCTCTCCTTTCCGTACTCTTTCCACTGCCCTGCCACCCATAGCCAATGGGTGCTCAGGTGATGCTTGCTGACAGATGGAAACGCTGCCCATCCTACCCTCATGGCCACGGACCTCAGCTCAGAGGACCTGAGAAAGTCACCTCCTCCATCATTGCCCCTCCAGCAGGTCGTCCAGAGCTGGGCTCACACAGGTGACTTTCTCCTGCCTGTGTCCAGGATCTGAGGGCCTACCCATCCCACACAGTTCAAAACAGAATGGTAACGAAAACAAGAAAGCCTCGACAGGGGCTAGATATTTTCTGCTTCCATCTCACAACCAGCTTTCCTGCAGCAGTGACCTTACTATGCAAATCAGAGTAGACCACAGGGAGGAGTGGTCAAATAGTTTTCACCCGACCATCAACTGCACTAACTCCCTTTTATCGGCCATGTGACAAGGGCAGACAGCCAGCAGCAGCACCCTGGGTTTGAGAGGCCCTACCCAGCCTTTCCCGGCCTAAAATTCTCTCTCACACACATAACTGTTCTATTCCCAGAAGCACCTCCATTTCTTTGCATTTTGTCTTCCAGAGCCCTTTTAAACTGTGAACGTCTCTAGAGGAAGAAACCATATTCCACTGGCCTTAGTCACACAGCACCTGTGCCCAATAAATATTTACTGAATTAAATTGGTTACTAGATGCCTGTCCTCAGGGACACGGGTCACGGCCCAGGGCTGTGGAGGGTGGGGCTGCAGGGGCAGCCTTTTCCCAACCTCACCGCTGGCCTAGAGCGGCCCTGCCAGCCACGGGGCGATAACTGAGTTCGAGAAAGTAAATCTGAAATAGCCAAATATGGAAACTCTGCAGGAGGGGGCAGAACCAGCCGAGAAAGTCGGCAGCGGGCAGAGCAGCCCAGTGGAGTCAGCGACAAGAGTAAGGCCCCGGTATTCACAGAAAATCTTCAGAACTGCCAAAACCCTGCAGGGCAGCGGCAAGGGGGAAGCGATCTGTTCTGGATTCCACCAATCCTCTGGGTGTCCCAGGGTAACTCACCTCCCTTAACCTTGGTATCTTCCAAGACCCCTCCGAGCTCAGCTTTGGGTGTGTGTGTGTGTGTGTGTGTGTGTGTGTGTGTGTGCGTGCTGTGTTGTGTGCTGTGTGGTGTTTCTAAATGAGCACGCTCAATCGAACAGTTCGTGGAGGTTTCCATTCATTCCAATATTAAAGTTTCATTCCAGAGGGCTCCGGTTGGAGAAGTCCTGCAGAAGTGGAGGGGGTGCTGAAGGGTGCGAACGGAGAGCCTGGGGTTTGCAGTGCGTGCGTGCAGGGCACGCCTGGAAATCACCCCTCAACCTGAACCTGGTCCCTCCAGGCCACAGCCGCGCTCTGCAGCAGCTCCCCAGCCCAGACCCCCGGTCTCCGTCCACGACACACCCTTCTCCTGCAAAGAAAACCCGCTCGGAGCCGCGGAGCCTGGCTCTGACCCTCAACACCCAACTGCACCCCCTTGCCCGCAGCAGCGGCCACCAACCCAGCAGGCTCCCCCGGTCCCCCAACCCCCACCCCGCGGCCGCCCGGCGCTGGTCCGGGACGCGCTAGACGCGAGCGCGGCGGGCGGCCAGGCCCGGGACCCCCACAGCCGAGCGCCAGGCGCCAGGAGGTGGTTGCGGGGCCCGTGCCGCTGTGGCGCTTTCGGTTTCAAAGCAAACGAGACGAGCCGAAGAACGCTCCTCGGTCCCCTCACTCCAGCTCTACAGCCTCGGGGCTTATCACCGCGGCGCGGCCACCGCCCCAGAGGCGACCTGCCGGGACTCACGTGTGGCTCGGCGCGGGGGTGCTCAGCCGGCGCTGGTCCGCAGGCTCGCGGCTACTCCAGGCAGCGACCGACGTCGAGGCGGGGGCCAGGCTCTCAGCCCCCCAGCCCTGCTCGCGGAGCCAGACCGGGGGAGGAAGGAGGGCGGGCCCGGGACCCGGGAAGGGCGGGGCCTGGGGCGGGGCCCGGAGCAGTCCTGGCGAGGGGCGCAGGCCCCAGGGGAAGGGCGGACGCGCAGGAAGGTGTCGGGTAGGACGCGGAGAATTACTGAGCAGTTAGAAATCTAACCTAACCACACTGGAATCACAAGTACCTACAAATAAAAAGCATCTCAGATTTTCCTCAAGTGCCTTTGAACTGTACACATCTTACCCTTCAACCTGGGACAACCAAGCTGAGCCAGTCCTTTCCTGCTTTGACTCCCTTAGCTCAAGGTCTCAGGTCTGGTTGGAACCAGTCCTTCCCCATCTTCCTCAGCAGTAGCACAAATTTGTCCGCCCTCCTCCTTGCTGCGTGTCTAGCAATCCTTTAGAATTGTTGAGGTTGACCCTGGACCAAGGGCTCCCCAGACATCTCTTTGGATCTTCAAAACAACCTTGTGAAGTAGGCCTGTTCCTCCTCATTTTGCCTATGAGCTGAGGTCCAGAGAAGTGACCTGAAGTGAGGTGCCCGAAGGTGGACACTCAGCAAGGGCTGTAGCTACAACTTAAATCCAGCTCTCCTGACTCCTAGACACAGGCCTCTTAGAATACTTCTCTCCAGGAGTGTATGTTCTGAATGGTATTTGTAGGCTATATAAATCTCTGTGGAGGTTGATGGAGCATGAAGAGTGAGATTTTGGAATGAAATAGATCAGAAGTCCAATTCTAGCTTCCTCACTTTCAGTTAGGCAACCGTGGGCAAGTACTTGATTGCCCTGAGCTTTGATTACTCATCAGTAAAAGGGGAGAATTAGTAAAATGCACAACCCAGAGATGCATGGGAGCCAGGCAGAAAGAGACACGAAGGAGGCCCAAGGCTGCAGTCATGGAGGAGGGGGAGGGACACTGGTGCACTACAGAGCTTGTGTGGGATCTGGAGGAGCAGCCAGGCTCCGGCTCAGGCTCAGGTTCCATGCCATCCTGTCCTCCCATGGTCTCCATTTTTCAACAAGAGCCAGAAATCCAGATTCCAACTTTTGGGTTGGTGAGCCAGATTAACCACTCCAGTGGGCATTGCTTTGGGACTCTAGACCCACCTCACAATCCTGTGTGAAATAAATGAGATAGCATTCCTATATTCCTGACACAGAGTAGGCACTCCATAAACCTTACTGTCTCTCCCTGTTCCCTTATACATCTTCTCTTATCGTTGCCTACTTCCTGACTCATTACCCACCATCCCCCCATACCCTGACCAACATCTACAGGTCATTGTTGATATGTTTTGTAAGGGTATATCTCCTTTCACTGGCTAGAAACATTTGCAGGTGTGCACTGGGCTCCTTGTACTGTCATTGACTATGATTCCATGGTTTCTCCCCCCTCTTCTTCCCTATCAACTGAATAAAGCAGGCAATTTGTCCCTAGAATCATATCTGAGTTTTAAATACAATGAAATCAGATGCTGGGACAGATAGAGAATCTTTACTTGTGGGGAGTGGGGGCTGCCTGACTTCAGGGCTAGGAAGTTGAGAGAGAGGAATTTTCAATAGGTGTTACTGTTAGAACTAAAGGTCATGTTCCCAGCTCCCCATGTTGATCACAGAATCCTGGGCAGGGTGTCTGGGAGAATAGAGAAGACAGACCCTGGGAATAGACCAGTCTGATGGAAGAGATATGATCCCTTTCTTCAAGGATCTTGAAGATGGAGGGGAAGGACAGAATGTAAATGTACATAGAAAACCAATATTAAATACTTGCAGGTTATAGCTAACATTTATTGTCTTATTATACACCAGGTACTGTGCTCAGTGCTTTGTTGATATCAACCCATTTAATCATCAGCCCTATTTTATAGATAAGAAAACGCATGTCTTGAATAATTTGCTCAATTGCAAAATTCTTAGTTTGGGAAAGGTGGGATTTTAACGTTGGAAGTCTCGTTCTAGGGCTCATAACCACTACACTGCATGTAAATTCAAACAGAACAACTTTAAGAAGGAGATGAATGTTAGCAATTTTATGTTCTGAAAATATTTGCAATGTTACAAACAGAATCCAGTCTTCAAACTAAATCCATCTAATAAAAATAAGGGCAAGATTGGTATATACCAACTTTTTACACCGAATAAAAGAGCTAAACTTTTTATCTATCTCATATAAACACTCTAAATTTACCCCCAAACTTCAGAAAGACATGGCTTTCAGCTGTTTAATTTGCTGGATAAATTAATAGGGTAGGTGATTGTAGCCCTGGTTGTCAATGGAAAGATTGTGTTGATGGAGAGGGGAGGACGCCACCTACTGGAACAATAGATGGATGTATTACCTTCCTCAAGCTGCCCTTGTGTGACAAGACTGATCAATACAAGCAGTTAGAGCAGAGTAAAAGGTCATACCTTCCAACACCTAGAGATCAGTGAGATGAGAAAAAAGGAAAAAAATTCTTAAGACCTAGATTGCATCTTTAACTTCCATTGTAAGTTACAATGGAAATTCTTTGCCCATAATGGAACCACACGCGGAAAGTGTGATATAGCAGCAAACCACTCTCAGGCAAAAAGCAAAACCTCAGGGTGCTGAGCACATAGAACGCTCACTTGCTCGCTAAGTAGGTCCTGCATCGAGGCAATAAATGAATGAATATCTGTGGGTTTCTGAACCAGTGATATGTGGTCCCTTTGCTTTCATCAAATAACCTTTACCTCAGTTCTGCCTGTCAGTGAGCCCAGCAAACACCACAAGAGAGGCAGGAAGTGCTGGGAACAGGGAGCTTCTCCCAGGATGGATATAATTTAAAAAAACAAAACAAAACAAAAGACTTGTTTTCCAGATACTGTTTTTCCAGAGGTATATCCATTATCTGGTAGTACCAGAGTTTACTTATCCATTCACCTAATGAAGATCATCTTGGTTGTTTCCCATTATGAAGTAGAATTAATTGGCAGTTATGAATAAAGCTGCTATAAATTAGTATGCAGGTTTCGGTGGGATATAGATCTCCATATAGTCTGTATTTGTTCCAGAGGATCACTCTCTCAATATACACATTCCTCCCTCCCCTTCTCTGTTCGTGGTTTGATTGTGTGATTGTCAGCTCTTTTGTTGCAACAATTAGATTTTTATTGTTTTAAAATTAGGCCTGCTGTCTTCACTGTTTGCTTGGCCAAATGTGGATTCTGTCCATTTTGACAGTTCCTTTAATAAGATTCACACATGCAATTCCCATCAGTGCTTGGAAAAACATTTTAACATGTTAACTCTGCATAGTCACTGTAAAGTATTAAATATATATGTGTGTGTGTGTGTGTGTGTGTGTGTGTGTGTGTATTAAGGTTATTATTTAGCCTTAGGAACCATGAAGTAAGATTGTGGGTTTGATTGGCACAATCTGGTTTTGTTAGACCTTGTAGTAGGTTGGTAACAAGGAAGACCATTCATTATTTGATATTTCTCTCTTTTTTTTTTTTTTTTTGGAGAATGGCGCCTACTCTATATGGAGAGATTTTAAACAATGCTCTTGTAACCCTGGTTATCCACATCCTCTGTTTTACAAACAGGACAGAAGCATTAAGAAGGAAAGGCATATGCTCAGAAAGGGTTTAACATGGGGAAAACTGACAAATTTCAAATGCCTTTGACTCTTACAATACCTCTGTAGTCCATGACCTTGCCTCTCTATCCTGAGAAGTTCATATGATCCTCAGCAGTCACAATAAGGGCCTCTCATTACGGTACACCATTCTGGGGCTGCTGCATCCACTGCACACACTTTGGTTACGTTTCCCCCCCCCCCTTTTTAAACAAATTTACTGTCATACTTTCAATACCACAAAATCCACCCAATCAATGAATTTTAGTAAATGCATACAGTTATGCAACCATAAAATTTTAGAACCAACCCATCACCCTATGTGCCCTTTTGCGTTCCATCCCTACTCCCAGCCCTGGACTCAGGCAAGAGGGGATCTGCTTCCTGTTTCTATAATTTTGCAGTTTCTGGAAAATTTATTTAAATAACTACACAGTATTTTGTGTCAACTGGCATAATGGTTTTGAGATTCATCTAGTTTGTTGCATATACCAATAGTTTCTCCCTTTTTGTTGCTGTTTAGTATGCCATTGTATGGATACACCACATTTTCTTTATCTCTTCACCATCTGATGGGCATTTGGATTCTGTTCGGTATTGGGATATGAATAGCGCTGCCATGAACATTTAAGCACAAGTTTTTGTATGCACATACATTTTCATTTCTCTTTAGGTAGATACTGAGGAGTAAAATTACTGGGTTGTATTGTATGTGTACCTTTATTTATTTCTCTTTTAATTTTTTTTAATGTTTTTTTTTGAGAGAGTGAGAGACAGAGCACGAGTAGGGGAGGAACAGTGAGAGAGGGGGACACAGAATCTGAAGCAGGCTCCAGGCTCTGAGCTGTCAGCACAGAGCCCAACGCAGGGCTTGAACCCACGAACAGTGAGATCATGACTTGAGCCGAAGTCGGACGCTTAACCGACTGAGCCACCCATGTGCCCCTGTATGTGTACCTTTAATCTGTTAGAAATTGCCAGCTTTCCAAGGGGGTTGTATCACCGCATCATACTGCATTTCTACCAGCCATATGAGAAATTTTCGGCTTCTCTGCAAACCTGGCAATGGTTAGTACATATTGTCAATCTTTTTAATATTAGCCATTCTAGTGGGTATTCTAGGTACCTTATTGTGGCTTTACTTTGCATTTCCTTTATGACTAATGGTGTGACATCTTTCCATGGACTCATTTGTTATTTGCATAACTTCTCTATCCAAATGTCTATCCAAATTTTCCGCCCATTTGAATTGATTTTTGTTGTTCTTGTCTTCTTATTGTTGTAAGAGTTCTTATTATTGGGTTCTTAAGAGTTCATTATACGTTCTGGATACAAATCTTTTATCAGATACATGTTTTATAAATATTTTCTCCCTGCCTTTTTATTCTCTTAGTTGTATCTTTTTGAAAAGATGTTATTAAATTTTGAAGAAATCCAATTTATCATTAATTTTTTCTTTTATGGATCATTCTTTTGATAATGTATTTTATTCCAGGAGTTTATAGTTTCAGTTCTTACATCTAGGCCTATGATCCATTTCAAGTTAATTTTTTTGTGCACAGTGTGAAGTAAGGATCAAGGTTTTTTGTTTTGGGGGCGGGATTCTTTTTGGCATACAGACATCTTATCCTTTCTGCCATTGAATTACTCTGGCACCTTCACTGAAAATCAATTAACCATATATGCGTGAGTGTACTTCTGGACTCTATTCTGTTCCATTGATCTATATGTCCATCTTTACACCAATATCACAGTGTCTCTATTACTGCAGCTTTATAACAAGTAATCAGTTAGTGTAAGTCCCCAGTTTTGTTCTTCTTTTTCAAAATTGTTTCGGTTAATCTAAGTTTCAGGTTGGCATTTGTTTGTATAAATAAAGTTTTGTTGATAAATAGCCATGTCTGTTGATCTATATATTTTCTTTAAAAATTTTTTCTTGGGGCGCCTGGGTGGTGCAGTCGGTTAAGCGTCCAACTTCACCCAGGTCACGATCTCGCAGTTCGTGAGTTCAAGCCCCGTGTCGGCTCTGGGCTGATGGCTCAGAGCCTGGAGCCTGTTTCCGATTCTGTGTCTCCCTCTCTCTCTGCCCCTCCCCCGTTCATGCTCTGTCTCTCTCTGTCCAAAAATAAATAAATGTTGAAAAAAAAATTTAAATGAAAAAAAAATTTTTTTTCTTATTTTATTTATTTATTTTTTTTAAGAGAGACAGAGCTTGAGCTGGGAAGGGTCAGAGAGAGGCGGGAACACAGAATCCAAAGCAAGCTCCAGGCTCTGAGCTGTCAGCACAGAGCCTGACGTGGGGCTTGAACCCACAGACCACAAGATCATGACCTGAGCCAAAGTCAGATGCTTAACCAACTGAGCCACCCAGGCACCCCTGATTTATATATTTCCTATAGCTGGTTTTGAACTACATGGGTAGAGATGAGTAGTTGCATGCAACAGGTGTGGACTGCAAAGCCTAAAATAGTTACTGTCTGGCCATTTATAGAAAAAGTTTGCTGACCCCTGGTCTAGAGCCTTTACATCACCATGTAAATTTTGGAAATAATCTGACAATTTGTACAAAACAAACCTCCTAAGATTTCAATAGAGATTGGGTTGAATCTATGAATTTGAGGAGAATTACCATCTTAACAATATTAAGACTTCCAATCCATAAACATGGTGTATCCCTCAATTTATTTAGGTCTTCTTTAATTTGCCTCAGCAATATTTTATAGATTTCAATGAATAGGTCTTCATGTCTTTATTAAATTTATTCCTATTTTACTTTTTGATACTATTGTCAACAAAATTGCTTTCTTAATTCTATTTTTGGATAATTCATTGCTAATATATATGTAATTGATTTTATATCGAACTTGTATCCCATGACCTTCTTAAACTCATTTATTATTCTAGTAGGTTTTTGGAGATTTATTTTTTACATGCCATCGTCCACAAATAGACAATTTTTTGAAATAAATTTTTGTTCTTCCAATCCGTATGCCTTTATTTTTCTCACCTTTTTGCATTGCTAGAAGCTCCAGTAAAATGTTGAGTAGAAGTGGTGAGAACAGACATCCTTCCCTTGGTTTCAATCCAAGGAAAAGGCTTCAGTTAAGTGTGATGTTACTTATAGGCTTCTTGTGGATGGGTGCTCTTTATCAGGTTGAGGAAGTTCTCTTGTATTACTAGTTTTCTGAAAGTTCTTATCATGAATGGGTGTAGGGTTTTGTCAAATGTCTTTTTGTGTCTACTGACATGATCCAATGGTTTTTTTTTTTCCCTTTATTAATATGATATACTACAGTGATTCTCAGCAGAGGGTGATTTTGCTCTCTGGGGGACATTGGGTAATGGCTGGAGACATTTATGATTGTCGAACTGTGGAGGGGGCTGGTGCTACCGACACCTGCTGGATAGAGGCTGAGGATTCTGCTATACATCCTACAGTGCATAACAAAGAATTATCTAGCCCCAAATGTCAATAGTACTGAGGTTGAAAACCCCATTACATTAATTGATTTCTGACTGTTAAACGAGATTTGCATTCCTGGGATACACAGGAATGGGTTATGTCATGCAATTCTTTTAGGATACTGGTGATTTTATTTAATATTTTCCTAAGGATTTTTGCATCTCTGTTCACTAGAGATATTAGTCTGAAGTTTTCTTATCTTCATTTGGCTTTGAATCAGAATAATGCTCTTATAGAATGAGCCCTGTATTTTCTGAGTTTGTGTGGGTTTGATATTATGTCTTTAAGGATTTTATAGAATTCATCAGTAAAGCCATCTGGGACAAGACTTCTCTATGTGTGAAGATTTTTAAGTTACAAATTCAGTTTCTTTACTTAATTCAGATTTTCTCTATCTTCTGAGACAGTTCTGGTAAGAATGTGTCCATTTCATTAACCTTTCCAAATTTGTTGGCATAAAGTGGTCATAATATCCCTTTACTAGTTCTTTTAGTTTCTGTAGGTTATACAATGATGACCCCTCTTCCAGTTTAGATTTTGGTAATTTGTGCACTTTTTATTCTTGATCTAATGTATTTTGTTGATCTTTTTGAGAACTACTGGTTTCAGAGATTTTTCTCTATTATTATTTCATTTATTTCAACCATCTATTTACTCTTTTCTATTTCAGTTGAGTTTACTGCTTTTTCCCCCGAGCTTTCAAGGTAGAAGAAAGCTTAGATGACTTATTCTTTCTTCCTATGTAAAATAAATACTTAAAGATATAAATTTTCTCCTAGGCACAGCTTTGTTGCATCCAAAAGATTTTTAGATACTATGTTTTTACTTATTTTCAGTTCAAGATATTTTCTAATTTCTCTTGTAGTTTATTTTCTGACCCATAGCATATTTAGAAATGTGTTTAATTTCCAGACATTTGGGAATTTCAGAGATTTGTTGCTTTTTTAAAGAATGTTTTTAAAAGTTTACTTATTTATTTTGAGAAAGAGAGACAGAGTGTGAGTGAGGTAAGGGCAGAGAGAGATGGAGAGGGAGAATCCCAAGCAGGCTCCACTGTCAGCACAGAGCCTGATGAGGGGCTTGAACTCATAAACCATGAGATCATGACCTGAACTGAAACCGAGTCAGAGGCTTAATGGACTCAGCCACCTAGGCCCTCTCTGTTGCTTATTTATAATTCCATTGTACTTAGAGGACATTCTCTGGATGATCTGAATCCTTGTCCACTTATTAACACTTGTTCATGGCACAGAGCATGGTCTATCTTGGAAATATTTCATGTTTATTCTGTTGCTGGGTAGAATGACCTATGAATTTCAATTAAAGGTAAAGATGTTGATAGTGTTGTTCAAGTCTTCTATATTCTTACTCATTTTTGGTTTTCATGTTGTCAATTTATGAGAGATGGTTATTGAAATCATGGACTTTAATGAGGATTTGCTTATTTCTTCTTGCAGCTCTAAGAGGGATCCTCTGATGAATGGGCACCTTTTCATTATTAAATGACCATCCTTGATAATATTCTTTGCTTTGAAATCTTTGACATTAGTCATTCCAATTTTCTTTTGTTAAGATGGGAGATAGTCATCTATTTCATTAGTTTTCTATTGCTGCATAACAAGTATTGCCCCCAAACCTAGCAGCTTCAAACAATACGAATTCAGTTTCTGTTGTAAGAAATTAGGGCACAGCTTGGCTGAATTCTCTGCTTCAGAGTCTCTCATAGGAGGCAATGCAACCAGAGAATGCAATCATCTGTTAACAAGACATAAATCACAATCTTTTAGCCTAACCATAGAAGTGACATCATCACCTTTGCCATTTCTTATTGGTCAGAAGCAAGTCACTACATCCAACCCACACACAAGGGCATGAATACCAGGAAGGAAATCTTTGGGGGCTGTTCCATATCTGTGCCTCTAATCTGAGGTTATTATGGGATACTTCTGAGAATGTTTTCCTGTACTTTTGCCTTCATGGAGTTGGGAAGTTCCTCAATTCTATGAGGTTTTGTCATAATCTGTCTCCATCTGCTGGTCGTACCTCCCCTGGCTTTCTAGCACTGCTAAGTGTTATTTTGATTTTTGTTATTTCCTGTCAGTTCAGTAAGATTTTGGAAGGGAAGAAAAATAAACTGAGGATTGTAGAGGTGAAGTAACTTGTTCAATAGAGTTGGAAAAGAGTCATCACAGTAGAGGGAGGATTTTTTTTTTTTTTAATGTAAGTCAAGCAACAAGCCCTTCAACGATCGATTGTTTTAAAACTCTTGGAAAAGCTACAGCATGTGAAAAAAAAATGGTCTCGGGAGTAGAGGCCTCTTGAAGCCAAATCCTGCCAATCATGAAAGCTGTTCTGGGCAGTAAGCTAGGTAGATGCTTCAAGAAGTAACTTTTGTTGTGGTGTTAATTCAGGACCTCCTTAGTTTTGGTAACTGCACCCCATATATTTAAATAAGATTAGACTGTATAACAGAGAAAAAAGACATTATATAAAGCATCCTGGGAGGTTAGCCTTTCTGCCATTTATATTGTGAAGACTGCTCCTAGATCTCTCCAGTTCGCATTCCCAGCAGCTTTTCCTTAGAGACTCTGCTCACCCAAATTCCAACTTTAGGATTCTCAAGTTTCAATTAACCACATTGTAAACACCCATTCCCTTATCAGTAAACAATGGTCTACTTTAAATCTGGAAAACATCTCAACCCAACACTAATTCCTGGTCTTCATCATTCTCCCTTAGGTGTGCCAGACTTTTGCAAGTAAAGGAAGGGCAAATAAAGCCACATGGCCTTTTGATACAAACACACATCCAGGAGCAATTCAGTAATTTACTTCCCAACTCCATTGCTACTAAAATTTATTGCTGCAGAACATTCCTTCACTGAGGTAAAGTTATGATACGGATTGAAGTTAGGAGGGGTTATAGGTGACCTATTTTGTCCTAGAAGGCAGTTATGTACTCCCAGTAATGCTGCAAGAAAATGAGGTCGCTTCTTACATTTTATATCACGTGGTTTCTCAGACTTGATTATTGGATTCTTTCTGCATTTACTTATTCGGTTATCTTCTTATGGATATCTATAATGAATGCCTAAGTTAAAAAACTAACAGATGTTAATTTCTTTTTCTTATGTTTCCTAGTCCAGATGTATTCATCATTTTGGAGAAACACAAAGAGAAACATAGATCTTGCTCTGAGTTCTAAGTTGGATTATTAGTAGCTTTGAGGAGACCTTGATACTCTAGTGTTAAGTGAGCAGCCATTATTAACATGTAATATTACTTGGATAGCAGGAAGAAACATTAAAATACTATAACATATTTACCAACTAAACTTGGTACTTCAACAAAAAACTTGCAATATTATTTTTTTTTTAAATCATGACTGTTACTTTTTGCTTATTCCTTACATTTATTCCTAAAAAGAATGCTGGCCTATATTAATACAGAATTTTATATTCTTTCATCTTTATTCTACATTTTTACTCACTTAATTGTAAAATTATTAAGGAAAAGTTATGATCAAAACTTACCTTTACCTCCATCCATATTACACTGGAATTAAAGTATAAAAAATATTTTTTCATTAATATTACCAGGTATATCAATAGTGTGATTTATTTTTAGTTATGTAATGAAAAAAAATACTTGGGTGTAGATTTTTCAAAAATGATAACCTTGACATTATGAAATGGTCATTAAAATATTTCTAGATTTTGCTTTTTTATAAAAATCAATAGAATTTCACAGTGAAGAGGTCCTAAATTCCTCATACAGCATGAAATTATATAAAAATAGAAGACATAGACACCTTTAACTCTTTAATCCTTTGATTAAGCAGCAAGCATATCACTCTTCCAGGCCAAACACTGCTTAAACAAAAAAGAAAATTAATGGCGTGCAAAATATTTACAAAATATGCAAAGCACACAATAAGACATCTCACTATATACATGTGTCATATTACTAATGAAGCTCAGATTTTTCTACTGTGTGCTCTAGTGTACGTAAATAAATCCACAGCACATCCCTCAGATACAGCATCTTGGCCCACGGGTGGGATAGAACAGATTTTTAAATGAATCATAATATACTTAACAGCCGGACAGATGCTGGTGCTGACCAACGTGACTGACATGTCCCACACACTGTATACTGAAGGTCTACTGACGAGAGACAAGACAATAAGAGCTGTATAATATGCACATATGCAAGACAATCTTTAGAAAAATGCTTTAGATATTTTAAGATATATAACTGCCCCCCCTCCCCTCGTGGCTTTTAAAGTAAAAATAAGTATAAATTCTTGAATATTAAGGATTTTAAATCAGATTTTTATCTAGTTACAATCCAGGGGCAGGAACTATTTAAGATGATCCAATGAGAAAGAAAAGACACACCCTGGAAAAAGTTTGTGCCAGAACTTAAGGTCCTTCTGAAGAGTGATCTAAAACTTCAAAATTGAAACTAAACAATGAATTTAAATCTACAGCTCTTTTAAGGCTTTAGAGCCAATGGTAAGGATTATTTTTCCAATATTGAGAATATATGACTTCTCAAAACATAAATTAGGGCCTTAGATGTTGTCAAGTAGTTTTAAATATGAGAATGTAAATGTGCAAACATTTAGCCTTATGTTTCACTAGGATAGTAATCTAAGTGATCTGTCCCTTTGCACAAGTCATGATTCCAATATGAAATCACTGTATCAAAAATATTAGTAACACATTGTTGAAATACTATTACTTGCAAAATATTCTTTGTAGGTACTTAATGATTTATGAGTTCAATTAAGACTTGAAATGTTTTTGCTTCTTTATAAAAAGGGGTCTCAGCATTTTAAGTTAACAGCACAATTGTGACAATATACTGATACATCTTTAGATGACACAGAACAAATTCTTAAATTTATTTTATGAAATAATGTTGATGATTTAACCCTAAACCAAACCCACAAGCACAGGTCGGCTGCAAGGAATACACAAATGTATCCAAATAGTACAATAGAGATTTATCAAGAAAACATCCTTTATATTAAATGCAGACCATATTAATAAGTATGAGGGCAATTTTAAGTCGGAACCTAAACACAAAAAGGGTACTGTAAATAAATGCTTCCATAACCACTATCTCCACGTTACTGACAAAATATAATTCTCTTCTAACGTCCCCGAATATAGGCAACTAGTTAAAAGCAGATAGCATTTAGAAACATTAAAAAAAAAAAAAAAGTCAAAATTAACTCCATCTTCAAGGAACTTAAAGACACCGTACTTCAACAAATTAAGTCCTCATTTGTACGTAAAATTATTATTCCAATCCTCTTATTACTGATAGATGATGGGTCAATGACCTTTAAGCAAGGACTTTGTACTAGGACCCTGAAGTGTATGTTAAAGGGTTAGTAGGTTCAGTACATTCTTTGTGGTTTCATATAATTGCTTTGCAATTGATTAAATTGCTTTCTTTTAAAGGAATATATTAAAATTCCTTTGGAAAAAAAAGCAAGAGTTTTTGAAAAAAGGGATATGCACTATAATTTCTTAAATATGCATTAAATGAACATATGTCAAAATCTGAAATGCAGGCTATTTATTCTTGCACTCCTAACATAGGAAAATGTTGTTAAAAATTAAATTAAAGAAGAAAGAAAAAAGTCAAACATCCTTAAGAAACTTAAGGAGTTTTCACAATTCCTAAGTCAATATTCCTGTACTAAGAGCCTTGACTATGAAGAGGCAGAAATATAAAGAATCTCAATAAAATAAATACAGTAAAAATAAAACAAGAAAACCTTGGTATATAGAATACTTAATCTTTTTTTTCTTTTAATGAGATCATGTCACTGAACGTATACTCTACAAAGGAGGCTAACCGTAGGCTTTTTATCATATAACATTTAGTTCAGTTGCATGAACTAAAAAATTTCTTAGACATCCACTTATGCTAGCCCACTGCCACAGAACTAGTTCGCAGCCTCAGTATCTAGGAAGGATTATTCTGTCCTCTTTTGCATCAGTCTGATGAGCACTGGTATAACGGTAGGGTGAAAAGTTACTGTAGCTCTGTCCAATTTAACTCTAGTGCAGTGAGGACTGTGAATCTGTCTGAATTCCGATAAGTGACGGTGGCTGTTGACCACCGACCGTGGACAACACTGGTCTTGGGTTTAGACGGGGTGGCATAGAATTAGCAGGGCGAATGAGAGGTGGTGGAGGCTGATTTAAAGTTGGCCGGGGCTGGATGAACCGAGCCTGCTGCTGGAGTGGAGGAGGCTGCCGGTGAAGAGCAGGGGCAGCAGGCAGTGTTGGACGAAGAAGTGGTGGAGGCTGGTTCAGAGTGGCAATGGGGGCTGTTGGTGTTGGAGTGGATGATGGGGCAGGAGGTGATGGACCCAGAGTCCGAGGAGCCTGTGGGGTCTGTGCCTAGAGGTGAGGAAACAAAAATACATGTATGAGATGATAGTTCCTAATGAACTTAATACAACATAGTTTGGGCTGTCACAGGAAAAACAAAACAAATCAAAACAAAACAAAAACGTAACACCAGTGTTTTTTGGAAGCACAAGCTTCTTTTATTTTAAACAAAACAAAACAAAAACCAAAAACCGAAAAAGCAACGAAGCTACCAAACAGGCATCTTTATTAGTAAACAGCTTAACACTGGAAATAAAAATAAGACTATGAAAGAACAATACACTCTCCATTCTTCTGGGATCAGAACTTAGCATGTCATTAGGACTTAAGAGTCACGAGGGAGGCACCACTGAGTAAGTGTATTGTCAACCTTTCATGCTCGTTTAGCTAGTCCTCTGACAAATTAACCTTACAGAACACCACACAAAATGATTCCTCAACTCATATGAGCTCAAATTCCATACACAAACACACCTCCTCTTCTTCATCAGTGCTCTTCCCTGATGGCACATTAGAAGCACTTTTTGTCTCCTCCCCTAAAGCAGAAGCATCACCATTAGAAGCCTGGGTTCCTTGTTCTGCTTCCCACTCCTGCAATACCTCCTCTAAGTTAAACCGACGCCTGTAGTTTACAAAGAAGTTCTTCACTTGGCCAACAGTCTTGTTGCCAATTACATCTGCAATAGCTTGAAAATCTTTACCATATTTGCGGACACCTGGAAGGCAAAGTAAATAATACACCTGTGAAGGATCAATAAGGAGAGCTGTGTGTACTACACATCATGCACACACAAAAGATACCAGCAATGAAAATCCTTTCTCATAAACTCTGCTCATTTCTCAATTCTGAGATAGAGACTAAGATATCAGGGTCACAGATGAAAACTATCAATTACGTCATTTCATCGAGCCAGCCACTTGCCTTCAACTGAACAATCAGGAACTTACCATTTTTTACATACTCAGTTATTTTCTCCAATCCTTTCTTGAACTCTCAAATACAGTCCATTTATTGTAAAGCATTGAATTCTTTGTTCCATCCTCAATTCCACATTCATTTATTTCCCTAGTAGCCAGTCACCTAAATTTGAGCAACACCGTTTGTAAACAAAACTGGATGGGAATAAGCCATCTCTTTTATCCCCTCAATGGACTGAGTGAGTAGTCTTAGAGTTCCCCCATTAAGAAAAGCGTCATAATTTGGTTTTAATATCAGCTTCACTATGATTACTTGCCTAATCTCACCAGGGTACCAACGTATAGAAATAAGAATTTAAACACACACAAAAAAGAATCATCACAGTGTGACGGACAAAAACAAGGGAAGCTATTTTTTGGAGGTAGCTGGATTTCAACTCCTCTAACAGTTGCAAAGGCTGTGCATGTGGAGGAGTCCCAGCGGTACTGCAGAGAGGGCTTGTTGGGCTTATCGTCACTACTGTAAATTTAGGAAGGACTGCACATTTAGTTATTTGAGAACTTAACTTTTCACTATGGAAGTTTTACTATAACAAAAGATTACATTTGATTTATGAACTTGAGATAGTCAATTATACTACAGAATTTGAAATGACTTTCTGTAATCAGATGGGTAATAAATTGCTCTTAAGGGAATTGTAAAAGGAGGTTCACTGACTCATTCTAGAAAGAGATGCACTTAGCTCAAAAGATAAAAGCTGTCAAAAATTTTGATTTTACAATTTGATAACTACTGTTTAAAATACAGAAACAGTAACTCATTAATTAGACATGAGAAAGGAGGAAAAAATGATACTTATGATATTAAAGTCCGTAATTTAACCTAAGCAACCAGAATCATGGGGCTTTAAATAAATTCAACATGTACACAATCACAAATGAGAGAATAATATGAGGATATGTTAACACCCCAGGAAAAACGCTAGGTATGTTCTTAGTGGTACCTATTGGTATCATCTCCCCAATTATCTTCTTAAAGCAGCATCATGATATGACAAAATTCTTGCTTTTAATTTCTGCCCTTCTTTTATATGGAGAACTTGGGAATGAGTATCTCCTGCTTACATTCAACTAGCTAGGCTTGACTCCATGGTGCGTTCCTTTATCTTAAAGGGCATTCTGGGCAAGAAGTTTGAGATTATTAAGCTATCGTGATTTTTAATATAGAGTTCTGGGTTTATAAACTATGCTCATTTCCTCTGTTCTCAAAGGCGAAGACATATGCATGATAATAAATTATGACACTTGACGTTCTTTACAGCATTTAGCAATATAAATTCTCTTTAAATCCATGAGCTAATGTCCAGTTTAAACTCTGTAGTTGAGTATAAATTCTAATGGTGACTAGGTTCCACTGAGGGCTTATTTGGCAATAGAAATCCAAGGTTATTTAATATTAGAAATTACTTCTATATATTCAAGTACTTCTCTATTACTTATACTTTGAAAATAACAAATTATTTGAGATTGCTGCACTTGAAAATAACTACTCTTTAGAAATCAGACACAGTTGTCTATCGATGTACTAATTTTCAAGGGATATTTAGTTTACATTTTAGAAATAACCAAATCTACTGAATACATGAGTTTAGAAATGAAAACTTCAAATAAATCTAAGACTAGTTCTTCTGTATTCTAGCAAGAAGTTACATTAAAATTAACTGAGTCCAAGTATGAAGATATTATAACACTCAGAACACCTATTTCTTTAGCAAAATATATTCCAAAATCTACCAGTAAGTTGTCCCCATGTCTGATTCCATTTTATAGCTGTCCCCATTTTTGATTTCCCATTTGCTCTTGCTCAATGGACTTCACCGTGTCACCAACATTGTCGCACTTCCAGAGTTACAGACCCCTCAAAGCAAAACTACTTCCTATAGGAGCCTTAGTTTTCCCAGATACTCTGGATATCAAGGACCTTTTCCAAGTCACCTAGGTTCTGAGTCACCCAGGTATGTTTATTATTAACTCATGGATGCCAGTCTTATATAAACTACTTTGCAAAATTTTAAGGCTCAGATCAGACCTCTGGAGTCTGGTTGAGGATCCCACTCATGTCCGGAGAACAAGTGGGCCTTCAGGGATATTAATCCCCTCAGCCTGCAGGACAGCTGGGCAGGTTCTGGAACAGCCAGAGCTCTTTGGCAGTCCCTTCTGGACAACAGTAGTCTCATCTGTTTTCCCCAGTGTGTTGTGACAAATTTTGTATTTTTTTTTTGTATGCCATGATGTGAGAAAGGTTAGGAAGTACTGTCCAATGAAATATAAGTACACAGAAAGTGTTCAGGAAATAGAATTGATTTTTCTTCCCCAAACAAGAGTCACATATAGCTAACTTCTTTATCACCTTTACACTCCCCATGATGCCGGCTCAACAGCCTATTTTGGTTAGAAGGTGGAATTCTTAAGTTTATACCGTAGCTGATTAACTAGGTAAACTCTAGTGAAACACCAACTGAAGACTTAATGGGGCAGCTCCTTCAAAAGAATCCCCAGCTAGCCTTCTGGAGGAAAACCTAGCAGGGGCAGTCAAAGCAGAGGAACTAACTTTAACAACACAGGACATCAGAGCTACTGTTGTGCCAATTTGTACCTTGAAGAAGGGTGGTCCATTCTTTTTTCATAATTTATAATAGGCAAGGCCATCTGATTGATTTATCAGCAAGGGAATTAAACACAATGATTAAATCTCTCTCTTTCTATAGATGAAAAAGGCTTATTAGGTCCATCTGAACCATGGTTTTAAATTAAACTTCTCACCTTTAGGGCAAAAAGTCAGTTTTTAAAGGTTACTAGAATGAAATTTTAGAAAATCCTGGAAGATGTAAATTGTAAAATTCCCAGGAAGACAAAGAAAAGCATTTTCAGTCAGATTTCGAAAGTTCATTTGAAAGTTACAGTGAACAACTTGGCTTCCTATGCTGGCAAATGATACTTTAGAATCTTTAACATACACTTTTAAAGTTCTGTTTGGGAATTAATATAAAAATATGACTGATATTACATTTTATAAAAGCCCACATTTTCCAAACAGTATTCTTCATTCCACCCCCCAAAAACCATATTCGTATATATTTTTTAATTTGGCTAGTAAGATTGTAACTTCAGAAGCATTTGTAGCATGGTGTTTCCCAGCTTTGGACATGAAATTACAGACTTTTTCTTCCTGAGACAGAAGGGATATCCCGAGACCGCATTTGGTACGTTTAAAAAGTTATTTTTTAAAATCTGATTCTGGACTACAAAAAAATAAATCAAAACATTACAGTGGCAAGCTGCTTCTGGGTAGTAAAATTTAGGGGAGGCAGGATATTGTTTCCTGCTTCTTGTAACAAAATTTCTTAAAGTGAGCATATACTTAGTATAACCAGGAAATCCATTTTGAAATAAGAACATAGTGACATCCAGAAACTCCAGGGATACAGCTCTTTCCTATCAAAAAAAAGATTAATTTTAAACTCAAACCATTTGGGAACATGCACTTCTATCTCCTGCAAATCTCTTCAAGAATTCATATTAAGGTGAAAAAAAAAAAAAGATATCAATAGCAGTAGGACAGTGAATGGTGCCATGCAGGTGAGGGCTAAAAGTCAAAATCATATATTCTCTTTCTAATGTCTACCCTTTCTCTTCTGAGTCTTGTGTTCCAATCTTCCCTGTTATAAGTTAAATTCTATCACAAAAATGCTGGAGATTTTGAATCAATTATTTGAAGTGCATGCATCAGAGGGCTGATACTTTTGGGTCTCCATTCTTATGATACCTTATGATAGAAGAAACTCTCTAAAGCGAACAGGTGTTTTTTAGATGGAAAAATATGAATCACCTATTTCCATTTCCTTTTGATCATTCATGTACTGGGTTACAATCCCTATGTTTTAATCAAGTGCCGAATCTGTTTTCCCCTCCTTTAGGAACCATTCTAGCTTTTAAAAAACGTATGAGATAAAATTAGAAAGACAATTTCTAGACTTGCTACTTCATTTCTCCTAAAAACAAATGAAACATACAAACTACAGGAAGAGAAGGTAACATTTAAGTGTAAAAGCATAACTGACTTGAACAGTTTTGTCGTTTCCTGTTTTAGAAGAGAAGGCAGGCAATATGGAAAAAAACAACTAAAAATTGAAGTTGACATCTTGATAAAACTCGAAAAATTTCTTGTCGTTTACCTTAAAATAGCACTAATATTTTAGGTAGGGGATGTATTATTTTTTAGCACTAATGATTAACACAGTTAAGAGAAGGTCTAAAATAAATATTGAATACCATGCTCTGCCTCTACACACTTTAAAGAGTCAATGGTTTGTACTATCATTTAAACGTATTATTTTTTGAAAACAGCTAATAATTGTTCCATTTTACATGAAAAAAAATACACCGAGAATCTAATTCCTTTCTTAATTCTTGTTATGAAATGTTTATCATATGAATATCAAGATTGATTTTAGGATAATTCTAAAAGCACTATAGATTAGAAAAAATATTTATATGTAGATGACACAAGCCATAAACAGAGATTTTCCATTAACACAAACTGTGAAGACTATAATTCATTTCACTGTTAACTAATTTGTTATAGTAAGAAAACACAGACACATAAGGCTGGAACAGATTACAGAAAATGTAGAAATACCATTCTAAGCAAGTACTTTTAGAGGTTTAAATTAGTTGGCGTTTATAATATCCTACCTGTGGACTCTTGAAGAATGTTACTCAAGTTTTAACATAGCTAGAACTAAAATTAACATTTAGTAAAGTGATAGATTACACAAGTATAAACAGATATTCTTGTTTGGTCTGAGCATGACTTCCCCCCTTCCAAATAAGGGAGAAAGAAGGAAAAATAGTTTATTATTTATTTAAATATTTATTATTTAAATGGTAGTATTTAGTTAACAACAATATGAGTATATGGTAAAAAGAAAAAAGTGGGAAATATACGTTTAAGCCCTAGGAAATGATCTTAATATATTTATGTGGGTTTTTTTTTAATTTTTTTATTTTTTAATGTTTATTTATTTTTGAGACAGAGAGAGACAGAGCATGAACGGGGGAGGGGCAGAGAGAGAGGGAGACACAGAATCGGAAGTGGGCTCCAGGCTCTGAGCCATCAGCCCAGAGCCCGACGCGGGGCTCGAACTCACGGACCTCGAGATCGTGACCTGGCTGAAGTCGGACGCTTTACCGACTGAGCCACCCAGGCGCCCCTATATTTATGTGGTTTTAAAAGAGTTACAACAAAAAAGTTTATTTAATAGAATTATAAATCTCACTAAATGACACTAGAATTTACAAATTTCTCTTTCCAAGTCACTCTAATAGTCAACTATGAGCAAGATTTAAAAAAGCATTTAACAAATGAGTATCCAATCAGAATATACACACAGAATGTCTTAAAAATAAAGTGCTTATAAACTATTAATATCAAAATATAAATGATTTACTTTGTGAAACTGAAACAGTCATAAGAATAATATCATCTAAAGGTTTATCACAAATAAAGATTAAAGAGAAAAAAACCCCAAACAACTGCCCGCTAAGACAGGTACTTCTGAATAGCAAACTCTAAAGTTAAAAAAAAAACTGCAGTTATGTACCTTACCTACACTGAGACTCAGGTTCAGGTGACATTACTATGTGATTGCACTGTTTATAAGACATACTTCTAAGAATTTTATAAACGTGTGGGCTCATTAGCAAAAAAGGCACTTTTTAATTTTCCCTAAAATAACTATTTTGGACACAAATAGCTGTATATTATTTTATTTTATGAAACAAAAACCACCCAAAATGAAAAAAAACAAAAACAAAAAAACCCTTAACAAACCCAAAGAGAAACAAAAATTCCACAGTTAAAATAAATAAAACGATGACATTAACATATTAAGAGAGTACCTTCAAAATCCTAAGACATGCATATTTCTGTACAAATTGCTACATCAGTATGATTTATTTAAGGATTACTTTTTAAATGGGCATAAGAATACAATACTGAATATATCTCAGCAGAGGGGAAATGTTTGATTATATTCATAACTATTCTTTTAATATATATAAGCTGAGATAATGTCCACATAAATATATAGCTTAAACTATAAATGTAAACCTTGCCATTGTCCCTCTCCTTGAATGCAGCTCTGCATCACATCCAGCCCAGCTATAAGACTCAATGGTCTCTACCACTTAAAAACAGTGCTGCAGAACAGTATCAAATCCTGAATGCTTTGGAAACATCAGCCCAGATTTTCCCAAGTAAGTCTCTTCAGAAAATCCTTTACTGGGATAATTTTCTTATACTAGAGTACAGGATTAATATACTAACCTTTAAGCAACTGAAATACTGGAAATCAGGGTTAAATTCTCCAGGCTTTATACACACACACGCACGCACACGCACGCGCGCACACACACACACACACACGCACACACACAAGGACGGACAGAGAACACAGGCTTTACATCAATAAAAGCAATGCCTCCTCAAATAACTATGTTAGAGCTATTAAGTCACAGACCCAAATCAGTATGAAGCAGCCTCTGGGGAAAAAAAAATTTTTTTTTAAAGTAAGCTCTACGCCCAACATGGGGTTTGAACTCATGACTGTGAGATCAAGAGTCACATAACCTACCAAATGGGCTAGCCAGGTGCTCCTGCTAATTTTTTAATCTGAATTTTAAATAGTTTCTAATTTAAAACTGGCTACTACTGAACATTATAAACTAATTAAGCTTTGTTCTGACTCATTCGGAAACTTAGTTCCACAATTATAGATGTGCTCAATGCACGTCCAGTACCCTGCCTCCGTAGGATCAAGCATTCTGTTTATGAAATGACTATTTTGTGCTGTATAGGCCAAAGAGAAGGATGACATCACCGTGTTGGCACCGTCCTGTGACAGTTTCTAATCACAGTGGCCAGGTAATTCTTACTCACTCTAATCCAAACTGCAGAGTTGTCTATTAATCAGTTTTTAATTACATTATTCTCATATCCAAATGATACCTGCAGATCATTTTTGAGTTAAATATGTTCTCTATGCTTGAATACCTAGAAATATTTTTTAAAGTACTTATATGTTTCACGGGGGCCCAACTTTCTTAGATAAAAAAAAAAAATTGCTAGTAGCTACTGACCTAGCAGCTATTAGCGCTCAACACAAAGAGGGCTCAGCCAGGAAAACGAAATTATAGACCAAACTTACAATTACACAATCAGTCCTGCAGACAGGTTATCTTGAAGGGAAAAGAAAAAAAAAAAAAACAACACACAGCTACAACACTGAATAAAAAATATACAGTTTGCCCTTCCTTAATTCAAACATGGGAAAATCCAAGTTTATAATGCTTCCAATTTGCCGACAGGCATTCATAATACAAAAAGTTTCTGTCATATAATTCAACAAAGCATTCTTATAAATAGTGCATTTAAAATGCTTTATGTATATTTTTAAAAGCATCTCTTAACTCTCTCTTTTGTTTTACATATATATGTATTTTTTTAAAATTGGGTTTCTAATCATTCAGTGTCACATATCTCAAGTTACAATACGTTGAAAGTGTATCACTAATATTTTCAGTACCTGACATTTATCAAGAGAAACACTATTATACAGAGTAATTAGAAAAACCAGAAACATAATAGTTTATGCTCTTAATGATGAATTATCAATGACTAATATAAAGAATGAACCCAACTGCAGGAACACAGAAGCAAAGGCACAGAGAAACCATATGACTTGTTTGAGCTTGTCATCACCATCATGGTTAAGGCTGAGAATGTGTTACACGCTGTACAGGACCCAAAATGCATATAGGCTCAGTAAGTCACATCCACAAGAACAAAACAGAATTCCTGATTATCAGGACTTTGTGGTAAACACAAGAGCTCTTTCTTGATCCATTTCTAAAGAAAGGGAAGAACTATGGTCGTCACCTTTCATGACAGGTTAAATAGTTAACAACAATAACTGCTTATCTTTAATATACCTTGCACTGCTAGAAGCTGCTCCTCTGTGGTCCAACGGGCATTAATTTTCTGATTTGACTACAAAATTAAAGAGAAGTTTCCTAATGAGGATATGAAGACAGACATTTTTCCAAAGTGCTTATTTTTTTTTTTAACTTTTCACCAAATCACAGACATGAGATTACTGAAACTCTGATTTACGTAGATTCTGTTTTTATAAGGATTAAAAAAATATATTCTGAGTTACCTTTTTACCCACACAAAAAGATAATGAAAGTGAAATGTACCAATTTGGGAGCATGAACAACATTCACATTTATACTCTAGTCAGAGGCATTAAAACTGAGAAAATCTATTAGTCACCCATTTTCCAACTACAATGTTCCTACCACACATGGCAAATGTTAATTTTAGCTTGGTTTTAAACATTTAAGAGAATTAATCTTCTTTAGAGAAGATCTGTGACTCTCTTTAAAATTTTTTCTCTTCATATTTAGAATAAACCTAACCTTGCTCCACCAAAACCAGTGTTACAAATGAATATAGAACTAGAGACGAGGCCTAACTCCTAAAATATTTCTTTTAATTTCTGAAGCAGAGAGTGACACACTATAAGAACAGATTTTTCCCCCAAGACCTCCCCACATTTCTCCCAATATTTTTGTTTAAAAAAAAAAATCCAAGTTTAGGATTTTTATTATGACAAAATTACAACATTAAACACCTAATCAAATTTCATTAGTGTATACTCACTGATTAGTACAAGGACTTCTGGCAGAAGAAGGAGGGACAGAAATAAGTACACCAGCCTACAGAGGTTTGCAGAAGAAACTACCAGATAAATTGTCCTGGTGTAATACATGGATGGATAGGCTGTAATACATGGATGGATAGCAAAACAGAAAGAAATGCTTTCTTTGAGAACAAGTGTTTAGGTCTTATCTCACTCAAGGTCTTAGCAATAAGAGTTTCTACAGTACAAAGAGGTTCTGGGTACATCTACTTTCTCACCATGAGGAAGATGTATAAAAAGCAAGCATTCAGAAGAAAGACTAAAAGAAAAAATTTAAATTAGAAAAAAATTATTAGAGAAGAAAGGAAAAAAGTTTAAAAAAAGACTGAATAAAGGAGGGACAAACCTAAACCAGACAGCACTGAATACCAGGTGATGAGATTAAAAGAGATAGCAAGGCAAGGCCAGACAGTGGATAAGCCTCAAGGTTAGGATACTGGCAATGAAACAAAAGAACAGCAAAAAGGTCAAGAAAAAGAGGGGGCTATAGCATAAAGAAGCAGTAATAAGAGTGAACCAAAGTTTAAAAGCGTAAAAACGAAAGAAGGAAGAAAGGAATGGAAAAGCAAAAGGAGACAACAAAAGAAAAATTCAAAATTTTAAACATATGTTCCCCCAAAAGAGGGCTAACAAGAATGGAATAGGAGCTAATATTTGAGGTGGCAATCTGATGCCACCTGGGCTGTGAAAGGTAGATAAAAGAGGTCCTTGGTACTCAAGGATAATTGTTCTAGAACCTTTTTAAAAGGTCCAGGTATTTCAGAATAAATGGTGTAAAAAAAAATAAAGGGTTGACTACAACTTAATCTGAAATATGAAACTAAAACTTATGAAAATTATTTTTTAAATAGTTAATGATTTCACTCATACGCTTTTATTTATTTTTTTATTTTTGGCATATAATAGTATAATGGCACAACATTCACCAGCTTTGAAATTTGTAACATGAGCATATAATAGGTAATTCTGTTTTGAAAACTTCCAACAATTTTTTCAAGGGCCTCCCTTAATTCTTTGCTACCCAAATTGTTCTTTGAAATGCGTATGAGTCATCAACCTTTTTTCAATTGTTAACTCTGCTAAATACCCATCTGTCAACAATTTTGCAAGTGATTAAAGCCATTCTCTTGTACTTTCATAGACTTTTATGAAGTTTTGCATCTTTTGCAAGGTTTATAATTTCATTTTGGTTTGTGCTGTATTTGCATTAGATTAGCAAGGAAGTAATAGAGAAGGATGCTGATGTGATGGATGGGAAAGATAACAGCCAGAGTTAATGAGGGATAGCTGGTGAGCAGAGCCTAATTTTAGAAGTGCTTAGTTCATCAGTGAATATTCTCTTGTTTGGCAAATTTGCTTATCCATGAATCCTTTAGATTAATGAACATTGGATACTGAAGATCTCCTGTAATACTACATTACAAGTGTTCTGAAGATTAAATTTAGGATAAATGTAAAATTTTTGTAAAGCTACGTTTAGAACATATGTTAAAAACCTCTAGCACAATGCCTGAGCCAACTGAAGTTGAAGTTGATTAACTGATGTTTGTTAAACCTGAAAGGCAGAAACTGGGAGAAAAGGTACCATTAATGAGAAGGGAACAAAAAATAAAAGAGCAGTAACACGCACTATGAAAACTTATTTTCAGCTTATAAGCAAATCAGGACACAGGAAAAACACAAATAGCTATTAATAAAATTAAAAGTTCAGAGTACATGGGGAATTTAAAGCTGAGAGGGAAAAGTCACAATGACTAGAACAAAAAAGAAGGAAAGTTGGAAGGGCCGGACACCGAGGTGGGTTTAAAACAGGGTAAGTTTCTGAAAGGCAAAGATGAGGAGAAGGCATATCATGTATAGGCAACAACAGATCAACAATTAGGAAGAACTAATAAGTAATCCTAGAAAGTTGGTGATATTTAACTAAACTAAAATATGGTAAGGATCATTTATGGAAGGGCAGTAAATATCAAGGTTAATGAGTTCACACTAAATTTAATAAGCAATCGTTTCTTGGGGGAGAGGGAACAAGGGGAGAGAAAGAAGATTCTAAGCAGAATAAGACTTTAAGCCCACAAAGCTGGGAGAAGGGTGGTGCTGTTAAGGACTTAAGAAGTTCTGAATTGCTGACTAGGGAGGTGTGGGAAGGCAAGGCTAAGATGGTGACAGTGACTGGGGATTCACTGACAATGAGGTCATTAAGCAGGACATTCAGGTGGAGCTCAGGATCCACTTGAGGCTAAAACAGGTTCATCCATGTAAACACAGTTTTTAAGGGTATGGAAAAAGTTTGAGGGAAAACAATGGAGCCATAGCTTACTTAGATGAAGGTTCTAGAATCAGCCCATGAATTGAAGAAAGATTTTTACTTTTAATTCCAAATTACTCTTGAAATATTCTTAAAGGTGGTAATGGAGACAGGCACACAATCTCTCAGTAAGTCCACATGGCCAAGTATTCCTCCAGCACTGAAACGGACCATTAGTTTTTCAGTGAATCCTAGATGAAGCCTTTGGTTGAAATTTAGGGTAGTAACGAATGAACAACATGAATACATACATAAATACTAGAATTTCAAGTCAAGGAAACTGCTCACACAGGAGGCACATGGAAGCTGAAGCTGACTCAAGAAACAGTGGATTCACAGTTCCACCTCCTAACTGCTCACTCTGGGGGAGATGCTTGATAAATGGAGTCCAGGCAGGACTGCCAGCATTACTCTACTTGCTATTATTAAACATTCTTTTTCATTTGGCTGAGTATCTGTGGTTGAGTTTGTGTCATTTACATGTACATATGATGTAATTTTAATATATTGAAGTGATGAGCTTGTATGCTGTCTCCAAAGAGAAGAGAAATGAATGAGGATAAAAACTTGGGAGAATGCTTATATTTATGTACAGAAAGGAAATTACAGCTGAGATGGGAACATAATAGTTATAAAAGACAACATCACCTCTCAGAAGTTAAAGGGAGAAAGAGAGGCTGTCATCTATGTCAAGGGCTCAGAAAAAGGCCAGGGAAAGGAGTGAGAGCTGTGGAATTCGGTCACTAGCACCAGTGTTAGCCTTTAAGCAGCAGCTTCAGTTGAAAAATGTAGGGAGGGGGATTGAAACTGCATGAATTAGAAAGTCTGTGTATGACAGAAGGGAAGCAGTGGAAGAAAGGGAAGACAAGGAGAAACAGGGTCAAAATTTTTTAAATATACAGGATTCCTTTAAGTTATTGATTTTCCTGTTCTCTTTTAAACTCAAGAAACTTTGGTAGAGATTTAACTTAAGGAAAGGACAACTAGAATGTATCTAGCAATCTAAAACTGTGTAGTAATTGTGGCTAGCTAGGTAGTAGCACAGAGAACATACTTCTACAGCAAAGCCCCAACTGAAATGCTGCTGTTTTAAAAATAACACATTACTCTAAACTAAAATAATCCAATGTATAATGTCATTAAACTAATAAAAGGCCTAAAGAGCCTTCTAGAAGAATCTATGACATCCTTAGAAGATCCTTCAGAATCTTCACTGCATCCTTTCCCTGTTAAATCAGTCTTCACATCTTTCCCATTTTTGTCAGTAGCAGATTCATACTATCTCTGACTTGAAAGAATTAGGAAAGGTCACCAAGTTAAACCTTTCATCCAATGCTGAAAACTCCATCCAATATCTGTAATGAAAGGAGGTCACCCACTTATGCATGAAAATATCCACAGATGGGGAAATTTCTAGCTTCAAAAAGCACTTTTTTAAGTTTCTTCCTTCCTGGATTCCTTGTCCCCACGTACCTACCTCCAACTAAAACAAGTCAAAGCATAACCCCACATGTCACCACTCCTCCCAACACTCTTACACGGTTTCAAATAGATACATTAATTTCTATTTGGCAATGTTCTTTGGATTTATCACTTGCTGGCCACTCCTACAATTAATACCTGACCCTACCCAAAACTCCTTTTACCATTTACTTTATCACTCACGTGCTTAGTATTTTAGCAGCTATAAAGATTCCAACTTAGCCTATGCAATACTACCAAGATAATCTTCCTAAAATTAAAAATTCCCATTACATCCTTCCTATAGGAGGAACTTATAGGTCTTCCCATTTGACTTAATTTAAAAGGCAAACTTCTCTTTCTAGCTCTCAGACTTTTATACTCCTGCCCTTGCCCACTGCTCTCTACCATAAAGAAGTCCCTGTGAAACCCAATCTTGTTAATATCTCTCTCATACACCATGTTTACTCATCCTCTGCATCCAACTTTGCCTTCCTAAGTAGACAACATGCTTCATGAGAAAAAACTGTTTTATGTTTTACACTTCCACTGGATTCTGAATAGTAATCAGCACTACAATGAGCACATCCTAAGTGCTCAGGGAATACCTGTTGACTGGTTTTTCCCCACTGGATTTATACATAGTTTGAATGTACTGTTCAACACCAAGCCAGTGTTCATACTATTCCCTCCATCTGCCCTTTCTTTATGTGTAAAACTCCTATTCATCCTTCAAACTTCAGCTAAAACATCTCCCGTTAGGAAGTCTTTCCTGATTATCCTAGCAAGAATGAATATTACCACTTGTTTTCCTGTAGCATTTTACTTGTAAATCTATCACACAACTTCAGTCATTTCGTCTGATAACATCTAGACGGTAAGGTGGTGTTTTTTGGTTTTTTTTAAAGCAGATGAAAAAATCCATCTCTTCCTCATTTTAATGTGTCCCCTCTTTCCCTTACGCACTTCCCCCAGTGCCTAAAACAGTGCCTTACATGAAATAGGTGATCAACAAATACTTATGGGAGTGAATGGACTTTCTTCACCAAATATTTTCCTAAATGAAAACAACAAATACAACCAAATGAGTAAGTAAAGCATCTTAATAACTGTTTACTTCCCGTTGAGTTACATCATTTAGTAGCCTACTGTTCCAATGGTTAATGAAATTCTTTTGTTAGGTATTAGGTAGAAATCCTATTAACTAACCTAAAGAAAAGGGGACAGATTAATTTTTCAAGGTGTTTACTGTGACTGTTAATCTAGTATTTTGAAATGTATCTATTCAGGTTATTCTCCCCTGCAAAGCAACAGAAATTATATGATAAATATAAATATATCCTGGGTATTTTCTAGATAATAAAATACACATATTTTTTCAAGTCATCTGAGTTCAATAAATCAATCTCAAAGTAATATTCGAACTTCACTCTATGGATAATAGAATGTTAAGATTTTGGTAGTTTCATTTTATCATTATTTTTACCAAAAAACCCCAAAAGATGTAATAAATGTTTGATAACTTCTAACCCCAAAACTGCATTTAAATGTGAGAATCAATATACAATTTTGCTATTAAATGAAAACTTTCAAAAGTAAGAGGGACCATGATATTAATCTAGGACTTCAACTGAACTCTAAGATTCTGAAATATAGCCAAAATTTGACTATTTATTAGATGTGTGGCTTTGATCAAGCCAATTAACCTCTCTGAGGCCCAGTTTTATCGTGTAAAATAATAGTATTTGCTTCATCTACTTCTTGGGATTGATATGAGCATCAAATGAGATGGCATAAAGTTGTAAGTGCTATTGCATTTTCATGTCTTACTTTATATAATGTTCATGAGTGAGGGTTATCCTTCAATTTTATGGAAATACTGAGGTCAGAATCAGTTTCCTTGAAAATTTGGTAGATGTTTTCTGTAAAACTGTCTGGGCCTGGTGTTTTCTTATGAAAAAAAAATGTTAATTGTTCCTTTATCACATTTTCTTTTTAAAACAATTTGGTGAGATAGATATTCCTATGAATTTCTAAGTTTTATTTAAATTTTCAAATTTATTGACAAAGTTCTTTAAGGTACTCCCATGTTTTCAGTATCTGCTATTTTTTTAAGTTAATTTATTTTCAGAGAGACACAGAGAGAGCGCGCATGAGCATGTGCACAAGTAGGGGATGGGCAGAGAGAGAGGAAGACAGAGAATCCCAAGCAGGGCTGGAACCCACGAAACCATGAGATCATGACCTGAGCCAAGATCAACAGTTAGACATCCAACTGACTGAGCCACCCAGGCACCCCTATCTACTGTATGTTTTAAATTTAAGTTTTAAGTTATGAAATTGTAGGCATTTAAAGTTTTTGGCTTTTATGCATTTAAAGGCATAAATATAAAATTAAAATAATTTCAGTGTTAAATTTAAAATAATTTTTGTTACAATAATATAAAGTAGTATTCTTTGTATTACTATTTCTAGATAAATAGAAATGTCACTAGAATGTTTGCCGGATAACCTGTGGTTTTGGAATGAGATATTTTATTAGTCTATATATATCTTATTCTTTTCCATTATCTAACCTTCTTGAAAGAGACCTTTGAAACAAAAATACAAAAACAATTTTATTCCTAATGATTCTTCCTTTCTAAAAGATTCAAATGAGACAGAATATGGTGCATTAGCTCTGAAGCACTGTTCTTCTGCCCTCCCCCCACCAGCCCCTCACACATATTTCATTTGTAGATATTTCAGGCAACCTGTGATGGGGCGTGGGGGTTGGGGTACGGGGCATCACATTAGGACCAAATAAGATTATTTGATTATTACATACATAGAAAGGCAAGTCCAGGATATGAAGCATAGCATAGGAGTCTTAAAAAGAGAGAATGGAGAAAAGATTTAAAATAGAAGCTTCTGTAGAAAGATTTGATTGGACTTTACAGGCATTTAAATACTCCTACAATTGTCACAAATATCAAAAATATATTAGATTTCAGACGAAATACAAGAAAGGCTTGAGAAAAAGGTTAATCTATATCTTGTTTTTAGATTTCACATTTTCAGGGGTATGAGTATAAGAATGTTAATTAAGTCCACATACTAAAATCCTAACACAAAATCTGAATCAAAAGACAAATACCTTAAAATAAAAAATTAAAATTGCTAAATGAGCTCCTTTTATTGTAATCTTTTTCCTGTTGTACTACCAAGTCACACACCTCGAGCAAATACTGCTGTAGACCCAGAGATGTACTGGCTTGCTTCTCAATTACCTTCTACTCTCAGTGCACTGGGCCTATTTGTATAACTGTTTTTCCCTACTTCGCTTGATATGAATTGCTAAGGGCAGGAAAGAAATGAATTCACTTAAATCACTAGCCAAGTCTCAAAAGACTATCTAAATGACAAAATAGAGACATGACAAATTACCCACATTATGACATCTTCAAAGTATTAACAACGCATGTGACCAAAATAGTAAATACTGGATAGATAATTCAAAGAATAAGGTTTCACCACACTTAGTCACATATATTCTTCAATAACATACCTCAGGAGGTTTGAATTCTTCAATTCCACCTTCCATTTTCTGTTTAAGTGCACTGTTTACTTGCTTAGCATTCTGAACCTTCAACAAAATAACCCAAAGTATGAATCAGATCACAGACTTAGGTAAATGTATGAATATTCAATAAATGAAAAGGATATAGGATATATACCAAAACCTGCTTAAATTTTATTTCAGGAGGACAAACACTTATACTTTATCACACTTGGGGCCATTCAACTAATACCCACATCAACTAATATATGTACCAACTAATTATTTATATATATCTAAAAAACTAATAGTCTACAAATCATAGTATCTGAGTATCTTTTAACAATATCGCCTCATAAGAAAAATGGTATATAAAGGAATTAAATTCCATTACTATTTCTCATTACCATAATGTTTTGATCGAATAATTATTCCAATAAGAATGATAATTTTAATAATTATAAGTATCACTGTTGGTGCTTCACATGTAATAAATCATTTAATTCTCAACTATTTTGTGAAGTAAGTATAATCAGTTCTGCTATAACCTGACATACGCATTCTCAAAAATCAGCCCACTACGCAAAGTTGCACAATAAAAAACCACAGGACTTATGGGGAAACAGTTAGGGACACAACACTGAAAAACCTCATCGATGACAAAAAAAAAGGAACCTCATAAAAATAATAGTTTTATACATTCTAAATAAGAAAGAAATTCACAAATGCTACAATAAAGATGGTACTTCACCTTGGAAAAGACCTGAGGTTGCTTATAGAAGGTAGTGTCAAAACAGTTGCAGCTTGTGAGTTACTGGGAAGTGGTAGAAGGAGGTTATTTGAAATCAGATGCAAAGTTTTAATACCACATGTGGATGTGTGTGGTTCGTAATATGCAGTGAACTGAGGGAGATAGTACACATCTGAAGTGTGTGGATATATACTCAGCTAGGTACAGTTTTTCACTGACAAAAATCAAACATAACCAAATGCAAAATGCACATTGTACTCAAATTGTTTCCTAGTGTTATCAGTCGTGTTGGAACAGATTCATGTTTTCAAAACAAGCTTTATAGCAGAACTGACTCTACTTTTACTGTAACCATTTTAGAGATGAGGAAGGTAGGGCACAGAGATGTCAAGAAACTTTCCCTAGGCCACAGCTCTAGGAGGCAGAACATGAATTTGAACCATGCCAAGTTTTTAACTGCTATTCTACTAGAAATATTATTAACATTTACTAGATTATTAAGGGTTAGGATTTTTTTTTGCTCATTTGGTTACATTTTTTCTTGGTTTGCTCTTTTTTTTAGTTTGGACAATATTTATAAAGTGATTTGTGGAAATTTTTTCCTCAGAGATCATTCAAATGTGGTCAGCCATGTTAGACATACAAAGATAAAATGTAAAAGTCTCAGTCTTTAAAGATTTCATAGATTAGTGGGGAGATAAATATAAAAGTATAGTAAATGCTAAAACACCCAACCTAGACTTGGAGGAAGAGAGAGAAGGGAGTAAGTGTTTTGTATATGTGTTAGTGGGTGTGGGTAGTGGGGAAAATAGGGTAAATTTTCCAAAGGAGATGACACCTAAATTTAGTTTTAAAGGATTAACAAGAATTAAGCAGGGAGATAAGGTTGGAGCAGGAAATGCCTTCTAGGCAGAACAGCAGGTAGAAAAGACAGGAAAGCAGTTAGGCTGGGCCAGAACAAAGAATTTGAATCTTGCCTAAAGACTTTAGGAAACTTTCTGAAGAACTTTTAAGCAAGGGAGTAAATGTAACCATATTTGTCTTTTTAGAGCAATAATTCCAGTTGTAATTTGGAGAAGGGGATAGAGTGAAGATGAAAATTAATCTAACAAGTCAGAGAAGAAATACTGAGGACTTCAATTACCACAGCAGGAAAGAAGGGGTGATGGTGGTGGCACACAGATGGATAAAATAAATAACTTGGAAACAAAATTAAGATGTGCTTGTGAAAAGCTGACAGGGGAGACTCAGGAATCAAGGGTAACTCCAGTCACTGGCCTGAATAAGTGAGTGTACGTGGTGCTGAGACAGGGAATGAAAAACGAACAGGTAACTGGAGTGGGTAAGGGAGAAGTCCGTTTGGACACTAGGAGATGGGTCTGGGATATAAAAGTAGTAGAATTTATAAACCCAAGAGTGCAAACCTTTACTACGTCACACATCAAAGGACTAACCGAGAAAGGAGTTTAAAGCTTTAAAGAAGGTCCTTCATAAAAATCAATAAATATAAGCTATAAGTGAAGTAGTAGTGTCAAGGATAAAGTATAAATACAGGTGACTGAGTACATTTTATCCCTTCATTATTTAAAAAAATTTTGAGCACTTGGGCACCTGGGTAGCTCAGTCAGTTAAGCATCTGACTCTTGATCTCGGCTCAGGTCATGAACTCATGGTTCGTGGTTCAAGTCCACATCAGGCTCTGTGCTGGCCGTGCAGAGCCTGCTTGGGATTCTCTCTCTCCCTCTCTCTCTCTCTCTCTCTCAAACTAAATAAAAATAAACTTAAAAAAAAATAAAACAAAAAATTTTGAGCACTTTTTAAAAATTTTAACCATGTTACCAAAAAAAAAGTCGAACGACTTTCATACATCAAAACTGGGTTTTCCTTGGCTTTAATACATTAAAATGACATAATCCAATCTAACTCATGTTATCACTTTCAGAGACACAATGCAACTGGAAATACTTTTGCCATTCCAGTGGATATTTCCAAAAAGCAAATGCCTATGGGTGCTCCTGCATCTTCAAAAGAAAAAGAAACAGAACCACATTTCTCCAATGATGGCTGTATTTCCCACACTGCAGAAAAACAATAAAAATCATCCTCAAGAGTTTCAATATGTATTGTAACAAAGATTTCACTCCTTCAGTTTCCTTGCTGACTTCTTAGATCACTTGATTAGAAGACTGCTTTCATTGCTTTTTAACTGCTATTGGTACTTGGTGGGATCTAAGTTTCAAACTTCTGTAAAAAACATTACAAGCTATTTCATGTAATTTAATTTTGGGCTGAATATTCTTCAAAGGACTTTATAAATAATACAATATTTTAAATGAATCCCCAATTCACTTGTCTTTCTACCATATTGTTGCTTTCTCCAACTTTATCAACAAATGATCTAATTCCATGTAAATTCAAGAGGAACCCAAGGACTGGCACTCTTCTAATAAAGCCAGTAACCATAGGAAAGAAGCCCCTGAAAACAAGAAAAAAATCAATAAATTTCAAAGATCATGCCTACCGAAGGGCCAACCAACAAGGACAACAAATATACCACCCAGGAAAAATCCTGTAGCTTTCATGTTATGTTTTTGGAAGAAGACTCTGAATGTTCTTTGTAAACCAATTGCAAAAGCCAAGCTAGTCACAAATAAAACATTTCCAATAGCCAGTAGTGCTTTGTCAAATAAGAGAATCATTCCAAAGAACAGGAAAAATACTCCATATCCTGTTAATCCCACTCCAATTCTCTGGGTGTCCGGTAAGGAGATCATGGCTGCAATGGTGAGAGCAGTTGCAACAGAACCTCGGGGTGCCCAGGGCGTGAAGCAAAGTCAAGAGAAGCGCCAGGAAGCAGCCCAGGCAAGAACCACCACATCTTCTGGAAAGATGCAGCCACTCCTACCCCAGCTTTAAGCCCACTCAAGCCATTTTTAAAAATATTACAGACAAAGTGTTTTAGAAGTTCTCTAAGGAGAAGGGGTGTTGTAGTTTGGGAGATGGGAGTCTTACATACATTCACTGTTCAACTAAAGGCTAAGCATTCAGTCAAAAACATGCTACCTATATTAGAGAGTCCAGCGTCAGAGCAGTCAAAGGAAAGGAAGTCTAAGAAGGAAGAAGTGGTTGTCAGTGTCAAATATTATTGAGCAGTAACAGATTCAAGAGAAATAAGAACCAAGAAGAGGGCATGAGATCTGGCAACTTGTTAATAAATAAACTTGAGATTGCTTTTGCAGAGGTAGAATTAGGATAGTGTATGGGGCAGAAATTAGATTGGGATGGGTCAGAGAATATGTGATGATAAGAAAGCAGAGGAAGCTAATATGGTAGATATTTATTCAAGAAGTCTGTTGGAGAAGAGAAGAGGAATGTAAGAGCAGTTTGGGGAAATAACAAGGGTCAAAAGATAGAGAAATCTGAATGTTTGGGATACAGAAAAGCGATCTTGCTCCCACACTATACTGCTGCAAGATTCTTACATTTTATATACAGTGGTATAATATTAACTCCAAGGAAGCATATTGTAATACTTAAGCAAGGACGATTATGGTAGGTTGAAGAGGCATACTGTAATCTCTAGGGCAACTACTTAAAAGATGCGAAGAGATATAGTTGAAAAATGTAAGTAAGATCATGTCACACTTCTCTTTAAAATCCTTCAGTGGTTTCCTAACTCATGATTAATTTTACATTTCTTAACATAAATTCCTGTCTGCCTGTGCTGTAACGTGGAGGCAAGTAGAAATTAATGAAGAGCTTTAAGATGAATGATTCTGATCATACGAGTATTTTAAGAAGATAACAGTGACAGCAATGTATAACATGGAGCTGCAGAGAAGTGGATAGTAAGGACAATCAACAAGACAGTTAGGGTTGGATAAGAGGTGGTAAGGGCCTGAACAAAGGTAGTAGTGATGGGATTAAAAATGAGGGGACTGATTTAAAGAAAATTTCTCAGATAAAACTTACACAACTTGGTTACCACTTGGGTTTGTGTGTACTGGGGGATGTGATAATGGCAAGGGATAAATCAAAGATGATTCTCATGTTTCAGTAAGACAGAAAACAGAAAAGAAATCTTTAGGGGATAGATTAGATGCCTAGCAGGTAGCTAGAAATACAGCAATATAGAGCTTGGGAGAAAAGTCACAGCCTGAGAAATAGATTCAGCTGTCACTGGCATGTAGTGTATGCTTGATACAGACCAAGAAAGTACAGACTTGGAAGAGTACCTAGATCTAAGAGACAGGGAAAACAACAGAGACAAATAAAAAGAGGAAAAGGTGACCGAGAAAGGCCAGAGACCTAATGATAACCATTAACTGAGTACATACTATGTGCGAGGCACTGCTGTAAGCATTATCATGTATTTTCTTATTTAATTCTTCCCAAGCATCATATTGTTATCCACATTTCAAGATGAAGAAACTGAGTTAAGAGTTAAACAGCTCCCCTAAGGTTACACAGGAAGTAGACGATGTAGGTGGGGTTAAAATTTAGGTTCACTGACCCTATATCCTTACTCTTAACCATGATTAACCTAATTATGATGAGAATACATTTATAATACCTCGGCTGCTACCACTGGTAATAATGATGAGGAGGTGAGAGCAGCCAGTACTCACTGAGCATTCAAAATGTGCCAGACGCTGCTCAACAACCTATGTGTAAAATCTCAAACAATTCCCAACAACTTGCAAGAGAAGTAGGATTATTACCCCCAATTTCATAGATATAAAATTGAAGCTCAGAGAGTCTATTATTTCCCAGTATCACAGAGCTAACAGGTAGTGATGCTGGGATTCAAATTTAGAATAGACAGAAGCATCTTTGAATTTGGAAACAAAGTAAATTTTAAAGACTGAAACTTATGTAGCTGAGAAACAGGTAGCTGAGAAAACGTGCAAAGAGCTGAAGTTCACTGAGGTTTCAAAAGGGGATAAACAAAATGGATAGGATCATTAAAAATGATTTTTATGAAATACCTGACGTTTTAAAGAGATCAGCTCCATGTCCAGTTGCCGCAGGATGGTGTTGGCTGCATTGGGACTACAGGAAACTGCTACCACATCCTCCTGGGTTAAATACATGCCCTTAGGTGGACGGCACTTGGAGCGCTGAGAGTGATGGCGGTGTTGTAAACTCTGATACTCTCTCCTTCCAAGTCCAATCTTGCTGGTTTGGACAGGCTGTTCAGTATTGCCCTAGAAGGATAAAGGTAGAGTAACAGGTTATTTCGTTTTCACGCACAAATAACCTGAAAACAGTCTATTACTAGAAGTATCTGCTGCACTAAGTACACCTAAAAAAGACTTCTAACCCATTACATCATGTATGAGTACACACGCAGCACTTACCAACGGGGGGAAAAAAGTATACAACATAATGCATCCCTGACCCAATCTACTCAATAAAATGTTTGGTTTCCAGCCTACAGGCCTATAGAGGACTATGAACAAATGAAAAAATAAGTTGGACTCTAAACTATTCTTGTTTGCTTCAAAATAGAATACCATTTCCCTCAGCAATAAAGGGCCAAAAAAGCTATAACTTATTAAGTGCAAAAGTATTTTAAGAAATTAAAAAGAAGCAAGTTAGGAATTATGACAAGTGGCCAATAACATTTCATTCTCACTTTAAAGTTGTTGAAAGAGAAGTAGGCCCCTAAAGATTAAAAAGGACACAGAATTATCTTTTTATTTTTTTATTTAAAAAAATTTTTTTAATATTTATTTTATTTTTGAGAGAGAGAGAGACAGAGCATGAGTGGGGGAGGAGCAGAGAGAGAGGGAGACACAGAATCCAAAGTAGGCTCCAGGCTCTGAGCCATCAGCACAGAGCTCGACACGGGGCTCGAACCCATGAACCATGAGATCATGACCTGAGCTGAAGTCGGATGCTTAACCGACAGAGCCACCCAGGCACCCCTCTTATTTTTTTAAATGTTTATTTTTGAGAGAGCGAGCAAGTGAGCATAAGTGGGGGAGGGGCAGAGAGAGAGAAGGAGACACAGAATCTGAAGTAGGCTCCGGGCTCTGAGCTGTCAGCACAGAGCCCAACGCAGGACTCGAACTCAGAACCGTGAGATCATGACCTGAGCCAAAGTCGGTCACTTAACTGACTAAGCCACCCAGGTGCCCCGACACAGAATTATCTTAAACTTGACATTTCTAAACTCTAAATCTATTTATCTGTGAATAAAATATGATGTGAATTTGTATTTTGGAAGAGGTTAAGACAGTCCTAATAATAATGACCATGAAATGTTAAGTAGGATTTCATATATTTTCAATATATTTTCAATATTCTTTCAATATTTCAATATTTCAATATTGAATATTTTCAATATTATTTTCAATATTCTTAATATTCAATATTCTTTCAATATTCTTAAAGTGTGACATAAAAATACAATGTTATTCTGTGCTTCTGAGACAGGAATCCATTTGAAACTGCCCATTAGGTTGAATGGCACCTAATTTCAACTGAACAGATTTAATGCTCCAATTCTTTAGAAAAGGAATCCAAGGGGATAAGTGAGTATGCAGGAGCTGGCACTTGCCTAACACCCATGCTTCAATGGACAACAGGTGTCTCACACTGGGGGACATCTATGTGGCTCAGTTGGTTAAGGGTCAGACTTCAGCTCAGGTAATGATCTCACTGTGAGTTTGAGCCCTGATCCGGCTATGTGCTCTTGGTGCAGACCCTGCTTTGGATCCTCTGTCTCCCTCTCTCTCTGCCCCTCCCTTACACACTCTCTCTCTTAAAAATAAATAAATTAGAAAGAGAGAGAGAGAAAGAAAGAGAGAAAGAAAGAAAGGGCCTCAGGTTGGTAGGGCCTTCAGACATTTAGCAAAAACAAATGCAAAGTGTCTCTAGAAGAATGCATTTTATTTATTTTTTCTTAAAGTTTATTTATTTTGAGAGAGAGACAGCATCCATGTGCATGTGGGGGAAGGGCAGAGAGAGAGAGAAAGAGAATCCCAAGTGGGCTCCGTGCTGTGGAGCGTGAACTCACAAATCCGTGAGATCATGACCTCAGCTGAAACCAAGAGTCGGATGCTTAACCAACTGAGCCAACCAGGTACCCCTCAGAAGAATGAATTTTAAACCCACGTCTCAAAAGTTTTCCACAAGTATGTTCCAAGGAAAATGAGCTCCCAACCACAAACTGCAAACAAGTCCCATGAGTGACAGACAGCAGAACAACAGAATTAGATCTGCAAAGATTGAAGATATTAGAATTACTGGATAAAGAAAATACAACGTGTTACATGTGCGTAAAGAAATAAATGACAGAATTGAAAATATGGAACATTCTTTTATGAGTCTATCAGAACTGACTAAGCAGATATGCAAAAGAACTGAATATAACATCTAGAAATAAAAAAAAAATAGTATAAAGAAGATTAGAAATTCCGTGATTAGAAACTCAGAAAATTAGACAGAGCTCAGAAGAACAGCAGCAACTGCACACAGGTAAAAATGACCATAATGCAGTACAGAAATATGGAAAGACAAAAAGATGGAAAATGAGATGGTTAAGAGACATGTTAAAGTCCATTAAAATGATTCCCAAAGGAAAGAATAGGGAGAATGAGGAAGACATAATATTCAAAGAGGCAACCAGTGAGAATTTTACAGAACTTAAGACATAGGATTCAGGAAATACAATGAATCCAAAACAAGTTTACAAAAAACAAAACAAAACAAAACAAAACAAAAACAAACAAAACACAACAAAAACACCAACAACAAAAAACCCCAGCTCCACACAGATACATTACAGTGAAACACCACTGGAGTGCCTGGGTAGCTCAGTTGGTTAAGTGTCTGACTTCGGCTCAGGTCATGATCACCTGGTTGACAAGTTCGAGCCCCGTGTCAAGCTCTGTGCTGACAGCTCAGAGCCTGGAGCCTGCTTTGGATCTATGTCTCCCTCTTTCTGTCTGACCCTCCCTGCTCACACTCTGTCTCTCTCTCAAAAATAAACATTAAAAAAAAAAAAGTGTAACACCATTAAGACAAAGTAGACGTGTGCCTGTGTGGCTCAGTCAGTTAAGCATCCGACTTCAGCTCAGGTCATGATCTCACAGTGTGAGTTTGAGCCCCATATCAGGCTCCGTACTCCTGGTGGTGTGGAGCCTGCTTGGGATTTCTCTCTCTGCCGTCCGTCTCCCACATCACACACGTGCCCGTGTTCTCTCTCTCTCTCTCAAAATAAACTTAAAAAAAAAAAAAAAAAGACAAAGAAGAGACCATAAAAACAGAAAAAGACAAATTACCTCCAAAGGAATGATAATTAGCCTGACAGCAGACTTCTCTGCAGCAACAATAGAAATGAGAAGCAGTAGAATATTATATTCAAATAATTAACTGTCAACCTAGGAGTCTAATCTCAGCAAAACCAGGGTTTCAAGAACAAGAGAGATATAGACATTGTAGACATACCAAAACTAACTGTGTTTATAAGTAACAGATTCTCACAAATTTAACTTGTAGAAGATACATACACTTCAGGACAAGGGGAAATGATTTTTGAAGAAATGTCTAAAATTCAAGAAAGAATAATGAGTAAATTTTAAACATGTGTATAAATGTAAATAAAGAACAACTATATGAGATTTTAAAAAACAAGATGTAACTTAAATTAGACAAAAATAGCATATAAATGAGGAGGGTAGTGAATAAAGTCAACATATTCTAAGGGCCTTGTATTAATCAGAAAGTCATTAATTTAGATTTTAAGTTAAATATGCAGGAGAGTGTCTGGGTGGCTCAGTCAGTTACGCGTCTGACTCTTGGTCTCAGCCCAGGTCTTGATCTCAGGGTCTTGAGTTCAAGCCCTACATTGGGCTTCACACTGGGTATGTAGCCTATTTCAAAAAACAAAAACCAAAAACCAAAAACCAAAAAAGCCTCCACCAAGTTAAACATGCAGGAAAATTTTCCAGGGTACACAATAAGAATAGAAATATAGAAACATCCCAAACTAGCAGAGACTAAAAAAAATGGAACAGGAATTGCAGTCTTAATGCCAAAAAAAAAAAAAAAAGCAAGCCATGAAGGAAGAGAAACAAAACTAGAAAAAACAAGTCAAAAGGTAAGAACAAGAAAGAACAAAAATACACATAGATCAGTGATTCACAGAGAACACTGTTGAAATGCTGAAAGAAAATAATAGAGATATACCAGGTAAATACTTAATAAATGAAAGATACCAGGCAAAATAATCTTTAAAGCAGAACACATTATAAGAGATGAAAGGGTCATTACATATTGATAAAAGGTTCAATTCAACAGCAAGATAAAATAATTCTAGACTTCTATGCACCTAATAATAGCTTCAAAACATAAAATATCACAAAAACATCACTTCTCAATTAATTGATCAGTAAGCAGATAACAAAAACCATGCTAGCAAGGAAGCAAGCAGTAAGAGAACATAGACTTCAAGCACAGAACGGACAAGCTACAATTAATAGACACAGACAGAATCCTGTAACCAAAAGGGTATATATTCTTCTCAAGCACATAAGGAAAAACATTTCTGAATATTCCATATTCTAAACCTGGAGGTTTCAAAACATGTCATCAAAATCCTCAACATTCCAGTCACTGAGAAGTGGGGATCTATATCCTCTCCCCTCGATTCTGGATCAACTTCAGTAACTCACTTACAACCCACAGAAGTGATGCTGAATAACTTCCAAGGCTAGGCCAGAAATGGCTGGGTAGTTTCCACTTAGTGCTTTTGGGATGAATGCTTTGGAGAAAACCAGCCCATAGTAAAAAGCCAGATCACTCAGATCACTCACGGGCCATCAGGCTAGAGAGGAATGCCAGCTGACAGCTAGCATATCAACTACCAGTCATGTGAGCAAGTTGAAAACCTTCAATTATACTCTAGTCGATGCTGAAACATAAAAACCATGCCCTCTACAATTAGGAATAAGGTAAAAACATTTGTTATCATAATGTTCTTTTCAACATAATAATGGTGAACCTAGCCAGTTCAATAAGGGAAGAAATTAAAAGGTAGGTAAGAATTGAAAAGAAATAAAACTGCTATTATTTTCAGATAACATAAATACCTTTGTAGGAAATGTAAACTTATCTATAAATAAATTACACAAAAGTTTCATCTCTCCCTATTTGTATATCTCCACTTCTATATGTAGATTCAAAGGAATATCTAATATGGCTTTTCTAGGAATTGTTAAGCCTCAGGAGCAAAAGTCAAAGAACTTACTCTTTTTGTTTTATTTAGTTTTGAGAGAGATTGAGATCGTGCACAAAAACAGGGGAGAGGCAAAAAGAGAGAGAGGAACACAGAGGATCTGAACACCAAGCAGTGGGACTTAACCTATCAGCTAACAAGTATTATAAAGATACAGTAATTAAGACATTGTGGGACAGGGGATATTTAAGTGACAAGCAGACTAGATAGCCATGTATACACAAAACCTCATATATGATAAAGCTGACACTGCAGACCAATTAGAAGAGATAAACTCACTTCCATATTAGAAAACAAAAATAACAATGGATTTCTACCTCACAACATGAACAAAACTAAATTACTAACAGATTAAGGACTTAAGTGTAAAAAGCAAAACTTTAAAATTTGAAGAATATAAAAGAACATTGAAATTTGAATATTTACACGCTTCTGACAAAACAGGTGTTCACCAAAACATGTAAAGAGAGTTAAAAGATAAACCACAAACTGCTAAAAGATATTGCAACATGCTTAAAGGATTAGTATCCAAAATACATAAAGAATTCAATATGAAAGAAAACTTTTATATTCTGTCTTAAAAGACAAAAACCCAACAGAAAAGAAGATAAAAAACAAACACAAATAGCATTTTTTCTAAAAAAGACACAATAGACAGAAAAATATTCAGCGTCATTAGTAATCTGATGAAATTGAGAAGACAGCACCATTTCATATTACCATATCTGTAACATTTTATATGTGATTATGTCACATATTGGCAAGTGGCTAATAAATACCCTATGGCCCAAAAGAAATACAACTGAACTTGAACAATGTAGGGGATGGGTGCACTGACCTTCCTTGTAGTCGAAAATCTGTATGTAACCTTTAATTCCCCCAAAACTTAACTACTACTAATAGCCTACTGTTGACCAGAGCCTTATTGACAATACAATTAACACATGTTTTGTATGTTGTATATATTATACACTGCATTCTTAAAATAAACTTGGCTAGAAAAAAGAAAATGTTATGAAGAAAATAAACCTTACAGTACTGGATTTATTGAAAACATCTGCATGTAAGTGGACCCACAGAGTTCAAAACCCATGTTGTTCAAGGGTTGACTGTACATCAAATGTGGAAAATGGTTTGCCATTACCCAGTAAAGCTGAACATGGTTATACCCTAGAATAATTCCATTCCAAATACTGCTAGGGTATTACTTACTCCATCAAGTCACTGGTGGCATTTTGGTGGGAAAAATCTGTGCTGTGCATTGCAGGAGAGCTGGTGGGCATGCCTTTCCCACCACATACCGGCAGTGCTCTACAATCATCGTAACAACGAAAACCCCTCCATAATTTCTACATGCCCCTTATGGGTGCAATATTAAAACCTGCTAAACCTGAGAAGCTCTGTTCCAAAAGAACGCTTAAAAAATTTTTTTTAAAGTGTTTATTTATTTTTTGAGAGAGACAGAGCATGTGGGGGGGGGGAGGGGCAGAGAGAGAGGGAGACACAGAATCTGAAACAGGTTCCAGGCTCTGAGCTATCAGCACAGCTAGGCAGGTTTGGGAAGAAAGAGAATTCCAGAAAAAGAGAGAACCAACATAACCACAGGACAAAAGCCAGGGAACTAAAAAACTTATCTAAAACACTGCTAGTAATTTGAAATATGTGGGGTGGGGTAGGGAATGCCTCACTAGAGAGCTTTGTGTTTTATCCTAATCCTACAAAGCCATGAAAAGGTTGCCAGCAGTAAATTTGGTTTTCAAAAGATTGCTTCAGTAATAGGATTAAAGAACCGACTGGAAGGGGTGGTGGGAAGAGTCTGGAAGCAAGGAGAGAAGACAGAACATTCCAGTAATTCAAAGAGATGAAAACCTGAAAATAAGGCAATGGCATACAACATAAAGAAAAGGACAAAATTTATACTTGAGAGAAAAAATTAAAAACAATGACAAAACAAACAGAATTGAGAAAGTATAGAATAGTATAGTTTAAAATAGTAACTGAAAAAGAAAAAAAGTCACCAAAATTGAGACACAACAGTTTAAAAAGTAGACAAGAATCGCGGAATCGTGTTACAAAAATCAAAGAACAGATTTTCAGGAAGAAGGGAGGGGTGAGTTACTTGAAATGATAAAGAAAGCACAAGTAGAATACAATGAACAATCAATCACTGGATATGGCAGTTAGGTCACTGATGACCTCTGTCCATAGTTTGAGTGAAGTGAAAAGACAGAAGCCTGACTGAAGCAAAGTCAAGAGTGAAGTAGTACTAAGGAGGAGAGTTTCTTCTAGACTGGTAGAGAGATACTTATGCTTTTCTATTATTTTTTACTTGAGTGAGAGCGAGTGAGCGAGCGAGTGCACACAAGCAGGGGAGAAGAGCAGGAGAGAGAAAGAGAGAGAGAGAGAGAGAGAGAGAGAGAGAGAGAGAGAGAGAGAGAATCCAAAGCAGGCTCCACACTCAGTATAGAGTCTGATGTGGGGCTCGGTGGTGGTGGGGCTCGATCTCATGACCTCAAAATTGTGACCTGAGCTGAAATCAAGAGTCAGATTCTTAACCAACCAACAGAGTCACCCAGGCACCCCAAGATAGTTATGCTTTTAAACAGAAGACCTGGACATACTTTTGAGCTGCAATGAAAAAGCTGAGGGGCATCTGGGTGGCTCAGTTGGTTGAGCATCAGAGTTCAGCTCAGGTCATGATCTCACAGCTCGTGAGTTCGAGCCCCACATTGGGCTCTGTGTTGACAGCTCAGAGCCTGGAGCCTGCTTCAGATTCTGTGTCTCCCTCTCTCTCTGCCTCTTCTCCACTCAAGCTCTCTCAAAAATAAACATTAAAAAAATTCAAAAAAAAAAAGAAAAGGCTGAAAATATGGCATAGAGAGGGATAACTAATGGGAAAAGTTCTAGATGTGACATGAAAGGATAGACGGGATCAAACAAGCAATGGAATTATATAGCACAAGGGAAGGGACCTTTGTTACTGTGTGAGACAGGCATTTAGGCAGACTTCATTCAGTAAATGTTCCTGATATCATTTCATACTGACAGACCTGTAACATTTTTTGAAAGTCTGATCACCTCAAATACTGACAAAGAAGTGGACAATGAGTACTGTGTAACGTGCTAGGATACAAGATACACAATGTAACTCAGTCCCTGACTTCAAAAACTTTGCCGGAATGTAAGGGAGCTCCTGCTTGATATTTTCTCTGTGGAGTAGATGAAGTTCTCTGCTGAGATTTTGGGCGGGGGAGAAGCGGTAGATGATGTATACAGAAAACCAGCAACTTTTATTCAGGATTTATTATGTCCTGGGTACTCTAAGTGACTCTATACATATTACCTCTCTGATTCCCAGAACAATTCTTTTTCATTTTACCAATGGAAAACCTGGAGGCTGAGAGGTTAAAAACAGGCATTAAGGGCTACACAGAGACCTGAAGCTATTTTTTCTAAGTAGCAACAATTTACATGATTGTGCCATGTTCTCCTGCTGTGCCTCTCAGACCAAGAACAGCAACTGAAGAAGCAGTGTGGGTTTACAGGGTTAGGGAAGGTATGCAAAATAGGGACATGGGGACTTAAAAGATACTAGGAAGAGAGCAATTTAAGTAGTTGATCCTTGGGTCTATAGCTCAGGGAAACAAGGCAGACTCGGAAAAAAATTAAGGAATCAAGTAATTTGAAAACATTTAGCAGTAGTAAGAAAATTAGTTACATATCAAATTGAGGCAAGAGTAGGATCCTTAAGTTGTCACTGATGAGAATTTAAGATGATGGCCAAGGGCCAGGACAGGCCACGGCAGTGAGTTCTTAGAGGAATAGGGGTCATTAAACAGGATGAGGTCACATTCTGTCTCCCAATTTCAATATTCACCATTCCACAGCTGTCTATAACACAATCTTTTACCCTTCAATATTGGGTCTATTTTGTACAATTACATAATTCCTTGCTTTTATAAATGAGTGTGTATAACAATTTAGCCTTTGCTTAGTAACTTTAAGTCATCATTATTATCATTTTGAGGAATATGGGTGCTTTTCTAGCTGGGGATTCTTCCATCTCTTCCTTTGAGGCCGCTTTTAATTTTCACTGCTATCAGTATACCACTACTACAGACAGTCCCCAATTTATGATGGTTCCAGTTACAATTTTTCAACTTTATGATGGTGTGAAAGCCACAGGCATTCAACAAAAACTGGACTTCGAATGCTCCTTTTCCCGAGCTAGTAATACGCAGTATGATGCTCTCTCGTGATGCCGGGCAGTGGCAGTGAGCTGCAGCTCCCAGCCAGCCACGCAATCACGAGGGTAAACAACTGATTCACTGACAGCCATTCTATTTTGTCCTTTTGGTACAGTATTCAATTACATGAAATATTCAACACTATATTATAAAATAGGCTCTGTACTAGATAATTTTGCCCAACTGTAGGCTAATGTATGTTCTGAGCATGTTTAAGTTAGGCTAGGCTAAGGGATACTGTTTGCTAGATCAGGTGTATTAAATTTCATTTTTGACTTCAATATTTTCAACTTACAATGAGTTTATTGGGATGTAACCCCATTACAGACTGAGAAAGATCTGTAATTTCTAATTTGCTATAACATGGAACAAAAAAAGTATTTTCAAGAAAAACTATGTAACAAAACCAGAAAGCGTAATTTTACACTATACTATACTCATATCATCTGAGGGTGGTTTTCTTTTCTCTGGATTAAAGACTAGGGATTGTGGCAGGGCTTTTATACTTCTAAGTGGATGAGATAACCCAGCAATTTTTTTTTTTTTTTAATTTACTTATTTTAAGAGAGTGTGCACAGAGGAGGGGCAGAGAGCAGGAGAGAGAGAATCCCAAGCAGGCTCCTTGCTGCCAGCACAGAGCCTGACGCAGGGCTCGATTTCACCACCACAAGATCATGACCTGAGCCAAAACCAAGAGTGGCATGATTAACTGACCGAGCCACAAGGTGTCCCCCCCGCCAACAATTATTTAAACTATTGGCTAACTAGGAGTTCTAGATATTACTTTTTTTTTTCAAAAACCTCTAACACTGAAACTTACTACTTCCTATGCCATTATATAAAAATGTTTTCCTTAACAAGAAATACGATTCATTCTTTTTTGCATGGATTTGTAGAACAACTATAAGCACTCTAATGATCATCATTACCTCTTTCTTGGCTTCTTTTTTTGGATCATAATCACTATCATTTCCATCCATTGGGTGTGTTTCTTCCACATCATCATCGCTGAGAAGAAACAAAGATCAGTAAACTTAATTCCATTTTTATTCTATTCCAGGGCTCTTATCAAATTGCAATACACCTTGCCAATAATCTCACTAAATATTCCCCAACAAAACATGAGCTGTCTTTGGGAAGATGAGCTTCTATAATTTAAATTTCTGTAGTATTTGGAAACATTGATCCTTTTGGGCACATATAATCATTTTAGCAAACATTTCTACCTAAAAAGCAGAGACCCAATAGGAAAAATATTTAGAAAGAGTATCATTGGGAAAGAGAACACATATATTAATTTGATATAATACTCATGATTTCAGTTCTCCAGTTGGGAGGATAAAGACAAACACCAGGAAGCAAAATGATTTTATATCACCAGAAAGTGGTGAAATAATGTGGATTTCAATTACTCAGGTTACTGTACTCAAGCAAGCCATGTTCTAGAGAATATACTTCTTAATGTATTCTAAAATATGTATTGAATACAGCAATACTAAAAGAAAGCCATCATGAGTACAGTTAAACACAGCTCCAATATAACTCAGCTGCAAGTTTGCTGGCTATGACTAACAGTGAAAGAGTTGCAGAAAGTTCTTGCTCTTAAGACTTCTGATCACTCAACTCTTCCTGTCAGAGCAGAAACATGAATGTAAGGTTAAAAAGTATTTACAATGTGTTGTGATAATTTTTCTTCCTTGGGAAATGTAAGCAATCCAATCCAATGTCCCTAACAATATAACTATATAAAAGCATCCAACCTACCTGTCACCCTGATTATGTCTATTGGCTAGTTTACGAGCCTGGCGATCCATCAAGCTTGTCCTAGATCGAGTTTTTTTCCAGGAATAGTAATATTTTACAAGGCTAGCAATTGTCTTATCTGGAAGCTTGAAAAAAAAATCATGTCAATATCAGTAAGTTTAATTCATAAACTGATTAACAGAATGAATAATATTTCTGATATTATTCTTTGATACTTAAAGTGATAGATGAAAAATATTTTCATGGGTACCTTTATGAATTATAGAACTAAAAAGTGCTGTTACAGTCACAGGAAACCGTCACACCTGTGTCACTGACATTTCTGAATGACTATTCCTATTTGTTCTGGGGGGGAGGGGAGAGAAGAATGTCACAAACTAACATGGTAACAATGCACCTAGATGTCCCTCAGTATGATGTTAGCATTTCATACATATTTTCCTTAAAGAGTTACTTTTTCCCTCCTCTATAAATTGGAATTTTTAAATTGATACATAATCAATATACCAGGAAATTCACCCATTTAAAGTTTACAATTCAGTGGTTTCTAGTATATTTGCTAAGTTATGCAACCATCACTCTTTAATTCCAGACATTTCCATAACTTCAAAAAGAAACCCCATACCCATTAGCAGTTACTCCTTGGTCTTCTCTTATCCCAGTCTCTGGCAACTAGTAATCTACTTCCCATCTCTATGGATTTTCCTATTTTGGACCTTTCATATAAATGGAATCATACAATATGTGACCTTTTATATCTGGCTTCTGTCACTTATCATAATGTTTTCAAGAAAAGCTATTCAATTCTTAACAATGAATTCTTTTAATCATTTTGTTTTAAATCCAGGTTTTAAGATGATAAATAATACAAACAGACTTTAGCTACCAAATAAAGTCTTTGGGTATTAAAATGACTAATGATCATGCACTGATTTGTCATCCTAGCAAACAAGGATACGCACTCCCAATCAAAAAGGCTCTCTTCAGTTAATGGAACACACTTATATATATTTGTAAACATTATATAATTTTTCATCCATTCATCCATTAATGCAGCAACTTCTCAGGTTTATATTATTTTGACACCATACTAAAAATTTAAAAAATAGAAATAAAGGGTTTTTCTCCTTAAAAAAAGGCAACAGCACCTGTGCAATATTGAAATACAGAACTTTAAAAATTGATTTTCATATCCAAAGGAATATAAATTAGAAAATAAAATCCTAATGTTAAAAAATGAAACATTTAAAAATAAAATTGAAATTATGATTTTTTCCCTAGAACAAGCACATTTAATAACTCTATTACACATACATTTAAGCCAAAACAAAACATGACTTATAATGAAATAGCACATTAACTGTCATGCTTTAGAATGGCTGTAGAAAATAGGACCATAAGCAAGTATATAGGTATTTTAAATGTCAAATATTTTTAAAAATGGAAATTAGACTGAAAACTTTTTTGTATTTAATAATCAGAAAGTGTTTAATGATAGCATAAGATATCTTTCAGGTATGAAACACAGTAAAACCAAAATTACCATACCATTTGCTGAATCCTGTGAAAGCTTTTCCCATGAAAACTAAAGGCTTGTTCAAACAGGACTTTATCTTCCACTGTCCACTCATCCGGAAAGGGAGTGAAATTAGGGAGATCAGCAAGGGACTTCTCAATGTTATGTTTATGCCAGAACAACATGCCAAGTGCCTTTGAAGAGAAATCATTCCCCTTTGGTTTTAATGGACTTATGTTCCATCACACTTAAGAGAGTTAAACACAAATTAGGTTAAAATCTTAAGCCTAAGACTTCAACTGAAAATACACTCACAGTTTGGGGCTTTTAATCAAGGATGCCCAGGTAGCAGACCTCATTTATTTATTTCTTTTAAAACAGGGCCTCAGAACAGTGAATGTTCTTACATACCACATTTGCTGCATAATCTAGGAAAAACAGTGAGCTTAGGAGAGTGACTATAATTACTAAAGCAGGTTTGTAGGCTCATATCAAGACTCTGACCCACATTTACTCATTTGTCAATGTGTAGAGAAAAACATGCTATAAGGAAAAATATCTAGTAAATATGGGAATGAAACTATCAATCATAACACAAAACTAGAAGTGTTCAGTCAAAACATAGTCATGTTTTAAGTATTAACCTTTTAAAAGTATATCACCGGCTCAATAGTTCCAAGGAGTACCTCAATTGCAACCTTATTATTTACCATATATATTTCTTAAAGTTCTTCATTATCATAATATACACAAAAAATTTTTATGAGGCATATTAATAACTCCAATGACTTGTTTACCAAATCATAAGAAAGCATGAAATGGGTAATTTCTGACTATTGCACAACTTTCCCTTCTATGATTAAAGTAAGTCACAGACCTTTACCTTTACTATAAGGTACTAACACATTTCATTTTTTAAGAAGAGATATAGCAACTTTTTAAATAATGAGTTTTAAAATTAATTTTTGTACTTTGGTAATACTCCTTTAAAATGAATAAGAAAATTAACATATGTGCTGTCACATTTTCAAGGATTAATGCCTCAAACATTAAACAAAAAGTCAAGAATTAAAAACAAAATATATAATCAAAGGCTTCAAAATTCATAAAAAAGGTAACTACATTTAGATAAACATCTTGATTTCACAGAAATGATTTCTTAGTATTTAACATGTTAGACTATAAAGTTAATTCTCAAATAATACAGGTTATCAATAATTTGTTTGTTTTACTATTAATTCTGATAAAGGTCATTCCAATAATTAGCTGAAGAGATTTAAAAATCTCTTATTTCATTTTTAATTTTTCATATTCTTCATTCCCTCATTATTAGAGATAATGAACCATCTGCTATATAGATCTTTTATTTTTTTAAATTTTCTTTAAAGTTTATTTCTTTATTTTGGGAGACAGACAGACAGAGAGAGCAGGAAAGGGGCAGAGAGAGAGGGAGAGATAATCCCAAGCAGGCCTCGAAATGTCAGTGTGGACCATGAGATCGTGAGATCTCGTGAGATCGTGAGACCATGACCTGAGCCAAAACCAAGAGTCAGACACTCAATCGACTGAGGTACCCAGGAGCCCTGTCCTTTTAAAGCTATCTGATTTGGGGGCGCCTGGGTGGCGCAGTCGGTTAAGCATCCGACTTCAGCCAGGTCACGATCTCGCGGTCCGTGAGTTCGAGCCCCGCGTCGGGCCCTGGGCTGATGGCTCAGAGCCTGGAGCCTGTTTCTGATTCTGTGTCTCCCTCTCTCTCTGCCCCTCCCCCGTTCATGCTCTGTCTCTCTCTGTCCCAAAAATAAATAAACGTTGGAAAAAAAAATAATTAAAAAAAAAAAAAAAGCTATCTGATTTTTAAAAATGTTCTTTATGAATTATTTTATTCAAAATTTAAAAGTCTTAAACATTTCTTTCAATAAAAAGTTTAACTTGTAGGTCTTTTAGATTAAAAGATCACAGAAAAGTACCTGTACTCAATAAATAAATAAACAAACAAACAATTCCATTTTTTGGTAAACATTTGTCAGAGTCATCCTAAAGGCTTTCAGATACTTTTAGAACTCACAGTAGAGTAACAAACAGAAACACTGAAAGAAAAATGTTCAAGTCCTTGAAACAAAAGTGTTTATAAAAGCAAAATCCTTTATTCTGAAAGGTCAGACTTTGCTAGGACTTTTGTGGTATCTACAAAATTGGTTGAACTACACTTTCTTAGGACAGAAACAACCAGGAGATATTCTTTGGATTCGCCAAGTATTGAGGCAAGCTTTAATATCAGAACATTTCTCTACACACCTGTTCCACGTTGTAGCCATGTTTCTCTTTTGCAATTGCAATATATTCATCCACTGCAATGAAACAATATTATATAATTAATTATTATTTACTTCATTTTCTCAGGTCTACATTTTTTAACAAAGTGAAAAAAAATAGCTGAATTCATTTTCCATGAAGTCATTACAAAAAAAAAAAAGACTTTTACTTCTAGGAACAGGATTAGAAGCTTACTTGGTTTAAAATTTTACCTACTATGATTTATAGCTATGATTATACAGCACATATGTACTAAATTCAATGACATTACACAAGTATTTTTGTGTACAAAAAAGACCAATTGGTATGTAGTCTATAGAGCCTAATACATGTAAAATATTGGATAATTTCTTCATTTTCTGTTGCAATCTTTATTTGAAGAGACTTAGCTGTTTCAGACCCCACCTCGTAGTAAGAGTTGGCCCAAGTCTTTACCTTCCCCTTTCTGATCGCTGTACAAAGGACAGTTTATCTATGGTTTTGCCAGCTATACATAATAACACATTTAAGTGTGCTTCAGTATCCCTAAATTTTCTTCAGCTCTTCCTGCAGGCCATATAGAAGGTGTCTAAATATTCCATTTTCATTCAACTTCCATATGTAATCAAGCCAACAGAATTACTTAGATAAGCACAGCTTCAATGATTATGTACTAGGTATTTCAAGGCCTCATTGCTGAGACATCTGCCATTTCACATTCAGCAGGACTCGGTTTTATGTGAAATCCATATAGTCACTCCTGTTTGATCCTTTTTTAAGTATATTATATATTTTTTAATATATAAAATTCTCCTTTAGCATATTTGGAGAAGCAGAGGTTAAGAATTCTGATCCCAGAACAGCTAGTTTACCAGGGCTTGATTCTCAGCCTTGCTGCTAGTTTTTTGACTTTAGGCAATTAACTTGACCTTTTCATACCTTAATTTCCTCACTTTAAGACAGTATCTTCTTCCTAGGATTAAATGAGCTAATATACATCAAGTACTTAGAATAACAACTGACATAATTTTAGGTACTTTATATGAGTTTGCTATTATTAGTAGTCAATATAATATAGCTTAATATATAAATAAGATATTATAACAATAATGTTTTTAGAATAACAACTATTTTTTATGGATGCTACTATATAGTTCCCTAGTGCAGGGATCCAAATATTGGTGCAGAAAACCCAAATATTATATTTCATTTAGAACTTCACGTAGCATTAAAACACAAGACAGGTCTAAATACATGCTGATTAACTTTAACAAAAATGTCTTACAGTTCTATAAACAGAAGGCTAACCAATACCAGTTAACTTGTGGTTTTCAACCTGGGCTATGCACAGAATCAGTGAGGAAGCTTTTAAAAAGTAAGTGCAGACTCCACCCCTAAAGATTCTGAATTAATTGGTTTGACATAGAGACTAGACATCAGTACTGTTTTTTAAAAGTTCCCCCAAATGACTCCAATGCACAGCCAGGGCTGAAAACCACTGCACTAGATGTTCAGTCTAGGACATTCTACATGGATACCACACAATCAGGATATGGTGGCTTTCTGAATTTTGTTTTCCACTTTGCTAAGAAATGCACCATTGTATAAAACACTGCTAAGACAGCAAAAGCCATTGATACCCTGATGCTCAGTTTATGAATGAAAACCTTTGCTTGTAATGAGAACTGAACCAGAGAAACCTGATAATCTCCTTCAGGGTTCTCAGTATACAGTCCCAGGCCAAATGTACAATTTTGTGTTTTCTGTTAAGAATGCCTCAAGGGCATGTAATTCCTAGATTACCAGCTAGACCTTTTTGTTGGTATTCCATCAAATAGGAATTATCAGGTATGCAACATAATACTCGATTTTCCATTTTTAGTTCTCTTATTGCATCAATAAGTATGCTTAGACTTATGCACATGATATATAAGACATCAGTAATTTTCATGGGACTAAATAAACCATCATGGGACATCTTTAAGATTTAGCAAATATTTTTAAAAGACAAGCTTATTTTATAGCTGCAAAAATAATTGTGTGGTGGTTTTTGTTTGGGTTTTAACAAATTCAATGATAACTGAATGGAGGGGTGGGTATCTTAGTTTTGTTACCTGCACGTTTCCTATATCTGATGTGCCGCAAAGGATCAGGTCCGCTACATCACATTGAAGTCTAAAGCCACACCATGATTCAAGAAGTGCATGGTCAATGATCCAGAAGGTCTCCGTCCAGAAATGGAGAGCTCAAAGATGACCTGATTGATGGCTGCTGAAGTCAGTTCTTTCCCCTTTCCTCTTTAAAATGGTAATGATAGTGGGGTCTTTGAAGTTTGAAGGCATTTCTTTACAGCTCCATATACTGAGGAAAAGCCTGTGCAGATGTCTACATAGTAACTCCCTCCCCTGCTTGAGGATTTAAGCAGCAATGCCATCAGATCCTAGGTATTTTCAGTCTTCCTGGGACTGACACAAACTGGAACGATCAACCCACTATCTTTCAAAAGGAAAAACATTCTAATATAACAACCTCCATCAAAACACAAAACAAAACAAAAGCAAACCGTTTTCTTACGAGAATCTAAGCAACCCAAAACAAATATAGGTTGGATTTTGAATTGGTTGATAGATCCCTATGGACATAACATTCAATTTCAGAAAACTTACATTTGGTATCTGGGATACTGTGATACGGAGACCATACAAGCATTCCTCCATTGTCTTTATCTGTGTATTTTGTAGCACCTGGGGAAAAAATTGATTACTTTAAATATGATGGATTTTATTTACATTCAAAATAAATATAAACAAAGCAAGCTTGATCTCTATTTTAGTATAGTACCTGCAAAAGGACAAAGAAAGTACAGGGAAACAGAGAAGGAAAACAGGCTCACATTAAATATACTAAATATTTCATTTATGGAATTGAAGAAAATTTCACAAACACTAAAATTTACCCCCAATAAAGTTTACACTCTTTAAATTAAAAAAAAAAAAAAAAAACTTTCTTAAGTACATTATATAGCCCTAATTCTTGGCAGGTAATAAACCTGGTTTGATCTTCTGTACATTACTTAGGGGTCATTAAAAACTCTTTTTTTTAAAGTTTATTTATTTTTGAGAGAGAGCATGAGCGGGGAAGGGGCAGAGGGAGAGGGAGAGTATCCCAAGCAGGCTCCACAATGTCAGCAGAAGCCCAACAGGGGGCTGGATCCCACAAACTACAAGATTATGACCTGAGCTGAAATCAAGAATCGGGCACTCAACTGACTGAGCCACCCAGGTGCCCCAATTCTGACGTTAAAAACTAGAGAATACATCAGGTGGTAACTTATTTCTGTTTTGCCCCATATCTAAATGGGCCAAGATTACCATAATTTAAAAATACTTATGCCTGCTTTTTAAGGTTTTCATTTAGTCTTATTCCTTGTGAATCTGCCAGCTATTCTTTTTTGGCATTTTCATTTATTAGTTTATATTTATAAAAGTATGTACTCTGTGTAAGAGGAAAACAAAGTAAAAAACTGTAAAAGTTAATAATGCTGTTGAAATGTAACCTGAGAGTCTACCTCTAACGTAGATGCACGCCATTACTGTTTCTTATTTCTAATCTGTTATAATCTAAAAAGTCAGAAAAATCAAGCTCTATTGGAACTGCATGTAAAATAAGCACAGAATGGATGTAAGGCTGACACAGCTATCCCAATGCCAAGTACACGCCCGTGGGTTCTGTCTTTTAATTACTTGGTGGTCTTTTTCTGGCTTCTAATTCCTAGGTGCATTCAAGTTAATTAAAACCATCAAGAAATGAAGCATTGTTGCCACCTACTCACTTGAAGACTTGTGTATGAATATGTCATAACTGACTTTTATGAGGTGTTGATAGCTACCACCACTAATGGCAAGAATTCCAAAATTGTTCACATAAAACATTAACAGAATTCTCAGGTTCAACTGTAATCATTCATAAAGTTATAAGATATTTGGAATAAACAACATGCACTTCCAGGGGTAAAGAACTACTACTACAATCTCAAACTAGAGAAGTTATCTATCCAACAATAATTTAATATAGTTCAGTAGTTTTTAATTTTTGGAGAATCATTACACATCACTACTGTATATGTATAATCAACAAATTATAGTTAGAGAATGATATATGTGATATATATGAAGCTAAAATTGTTGAAAAAATATATGTGTTTTACTGTAAGGAAAAATTAAGGATGGAGAAATCTGAAATGAGGGAACACTACCAAAGTAGTAGAAAAACCATAATTACAAGTGAATCGAAAAGCAAAACCTACTGCAATTTGTCATAAAGGTCTTCAAAAAAAGGTTTTTTAAAAAATCTTTATTCATTTTTGAGAGAGAGACACACACACACAGAGTGCGAGCAGGGGAAGAGCACAGAGACAGGGAGACACAGAATTCAAAGTAGGTTCCAGGCTCCGAGCTGTCAGCACAGAGCCTGACGCAGGGCTCAATCCCACGAACTGTGAGATCATGACGTGAGCCAAAGTTGGATGCTTACCCAACTGAGCCACCCAGGCATCCCTGTCAGAAGTATCTTTAATAAAAGAGGACAAAAGTAAAAGCTGAAAATTTACAAAAATGCAAGTTAGGAGTACATTATGAAAAATTCATATTCAATGAAAACAAATTCCAGGTTTTTTAAAAAAAAAAACTTCAAAAGTAAGATCTAAATTAAATTTCTAACCAGAAAAAATACAAACACAAAAGCAAAACAGGCAGCCACTTGATGGAAATAAAACAGACATGCTATCTAAGTGTTAGAAACCTTTTATCTACTGCTATTTTCTAGTGAGTATTCTAAATTTCAAATCTTTAACATGGCACTGATCCTTTTTCACAATGGATTATGACAATAAGATAATTTAAATCCTACTTAATAGAATAAGGAATGCAACAAAGGTTTCCATAAGTCTCAAGTCTTAAGAGCACATCATGCTTAATATTTAAACATATTTCCTTGCATTTGATTCCTGCATTAAAGAAAATCTTAATTAAAATATCTTCCTGAAATGTCTCTCCTTACACAGACACAAACTTTTTTTTTTTGTATTTTTCCCTATGAAGAATAACAGTTAAGTTTCCAAAAAAATTCTTAGCACTGTAATTAAGGGCCTGATCTGACAAAAACTGACATCCAAACTGTGGGGACTAACAGCTCTTCTAATATGGGGGTCGGGGGGTGGTGCTAATAAGGGAGAGTAATCATGTCTGGTAGTAGAGAATGCCTAATTAGGCATTTCACAATGTTCTTTTCCTAACCCTTGAACTAGACTTCACCATTTTCAATCATGTATGTGTCAACTAGGCTTAAGAGATGATTGATGTTCATAGGAAACGAGATATTTTAGCATAATGGTTAAGAGTGTAACCATTATACAGCCAGACTCCAAGTTTGAATCCAACCTCTGCCACTTCCTAGCTTTATCATCTTGGGGAAATTTATCTATGCTGTCTGTGCCTCAGTTTAAACTCTTCTCTAAAACATGGATAATGAGGGTTGCCTGGGTGACTCAGTGAGTTAAGTGTCCGACATTGGCTCAGATCATTATCCCGTGGTATGAGTTCAAGCCCTACATCAGGCTCTGTGCTGACAGTGCAGAGCCTGCAGCCTGCTTCATATTCTGTGTCTCCTTCTCTCTCTCTTTCTCTCAAAAATAAAACATAAAAAAAAAAAAAAGCCACGATGATGAGAGTACCTACTTCACAGTATTATTTAAACATTAATGAATTATGGGGCACTTGAGTGGCTAAGTCAGTTAACCGTCTGACTTTGGCTCAGGTCATGATGTCACGGGTTGTGGGTTCAAGCCCCCATGTTGGGCTCTGTGCTGACAGCCCAGAACCCGGAGCTTACTTTGGATTCTGTACCTCTCCTTCTCTTTCCCTGCCCCTCCACTGCTAGTGTTCTCTCTCTCTCTCAAAAATAAATAAACTTAAAAAAAAATTACGAATTAATGTATGCAAAGTACCCAGCATCTAGTAAGCTTTACCCAGGACATTTCTAAGCATAAGTATATGCTTATTGAAAACAGTTCTTTCTTGAGTTCCCTTCTATCTCTGAAATGGCTTCTAGTCACCGTATCAATCAGATAACAACATAAATGAACACAAACAGCTGATGCCTCCTCTCACCAACCCCTTGAAAATGAGATTGGATAGCTGAAGTGACTAGCAACTCAGACCTGACTCCTCTCCTACAAAAGAAGAGGAGAAAGTAACTTGTATTATTAAAAACAATGTACCCCTCAGGATGCTTTGTATCCCATAAAGTTTTATCCTTTCCATTATAAAAGTTGAACAAAAATATTAAAAGGACATAAACTCAATGGTTATTTTTCTTTTATGTGTACTAATATTTAACATTATATCCCCAAACTGTCTGGTACTCAGAAATAATACTGAGAATCAAACTTGACTCACCACAAAATAATCCAGTCTTAGAAGTATCCTATCTTCTAAAGAGATGAAAAAACAAATAGAAACCTAGACAGCAAGCTACCATCATGTAAAAAAAACTATATAGTAGCAGGACAGTTCTGAAAACAAAATTATTAAACGGTTTTTAAAAGCATGAAACACTTAAAAACTTAATCCTTTTGAAATGTTTTAGATATCCTTAACTGCAGTTGATAAAGTACATTTATGAGACCAACTGGGAAAAACCAACAACTAAAAACCAAAGGTATAATTCTGATAAGCCAGGATTTCGACATCTATAGGAAATTTCAAAATAGGTACAAAAATAAAAATCTTCTATTTCTTCTCAGATTTAAGACATTTAAAATAAGGATTTTGACTGAAATCCTGGGATAAATAGTCTATATAAAGAACTTAAATCCTGGGGTGCCTGGGTGGCTCAGTTGATTGAGCATCCAACTCTTGATTTCAGCTCAGGTCATGACCCCAGGATTGTGGGATTGAGCCTCACATCAGGCTTCATGCCAAGCATGGAGCCTGCTTAAGATTCTCTCTCTCTCTCTCTTTCGGGGTGCCTGGGTGGCTCAGTTGGTTAAGTGTCCAACTTCAGCTCAGGTCATGATCTCATGGCTTGTGGGTTTGAGCCCTGCATCAGGCTCTGCGCTGACAGCTCGGAGCCCAGAGCCTGCTTCAGATTCTGTGTCTCCCCCTCTCTCTGCCCCTCCCCCACTCATGCCGTCTCCCTCAAAAATAAACATTAAAAAAAAATTTTTTTAAAGATTCTCTCTCTCCCTCTCTCTCCCCCTTTGCCACACCTCCCCATTCTCTCTCTCTCTAAAATAAGAATTTAAATACTGAGAATATGAAGACATACCAAATATATATTTTTAAGAATTTTTTAACGTTTATTTCTGAGACAGAGAGAGAGAGAGACAGAGCATGAGCAGGGGAGGGGCAGAGAGAGAGGGAGACACAGAATCTGAAACAGGCTCCAGTCTCTGAGCTGTCTGCACAGAGCCCGACGCAGGGCTCGAACTCACGGACTGCAAGATCATGACCTGAGCCGAAGTCGGACACTTAACCAACTGAGCCACCCAGGTGCCCCCATACCAAATATTTTTTAACATTCTGCAATTTATAGATTTAATTCACCACCTTCAAACTGGGATAAACAAAGACTTTCCAAGGAGTACATGAGCATAAATAGATTTTATGGGAATCAATTTTCCCTTTAACTTCCCTATGTTCCCTTTCCCACAAAATCTGCCTAAGAACTCACCTGCAGTCTAAGCTGTATACTCATTCTACTCTGACCCTCTTCACAAATACCTTCTCTCACTTAAAAAAGCAGCTCTCACCCCCTCCCACATCTGACAAGAGTACACTGCCTAAAATCTTAAACCTCCGTAGTGCCAAACAAGGGGTGTTTGCAAGGCTCTCCTTTACTCAAGGCATCATAGCTATTACAATTTCAATCAGTTACACAATAATTGTAATCATTTAAATCAGAAGAGACTTAACACTTAGAACCTTAGGTTCACAAGAATACATATTACAGTGGTAGAGATCAATAAAGCACTTCAAGCAAAAAAATATAAAATCCTGTGGGGGAAATGCACGGAAATGATGTAAAAGATAAAAAGGAAAAATGTAAACTTTCAGACTGTGAGCCTATTCATTCTTTTTTTTTTTTTTTTTTTTAAAGTAGGCTCCTCACCAAGTGCAGAGCCTAATGCGGGGCTTGAACTCATGACACAGAGATCTAAATCTGGGCTGAGGTCAATTGGAAGATTAACTGACTGCGCCACACAGGTGCCCCATTTCATACTTTTTTATAAATAGATATTATCATATTACTGCAGTAAATTTAATCTCATACACTTAAAATAAGGATATAACAATTTTATTTCAAAGTGTTAATATTTTCAATACACTGGAGATAATGTTTTTCAACTATTTAAACACAGCAACAAGTGATAGATGTCAAAAATATGTAAGAAAATCTTTTTTTTGAAAATTCTTTTATGGATATACAAGCAAAACATCTGTAGACCGCTGCTTTATAGACATTAATTTTCACCTAATCTTATGATATAGTTAACATTATCTCCCATTGACACATGAGAAAACAAAGGTCTGGATACATCAGATGGTCATCGAGGTCACTAGGCCCTATTAACTAAGAGGCATACAATACGATTTGAGGCTATAATCACCACAGGAAACTGCTCCTCCTTGATTGATGAATAGTCAGGAGGCACTAAATAAAAGTTGGGAAGACCTAGCGAAAAATCTAAAAAAAAAAAAAGGCACCTGAGAAAATAATCAAATCCAATCAGTAAATTTTTATAAAGGTCTTTTTAGCAATGATCTGTTAATTAACATAAACTATTCCTAATCTCCTATATTCAGTAATTCCAACTTAAATCACACTTCTTCTCATATTTTTTAAAATACCCATTTTAGTAAGTCATTCTGTGTTTGATTTCTACCATCACTATCATCTCCCCCAATAAAAATATCCTCCAGACACACACGAATCCTCTTTTAATTTTCCTATATTCTGATCATAATAATCTTGGTAGCTAAGGAATTTTTCTTCCAAATAGCTTGCATGGTTACTGGTGAATAAACTCTATGAAGTGGTTAACAAGACTAAAGATGATGTCTCTGAAGAAGAGAAAAGGAGACAGGAAATGACCATTTCTCAATTTCTATCATTAATTAATGAAGATCTCTTTTCCTTTTTCCAATGAAATGTTTTAATTTCTCAGCGAATTACATTGAATTGATATGAAGTAGAAACTTCACACAACAGTACAACACTCAGAATAAAATAGACAATGGTACTATGTTGAAAGGTGTAGAGGTTCAATACTTCCTCGTAAAAGGTATCTAACAACTGATAATCTTCATTTGTTTGACAAGATTTGCTTACGATGGCTATAGAAAAGTCCACCTAGGTTTAAATGATAACTGGTTTTAGTTGTGTCCTTGGGCTCAGTATTCTTCTGCAGATGATTAAGGAGAAAACTTCTAGATGAGGTTTTAAAATAGGACATATATCCTTATTCTAATAAAGAGTATCAATTGTAACCTAAGTAAATTGAAAATATGACTAAAAAGCAAAAAACAAAAGAAAAACCTTTACAGTGGTCTATGCCATGGCATGTATAAATGGGTTCCAGCAAGAAGCCTGGATTTTACACACAAGACCACCTAATCTACCTGTGTACAGCTGTCTATGAAATATAAACCTACCTAATGGAGCAAAAAGATACATGTTTATTAACATATGAACAGTTCTGACTGTTGAGTTCTAATTTGTAAGTAAGTTTATCATTTCCCCAAAAAGCAGAGTACCAACGAAAGCCCCAAATCAGAAAGGTATAAGTGTATGCAGAATCATTCTTCCTAATTATGAAATTTAACCTTTACTGAGTAACTCCCACATGCCCAGTCATGTATTCCTTATAAGAATTCCATGAAGTTTTTTTATTTCCATTTTACAGCTAGGAAACTAAGGAACAGGGAAGGCCACTGGCTTGCTCAGAGCGCAAAAATTAAACAGCTGGGAACTGAAATCAATGTATCTTAAGCCAAAGCATGCTTTTTCCAAATGTCAATACCTGAGGCAGCATAGTAATGTGAAAGTGTCATCCACCTACTAGTTGCATCAATAAACAAAATTAATTTCACAAAACATTTAAAATTATTTAAGCCCACCAGCACACACATTTGATAGCTTCTGAATAAACTCTATTAACAGCTATGTCATTTAGAAGGCAACCCAGATCTAGTGAGAGCTCTTGTATCATTGTTTTTACCTACTGAAAAACAGACTGCTTTGACAATCCTTTTAACACTCATTATTTTATCCTCTCCCCTGGGACAGGAGGAGCTGCTATCTAAAACTCTTCAAATGGTTGGTAAATAGCTCGCATTGCCGTAATGGGCAGGGGAAGAACGATAATACCCATCTACAACCTATAATGAAGCAAACAAGCTATACCCCTTCCCGAAAATACAAGTAAGCCATATTAATTAATTAATATCTAATACAGAACTCGAGAGTTCGACACAATGTTATTATAAGCGGGCAATGGGCAAAAAACTGATCAACTGTAAGGGAGAAGGGAAGAAAAAAAAAAAGAAAAACAAAAAAATGGGGGAGCTCCTTCAAACTCTGTCCAAAGCCTGCACTGAAGAGGGTCTGGGGTGGGGGGAAGGAAACCCGCTCCACTCCGGGAGGCTCCAGCAAGGGCGCCTCCATATGCGGAACTCTCGCCCAATCCCCGTCCAGACTGAAATCCCGTGACCGCCAGAGAGCCTGTTTGGAGAAAAGTAGACAGGGAGCCCGCAAGCTGGGTTGGCAGAGGACGCTGGAACCTGGCTGCTCGGGAGAAAATGTCTCCTTGGCAGCTGCAGCCACTGTCCTGTGGTCTGACTTCCTAGGGCTGGCTCGAGGGCGAGGTGTGCCTCTGGCTTCTCCCCACCCCCTTCCCCCATCCCTTTCTCTCCGCGGCTCCTACACTCCGCAGAGCTGTCTCGACCAAAGCTACACCACCTAGCCAAAAAGAAAAAAAAAAAAAAAAAAGAAAGAAAAGAAAAGAAAAGAAAAGAAAAGAAAAAGAAAATCCCGTGTGCGCGCGGGTCGGGCAGGGCTCGCCCTCGGCTTCGGCCGATGACAGCAGCCCCCGGCATCCGCCGCCCTTGCGGAGCGCGGCCCTCCGCTCCCCGGGGCCGGCGGTGTGGCAATTGACATTTGCATGGCTCTTCCACACGCAGCCCGCACACCCTCTCTTCCAGCCCTCGGCCCAGGAGCCGCTCCTTTCCCAGCCCCGGACCCCCGAATCCGCCGAGGGCCGCCTCCCTCTGCTCTCTCCGACCTCGCCCCAGGCTCATGGGGGCAGAAAGGCGATGCCACCAGCGGGCAAGTGGCCTCCAAAGGAACCATGTTAACCTTGCAATGCACACATCTGCCCACACGCCCTGTGTCACAGCCCTGCCAAGCCTGACAGCCTCCCCGCCAGATGCCTGCCCATCCCAGCCCCGCATCCCCTCCCAACCGCACACCCGGACCCCTACCTCGCCCGCCCTTCCACCCTAAGCCATTCCCAGAAAAGGGGAGAAAGGATTTTGCTTAAAACAAATATATCTACCTGGATCAAATTCAGGGATCCGAGCTTGGTATTCAGCTCCGACTCTCATCCCAACATCTGCAAAGCAATGCCAAAAAGAAAAAAAAGAGAGAAAGAAAAAGAAAAGAAAGAAAAGAAGAAAAACGAAGAGACACTTAATAAAATATAAAAATTGCTGGAGGGAGGAAAGAAGAGGCGGGTGGATGGGAAGATATTAACTCCGGGCACTCCGGGAGATGGCAGCGGATGGGGGCGGGGAGCGGGGGGGGGGGGCGAGGGCGGAGGATTGGTCGAGGGCGGAGGGACGGGGGTCGTGGGGGGTGCTGCTGCACTGCACCGGGAGTTCGAGGCTACCGCAGCGCCCGGGCTCCGAGGGGAGGGAGGGCGGGAGCGCGGCGAGGGGAGGGGGCTGGGGGAGGGGAGGAGGGAGAGGGGCAGGCGGGCTGGCGGGGAGGAGTTCGAGGCTACCACCGTGCTCGTCGTCGCTGCTGCAGCCGCTCTCGGGCTCCGAGTAGTGCAGCCCGCCGTTGGTGGACGAGGCACCGCCGCCGCCGCCGCCGCCGCCCGCCGGGCTCTTGGCGCTGCCGTTGGCCGATCGGTTCTTCCCCAGTAACTCGGGCCCTTTCTCCATCATGCCGGGCATGGTAGAAGAGGGGAGGGGGAAAGGTGAGGGGAAGGGGTAGGCGTCAGGGTGAAGGGGGAGATGGCTTACGAGTGAGGGCGGGAGGGAGAGGAGGAGTAGGAGGAGGAGAAGGAGGAGACGGCGGCGGCGGCGGCGGCGGCGGCGGCGGAGGAGGAGGAGGGTGTTAATACGGAGCCGCCATAACCGCCCCGGTCCGGCAGTAGCGCAGTCGCCTCACAACAACCCGCCCCGGCCCCGCCTCTCTCCCCTCCTCCCTCCGCCCGCCCCGCGCAGTCCCGGGCGCCCCTGTCGGCCGCGCCGCGCTCTACGCCGCCGCCGGTATCACTCCGCCCCGCAGGGAGGTTCCGGCCGCGGGGCGGGGAGGGGCGGAGGGGAAGAGGGGGAGGGGCGGGGAAGCCCGGCTCGTCGACAACCCGGGCAACCCCAACCGTGCGCTAATAAAATCGCCGCAGAGGCGCGGCCGCCTCTCGGGCTTCCTTCCTAGGGGGCGCTCTGGCGCGCGGGCGCAGGCAAACGCGAGGGCGTGGGACTCTTTGCCCTCTTAGGGCGGAAGGAACGCGTCCAGTCTGAGAAAGGGCGGCCGCGACCCGAAGCGCCCGAGTCAAAGGAGCGGCCCCCCTCTCTCCGAGGGGGTTGGGGGTCCGGACGGCCGGGCGGGTCTCGGCGGGAGCCTGGGCCCCTTGAGAGACTGTGGCAGTACGGCTGCTCGGTTTCGCGGCTTCTCCGCCGCCGTCGAGCTGGTGTCGCGCCCTCGCCCGCCCTGGAGTCGGACTGTATAGCGGGGCGCCCTGCGAGTTCCAGGCCCAGTGGGCCTGAGTAGCAGACGCGGTCATGGTTATCTGGACGCTGCTGTTACTGTTTCTGAATCCCGGAACTGGGGCCTGACTCCCTAGAGAGACTGAGGGTGACGAGATGAGTTTCCAGTGCTGACCAGTGCAGCTGTATTTTGCTAAAAGGTGTTTTGGGGTGTTTTTTTTCCTAACCTTTCCCCCGTTTTCTCTTCTCACCTTTTTATTTTTACCCATTTTTCGTCTTGCTGTTTTTTCAGTTAGAAGTGGGTGCTGTCAGTGGTGAAATAAAATTAGGACCGAGGCCTTGTCCAGTTGGTGCTTACTCAGTCCGTGCTGACCCGTGGTCAGGGCTTGGAGCAGAGCTGTAAGGGAGGGCGGAGTCCTCCAGTAGAGGTGAGGCAAGAGCTGCATTCTGGCAGGGTTTCCAGCCTGGCAGGCGACGTGCTCTGTAATGCTTTTCTGAATTGCCTTAGCCAGAAGGAATAGGGAACTGCATATTTCGTTTACTAGATTTGAGGATGTCTGCTATGTGCCACGCTGTCTGGCATTGGGAGCGATTTATGATTTGCTTCTCTTATCATTTACTTACCGTTTTTGCTCAGCAGTAAGAATTGAGGACTTCCTGTGAACATCTAGCATGCAAAACTATGCAAAGCAGTATTTGGGATCCATAGGTAAGGTCTTCTCCAAACCCTTAAAGATTGTCTTGTATGAATTCTGTTATAGGTCAATGCGGAGTGGATCAAAGCAGAAATAAGCCTCTCTGGCCAGCCCAAGACTTCACTGAAAGCAGTAACATACCTAAAGCAGGAATGCCTCAATCAGGAATTTAGCCAAGAAACAAACAAACAAACAAAAAGCCTGGGAAGTAAATAATTTGGCAAGATCCCTGTCTAAAGGGAAAGTCTCCTGAGCAGGTACAAAACCTATCTTGTTCTGATAGTGGAGGTAGTTTGGTCTATCAAAGTTTTATGTGATTCCATTGAGTCATACAACTAAACCTATTATTCCTTTACTTTTCTCAATAAGTGCAGTTCTGAATATTATTTTAATTTCCATATGGTTTTTCTACAATGAGAGAACGTCTTGGCCAAGTGAAATAAATAGCCATTTCCTATGACAATTACATTTTTCACTGTAAATTAATACATTGGTATTTTTATTTTTATACACAAGCTTCTAATGAACATGATTCAGCATGTCTGGTCCAGTAATGCAAAGGCCGGACCCTAAACTAAGTGAATTCACAAAAGATAAATACTGCTCTGAGGCCTTTTGGCCAGCATGTTTTCTAACTCCCCAATTTTGCAACACCTTCCAACCTCTTTTGCGCTGAAAGGAATTTCTGCATACAGTCAAGGATTAAAACATGGTGAAGAGGGGCACTTGGGTGCTCAGTCGGTTGAGCGTCCGACTTCAGCTCAGGTCATGATCTCATAGTCCATGAGTTCGAGCCCCACATTGGCCTCTGTGCTGACAGCTCAGAGCCTGGAGCCTGTTTCAGATTCTGTGTCTCCCTCTCTTTGCCCCTTCCCTGCTCATGCTCTGTCTCTCTCTGTCTCTCAAAAATGAATAAACATTAAAAAAAATTTAAAAAGAAAAAACATGGTGAAAATTTGGGGACTTTTGTAACTTATTTCTAATTATTAGTAAAACCCTTAAAGAAGACTCTACACTTTATTTGAGTAAAGCAAAGAGGGCAGAACAAGGGCATTCCTCTCTTAGGAAAAGAACCTCAGGGATGGGGGCTTTTCTTTCTATTCTGCCCCTGAAGAAAAGGAAAGCACCTGAAGCTGGCCTGGTTCTGAAGAATAATATTAAGCCTTAAAATGATTTCCCAACAGTTAACAAGAACAGTATTTTAAAAAAAGGAAAAACCTAAGAAGAAAATCTTGGGGATGTCTGTATCATCAAGGAAGAAAAAAGCTTTAAGAAAGCATTAATAAATAAGGCCCAATGATGCAGAATCATGAGAAGGGTTTAAGAAAAGGCCTCTAGATTTGTTAACTAGAATAATGTTAGTTTTGTTTGGCTGCTTTTTATTTAAAAAATTTTTCTTTTCTTCTTTTTTTTTTTTTTTTTTTTTTTTTTACTATTTTCATTGTAGTTTAAATTTGGAATAGATGATACATTCTCATACTTCCAAAACCAAAAACTGTAAGAGGAGGGGTGGCTGGGTGGTTCAGTTGGTTGAGCATCCAACTCTTAATTTTGGCTCAGGTCATGATCTCACAGTTCCTGAGACCAATCCCTGAGTTGGGCTCTGCACTGACAGCTTGGAGCCTGCTTGGGATTCTCTGTCCCTCTTTCTCTGCCCCCACCTGCTTGCGCTTTGTCTTTTCTCTTTCTCTCTCTCTCTCTCTCAAAAACAGACATTAAGAAAACAAAAGATATAAGAGGAAATACTGAACTGTTGTACTGGACATCCAGCAATTGTAAAAAGGCAAGGGAAAAATGTATAAAGATAGGAAAGAAATACATAAATCTGTTATTTGGAGAAATCTTGATAGTCTGTAAATAAAGTTATAATCTATAAACCTTTAGTATTAATAATGAATTTAGTGAATTGCTGGATAGTCAGTATATAAATCAACTATATGTATATATTTTTTTTAATGTTTTTTTAAATTTATTTTTGAGAGAGAAAGGAAGGGACAGAACGCGAAGTAGGCTGCAGGCCCTGAGCTGTTGGCACAGAGCCCAACACCGGGCTTGAACTCAAACCCTGAGATCATGACCTGAGCCGAAGTCAGATGCTTAACTGACTGAGCCACCCAGACACCCCATAAATCAATTATATTTTTAAATGCTAGCACTAAGCAATTAGAAAATGAAATCTTAAAAAAGTGGTTAACATACAAATGCATCAAAGATATCAAATACCTAGTGTATTAGCTTCCTGTGACAGCTGTAACAAATTACCACAAACTCAGTGGCTTAAAACAAACTCCTGTCATATTTCTGGAGACCAGAAGTCTGAAATCAAGGTGTCAGCAAGGCTGCACTCCCTACAGAGGCTTTAGGGAGAATCTGTTCCCTGCCTTTTCCAGTTTCTGATTTCTGCTGGCATTCCTTGGTTTGAAGCCACATTACTCCAATCTCTGCCTCTGTCTTCACATTGCCTTCTCTTCTGCGTGTGTCGTGAATTTTCCTCTTCTTCTATTACATAAAGACACTGATAGCATTAGGACCCATCTGGATTATCCAGGATCATCTTGTATCAGGAGCCTTAACTTGATCACATCTGCAGAGACCCTTCTTCTAAATAAGGTAACATTTACAGGTTCCACAGATTAGGACCTGATATTTTGGGGGCACCATTTAACCCATGACACCAAGGAATAAATCCTAATGAAAGGCATATAAGAACTATATACAGTAAAACCTTAGTTTGCGAGCATAATTCATTCCAGAAACATGCTTGTAATCCAAAGCACTTGTATATAACAGCGAATTTCCCCATAAGAAATAGTGGAAACTCAGATGATTAAATCCACAACCTAAAAATGTTCATATTAAAATGATTATAATACTCTAATATAATACAAAATAAAGAAAATGCAAAATGTAAAGGAAAATAAAATTAACCTGTACTTACCTTTGAAAATCTTCGTGGCTGGTGTGAGGGAGAAGAGAGAGGAAGGTTATCGTGTAGGACGACTTTCCCTGTCACTAACGGATCACTGCTGTCTGTTGGCTCAATGGAATCTTCTTTTTGTGCAGCTAAAATGAAGAACCTATCCAATGACACTTGCTTTTGACTCCTTTGGAGGATTTCGTGGAAATGTGACATCACATTGTCGTTAAACAGTACCATCACTAACTGCTACAGCCTTATTTGGGTGGTGCTTTTCTACAAAATTTTGCACTGTTTCACACATTTTACACATCTCCCTAATCTCATTTGAAGTGAGGGATTCTTCTGCCTTTTTCTCCTCCTCTGCAGATGAGATGCAGACATAGACTTCTTATAAAATCTTACAGTTTCAGCCATTCGCATACCTCATTCATATTTCTCAATGATTTCCTTCTTCCACTGTAATCATCCCTTTCTTACCACCTTTCTTTTGAACCTTTTTCTGCAGGGGGGTGGGCATTCTAAACACTCGCACGGATGTTGACTACAGTACAGTATTAATAAACTCTTGTCATATACTGTATTTAATGTAACTGACAAGCAGCAGAGAAAAGGGTCTATATCTGCAGGCAGCCTGACCTAGAAAAAAGCATTCCTAAGCTTACTCTTATATAGAATAAGAGTATTCTATATAAGAGAATACTAGTGCCAGTTGTGACCACATTCTGAAAAATCACTGATTTCTGCCAAACACCACGTCTCGTGTGACCAAACATGGGAGATGATCACCCACAATCTAGCAGAGAGAGGGAGGGAGAAAAGAACCATTGGCTCAGTTGTGAACATGTGACATTTGGTGTCTCGTACTACTCATATTGCAAGACATCGCTTGTTTATCAAGTTAAAATTTATTAGAAATGTTTGTTTGCCTTGTGGAACACTCACAGAACAAGTTATTCTCAATCCAGGGTTTTAATGTACTGAAAATTATAGTATTGAGAGAAATTGGAGGAGGCCCAAGTAACTGGTTAGATACAGTATGCTCATGGATTGCAAGACTCTATATAAAAATGTCAGTCACTCCAACTGATCAATAGATTTAGTCTGATCCTTATTAGAATCCCAGCAGATTGTGTGTATGTCATTTGACAAGTTGAAACTTCTATGAAAATTCAGAAGATCAAGAGCAGCCAAGACAATCTGGAGGAAGAACAAAGTTGGAGGATTTATGCTACCAGGTGTTAGAAAGTAGATGGATGGAACTAAATAGAACTCATGAACATTTTATGCAAAGGTGACCCTACTAATGTGGAGAAAACAATGGATGCTTTAATAAATGCTGCCAGGTCAATTGACTATGTGGAAAACAAAAAACCTTGATGCCTACTCATAGTAAAATAAAAAAACAAAACTCAATAGATTGTGGGCCTAAAATAAAAGGTCCTAAATAAGGACCTAAAATAAAAGGTGAAACAATAGTGCTTTTAGAAAATACCATAGGTTATTGTCTTCATAACTTTGGGTAGTCAAATTATTTCCTAAGCAGGACATAAAAAACATGAAAATGTTGAGGATTCCAGAAAATAGTATGGGGATTGCCTAGCTGGCTCAGTTGGTAGAGCATATGACTAAATCTCAGGGTTGTGAGTTTGAGCCCCACATTTGGGTGTGGAGATTGCTTTAAAAAAATCTTAGTATAGGAAATGTAAAGGATCTTGAATTATGTCAGAAAACTACAAATAATTTTGTATTCCTGGAGCATGGAGTGAACTCAAAATGAGCCTAGAGAGGCAAGGACTGAACCACATAAAACCCTTGATAGTATTCAAAGGGTTAAGCAATTTATAGACAATGGAAAAGTATCAGAGGGATCTAAGCAAGAGAGTGATTTAGTTCAGTTGGTATTCTAGGTGAAAATTAAATGTGGCAAAGAAATCAGTTAGGCTGTTGAATTAGGAAATTATGAGGTTTCAAATTATGGCAGTGATAGCATGAATAGAAGTGGGGACTGATGAAAATAGGAAGTAAAATTAGCAAAATTTGGGGATTGGTTGAATATGGAAATAAAAAGGGGATAGAGGAGTCTAAGCTGATGCCAGGATTTTGGCTTCAGTGTCTGGGTGGATTGTGTCAACAACAGAGTTGATGGATACTGAAGGCTTATCAATTTGACAGACAAGGAAAATAAATTCATTTCCAGATATGTTGGGTTCTCAATGGGGAGATATCCAGCATGCAGTTAGATATATAATTAAGATCAGGAGTGCAGAAAGTGTTTTATTACCAATTGATTGTAGCTAACTGAGGTCATGAGACCTAACTAGATCTCACAAGAAGAGGATGTAAAATGAGAAGTATAAAGAGCTGAGAATGAAAGCAAATGAGCACCAATGTTGAAGGGCTATAAAGAGGAAAAGAAATCCATAAAAGAGACTAAGCATAAATACAGAAATAAGAGAACTCGGAGAGTATAACTTCCTGAAAGCAAAAGTATAGAGAGATCTGAATAGAAACAGGATCACCAGGACAGCAGAGAAGTCAGTTAAGATAAGGCAACAGTGTGTACAATGCTTCAACAAGTAAGAGAACATGAATGATTTTGGAGAGCAGTTTTACTGGGATCATGAGCAGAAGAACCAAACTACAGTGGTTTGAGAAGTAAAGAGGTCCTTTAAGGAAATGGGAACAAGTAATATGATCCTACTCCAGAAAAGTACTCATATGGAAAAGAAAAACACGGAAATACACTTAGCGTCTTAAAGCCAAGTAGCTATAGAGTTATAGGCAAGAGTATGTATATATGTAATATTTCAAAAGTTGAAGTACCAGGGATGCCTGGGTGGCTCAGTCAGTTGAGCGTCCAACTTTATCTCAGGTCATGATCTCAGGGTTCGAGCCCTACATTGAGCTCTGGGCTGACAGCTCAGCCTGGAGCCTGCTTGGGATTCTGTGTCACCCTCCCTCTCTGCCCCTCCCCTTCTCACATTCTGTCTCTGTCTGTCTCTCAAAAATGAATAAACATTAAAAAAAATTTTTTTTTTAAGTTGAAGTACCAAATGCTATTTCTTCCCTATTATCAGATGGATATACACAGCTGGAACTTTATGCTAAGGAAAAGAGAGAATAAAGGTTATCTAGGTCTCTGTACATAGTAGATGCTTAGTAAATGTTTGCTGAATTGAACAAAACTAATATCCAGACCATAGCAGTATGTATCTCCTTTCTGATAAACACAAAAGTAAATATATCTGCCTTTATATGCTGAGAATATTTCTGAAAGTATATATAAAGAAACTTTACTGTTGGGGAAGGGGTGTCACAGTCTGAGATGGAAGGGGGATTTTATTGTTTGTATATTCCATTCACAGTTGGTCTCTTTTGCCATGTATATGTATTATTGTTCTGAGGAAATAAATGTTTAAAGAATCAATAGACAAAACAAAGATAAGTATAATTTTTAAAGTAATGTAAAAGTAAAGTTCCACCTAATAGAAGTTGAAAAGTAGAACGGAAGAGGAAAATGGAAAGAGGATAGACATGTTATCTTCATTTTACAAAAAGAAAAAAATAATTAAGCAGGGAAGTAATTGTGGACTACACCTTAATTCACCAACTAAACTAGGCACACAGGAAGGACATCAACAGATGTCCTATTTTATTCATATTATCAAGGCTTATAATGATTTCCTTTATGACACCAACTTTGCTGAAAAGTTTATTGGTTTTTGTACTCTTTCACTATTACTTTAGAAGTGCCTGTCTCAGAATAAGTTTAACACCAAAAAGGAGTGAGATGATGCTGTGCAGCATTGGCCCGATGGTGGGGAGAGCCCAAACATTTACATATTTACTACAGGAAGGAGCTTTATGTTTTTGTTTTGTTTTGTTTTTTGAGAGCCATAGATTCCTAAGGTGGGATGGGGGTGGGATCATATAATCTTAAAGAGCTGACAGGACATTTAGAGGTCTGGCAATGCCCTTTTTTTTTTCTTCACCGCCGGGAATACTTACCATTTCTGAAGCTGCTCCTACAAACTCCATTTAAACAGATACAGAGACAGTAAACTGCAACACAAAGTAGATTATTTCATTTTTTAAGATGTTTGAATCTTAGAAAACCTCTTATTTCTCTTTTTTTTTTTTACCCAAAGTTTAACTATATCTAGAAAACCCCCAAACAACTGTCTTAAACAAAATGAAAATTTACTTTTCATAAAAAAGATATCCAGAAGTAGGCAGTCCTGGGCTGAAATGACAACTTCAATGAAGGTGTCAGCGATCCAGGCTCCTTTTATCTCAGCCCTCCACCTTTCCTAGAGTATCACTTTTTCCCTTGTGATCCAAGATGGCTGTTAGACTCCAGGAAGGAGGAAGAAAGGCAGAAGGGCATACCCCTTAGCTTTAAGGAGATTTTCTAGAAGGACCGCATACAATTTATGCTGATATATCGATGTTCAGAACTTAGTCACGTGGCCCACTAATTTCAAAGGAGGCTAGGAAATGTCAGAGTGCTCCACTAAAACTCAAGGTTCTATTGCTGAGGATAAAGGAGGAAATGGGTACTGAAAGGCAACTAGCAAGCTCTGTCACACTAGTCTCTTAAATATTTGAAAAGAACAATTATGCCCCACTTCAGCTTCTTTTTCAGACTAAACAGCATTATTCTCTGAGAAATCTTCAATGATACTGTTTTCAGATCTGACACTCCCCTCCCCACCCCCCCCATGTGAGGTCGAATTGGTGCAAAATCAATTGGAAATACGTTGGCCCCTTTGCGCCTTTTTAAGATTAATTAATCTCAGGGGTGCTAGGTGGCTCAGTCGGTGAAGCATCCGACATTTTATTTCTGCTCACTTCAAGATTTCATGGTTGTGAGATCAAGCTCCTGGTTGGCTCTGTGCTGGGGGTGGAGCCTGCTTGAGATTCTCTCCCTTTCCTTCTGCCCCTCCCCCGCTTGAGAGCGAGCGCTCTCGCAAAAAGACAACAAAAGACACATTAAAATTAATCCATCCTGAAATAAGCTTTATTGGCAATAACTGCACATGGTTACTAAATCTGGAGTCATCTCTGTTCTCTGTATCTTTTACATTTATTATTGTTTAGCTTGTCTCTCTTAGACTCCAGGAGGTTTATTTCCCCTTTCCCTCCTTCCCCTCCTGAGCAAATGAATATAAATGTATTGTCATTTAATTTCACCTGGTTGTTTTAGCTTATGTGAACCTTTTGAGAACTTTTTGAATTCTAACTTTCCTACTTAGCATATGACTTAGCTGTGGGCATTTGCACCTATGATAAAAAGAATTTCTCTTTAAGGACAGAAATAGTGTCAGGGGGTCTGGGTGGCTTAAGAGGCCAACTTCGGCTCAGAGTCGTGATCCTGTGCTTCGTGGGTTCAAGCCTCTCGTCGGGCTCTGTGCTGACAGCTCGGGGCCTGGAGCCTACTTGGGATTCTGTGTCTCCTTCTCTGTCCCTCCCCAGCTCATGCTCTCTTAAAAATAAATAAACATTTAAAAAATTTTTAAAAAATAGTGTCTTAATTTATATTCTCAGCATTGGGTACAGTCCCTGTGCATAGTAGATTCTCAATATTTGTTTGTGAATGAATCCTGCAGTTAGAAGTAAAGGACATTTTCCTGAAGATTTTTTTTTTTTTTTTAAATTCTGGAATTGTTTATGAAAGGAGACTATGAAATCTCCCTGCCTTTTAAAATAATATAGACATTTATGTGTCTGGGACAATTATATTTGAACACATATCCTGACTTTTAAAAGTGGGAAGGTGATTTAAGCAGTTTTGCTAAATTTCTAGATCATACAAATATGATTTTGTAAAGACTTAAATTAAAAAAAAAGGAAAAGACTAGACACTGACAAGTTTAAAGTTTATATCTTAACTCTGCCCCTAATCCATATTATCCTTTCCTTACACACTTCTTTCCCTAAGTTTTACATATTACAAAAAATAGAATTCACAAATCAAAATTTGTTTTCAATTGAAAAAGGCATTTAAAGAACATATTCACTAAAATCAGTCTAGGATCCAAATTCTGAGCTATTTTGAAGATTTGGGGATAAGATTAGGGGCACCTGAGTGGCTCAGTTGGTTAAGCATCTGACTATGGCGCAGGTCATGATCTCATAGTTCGTAAGTCTGGGCCCTGCTTTAGGTTCTGTGCTGACAGCTCAGAACCTGGAGCCTGCTTTGGATTCTGTGTCTCCCTCTCTCTCTCTCTCTGCCCTTCCCAGGTCATGCTCTGTCTCTGTCTCTCTCTCTTAAAAATAAAATAAGCATTAACAAAAAATTAAGATTTGGGGATAAGATTAGATAGGGCAACCTCTGAAATGGAAACAAACTAACATTAAATTCATTTGTGGAAATAACCCTAGAGAGTGACTTGAAAACGTTTTAGAAAAATGCTGTTCATGAAATTAGGGGGCTTCTAATATATATTCTTATAGACTGGAGATAGTAATCTAAATGTAACGTACAGAATGATCTATAAATTTGGCACTTAGACATTAATCACACACACACACACACACACACACACACACCAGTAACTGGCACATAGTAAATATTCAGATGTTAATTATTATTATTAAATGTATAGATTAGAAATAAAATCAAAGAGCTTATTCAGAAAGAGACCAAGGAAATGGCACCCCAAATCTATACAATTTTCCTTTACTTAGAATACAATATTTCTAGAGGTAACAATACAAAGAAACAGGTTCCCTAAAGAAACTCAATTTACTGGATATATACAGGATTTGTTAAAAGTAACTTACCAACTGTACTATGTTTAGTCCCCCTTTCCTTCTGGTTACAGGGTGTCTTAGCTACATCTTGATCTGATTTCATTACTTTTGGTTATCAGAATAATGTGATTCTATTTAGCATGGGCCAAATTTGTGGCTCTCAGGGCTTGCAATGGACCCTTATTGCTATTAAGTCTCTCTGTCTCTCTCTCACACCTACACACGCACACACACACATGCACACACACATACATACACACACACACACACTCAAGTACACATCTCATTTCTCATCTCTCAGCTCTATTTTCTCTGTGTTTACCTTCATTCTCTGTTACTGCAAGAAGCCACTTCTAGATAGGAACTTCCTTTAAGCCTTATTAAATAGCAAGGAATGAAGGAGAAATGGGGTGCTTTACTAGACCAGTGGCTTTTCAAACCTTTTGTAACCCAGTGCAATACAGATTATATTGTCAACCTAATAGAGACAGACATAAATGTGTACCAGTCAGCTGTTTCTGCATTATAACAACAAGAAAATCTCAGGGGCACACATCACTAAGCATTTATTTTCGCTCAATGGTGTATATTGGTTAGGGTCAGCTGATCTATGCTAGACTCAGCTGGGTGTCATGGCTAATTCTTGGCAGGGTTTGCTCATGTGTCTGGATTGGTTGGTGGTTAGCTGACATAGGCTTCTCTTACTCAGGGGAGGGTCAGCCTTTTTGTTTTATTATGTTTTCAACTGACTGGACAAGGCTCACCCACATTAGAGAGAGCAACCTGCTTAATCAGTCTAAGGATTTAAATGTTAATCTCACCCAGAAACACCTTCAAAGGAACACTCAAAATATTTGACCAAATATCTGGGCACCCTATGGACCACTCAAGTTGACACATAAAATTAACCATCACAGCCTTTTTATGCTTTGCTTTCCTAGAATAGTAATCGACCCCAATCTACCTCTTAGGTTACTCCTTCCCCACCCTCCTTCAGGAAGAAAAATCATTGTAACACTCTTGTTTCTGGAAGATATATCATATTTATCTTGTGGTTTTGTGAACTCCCAATCCACCACTGAATACTCTTTGGGGTTTAATACCTCACTGTGAATAATACTATTTTACACAAAATTTGTCTTAAATGATTGTATATTTTTTTTTACAAACACACATAAAGCTATTTAAAATCCTTGTGAAATAGAATGGAATATAAATATGCATACATTGCTTTTACCAACCAAATGTTTTACATCTTTAACAATTTCTCTTATAAAGTGAAAGCTGTGTTTTAAGAAAGGTCTTAGGTTGTTGGGTTTTCAGACTCAGTCTTCTCTTTTTCTTCCTTTTTTAAAAATGTTTATTTATTTTTGAGAGAGAGAGAGAGATAGCGAGCAGGGGAGGGGCAGAGGGAGAGGGAGACACAGAATCCCAAGCAGGCTCCAGGCTCTCAGCTGTCAACACAGAGCCTGATGCAGGGCTCAAACTCACAATAGTGAGATCATGATCTGAGCCGAAGTCAGACAGTCAACTGACTGAGCCACCCAGGTGCCCCTTTTTTCTTCCTGTTTTATTAATAAACCAGAAAAGGCTTTCCTGGTTCTTAGTTTTTTTCTATTTTTTTTCACAGTTTCTTAGTTTGAAAGAACAGAGATGTTGTAGACACTAGCTGATAAACCCAGAGTCTTTAAAATTCATTCCATCATGATTTCATAAACATTTACCCATCATAATTTTGAGATATTTGGAACACATAGATGAGTAATTTATAGTCAGTTGCTTTTAGGGATTCATAACCATATGAAAGAGTTGGGGGAGGGAGAATGATCAAAAACATAATCCTGGAACTTAAAGCCCTATGCTTCTCCACTTTACAGGTGAACTAGATGCAAAAATCTATAACCAGTTGGGCAGATTATATTGAATGGTGTAACCCAGTACAAGAGGAAACACTGAGGTGACACCCACTTTTATAAATCTGTACCTGGGTTTGAGCCTGGCTCAAGAGAATTAAGCCACTGGGCAAAATGCCAGTCTGGTGACTGACTGGCATGAGTTCAATATGACTTGCCATACCTCCCAACAATCCTGTTGTTTAAAGTCCACTCCTTTTCTCATTCTCAACAAGGGCTATTTCAGATATTCTCCATTATTTTCATTTCTCCATCTCTACTACTCACTTCTCCACTTTAATAGACGACCTTTTTTTCTGACTTCAACCCTCTCCCCCAACCATAAGCTATTAACACTCAGCCACCAAATTATAGTCCAAGCCTCTACCTTCCCTCCCCTTCCAAAGGTCAGTGTAGAAATCATGGGGAAGTTCGGACTCACATTGCCCTTATGCTGCCTACTCAGTTTCTTTTCTAGGTACCTAGTCAGCTGTGTGTCACTGTTTTCTGTACTGCTGGTCCCTGAGAGGAAATCTGGGACAGGGTATCCTTCAGGGAAGACATGAGACTGGGGAAGACTACCACTCCAGTTTATCCAGGATCATCAGTTAGACTGCAAATACACATGAATCTCTTTACTGATGCGTTGGGCCAATTTTAAAAGTGGATTTGCAATGTGGAAGAGAAAAGGCCAAAACTCTGCACTGAATGGGCTTCTCCCTGAATCCAAAGGAAAACTATCTGTAGCAAACACTGTCAGTATCCTGCCTCATATCCCCCTGGGCTTAAGTTCACTGTGAGTATGGTTTCCACACACACAGTTTCTTACCTCAAGCCTCCATGTCTTTTTCCTTTGCTTGAAGGGTCTCTTCAGTCCCATGGGAGGTTGTTCTGCTACAGCAGGTATGCAACACACAAGTGTGGAGGGGGAGTTACACCTTTGGGGGCAATCTTCAACCAATAGGGATTGGGGTGGGTGAATAAATGCCCCAGCTACCTCACCACCACAGGGATGATTCTGTGCTGTCCCACCTGGTTTCTCAGAAGATTCTCTGTGGGATTGAGTCCTAGTTGTCTACTCATTAACAATGGAAAACCACTCATTGCTAACCCATTCATTAACGCCACTCAATAAAGCACACTTGCTGGCTTTTCTCCCTTTTCTGTCTCACTTTTCCCAAGTCTTCTTCTGTGCTTCTTAGAATCACCTCACAAATAAACTTTCTACACCCAAAGCCTTGCACCCAAGAGTTTGCTTTTTAAGAAGCCCAAACTAAGATGTTGAACAACTTAGGTTTTTCAGAAAGGGATTCCCATAACTAGAGTCACCTACACGGACTATGCAGCTTTCAGATTTGTTTCTGTCTCTTGTGAAACTTCTTGTGAACCATTTCAGAGTGTCTTGGCCTCACTTATCTTTTATTCCAGCTCCTGCTGTGGCAACCAATTCTCTGCATATTCTTTCAGCTTTCTCTAGGTGCAACCTGGCAATATCTCACATCAGGCCCATGGAGCTTGCTTCTCACTCTCCACCTGGGCTTTGTCTGATGATTCCATAGTGAAGAACAGTGTAGAAACTGATTGTGGTTCTCATGCTTATGCAACTCAGGAGTACTGAGCCACGCAACTCATGGCTTTGGGGAGGGGATCTTTGAGCAGTGGGGTATGGGATCCAACTGATAAATACTACCCCTGTTTTATCTCTAATTAACAGCCTGGAGATGTATCTCAGGCAACTCCTTGGAAGCCCCAGTGGATCCTACAGTAAATCACCCACAGTAGTGTCCAACTTGATAATGCATCTTTGCAGTGGTTTTTTTGTCTTCCCTGTTCCCCCACATCCCTTGATCCTGCTTCCTGGTTCACACTCCTCAATAAAGAATCTATACTTAAGCCTTTGTTTCAGGCTCTGTTTCCTGGTGAATTAGGGTAAGATAGTACCTTTCTTCTTATCAGCCTCATTTTTTAATTCTTCCCTATGAAAGTTTTATCAACCTTTTGATAAACCAAGAATGGTGGTGGCTCCCTGGATTCATACTTCTTGCCTCATTTGTACTATTTGTACTATTCTGTAAATTTGCATTATTTAGTCTGAAATGATGCCCTGTAGTTTCAGAGCCTGGTGAGGGATGTCAAATCACACAGATCCTTTTTTCCCCCTTTTTTCTTTTTGCTTTGGTGCACAGCTGTGGGGAGATTTGACACACCGGCTCTCCTAATGGGTCCAAAATAGGTTGGAACTTGTGAGTTGGGTCCTTTCTTTGATGTGACTATCAGTGTAAATTGCACAACTGTTGCTCTCCTGCTGTACACGAAGAGACCAACATGAATACACTGTGGTGGTAGTCACCATCTAAAATGGCTCCTGGTGGCTTTTTCCCTGAGATCAGGAACACGACAGGGATGCCCACTCTCACTGCTGTTGTTTAACATAGTGTTGGACGTTCTAGCATCAGCAAGCAGACAACAAAAGGAAATCAAAGGCATCAAAATTGGCAAAGATGAAGTCAAGCTTTCACTATTTGCAGATGACATGATACTATACATGGAAAATCCGATAGACTCCACCAAAAGTCTGCTAGAACTGATACACGAATTCAGCAAAGTTGCAGGATACAAAATCAATGTACAGAAATCAGTTGCATTCTTATACACTAACAATGAAGCAACAGAAAGACAAATAAAGAAACTGATCCCATTCACAATTGCACCAAGAATCATAAAATACCTAGGAATAAATCTAACCAAAGATGTAAAAGATCTGTATGCTGAAAACTATAGAAAGCTTATGAAGGTAATTGAAGAAGATATAAAGAAATGGAAAGACATTCCCTGCTCATGGATTGGAAGAATAAATATTGTCAAAATGTCAATACTACCGAAAGCTATCTACACATTCAATGCAATCCCAATCAAAATTGCACCAGCATTCCTCTTGAAAGTAGAACAAGCAATCCTAAAATTCATATGGAACCACAAAAGGCCCCAAATAGCCAAAGTAATTTTGAAGAAGAAGACCAAAGCAGGAGGCATCACAATCCCAGACTTTAGCCTCTACTACAAAGTTGTCATCATCAAGACAGCATGGTATTGGCACAAAACAGACACATAGACCAATGGAATAGAATAGAAACCCCAGAACTAGACCCACAAACGTATGGCCAACTCATCTTTGACAAAGCAGGAAAGAACATCCAATGGAAAAAAGACAGTCTCTTTAACAAATGGTGCTGGGAGAACTGGACAGCAACATGCAGAAGGTTGAAACTAGACCACTTTCTCACACCATTCACAAAAATAAACTCAAAATGGATAAAGGACCTGAATGTGAGACAGGAAACCATCAAAACCCTGGAGGAGAAAGCAGGAAAAGACCTCTCTGACCTCAGCCGTAGCAATCTCTTACTCGACACATCCCCAAAGGCAAGGGAATTAAAAGCAAAAATGAACTACTGGGACCTTATGAAGATAAAAGGCTTCTGCACAGCAAGGAAACAACCAACAAAACTAAAAGGCAACCAACGGAATGGGAAAAGATATTTGCAAATGACATATTGGACAAAGGGCTAGTATCCAGAATCTATAAAGAGCTCACCAAACTCCACAATCGAAAAACAAATAACCCAGTGAAGAAATGGGCAGAAAACATGAATAGACACTTCTCTAAAGAAGACATCCGGATGGCCAACAGGCACATGAAAAGATGCTCAACGTCGCTCCTTATCAGGGAAATACAAATCAAAACCACACTCAGATATCACCTCACACCAGTCAGAGTGGCCAAAATGAACAAATCAGGAGACTATAGATGCTGGAGAGGATGTGGAGAAACGGGAACCCTCTTGCACTGTTGGTGGGAATGCAAACTGGTGCAGCCACTCTGGAAAACAGTGTGGAGGTTCCTCAGAAAATTAAAAATAGACCTACCCTATGACCCAGCAATAGCACTGCTAGGAATTTACCCAAGGGATACAGGAGTACTGATGCATAGGGGCACTTGTACCCCAATGTTTATAGCAGCACTCTCAACAATAGCCAAATTATGGAAAGAGCCGAAATGTCCATCAACTGATGAATGGATAAAGAAATTGTGGTTTATATACACAATGGAGTACTACAGGGCAATGAGAAAGAACGAAATATGGCCCTTTGTAGCAATGTGGATGGAACTGAAGAGTGTGATGCTAAGTGAAATAAGCCATACAGAGAAAGACAGATATCATATGTTTTCACTCTTATGTGGATCCTGAGAAACTTAACAGAAACCCATGGGGGAGGGGAAGGAAAAAAAAAAAGAGGTTAGAGTGGGAGAGAGCCAAAGCATAAGAGACTTAAAAACTGAGAACAAACTGAGGGTTGATGGGGGGTGGGAGGGAGGGGAGGGTGGGTGATGGGTATTGAGGAGGGCACCTTTTGGGATGAGCACTGGGTGTTGTATGGAAACCAATTTGACAATAAATTTCATATATTGGAAAAAAATAAAATAAAATGGCTCCTGGTGATCTGTGATCCTGATATTCACTCCCTTATACAATCCCCTCCTCTTGAGTGTCAGTGGGATCCAGTGACTTGGTTCTAACAAATAGAATACAGCAAAAGTGATGAGATGTCATTTCCAAGATTAGGTTAGAAAGGACTGTGACTTCCATCTTGCTCACACATTCTCTCTGGTTCTTCTCTCTTGTTCATTCTGATGAAGCCAGCTGCCATGTTGTGAGATACCCTATAGAAAAGCCTACATGGCAAGGAACTGAGAGAGGCCTCTGGCCAACAGTCTGCAAAGAACTGAGGCCTTCAGTGCAATAGCCCAGGAGAAGCTAAATCCTGCCATTGACCAGATGGGTGAGCTTGGAAACACATTCTTCCTTCAGCTGATCTTTGAGGTGACTGCAGGCAGCCCCCAACTTAACTTATAATTTTTTCACTTTACAATGGTATGGAAGCAACACACACGCATTCGGTAGAAACTATACTTCAAATTTTGAATTTTAATCTTTTCTGGGGCTGGCAATATACAGTACAGTCTTTTTCATGACACTGGGCAGAGGCAGTGAGCTGAAGCTCCCAGTCAGTCAGGCAATTATGAGGGTGGACAACCATTCTGTACCCAAACAACCAGGCTGGTTTTCACTTTCACTACAGTAGTCAATAAATTACATGATATATTCAACACTCTATTATAAAATAAGCTTCCTGCTAGATGATGTTGCCCAGCTGTAGTATAATGTACGTGTTCTGAGCATGAAGGTAGACTAAGCTATGATGTTTGGTAAGTTGGTTGTATTAAATGTATGTTCAACTTAATGGCATTTTCAATTTATGATGGATTTATATGGATGTGATCCCATTGTAAGTCAAGGAAAATCTGTATAGCCCCATCCAACATTTTGATTGCAGCCTTGTGAGAGACCCTGGCTCAGAGGACTCAGCCAAACCATTTTGTGATTCCTGACCCACATGAACTGTGAAATAATAAATGTTATATTAATAATATATTGCCCTCGGGGCACCTGGATGGCTCAGTCAGTTCAATGTCCAGCTTTTGATTTCAGCTGAGGTCATGATCCCATGGTCGTGGGATTGAGCCCTACACTGGGCTTTGCACTGAGTGTGGAACCTACTTAAAATTCTCTCCCTCTGCCACTTTCACTCACTCATGCATACACACACTCTCTCTCTCTCAAATAAAAATAATAATAATAACAATATATTGTCCAAAAACAAACATTAATTCTCTGGGACAGTAAATCTAAAGCCATAAAGAAGAAGAACATATTTTCTGGTTACATTTGATTTGAAATGGGTTGCTTTCCACAACTCACCCCCTATTGGAATCAACTAGTTACTTTAAACATTTTATTTATTTATTTATTTATTTATTTATTTATTTATTTATTTATAGCATGTGCATACATGTGAGCAGGGCAGAGAGCAAGGAAGAGAGAGAATTCCCAAGTAGGCTCCAAGTTGTGAGTGCAGAGCCTGACACAGGGCTTGATCCCACAAACTGTGAGATCATGACCTGAGCCAAAATCAAGAGTCAGACACTCAATGAACTGAGCTACCCAGGCACCCCTACTTATTTTTTATTTGAGAGAGAGAGAGCAAAGGCAGGGGAAAGGGGCAGAGGGAGAGAGAGAGAGAGAAAGAAACCCAAGCAGTCTCCACTCAGTGCAGAGCCTGGGGCAGGGCTTGATCCCACAACCCTGGGATCATGACCTGAGCTGAAACCAAGAGTCAAACACTCAATCAGCTGAGCCACCCAGGTACCCCTCTACTAGTTATTTTAAACTGTAGAGTAGTTAGTTCTTTTTATATTTTCTCTTTCAGCCTTCAGATATAATAACAGAGTTGTAAGTATACCTACCTTAGTTGAAACCACTAAAATGATGGTTTGAAGTGTTTCCCTTCAAGAAAAACAAGTTTCCATCCTGTTTTTATGGCTGTAAGGCCAAATGTCTCTCTCTCTCTCTCTCTCTCTCTCTCTCTCTCTCTCTCTCTCTGTCTAAAGTATGTATTCAGCAAACTTTGAGAACCTACTAATGGGTGCACCAAGTCCTCTGACTAAGGTTGGGGGTTACAAGGATTAACTAGACTTGGTCTTTAGTGAGGGAGTCTAACAAGTCGACAAGGCCATTAAATACGGTAGGATAAGCCTCAGTCGCTTTGGAAACACAGAGTGGGGATTCTGTAAGATTTTTTGTAGGACTTGATTTCTGAATTGAGATCTGAACAAGTGGTAGATGGCCAGATGGAGTAAATGGAAGGGAGTCTGTGGTAAGAGCGGAACAGTATGTGCAAAGCCTTGGAATCTTAATCATTAGGTTATTCTACTTCACTTTTTCTGCATTTTTAGTATCTCCCTTTCCATTTGGCCTCTTCTTCTTGGCCTTTAAACATCTTAATATTTACTAGAATCAAAAACAATGAAAAAGAAGATGGCAGAGTAGGAGGACCCTAAACTCATCTTGTTCCACAGATAACAACTAGATAATATACCAGTGAATAACCCAGAAAATGACCTGAAGACAAGGCAGAACAAATGCCACAACTAAATATAGAGAAGAGGCCATATCGGAGAGGGTAGGAAGAGCGGAGATTGGAAGCTAAATGGACCTGCAGCACTGTCCCTGGGAGGGAGGGAGACTGTGGGCATGGAAAGGGGAAAGAAACATACCCTTACACTGAGGAGCCCACACAGGAAAATGAATCCCCATAACACTTGGCTTTGAAAACCAGAGGGGCCAAATTTCGTGAGTTTTTACAACCAGTAGGACTTAAAACCTGGATTTTAGAATTAACAGGCTCAGCTCTGGGAGAGCCAGGAAAGTCAAAAGGAAACTGACTCCCCACCCTTAAAGAGACAATACGAAAAATAGTCCATGGAGATACAGCATAGAAGCAGCAGTTTGAAAAATGCCTGGGATGTACAGGAGGGAGAGTAGTTTACTCATCTCAGAGCATGTCCCAAAGGGGCAGAGATCCTTGGGAGACCTCTCCAGGAATAAAGGAGCAGGCAGGGGCCAATTTCCTCCCTTATCCCCTAGCATAAACACATGGCCACCTATAGGAACCACCCTAGTGCTGACACTACCTAACTTGCTAACACCAGTCCCCTATTCCTCTCTGTCCCCTTGTGCTGTGTTTCAGTCAAGGCTTGTCTCCAGCCAAGCCTGCTTCAGTCCTGAAGCTGCAGGGCCACTCCCACAGAGGGCCAGTGGCCCAAACCTTGCTAATACCGCTGGACTGCTACACTGCCCAACACCCCCCTTCCCGCATAGTGCAGATCTGCTCCCTCCAATATGTTCTTGGCTGGAGCCCATCAAGGGAGGTGCCACACACCTGGCAGTGTGCAAGCAGCCCCTCACTGCCTAGCACCACTCCAAGATGACTCCTGCCCTGGAGAGAGGGGAAAATAACCACACACACCAGTCAGAGGCCTCAGCAGTGTGCTGAAGGCTGACAACTGGTCTGACTGCAAGCGTCGCACAATAAGGAAAGCCTTTGGGCTTTGGGAAAATACCCTGCAGTTTGGTGCTACCACATCTCTGGTAAATGCTTAGTCTGACTCAAACCCAAGGCAGCTCCAGACTGGCCCACTAACACCACAGGGAACTAAACACTGACCACAAGAGGCAAAGAGAGCCACTGCAGATAACAGGACTGAAAAAAAATGTGGCTGAGCCACAATAGCAGGGCACATGCACATAGGAGACACACCTGAAGAGCCAGATTTCAGTAAACAGGGAACATTGCACTGCAGGACACTATAGAACCTCTTCTTAATAAGGCCATTATTTTCAAGAGCAGGAGACATAGCTGACTTTCCTAACATAGAGAAAAGACACAGGGAGTTAGACAAAATGTGGAGACAATAAGTCCCAAATGAAAGAAACAGACAAAAATCATAGCAAGATATCTAAGCAAAATGGAAATAAGTAATATGTCTGATAGAGAATTTAAAATTATGATCATAAAGATACTCACTGGACTTGAGAAAAGAGTGGAGGACATTTGCAAGACCCTTAACAAAGAGATTAAAAAAGAACCAATCAGAGATGAAGAACACAATCAAAGAAATTAAAAATACACTAGATGGAATAAATAGTACATTAGAGGAAGCAGAAATACAAATCAGAGACCTAGAGAGCAGAGTAATGGAAAGTAATCAAGCTGAGCAGGTGAGAAAAAAATTATGCAAAATGAGAATAGACTTAAGGGAACTCAGTGATACCATCAAGTGTAATAACATTCACATTACAGGGACTCCAGAAGGAGAAGAAAGATAAAAGAGGGGCAGAAAATTTATTTGAAGAAATAATAGCTGGAAACCTCCTGAATCTGGGGAAAGAAACAGAAATCCAGATCCAGGAGGCACAGAGACACCCAACAAAATCTCCCCAAGGAGGTCCACACCAAGACACATAGTAATTAAAATGACAAAAAGTAGTAAGGAGAGAATTTTATTTTTTTAAGTTTATTTATTTGTTTGTTTATTTATTTATTTATTTAGAAAGGGAGAGAGCACACATACACATGTGAGCAGGGGAGGGGTAGAGAGAGAGAGACAGAGAGAGAGAGAGAGAGAGAGAGAGAGAGAGAGAGAGAGAACCCCAAGCAGGATCCTCACTGTTGGCGCAGAATCCAATGTGGGGTTCAATCCCACGAACTGTGAGAACATGACCTGAGCCAAAATCAAGAGTCAGATGCCTGACCGAATGAACCATCCAAGTGCTCCAGGAGAGAATTTTAAAAGCACCAAGAGAGAAGAAAACAGTTACATACAAGGGAAACTCCATAAGGCTGTGAGCTGATTTTTCAGCAGAAACATTGCAGCCCATAAGGGAATGGTATGAAAATATTCAAAGGGCTGAAAGGAAAAAATCTACAGCTCAGAATATTCTATCCAGGAAGGCTATCATTTGGAATAGAAGGAGAGGTAAAGAGTTTCCCAGACAAACAAAAGTTAAAGAAATTCATGACCACTGACCTAGCCCTACAAGAAATGTCAAAGGGGACTCTGAATGAAAAGGAAAGACCATAATCAAGAATAAGGAAAGTAGAAAACACAAAAGTAGTAAAGATAAGTATACCTGAAAAATCAGTCAAAGGACTCACAGGATAAAAGGATGTAAAGTATGACACTGTATACTTAAATATGGGAAGGAGAAATGTAAAAAATGGGTTCAAACTTAAGCAGCCATCAACTTAAGATAGACTACTATATGCAGAATAGTAACCACCAATCAAAAGCCAGTAATAGAAATGCAAAAAATAAAGAGAAAGGGATCCCAGTATATCACTAAAGAAAGCCTACTAATCATGAGAGAAAAGAGCGAGGGAAGAAAGGAACAAACTACAAAAACAACTATAAAACAATAACAAAATGGCAATAAATACATACCTGTAAATAACACTTTGAATGTAAATGGACTAAATGCTCCAATCAAAAGACATAGGGTGATAGAATGGATAAAAAATAAGACCCATCCCCATGCTGCCTACAAGGATTCATTCCAGACCTACAGACACATGCAGATTGAAAGTGAAGGAATGGAGCAGCATTTATCATGCAAATGGATGTTAAAAGAAGCTGGGGTAGCAATACTTATATTGAACAAAAAAAAAAAAAAAAAAAGATTCACCAAGATCAAATGGGATTTATCTCTGGATGTAGTGTGGTTCAACATTCTCAAATCAATGTGATACATCGATAAGAAATGGATAAAAACCATATGATCATTTCAATAGATGCAGAAAAAGTATTTGACAAAGTACAAAACAAAGAGGGTAACAAAAGGCGAAGAAGGATACTATTTAAGAATAAAGAGAACAATCCAGCAAGAAGATTTAACAATAGTAAATATTTCTGCCCCCAACAAAGAAGCACCCAACTATTTAAAGCAGTTAATGACAAACATAAAGGAAATAATCAGGGGTACCAGTGTGGCTCAATCAGTTAAATGTCAGACTCTTGATTTTGGCTCAGGTCATGATCTCACAGTTCATGAGTTTGTGCCCTATGTCGGGCTTTGCACTGACAGCACGGAACCTGCTTGGGATTCTCTCTCTGCCCCTTCCCTGCACTCTCTCTCTCTCTCTCTCAAGATAAATAAATAAGGTTTTAAAAAAGGAAGTAATTGATAATAATACAATAATAGCACCCCACTTACATCAATAGACAGATCATGCAAACAGAAGATCAACAAGGAATTAGAGGCTTTGAATGACACATTGGACCAGATGGACCTAACAAATATATTCAGAACATTCCATCCTAAAACAGTAGAATACACATTCTTTTCAAGTGCACATTGAACATTCTCCAGAACAGATCACATATTAGGCCACAAAACAAATCTCAACAAATTCAAAAAGATCAGTCATACCATGCATCTTTCCTGACCACAATGTTCTGAAACTAGAAATCAACCACAAGAAAAAAAATCTAGGAAGAGCTCAAAACATAGAGGTTTAATAACATGCTACTAAACAATGAATGAGTCAACCAAGAAATCAAAGAGGAAATAAAAAAAATACATGGAGACAAATGAAAAAGAAAACACAATGGTCCAAAATCTTTGAGATGCAGCAAAAGCAGTTATAAGAGGAAAGTTTATAACAATATAGGCCTTCCTCAGGAAGTAAGAAAAACCTCAAACAACCTAACCTTATACCTAAAGGATCTAAAAATGAACAACAACAACAACAAAAAACCCAAATACAGTAAAAGGAAGGGAATAATAAAGATTAGAGCAGAAATAAATGATATAGAAGCAATACAAAATAAAATGAACAAACAAAAAGAAACTAAAAAACAATAAAACAGATCAATAAAACCAGGAGGTGGTTCTTTGAAAGTAACAACAAAATTGATAAACTTTTAGCCATAATCATCAAAAGAGAGAGAGAGAGGGGATTCAAAGAAACAAAATCAGAAATGAAAGAGGAGATGGGAATGCAAGCTGGTGCAGCCACTCTGGAAAACAGTATGGAGGTTCCTCAAAAAACTAAAAATAGAACTACCCTATGATCCAGCAATTGCACTACTAGGCATTTATCCACGGGATACAGGTGTACTGTTTCGAAGGGACACAGGCACCCCCATGTTTATAGCAGCACTACCAACAATAGCCAAAGTATGGAAAGAGCCCAAATGTCCATCGATGGATGAATGGATAAAGAAGATGTGGTATATATATACACAATGGAGTATTACTCAGCAATCAAAAAGAATGAAATCTTGCCATTTACAACTACATGGATGGAACTGGAGGGTATTATGCTAAGTGAAATTAGTCAGAGAAAGACAAACATCATATGACTTCACTCATATGAGGACTTTAAGAGACAAAACAGATGAACATAAGGGAAGGAAAACAAAAATAATATAAAAACAGGGAGGGGGACAAAACAGAAGAGACTCATAAATATGAAGAACAAACTGAGGGTTACTGGAGGGGTTGTGGGGGGGGATGGGCTAAATGGGTAAGGGGCATTAAGGAATCTACTCCTGAAATCATTGTTTCACTATATGCTAACTAATTTGGATGTAAATTTAAAAAAATAAAAAATAAAATTAAGAAAAAGAAATGAAAGAGGAGAAATAACAACTGACATCACAGAAATACAAAGGATTATAGCAGAATAATATGAAAAACTATATGACAACAAATTGAGCAACCTAGAAGAAATGGTTAAATTCCTAGAAACATAACCTTCCAAAACTCAACCAGGAAAAACTAGAAAATTTGAACAGACTGATTACCAGTAATGATATTGAGTCAGTAATCAAAAAACTTCCAACAAACAAAAGTCCAGGGCCAGACAGCTTCACAAGTGAATTCTACTAAACATTTAAAGAAGACTTAATACCTATTCTACTCAAACTAGTCCAAAAAATAGAAGAGGAAGGAAAACTTCCAAATTCATTCTATGAGGCCAGCATTATCCTGATACCAAAACCAGGTAAAGACATTACAAAAAAAGAGAACTTCAAGCCAATATCTGTAGTTGCAACAATCCTCAACAAAATATTAACAAACCAAATTCAAAAATACGTTAAAAAATTATTCACTGGGGTGCCTGGGTGGCTCAGTCGGTTGAGCGTCTGACTCTTGGTTTTAGCTTCAGGTCTTGATCTCAGGGGTCATGAGTTCAAGTTCTGCATTGGGGTACATGTTGGGTGTGGAGACTACTTTAAAAAAAAAGATCCACTAAGATCAAGTGAGACTTATCTCTGGGATGTAAGTGGGGTTCAGTATTCTCAAATAAATCAAAGTGATACATCACATCAATAAGAAAAGGATAAAAACCATGTGATCATTTCAATAGATGCAGAAAAAGGAGTTGACAAAGTACAATATCCATTCATGATAAAAACCTTCAACAATGTAGTGTTTAGAGGAAACATACCTCTAAGGCCATATATGAAAAACCCACAGCTAACATCATATCCGATGGTAAAAAACAGATTGTTTCCTCTAGGAACGAGACAAGAATGTCCACTCTCACCAGTTTTATTCAACATGGTACTGGAAGTCCTAGGCACAGCAATCAGACAAGAGAAAGGAATAAAAGGCATCCAAATTAGTAAGGAAGATGTAAAACTTTCACTATTTGCAGATGACATGATAGTATATATAGAAAATCCTAAAGACTCTAACAAAAACCTACTAGAACTGATACATGAATTTAGTAAGGTCACAGGATACAAAATCAATGTGTAGAAATCTGTTGCATTTATATACACCTAAAATGAAGTAGCAGAAAAGAGAAATTAAGAAAACAATCTTATTTACAACTGCACCAAAAATAATAAAATACCTAGGAATAAACTTAACTGAAAAGATGAAAGAAAGGATGGAAGAACAAAGTTTGTTAAATGTTCATACTACCGAAAGCAATCTACACGTTTAATTCAATCCCTATCAAAATACCAATAGCATTTTTCACAGAATCAGAACAAACAATACTAAAATTTGTATGGAACCACAGAGGACTCTGAATAGCTAAAACAATCTTGAAAAAAAAAAAAGCAACGGTGGATGTATCACAATTCCAGATTTCAAGTTTGCTACAAAGGTGTGGTAAGCCAAACAGTATGGCATTGGCACAAAAATAGACACATAGATCAATATAATGAGACAGAATGCCCAGAAATAAACCCATGACTATATGGTCAATTAATCTTCAATAAAGGAGGCAAGAATACACAATGGAAAAAAGACAGTCTCTTCAACAAATGGTGTTGGGAAAACTGGACAGCTACATGCAAAAGAATGAAACTGGACCACTTTCTTACACCATTCACCAAGAAACCTCAAAATGGATTAAGGACCTAAGTGCAAGACCTAAAACCATAAAAATCCTAGAAAAGAACACAGGCAGCGATTTCTCTGGCATCGCCCATAGCAACATTTTTCTAGATATGTCTCCTAAGACAAGGGAAACAAAAGCAAAAATAAACCACTGGGATGACCTCAAAATAGGAACCTCTGCACAGCAAAGGAAATAATCAACAAAACTAAAAGACAACCTACTGAATAGGAGAAGATATTTCCAAATGACATATCCAATAAAAGGTTAGTATCCAAAGTATATAAAGAACTTCTATAACTCAACACTCCCCAAAACAAACAATCCAATTAAAAAATGTACAGAAGACACAAAAAGACATTTCTCCAAAAACATACAAATGGCAAGCATCTCAACATCAAAAAGATGCTCAACATCATTCATCATCAGGGAAATGCAAACCAAAACTATAATGAGGTATCACCTCACACTTGTCAAAATGGCTAAAATCTAAAACACAAGAAACAAGTGTTTGTGAGGATGCAGAGAAAAAGGAACCTTCTTGCACTGTTGGTGGGAATGCAAACTGGTACAGTCACCATGGAAAACTGTACAGAGTTTCCTCAAAAAATTAAAAATAGAACTATCCTATGATTCAATAATCACATTCCTGGGTATTTAGTCAAAGAATAGGAAAACAGTAATTTGAAAGGATATAGGCACCCCTATATTTCTAGCAACATTATTTACAATAGCCAAATTATGGAAGCAGCTCAAGTGTCCATAGATAGATGAATGGATAAAGAAGTGATAGATAGATAGATAGATAGATAGATATAGATAATGGAATATTTATTGGACATAATGGATATATATATAATGGAATATTCCTCAGCCATAAAAAAGAACAAAATCTTGCCATTTGCAATGACTTGGGTGGAGCTAGAAAGTATAATGCTAAGTGATATAAGTCAGAAAAAGACAAATACCATATGATTTCACTTACCTGTAGGATTTAAGAAACAACACAAAGGGGGAAAAAATAAGAGAGAGAGAGAGAGAGAAATCAAGAAGCAGTCTCTAACTGTAGAGAACAAAGTCATGGTTACTAGAAGGGAAGTTGCGGGCAGTGGGGGATGGGTAAAATAGGTGATGGGGATTAAGGAGTGCATGTGTTGTAATGAGTATTGGGTGATGTATGGAAATGTTGAATCACTGTGTTGTACACCTGAAACTAATATTACACTATGTGTTAACTATACTGGAATTAAAATAAAACCTTAAAAAAACAGAAAAAGTCATTTTTATTTTGTTTTTATCTAACCTGTTTGGTGAATACCTTAGTCATGATCAAAATGAGATAATGCATTTGGAAGCAATATGTAAACTGTAAAATGCTACACAAAAGAATCTAAGACTATAAAGACATGAGATTGCTTCTTCTCTTCCCTAGAGGAAACAATCCTAAATCTGTTAACCTTTCTAAACAGGATTTCAATTCCAACCACACAAATTCTTGAGAATCCACTAAATTGCAAGCAGAAATAGGGCCCCACACTGATCCTTTACATCCACATGTCCTTAATATGAGGCCAGAACAGAGTTCCTAAGACTGCGTCATGCTGCCCTAGGTCTGACTTAGATTTCTAGCTTTTAGTGAGGTGGAGTATTCTTTGCTGATTTGCATTTTCCTCATTGTAGCACTAAGCTCAATCATGCAGCCTTTCTCTGTAGCGTTTCTTTGAAAGCACCAAAAAAATTAGCTTCAAAATTATTTTAAGTGATAGAGAATATTTAGTCCTTGCCTCTCACCACCAAGAAAAATATGACAAGTTTCAGGTTTGGAAAAACTACATTTTCCCATTTATATCCAAATTTGAATGACTGCTTTACTACTCACCAGAAAAAAAATATTTCCAGTTCTCAGAAACCCACTATCTACTGACTGCTAAGTGGCTTATTTGTAGTTGGGAGTTACTAAGTTACTTCAAAATTCCTTTTCTATATAAGATACTACTAAACTTTTGGCAACAATAAATTTTATTTTTTTTATGGGAAGCTAGGCAAAACTGCCAAGGGAGTATTACAAACCACAAAATTGTTATTATTGAGAACAATCTTAATATTATGTGGCAACAAAGATACTGAGCCACATTCCACATTTGTATAAATTCTTCTGAAGTATAGCACGGCCATAATCAATGTTATATGATTAAATTTATTTCAAAATCTTGGTGGATCTGAGGCATATAAAATAATAATAATAATAATAATAATAATAATAATGATGATGATGATACAGAAAGAGAGAGAGAGTAGGCAAGGGAGGGGCAGAGAGATAGAGGGAGACACAGAACCCGAAGCACGCTCCAGGCTCTGAGCTGTCAGTGCAGAGCTGGACTCAGGGCTCCAACCCACGAGACCATGACTTGAGCTGAAGTCAGATGTTCAACTGACTGAGCCACCCAGGCACCCCTAAAATAATAATACGTTTTAAATGAAGTCAGAACATTTTCTGAGTTTTCCCCCAAATTTTTGGAGAATAAGTTTCTTGGTCAATGTCAAGAATTTTTGAGACCCTGATAATTTGTCTTAAAATAACATTTTATTTAAAAATTTTAGGCTCTTTAGAAAGAGAAATTGCTTTGAAATGCTAATTACCCCCACCCTCCTTGGTTTCTATTGCATTTGTCATCATATCATCTTAAGACATGTTGGTAAGAGGCTGATATGGAAGGGCTTTGAAACAAGAAGAAAGTCTTTCCAACCTTGAATTAAGGTAATTTTAAGTATCAAGTCTGCAGACATCCAGGGGGTCGTTCAAGAACAAAGCTTCATCTGTTGCCTGTTCTTATGCATTTTAATGTACTGTACACTAAGACTCAAGAAAAAAAGGTTTAACAAGCTTCTGACTTTTGATTGAAACTCTTTTGCAGGGTTTTTCACAAAAAAACACACATTTTATAACCCAGAGAACTAAGTAAAGATTTTTTTTTTTTTGTTTTAAGAAGAATGAGCCAGGTTTTGAAAGGCATTCTTCTAGAAACCTAAAACTTTGCTGATTGCTTCCAGGTTTTGATATATTTCTGTGGTTAACAGGATACCACAGTAGGGGGCATCAAAGAGATAGTAAGTTTTGCACCTAGAAAATAATTCTATTTTTGTATTGAAATTGAATTTGCCTTTATAGATAGAATAAATTTACATTTCAAATAGCAAAGGGAATTCTGCAAAGGACTCCTACAACATCCAGACCCAAGTTATGTATAGTCTACCACCGTCAGTGACTTCTTTGCCAATTATCCTGGATCTGCAGAGAAATTCTTATAAGGGCATTTTAAGCACCATGAGAAATGTATGATTAACGTTTAGAGAAAAGCAATCTAGAATATAAAAACTATAGGTTATATGTCCAAAATACCTTTTTCTGAAGATCAGGAACTGTGGTCATCAGGGAGAATAGACACCTAATAAACAGAAATGGGAGCTGCTAGGGAGTAACAGGAGTTTAAGCTGAGTGAGGTGTGCCCAAAGCTCAGGGTGCTACATGGTGACCTGGATGGGGTTGGGGAGATGCCTGCCTGCATGGTGAGCCAGGTGCCTGTCAGGTGCCTGTCATCCTCAGAGAGGCTGTAAGGATTAAACTCACCTTGTTGCTCATCCCTGTTTTCATTTTTTAAAAAATGTTTATTTATTATTGAGAGACAGACACAGCGTGAGCAGGGGAGGGGCAGAGAGAGAGAGACAGAGCATGAGTGGGGAAGGAGCAGAGACAGAGGGAGACACCGAATCTGAAGCAGGCTCCAGGCTCTGAGCTGTCAGCACAGAGCCCAACGCGGGGCTCAAAACTCACAAACCGCGAGATCATGACCCAAGCCGAAGTCGGTTGCCTAAACCACTGAGCTATCCAGGGGCCCCTCATCCCTGTTTTCATTAATCAACACCTAAATTTCTTGTCCTTGGCCTAGTCTTAAACTTTACTTCCCACCTCTTTCCAAATTATTTCACTGCATGTTTAGGAACTTCTAGTCCACAGATTAAACACTCTCGAATAATCTCAAACTATGACTGGGAACTCACCTTCAAGTCTTGGCTTAACTGAAACCTGGCTCTCACCTAGAGATACCCTCCTCTGTGGGGATTTCCAATTGCGGCTATTCTGACACCCAGCTATGGAGAAAGACATTTTATCAGCCCATAAATGGGACTGCCTCCTTCTTGCAAGTATTTAAAAGTTGCCTTTTTTCTTTCTGATTTTCTTAGCATGCATAGCCTGACCCTGCTCAGCACTATTTTTGAGGTTCAGTCAGCCTCCGAGAAGAATGTGTCCTCTTCTTCTTCTGTTTTTGTTCTTTGTTTTTGGCTGACAAGAGGCATGTAGTTCTTGGTGAGTACATTTAATTGGTAAAGGTTTGGTAAGTCTAAATGATGTTTAATAGGAAAAATTCATATTTTGATCCTCATATTACCTTTCATTTTTTACAATATAAAAAGGTTTTTTATATTAAACTGTGAGTATGTATGAGAAAGGAGCCAATTTTTTAAATGTTTCTTTTTGGGGGCGACTGGGTGGCTCAGTCGGTTAAGTGTCTGCCTTTGGCTCAGGTCATGATCTTGCAGTGTGTGAGTTTGAGCCCCGCATCAGCTGTGTGCTGACAGCTCAGAGCCTACAGCCCACTTCAGATTCTGTCTGCCTCTGTGTCTGCTCCTTCCCCACTCATGCTCTGTCTCTGTCTCTGTTTCTGTCTCTGTCTCTCTCAAAAATAAACAAACATTAAAAAATTAAATGTTTCTTTTTGTATGTTAATCGACTACCTTATGGAGTTTTGTTTTGTTTTATATATCATTTGCCTGGAGTTACTTAATTATTTTCTTAAGTACTATTTACTGAAGCCAAGTACAATTACTGGTGTATTTAGGTTGTTTTTTCCAAGTTTCGCTCCCTAAATCAGACTCTAACTACTTTGAGGGCCACACTACCATGCTTATGTGACAATTATTTAAAGAAGCATTCTTAAGTCCTTGGAGGGATTCTGATCAATGCTTTCTCTGAAACCTTGTAAAAGTATTTTACTTCCTTTTGCAGCAAAGACAAGTAATACTGCTTATAATAAGTTTGGAAAGATTACTTGAATGGAGGCTGCTGCTTCTCACATTTCCATAAAAAGAGCCCTGTAGCAATCAACATTCTGCTAGTGCCATCCATGTTCTAGACCTTCACTTTTCCATCCTTATGTAACACTCCTTTCTCTGGAATTGATACTATCTGACTATCCTCATTGCTGTATCTTCACATCTTAAGGTCACTCCCCTCATTCTTGAAGATTTTGGCTCCTGTCTTCTCTTCATAACAACTTCCATCATCCTAGATGGCTCTATCTAACACTAAAGCCTCAAAGTTCTTTGACAGCTTGACCCCATTAACCCATCCCTCCAGTCACAGTTGTGGGAAGGAAGGCAAGTGTAGTAGGCCGAAGCTTTCATAGGCCCTAATGAACATGCTAGTATTTATGCTCTGTATATCTCCTTGCCTTGACTCTGAGCTGGCTGTGTGACCTGTATGGAAAAATTACATCAGTTCCAGCCCTAATACTTAAGAAGTCCTGAGAGCTCTCTAAAAAACCTGGGTTTGGAACTGATGTGTCATGCTTTCTTTGGAGTCGGTCGTTTTAGAAATGTCTCTTTCCCATCGCGGGTTGCTTGGAGTGAGCTCGCGGGTCTGTAAGACCAGAAAATTGAGAGTTTCTTCCCGCCCCTGTAGCTGCACCAGGGGGCTCTGCCGCTATCACCAAGCCACAAAATGAACATGTTGAGTTACACCGGAAGCACTGTGGCTATCATTTAAATTACCATGAGAAAAAGAGAAAGAAAGAAGGTTGAGAGGCTCATCAACATTCAAAGAAGGCAAAAAAGATGATTGGTCTGAAAGCTAAGCTCCACCATAAACAGTGCCATCCTGAGAAAATACAAATGAAAAAGACTATCAGGATGCATGAAAAGAGAAACACCAAGCAAAAGAATGATGAAAAGACTCCACAAGGAGCAGTACCTGAATATGTACTGGACAGGGAGGGACAGTCCCAAGCTAAAGTACTTCCCCACATGATTAAACAAAAATGAAAAGAGAAAGCAGCAAAATGGGAAGTCCTTTGCTCAAAGTTCGTGCCCAGGGACAAACAGAAGTATTAAAAGTTATTTGAACAGGAAAGAGAAAGAAGAAAGCACGGAAGAGGATGGTTACTAAAGTCGGCTTTGTTGGAGATGGCTTTAGTCTAAAACCACCTAAATATGAAAAATTCATTAGGCCAGTGGGCTTACTTTTCAAAAAGGTCCATGTAACACATCCTGAATTGAAAGCCACCTTTTGCCTGCCAATAGTTGGTATAAAAGAGAATCCCTCATCCTCACTATATACATTTTTGGGTGTTCTTACGAAAGGTACTGTCATTGAAGTGAACGTAAGTGAGTTGGGCCTTGTGACACAAGGAGACAAGGTTATTTGGGGGAAAATATGCCCAGGTTACCAACAGTCCTGAAATCGATGGATACATAAATGTGGTCTTGTTGGTTTGACAGCAGTTTCAGACAAGTAACTTTACAATTACTGATTTCAACAATAGAATTTAGTGATTCATCAGTTACATATAACACCCAGTACTCATCCCATCAAGCATCTTCCTTAATGCCCCTCACCCATTTAGCCATCCCCCACACCCAACACTCCTCTAGCACTCTTCAGTTTGTTCTCTGTATTTAAGAGTCTCTTATGGTCTGTCTCCCTCTCCGTTTTTATATTATTTTTGCTTCCCTTCCCTTATGTTCATCTGTTTTGTATCTTAAATTCCACATATGTATGAAGTCATATTTGTCTTTCTCTGACTGACTGATTTTCCTTCACATAATAGACTCTAGTTCCATCCACGTTGCTACAGATGGCAAGATTTCATTCATTTTGATTGCTGAGTAGTATTCCATTAGTGTGTGTGTGTGTGTGTGTGTGTGTGTGTGTGTGTGTGTGTGACCTCTTCTTTATCCATTCATCCATTGATGGACATTTGGGCTCTTTCCATACTTTGGCTATTGTTGATAGTACTGCTATAAACATTGAGGTGCATGTGCCCCTTCGAAATAGCATACCTGTATCCCTTGGATAAATACCTAGTAGTGCAATTGCTGGGTCATAGGGTAGTTCTATTTTTAATTTTTTTGAGGAACCTCCATACTGTTTTCCAAAGTGGCTGTTGCATTCCCATCAACAGTGCAAAAGTGTTCCTCTTTCTCTGCATCCTCACCAACATCTGTTGCTGCCTAAGTTGTTAATTTTAGCCATTCTGACAGGTGTGAGATGGTATTCCATCATGGTTTTGATTTGTATTTCCCTGATGATGAGTGATGTTGAGTACTTTTCATGTGTCTATTAGCCATCTGGATGTTGTCTTTGGAAAAGTGTCTATTCATGTCTTTTGCCCATTTCTTCACTGGATTATTTGTTTTTTGGGTGTTGATTTTGATAAATTCTTTATAGATTTTGGATACTAACTCTTTATCTGATATGTCATTTGCAAAGATCTTTTCCCATTCCGTTGCTTTTTAGTTTTGCTGACTGTTTGTGTGAAAACTTTTTATTTTGATGAGGTCCTAATAGTTCCTTTTTGCTTTTGTTTTCCTAGCCTCCAGAGACATGTCAAGTAAGAAGTTGCTGCGGCTGAGGTCAAAGAGGTTTTTGCCTGCTTTCTCCTCTAGGATTTTGATGGCTTCATGTCTTACATTGAGGTCTTCATTCCATTTTGAGTTTCTTTTTGTGTACGGTGTAAGAAAGTGGTCCAGGTTCATTCTTCTGCATGTCACTGCCCAGTTTTCCCAGCACTACTTGCTGAGGAGACTGTCCTTATTCTTTAGATATCCTTTCCTGCTTTGTCAAAGATTAGTTGGCCATACATTTGTGGGTCCATTTCTGGGTTCTCTTTTCTGTTCCATTGATCTGAGTGTCTGTTCTTGGGCCAGTACCATACTGTCTTGATGATCACAGCTTTGTAGTACAGCTTGAAGTCTGGGATTGTGATGCCTCCTGCCTTGGTTTTCTTTTTCAAGATTTCTTTGGCTATTCGGGGTCTTTTCTGGTTCCATACACATTTTAGGATTATTTGTTCTAGCTCTGTGAAGAATGCTGGTGTTACTTTGATAGGGATTGCATTGAATATGTAGTTTGCTTTGGGTAGTATCAACATTTTAACAATATTTGTTCTTCCTATCCAGGAGCATGGAATCTTTTTCCATTTTTTTGTGTCTTCTTCAATTTCTTTCATAAGCTTTCTATAGTTTTCAGTGTATAGATTTTTCACCTCTTGGTTAGATTTATTCCTAGGTATTTTATGGTTTTTTGTGCAACTGTAAATGGGATCGATTCCTTGATTTCTCTTTCTGTCTCTTCATTGTTGGTGTATAGGGATGCAATTGATCTCTGTGCGTTGATTTTATATCCTGCAACTTTGCTGAATTCATGGATCAGTTCTAGCAGTTTTTTGGTGGAATCTTTTGGGTTTTCCTTGTAGAGTTCTATGTCATCTGCGAAGAGTGAAGGTTTGACTTCCTCCTGGCTGATTTGAATGCCTTTTATTTCTTTGTGTTGTCTGATTGCTGAGGCTACCCCTACCCTACTTTCTTTCCCTACCCCTACCTTCTTGAGGGTTTTTATCAAGAAAGGCTGCTGTATTTTATCAAATGCTTTTCAGCATCTATTGAGAGGATCATGTAGTTCTTATCCTTTGTTTTATTAATGTGATGTATCATATTGATTGATATGTGGATATTGAACCAGCCCTGCATCCCAGGAATAAGTCCCACTTGATTTGGAGAATAATTCTTCTAATGTATTTTTGGATCCGGTTGGCTAGTGTCTTGTTGAGAATTTTTGCATCCATGTTCATCAGGGAAATTGGTCTGTAGTACTCCTTTTTAGTAGGGTCTTTGTCTGGTTTTGGAGGGTAGGTTCTAAATATAATGACTGCTACTTTTATATTAGAAAGGTGAGAGAGATTTGGACACACAGAGACACAATGCAGACAATGTGAAGACAGAGACAGGGATTGGAAAATGGGTCTATAAGCCAAGGACTGCTGGAAGACACCAGAAGCTGGAAAAGGCAAGGAAGGTCCCCCCCTAGAAACGTTGGCATCTTAATTTTGGATTTCTGGCCTTCAGTACTGTAAAAGAATAAATATCTCTTGTTTTAAACCATCCAGTTTATGGTAATTTGTTACAGTAGCCCTAGGAAATGAATACATTGACATGTACTAATGGATGAAGTCACTGCCTTGAAAGGAAATGGGTGACCACAATTCTTGGATCCATCTGTACCTGGATGAATGCAACAGGTCTGAGCTTCTAATGCATATAGCTGATTAGAAAAGTGGACTTGGAGTCTCTTATACAGATCCTGTCATATCCCTGACTCTCAGGAACTTCTTCCTTCCCAATGCTACTTCAGATGTTAAGTGTATCTACCTGCTCTCTGCCAATCCAGGATCCTATCTCTTCTGATGTAAGGTAGTTCAGTTCAAATGCAGTGTTTCCAGTTAGCACCAAAGACAGTAACTGACTTAACTTTTTAATAGTACTGTCAAGGGACATAATTATGGACAAGGGACATATGTTGAGGGACATAATTTAGGAGTTTGGAGGGCAGTTTGCACAGGATAAATCCAAAATAATATTGGTATTCACCCCACACTATGCAACTTGCTTTGCCAATGAACTATGAACTGAAGTAACATGTATCCTTTCAGCAGAAGTTTTGAGAACTACATGTGATTCATCATAATATCTTTTTCCTGTTTCTGCATATATGGAATCATGTGTCAAGATGGTCTCCATCAGTATGGGTCCTTGAGTGTCTTTAATGAGTAAATTTCCCTTAGTGCTCTATAGTAGATATGTAGTGTGAAGAAGAAGTAATGTTTGTTTTTTAAAGTACTACTGAGATTTCAGGTTGTTTGTTGCCTCAGCATAACCTGGTCTATCCTGTCTATTTCAATACCAATATCAGTAAATTCAGTGAGCATCTAAAATTACACTCTTCCTTTCTTGCTCTAATGCCTTTAGAATTCATTTTAACACTTACTGTCCGTATTTCTGTACAACATAAGATAGCAAAATCTTAAAATAATTAGAAACCGTAATCCTTCTCTTCTTGTTTTAAGTTTGCAATTAGCTCTCAGGGAATCTCTAGAGGTGCCAGACATTGTATGATGCTACAGTGGCCAGAAGTTTGGAAACTGCATTTCCTAAACTCCCTTGTCATCAGGGTTTGGGTTTTGATTCTTACAGTAAGAGTTATTCATGCTAGATTGTGGAAGGTGGAAGACAGTAGAAATCATTATGGCTCAGTCTTAGCAGGCAGGCATGTGGTCTTCAGTGACATCAGGTATGAGATTGTGCATTGGTTTCTAGACTTTCTACTGAACACCATGTTTTGGTGTAACAGGCTGTTGAGATGATTGGTTTCAGTTTCATGTAATTCCTGAAACTTTCTGATTTCCAAATATAACTGATGACTTTCGCTGTCCATTGCCCTCTTCCACACTTTCAAAAGTTTTATAAATACTTTCCTGCCCAAAAAGCAGCGGTTTCTGTTTTCCTGACCATAGACTTATAGACAATGATCTGACTCTAGTTATTATTCAGGCATAGACACCAATCAATCAGAGCAGATGCTAAACTAATAAAAATAGATTCCAGTTATAAGAAACCAGTACAACTTCACTGGTGGTACCAACTGAATATAAATATCAGCCTGGTTAAGGAATTGGAGAAATGTGTATGTGAGAGAGGCATGAAGTGCATTGCTCTCCCTATGGACACAGTCTTCACAGTTTAAAGTAACAGCTTCATCTGATAGGTAAGAGGTAGCTGCATTGCTAGTATGGTGTAACAAACGTATATGGTCTTTGTCTCAAGTTTCTGGCACAGAGTTCCTAAGACCCTTGGAAATTCCTGAGTGATAGGATAGTCTTTTGTCATGCATTAGAAATCCTTTTGAGCACACTTGAGTTTATGCTAATGAGACAACTTAACATGGGGTCTCCAGATAGCCTTGAGATGGAGCTGGTCACCAGAAAGACCAAGTGATTAGAGTATTGGAACTTTCAGACCCACCCCCTGAACTCCAGGAAGGGGAAATGAAGGGCAGCTACAGATTAAGTGCTATAAAAACTCTTGAACAGCAAGAGTTGATAAACTTCTGGGTTGGCAAACATGTGAAAATGGGGGGAAGTGGAGCACCCAGACATCATGGAAGCTCTGTACCCTTCCCATAAACCTTGCTCTATACATCTCTTCCATATGACTGTTTCTGAGTTATATCCTTTTATGATAACCGGTAATACAGTAAGTAAAATGGGACAGGGAGGAAAACAATAAGAAAACATCATAAACATGGATTTATTAAGGAGTTTTTGTGTGTCTGAAAATGTCTTTATTTCACCTTCACTTTTGAAGGATATTTTATTTTTATTTTATTTATTTATTTTTTTATATGAAATTTATTGTCAAATTGGTTTCCATACAACACCCCGTGCTCATCCCAACAGGTACCCTCCTCAATGCCCATCATCCACTTTCCCCTCCCTCCCCCCCCCCAATAACCCTTAGTTTATTCTCAGTTTTTAAGAGTTTCTTATGGTTTGCCTTGAAGGACATTTTAACTGGATATAACTTTTTTGGTTGGTGTTACTCTCTTAAAATTTAAAAACTTTATTCCATGGTCTTCTGTCTTCCATATTTTCTTTTGAGGAGTCAGCCATTGGTTTTTATTGTTACTCCTTTAAAATTATGCCTCTCTCCCTCTTCCTCTGCTTTTAAGTTTTCTTCCTTCTTCTCTAATTTTAACAGTTTTATTCTGATATGTCTAGATATTATTTTCCTTATATTTGTCCTACTTGAGATTTTTCAAGCTTTTTGAATTGGTGGCTTATTGTCTTTCAAGAATTTTGGAAAATTTCTCAGACAGTGCCTCTTCAAATACAATTTTTGCCCATTTTCTTTCTCTTCTCCATTGAAACTGCATATTTTGATTGTTTTACCATGTTTTACAAGTCCATTGTATAATTTTCTTTATTTTCCTTTCTTTTTACCTGTTTTAATCTGTATAATTTCTTCTGACCTATCTTCTAGTTCACTGATCATCTCTTCTGTTGTGTCTAATTTGTTGCTAATTATGTATATATATATATATATATATATATAGTACTTTATTTCTTAAATTGTATTTTATTTTATTTTTATTTTTATATATCTTCAATTCTCTAATAAAATTCTCTGTATTTACCTATTTCTGCATCATTCCCTTGATATTCTTGAATGTATTAATCAACTTATTTTATTTTTTATTTTTTATTATTTTTAAAATTTTTTACTCAATTTATTTTTTTAAATTTACATCCAAGTTAGTTAGCATATAGTGCAACAATGATTTCAGGAGTAGATTCCTTAATGTAATCAACTTATTTTAACTTATTAAAATGATAACTTCAAAAATGAATCATCTGAGTATCTATTTCTACTGTTTATTTTTAGTTTGCTTTTTAATCATTTGGTCCAGTAAATTTTTTAATTTAATGCTGGACATTGTATATGAAACTTTTAGAGGCACTGGATGATGTTATCTTCCTCCAAAAAGAAATAAATTTTTAAAAATTTCTTCTTGCCCTTATTTAAGTAGAGACAGATTACATTGATTCTTATCAGTCTTTTTGATGGTTGGAAGCTGAGTTTAAAGTTTTGTGAGGGATGACATATCACTGTTGTAGCCTTTAACCTAGAGTATAGTTATTTAGAAATGTCTACTTGAAAACTGACATACTGTCCAGAATTCCTTTTCCATTTCAGACTCTGAGCTCCTATTTTTGTCTGTTTAGCTTCATAAGACTGCCTAAATCTCTATGTATCCTTTAGACACCTTAACAGGTTTGAGGTGTGTGTGCATGTGTGTGTGCATGTGTGTGTGTGTGTGTGTGTGTGTGGTTTTTTGTTTGTTTGCTTTTTTTTTTTTTTTTTTTTTTACTGTTAATGGTCTTCTTCCTTACACCATTCCCTCAAAGTCTTAGGATTCAGAAATTTTCTTGAGGCAAAATCCTTGTGGAATGTTCTACTAATTTCTCTGTGATTCTCTTCTGTGATCCTGGCTGTCATACTTCCCTTGAATCTTAATTTTTGTCTTCCCATCCTCATGAGAGTGCTAAAAGCTCTTGGCCACTGCATTAGGCTGTGCCCTTATCTCTTAGTTAGAAAATGACAAATTCCCTGAGCGGAAAAATTTGTGGAGAATGTCTGATATTTTTCAATTTGTTTCCCTCTCTTCTAGGATTTTGACTTTCCTGGTCTGGCTATTTGGCTGTCTTCTGTATCTTCAAATGACTGACTTTTTGTTTCTGTATTTTATCTAGCTTTATAGTTGTTCTTGATGTGTGTTAATTTGACAAGAGCTTCTCTTAAGAATCATAATGCTATACTTAAAAATTAAAAGTCTAAATCCCATACAGCCTTTTATGGTTAAAAGAAGCAGAACATTTCCAATTGCTACTTATTAGACTCTTAAGTTTTTAGCATCCTCTGGTTACACCAAATAGAAGATGACTTTCAAAGATTTTCTTAAAGCATCTCCTGTGTTCTCTTCACTTGTGATACACTCATATAAATGTCCACTATGTGTCTATTTTTCCACTACATTTATCCCAACAGAAGAGTCTGAATAGCAACAAAACAAATGCTTCCAAATAGATTAGTTGAGAGGGAGAAATACAACTCTTCCTTAAGTAAATAATGCTGAACAAAATTCTCACTTTTTGCTTATTGAGAATCATGGTAGTAGTCTGCATCAGTGCATTTTTGTTCTTGAAGTAAATAACTCTCTCTGGTCCTACTTTCTTTAAAAAATTTTTTTTTAATGTTTATTTATTTTTGAGAGAGAGAGAAAGAGTAAAAGTGGGAGAGGGGCAGAGACAGCAGGATACACAGAATCTGAAGCAGGCTCCAGGCTCTGAGCTGTCAGCACAGAGCCCAGTGTGGAGCTCGAATTCATGAATGGTGAAATCATGACCTGTGCCAAAGTCAAATGTTTAACAGACTGAGTTACCCAGGCACCCTTATGGTCCTACTTTCTATTGCCCTCAGATAGTGGCTTATCCCAGTAGTGACTTTTCAAAATGCAATTGATACATTTCATTTTCCACTAGAAAAAATTTGTCATAATTTTTAACACTTTTTTGTGATGTGGCATCAATATGGTTATCCATGATTCATTGACTGAATGCTTGTCTTGTTCTAGGTACTGAGCATGCGGTGGTAAGCAAATAGACACATGGTTGTTATAGTCTGTAATAAAAATGACATGCCTCGGGGTGACTGACTGGCTCAGTTAGTTGAATTTTGGCTCAGGTCATGATCCCAGGGTTATGGGATCAAGTCCCATGTCAGGCTCCATGCTGAGTATGGAGCCAGCTTAAGATCCTCTCTCTCTCTTTGCTCCTCTCCCCGTGCCTGCACTCTCTCACTCTCTGACATGCCTCAGGGGGATGATGCAGGTAGAACTCAACCACTCTTTTCCCTGAATATTGCCAAGCTGCTGCACTGTCTTCATTCACAGTTTGGCTGTCTTCTCCTTCAGTGATGCTTCTGAAATTTTGTGGTTTGTAATACTGAGTGCTTCAACATGCATGCTCTTATTCTGTTTTTTAAGTGGTGATAATGTTGTCTCCCTTTTTCATCTATCTTCTCCATGGTAACTTCTTGAATCTGCCAAATTGATGTTACTTTTTTCCTCTTCCTTTCTCTCAACCATTCCTGCACAGTTGCCAAGGGAAACCTGGTAAGTATTAAATGTAGTATTAATTTAAATATTCTCTGTTTGTATAGAGATAAAATGCATAACTTTAATGACATCTATTTCAAACTAGCTTCAGGCTTTTACTGCATTTGCTTTAGTTTTTTATTAGGCTCACAGATGTTCCAGAGTTGAGGTTCCTGGAAGTCTAAGTACCAGTTAAATAGAGTGATGTCTATGAGGAAAAAGTTTAGATAATGTTGTTAGGGAAATTGGGGTGGGAGGTAAGCATTATGGCCTATTTGAGATTATCTTAATTAACAAAAAAAGACTCTAATATGAATAAGTAACAGATGGCCTATAGGCATTTTTAACTCATTCTTAGAGTCTCTTGCTCCCGGTTCCCAAGTGGTAAGCAACAAGAAACAAAGGCTACTCCCTCCGTAAAGTTGGCTAACTTCATCCTGCCCATTTTTCCCCTTCAATAAGCTGGTCAGTCTACTCTCAGCTTCTCAAATTCTCACTATCTTTAGTTCTACAGTTTTGATTGGCTCTGTCACATTATGACAGTTACTAACTAGTTGACTATTCTATTCTCTGCTTTGTGTTGCTGGACTCTGAAAACCACAGTTTTGCTTTGCCACCTGCCTCCTGTTAGGCTTTGACAATAATGATTCTTTACATTGACAATGACAAGTGGTTGCAGTGTTTGGTTTCTGTGTGCAGTTTTTCCCATAATACCAGTACCAGAGAAAATGTAAATGCAGAGAAATAATACCACCTGACCAGTGTTCTTCCTCAAAGGATTAAGTACCAGTTCCATGGGGCTCTTCTTCCAAACCTCTACATTTTAATAATACCAATGTCTCCCTTTTCTGTTTTCCCTCAGCCCTAAGACTGGTACTTGCTTCCTGAGGTTACTTTCTTTGTGATGCCTTAGCTTCCATGTTTGCCTTTTCCATTCCTTACACATGACTAACAATTGTTTAGATTAAATTCTCTCTGTTGAAATAATTTATGTGGTTTTCTTTTTTGAACGTGACCCTGACTGGTGCATATGTGCCATTTTATTTCTTCCATAAGACATGCCGTAGGTTTATGGCACACTAAAAGTGTATAGAGAGTGACCAACATTCATATCAATCAGCCCATAGTTCCTGGCTCCCAGGTAAGGAATATACTGTAGCAAAAGGCAGTTCAGATAGGAACAGGGTGGTATGTAGTTACTGATTTCTAAAACACAGAAATTTCTAGTAAAAATTTTAGCACAATGCAGAAAACTCATGAAAGCATGGGGAATGAAGTTTATTACTACAAAATTAAGCTTTCTTTTTGGTTCTCCAAGATAATTGAATGTTCCCAATGGATGAGGCTTAGGATCTCTGCTGAAGTAATCTGCAGTCTAACTCTTGTGGTAATTTTTACTTAACACTTCTCATAAGGATTATTAAACAATTATTTATTAACCCAATTAGGCTGCTTCTTAAGGACGGGGACTATGTCTGTTTTGTTCCTTTCTGTATTTCCAATTTATAGCACAATGTTTGGCAGAAAGATGTTCAAAAATTTTGTTAAGTGAGAAACAGGAGGAAAAAGATTTTAAATCTAAAGATCACATGCATAGAGCACACAAAATGTCCCTTTTTGGAAGTCACCAACTGGTCTAGATGCCCAGGACATCATTTTCCTCTAAAGTTCCTCTTATTTTATTGTCGAAGGCTGTCTATCAACCAGGAATAGAATTATTTGGTGCATATAAGCTGTTGCCATTCTACTTCCCCTTTCTGGTAAACTCACAGTGTAGGAGGACATCAAGATTTCTTGTTCAGAAAAATGATGGGCCTGAAAGCCTTTCTGCCAAAAGCACCTAGAAATGCTGGATAAAAGTTAAGGAGCATCATTTTAAATATGTTTCCGAGTTGAGTCCTGCTTTTTCCCCCCGATTATCTATTCTGGTATTTGTTGTCCCCTTTTTTGGAATGTTTAGTCCCTTAACATTTAATGTAATGAGAGATGTGGTTTGATTTAAGTCTGGTTTTTCATATTTTTTTTCCCTTTTTGTCTCCTTTGTTTTTTGTTTTGTTTTGCAGTTTCCTCACCTTCTATCTCCTTTGGAATTTTATTTTTATTTATTGGATTTTTAGCACTAATTTCTAGTTATTTATTCCAGAAGTTACAATATACATAATTAACTTTTCAGTATATTTGGATTTAAAATTTCATGTCTCATAATGTGTAAATCTTCATTTGTCCATTTAACCCTCTATCTGCCATCCTTATGCTCTAGTTATCATATGTATTACATCTACATTCATTATAATCTTCAAAACTAATTTTATCATTTTTTCTTTAAACAATTATGTTTATTTGAAATAAAATAGGAGGAGCAGTCATATATATTTATCTACCATTCTTGATTGATGGCTCTAATTCATTCCTGAAGATCTGAGCTTTTCTTTTATGTCACTTCCCTTTAATCTGATGAATTCCCTTTAGCATTTCTTATAGTGCACTCTGGTAGTAATGAAATCTCCTAGTTTACTTTTATTTAAACACTTTTTTATGGGGCACCTGGGTGGCTCAGTTGGCTGGGTGTCCGACTTCAGCTTAGGTCATGATCTCATGGTTCGTGAGTTTGAGCCTCTCATCAGGCTCTGTGCAGAGCCTGGAGCCTGCTGTGGATTCTGTGTCTCCCTCTCTTTCTGCCCCTCCTCCACTCGCACTCTGTCTGTCTGTCTGTCTCTCTCTCTCTCAAAAATAAATATTAAAAAAAATTTTTTAACTTTTTAGTTTTCTTTCATTCTCATAGGATATATTTGCTAGATACAACATGCTGAATTAATAGTTTTTTTCTTTAAGGACTTGAAAATTATTGTTCACTGTTTTCTGGCCCTCATAGCTTTTGATGAAAAGTCCAAAGTCATTGAATGATTTTCCCTTTTGTACGTAATATTTCTTAGAGCTGCTTTCACAATTTTCTCTTTATTTTTGGTTCAACAGTATTTGCTTCTCTGTTGCTGTGTAACAAACCATTCTAACACTTAGCTAAAACTATACGCATTTATTATCTTACTGTTTCTGTGGGTCAGACATTCAGAATGTGGGTTCTCTGATATAGGTCTCTCATGGGCTAACTACAGTTTTCTCAGGCTTGATTGTGAAGAATGTGCATATAGCTCATGTGTGTGATTGTTGCCAACATTCAGTTCCCTATGGGCTGTTGGCCAGATGTCTCAGTACCTCGTGAGCTGTTGGCCTGAGGTTTCCCTCAGTTCCTTGCTACATGGTCCTCCATAGAGCATCTCACAGCATAGTAGCCTGTTTAGTGAAAGTAGGCAAGCAGTATGGAGGAAGGGGGGGGGTGGCAGTTGGGGTGGGGAGAGAGAGAGAGTATGCACACTACCAAGAGGAAAGTCATAACTTTTGTCATCTAATCATGGCAGTTACATCCCATCAGTTTTCTCTATTTTATTCACCAAAAGCAAGTCAAAAGGTTCAGCCGCACTCAAAGAAATGGATTACACCAGGCCATGAATACCATGAGGTTGCAGTCATTTGGACCCATGTCAGAAACTGCTTACCAGTTTGACTATAATATGTTCAGACATTGTTTTCTTTGTATTTTTTTTAAAAGTAGTCTCCATGCCCAACATGGGGCTTGAACTCACAATCCTGAGGACAAGAGCTGCATGCTCTACTGACTGAGCCAGCCAGATGCCCCTGTGTTTACTCTTATTGGGATTTGCTAAGCTTCTTGAATCTGTAAATATATATATTTTATCAACTTTGGTATGTTTTGTTGCCATGATTTCCTCATATATTTTTTCTACCCCATTCTCTCTCTCCTCTATTTTGGGGATTCCAATTGCCTGTATGTCAGCCATCTTGATATTTTATCCCTCAGATTCCTAAGGTTCTGTTAATTTTTTCAAAAATTTTCTGTTTTTTCAGATTTCTATTGATCTAACTTGAAAATAACTGACTCTGCTCTCAACTTTATTTCGGTATTAAATCTATCTAGGGAATTTTTCATTTCAAGTATTGTATTTTTTAGTTCTAAAATTCCCATTTAAAATATGTAAAAACGTTGTAACCCTTATTAGAAATTTTTTCAAATTTTCACTATAATAGTAGCCTCAAAAAATGGAAGTGGTCAGACCTCTCACAACCTCTGAAAAGATGATTACTTAGAAGATATTCAACAAATGTTCACTGATTTGAATTTAGTCATAACAAAGCCAGTGAACAGAACATCAAGTCATAGAAATCCAGGAAAGGAGCAAGTAATACCAGATATCTTTACTGACTTGATTTGGGGAGTCAGGCACACTGACTTCAGATAAGTCTGATTAGTAGAGTACCAAGAAAAGGGAGTGTGTGTCTTCACTTACAGACAAAGAAGGTTTCAAATCTGTGTGGCAGACAGATTGTAAGATGGCTCCCATGATTTCTGTCAATTGGTGTTTGCATCTTTGTTAATCCCCTGCCCTTGAATGTAGATAGGATTTGTGACTTGTTTTTAACCAGTAGAATATGACAAAGGTGATGGAATGCCACTCCTGTGATTATGTTATATAAGACTTTATCTTGTTAGCAGACTCACTTTACAGGCTATTTGCTAGCTTGATGAAGGAAATGATATTGTTGGGGAAACCTACATGACAAAGTCCTACAGGTGGCCTCCAGCCTCCAGCCAGTAAGAAGCTGGTCTTACAACCACAAAGAACTGAATTCTACCAACAGCCCAAATCAATTTAAAAGCAGTTCTTCCCCCAGTTGAGCCTGCACATGAGAACGCAGCCCAGCTAACACCTTGCTTCTGTCTTGCAGAGGATTGAGCTAAGCCATCCTAAGTCTCCTGACCCATAGAAACTGTGAAATAATAAATATGTGTTGCTTTAAGCCACTGAATTTATGGTAATCTGTTATGCAACAATAGGAAATGAATACAAACTGCATTGTTACAGAGTTGTGCTACCTTTTATTTTGTTGATTTTCTGAAGTGATTTCCATACTTAACATGCTGCTTAAGTTTTAGCAAATGAAATATTTTGAGAGCAGCAATTTTATAGAGTCATTGCAGGAAGAATAGGACTCCGGGGAACCCACAAGAAAAGCTTCTTTTTTATGATCTGGGGCCAGCATTACCACTCTTGTGAATTTGTCCATAAAAATAAAGGCTTATTCAGTGAGGATAAATGCATGTATATAGTTTTAATTGTATTGTTGTAGTGGCAAAATAACTGGAAACAAATTTTTAATAGCTAAATTGCTTTCCAAAAAGCCTGTTAGAATTCACATTTCTTACAGCAGTGTGTAAGTGCCCTTTTTCCTCTGTATTTTAATGGATTTCTCCTATCCATCTGTATTAGTTTGCTAAGGCTGCCAGAACAAAGTACCAGAGGGCTGTTTTTTTTCTGGGCCTCTCATCTGGGCTTATGGAAGGCTGTCTTCCACCTATGTCTTCCCATAGTCTTCCCTCTGTGTATTTGTATCCAAATTTTCTCTTCTTGTATGGATATAAGTCATATTGGATTAGGGCCCACCCTGATGACTTTATTTTTATTTAATAAGGAAATATATATGTGCTTGTACTTATTATCCTTCATGATATATCACCGTTGTGATATTATCCTATTCTTTTAAGACAATGACAATTCTCCTTTGTGTATATGTTTATATATTTGTGTATAATTATATAAAAGTGGAAAAAGGTATAGAAAGATACAATATAGGTTGGTAATATTGGATACATGGGGGGTGGAGGAGAGGGATGGTAAGGAGAGTGGCAGAGATGTAGAAAGCAAGCAAGCAAATAAAAATCAACAACAAAATAAAAAAAATACAGTGTTCATGCATGGATGGATAATACTATAAAATTTATTATTTTGAAAATTTTGGAGAGGGCCACCTGGGTGGCTTAGTCATTTGAGTGTCCAACTCTTGATTTTGGCTCAGGTCATAGTGCCAGGGTTGTGAGATAAAGCCCCGCATGGGGGTCCACGCTGAGCATGGAGCCTGCTTTGGATTCTCTCTCTTTCTCCCTCTGCCTCTCTCCCTCGTTCGCATGCTGTCTCTCTCTAAAATTAAAAAAATTTTTTTTCTTTCATTGCCTATATATAGTTGTATAAAAAGAGTTGCAACCTCTCATTGACAAAGAGCAATAAGCATTTACTTATCTTCTCCAGCTGTGGCTTCACTGGACCAGCAGAGAAGGTTTTGCACAAAGTGGGATCAGTGGGAGGGCTAGGGCAGACTCTTCTTATGGAATAACAGAATCTCACGAGGTCAAGAAGAGATATGAGAGGCATGAGCAAGCCTAGGCTTGAAACTGGTACATTGTCATTTATTGGCCAAAGGGAATGACAAAGTCAGGGGACTGGGAAGTATGCTCTACTCATGGAAGTGGAGTCAGGAGAGAGAGTTAATATTTCTGACCAATAATCTAATCTACAATAGTTATATAAATATCTATTTAGAGTTATGTATTTCTATGTGTACACAAAGAGTTTTATGAAAGGATAGATCCAAAATTAATGGGGATTATCTGAACATGGTAATGTTGGAAATCATGTTTACTTTTTGTTCTTTTTACTTTATGTGTTTAATTTTTTTGCCATGCATATACTGCTTTGTATCATCAACGATAACAATAAACGTATTTTATTGGGGAATAAAGTAATTTCCTCAAATGAACGGGATGGCAGGGAGAGAGAAGAGCAGTCTAAGTAGAGAAAGCCCTCTGGAGTCAGGCTGGCTTTATACACACAGCCATGAATTCTTAAATAACTTAAGTAGAAATTTTCTGACTTTGCCAACATAATTTTGGTTATTATGCAAAACCACTGAGTTCAGTCAAGTAGATATTCCGTTGTAATTTGGTATATTATCATCCTAATTTAATTTAATAATTATTTTCTGCTCTATAAGGAAAATAAAGGAGTGGTTCTCAAAAACCCAGCTGGTCGCTAATTGACCGGGGAGCTTTTCAAATTATATAAATTTCAAAGCCCTACTGCTGACTCAGGTCTATGAGGTGAGGCTTAGAAAGTATTTTCACAAAGCTCGCGGATAATTTTTATGATCACTCACATTCGGAAACCCTTGGGTAAAGCTGATGTGTAGACATTGTCCAGCATCCCCTCTTCCACACAGACGATGAAAATGAAAAGAATTCAATTATGTGATTGTCTACAGGCTTTCAGAAGTCCTGACCGAGCAGACTAGCTCTTTATATTGCTCCCATGTCACTAGTGCGAACACTTGCCATGCGGCTTGACTGTGTAGACTCAGATATAAGTAGCCGTGAGATACGTGAACCTGATTCCTGGGGTTCATTTATATACCTGCTGAGGAACTGATTTACTTTTAAGTGAAATTTAATAGTTCTGAGAAATTCTTGATTAGGCTGACTTCCATGGAGAGGGTTTTCTAAAAGGGTTGACAAACCTCCATATCACTAGAAACATCCTTCCCTAATGTCAAAATGCAAGTTTTCCTTCAGACACGCAGGTACTGGCTCAGTGAGCCTAGAGGTACATGCTCTAGAGAGGGTATAGAATAATTTCCTGAGGTTTAATTTTTTTTAACATGATTTGGTTCCTTTTATGCTTTGTACTTTCTTAACAGCCAGGCTTTGAGACTGCTTTATTCCCAAGTGGGCTGAGCTCAGGCCCATTGGAAGAGGAGATAAGCCTATTCTCTACACTCTGGCTAAGAAAACAGAACAACAAACAAACAAAAAAACTAATATCCAGAATTTGGGGGGTTAGGGGAGGTAGAAAAGATTTGGAATGTTTGGATATGCAAACGTCCTTTCCTTGAGAGAGGAAGTAGAGGAAAATCGAGGAAGCTACAAGGTTCTCTGACAAGCTTGTCAAATTTGTCTCAATGTGGAGAACAAAATCAAATTGACAGGCAATTAACAATCTGGACCTGTTTTCAAAATTTCTCTGCATTACAGCCAAAGGAATTTGGAATTTACAGAGATACACAGTAGAGTAAATTTCCTCTCATATTTCATGTGCGTAAAATGTGCTGAGAAAGATAAATAAACCTAAACTAAACGTACAAGAATATGTATTTCTTGTTCTCTTGCCCATCTCAAGGGCTGGAAAATTCCATCTCTACCCATTGCAGCTTGAATTTCTCACTTGCTTGGTTTTGGAGAGAGTCTTATACTCTCCAAAGTATAAGGGGGAATGCCATCACTCTGTGGCTAGTCCTAACGAGTTCCAACATGGCCCTTTCCCTCAATTTTTCCGTCCATTATTCTTCCCTCACAGGATGCCATTCATCACTATATTAAAAGTGGTGATGTCTTAAGAAAAAAAACCTTTCAGTTCTCCTAAAGATATTCCATATAATGCTCAAGGTAAAAACGCTCCCTTCCCTTCTCAAAGAGTAGAACTTAACCAAGTGGCTATTACTTTACTTTAGGTTGTTTTGGAGAATATTTTTGTGGACCAAATTTATTCAATAGTTTTATGAAACAGCTACACATTCCCTTCAATTTGAACTAGTAAAGTGCTTTCAAAAACCTTAAAATTTACTTGAAATACAGCTAAAACATAGTACTCAAATTTATTATATGGATACAATTTGTTTTTGGATTTAGATTGTTTCAATTTCGTTCCAGTGTCAGTTTAGGCTACCACTGCTAAATCAGCCTTGGAAATGAAAGAATGAGTCTGGTTAAAAACATTTTTAATGTTAACTTTGGCCCTTGATAAAAGAATTTTTTCTTCTAAATAGGGGAAGAGAAGGTTGGGAAGTACCATGTCAATGATTCTTAAACGCTGTTAAAACTGCCTATCATCCGAGGGTTTGAAGGCAGGGCACAGAGGGAAGCAGAATGTTTTAGATGAAAGCTTTCCCTCTCCTTCCAGGATGGGTTTAACAATATGTTAAACCATATTCTTATTCTGACTCCCAAGATAGTGACCCAGAAAGAGATAAAAGAAAGAAGCGAAAGGGTCAGTTAAAGAACCATTCTGGAATGTTTGACAGCTGTCTAAAAGTCCTGGGTTAGATGACAGCTTTCCCCCCACCACTCTTCCTAAATTCAAGTCTTCAAATGCATCTTGTTTCTCAAATAAACAGAGAAACAGATGAAGTTTAGTAGTTTGTTTTAAGAGAAGTCCAAGGAGTTTATTTTTTTAATTCTAAAGGCTCAACCAAAACTTCATCAAAAGTAGCAGAGAGGGGCGCCAGGGTGGCTCAGTCAGTTGAGTGTCTGACTTTTGCTCAGGTCATGATCTCGCAGTTCATGCGTTTGAGCCCCGTGTAGGGCTCTGTGCTGACAGCTCAGAGCTTGGAGCCTGCTTCGGATTCTGTGTGTGTATCTCTCTCTGCTCCTCCCCTGCTCGCACTCTGTCTCTCTCTCTCTCTCTCAAAGAATAAATAAACATAAAAAATAAAGTAGCAGAGCAATTAAGTGTTTTGATTGTTTTAAGAGGACCAATGATAGTGTTAGGGATTGAATGTTTGTGTCCCTCCAGGATACCCAATATGGTGGTATTTGTAGGTGTGGTCTTTGGAAGGCAATTAGGTTTAGATGAGGTCGTGAGAGAGGACCCTCATGATGGGATTAGTGTATTTATAAGAAGAGGAAGAGACACTGGAGTTCTCTTTCTCTCTGCCAAATGAGGACACAGCAAGAAGACAGACATCAACAAGCCAGGAAGAGAGCTCTTACCAGGAACTGAATCTGCTAGCACCTGATTTTGGACTTCCCAGCCTCCAGAACTGTGAGAAATAATAGGCTGTTGTTTAAGCCACCTAGTCTATAGTATTTCATTGTAGCAGCCTGCGCTGACTAATAGAGATAGTTCAAAGGAGTAGTAGTCATAAGATGTACAGAGTAATCCTAACAGTAAGTAATGGCACATGTAGAGCATAACAGAAATAAAGTAGAATGGGTACAAGTTAATCATCTGGTCTTAGGAAAACCGGACTGAAAATAAATGTTTAGGACTTCTCCTTTCCAACCATTACTGGAGTAGGTGGTCTTGAATTTCTTCTCCTACTACCGACAATAAGAACACCAGAAAAAATATGGTTTTAAGATTTTTCCTTATTTTTGGTTTTCATCAGTTTTCAAACTTATTTATTTTTTAAATTCCAGTACAACTAACATATCGTGTTATTGGTTTTTAGCAGTTTGACCTTGACGTGCTAACTAGCTGTGGTTTTCATTGTATTTATCCTATTTGGGGGTTTGTTGAGCTTATTGGATATGGAAATTAATATTTTCTACTAAATTTGGGAAATTTTCAGCCAACACTCATCAAATATTTTTCTGTCCCATACTCTCTTCTCTTTTGAGACTCCATTATATTGTCCCACAGGTTTTTGAAAATGCTTCAATCTTTTTTCTGATTGTTCTTCATATTGAGTAATTTTTTTGATCTCCTTAAAGTTTACTGATTCTGTTTTCAAATATGAAGTTGAGTCTGACATTACAAATATGTAATGATTTCCATTTCTATTATTCTACTTTTCACTCTAGAATTTGTATTTGTTCTTTTTTAAAAAATAATTTCCACATGTCTATTGAGATTCTTTATCTGTATGAGAATTGAGACCACTGTTTCCTTTAGTTCTTTGAACACATTTTAATTCTTTATAATGGCTGCTTTGAAATCTTTGACTTCTATATATAATATTGGGCCCACCTGGAATCACTATATGTTGACTTCCTTTCTCCCTGAATGTGTCATGCTTTCCTGTTTTTTGGGTTTTTTTTTTTTTTTTGTAAGGCTAGTAATTTTTTATTTAAAACTGAATATTATAGATAATACGTTGTATCAACACTGGATATTCTTATATTCTTCTAAGGATTGTTGGTTTTTTTCCTTAGGCAAATCACATTCTTATCTTCATATTTTCTGCTAATATTATTATTAATTATTATTATTTTATTTTATTTTATTATTTTTTTTAATGTTTTATTTATTTTTGAGACAGAGAGAGACAGAGTATGAGCAGGGGAGGGGCAGAGAGAGAGCGAGACACAGAATCTGAAGCAGGCGCCAGGCTCTGAGCTGTCGGCACAGAGCCGGACACGAGGCTCAAACTCACAGACTGTGAGATCATGACCTGAGCCGAAGTCAGATGCTTAACCAACTGAGCCACCCAGGCGCCCCTATTTTATTTTAAAGAGAGAAAGAGGGAATGAGCATGAGCAGGGGACAGGGGCAGGGGGGAGAGAGGGAGAGAGAGAGAGAGAGAGAGAGAGAGAGAGAGAGAGAGAGAGAGAGAGAGAGAATCTTAAGCAGGTTCCACGTCCAGCATAGAGCCTGATGCGGGGCTCAGTCCCATGATGCTGGGATCATGACCTGAGCCAAAACCAAGAGTTGGACACTCATCTGACCGAGCCACCCAGGTGCCCAGGATTGTTGTTTTTTTTTTTATTTTAATAAGCAGTTAATTTGACTGGATTAAAACTGTTATTGTCCCATTGGTATCATTGGTATGTCCCATGCATTCATAAACTAGTAGTCAGTTTATGGGCAGATTAATATTCAGGTTTTGACACTTTTGCCCTTTTAGGATTACATTTCTAAATTTCTAGCTGCTCTTTCAGCCTTGAACTCTGCCCTCTGTCACACTGAATGAGTAAGGCTTTAGTTTTCTGCTTCTGGATATATGGAGTTTGGAAGAATATTTTAAGACAAAAACATCCCAAACATAATTCTTACATATTTCAGTCATGGGTTTTCAAGTGGAAACTTTTCCGTGGTTTCTTTTGAATGCCTTTAAATAGTTGTTTTTTAAAAACATTTTGTCCAGATTTCATAATCAGTATCTGTGGAAGGATCTGCTTGAATATATCACCCTGTAAATATGGGAAACTAAACCTTCACCCTTACTTTTGAAAGATATTTTTGTTGCATTTAGAATTATGTGCTAAAAGCTTTTTCTTGTTTTTGTTCTGCACTTTAAGAGGTGTTCATTGAATTCTGGCTTCCACTGTTTCTAATGAGAATTTAGCTGTCATTCTTATCATTATTCCTCTGCATGTAATGTATCTCTTTTTCTCCAGCTTGGGTGTGTGTGTGTGTGTGCGGGAGAGCATATGTGTACTTTGTCTTTGTCAACCTGGGGTTCACTAAACTTCTTGGATAAATATATGCCTAAGTACATGTTTTTCACAAAGTTTGGAAAAGTAATTTTTGCTCCATTTACTCTCTTCTCTCCTTCTGTGATTCCAATTATAAACATTAGACTGATTAATTTCTTTTAAAAACATATTATTTTAAAAAATAGTAACACTTCATAGTGGGATTTAAAACATATGTAACAATGAAATATATCACAAAAAAAGCCAAAAAATATGGAGGACTAGAAATGGAATTGTACAGTATACTCCCTTTATTGTATGTGTACAATATTAACCCTAATTGAGCTGTAATAAATTAAAATTACATATTGTAGTAAGTTAAAATTATATATTGTAATCCCTAGAGCAACCACTAAAAATAATGCAATGATATGTTGCTAAAAAAAAAATTAGAAGAATTGAAATGTAATATTAAAAATATTTGCTTAAGCCCAAAGAAAAAAGAAAGGAGGGAGAGAAGAAATAATAGATAGGACATATAGAAAACTAAAAGCAAGGTTGTAAACCCAGTCCCAAAGATATCAATAATTATATTCACTGTAAATGGATTAAATACTGCAATTAAAAGAATAAGATGGTCAGAGTGGATTAGAGAGAGAGAGAGAGAGAGAGAGAGACAAGTGTCTACAGAAGAATGCACTTTCAACATAAACTGATAAGTTCAAAGTACAAGAATGAGGAAAAAGGAGATCATGCAGGCAATAAGCATAAGAAAGCAGTTGTGATTATATTAATAGACTGCAAAGTAGACTTCAAGGAACATTGCCAGAGATAAAGAGGAACATTTTTTTTAATGTTTACTTATTTTTGAGAGAAAGAGAGAGAGAGACAGACAGAGCGTGAGCAGGGTCAGGTCAGAGAGGGTGGGAGACAGAGAATCCAAAGCAGGCTCCAGGCTTTGAGCTATCAGCACAGAGCCTGATGCAGGGCTCAAACTCACACATTACAAGATCATGACCTGAGCTGAAGTCGGACACTTAACTGACTGAGTCACCCAGGCGCCCCAAAAGAAGAACATTTTATAATGATGAAAAGATTGATTCATCAAGAAAATATAAAAATCCTAAGTATCTATAAACCTAATAATACAACTTCAAAATACATGAAGCAAAATTGAGAGAACAAAAGGGAGAAATAGACAAATGCACAGTTTTTAACATCCCTCTCTCGGCAATTAATGTAACAAGTGGATAAAACAAATAGACAAAAATCAATAGGAATATAGAAGATAGATCAACCAACTTGACTTAATTGAAATTTATAGCATATTTCACCCAGCGACTGCAGAATATGAATTCTTTCAAAGTGAATATGGAATGGTTGCCAAGTTAGACCATATGCTGGCTCATAAAGTAATTCTCTATAAATTTTAAAAGGTTGAAATCTTATAGAGTATATTCTCAGAACAGCATGAAATTAAATTAGAAATTAATTACAAACAAAGTACCTAAAGAAACTCTAGATATTTGGAAATTAAACAACTCATTTCTCTATAAGCCATATGTCAGGAAACAGCAAAGAGGAAAGTAGAAAATATTTCAAACTGAATGATAATAACAAATACTTCAAAAGTTATGGGGAAATTTTTTGTTTATCTTTTTTAAATGCTTATGTCAGATCATGGCAAATTCTCAAATCAATGACCTCAGTTTCTACCTTAAGAAGCTGGAAAAAGAGGAGGTAAACAAAGTTAGAAAAAGTACAAGGAAGAAATAAAGAGCAGAAATCAATAAGGCAGAAAATATCCAAACAATGGTGAATAATAAATAGTTAAAAGTTGGTTTTTTGAAAGAAGTAATAAAATTGGCTGACCAAGAAAAAAGGAGAGAAAACACAAATTACTAAAATGAGGAATGAAAGAGGGACTATGGATATTAATGAACTATCTGGGGTGATGGAAATACTCTGTATCATAATCGCTATTTTGTTACAGGAGTATGTACATTTGTTAAAACCCATTGAACTGTACACTTAAGATGTATGCATTTCACTGTAAGTAAATTTTACCTTAATTTTAAAAAGTTAAGTCAAATGTATCATGTTCTCTGTTGGCTTCTTTCTTTCCTTTTGTGTATGCTTTTGTGCAAACCAGCATTTAGGTAAGACTTGAATTTATTCATCCTGTTCTCTAACTTGGATTCAACCCATTCTCTAACTTGGAAATGCAGTCTTTTGACCTATTCATTTTGTAGTTACTGTAATTGTATGTTCTTATTTCCTTTCTTCTTAGATTATAAACTCCTTAAGAATAGGCCTGTCTCTTCTGTACACTATGTTCTGAGGACCTCATCTGGTACCATGAACTTTGTGGGTGCTTGACAAATATCTGGATTATTTCTCAATGTCCAGCTTTTGATCATAATTAAAGCAAGCAGAGCTAACCAAGATAGGATCAAATATCAGGCATTTAAGAGGGTGAATTAGAGCATGGCTGCGAGTGCTTTTGTGAGTGACTGTACATGTATAGCTCTGTTCCACAACAGATGAAGAACAATTTGGGTTCATTCCACATTAGTTATTTTTTTTCTTTTTGTTACTGGGCATGCTTAAGACTTCTCATTTTTAATGGGTCTGGAAAATCATCTCAAGAATGTTACTTTGTTGTAAAAAAAAAACATCTCTAACGATGTTAAGGATTACCATGCCTCACTTCCTTGTCAGAAATGTCATCAACAGAAATGAAATCACATAGGATGTATAGGGGAAAAAAATTCCCTAAGGTCATATAAATTGTTAAATGTACAACACTCCATGGTAAATGTTAATTAAAATAAAGTCAAATGGGAGGGACCATATCAAATATGCATTGGAGCATAAGATGCATTGGATAAGATTTACTTCTAAGCATGTGCCTTTGAGGGAGTAGAGAAGAATTAAGAGGGCTGGTGGGAGAAAGAAAGAAGTGGGGGACAGACTGGGGGTGAGGACAACTTATTTTTAAAGCATCAGAAGCTTGAGTTCATCAATTCAGAGGCCATATGCTCCTTTCTTTCCTCCTCAACATTTATTGTGCATTGATTTTGTACCACGTGCTCTGCATGGTTCCATGGCCATTGAGACAGTCCCTGCCCCTGGGACAGTCTGGGACTTATGGGGATTCAGTGTGTAATCTGTACAAAGTGCCTCCTATTTCTGGACATTTGGGCACCTTTCAGTCTTACTGTGTTTATTCACTTTATGGATCCTAATACTCCTCCCTCTCCCCTGGCAGCTCTCCACTTAGATTTCAAACTTATGAAAAACTAGGCCCTGTCTTATGACTTCATCTGTTATTTTATACAGAACTTAACACCCTGTAGGCAGCATAGCATTACTGTCCTTAGCCTCCAGCAAAGGGGCCTTTGGCTTGGGTCCTATGCCTAAGAGGGCTCCATTTATCACACACACACACACACACACACACACACACACACACACACGCGCGTGCGCGCAAATATAAATGTGTGGACTGTGTGTCACTCATGAGATGAGCTAAGCTGTGGCACAGCATGACCTGTAATCCTAAACAACCCCTCTTGAGACAAACCCATTCATCTCTCCATCCCTTGTTCCTGTCCTCAAAATAAAAAGTGACTGTGTCTGCGTGCTGAAGATTGTAGTTTGTGCCACTGCAAACATTAGAAACAAACATTTCTGAGGGAAGGATTTGAGTAGTAGAAGCACTCAGGTAAGAGAGAAAACTAATTAACTAACCTGCCAATTTCTTCGTCTCAGATGATATGAATACATTTTCACACAATGAGTTGTTATGTTGCAATACTGCCTAGCATCCATTTTCTTACTCGCTTACAACCATTGAACACGACATTGGGGAAAGATTGTGTAATACTAAATGATTCATATTACTCTTAAGTTGATATGTACTAAGTCTAGATATAACATGTGTTATAACTGATTCTTAATTTTTTTTAAACATTTATTCACTTTTGAGAGACAGAGTGTGAGTGGGGGAGGGGAGGGAGAGAGGGAGACACAGAATCCGAAGCAGGCTCCAGGCTCTGAGCTGTCAGCACAGAGCCCGATGTGGGGCTTGAATTCACAAACCTTGAGATCATGACCTGAGCCAAAGTCGGACACTCAGCCGACCGAGCCACCCAGGCACCTCTATAATTGATCCTTTATATAAAATCTCAGATATAGATGCTGATTTAAGAGATGATAAAAATTATTAAATGATAATGGTATATACAGTGAAATTCAAATATCTTGTAATATTTAGCAATTGCAATACTTTTTCATATGTAGCTTTATTACAGTGTTTGAGCATGATACAAAAATTCATGATTTGTTTCTGAATCTAAGTAATGCTGTAGAGATTTTACTTTAGTTGCTATTGTTTCAGCAAAGTTTCTCCAAATTCAAATCAGTAAAAAGCAAACAAATAAACAAACAACAAAACTTACATAGGAACTTCTCTGGTTCAAGAAAGGCCATCTAATTTGGAATGACTCACAGTAGAAACAAATTATATGCAAAATCTTGATTATGACCACATAATTAGTGGTTTTGCTAAGATGAAAACTAGAAAAGTAAATTTCATGGAATAAATGTAATTAATGAATTTTGTGTGTCTTTGTTTTGTTATTCCTCAGTTATTACTGACTCATCAACAGAGCACCCCAGACATGCAGTAATAATTAAATTCAGTTATCTCTGATATTTAGCTGACTTTTGATCATATAAACAACATAATTTCATACATTTAAAAATATTTGTTATGAAAGGTAATTTGTCAAGGCACAAGGATAGAACCTATTTTATTTGAAAGTTTATTAATATAACTTAGAACTTTCAAGTACTTTTTTTTTCTGCTGGTTTGTAAGTCTACATTTGTCCTCTTGCACTGGGCCATGTATATGCTAGGGGAAGTTTCACAAAGTACTGTATAATGAATATATTTTTGTTTATTGGTTGATATAAGAACTTCATGGGAAATAAACATTTTTTTCATGGTTAGAATTCATTTTAAAAAACAATGCTTTAATTTGATGAAAATCTTTTTCTAGCAATTTTTTTTAAGTTTATTTATTTATTTTGAGAGACAGAGTATGTGTGAGCACAGCAGAGAGAGAGGGAAAGAGAGAGAATTCCAAGCAGCTCGGCACTGTCAACACGGGGCTTGGAGCTGGATGCAGGGCTCAAACTCAATAACTGTGAGATCTTGACCTGTGCCAAAATCAAGAGTCAGATGTTTAGCTGACTGAGCCACCCAGGCACCCCTTCAAGCAGTTTTAAATGAAACTTTCTGGTGATTTCTTTCCCTCTAGAATGATTCTCATATTTTAAAATAGCATTTGATAATGTATCAGTTGGCTTCTTTTCTCCTTTCTGAAAAGCTCAGATATTAAATCAGATGCCCCTACGGGAGGCATCTTGAGGTGGGTGGTGTGATGGGGGGAGGCAGAGCCCTCCGAACCAGTCAAGAGCATCTTGCTAGGCTCAGTCTGGTGTGGGGTCAGAGCCTCAGTGGGAGGAGGAAGCAGTCTACTTTGTGGGGAGTGCAGGGTGGGGTGTTAGAGCCAAGCTGGGTAAGGAGGGCATTCACATGGTAGGGCACCCAGAGCAGAGTGTCAGAGCCCAAGCTGGGTGGAAGGGTGCCCGTGTGGAGTGCAGCCTGGCCATGAGGTTTCAAAGCCTGAGCAGAATAAAGACGTCGTCTATATAGGGAACACCTGGCAGCAATAATGGGAAATGGATTACAAACTGGGGGATTAATCAAAAAGATGAAGATATCAAGAAAAATGGAGTCAGGATTTTCACTATGTAGTGGAAAGGGAGAAAACTGGGATGAACACTGTGGTGTTAGGTTGGAATTGGCTGTATTGGTGTGAACTCATGATTTCAATAAATATAATACTTTAAATTAATAAAATAAATAAAGAGATGGGTATAGATGTGCATGTGTATGCACGATGGCCTTGCAGTAGCACCCCCTTTCCACCTCAGTAGCAATGAGCTCACTTTCCATCCAGGTTTCTAAATATCATTTTCTACTAAATAAGTATCAGGGTTTTCCAGAGATGACTGATTCCAGGGCTCAGTGAAAATTTTTGGGGCATCCTATTGGGCCAGAGAGTAAATCGTTCTCAGAATGAAGGCCCATATCAAAAGGATATATGCACAGCACAGGAAACCATCAACAAAATGAAAAGGAAACCTACCGAGCAGCTAATACCCAAAATAAAGAATGCATAAAAATCAATAGAAAAAACCAATTTGATTTAAAAAAGGTGGGGAGAGGAGATCCAAATATACATTTTTCCCAAAGAAGACATACAGATGGCCAATGTATAATGTACCTATACCTGTTGCTCAACATCATTAACCATGAGGGAAGTGCGAATCAAAACCACAATGAGATATCACCTCACAACTGTTAGAATGGCTACTATCAAGGAGACAGGAAATAAGTGTTAGTGAGAGTATGGAGAATAGGAAACTCTTGTACACAGTTGGTGGAAATGTAAATTGGTGCAGCCACTATGGAAAACAATATGAAGTTTCTTCGAAAAAATTAAGAATAAAACTACCATATGATCCAGCAATTCCATTTCTGGGCATTTGAAGAAAATGAGAACACTAACTTGAAAAGGTATAGTCACCCCCAAGCTCATGGCAGCATTATTTCCAGTAATTAAGATACAGAAGCAACCTAAGTGTCCATCTACGGACGAATGGATAAAGAAAATGTGTTGTAGCCTGGTGCCCTCCTGCTGCTCCTGCTGGGCACTGCAGATGGCCAGGGCTCCACCCACAGTCTGACCTCTGCTTCAACACCCTGTCAGGTGGTTTGAAGCTTTTTGTTAAGAGAACAGAAATGCTTCTGCCTCTTTTCAGGAACTGGAGGATAAGAAAGAGTTATCAGAGGGATCAGAAGATGAAGAATTGCAGTTAGAAGAGTTTCCCTGTTGAAAACACTTGATCCCAAAGACTGGAAGATAAAGCAATGATTTTAAAACATCACCCAGACAAATGGAAAGCAGCTGGTGAACCAATAAAGAAGGAGATAACAACTACTTCACTTGCATAACTAAGGCTTACGAAATGTTATCTGATCTGGTGGAAAGACAAGCATTCAACAATGTAGATCCTACTTTTGATAACTCGATTCCTTCTAAAAGTGAAGCAAAGGACATTTTCTTTGAAGTGTTTCCCCCAGTGTTTCAAAGGAATTCCAGATGATTGAGTAAAAAGAAAAATGTCCCTAACCTTGGGTTATGAATTCATCATTTGAAGATATTGATGAATTTTGTTCTTTCTGGTATAATTTTGATTCTTTGAGAGAATTTTCTTATTTAGATGAAGAAGAAAAAGAAAAAGCAGAATGTTGTGATGAGAGGAGATGGATTGAAAAGCAGTAGAGAGCAACGGGGCACAAAGAAAAAAAGGAGAAATGAACAAAGTAAGAACATTAATTGACAATGCACATAGCTGTGGTCCAGTGATTAAGAAGTTTAAGGAAGAAGAAAAACTGTGAAAGGAGCAGAAAAGAGAGCCAAAGCAGAAGCACAATGGAAGGGGCGAGAAGCTAAAGAAACACAAAGACAAGCCGAACTAGAAGCTTCTTGGTTAGTGAAAGAGAAAGAGGAGGAGGAAGTTAGACAATAAGCATTATTGGCTAAGAAGGAAAAACTATTCAGAAAAAAGCCATTAAAAAGGAAAGGAAAAACTTTGAAACACATAAGACCTGGAATCATTTTTTTTTTTTTGAGAGCATTAGCAGGGGAGAGGGGCAGAGGGGCAGAGGGGGAGAGAGAGAGAGACAGAGAGAGAGAGAGAGAGAGAGAGAGAGAATCTTAAGTAGGTTCCATGCTCAGTGCAGAGCCAGATTCGGGGCTCGATCCCAGGACCCTGGGATCATGACCTGAGTCAAAATCAAGAGTTGGACACTCAACCGACTGAGCTACCCAGGTGCCCCTGGAATCACTTTTCTGACAATGAGGCAGAGCAGGTTAAAGTGATGGAAGAAGTGGAAAAATGTTGTGATTGACTTGAACTAGCAAGCTTACTGTGTTTGAAACACCAACATCACCTACGAAAGAAGTAGCAAAATCTGCTCTGTAAAAAAGAGAAGAAATAAATGAGCACATTAGAAAAGAGAGGAATCTGAAGCTCTCATGTGATAGCATCTAAGAATGCAGACAAATCAACTGACAAAGTGGAAATGGCAGTAAAAATTAGGCAGAAGATGATTTGCAATTACTACTTAATTGAACCTCTTTCCTGTGGAACAAAGTGAGGATGGGAAGTTATTGCTAATTACATGAACATACCTTCTTCTGGAGTCAAGAGAACTGCCAAAGATGTTATTGGTAGAGCAGAGTCTTCAAGAACTTGATCCTCATAAAAAAAGATGACATAAACAAAAAGGATTTTGATAAAATTTAAAAAGAGCATGGAATGGTGTCCCAAGCAACACCTTCAGAACAATTTGAAGGTCCACGAACAGATTTCACCCCTTGGACAACAGAACAGAAGCTTTTGGAACAAGCTTTGAAAACACACCCATTAAATACACCTGAGAGATTGGAAAAACTACCAGAAGCAGGGCCTGGCAGGACAAAGAAGGACTGCTTGAAATGATAGAAGGAATTTGTTGGGATTGTAAAAACAGAGAAAGCTGTTCAAATGCAAGTGCTGAATGCAAGTAGACCCAAGAAATGGCTCACGACAATTTTTGTTGTATGTGCATTTTTAAAATAAAACTGAAAATACTGTACAAAAAGAAAATGTGTATATAAAAAATTCTTTTTTGATGTTTATTTATTTTTGAGAGAGAGGCAGAGTGTGAGCGAGGGAGGGGCAGAGAGAGAGAGAGAGGAAGGCACAGAATCTGAAGCAGGCTTCAAGCTCTGAGCTGTCAGCACAGAGTCCGACTTGGGGCTCGAAGTCACAAACTGTGAGATCATGGCCTGAGCTGAAGGAGGACACTTAACCCACTGAGCCGCCCAGGCACCCAGCCACCCAGGTGCCCCTGTGTGTGTGTGTGTGTGTGTGTGTATACACACACACACAATTTATTCAGTTGTAAAAAAATGAAGTTTTGCCATTTGTGACAACATAACTGGACTTGAGGGCATTATGCTAAGTGAAATAAGTCAGACAGAGAAATACAAATACCACATGATCTCAATTATATGTGGAATCTAAAAAACTCCAAAATCAAATAAAAAACCAAGCTCACAGATACAGAGAAGAGATTGGTGACTGTCAGAGGTGAGAGGTGGGGATAGGTGAAGTGGGTGAAGGAGGTCAAAAAGTACAAAAGGTACCAACTTCTGGTTATAAAATAAACAAGTCATAGGGATGTAATGTACAGCATGGTGACTATAATTAATAATAATTTGAAGGTTGCTAAGAGTAGATCTTAAAAGTTCTCATCACACACACAATTTTTTTTTATAACTATGTATGATGCTGGATGTTAACTAAACTTATTGTGGTGATTATTTCACAATGTGTATGAATATCAAATCAGTGTATTGTACACCTACAATTAACATAATGCTACGTGTTAATTATACCTCAATAAAAAATAAATAAAAAGTAATACAACAACAAAAGCACAAAGAAGCCAGCTTGAAGGAAATCTTACTGATCAATTTGAGCAGCAAAAAGATATTATCTAGGGGCGCCTGGGTGGCTCAGTCGGTTGGGCGTCCGACTTCAGCTCAGGTCACGATCTCACGGTCAGTGAGTTCGAGGTCCGTGAGTTCGAGCCCCGCGTCGGGCTCTGGGCTGATGGCTCAGAGCCTGGAGCCTGCTTCCGATTCTGTGTCTCCCTCTCTCTATGCCCCTCCCCTGTTCATGCTCTGTCTCTCTCTGTCTCAAAAATAAATAAACGTTAAAAAAAAAGATATTATCTAAGAGATGGTAACTCATTGAATATAATAGGAAGTCATAAGTTCATGCTAATATAAATTAATAAATGATGATTTGATGAAGAATGGAATATTCACATTATTTTAAAGTGTCTCTACATAAAATATTTATTAATTATAAAGAGAAGAGTAAGTTTGCAGTGGAGAATCTTGGCAGACACCATCTAAATCAAATAGTTAAAGCTGACATTCTCTATAAAGGAACAAATCAAAATCTGCACCACCTGGGAATGCAATGAGATCTCAGCATTGTTTCTGCAATATTCCCACCAAAGATGCATAACCTGAATTTAATCAGGAGAAAACATCAGACAACTCTAAATTGAGAGACATTCTATAAAATAACTGGCCTGTCATTTTCAAATGTCTCAGGGCCATGAAAGACAAGGAAAGACAGAACTGTTCTAGTCTGAAGGAGACTAGAAACAGAACATCTGAATGCAACGTGTGATTGTGAACTAGATCTATAAAAGACAGTAATGGGACAATTGGGGTCTGCAGATTAAACTGGAGTGTAGTGTCAGTGTTAACTTTGTGGTTGTAATGGTTGCATTGCAGAGTGTGGGAGGATGTTATTTGCAGGAAATACACACTAAAGCACTTACAGGGTGATGGGGCATCAGGCTGGCGATTTATTCTCAAATGCCTCAGAAGAAAAGGTCTTTGAATTCCACTTAACTTTTCTGTAAGTTTGGGATTATTCCAAGACAAAAAAAATATGCTAAATCTAAAAAATTGAAAATAATCCTTTCGAATTATAATTTTTAATTTACAAATTATAATTCTGAACATGAATAGAAAATCACAAATCAGTTTTGGCCAACTAACCTGAAGCCACTTTAAGAGCACAGTTTATGTAAGACATCCCCATTGTTCTAGTGAAATGGGAGATAAAACGCAAGAAATGTTGTGCCTTGTAAGTGATATATAAGCACAAAATCCCATATAGCAAGGGGAGAAGCCTACATCCATATGAATACTGAGTACTCAGTACCGAGGTCTGAAGTAGACTGCTGAGCACAGAGTAGATTTCTTACACCATTAGAGCAGAAAAAAGCATGTGTTCTGCCTACTAAGACAGAACATCACAAATGGTTGGATTGTTAATTAATTGATTGATTGATTGATTGATTGGTTCATCCTGGCTCTGCCATTTACTAGCTGTTAGACCTAGACAAGTCACTTAATCTTCCTATGTCTCAATTTCCTCATATGTTTAAGGATAATTACAGTGCCTACTTCATAGGTACTCACAGGGTGAACTTTAAATGAATTAGTATATGTACAGTGCATAGAATACTGCCTGGCATGAAATAATGCTACCTGAAAGTATTAGCTGTTGTTGTCATTGTTATTAACTCATTCATCAACAGTACAATCTGCATTTTTCACTGTTAATGATGGTAATGTCATGGTATGTCACTCCCTACAGGAAAGTGACAGAAACTTTCCCTGCTGTGGAAATTTCTTATACCAGCCCCAACCCCCTCCCCTGCACCCCCACCCAGACTGTGTCCCTCTGGACCCTTCTTAATGGCAGAGTGTCAGTAGCCACCATGGCCTGACCTCAGCCTAGAACCCCACTGGCTGAGCTGGGAGCCCTTAGCCAGCATATCTAGAACATATTTTATATTTTCTGGCAAATGGTTCATTGTTTTCCTTCATGTGACTCTGCCTTTAGGATGTTTGCCTCTTTACCTCCTTGTAGAACTAATCAAACTGTCTAGAACTACTGACCAAACTCCACCTCCTCTGTGTCCCGCAAAGCTCCCCTGTTCACCTCGGTCCATTCTGAAGTCAACACAGAATCTTCAATACATTTGAAACTGATATACTGTTGCATTTTTATTTGATATTTTATGTTTTCAATAACTATTCAGTGCTTAAGCCCCAAAATTCTATGATTATGAGCATATGATTATGAGCCTTGACAGAGGAGGGCTTCCATAATTTTTTTAAGGATCATGTGTAAAATTTTAAGCTTTTATTATTGTTATCAGTCAGTAGTGAGACTTCAGTTCTTGTTTGCTTGCATCTATTTGTGGGACTCATTTAGGCAACTAACTCCCTTATGGTCTGTGAGTCATTTATTTATGCATTTTACTGCTGTGTCACTGTGACGAGCAGATGGCAGTAGAAACCTCTGGACTTGATTTAAGGACTTGAATTTCCCTTGCATTTATGGATTGCCACTTTTAATGCTGCCATCCCCTTCAAAGTTGCTTGCTGGAGAGCATCTGAGAATGTACAGTAAACACACCTGTGTGTGCTTTACCTCGTCTAGCACAGATGCCTAAATGTGGGCCCCAGTGGAGAGAATAGGAATTTCAGAGTCAGTCGACTACAGCTGCATTTAACACTTGGCTCTTCAAGAAGGTAGTTCATAATAGCTGATGAGTTTGGGCAAATTTCTTCATCAAAGAATAGTGAGTGACATTGACTGTTGACTCCCCAGAAGGCCACCAGAAAAACAAAAGAAAACAAAACAAAACCTATTGATCAAACAAGTCTATTTGTATTGGATTTGCTGTAGAAAGGGGGAGCATCATCTTGACAGAGAGTAATATCTCAGGAGAAGTCAGGGGAGGATACTTATAGGATTTAGATAGGTTGGATAGCTTGTAATGTGGAGAACTAGTTGAGGAGGGGGAGAAACTGTGACATAATAATACTGGATTGGTGGTCCTAATGAGACAAGCATGCAGCTAATGTTGGAATTAACCTATTTTAGTTGGTTCACAGTCTTATTTTCCAGAGGCAAGCAGGTCATTTTTGCTTCTTTTCAGAGGGACAGGAAGGTGTGTCTAGTTCTAGGACTGCTTAACATAGGTTTAGGAAATGTGTTAGTTTTAGTTCTTAGTGATCAAATTATGTTGTTGGATTATCGTATTACAAAGAATACCATATATAAATGAGAGTGGCACTGAGTAAGCGCTCATTATAATGTTTCTTTTCTCTCCTAGCCCAGCCACTCCCCAACCCTTCCACCTCTGTTTATCTATATGGGGACCTCCTCTTCTTGGTAACACCATCTAGATCAGTGGTGTGCCATAGTAATTAATAGTTCTCAAAAAAGTTTATTGATGGATGACTGCATGGCTCAGTCAGTTAAGAATCCGGCTTCGGCTCAGGTCATGATCTTATGGTTTGTGAGTTTGAGCCCCGCATCCAGCTCTCTGCTGCCAGCACAGAGCCTGATTAAGATTCTCTGTCCCCCACCCTCTCCCTGTCCCTTGCTTGTGCACGTGCTTTCTCTCTCAAAAATAAACATTAAAAAAAGTTTATTGAATGAATAAATAAAAGTCAAAAGATAAAACCTTAAAAATCAAAATCAAAGTATTTGCAGAGTTTTAATAATAGTTTAAACTCGTGAAACTGGATTTCTTCCAAGCATAATTAATTTATTTATTGCCTTCCTAAATGCAAATTTCTCATTAACTCATTAAAGTTCTGGAAACCTAAAAAGCTAAGGGAAAGCACTTAGATTTTGATTCCAAATATTTAGTTAAATTATTCAACTTCATTAGCTCTCATAGGGAATAGTTATCCAAATTAGTTAAGAGTCATTATCTAAAGATGTTCTAAAGATGCTACAACATCAGAATAAAGTGAGAGGACTGAATATTAGGTTCCTTTTAGCATCTTTTTCGTTTTTGAACTGGTAGGCTTTGTTTTTGATCACTTTCATTAGGAAACAATTTCAGTTACTTCTGAATCAGTTTGCATCTACTTTTATTGATAAAGTACAATAAATTGTATAATTGTAAAGGTCTTACATCCCATAATGTTCCATTTTCCCACAGCAGTTGCCTGATTTCTCTGTTTCTGTCGTCTTCTTCTTCTTCTTCTCTCTCTCTCTCTCTCTCTCTCTCTCTCACACACACACACACACACACACACACACACACACACACGGAGGATCCCAGACATCAGATGGGAATGACATTATATCAGCAGTTCCCTGATCACTAGAGCCTCTCAGAACTTTTAAAGGTACATGTATCAGAATACTTTCTCTCCTCACCACCCCCTAGGAGATTCTGACTCAGTTAAGTCTAAGCTGAGCACTTAGGAATCTATTCTTTTATTTTATATTTTTTAATAATTTTTTTAACGTTTTATTTATTTTTGAGACAGAGAGAGACAGAGCATGAACGGGGGAGGGGCAGAGAGAGGGGGAGACACAGAATCAGAAGCAGGCTCCAGGCTCTGAGCTGTCAGCACAGAGCCCGATGCGGGGCTCAAACTCACGGACCGCGATATCTTGACCTGAGCTGAAGTCGGACGTTTAACCGACTGAGCCACCCAGGCGCCCCAGGAATCTATTCTTTTAAAAAGCATCTCAGGAGATTCTGGGGATCAAACAAGGTTTGAGAATCAACCCCTGAGCAATATGGCCTTAAGAGCATTCACAACTCCTGTTTTCAGAGGATCCCTGCATTCTCTGACAGTCATTCACGCACATCGGGTGCAATTGCTTGGATGTCTGCCTTTTCTGCCACCATTCTGGTTTCAGTGGACGCAAGCAGGGCACATCTGGTTACAGGCATGCTTCATTAGCTGCAAGGTTAACACAACTGTGACTTTTTTTTTCTTTTGGAGGGCCATCAAAAGGACAAGATGAACAGGAAAAGGAAATTGAATATAGTAAAATTCTATTCTTCTTTTAAGAAACTGGAGCCCCCTTTATTCCTTTGTGTGCACAAGGTATATCAGCTGACAATGGATCATGAAAACCTCAGGAAGAAATGTCTGAGTTTCTATAGAATTTAAAGCCCAGACTGATCTATTTTAGTTTTGAGGCAGGTGCTAATTCTTGTGGCTAAGGCAGGCCTCTCTCACTCTTTCATGTGGTGTTGGACTAATAATAGCTACCATTTATTGGCAGCTGCTATGTTCTGAGAACAAGTTCAGCACTTTCACTACTTTGTTTCATTTAATCTTAACAGCAACACTGTCTTCCTCATATTACAGAAGAAGAAACTGAGGCTGGGAAAGATCAAATAACTTTCCCATGGTTAGAAACCATGTAAATCGCACAGCCAGCTGGACACCCAGGTTTTTTAGCTCCAAACCTGTATCCGGAAAGTATTACAGGATAGCGATTACAACTGTGGGCTTTGATCCCTCCTGCCTGGGTTCAGCCTCAGCTGTGTAACCTTGGGCAACTTGTGGAACCCCTCTGTGCCTCAGTTTCCTCATCTGAAAATGAGGTTCTTAACCCATTAAATGGGCAAAAGATCTTGGCAGATGGCAAATAACCTTATAAAAAGACACTCAACATCGTATGTCATTAGGGAATTGCAAATGAAAACAACAACGGCATACCATCACGCACATATTAGAATCTCTGTGATATCTACCTCCCACTTCTTTTCCAGTATGCAACTTGGACTATACTGCAATGAATTTCAGCTGTTTGATATCCCAGTGATTGTAGGTTCTTAGCCCTACAGTTGACTTTGAATTTGAAATGTATCCTTTCTGGTCTATCAAACTTCATTGAGTTTATCTATAACCAAACTTCACAGTCTGATATGAATTCTAGATTTCAAATAACCTTTAATCTCTTAGGGGACAGAATTACAAATATTCCACTAAAGTTAATTACTTTTTCTAGAATGGTATACATATATGTGTGTGTATGTGTGTACCTGTGCATGTGTGTGTGTATTAAAGATAGGTATTGTTTTATGTTCCTATGAATTCTACAGATATTTAATTAAAATATGTAGACACTGAATATCCTCAAAACAGAATCACTTTTTAAAAAAAATTTTTTTTTCAACGTTTATTTATTTTTGGGACAGAGAGAGACAGAGCGAGACAGAGCATGAACGGGGGAGGGGCAGAGAGAGAGGGAGACACAGAATCGGAAACAGGCTCCAGGCTCTGAGCCATCAGCCCAGAGCCCGACGCAAGGCTCGAACTCCCGGACCGCGAGATCGTGACCTGGCTGAAGTCGGATGCTTAACTGACTGCGCCACCCAGGCGCCCGAAAACAGAATCACTTTTTTATGAGTGCTTAAAAGATTGAAATGTTTACATATAGATCTTCTGGAGAAAGGACAAAGACACGGTTTTAACAACAGAAAAAGAATCTATTGCTTTGCATTTTTAGATATGATAATTATGATAATGTTAGCGCATGAAAATTAATGCATGAAAGCTATTTCAAACTAAAAAAATCTAGGGGAAATGTATGTATAAAATATGATATTATCAGTGATTATTCTAATAATACGCTGAAAACACATGTGTACTTCTTACAAGTAAACTCTAAATCATAGTTTTTCACTGGTGCTCTTGATTTATGGATCCTTGGAGTTCTCAAACATGAATCTTAATCTTTCAAGGTGGCCTAGAGGATGCATTTGGCTTATCAATGTTGATGGTGTGGAAAATTCTCAAAGGGGAGAACCCTGCCTCTCTGGATAGTTTATCAATAGGCCAGTGAATGTTTGACCCTTTTATTGAGTCAGTCTATTGTGTTGATTAGTCCAGCTTCACAGGGAACCAAAAGGCTTATGAGACAGTGTTAATAAAATACTTTTATTCCTTAGAAGAGAGGCACTTCACAAAAATGAAATGTATACATCTTAAACAATTTAAAATTTTCTGGAATACCAGAAGTTTACTTTACCTTGAGTATGTTGCTATATATAATATAAAATAATAATTTTTATGATAAGGGAGGGAGTACTCTGCAGGGCCAGGTATGATGCCATTCTCTAAAATGAGAAAATTACAGGGTGCCTGGGTGGCTAAGTCGGTTAAGCGTCTGACTTTGGCTCAGGTCATGATCTCACGGTTTGTGGGTTCAAGCCCCACATCAGGCTCTGTGCTGACAGCTCGGATCCTGGAGCCTGCTTCAGATTCTGTGTCTCCCTCTCTCTCTGCCCCTCTCCTGCTCATGATCTGTCTCTCAAAAATAAATAAACGTTAAAAAAATTTTTTTAATGAGAAAATTAAGATCCCAGGTAGTCAAGTGACTTTTCGATAGCCAACATGAAATGTCTTTCTGCCTGATCGAACTGCTCTCACTCTACTTCCTATAAAGGTATGAATATCCCCTATCTTCTCTAATTTTTCATTACCATCACCACCTGGTCTCACTGCCTCCAGGCTTAGGCCATTTAATATATTCTCTTCATTGCATCTGAAATGATCTTTCCATAAAATGCATTTCTAATCCTATGACTCCTATCTTTAAAATCCTTTGTGGCTTTCTGTTGCTTTTTGATAGAGTAAACCTTTAACTGGGCCAACAAGGTCTGACATAATCACCTCATTAACACATCTCTACCCACATCTCTCACACTTTTGTATTAAGCTGCACCAACTCTTGTCCTTCTATTTCCCTAGCCTGTAATTCTCCCCACACCAACTGATTCTTAGAAGGGGTAATTCCTTCATGTCTCTACTGAGATCTTTCCTCTCCCCATACCCTATACTCTGTTCTTACTCTCCTGACCCATTCTCCCAATTCTACATTGGAAAAGTTCTGGGACCCCTGATGGTAAAGCACATTCACTCCTTGAGCTTTCTGGGGGGTGTTGGCAAGTAGGGGGCAGGAAGGCCCTTGGAAGGAACAATCCTGCACTGGTTAGGAAATTAACTTGTGTATAAAGTTAGAGTTGCAAGTTAGGCACTCAAAGTATAGCAAGTAAGAAAGGTTAAAAAATGTTACAGTGATCTTTTCTGTCAGGTGATTTTTTTGTTTCAGTATGTTTTTCCTGCAAAAGAAACACAAACCAACTTAATAATTATGGAAGCTTATATCTAATCGTTTGCAGTGTTACTCAAATGTTGTCTGTTAACCCATAGCATTATGATCACCTGACATCAGATTGGAAATGAAGATTGACAAGATCCCCAGCTGATCTAAATGCACAATAAATTTTAACACACTGACAAGCTAAGCATAGGCTCGAAGTTAGACAAGTCTGGGCTCTAGAGTAACATTTTCCAATAGAACTTTCTGTGATGATAGAAATGTTCCATATCTGTACTGCTCAAAATATTAGCTGTTAACCACATGGGTCTATTGAGCACAAGAAATGTGTCTAGTGCCTGAAGAAGGCCCCCTTGAGTATTTATCAAAGTACTGGATTGGCACATATGTATGAGGAAATTATCCAGATTGGGAAAAAACCATCCAAGAAGATTAAACTATAGAATAGGAGAATAGGAGTGCCTGTTCCTACAAACTCAGTGCTTTATACAGTGTGGCAAATATTAAGTGTTTAGCTTTTGTTATCGTTGGTGTTGTTGAATCTTTCTACTCTTAAGAAAGTTACTGTTATTAATCCTCATTTATAGATGAAAACAGAGGCACAGAGAAGTTAAATAACTTGCTTAAGATCATACAGCCAGTATGGGGTAGAGCTGGGTCTCAAATTGGTTCTACTTGACTTCAAAGCTCATATTTTCAACCACAAAGCTGATCTAACTCCAATAGGAGAAGAGATTACATATATTTCTTCTCCTTTGCTCTTCAGTTCTGCACTAGCTCCAGATCGACTGGGTCTTAGTGTAAGCAGATCTTCAAAAAGCGTTTGTGGTTGATAAGAAAGATGATCCTTTCATAAACCATTTCTGGAAAATGCCAATATTCCCTAGGAAGCAGCTCACATATCATTTCTGATTTTCCCCTGCACGGATACTAACATGATTTCTTAAATGCTGACAATATGTGGGAAGGTAATTTGAGACTTTCCCTCTGCTAGAAACTAGAAGTATGAAACAATGACTTGGTGATCTGAACAGCTGCCTGGCCTTTCTCTCCATCCCTTTGTCAATCACAGTTCTGCTCTCTGACCCGGGTTAATTAGTTTATTTTTAATGCCCCCATGTAAAATACTTGTCCCCATTTGAAAATGCTCTGTAATTTGCAACTCGGATTGCCTTCCCAACCCCAACTGAGCACTTGACTGCCTTTTTTCACGTCATTCCCTAACCTCTAGACACAGCTATCTTGCCATGCCAGTCACCTCAGTGACTCTATCATCTCCAAGGCCAAGTAGAAACTCTTTATTTTTGGTTTATGTAACCCATATGTCAGCTGTAGACCTATTACCCACTGACACCTAAATAAAGTCACCTCAATCCTAGGAAAGTCTAGTATTTCTCTCCAAGATTTCTGTGTCTACATCTTTTGCATGAATACTCCTACTGCTGGGCTCAGGTTTTAGTGGGTAGTGCCTCCACAGAAACTCAAATATGTAATTCTGTTTGTTTTTAAGTTCTATACATATTTAAGGAGCTCCCTAGAATTTGACCATAAAATTAGCTGACACAAAGCTAATTTTGGAAAGATTTATACTGCATCAATGCAAATGACTTCAAATTGAACATTAGCCATTCCTTTTTTGAAATGCCTTTTAGCTACTCCAACATTACTGGCCTTTTACCCTACATGGTCTCCAACTACACATCATATCCCTGATTCTTCTCTTACCCTCCCTTTTTAGAAGTTAAAACATATTTTTTTTTTCTTTGCTTTAGGAAGATCACTCTAGCCACTTTCTAAAATATTTACCATGGTGCCCGCTGACATTCACACTCTTTGGTCTGTCATAAGCAGCAGTCCAAGTATTGGCTAAAAAAATTATAGTAACCTCCCTAAGAAAAATTCTGGTGCCAACTGTTAAGATAATACATTTTTCACTTCCATTGACCTAATTTTTGCTCACCTTTCCATCCTCATCTCCCCACTAGTGCAAGTGCTATTTCTGCTGTCAACACATTATGTTTTTCCTCATTTCCATATTTTAAAAAGTTGTCACTGCTTCTGCCTGGAACTCGCTTCCATCCTCCCATAAAAGGAAATATATTTTTTAAAGGGAAAGTCATGCCTCTTGTACAATATAAAATTTGAAAAAAATTAAAGATTTTATTCAGCTCATTAATTAATATAGGAGTTAGTAAGATGCTACAACAGGTTCAAAGGAGAGTCCAGAGAGCAGAAACTTATATGGGCCATACAGGCCATTAGGAATATTGAGAAGAATTTGCTTCATAAACACTAAACTGTTTTATTCACATTGGTGGGGGAAAATCAACTGATGCTCCATCAGAAAAAAATTCATTTCTACATCTCTGGACAAAATTAATTTGCACTTCTGTAAGTTGTCTACAAATTACAGAGTTGTAAGTAGCTCAAAGGTCATGAAAGGCATGAAGACCCCCGTAGAACTGGATATCTTTGGAGGATATGCTAAAAAAGACTTGGTTTTCATTAAAGACATCCTGTAATCCTTTTGGTCCATTTCCAAGGAATTCACAATTTTTCTTTATAGTCTCTTTCTCTCCCTCTACTATCTTCTGCTCCTTTCTTTCCCCATTTGGTTTACCTGTCTCTGGTTCCTTGTGGTCAACTCATTCCTTTCTACATACTCTCAACTCATGTATTTAATAACCTATCTATAGTTTGCTCAGGATATGGATCGTTAGCTTGCTAGACAGTAGTTTTTATTTAAAAAAATTTTTTTTAATGTTTATTTATTTTCGAGACAGAGGGAGACAGAGCACGACTGGGGGATGGGCAGAGAGAGAGAGGGAGACACAGAATCCGAAACAGGCTCCAGGCTCTGAGCTGTCAACACAGAGCCTGACGCGGGGCTCAAACCCACGAACCGTGAGATTGTGACCTGAGCCAAAGTCGGATGCTTAACCAACTGAGCCACCCAGGCGGCCGTAGACAGTGGTTTTTAAAATAATTTATTTCTTGGGGCCCCTGGGTGGCTCTGTTGGTTCAGTGTACGACTTTGGCTTAGGTCATATCTTACAGCTTATGAGTTCGAGCCCCACAGCTGACTCTGTGCTGACAGCTCAGAGCCTGGAGCCTGCTTGAGATTCTGTGTCTCCCTCTCTGCTCCTCTCCCACTCATGCTTTGTCTCTCTGTCTCTGTCTCTCTCTGTATCTGTCTCTCTCTCAAAAATAAATAAACATTTAAAAAAAGTCTTTAAAATAATTTATTTCTTTCTCCTTAGGAAAGAATCAGGAAACCACTGTTTGTGTGCTTGCGCTTCTGGTTACTCTAATGTTTCACTCAGCTGGGTTTGGAGGCTTGAACTACTTGAACTAGCTATAGGGTTTCTTAATATATTTTTTCCGTATCTTAGATTTCACTTTCTTCTTTATGATGTTGGAAGGTTGAGTGCAGTTCAAATATTGTCCTTAACAAAGAACGTAAGAACAAAAGGGACCTTGAGGAATTCCATATTTTCTGTCATTTGTTACATTTTTTATGCATACGTATTCTACAAATGGTGGTCCTCTGCTTTATATATTCTTTCACTTGTTCTAAGAGTAAGGTTTGGCTGCCTGCAGCAGTGTTCACAATTCTCAGAAAATTAAGGGAATTAGTCTCTGGCATTTGGCTCACAGGTTGATACAACTCTTTGGCATTCATCTTTGGTCATTTCTGCATTTATGTCCTGAATGTGAACTATGTGGAGAGCTGTAGTGCTCTGGGTTCTTTATGTTCTTCTTTACTTTCTTCCTTCTTGGGATGATACATAAGAGTACTCTTAGAATTGTATTGGAAAAGTCAATACTTTATAGAGGTAAATTATATTAAGGCTTCTGATAATTCATTCTATATAGTTCTTACTGAAAGATACTTTACTGAGTAACTTATTAGGTGGCCACATAAGGGGCCTGTTGATGCTGAGATGGTATTTTTCAAAAAAGGATGGCCAATGAGTAAACAAAGTGGCATTTGAAGAGCAGAGGTAAGTAGATCCCATGCTGGTGAAGAGAGAAATCTCGTGATAACAAGGTCATATATAATGCAAACAAACCAAAGCTATCCAAACGGTGTCACAATGATTCCCCAGTGACTCACAAGCACCATTGGGAGTTACTCTTCCACTGGATTTTCAATTCTGAATCATGCCTAGTGTTAATTTAAGCACAGAGAGTAAAGTCTTACACTGTTCTCCTGGCTGCTCTGGGTACAGTTGGACAATCATTTATGTGGTTGAGGCTATAAAATCTGCTGCCCACAAAGCTGTAGGGATTGAGGCTCTCTGGCATGGGTCAGCTGGGGAGGAAGGCTCTGCCTGGGGTAGGCACTGTAGTGGGTGGAAAGCCAGCTGTGGTAGGCGGATCCAGCCTTAAGTATGTTGTCATGCAACAATGGGCACCCTCAAGGCCTCTGCCCACCGTTTCTCTTAAGGAACCTCTGTTATAGCTTCCTAGAAAGATTAGTGGGGAGTGGAGATTTTAGCTTCAAAGGTAAACCCCTAGGGTTCATGGCTTTTGTTTTTTCTCTTCTTGTGCAGCATCTTTCTGGTCACAAACCCCTGAACTGCAGGCAATTCAGTTGCACCAACCATTTTTAAACAGTAAAAGGGAATGGCAGGGCATAAAGACATGACTGAAAACAAACAAACAAACAAACAAACAAACAAACAATGGTGTGCCAGACATTGTTCACATTGCTTTACATTATTAATTTGCTCACTCCTCATCACACCTAAGTGAAGCAGATAATGTGTTATATGTTACAGATATATAGATTATATAAAATTATACACATACTGTTCTATATTACTCAGTTAATTTGCTCGCAAAGCAATAATTCATAAAAAAAGGCTCTTCTTGTTTTACACAATTTACAGTTATAGCTTGGTGGGGTTAGGGGGATGTGAGAGAGGGGAGTCCTTGTCTCTGTTCCATTGAATTAATTTCTTCCCTCTAGTCCAAAGTGTCTCCCCCTAACCCACTCCGTCCTTTTTTAATTTCTGAGGGGAAAAATTCCATGTGTGAAGCTCAGCCATTCCTTTTGCAGCTGGCCATCCCCAGAAATATTGATTCAGCATTTGACACCATGATTGAAATCACACTGAACTTTCCAACTTTCATGCTAAACGTCTTGGTCTGCTTCTCTATTTGTTGATCTATCTGTGATCTTCACCAGCAATATAGCCATGGTAGCAGGTCCCTAGCTGGTTTTATGTGTCTCATGGTTAATGAAAATCTTTGGCTGACAGATGGTGATGATAGGAATCTTTTAGAATAGTTTTTGGGTTATTCGAGATACCACTGTTCCTTTCAGAATAATAATAGCTAACACTTACATAGTGCTGACACTGTGCCAGGCCGTATTCTAATTGCTCTATGTATATTATCAAATTTTAATCCTCACAATAACCTATGCAAGCAAAATTAGTTTGACTTATTTCCTTCCTTCTAGCATTTTCTTCTAATTCCAAGTCTCATGTGGATGCAGTAAGTAGTGGGACTTAACATCACATGCTCACACTTGATTACAAGGGAGGCTGGCAAGGCAGGCCCTGGTCTTTGCCTTGGGAGTTGGGAGTCATCATGAAGAAAGTGAACACAATATGGAAATGTGTTTAGAAGATTCCAGGACACCATAAATATAAATAATGCCACTACAGAGACAGAGGAGGAAAATCAGGAATGTGGCATCACAGAAACCAAGGGAAAAGTGTGTTTCAAATGCCACAGAGTGCTCACTTTGGCAGCACTTTAGTAAAGTTGGAACAACACAGAGAGGATTAGCATGGCCTCTATGCAAGGATGACACACAAATTCATGAAGCTTCCATATTTTTAAAACAAACAAGCAAACAAAAACACCAAATGCCACAAAGAGATAGAGTACTACAAAGAGTGAAAAATATTCATTGGCTCTAGTGATGTGGAGGTCACTGGTGACCTTAGGGAGAACTGTTTCAGCAGTGTCGGGAGGGGAAAGAAATGGATTGGACTGAGGAAAGAATAAGATTGGAGGAAATGGAAGTAGTGAGTTTAGGCAATTTGTTAAAGATCAGCAGTGAAGAAGGGGAGAAATCTAGGATAGCAGTTGATAGAGTGGGAAGTGGGATCAGGGATTAAAAAAAAATTCGTATGTGAAGGATTCAGTAGAGAGAAGATGATGAAGATATAGGATAGAAAAGACATAATCAATAATGGTAAGCTTCTGAGAAGGTGGCCAGGGATGGGATTCAGCACTATTTCAAAAGGTGGAATAGATGAGAGAATGGCAGCAATTGTAAACAGGTCTTTGTGGTAGAAATTCAAAGGAACCCCTATGGTAGACTTTGTCTTTTGAGAAGTGGAGGCATTTACCATTGAAATTGGGAGAATGAGGGTGTGTTGGTTGAAGGAAGAAGGTTATAAATGGTGAAGAATAGCAAGCAAGCTGACTCAGGTCGTACAGGGTAACTGCCAGGTCGTGCTGAGGGCTCCGGCAGGGTAGGAAATCATTAAGGTATAGATAGAAATGCGAATCTGGCCTTTTTCACAATTTCCTGCAGCATGGTTTAGCCAGCAAGATGCAGGCACAGAGGGAACAGATGATATATTCATCCAGGGTTGGGTTTATGAAAAGACAGAGGGTAGAGGGGCAGGAGAGTTTAAGATGCTGGTGAGAGAGTTACCAAATGGATAGACCAGATAATCTAAACTAGTAACATGGAAAGTAAACAGCATGGTAGTGGTGGTGGTAGTGTTAACTAATAGGGAGTTCAATGGCCTGAATGTCCTAAAGATACAGAAGATACAGAAGGATGTTTGTGGTGGGTAATGGTCGAATAATCAAACTGGAAAGATAGAAGTTTAGGGTCAAAAGTAGATGTGGTAAGCAGCCTCTAAGAAAGTTCACAATGATCCCTGCCTCTGGGCATTTATACTCTTGTGCAATCCCCTCCCCTTGAGTGTGGGCTTAATTTTTAATAAACAGAGTATGGCACAAATGATGGGGATGGTATGCAACTTCTGAGATTAGGTCACAAAAAGACTGTGGTTTCCATCTTGAGTATCCAGTCTTGTGCTCTCTTACTCCTCATTCTGAGTGTCTGCCATGTTGTGAGCTTCCCTAGAGAAGCACGTGACAAAGACTAAAGGATGCTTCTTGCCAACAGCCAGTGAGGAACTGAATCTTTCCCAAAACCATGTGAGGGGACTTAGAGGCAAATCCTCTGCCAGTTGAACCTTCAGATGAAACTTCAGTCCCAGCTAACAAGCTTGATTGGTCTCATGAGAAGCCTTATACCAAAGGTACCCGGCTAAGATCCCTGGATTCTTGACCCAAGTAAACTGTGAGATAATAAATATTGGTTGTTTTAAGCTTCTAAATTGTGAAGTAATTTGCTATGCAGCAGTAAGTAACTAAGCAGGGTTATCACAGTACTAATTAGATGCTATAATCTTTTGTTAAAGGAAATATAAGAACCTTTTCATAAAAGTCATGTTAGAATTGGATTAGAGTAACATTTTTGTTCCAATACCTAAAGACTGAGAGAGAGAGATATCAGGGAGTGGGGGAAGAACAGAGAGTGAGAGAGACAGTGGATCTGAAGCAGGCTTTGTGCTGACAGCAGAGTCCAATGTGGGGCTTAAACTAACAAACCACAAGATCATGACCTGAGCCCAAGTAAGATGCTTAATTGACTGAGCCACCCAGGTGCCCCAGTTAACACTCTTCCAATTTATCTGTTAATGTCCTCATTATTTTTAGGAGTCAATATTTATTTAAGTTTATTAACACATTTTTACCAGTTTCTCTGTTTGCCATCATATCTTGTACTCCACCTCTCTCTTCAGCTCATTTTCTTTTCTGCTGTGGTATATTCTTAATCATTTCTTTCAGCAAATGTCTATCAGTTTTATCCTTTCTATATCTGAAAATGCCTTGTTTTATCCTTTTTATTTATTTATTTAAAAAAATGTGGTTTTTTGGTTTTTTTTTGTTTTTTTTTTGAGAGAGAGAGCATGCACATGAGAGAGGGAGGGGCAGGGACAGAGGGAGAGAGAATTCCAAGCAGATTCCACTCCCAGCATGGAGCTTGATATGGGGCTTGATCCCACAACCATCAGATCATGACCTGAGCTGAAATCAAGACTCAGACACTTAACCAATGAGCCACCCTGGTGTCCCTATCCTTTTTTAAACGTTAATAGCTCAGATGGATATGAAAATAATTCAAATATATAGAAATACTGAAAGGCTTGTACAGTGAACACTATATACCAACTACTCAGATTCTTTTTTTAAATTTTTTAAATGTTTATTTATTTTTGAGACAATGCGAGAGACAGAGTGCCAGTGGTGGAAGGGCAGAGAGAGAGAGACACAGAATCCGAAGCAGGCTTCAGGCTCTGAGCTGTCAGCACGGAGCCCGACTCGGGGCTCGAACTCACAAACCACGAGATCATGACCTGAGCCAAAGTCAGATGCTCAACCAACTGAGCCACCCAGGTGTCCCTAGATTCTTTATTTGTTAACATTGTGCTGTATTTGTTTTAACTTACATCTATTTATTTATTTTTCCATCTTATTTTTTTTTAATTTTTAAAAAATGTTTATTTATTTTCTAGAGACAGAGAGAGCAAGCAGTGGAGGGGCAGAGAGAGGGAGACACAGAATCCAAAGCAGGCTTCAGGCTCTGAGCTGTCAGGACAGAGTCCGATGTGGGGCTTGAACCCATGAATTGTGAGATCATGACCTGAGCTGAAGTTGGATGCTCAACTGACTGAGCCACTCAGGCACCCTAGTATCCATTTTATTTTTTGATGCACTTCAAAATAAGTCCTAGACATCCATATACCTCATTTTTCAACACTTAGACTGAATATGATTAACTAGGGTTCAGTATCTGTTTAGAGTTCCTTTTTTGAAATAAAATATACACTATGCATAAAACTCAACTGTATCATTTTATGAGTATGACAAATACATGTACTTGTATAACCTATACTCTCTTCAAGATACAGAATAGTGACATCACTCCAGAAAGTTCTATCATGCCCCTTCCCAGGCAATCCCCACTATTCCCCTTGAGAGACAAACACTGTTCTGATTTCTTTTTCACCATAATTTCATCTGCTTGTTCCAGAGTTTTGTATGAGTGAAATCATAAACCATGTTCTCTTTTGTGTAAAACTTTTTCACTTAGCATAATGTTTTTGAGATTCATCCATTTATCTGTAGTTCATTTTGTTTTATTACTGAACATTATTCTATTGCATGAGTATGCATACATAGTATATATTCTGGTGGTGAGGGATACATGCTGTTTTTAGGTTTGAATTCTTATGAATGAACCTGATATAAATAAATCTTTTTGTTGACATGTGTGGAATTCCTGGGTTGGAGGGTAGGTGAATGTTTAGTTTGGTAAGAAACTCAGGCTAGGTGGTCCTCTTTTCATGCCTAGAGCAGCCATGGCTTGTGGTCCCAAGAAGCATCTGAAGCATGTAGTAGATCCAAAGCATTGGATGCTGGATAAACTGACCCATGTGTGTGCCCCTCATCCTCATAAGCTGAGAGAATGTCTTCTTTTCATCATTTTCCTAAGGAACAGACTTAACTATGCCCTAACAGGAGATCAAGTAAATATCTGTATGCGGCGTTTTATTAAGATTGATGGCAAGGTCCAAACTGATATAACGTACCCTGCTGGTTTTATGGATGTCATTGGCATTGACAAGATTGGGGAGAATTTCTTTCTTTCTTTTTTCTTTTTTTATTATGATTTTTTAAATTTTTAAAATTTACATCCAAGTTAGTTAGCAAATAGTGCAATAATGATTTCAGGAGTGGATTCCAGTGATCCATCCCCTATGTATAACACCCAGTGCTTATCCCAACAAGTGTCTTCCTTAATGCCCCTTACCAATTTAGCCCAACCCCCCTCCTGCAACCCCTCCAGCAACCCTCAGTTTGTTCTCTGTATTTAAGTCTTTTATGTTTTGTCCCCCTCCTTGTTTTTATATTATTTTTTGCTTCCATTTCCTTATGTCATCTGTTTTGTATCTTAGATTCCTCATATGAGTAAAGTCATATGATATTTGTCTTTCTCTGACTAACTTCACTTAGCATAATACCCTCTAGTTCCATCCACATAGGTGCAAATGGCAAGATTTCATTCTTTTTGATTGCCGAGTAATACCTCATTGTATATATACCACATCGTTTTTATCCATTCAACCGTCGATGGACATTTGGGCTTTTTCCATACTCTGGCTATTGTTGATAGTGCTGCTATAAACATTGGGGTGTATGTGCCCCTTTGAAACAGCACACCTGTATCCCTTGGATAAATACCTAGTAGTGCAATTGGTGGGTTGTAGCTGTATTTTTATTTTTTTGAGGAACCTCCATATGTTTTCCAGAGTGGGTGCACCAGCTTGCATTCCCACCAGCAGTGCAAAAGAGATCCTCTTTCTCCACATCCTCACCAACATCTGTTGTTTCCTGAGTTGCTAATTTTAGCCATTCTGACTGGTGTGAGGTGGTACCTCATTGTTATTTTAATTTGTATTTCCCCGATGATGAGTGATGTTGAGCATTTTTTCATGTGTTCATTGGCCATCTGGATGTCTTCTTTGGAGAAGTGTCTATTCATGTCTTTTGCCCATTTCTTCACTGGATTATTTGTTTTTTGGGTGTTGAGTTTGATATGTTCTTTATAGATTTTGGACACTAACCCTTTATCTGATATGTGATTTGCAAATATCTTCTCCCATTCTGTTGGTTGCCTTTTAGTTTTGCTGATTGTTTCCTTTGCCGCGCAAAAGCTTTTTATTTTGATGAGGTCCCAATAGTTCATTTTTGCTTTTGTTTCCCTTGCCTTCAGAAATGTGTTGAGTAAGAAGTTTCTGTGGCTGAAGTCAAAGAGATTTTTGCCTGCTTTCTTCTTTGGGATTTTGATGGCTTCCTGTCTTAAGTTTAGTCTCTCATCCATTTTGAGTTTCTTTTTGTGTATGGTTTAAGAAAGTGGTCCAGGTTCATTTTTCTGCATGTTGCTGTCCTGTTTTCCTAGCACCATTTGCTAAAGAGACTATCTTTATTCCATTGGATATTCTTTCCTGCTTTCTCAAAGATTAGTTGGCCATACGTTTGTGGGTCCATTTCTGTGTTCTCTATTCTGTTCCATTGATCTGAGTATCTGTTTTTGTGACAGTAGCATACTGTGTTGATGATTACAGCTTTGTAATACCTCCAGCTTTGTGATGCCTCCAGCTTTGTTTTCTTTTTCAGGATTGCTTTGGCTATTTGGGGTCTTTTCTGGTTCCATACAAATTTTAGGATTGTTTGTTCTAGCTCTGTGAAGAATTCTGATGTTATTTTGATAGGGATTGCAGACTGGGGAGAATTTCTATCTGATCTATGACACCAAGAGTCGCTTTGTTGTTCATCAGATTACACCCAAGGAGGCCAAGTACAAGTTGTACAAAGTGAGAAAGATCTTTGTGGGGACAAAAGGAATCCTTCATCTGGTGACCCATGACGCTCGTACCATCCACTACCCTGATCCCCTCATTAAGGTGAATGACAGCATTCAGATTGATTCAGAAACTGTAAATAGTACTGATTTCATCAAATTTGACACTGGTAATCTTTGTATGGTGACTGGAGGTGCTAACCTAGGAAGAATTGGTGTGATCACCAACAGAGAGAGATACCCTGGTTCTTTTGATGTAGTTCATGTGAAAGATGCCAATAGCAGCAGCTTTGCCACCTGGCTGTCCAATATTTTGTTATTGGCAAAAGCAACAAACCATGAATTTCTCTTCTCTGTGGAAAGGGTATCTGTCTCACCATTGCTGAAGAGAGAGACAAAAGACTGGTGGCCAAACAGGGCAATGGGTAAAATGGTCTTTAGGTGATGTGATTGGAAGTCTTTATGTTTAATGAAAGATAATAAAGCATGATTTAAAAAAGAAACTGTAAGGCTATTTTCCAGAGTGATTTTTATTATTTTACATTCCCACAACAATGTAGGAGAGTTCTGATGGCTCCACATTCTTGTCAACATATTGTGTTGTCAGTCTTTTTAATTTTAGCCATTTTGTTGTTTATATATGGGAATTCATCATGTATTCCATTGTTTCTGACTCTCTTGTTCGTGTTGAGATCTCTAATGGCAGCATCATGTTTTTGTTTCTTTGCAGCTAATCTATTTTTTCCTATGATAGTTTTTAAGACGTTATCTTTTCCTTTTATGTTCTGAAGTTTTACTGCAATATGTCTAGGTCTGGATTTGTTTTCCTTTATGCTGCCTTTTCAGTTTGAGAATTTAATTCTGGAAAATTCAGTTTGGTGTAATTTGTAATTATGTCTGTATGCTCACTGTTGTGGGGAGGTTTTATCAGTTGGACCTTTTTTTTTTTTTAAAAGCTTTTTTAATGTTTATTTATTTTTGAGAGAGACAGAGACAGAATGTGAGTGGGTTAGGGGCAGAGAGAGAGGGAGACACAGAATCCGAAGCAGGCTCCAGGCCCCGAGCTGTCAGCACAGAGCCCGACGCGGGGCTTGAACTCAAGAGCTGTGAGATCATGACCTGAGCTGAAGTCGGACACTCAACCGACTGAGCCACCCAGGCGCCCCTATCAGTTGGACCTTAAGGTGTACTGGTTGGTATAGGTTTTTCCTATGGGAGCAGTTTCCCATTGGTTTCTTATGGGACTATGTGAGATTTCTATGTAAATTTCTTGGCACAGACTTGCTACACTGTGAGGGCACTTGGGAGAATTCCATCCCATATATGTGAATGCTTTGTCTAGGGGTTCTGATTTCTGAACATCAGCTGTTTCCACCTATGTTCTGGGCAAGCTGAGAACTAGGGCTGGTAGGTCCTAATTTTCTAAGCTCCTGGTTCCATCAAAAATCCAGTTCCAGTTTCCCCACTGTCCACAGAGACTGTGTCCTCAGCTTATATCTTCACACAAATACTAAAACTGCAGCCCCACAGGTGCATTTCTCTTTGGGTTACGAGTCCTGCCCCCCACCCCCTGCCATTAGATTCCTACTAACTGCTATGGATTCCTTCCTATTCTTGACATCTGAAATTTCCCCCTTTTTACTTTTGAGATTGAAAATATATTAAAGATATGTTTAAAAACATTTTTTTCCCCTGGAATATCTTTGTTTTGTGTAGAAAGGCAGTACTCACTACTCCTTAGCTCAATCTGTCATCTTGATTGTAAGTTTCTACTTAGTCTTTAAACCCATTGCAATTTGGTTTCTTCCCCACTATTCCATTGAAAATGTATCTACTAAGGTCTCAAATGACCCACTAATCATTAGATCCAGCGGACATTTTCCAGTGTTTACAGCAAATAGCATAAGATGGTATTCTTCACTTCTCCCACTTAAGACTTTCTCCCTCTGGGCTTCTATAAAGCTGCTTCTCACAGTTGTCCCTGCTTCCAAATTTGCCCTTTTCTGCCTCCTTTGAAGGCTATAAATTGTTGATTTTCAGTATCTGGCTCTACACACACGTGTCTCTTGGGCTCTTTACCTGTGGGTATCCACCTGCCTCCTCAATATTTTTTGCATTGTCCCACAAGCACCTCAACTTTTCCAAGACTAAATAAAAATTCCCCTAAATCTATTTTAAGAAATAAAGAAGAGTAGAGTGTTATTTCTATTGATCATGGCCTTCAAAGGAGAAAGTTTACATGAATGTGGAAGAGTAGTGGTTTGGATATTGTAGTAAGGAATTAGACGAATTCTCGCCACAGCTTCTGGTTTCTAGGTACACAGACCAGGGAAGATGAATACTTTTCTCCAAAGAAGGGGGATCTGTGGGATTTCAAGACCTTAGAGGAAAGCCAGCTCTCAGTTAAGAGGAGATGGGAAAGTCGTCAGTGATGAGATCAAGTTGAACTATGGTTCATTGGCAAAGAAAGCAAGATTTAGTGTGTACAACAGAGAGGAAAGTAGCTGAAAGAAGAGAAAATATAAAGAAAGAAAGCACTCCCCAGGTGTTTTCTGAGCTTCTTGAGGGCAGGTGCCAATCATAACCACCTTTCCATCCTTAGAATCTATCCCAGCATCTGGTATATGCTAATCTCTGAGCAAATGTTTGTTATAATAAAATGAGACTGTTGTAAATGGCTTTTAATTATTTTCCATGAGGGGGAGTGCAGTAAAAGATCCTGCTCTCTGATGATAAGAGGAAATGAGGAAGAAGGATATTAGCTTTGGGCATTTAGAAGGACATAACCCAATTCTACAAACATTTATAAATGCCTATTGAGTTAGCCACAGTTGAATGTAACACCCACATCTGGGTATCCTTTCCCCCAGTCATATAGATTAATTGGCTATGATTCTGATTGCAGCAGATTCTCTCCCTTCTCCCAGCACTTAGGGGGAGATATCTATAATACAGAACAGGTCCTACTAGTGGATATGGCCCGCCCACTTCTCTTCCTGTAAGTTTATTAGAAAAGAATTTTTTTAACAGAAATTAAATATAATGAACAATAACCAGTCACTGGGTTATAGCAGCTGAAATGTCTCTTGCTGCAAATTCCCCCTCTTTTAGTTATTTCTCTCATGGTGGCACATCAAGTGAGTTACCTCTGCGTGTAATTTTTCCTAATGATGCTAATTATTTGGTAATGAGGCAGTGTCCCTGCTTGGCCATTCTGGTGCCCAGGCCTTCCAAGACTCATAGGAGACTCTCCCAAGTTTGAGGGGTTCTTGGCTTTCTGAAATCTGCCACCTATACCGGAAAGTATTACTAAAAGGAAAAAATGTAATTTCTGTCTTTGCATAATGCCATTTCCCCCCTCTGGTGTGTGGCATTGTTTTCCTCTGCATTTGATAGATTTTTTTTGTTGTTGGGCATAGAGATTTTTCTGTCTTCTCTTGGACTCTTCCCAGCCAGTCTACAGACCTCCATGCTCTCTCTGTAGTGGCATACCTCCATCACTATCAATCCCTTTGTGGACTCGCTAATTACATCATGGCTCAATTGCTTTTGTCAGAACAAAGATTGGAAAAGTTCATCTCTGTTTCAAGGAGGTCTGCATCTGTTGTGTGATACAGATATAAACCCATGTTGTGATTGAGGGGTAAACAAAATGCTGCAGAGTACAGGAAGAGAAGAAGGATAGGCGAGAGACATTGGAGTGAACGTTTACAAGTTTTCATTTTAGACTCTGTATCCTTCTTGGTAGAAGTTCTCGACAGTAGTAGTCCACTTTCTGGAGGGAGAGACAGGCAGCTTAATTGGAATTCTGGTCACAGCTATTTAAAATTGTCCCTTTAAATAAAAAGTACCTTGTCTGTTATGTAAAAATACAGGAACTCTCAACTGCTTTGCCAAAGCACATTGGTATATTGTGAATCCTATACAAATGTGTCACCAAATTTTGACAAATTTGTAAGATTAAAGCTTGCTCCAACTGAGATTCCTACATTTCAGTGATAAAACACTGAATTTTAAGCTGAGTAGATCCTGGAACTGAATGTAGAATAGGGAACAGAAGGTGCCAAGTAAGAGGTAAGAGGCATAGTGTATTGTCAAACCAGGCCCCCAAATGATGCTATGTTTACTGAACACTTGCAACCTTGGCCTGTGAATCATCAAAGAGAATGTGGACAGGGCAAATAACGTGACTTTCTTTTCACAGTGTTGAGGGTTGGGCAGGAGAATGGGGAAACGGCTTGACAGGCTTTCATAGACACTGTGAGACATCATCACACTGAGTAGTGATGGTGGGTTAAAGATTACTGACTTTTCAGTGTTCTTTTAGGCCCTTTAATCTCTTCAAGTGTGCCACTAAAATTTATAGTATTCAAAATGGTACTCCCCCCAATGCCCTGAATGTAGTGCAAGATGAGAATCACTATAGTAGGTACATTTAAAATTAAAATGAAAGAGATCTCCTTGTTCCTTTTTCTTATCAGGTAGAAGCCTTTAACATCTCTTACCTCAAATGAATATCATCTGTTTCCTTTTTATCGGAGTCACAGAACATAAGAACTCATTAAAATCTGAGTTTTATTAACTCTCTATGACAGTTTTCCCCCATTCTTTTCTTTATCTTCCTTGCACAAGCAGGATTATGAGGCTTCATAGGTTTTTAATATTGTCATGAAAAATCTCTCCTTGGGCATGTTTGTGCAGGAGATAACATAACCTTAAGAACCTTATTCAAATGAAATGAGCAGATACCACTGAGACAGCTCAGCACCAAATACATTTCAGATAAGTTCTTGTCAACCGCCGTTTGTTAGCTCATTTGTAATAGAACAACCACTAGACGGAGCTAGGACTTAAGAAATCACAGCTGTAAGTTGGGTGACTAATGTGATGGGTAGAACGCTATCTTATGCAAGAAGTGTATCATTACTTTGATTTCAAAGCCTATGCAAGCCTTACGTCACTCGGCTAGCGGCTGTCATCTGTTTACTTTGTGTCCACACAGGATGATGTCCATAATGGCCCAGTTTACTTAGTCACTCGAATGACGATGGCTCATCTTGGTATAGCACTTTACAATTTAGAGTGCTGCCCTTGGCATAATTATGTTTGATCTTCCCAGTTACTCTGAGGCATTGCTGGGCAAGAATCAGTTCTTGTATCTTTGAGACCAGTAAATGGAGACAGGGTATCTGCAATACATTAGGATGTGTCAGGATGGTTAACCCGGACTATTGAGGTTGTGGGGTCTGCTTTTCCCTCTTAAACTTGTGTTTCAACTCTTGACCCAGCCTGGAACTAACTAGAAAGCTGTCAATTCATTCCTTTTGTGGGGCAGTCTCTGGCCACACCCACTGGGGGGAAAAGGGTCATGTGCAGGTGGAAATCTTCCAAAATAAGTGAGCACAGGAGAGTGAGCACACGTGAGCTCCTGCTCAGAAACCTTTGGTGTGTGTGATTATTCATCATACCAGGGGCAGGTGTGGAGACAAGCACCTCACTCCGTGTGGTGTAGACCATCCTTCAAGCCCAGGTTGTGGTTATTACTTAATGTCAAGTGTTCAGGAAGGTGCCCACCTCACTCTCCTATCCCAAGCATATGCCCTCGGAGGCAAGCCCACTGTTTTAATGTTTGTCAGTTTGTTCCTGTTTCCTAACATTACACACTGATACTAACAGGGCGTGCGTCAACTACAAAAAAAAAAAAAAAAAAAAGAGCAAAAACAAAAAAAAAGTGTTATATACAGTACATATATTTTCTCAGTCTTTTGTTAAAATATCGCTGGATAAGAGTGGAAATCAGGTCAGTCACTCAGCAAATTTATCAAACGACCAGAACCTGCATTAGTGCCTTCGGTTATCTTTAAAAACACCTCAAGACAGCTCTTCTGGAGCCCAATCAGTTGGCCACTCTGCAAGTCTGACCTCTTACAATTCAACTCCTTTAACTACTGGTAAAACACTGGCAACTTTCACAAATAAGGCTAACAGACCCTAATGAGAGGCGGGAAAGTGTTCCAAGAGCCTGGGAGCTCCCAGAGGCTCCAGTCTGAAACAGAGCGAAGGCAAACAGGTACAGCGTCATGTTCCCCCAAGGCTCGTGGTGATCTTGTTGCAGGTGAATCCACCCAGGATGGCGGCTCAGAACGCTCTCCTCTTCACCAGCCCAAGGCGCACCTCGAACCCATTTCCCGGCGGTGCCCAGAGGGTGGCGCTGTCAATCCAGCCTCGGCCCACGACTGCCCGCCACTTCCCGCCGCTGCGGGAGCCCCCCGCTCGCTCTCCCGCAGGCCGGCGCGGGGGGGGGGGGGGGGGGGGGGGCAACGCCCGGTAGGGGGCGCCCCGGCCCAGGCGCCGCGGCTCCCTCCGCCCACCCGGAAGCGGCTGCGGCGAGGCGAGCCCCGGGCGAGTGCACAGCGAGGCGGGCGGCAGGGAGGGAGGCGCGAAGAGGGCGCGAGGGTGGCAGCCGGAGGGAGCCGCCGCCCCTGGCCGCCCGGGTCCCCGCGGGGCTCATGGGGCGCTTCGAGCCGGGATCGCGCGCGGGCCCCGCGCCCAGTTCCCTGCTGCCGTGAGAAGCCTCGCCGGACGCCCCCAGGACCCCAAGCTGCCGGGAGGATGACCATGGCCGGGGGCAGGAGAGGACTGGTGGCCCCGCAGAACACGTTTCTGGAGAATATTGTCCGGCGGTCCAGTGGTAAGAGGTGCATTCGGATTTCGGTTACCCAGGCTTTTTATCCGTGCCTCGATTGCCGAAGCCTCCCGCCGCTCGGCGCCAGCAGATGCAGCAGAACCCGGAGCTCTGCTGGGAGCCGCGGCGCGGGCGCCCGGGGCTGCCTCCTGGAGGCTGGGCTAGGTGGGCAGGGTGGGGCGAGGGCTGTGGGCCCCCATCCCAAGAGGAGAGCTCTGTTGGGGACGCCTTTGGGGCCTTTCTCGCGCCTTCTCTGTCTCCTCTCCAGAGAGCGTGACAGCTGATGGGTAAAGTACTGGGAAAAGTGATGGGAAGCCGGACGCGGCAGGAACGGCAGCGCGTTCCCCGTGGGTACTGCCCACCCCTCAGGGAAGGCTATCCAGGCTCTCCGGGGGCTGCACCCGTGGCGCTGCCTCTCCCGGGGAGAGCCAGCGGGAGAGAAGGCCACTCGGGTTCCGGCCCCCGAGGGATGGGGGACGGCGGCTGCCTCCACCTTCCATCCGGGAGCCGAAAAGTCCGAGGTGTAGGGACGTGGGGACTTAGGGACGTGCCGCAGGCCACCCGGTTCCACCTCTTCACCCACCCACCCACCCTCTTCGAGGTTAAGTTAAGGCTCACGAGGGGCAGAGTTTCCTGGACTTAGATGACAAGTGGAGCGCATAGTTGCAGAGCTGGCCAAGCAGTCACAGGGGCAAACCTGTCATAGTTCCTCTCTTCCAAACCCCAGCAGCGTTTTATGCCTACAAATCTTGCTCACCTATAAATTCCCAAACTCACCAAGCCTGTAAATCTATCCATTACCCAGTAAACCGGTGCTCCCCGCTGCTCTCTCTTTCCCTCCGTGGCATTAAGATGGACAGTGGCATGAAGTGCTGGACGGCGAGAGTCCTAAGAGCAGGGACGGAAAGGGATACATTTCAGATGTCTCCTTTAGGAGCCACAGCAAAGCATCCTGGCTAAAGCACTTGCAGAGCATATAGCTCGGCATCTGGAAGGTGCGGTGCACCCGTTCATCAAAGGGCTGAAACGAAAGGGGCCAAGTCTGGAGATGCTCTTTACAGGCTCCGGGACTCCTTTCCTTCCAGAGGCAGACGACATGAAGAGTTGACTTAGGAAATAGGTTTTAAAAATGTGGAAATATGACAGTTTCAGAGCCTTAAGGAGGAGCTTGTGTTAAAATCATGGGCTTCTATTTGGATTTAGTTAGGGGTTCAGGGGAAGAGCATGGGAGGTGACTTATGCTCTCAAGAAATGCTCTTTATTAAAAAGTGATTTAAGTTTAGCTCACAATGAAAACCTTACTAATTAGGATAGCATATTGTGTATTTAAGTATTTTAGAAATGGTCATTTATTGTGTGCCTCGTAAGAATAAGGGCATTGAAGAGTCTGTGGTTAGTCACCTTTCCCTTCAAGGTCTTCCTCACTCAAACTAACTAAGGTGGCTTTTAGAACAAGGTCACAGCTATTACCTGGGACTTCAAGGGGATGCTGGTTATTACATGAATAGTCACAATGAACTCTTCTGTCATAAAAAAAAAAAGCTGGAGGTGTTCGTGGGGTTTTAAATAAAAGCACTATTTAAGAGTTAATTTGCTGGGATCTGGCGTATTAGCTGGGGTAGGAAGGAAAAAAAAAGGTTAGAGAGGGAAGGAGGCAAACCATAAGAGATTCTTAAAAACTGAGAACAAACTGAGGGTTGATGGGGGGTGGGAGGGAGGGGAGGGTGGGTGATGGGCATTGAGGAGGGCACCTGTTGGGATGAGCACTGGGTGTTGTATGGAAACCAATTTGACAATAAGTTTCATATTTAAAAAAAAAGAGTTAATTTGCTGTGATTGCTATGGTTATTGACCTGTGAGGAGTCAGGGAGATAGTCTTGCAGATTTGGGGATCCCATTGCCAGTGACACCAACTTTCTCAAAAATAGCAGTGACAATTCCATTTTTTGGGGGGGGGGTGAAGATGGAGTGTCCTTTAAATTAGGGGAAACCTTGTGTCTAATGTGTACCATATTCTGTTTTTGAGTGGAGAGGGAGGTAACAGAATCTTACATGTAACAGTCATAAGGTTCCTTGGGCTTGTAGGAGGACCTTAAGAATTGTGGAACTAATACCACACACACACACACACACACACACACACACACACACACAAAATGAATCTTGGAGCTGAGAAGGCAGAATACCCTAGTTTAGTTGATTTTCTTAGAGCCACTTCTCTCTAAGCATATATAGAATGTCAATAGAATAAGTAGCTGGGAATATATTTAGCATAGCAATGCTAAATTAGCATTTAGCAATATTTAGCATTGGCATTTTAATTTTAGTACTGATTCCAACAGTTTGACTTCAGTTAACCCACCAACCAACCAACATCAACCACACAGACAAAAACACCTTAGGAAAGTCAGGTGAACTTTTACAATTATCTATGATTTCAGAAGAAGATATTCTGGTCTTGAAATGTGAGATTTAAGCTTTTAGTGATCCCTTTCATCACATTTCTAAACACAAATAGAAAAAAAAATAATGTGGACTCTTGGAAATATCACAATATCTACATGCATTATTTTATTTTACTGTGATGGAAAAAGTCTATTTAAAAATATTGATTGTCTCCTCCTAAAATCCACCAGCCATTTTTTTTTGGACATTACAGTATTTAAATAGCATTTTACCTTTAAATAGCAATACTTTTTGACCATCTTTATTAAACATTTTCTCCCAGTAATCCTATGCAGTATTACTGTTCCTCTTTTACAGATCACGAAACGGAGTCCTAGGAATATTAAGAGACTTATTCAAAGGAGCAGGCACACAGTCCCTGACGCAGGTCTTTGGAGGGTATCATTCATCCTTTCTGTAGCATCATTGTTTCTCCAGCCATATGACTTTGCCTATGGAACTATTGTTATCCTTAAAAAACAAAAACAAAACAACCCCCCCCCCCCGACTCTCATTATATGCTTGTGGATAATAGAACTGGCTTTGTCTTGGGGCATTTGAATATCTGGTATCTGGAATATGATAACCTGTAGGATTAGATGCTATGTCCTCTGCCTCTTCTTTCCCATCTTTGTATAGATGAAGACACTGAAGGGAACACATCTCCTCAAATATTTAAGGGCACAGCTGATGAGACCCTTGACCCTTGACCCCTGTGTCACGCTCCTATGTTACACTATGCAAAGACCTTCCTTGTATTACCGTTATTTTCTCTTAGAGAAGCTTAATTTCCCAGTGGAGATTAAATAAAATGTTATAACACCCAGGACAACATCCATTTTGGCTAATAGCCACACTACTACATCCAAACAGAATAACAAGGCAAAAGAGAAGCTGATTCTGTTTTAAGGAAGGCAGTATTTTCACCTTTCTCAGGAGTTTAGCTAAAGTCACAGGCAGGGTAACAGGCACTTATTCCTGCACCTGCTGTAGTTATAAAGTGTTAAATAACTTTTCAGAAAATATCACCTCATATGCCAGTGGGGGAGGTGCAGTGCCTCCATTTTCAGTGTCAAGAGCTAAGAATCATTTGGTTAGGTAATTTACTTACAGTTAGTAAAAGGCAGAGTTAGAAAAGGCAGAGGCACATCAGGGACTAGTCAGCGGTTGTGACAGGTTCATTCAAAAAGGATTTGTTCAGCACAGTTATTGAACACTGGGGATAAAGTGGGAAACAACTTTACCCTTAGAAAGTTACATTCTAGTGAATCTTGGTCTAAGCTTCTGGACCCCGTTCCACACTGTTTTCTGGCTGCAGCTCTTATTGAGGCCTGATATTGTGTTTAAGGAAAAAAAAAAAACCCCACAGGACAATTTTTAAGGTGTTTACTGGTCTTGATGGGACTAAAATCTAGTTTAACTTTCTCTGATACTTTCCGAATACCATTTGAAGGAGAGATTTGATAATTATTTGTTTTTTGAATAGTCACAAGTAGTTAGCAGGAATAATCAATTCCTCCCCAATTTTGCTTGTGGTCATGTTGGTGATCATTTCAAATCCTTCTATTGGTTTTTTTTTTTTTACCACATAGGCAAAGCCAGCCTGATTTTCTTTATATTCATGATTGGAAAGTGTTGTTCCAGAATATTTTTTGATGGTTGCTTAAATCTGCAGGCACTTACTGTCAGAATGGTTGTTGAAGCAAATAGGAGATCTGTCTTAGGAAGGCTGGCAGACCTTAGTGCCAGGAAGCTACAAAAATATTACCCTAAATGGTCCCATTCTAGGCAGAACATATGTTTTAGTGTTCGGAAACCTATATCAAACAATTGTAGGTGCCAGTAAGAATCCGTGCACATTAGCAGGAGTGAAACGCAGCACATTTTGGTACAGATTTATGTACATGTATAATTTACAGATTGCTAAATCAGCTGTGTTTTTGTATAGTGTTAAGTTGGTTCAGGTTGTTGATATAATTAGTACACAAACAGGATGAAAGCCGCGGGTAGTGTTGTGTCTCCTCATAGATGTGTTGAGCCACGGTAATATTTACAAAACAGAAAACTCGTTAAAATACATTGTTGCTCTGGAAGGGGGAATGGATTGTCATCTGGATTATTACCAGCCCAATAGCGCTTGTTTCCTCTTGTAATGTGCTCTAAGATAACCTTCAGCCAAGGCTCAGCTGTCTTGCTCTGAAAGTGTCAAAAAGTTAAACCTTGTGACTGATACTAGCTCGGAAACAGGGAGAAGGCTTCTGCTTTAACAGAAGGTAATAAAGCTTCCAAACCCCACGGTTTCTATGAAGTCCTTCTATTTTAATAATCTGTTGTAAAAGAATAGATGCATTTGTGGTCAGGCTTCCTTTGGCAGTGGTTTCTCCCACATTACCTTGAAGTTTCTCAAATCTTTGCCTTCCCTTTAGTTTTGCTTGTTAATGGCTTCTAAGCAAACATTTAAAAAAGATTTTAGTTCTTTATCCAAAGGAATCCCTTTTGTAAAGGCAGTGTCTGCTTTACGCATTTAGGGTATTTGGACTGTGGTTTGTTTTTGTGTCTTTAAGTGGCCACACCTGTACCTGGTGAGAAAGAGGTACACGAGAATCACAGAATCTTAGTTTTTGAAGTACTGTTTTTTCCAGTGTTTGAGTAGACTCCAGAACATCCCTCTCTGTTGTTATCCAGCCGGTGCTTGAATACCCTCAGTGATGGGACACTCACTTTGTCAGGAATGTTCTGTTTTAAGCAACTGTAATTGAGTACTAGTTTCTCTTGTCTTGTTTTGCCTTCTCTTCCCTCCTCTGTCTTTCCCTTCCCTCCCCTGTCTTTCCCTTCCCTCCCGTCTTTCCCTTTCCTTCCTTTCTCTTTCCTTCTCCTCTTCTTTCTTTTCTTGTTGTTATTCTTTGGTCTCACCCAATTCTGTCCTCTTATAGCCACCACTCATTTGAGATCTGCCCCATGGAACAAAACTGATCTATTTCACTCCTTTTTCCACCAGAAAACCAAAAAAAATTTTTTTTGGTGGTAATTTGATAACAGTTTTCCTGTCTTGATTCTTCTCCTTTTTTTAAAAACCTTTTTCATTGTATAATACCACAGTAGGAAGGCACATAAGATAATTTTGTATAACTCAGCACATTTGTATAAAGTGAATACTGTGCTGTCCCCATCTACGTCAAGAAATAGAGTCTTGCCAGCTCTCCAGAAGCCCCCGGGGGCCCGTGGGACCCCTCCTGATCCCAACTCCCTTATTCTCCAAAGAGAGCCATCTCTTGACTTTATGGTGATCACTTTCTTGCTTTTCCTCCTAATTTGACCACCTTGTTTTATATTTCTGAACACCGCAGTTGCTTTTTGTCTGTTTTTGAGCTTTATATGCCTGGGGCCCTACCGCATGTATTCTTTTGTCAGTTGGGGATTAACCTGTATGGTTACATGTACCGTTGGTTCATTTTCACGGTGACATAATACTTTATGGTATGACCTACTGTACGTTTTATTTATCCACTCTGCTGTTAATGGACATATGTTGGTTCACACACTGGAAAGCAAAGACATACCAAAGAAAGAGGCAGGCCACTCCAGACGGGTAGGTGGCAGGTTTAGTAAGCAAGGGAACTTACTTAGGAGGCTTGTTTTGGGCAGCTGAAAGACAGGTAGATTCCCCACCCACCACCAGAATCTTAAAAGTTTATATAGAGGCCTTAATTGGGGTCAGTCGTGTATTCAGCCCACATGGTATCAAACCCTTCGTCTCTCAAGGCTACATGCTTGGAGTGGCTCCCACTGTGGGAGCAATGAGCAGAATGTATACCCCAAGGGCAGGGGAGAGGGTGTGGGGCCTTCAGTCACCTGGGTCCAGTTTGCAGGTCAGCCTAGTGGTCATGTTGTCTCAATGGCCTCCTCCAGCAACAACTGAGTTGTTTCCAGGATTTTGTTATTGGTGCTGCTGCAGGCATTCTCATACATGTCTTTTTGGACATGCGGGCAACATAGTTCTCATGCATGCACAGTTGGGGTGTGTATGGTTAACTGTGGTAGATGCTGTCGAGCAATTTCCCGAAGGGTTTGTATCAATTTACAGTCCCACCAGCAGCGGAGAATTCTCGTCACTCCTTGTTCTTGCCAAAATTTGGTATTTTCTCCTTTTTCTCTTCAATACTGACTTTGCCCAAACAACCTAGTAACTAGCAAAGCAGGGTCATTTAGAGTTATGTTAATAGCAAGCACATGAACAAGTTTGAAATGAAAACAAAACTTGCTCTTGTCCTTTGGGAGTCATCAGTATCTACTGTGTGTTGAAATGTTCTCACAGTCTGAACTCCCTCACGCATGATGGTAAATGACATGAAAGACTGGAACAATTAGAATTGTGTGCAAGAAAGGGTACAGGCAAGGGTGCATCCATGCACACGCGCGTGTGGATGTGTGTGTTTAGCAGGCTCATTTTTCTTAAATAGAGAAGCACTAAACCCTGGGGACAGAGATTATGTAAGAAGTAGAGCTGGAAGTGAGAAGGAAATAGGAAGTGAATGATTTATGTTTATTTTAATGGAAGATGGAAAATGATGGAAGGGCATAGATGAAGGAGGAATGAAAAATCACAGATAAACTAAAAGGAAAAGCAAAGGCTAGCTTATGGGTTTAGACTCACAAACATGGTGGACCTCCTTTGTGCCCAATACTGTGCGGGAGCCTGAGCATACCAAAATGAGTGAGACTTTTCTTATATTGGGTCTCATTGAGGGATTTATGATAAAGACCAATATGCACGTGAACTTCAGAAGATTTAAGAGATGTTGTGTCGACTGAACACACACTGTGCATTTTTCCTTTATAAATGCCTTACCCCAAAATTATTCTTAGATTTTTATAGCCATTTATTTTGTGTGTGTGAGATTGGTTGTGGGATGACCAGATGCCTTAAGTCAATTTAAAGAAGATTGCAGAATGTGTGAAGCTTCGTTTTGGTGGGTGGAAGCTTTCTTAAAAAAAAAAAATCTCATTTCTTGGGATATTTCATTGCTCTGACTTCTTTGGCATGCTGTCTTGGGTTCACCCATTGTGAGTTTTCAGCTGTTGGCTTTAAAAATAAAACAGTCAGTTATTTTATCAGCAAATTGGTTTTATTCAGAAATCGCAGAGAATGATTTGGGACAAGCAGGCTGTGGCAGAAACCATAGGCTAGTCCAACAAAGGAGAGGAACGTTATTTTATGGAGAAGAAGGAGGAAGTTGGGAGGGGTTGTTTTGAACAAACATCCATTAGAGAAAGGCAGGAATTCAGGGTGATGATGGTTTCTCATTGGATGAGTTGCTGAGGTGGTTGATTCTTCTAGGAGATTCACTGTACATCTTTTCCTGTTGGGGCCTGTAGCTGTTGATTCTTTCCTGTTGAGGATTCTTCTTTGGGGGTCTATAATGGACAGTTCTTGGTGTTGAGTGGTTCGGCGTGGGAGCTCCCTTTTCTGGCCTCTGCATTCCATTTTAGTAGGGTTTCCCATTATTAATTTTCACATAGCACATCTTAGATGCTGGAATTTGTTTGATGCTCTGGTTGTTCTCTGTGCATGTGTAGTCTTGCTGAACACACTGCGACCTGACCAACTTCAGCATCTCCTCGGTTCTCAGGGTCTCTACTCTAACAGTCATGCACTGCTGTTAATGACAAACTACCAGAAATTCTTCCGATTGTGTGTTAGACAGTTATGCCAGTAATCGTTTGCTTACTCATCCTAAGATTGTTCATTTTGCATAGTTAAAATGACAATCTTCTGATTAGTCCTATGTTGCATAAAACTGATGTTCTGAAATTAACGGAATCAATTCTATAATTATTAATGTAATTATTAACCAAGAGTGCTCCCAAATCATCATTTTTCATATCTTTTTAAAATTTTTTTAACGTTTTATTTATTTTTGAGACAGGGAGAGACAGAGCATGAACAGGGGAGGGTCAGAGAGAGGGAGACACAGAATCTGAAACAGGCTCCAGGCTCTTAGCTGTCAGCACAGAGCCCGACGCGGGGCTCGAACTCATGGACCGCGAGATCATGACCTGAGCTGAAGTCGGCCGCTTAACTGACTGAGCCACCCAGGCGCCCCTCATGTCTTTTTAAAGGTCCTGCCTGGGTGGCTTAGTTGGTTGAGTGTCCGACCTTGGCTCAGGTCATGATCTCACGGTCCATGAGTTTGAACCCCACGTCAGGCTCTGTGCTGACAGCTTGGAGCCTGCTTCGGATTCTGTGTCTCCCTCTCTCTCTGCCCCTCCCCTGCTCGTTCTGTCTCTTTCTCTCAAAAATGAATAAACATTAAAACAAATTTAAAGGTCCTGTCATGACATTGGGTGCTTTTGTAAAGAACGGCCTCTCCTTCTTTCCTTCTTTTCTGAAAGCAGCAGCATATAGGTGCCCTGCCCTGACATTTGAGTGCTGGGGTCAGTATCTCAAAGATGATACTGTACTGGCAAATTTTACTGATATTTAGCTCCTGCTTAGGTTTGGTTTCTATTTTAAAGTAGGACTTCACAACCATGGCAAAGAAAATGGAGTTAATTTGATTTGAGTGGTAAGATCATATTTATTTTATCTCACTAGATTTTTAAGTTTTAGTTTTCTTTTGTGTCTTCTCACATTATTGGTGTGGAATTGGTTGGAGTTCTACACTGCTATCATGAAGGTTGTGTTTTGAGCCTCTTTGTGAGTCCGTGTACTGCCTGTCTTCTGCTTGCCTCCCTAGGGCCATTCTCTTTTCTTCTCCAACCTGCTCTCTGTCTGTGAGGCCAACCTGTAAGGATTTTGTCAGTAGGCTCACTTGCCTTCTGGCTCCTGGCTCGCTTCAGCTTGTGGGGCATACCGCCAGGAGATGGGAGGGAGAATTTATTTATTCTGTGGTGTTTATTCTCCCAGTTTCCTCTCTACAGCATTCTCCCTCCTTCCCTATATCATAGCCTCGCTGTTTTCCCTTGATTAAAGGTTACATATCCAGCTCGCTGTCTTTGGGTTTGGGTAGAGCTGAATGTCTTACAGTTTCCAAGCAATACTAACCCTGGGGGGGTACTGTGCTGTCCCTGAAGTTTTCCTTAGTGGTGTTCTGGGGGCAGGCTACAGCTGGCTGGTACTACCTTTCAAGATCTGATTATGGGCATCTATTCTAGGTTCTGGGACTTCACGTTGGTAGCTTTAAATATACCATGCTGGGAGTATTTGCACCTCAGAAATTGGCAAATGGTATAAATAATTTGCCATGACTCACCAGCATGCTACTGCCCATACCTCACCCATATGGCTTTGTAAATAGCTTTGTTATCAAACACTCCTCTAACTATTTGAGTGTGCCATTATTTCCATGCCACAACTGACTGATAGAACCAGTTACTTGTTCTCTGGATCAAGTACTTTCTCAACGTTTATGTCCAGACCAGATTTAATCATGGGGGTGAACTTGGTGAGGGGGTGAGCTCAGATATTTCTTTTAACCTAACAAAAAAACCCTGTGTTCTGCCTGCTGAAGGCAGTGTAGCCTTGTTTTTCAACTCGACAAGTTGGTCACCCTACTGGCTGAAGAGCTACTTTTATATTCCTTCCTTTATCTTTTCTCACTTTCATGAGCTCAGAAGTCAGGAAAGACCATAAGTAAATGGGGGAGTTTATCAGAGACATCAGAAGGCAGTAGTACTAGTTATAAGCACCCATTGTAATTACTGGTTATAATCATGACCTTAGACAAATCGCCTTTCTCACGTGTGTCTGGCAGTATGTGAAGGTTTTACATGCATTGACTCTTCTAATGCTCACTATAACCCTTGTTCTGTGGGTACTTCAGTTATTCCTATTCTACAGGTGCAGACACTGAGGTTTAAAGAGACTAAGTAAATTGTCTTCAGTTAATTTCTAATAGTGGAATCTCTAGGAATTTGTTAAGGGTACAGATTCTCAGGCCCTACCTCAAACCTGGTGCATCAGAAACTCTGGGGAACGGGCCCAGTGACTGTGTTTTTTTTACTGAGCCCTCCAGGAGGCTCCATGCATGTGGCAGTTGGAGGACCAGTGATTGTGAGATAACCCCATGTGTTTTTTGTTTGTTTGTTTGTTTGTTTGTTTTTACTTGCAAAGTAAATGGTTGGGTGCTAGGGTGTGTGGATGGAGGAGGGTTCACTGGGTGAGTGGTCTTTTTCTCTATAGTCTTTCAATTAGTTTTCTAGTTTCTCTCACATGCTGTTCCTGCCTTAGGTAGGAGCTTGTGTTTCAGTGTCTTGATTCTCTCCAGGGACCTGCTGGCCCTAGTAGCCCCCTCCTTGGCCAGATCCCTCTGGAATTTTGAAGTTGTAGTTTCCTCTTCTGCATAGTTACCCTCCATCTACTTTTCCTCTTCCAGAAATGGAGCTCATGCCTGCTGTTAACTCCCTTCTCTTCATTGTTGTTATGTTCCTTTTAATTTTTAAGCCATCATCCCAGAACGAGGAAATACATGTGTGGGAGCAATCTGCCATTCTGAAGTGATAACTGATACTTTCTGAAGACAGAGGAGGCCCTCAATTCTAGTCATTCTCCTTCTGTCAGGTAAAATTATACTTTATACTTTTCCCACCTGGCGAGCCTGTCCAGGGATTGTGCTCTGGCCTGACTTCATGGAGTGTGCCACTTTTCTCTGTTGTTCCTGACAGTGGCAAAACTCAAACAATTTAGTAATGAGTTTGATGTCCTTTATTCAAGGGAAAACAATCCATGGATTGGGGGAGTACAGTTCCTCACAGGCAACAGAGGCTTTTACAGAGGGATTTGGGACAAAAGCGGGTTTTATGCAGTGTTAGACAACGCAGAAACATGGCATTACTGTTGGTTAGGTGGTCAGAAATTTCCTTATGAGGCTAGCAGGTCCTGTTTTCTGGGTAAGGTAGGCTAGCTGAAGCTGAGTTGGAGGACTGGAATTGGTGTGTGTTAGGTGTCCTTGATAGGCAGTTCCCAGTGTGGGCTGCCTTAGGTTTAGATTTGTCACATGGGCCAGGCCGCTGGGGTGGCCACCGTTTTGTGGATCCCAGTATACAAATTAACTATCCTTCTCTCCCCCAACTTCCAATCCCTACCTTCTAATTGTCTCTAGTTATGCCCTCTCTGAATTTTCTGGTTTTCTTCTCTTTCTCTATCTTCTTCTGGCTCTTGGTCTCAGTCTCCTCTGTCTCTCCTGTATGTTCTTTCAACAGCCTTACATTCTCTTCTCTTTATGTATTGCTACAGGTCTCTCTCTGTTTTTTTTTAAGTTTATTTATTTTAAGAGAGACAGAGGAAGAGAGAGAGGCAGAGAGAAAGACTCCCAAGCAGGTTCCATGCTGTCAGCATGGAGCCTGATGCAGGGCTTGAACTCATAAACCATGAGATGATGACCTGAGCTGAAGTCAAAAGTCAGACACTTAACCAGTTGAGCCACCCAGGCACCCCTGGATTGCTACAGGTCTCTTGCTCTTGGGTGCCCATTCTCCAGTTCTGGCTCATGCTGTTGTATTCTCTGTTGGCCCTTCCCCCCCCCACCCCCACCCCCCGCTTCCATTCTATCTGTCTCTCCTCTCTCCATCTGTCTTCCCACCTATCTCTGCCTACTGCTGCCTGCCATGGATGGTCTCTGTTTTCTGTCTCTGTTGCTCTTGGCCTTTTGTCTATATTCCTGTCTGTCCATGTTGCTCTCTGCCATCTGTCCTCATCACTACCTGGCTGTCATCTCTTTCCATTTGTTTGCTGTCTCTCTTTGTCTGTAGTCTCTGCCTCCATCTATCCATTTCTGCCTTTGTCTGTCTCTTTCCAGTTCTCCCATCACATGCCTCAGTAGATGCTCTTCTGTGTATCTGAGTGCCTTGTTTCTCTCTCAAGACCTCCTTTCTCCATTTACTTACCAGCTGCATGGAGTCAACTCTATAGATCTCTTGGCCTTAGTGTCTGGGTTTTGTTCTGAGAATCTTATTGGCCCAGTGCTGACTGTGGGTTGCTTGGCCAGTTGTACACTCCCAGTCTAGTCTGCTGTGACTGGGACCTGGCTGTGTGGTGGGAAGGGTATGGAGTTCTGTGATGTATGGGCTGTGGCAGATACACCTAGACAGGGAAGGTGGGTGGAGCTTTCAAATGGACAGATGTGTCCCCTGCACTCCTGCCATGCTTAGGACTCAAATATTTGCTGTGCTAAACTGGGCTGCTCTGAGATTCCTTCTATCCACCATGGTGCTATACTTTAGCCTCACTGAGCCATTTACCAAGAAAGTTTTAAAATAACACAGGAGACGAATGTAAAACTAATTAAAAAATCTTTGTCTAATACTGCTTAATATTCTATACTGCTTACTTTGAGTCACTTTTTTTTTTAAGTTCTGGGAATGAATTTTTATTGTGTGTTATTTACTGATGGTCAAAGAGTTTTGTTCAAAGTGACTGTAATATGTAAAGATGTGCATTAAGAAATGATTATGACTATAAAACACCTACTTGATTAATCTGTTGTACCATTTGTTAGCAACTGATGACACCAACAAATATTTGTTCACAGCAATTCAACATACCACTGACCTCTTGTTTATTAAGTAAACTATCATTGAGTCATAAAAAAGTTTACATTTCTCACACAGTTTTATTCCCTTCCAAACTGCTTATAAAACTGATTCATCTGTTTTTAATGCTTTAAAATCCTTTAATTTGATGCTGAATGAAGGTGGAGGTCATGCCTCTGAAACCACGTACTTAGGGGAAACTACCCAGTTAAACAGAGTTTGAGTTTGCTCTTGAAATGGAAAGCTCTCATTCCATTGTAACTTACTGATATAATCAAAACATATTTATGAAGTATATTAAAATTAGAGGCAAAGCAAGTAACTATCGAATCTCTTGGGAGTTCAGTTTGTATTGTACCAGGATTGGGCCCTTGACAATTTAGAAGGGTCCTTTTCATGGAATTTTATTGTTGAAAAACACAGTAGAGCCTAAACATGATTAAGATTTTAAATGTTTTATTTAGGTGTATCATCCTGACCTAACTCCTTGTTTCTCATCTCCTCTCCATTCTCCCAAATATTACCAAATCTTGATGTGGGTGGGGTTTTTTTTTTTTTTGCTTTTTTAAAAAATTAATTTCTGGGGGCGCCTGGATGGCTCAGTCGGTTGAGTGTCCGACTTCAGCTCAGGTCATGATCTCGCGGTCTGTGAGTTCGAGCCCCACGTCCGGCTCTGTGCTGACAGCTCAGAGCCTGGAGCCTGCTTCGGATTCTGTCTCTCTCTCTCTCTGCCCCTCCCCTGCTCATGCTCTGTCTCTGTCTCTCTCTCTCTGTCAAAAATAAGTAAACATTAAAAAATTAAAAAAAATTAATTTCTGGTATGGATTTTATTTAGGTTCAGGCAAATCAAATTATTATTTTCTTGTCTTTGTCTAGTGCTTACGTACATCTTGTTCTCATTTATCTCAATCATTTTTCTATTGTTTTAAAAGAAAGAAAAAATAATTTTACTCAAACTTGCTTTTTATAAGAGCACTGATAGATAGCCTTAGTAATCTCGTAGCAGTGAAAGTATCACGAAGATATGTTCCCTTCTAAGAGAAATATCTCTAGTATTAGAAGCATATTGTCAAATGTACACCACAGGCCTCCAAATAACCAGGGTTCGCAGGGAACAATACATTTGTGTGAACTGCTTGCTGAATGTGGCTTTTATCTGTGTGATTGCCCAGACTGAGTCACCTTTCTAAGCCATTGCTTTAGTTAGTTTCTCCTTTGTTACTTGTGGTAATTATGATGAAAAGTAATTTTCTAATAATTTCTCTTTAGAATATTTCTGTGTTATGCTTTATGGGCAAATGGTAAGTTTGGAATGATTTTGACCCATCTTACTTACTACAGTGTGGTTTGGCTCATGGCCCCAATCGGCTGAAGAAACTTTACACTGGGTGGGAGGGGGTGTCTTTCAAATTTTAAGAGTATTTGTTTTTATTCTACAAATTGGAGGAAACTGTGTGGGCTGAGGAAGGTTGAATTTGGGAAACCTTACATTTCATTGCATTTGCTCTTACAGCTAAAGACCTTTAGGGGTAAAAAGGCATCAGAGGGAGGCAGTAGAATCTGGCTAATTTGCATCAAAGACCGGGAGACACAGGGAACTTTAGATGAGAGCCAATGAATAAATCATGGCAAGGGCAGCCAAGTTGAACCTACACATTTTACTGAACAGTGTAGGAGGGACTTGATCAGTTCAGAGAATATGAATTTGGAAACAGGCTGTGTGCTTCAGAATGAGCCACTGGCTGGCTGGAAGTTTCACATTCTATCTGCAGAAGCTATCACATACAGTCAAAAGCATATGTCTTACCCGGATTTTATAGATTCCAAAGACACATTTAGGCATTTTCTGTATATATAAACTGACCCACCAACATGTGATTTATTTTTACTAGAGCCTCCCTTGACAACATGGTATACTTTTACATTAAAATGGCACATCATATCATGTCTCTAAAACCAGGCAATTCACTGAGCAAAAAGCCTGGTACAACATGGTTCACCTGAAATGTATCACTTTCCACTTAGTTAAGTTTAGAAGGTGTTTCTGTTATTTTTTAAATTTAAACTCAAGTTAGTTAACATACAGTGTTGTCTTGGCTTTAGGGGTAGAACCCAGAGATTCATCTCTTACATATGACACCTAGTGCTCATCCCAACAAGTGCCCCCCTGCCCTGCTTAATGCCCATCACCCATTTAACCCATCCCCCATCCACCTCCCTCCAGCAACCCTCAGTTTGTTCTTTGTATTTAAGAGTCTATTATGGCTTGTCCCCCTCTATTTTTATCTTATTTTTGCTTCTTTTCCCCTATGTTCATCTGTTGTATTTCTCAAATTCCACATATGAGTGAAATCATATGGTATCTGTCTCTCTCTGCCTGGCTTATTTCTCTTAGCATAATACACTAGTTCCATCCACATTGTTGCAAATGGCAAGATTCATTCTTTTTCATCACAGAATAGTATTCCATTGTATATATATACCACATCTTCTGTTTCTGTTATTTTTAAAGTGGTCTAGACTCTACAGAGTCCAGCATTTAGAGAAGTGATATTTCAAGTTAATGACTGGTTGATTACTCCACAAGGGTGGGTGATTGCAGGTTGTAGAGGCTTCATCTGATTTGTTCTTTGTTATGAATCTGGTTACTTAGATTTTATTGCTGCCGGAAGCATAGAAAACTAGTTTGCCTCCACTGAGATCCCTAGAGCTGAAGTGACATTCACACAGCTCATTAGGGACAGTGCTGCCACTAGGACCCACCTTGTGGTTGTCCCCATGGTTGTTCTTTCAGACGGTGCTCTGGGGACCCTAGGGATTGCTGGGGAAGGGTGGATTAATAGGGTGTCTTTTACCCACCCCCTCCCCATTCTCCCATTAGTTTTAATTGTTGATGAGGTTCCTTGGTGCTTCTCTGTTTAATCTCATGGCCTCTGTCCTACTTGGTGCCCTGTGCTTGTAGATTCTCCATATGGTGTCTCCAGATGTATAGCTCTGGGCTCACCTGGCAGCTCAGGGCTCCCAAGAGTGCAGAAGCAGATGCTTCTGGACCTTAAATGTGTAGGCCTGGGATTGGCATAGCATCCATTCTACCGCAGTCTGTTGGTCAGAGCAAATCACAGGCCCACCCAGATTTAAGGTGAGAGAACTAAATAATAAATAAGGGCATGAATGTGAGGAGGCATGGTTTATTGGGGGCTACCAGTATAATCTCAACTGACCGTACCAGTTGTCAGAGCCATGGGCCTGAGACATGTAAGGGGCTGGTCCCTACTAAAAGAAGAGAGAAGGTGAAAAGGACTTATAAAGCACCAGCAATGCTCTGGAAGGGATTGTATTGCCTCTTCCTTTGTAGGTATTTTATGAAGACTGTAACCAGTGATTGGTTTGATAGTGCCAGGAGGCAGGAAAGCAGATGACTTCTGAATAACCTTTGGTCTCTTGGAGCCTTGATCTGCGTCAATGTGTTGGAGAGCCTTTAACCTTTATCCCTCCAGAGTTTTACCCAAGTGAAGACTCTCTGAAGGAGCCACATGAAGGTCAAAATACGGTATCAGATTTATAACTATTAAACTGGACAAGGGAACATGCTGCACACCTGTCTCCCTCCTCAAGCCTGGACTTTGGCCTCTAGACCATGAGTCACTCCTAGGCCAAGAAGCTGGAGATGACAGAACAGAGGGCTGTCACAAATGGGTTCTGAGAGAAGTAGTTCAGTCCCTGGCTTCCCGTACCACATCAGGCACAGGCAAGTCTGAGAGGTCAAGATACGCAGAGTGGATTCCCCTTGCCCTTGAGATACCTATTGATAGCTTGATCAATCTACTTAGGCAGGTATAAATGAGGGGGGTGAAGAAGGAGGTCAAAGTATTCATTTTAACACTTCTTTCTGAGGATGGGTAGCTACTCCTTTCTCTCAGTGGAAGCCCCAGGCATGGAAAGATAAATAGCTATTTATCATAAAAAGCTATTTATCATAAAAGCTATTTATCAAAGTAGAGCTTTATAGAGATACTGTATTCTGCCAAATCTAGAGTCCTGGAGTACTACCAAGGACTTTGAGGGAGCTGCAGAATTTGTGAGCTATGGTTCTGCTGATTTCTGTTAAAGATTACTGCAGGGTATTATACAGTTAAGAGCATTGGCTTTAGTGTTTGTGATGGTTAGTTTTTGTGTGTAAACTTGACTTGGTTAGAGTATGTCAAGATATTTGGTCAAATATTTTTCTGGGTGTTTTTGCGATGGTTTTAGATGAGTGTAATTTTTCTATCAGTAGACTGAATAAAGCCGATTGCTCTCCCTACTGTGAGTGGGTTTCATCTAATCAGGTGAAGGCCTGAATAGAACAAAAGGCTGACTTTCCCCTTTTGTCTGACTACTTTTAAGCTGAGACATTAGTTTCTCTCTACCTTTGGGTTTGAACTGAAACATTGGCTCTTCCTTGGCCTACACCATCAGCTCTCTTGTTTCTTAGGCATTTAGACTTGAACTGGAACTACACCATTATGTCTCTTGGGTCTCCAGCTTGCCAACTGCAGATCTTGGGACTTGTCAGCCTTTATAATCACATGAGCCAATTCCTTATCATAAATCTTTCCCTCTTTCTTTACATATATAAATACGCACACACATACACATACACACACACCTCCTATTGGTTCTGTTTCTGTGGAGAACCCTGATACAATGTTAGACAGTCCCAGCTCTACCAGACATATGACCTAGGGAAAGTTTCTTCGATTTACTAAGCCTTTGTACAATATCTGTAAAAATGGATTAATACCAGTGTCTGTCTACCTTATGGAGTAATGATCCAGTGACTGTTAATACATGCAGTCTTGAAGGTGATGATGCCCTTTTCACTGATGAAGAATGGCAGATATCCTAACATTTTCCAGTTTACCATCTCCAAATCACTTATATCCAGATCAGGCCAGTTCTGAGGCAGTCTGTTTTTTGATGTTTTGTTCATGCAGTGGGATACTTACCTAATTAAGTTTTGTTTGGCTTTGAAATAAATTTTCATATATTCAGCTTGGAAAATAGTAAATAATCCCAGAGTCATTTATGTTTGGATATGTAGTGCATGTCTCTCCATTTGACTAGAAAGTCCATGTCACTTCACTAGAGCCCTCTTCTTTGGCATTCTTCACCAGCGGGAACATAGCCAACCGCCTGGAGGAATTAAGACTTGGTTAAGCAAAAGTGCTGTCATGGGATTCTTGCACCAGAATTTATTGCACTTTTTTTCACGGGATTCCCACTTTCTGAACCTATCTCCTTTGCAGACATACTTCTGGAGGCATGGTAGCAAATTGACTCAGACCCACCTAGGTCCACTTCTTTATTTTATTTAGCAAATCTTATCTCCCTCAGAAGCTCCCGCTCCACTCAACAGCAAAGGGAGATTATGAATATCCCAGATAGTAGTATCTCCAGCTCTTCCATTTTAACTATTCTTTTTTTAAGGTGCTTATTTATTATTTTTGAGAGAGAAAGAGGGAGGCGGGGAGGGGCAGAGAGAGAGGGAGACACAGAATCCGAAGTGGGCTCCAGGCTCCGCGCTGTCAGCATAGAGCCCAATGCGGGGCTCGAAGCCATAAACCATGAAATCACGACCTGAGCCGAAGTCGGACGCTTAATTGACTGAGCCACCCAGGTGCCCCTTAACTATTCTTTTTTAGGTGACTTAGTCTCTTGTGCTCAGAATCCAGTTCTGCCCTTCCCATTGCTTTTCCCCATGATGGTGTGTGGGGTAGAGGCAACAGAACTTGATGCCCTGCCTCAACACTCCCTTGTGTGTGTGTGTATATGTGTATGTGTGTGCATATGTGTGTATTATGTGTATGTGTGTAAATGTGTGTGTGTATGTAACTTGATCCCATCTAGGCCCCCATTGACTGTGCAGCTCATCTCTGATATTTGCCTGAACCCCCAAGTGGGGCAGTTTGACACACAGCCTTTGGCTACTGGGTCGCTTCACTCCACTGTGATAACCATCTGCTTATGCAACTTCAGCACTAGTGGCATAGTTGGAAGCTTCTGGATCCTTTCCAGACTCCATAAGAGCTGAGGCAGTGCTCAGGAGGCTAATACAGCCAGGTTTACTCTGCAGCACCTTTAAGTTGCCAGTGTGGTGTCCTCTCCACAGATGTCGGATGGGGATCCAGGCACAAAGTGTCCCCTCCTCTCCTGTCCCTTCTCTTCTATCACTGTGTGGAAGCAGTGCTGTTATAGAATAGGTCAGCATACTATGTTTTAAGAAGTGGGAAGTGATAATTTGCAAGTGAGGAAAGAGACAAAACATTGAAAACATTTAGATGAGAAACAATTGCTTCTACCCACATCAATATTTCCTGAGGACATCATTGTAGATCACAAGATAGAATCATGATATATGATAACAATAATGGCATTATTGACTCATCAATTAAAGGTCTCATTATACTTAGTATTTTTATAGGAAGGAACATTAATGTGTTACAAAGATTTTCATAGAAATGGTCTGATTTTAGTACTTAATGGAGTAAGAGAGAGATGATGTAATATGATGATTAAAAGCATGGATTTTGAAGTCATATAGACCTGGATTCAAATCCTAACTCTAACCTGCTATGACTGACTGTGTCTGCAGAGGCTCAGTGTACTCATGAGTAAAATGATGAAATCCATGACACTTCCTTTAGTAAAGTAATACCACCTCACAAAGATTGTTACAATGGTTAAAAAACCCCACCTTAATATATGATAAAGTCTCAGTACAGAGCCTGGCACAGAGTAAATAACAATAAATGGTATACATTATTATTAATACCTGGAATATTGCCTATATGGAATCTCTTAGTTTCTGATGATACATGTGATGTTATTTGTATAGGTAGCCCACAATTTATAAATAGATTGGATTTTGGAAGTCAATTTGCAGGTCAATTATTTGTAGCTTAGGAATTGAAGGGAATCTAGAATATTCTCCCTTCCCAGCCAACCATAGTAGGATATACGTGTGTGCAAGGGAGAGGCAGGGGAAGGGGGAAGAATTTCTCTCCTGTTGGAGGCAAATGACTTTGTGACTAGGACTGGAATTCTTGCCTTCATTCAGTCCACATCAGTAAAGAGGGAATTCCTAAATCTTCTATCACATAGTGACAAGGGAATCTTGCTCCCTGCCAACTATAATTTCTTGCTTGGGTTAACAGTGAGAGATAACTATTTTGGAATTTTGAAATCTATGATTGAGAAATCCTCTGACTGGATGATCAGTAGGTTGATGTTTCTATTCCTACACTACTTCCTATTTTTCTATTTCCTTTCTGAAGTCCAAGAAGATACTAGGAGACATGGTTTTTCCCAGATAAGGCTGTTATCTGCACCCCAGGGACAATGGAAATGCTTGAGGAAGGGTGAGCACATTTCAGGGATGGCCAGAATGCAGTTATGGGAAATTGCAGTGATATCTGGAGCTTGAGTGTATCCTGTTCTCATTTTTTAGCAAATAAAAAAATTAATAAGTTAATTTTTTCTGATTAAGTTCATTAAAAATTAAGAATATACTTATTTTTATCAAAGTAATATACGTTCTTGGTTGAAAAAAATCAAACTGAAGAAGCTTATGAAGAAAAAGAATCATCCCGTGTCTTGTCCCTTTGTCTATCCTGCTCACCAGAAGTCACATACTTTAATTTTAGCTGTTTCTTCTTATATTTCTGCCATGTCTCTAAATAATATGCATTACAGCTATTTCTAGATTTATCACTTTTAGCTATTAGCTGTTGACTTCAGTTAATTTAGCTGAGTTTTTATCTCACTTTATTTACTTTCTACCCTTTTCTCCTAATACAATTATTTTACTCCTTTATTGGTTATCTTTGCAACTTTAAGGAAAACCAACCTTCCTTCCTTCCTTCCTTCCTTCCTTCCTTCCTTCCTTCCTTCCTTCCTCCCTCTCTTTCTTCCTTCCTCCCTCTCTTTCTTTCTCTTCCTTCCTCCTTCCTTCTTTCTTCCTTTCTTTCTTTCTTTCTTTCTTTCTTTCTTTCTTTCTTTCTTTCTTTCTTTCTTTCTTTCTTTTCTTTCTTTTCTTTCTTTCTTTCTTTCTTTCTTTCTTTCTTTCTTTCTTTCTTTCTTTCTTTCTTTCTTTCTTTCTTTCTTTCTTTTGACAGAAGGAGAGAAAGTGAGTATGAGCAGGGGAGGGGCAGAGAGAGAGAAAATCTCAAGCTGGCTCCATACCTAGCATGGAGCCCAACTTGGGGTTGGATCCCATGACCCTGGGATCATGATTTGAGCCAAATTCAAGAGTTAGACACTTAACTGACAGAGCCACCCAGGCGCTCCTATATACCTTTCTTTTTTATTATGTCACCACTAGACACCATCCCATGATTGTTCTCACTTCTCTCTCTCAACTTATCATTTGCATTTTCACAGTGTTGGAATTGATACAGTTATATTCAGATACTTATAGTTAAGTATTTCATGCCTTGACCATATGTTGGTTTTAAATATTGGAAATTAATAAGGTGTTTACACTGTTGTGAGAGCGATAATGACATAGTGTGGTTTGGTTTCCTTTCTTGTACAGCTTTTGTTTTCTTTGATGCTTCTAATTTTTCCTGCCTCTCTTCCCCAAATTATAATAACCATATTGACTTTTTATGTTGTTTCAGGTGATCAAGAAAGTTATCAGAACCTGACTTCCTCTTTCCCTAGATAACTCTCTTCTGGAACTTCTGTTCTCTGAACCATTCTGTGCTAAATCTTTCTATTAGCTTCCTTCCTGCTTTCTATATTTGGAGCCACTCTTCCTTCTAGTTCACATGTTGTCTTCTTTCCTTACTCCTTCACTTTGCTGATACACATCCCCAAGTAACTTCCTGAGGAAGAATATGTGAGAAATAAGAGCTCTTTGCACATCTGAATATCTTTATTCTACATTTGATTGTTTTAATTAAAAAAAAAATGTCTCTGGCTTTTTCTCATGTTGTTCTTTCTGCTGTTCCTGTTAGGAGGCAAGTTATTCCTCTTGGATTGGTCCTCGCTGTCTTATTTCTTTTTTATTTTCTTTTTTATTTTTTAAAATTTACATCCAAATTAGTTAGCATATAGTGCAACAATGATTTCAGCAGTAGATTCCTTAATGCTCCTTACCCATTTAGCCCATCCCCCCTCCCACAACCCCTCCAGTAACCCTCAGTTTGTTCTCCATATTTATGAATCTCTTCTGTTTTGTCCCCCTTCCTGTTTTTATATTATTTTTGTTTCCCTTCACTTATGTTCATCTGTTTTGTCTCTTAAAGTCCTCATATGAGTGAAGTCATAGGATTTTTGTCTTTCTCTGACTAATTTCACTTAGCATAATACCCTCCAGTTCCAGCCACGTAGTTGCAAATGGTAAGATTTCATTCTTTTTGATTGCGGAATAATACATATACACACCACATCTTCTTTATCCATTCATCCATCGATGGACATTTGGACTCTTTCCATACTTTGGCTAGTGTTGATAGTGCTGCTATAAACATGAGGGTGCATATGTCCCTTTGAAACAGCATACCTGTATCCCGTGGATAAATGCCTAGTAGTGCAATTGCTGGGTCATAGGGTAGTTCTATTTTTAGTTTTTTGAGGAAGCTCCATACTGTTTTCCACAGTGGCTGCACCAGTTTCCATTCCCACCAACAATGCAAAAGAGATCCTCTTTCTCCGATTCCTCGTCAACATCTGTTGTTGCCTGAGTTGTTCATGTTGGCCATTCTGACAGGTCTAAGGTGGTATCTCACTGTGGTTTTGATTTGTATTTCCCTGATGATGAGTGATGTTGAGCATTTTTTCATGTGTCGGTTGGCCATCTGGATGTCTTCGGAGAAGTGTCTATTCGTGTCTTTTGCCCATTTCTTCACTGGATTATTTGTTTTTTGGGTGTTGAGTTTGGTAAGTTCTTTGTAGATTTTGGATACTAACTCTTTATCTGATATGTGATTTGCAAATATCTTCTCCCATTCCATTGGTTGCCTTTTAGTTTTGCTAATTGTTTCTTTCACTGTGCAGAAGCTTTTTATTTTGATGAGGTCCCAATAGTTCATTTTTGCTTTTGTTTCCCTTGCCTCTGGAGACGTGTTGAGTAAGAAGTTGCTGCAGCCAAGATCAAAGAGGTTTTTGCCTGCTTTCTCCTCTAGGATTTTGATGGCTTCCTGTCTTACATTGAGGTCTTCATTCCATTTTGAGTTTCTTTTTGTGTATGGTGTAAGAAAGTGGTCCAGGTTCATTCTTCTGTATGTCACTGTCCAGTTTTCTCAGCACCACTTGCTGAAGAGACTGTCCTTATTCCATTGGATATCCTTTACTGCTTTGTCAAAGATTAGTTGGCCATACGTTTGTGGGTCCATTTCTGGGTTCTCTATTCTGTTCCATTGATCTGAGTGTCTGTTCTTGGGCCAGTACCATACTGTCTTGATGATTACAGCATTGGAGTACAGCTTGAAGTCTGGGATTGTGATGCCTCCTGCCTTGGTTTTCTTTTTCAAGATTTGTTTGGCTATTCGGGGTCTTTTCTGGTTCCATACACATTTTAGGATTATTTGTTCTAGCTCTGTGAAGAATGCTGGTGTTACTTTGATAGGGATTGTACTGAATATGTAGATTGCTTTGGGTAGTATCGACATTTTAACAATATTTGTTCTTCCTATCCAGGAGCATGGAATCTTTTTCCATTTTTTTGTGTCTTCTTCAATTTCTTTCATAAGCTTTCTATAGTTTTCAGTGTATAGATTTTTCACCTCTTTGGTTAGATTTGTTCCTAGGTATTTTATGTTTTTTTTTGTGCAACTGTAAATGGGATCGATTCCTTGATTTCTCTTTCATTGTTGGTGTATAGGAATGCAACTGATTTCTGTGCATTGATTTTATATCCTGCAACTTTGCTGAATTCATGGATCGGTTCTAGCAGTTTTTTGGTGGAATCTTTTGGGTTTTCCTTGTAGAGTTCCATGTCATCTGCGAAGAGTGAAGGTTTGACTTCCTCCTGGCTGATTTGAATGCCTTTTATTTCTTTGTGTTGTCTGATTGCAGAGGCTAAGACTTCCAATACTATGTTGAATAACAGTGGTGAGAGTGGACATCCCTGTCTTGTTCCTGACCTTAGGGGGAAAGCTCTCAGTTTTTCCCCATTGAGGATGATATTAGTGTTGGGTTGTTCATATATATGGTTTTTATGATCTCGAGGTATCCTCCTTTTATCCCTACTTTCTTCAGGGTTTTTATCAAGAAAGGATGCTGTATTCTATCAAATGCTTTCTCTGCATCTATTGAGAGGATCATATGGTTCTTGTCCTTTCTTTTATGGATGTGATGAATCACGTTAATTGTTTTGTGGATATTGAACCAGCCCTGCATCCCAGGTATAAATCCTGCTTGGTCGTGGTGGATAATTTTTTAAATGTATTATTGGATCTGGTTGGCTAATATCTTGTTGAGGAATTTTGCATCCCTGTTCATCAGGGTGTCTTATTTTTTAAAAAATATTTCTTGTGTTTTTCTGCGCTACTCTCTGCAAGACTTTATCTTCTAACATTTACATTGAATTTTTAATTACTCACTTTTAATTTACAGGAGGTCTTACATGTTCTCTTATTTTTTTTTCTTTGTCATCCTGTTCTTGTTTTATGGATGTAATATCTCTTGAGTCTCTCTAAGGATGCTAATTGGGGATCTTTTTTTTTTTAAAAAAGTTCTTTTTGTTTCCTGTATTATTTCTGCTGCTTCCATAGTCATTTTTTTCTGTTTTCTTTTCCTCTAATTTTTGTGGATTTTTACCTTTTTAATTCATTTAATTTTATTTTAATGGTGCCTAGAGAGGAGAGAAAATAAACACAAGCAGTCAATTATTATCTATAACTGGCTCTTATTCCCTCTTAACACATAGCTTTAGTGGGGCACTAGCCATGAAAAAGCTCACTCAGTTTTCTTCAACTGCTCTAAGTCTTTGAAGGAAATTACTGACAATTTTACTCAACAAGAGAGATAGTTAAACTGACTGGACTTCATATACACTCACGGGTGATTTAGTGAATGTTGTGCTTTTTTTAAAGGCTTAGTTGTTCTTTTCAAGAAATGTGAATTATTCAGGAAGAAAAGACCAACATATAAAGAGTTATCCTGTCTCTAGAACAAAGTCGAAAATCTTTGACAGTCAAGACCCATCCCAGTCTGGTATTTGGGCTCATTCTCCAATCTTCCTGACTGACCTTTGTCTGTCTACACCTGTCTTTATGTGTTCCATGCTGTCAGACCTTTGCTCATGTTGCTTCTCAGCCTGGAATGTTCCCTTCCTCCCACAGCCTTACCAAAGGCAGGCATCGTATTTTCGTTTCTCTAAATATTGTTTTTGTATCATACGTGTTAGGCATTCACAATGTTTGAATGAGTCTTACTCATCTTTCCAGACTAGAACAAGTTCATATATGACCCCTCTGAGACACAATTCTTTGCCTACCTTGGAGTTAATCAGTTTGTTACTGCTTTCTTCAGTTGGTTGTGCACATCTTCTTGTCCTGATAAGTTCCTGGAGTGCATGGACCATATCTCATCAGGCTGGATATCTCCAGGGTCTTATAAGGTGGTTGGTACCTAGTGGGCACTCAACAAGTATTCATGACTATATGGGAGAGACAGAGGGAAAGACTGGTTGTAGATTTTCAATAAAAGCTTATTTATAAATTCAACAGGTTTATAGATTAACTTCATGAAAGTTGTGTTTTATGTTCCTTTTAAATAGATGAAAACATTCTCAAAAGTAGATTACTGTATTTAGTTATTTCTCCTCCCTTTCATTCCTCCACTCCTCCCCACATATAGGAAGGATGGTTACCCATGTTGTGAATAAATAATAAATGCTGTACTAGAACAAAATTAACCTCCCAATTAAATGAAGACATTATATGTCACTACTGTTTCACTCTATCCAGTACACATACACAAACAAACCCCCATCAGTTTACAGTAAAGAAGGGTTTGTGTGTGTTCTTTCTTTTCTTGAGGAAGGGGTAAGTATTCTGTGGAGAGGAGAGAGCCAAGCTAAAAATGATTATATTTAAATTCTGGATGTTATTTGCTTAATTTAAGGTCTTGAAGAGAAAAAAAGGGACAGTTGATAGAGCACAGAAAATACTGAAGGCTTTTGATTTTCAGAAATGTGGGAAGTGATGAGAACCCACTGAGCAGACATACCTGCTGACTTCATCCCTGCATCTGAAGCGAATGTGGGCTGGTGGTCAGTGAAAGAGCTCTGACACGTGGCGTCTGCTGCTACAAAAATCTCAAAATCAGCAAGAAACCTTTTGCCATCGCGAGCCTCTTGATCAGGTTCTGCAAGGCTCTAGTATTGGGGGGGGGGGTTGTCTAGTCACTTCCTTACCAAGAGGAGGGCTATCTGGTGTGTTTCTTGAGGCAGTCCTCTGTCTCTCTTCCTCTGCCTCCTAAGAAGACTGTCTCCTCTTAGGATGGGTAAATGCTACTCAGGGTCAGCAAGGCCAATGTGTAGCTTTTGGCCAAAAGACTGATAAGGCTAAGATGCTAGATGGAGCCCAGAAGAAATTCCTTTTATGTTCTCTCTTGCTCCATAGTACCAGTGTACATTCATTGAGATTAGTTAGAACTTGAATGTATCTCCTGGGAATCACTGGATCTCTGCAAGATTCATCGGTTGGTTGGTTAAGTATGCTTCCTTGGCTAACTTCTTCTTGGAGTATAATAACCTTAGCATTTGGATTCCAAATATTCAGCTCTAAAGGACTGTTCTTTTGTATTCTGCACAGGGCCATTTTCCTGTCGAAGAGACTGTTTTAGAGGGAAGCAAAGATACCTGGATTGGTTGACATTATGTATATCCTCATTGAATCTCAACTAATGTCTTGCCTCATATGCCCTTTTCTTTTCTTTTCTTTTCTTTTCTCCTTCTTTTTTTTTTTCTTAACAGATACTAATTTTGTGTTGGGGAATGCCCAGATAGTGGACTGGCCTATCGTGTACAGCAATGATGGATTTTGCAAGCTGTCTGGCTATCACAGGGCGGAAGTGATGCAAAAAAGCAGTACCTGCAGGTATTTATGTTTGGGGTTGTTCTGTTGACCAGTCTATCCTGGTATTTTCTGGAAAAATAAAAATGGCTTACTTGGTGTGGGATTTGCCTTTCTCTCATTTAATGTTTATACGGGAATGTTTATGGTAATATTACCTCTAGTTCACACAATATGCTGGGAAATCCAAGAAGCCTTAAAGCATGGTCTGTACAAAATGAGGGACTTGAAGTCACTGAGATGTGGGGGAGGGGTGCTAGAAAAACTCAGGAAAGTCATTTTCTTTATAAAACAGGAATTCAAAAGTTTGTGAGATGCTACATGATATGAAAGTTAGATGATTAAATAAAATTAAATGAAAATGAAATAAAATTTTAGATGAGTAAATTAATTTTTTAAGATTTATTCATTTAGAGAGAGAGAGAGATAGATAGATTGAGAGAATCTCAAGCAAGCTCTGTGCTGTCAGCACGAATTGTGAGATCATGACCTGGGCTGAAACCAAGGGTCAGACACTTAGCTGATTGAGCCACCCAGACACCCCAATGATTAAATTAATTAAAAAAAATACATGACTATTTGAGAAGAATCACTATGATGTTGGAAACAAGGACTTTGTTCATAGGGCTTTTCACCAGAAAAGGAGAAGAGAGCTAGGATTTTGTTGCCTTCTGAATCATTCTGTCACATCTCTGGTCACAACCTCAAAGACAGAGACAAATGATGCTAACTAACAGTGCACATAGCCTATGCATTTGACCGGGTTACTAATCAGGCTGTACCCTTGAGCTGTGGTGCTAGAAACACTCTTTTAAAGCACCTTCACGGTGTGGAGGAGAGCAGAGCAAGCAGAGCAAGCAGAGTAGAGCCTGTCCCTGGCCGTGCCAGATGCCCCCCTGCACTGCCCTGGCAAGGTCTTGGCTCAGCACAGCCTTGGGCTTCTCTCACTCCTTGCCTTCTTCGGAGTCTTCTGTCTTCAGTGGTTGCATTCAGTGGAATCATTTTCCCAGACCTGCCAGATCAAGAAAGCAACTCCTCTCTGAAGGGTGGCAAAACCTGTCTGACACAGGCATAGTCTTTGGTTTGCATTTTGATGGTATTAAATCAGCCATGTAACTAGTTTGGTGAAAAGTATTAAATGTTTTGAAAATACCATTTTCTTATATGTTAGGTGTTTTGGGTCTGGGAAATGGGAAATGTAAGATTCCCCTTCTTCCCTCAAAGATTTGGAAATTATGACTCTTAAATACTGCAATAAAATTCTGTTATATTTGTGGTTCTCCTCATAAGCATCTACATCCATATCTGCGTCTACATCGGTATATACACATATACAATAGAAGCAAATCGGGAGAGTTAGCTTCACTTTTTGGTGTGACTGAAGCAATGTTTCCTTCCCTTTCTTGCTTCTTATTGGCTATAATCAGACACTTAAGTTAGCCAAATTTTTTATGCACAACTGTAGGAAACGTATTTAATTCTCTGAAAGTGTCCCCTCCCTAACAATAAAGTAAACATGCCTTTGTGCTCACTATATTCCTAATGGCTCAGGAACCTCTTTTGCTTATTTCTTGCATTGTAGGCATATGAAATCTAATGTCCAGGTAAAGGAAACTTATGGCTACCGTTATATTACAGTACATAAGACTGATGGAAGCTGGGAGTAATTATGGCACTTCACTTATTTCAAGTCTCCATTTTACAGGGATTCATTTTACCTTGTGAAGGAAACTGCCAGCATGTATACCATCATGTCACATAAATGGGGGGGTCACTTATCTAGCAAATTAACTCAGAGAAAGCTAAAAAAGGCAACTGGCTATATAAGATGGTCCCAGAGCTCCGTTTTTACCTCCTAGGAGAAGTCCTCTTGTTCTCAGGCAGGGCTAATTTAGTCTTGATCTAGCCATCTTTTTAAAGGTAATTCAACAAGCTCGGTTGTCTGTTTTCCTGATTCATAGATGAAAAGCAGAGTGCTGCATGAGAGAAGCACAAGGTGAACCATAGATAATAATGTCTCTCAGTGGGCTGGGAAGGGACATAATAACACAAGTGACACAGAACTTATAAAGTCAACAGCTAGGGCACATTTTTTTTAATAGAGTGCTGGCAAGCAGAAGCCTACAGTAAGCTCAAGGCTGTTCCAGTATGAGGCCAAGCGAAGCATTGGAGTTGATGGTTGCCTCTGAGGTTCTTTGTAGCTCTGAAATTCTAAGATTCTGTGATTCAAGGCATCAAGAGGAAGTTGGATTGCATTCCGCGTGCACAATTTTGGAAGATGGGATTGTTTAGGAACACAGGCCACTGCTTCCACATTACCCGAGATTCAGAGGCTGGGCGTTGGTGTCCTTCTTTTCTGGTCACATGCAGGCCTGAGGTGGTCAGGAGTGGCTTTTCCTGCCCCATTGAGAGATGGCTTTTGTCCTCTTCCATTTTGTTAGTGTCCCGTGCCATGGTTTACTCCACCTAGTTGGGGTGTGTCTTATTCCTAGAGGGACAAATCTGGGTCTTCAGACCATATTCATGGTGGGGCCCAGGAAAATGGACAGTCCTGGCAGTTTTCGGGCCTCTGCTGAGAACCAGTATTAGTCGGTAGGAATATCTACTATCTAGAGGTTTTCTCTAATTTTCTTCCATGTTACTTATCTCCACCACGCCCGCCCCGCCTTAGTCTACTTTTCTCCAAATGTGAGCAGTACTAAGAGTTATAGGATTTTATCATTTCAATTTTTTAAACCTGGTGCTTTTTTGGGGGTGGGCTGGGGTGGGGTGGGTAGGAAACAGAGCTTCACAGACAGTGGCTGAATCTTCTGTTTCTTTCCTCAGCTCTGCCTTAATGTTTAGAGCATCAAATTGCACCCTTTGGTGCAATTCTTTGGCTGATGAATTTCTGTGATTCTTTTCCCATTCTTTTGTTTATTTTGTTGGGAAGTAGAAGAGGAAAAATATATGGCCCACATTTATTCTGCCATCTTTCCTGGGAAGTTTCGCTGAGTTGTATTTCTAAAATGCAAATCTGATTATGGAACTGTCTTGCTTCAAACCTCCCAGTGTTTGCTCCCTCCACCCCATTGCTTTCAAGATAAAGTTTAAATGACTTCACATGGCTTGTAATGCCATGTGCTCCTTCATGATTTGGTCTGTGCTTTTATTTCTATGTTACCTGTTGTGAAATCTCCCCACCTTGTGTATATTCCAGTCACACTGAACTGAACTACATTCAGGTTCCAGAATTAACTTCACTCTTAACCTCTGTGCCTTTGCATATGCTCTTCTTTTGCCTGGAATGCTTTTTCCCTTCCTCTTCTCATTAATTTCTACCTGCTCTTTAGATTTCATTTGCCTCTACCCTGGGAAGCTTTCACTGACCGCTCTGTGCCTGTATTCTGTAATTCTAAAAGTGTTGGTCATACTGTTTCCTGATCCACACTTTTCTGGATGTCTTCCTTATTATACTGTTCATTTTTGGGGAGCAGTGGTAGAGTGCCAGTCACAGTTGAATTAGTGAAGCTTTCTTGATTGAATGAATGTTTCCATTTGTGTGTGTGTGTGTGTGTGTGTGTGTGTGTGTGTTCATTTCACATATCACAGTGCTGGGTATAGGAAACATATTTAACATATGATGGTACAATAGTCAGTATTTGTGGAACTAACTTCAGCTTTTTGGTTGATTTGCAGTTTCATGTATGGGGAGCTGACTGATAAAGACACAATTGAAAAGGTTCGACAAACATTTGAGAACTATGAGATGAATTCCTTTGAAATTTTGATGTACAAGAAGAACAGTGAGTATTAAGACCATCCTGAACCATACCTTTATTTATGCACTTGGGATAGTAAAAGAGGTCCTGTTCCTTTGTTACTGTCTTGCATTTTCTTTTCCTCCGTCAGCTGAGTGTTGTTACCTGAGGCTGTTGTGTCTGTTTTGAATAAAAGGTTTGGATTGCCGAGTTACCCTGATCCTTATGGAACATTTGAACTTGTCAGCGACCAATTAAGACTTCTTGATCTCTTTTTCTGCCAAGTTGGTGTTTTTCCTGTATGGTGAGCTGTTGGCTCAAGGCATTTGTAGACTTTAAGCCTTCTTGGGGGAAAGGAAGACGTGGGACAGTGACTCTGGCCAGATCCTCTTTGTATTTGTCTTCCGTAGTACCTAGCACAGTAGGTAACACCATCAGATGCCCTATTAGGTGAAGGGGATTAAGAGTACACTTATCTTGATGAGCACTGAGTAATAGAATTGTTGAGTTACTATGTTGCATGCCTGAAACTAATATAGCATTGTATGTTTAACTATATTGGAATTAAAAAAAAAAGAGTTTCTGAATAGGGGAGGCTGAGGGGGTTGAGTGTCCCAACTCCAGCTCAGGTCGTGATCTCACAGTTCGTGAGTTCAAGCCCTGTGTCGGGCTCTCTGCTCTCAGCACAGAGCCTGCTTTGGATCCTTGTCCCTCTCACTCTCAGCCCTTGCTCTGCTCACATTCTCCTTCTCTCTCAAAAATAAATAAAACATTAAAAAAAATACAGTTTCTGAATAGAGTTCTTCTCCTGATGACCCCAGCTTTCCATCAGAGACAGTATTAATATTCACAGTGGGGTGTTAATATGTATTTGTTTTTGCTACGATACTTCCTCAAAGTGTATTAATGAAGAATTTACATCAATAGCCGTACACAGCTTAAAACTTGCTTTTCTCTTAGGAGGTTTCCTGTTGAATGGGGATTAGCTATGTTAGAAGTATGGAAACGTGGGGCATGTGGTCATAGCAGAGTTGCAGAGATGTTAAATAGTACTTTGCTTTTGTTTTTAAAAAACGATTTTGTTTGTAAAGCATTCTGTTCTTTATGTAGGATTGAATGGTAGGTCATAGGTTCAATACAACGTTTCCCGCGTGGCCCAGATAGCATATGAAGATAAGTGTTTATTTTGGTGGCATTCAGAGTGATGCATTTTGCTCTGGAAAGCAAAGGGCACATGTTGCTTTTATCTGGAAGGTGCTGGGACTTTTCTTCAGTACTGCAAGTGTTGGACCAGCCAGCTGAGAGGACTGTTTGTTTGGTGGCCTGTGCTGGTGCTGATCTGAGAGACTGCCTCAGGGCATCAATGAATCCAAGAGGGTTGTTCCTGTAGCTTTGATGCTAATGTGGCTCCTTGTTCCATCTCCCTCTTTCAGCCGGTAGATCTTATTCCTACCTCGCTATTAGGCAGGAGAGGAGCGGGGTGAAGACTGTGAATGGCTCTGTGCTGATGGGGAACAAAACCCAAAGCACGAGCCCTTACAGGAGCACACTGGCCTTCTCCTCTGCACATGTGCCTTGAGCTAATGGAGTCAGTTCAAGGTTTTCCACACTGGGAGCCTTTCATACGGGACAGTGTGGATTTCCCCTTGACACAGAATACCAATTGGGTAGGTGTATCACAAAAATAATGCTTTGCATTTATATTTTGCTTCAGAGTTTTCAACCTTCGTTAGACTATGCATTTAACTTGTTCAAATTATATGTGTTTGGCACAGAAAGGAGAGAAAGGGGAACTTAATTTAAATGGAGTCAGTGATTTCACTTGCTAGCCCCATCAGGGGGTATGTACTCCAGAGGGGGTATGCAATGGGAGGGGGGACGCTTGCTGTTCCCTCAGCTGCCTCCCAGGCTGAAGGCCTTGTATTGCAAGCATCTCATTGCACTGAGGGTGACTCTATACTTCAGGTAGACATGGCCCACATATGTGTGCCAATTAGTTCAACTATTGTTCTACCAAGGAATGAGCATCTCTTCCCTCCTTTCAGGTTGTGGTAGGCTCATTGAGAGCTGCGTGCCTGTCTCCAGCGGGGCACGTCAGCCTAGCATGGGACTTTACTTCCTGAGTGGTGGTAAGGAATTTTCAAGAGTAATTTGGTCATTTGAAATTTTTACCTTACCCTTTGACTTCAGAAAATAAACTCTGTAGAAGGTATGATTCCACTCTATTTTAAAATGTTGATTCTCTAAGCCCCATACAGTAGGCATGGCTGATGTTATGGATATCCATTGTATAAGAAGTTAAATTCGTTACTCAGGGTCATGTGGAGCCAGGACCTGGTTTCCAGTACTTGTTCCAAGGCCATTCTTCCAAGACTGGGACTATCTAACTGTGGGTACAAGGCAGGGCCACCATATATGGTTGTGCAGGCTACGCCCTACATGGGGGGAGGGGGTGGCAACTGGAAACCAGCTTGTGGTTTGCGTGCCGAATCCTCCGTGCACCCTAGCCTAATGTTACATCTATGCTGAGGGAGGAGCTTCTCTTTCTGATTTATACAAAAATGTCTAGAGGACCAGTGGGGAGTTCCATAAAAGGCTAAGCCTGTATGTAAAACATGCAGCATGAAATGCAGATAGTGGTGGTTTCTTCCTAGGAACCTGTTCACCAGCCCTCTCCCCGCCCCCCCCACTCCAAATCCCATCCTATCCTAAGGAATTTAGAAACTTTAAATTATTTATTTAGCCTGGGAATTTTATATTTGCACTGAATTCTGTGCTTTTTTTTTTTTTTAAATCGCTTTTTTATTGACCTGCTACTCTATGTCAGACGCAGGCTTTATGCTAGGGATGTGGTTATGAAAAGACAGACACAGCCTCTGCCTGTACAACAGACGGTACAAAGCCCTAAGTGGTTTTTTGTTGTTGTTTGTTTGTTTTTAATGTTCATTTATCTTGGGGTGAGTGCAAGTGGGGAAGGAATAGAGAGAGAGGGAGAGAGGATCTGAAGTGGGCTCTGTGCTGACAGGCTGACAGCAGTGAGCCTGATGTGGGGCTCGAACCCACGAACTGTGAGATCATGACCTGAGCCAAAGTCGGATGCTCAATGAACTGAGCCACCCAGGTGCCCCCCCTCCTTTTTTTAAATACTTACTTCCTAAGTGTGTGTGTGTGTGTGTGTGTGTGTGTGTGTGTGTGTGTGTGTGTGTGTGTTTTGATGGTGACACCATTTGGAGGAGGTCACTGAACCCTAACTTAGGAGGGCAGGGAAGGAAGTCTTCCTAGCAGACAGGAAATCATGCAGAAACTGAGGGAGGGTGGGAGTTAGGCAGAGGGAAGGGCAAAGAGTAGCCAGGGCTGATGAAAGGCATGTGGTGAGAGCAAGCACTGAAGTTTCAAGAGACCCGAAGCAGGGCTTCTCAGACTTTGACATGCATAAGAAACCACCTGCACATTGCAGTGCTAGTTGTGGTCAGTAGGCCTGTGAAAGGGTCTGAGCCTCTGCTCCTAGGTGATGCCAGTACTGCTGTGCACGTATCACATGCTGCACAGCCAGGACAGAGGGCAGCTGTAGTGAAAACTGACCTCCATGCCTACAGGGTGTGTCTCCTGCACGGCTGGATCCCCTGGACCCAGCACAGTGCCTGACACACAGCAAATGCTCCCCCCAAACTCATGGAGTAATTACATAAACATATACACTGAAAAGGGGTAACTATTGAGGCTGGAGAGGTTTGGAGGGACCAGGAACATAGGCACATTATAGAGTTTAGAATTCTCCTTAAGAACACTGGTTGAGAAAGAGGGTGGGGGTGAGGGGCGTTAAATATATAAGCAGATTTACATTTTATAAAGATGACTCCAGTAGAGTGGGGGAGATGGAATGGAGCATAGGAAACTGGAGGTCGGGGACCCACTTAGGAATGACTCCCCCCTCCCTTGATGAGATGGTTGCGGCCTGCTGGGGGAGGGAGGAAGAGGCAGTTATGAAGGAGAGAGGTCCAGGAATGTCTCCTCCAGGACTGGGGAGGACTGAGTGTGGGGACTTCATCAGTGGTGCCCACTGACTGGCCCTCCCCTCCGTCTGCTTGGCCCCGGGTGATGCCCAGGAAGTGGGAAGCACCGCGTTTCCTGTCAGGAACTCTACATCTGACCTGAGGTAGAACATGCTCAGTATGTAGCAGAGAGCGCAGTTAAAAGAGGTGCTGTGTGAATGTTTGTTGAGTGACTTTGAAAGGGCTTGGTAGTTACCAAGAAACAGATGAGTGAAAGAAGCATTTGATTCAGAGAGAGGGTATCAGAGCCGAGGTGGGAGCAGCGTGGGGCTGAACTGACCAGTGATGCCCTCAAGGAGCAGACTGAACAGAAATGGGCGGGAGGAGAGGAGGGAGGAGACAAAATATCTGGTTCAATAGACTGAAACTCTCAGCATTTTAAAGCAGTGTAGAATCCCACGGGAGAAAAGTCACCCCTGTTGAGATTTTTAGCTGTGAAATGTCATCATCTAGAAGAATTTATATTTTGTTTCTCTGATTTTTAAATTGAATCATTTTTACTGAGAAACACATGAAGATATGAAGAAAAACAATTGCCCCAAAGACTCAGAGAAATACTACTATGCTATTAAGGTTTTGGCGTGTTTAGGTTTTTCTTGCACATGATACATAATTGAGATTTTGATGTGTATTCTTTTTCTCTTTCTTTCTTTCTCTCTCTCTCTCTCTCTCTCTTTTTTTCTTTGTTCTTGCTTTCTTGCTTTCTTTTGAGAGCGTGCATGAATTGGGGGAGGGGCAGAGGGAGAGAGAGAATCTCAAGCAGGCTCTACACCCAGCGTGGAGCACAACAGAGGGCTGTGGGATCATGACAGGAGCCGAAATCAAGAGTCGGAAGCTGAACTGACTGACCCACCCAGGCGCCTCTGACGTGTGTACAACTTGAAGTCATACATACATCAATCTTTTATCATAAAAATATCCTCATTAAAATTCCCCATAAATATAATTTAGAAAAGAATTTCGTTAATACTTCTTCCATTGTTGGATATTTATGAGGCTCTAAACTTTATTAAACACAGTGCCAAAGTGGGTATCTTCATGTAAAGGTATTTATTGACATTCTGAAATATTTCCTAGAAGTTAAGAATTACACTGTCAGAGAATGTGAACTAAGGTTCCTGAGACACTTTGCCAAACAGTGTTTCAGAATTGAACCCATTCCCAAGTTCACTTGCAGATTTTGAGTCTGACTCATTGTACTACACCAGCACTGCAGTATAACTTTCAATTTATCAAATTGCCTACAATTAAATTTTGTTTGTTTAATGAGTATTTTTAATGCTAGTGAGACTGAAGTATTTTTTCCTATTTATCTTCCATTTAAAATGATCATTTCTTTGTTAATTGTTCAGTTTCTTTGCTCATATATTCTATTTAATTCTGGTGATTTTCTTATTGGCTTTTTTAGTAAACTCGTAATGAATTGCTTTTTTTCCCTCTCTCTCATTCTTTACTAGTATTTGCAAGGACAGCCTTGTAGAAAGAATCTTCTATTGATAAGCATTAATGTTTGTCCTACTTTTTAGGAATTGGTAGTAATTAGCAAAAGGCTTCCTGGTGTGCTTTGGAATGAATGTGTGGAATACTATTAAATATCTTCAAGGATGGATTATTTGAAAGATTTCTTTCTATCTGTTGGCCAGTCTGACGAACAAACCCAGTCATTTTAGTAGTGCTATGTGTTTTGTATTGTTACTTCACTCATTCACAGTACGTTGGATAATTTTGTTATATCAATGACAGTCATTAATGAACTCATTCAGTAAATATTTGGGGGGGTCGCTCTTGTGCTAGGCACATAGTTTTTCCATTTTTCAAACAAGAAAATCATGAAGTATGAGCTCTGAGTGAAAGCAGGACACTCTGGGTAACTCTCCACAGCATGTGACTGACCTCACAATTTGTGGTGTGGCAGGTGGCCTCATGTTTGAGACTTCTAGATCAGCTTCTCCATTAGAGAAGCTGAGGAAAAGGCTTCTTACTGTGGTTGTGCCAAGCCAGCAGGGAGAAGTTGCCAGCCAAATACTTATTGATTACCTACTGTAGGCCTATGGGTTTGAGCCAAAGAGATCCAGGTATAAGAAACTGACTCTGCCTTTAAGGAGGTTACAATCTAGTTGTGGAGAAATCTAATAGAAAAACCATCATATTTTGTCCATTTTTCTAATGGATTGTCTTTCATTTATTCAGTGCTAGGAGCTCTTTCTATGTAAGGGATATTGATTCAATGTTGAAAAATATTTTTCTTATTTAAACATGTTTTCTTTTTAATTATATTTTTTATACCATTTATAAGTAAAATGAATTTATGTCACTATTTTCCTTTATGGTTCTTTATATATGCTTATATATAAAGCTTTATATGGAGCTTTATATATGTTTAGGAAGCTCTTTTCCTTACCTAAATGATAAAAATATTCTTCCTTTTTTCCTTCTGGTACCTTTATAGCTATGTTAGAATATTTAAAACATTAGGGCGCCTGGGTGGCTCAGTCAGTTAAGCGTCCAACTTTGGCTCAGGTCATGATCTCATGGTCCGTGAGTTTGAGCCCTGCATTGGGCTCTGTGCTGACAGCTCAGCTCAGAGCCTGGAGCCTGCTTCGAATTCTGTGTCTCCCTCTCTCTGCTCCTCCCCTGCTCACACTCTTTCTCTATCTCTCAAAAAATAAACATTTAAAAAAATTTAAATTTAAACATTAAATATGTATTTTTATGTATTACATGATGTAGCAATCTCAATTTATTTTCCACATTGCTTATTCAGTTGTCTCAGTTCTATGTACTAAAGAATTCAGCTCTTCCCTTCTAATTTCAAATGTCCTTTCCTTTTTTTGTTTATTTATTTATTGAGAGAGAGAGAGAGAGAGAGAGAGAGAGAGAGAGAGAGAGAATATGCATGCAAGGGAGGGGCAGAGACAGAGGGAGAGAGAGAATCCCAGTCTCCATGATGTCAGCGCAGAGCCCCATGTGGGGCTTGATCTCATGAACTGTGAGATTGTGACGTGAGCTGAAATCAAGAATTGGACGCTTAACCAACTGAACCACCCAGGGACCCTGAAGTGTCCTTTTCTTCTATGCTAGATTCTCACACATTTATGGGTTTGTTTCTCTCCTCACCTTTTCCAGGAGTCCTTTTGTAACTTATTATCTATGTGAGTTTGATTAAAATGCTCTCCCACTTGGGTTCCCCATGTTTAAAATTGGGGGATAATGTAGTCGCAATCCATCTCATGGTGGGGCTATGAGAAATAAACCACAATGGGCTCCACTATAAGCGCTCAATGAATTCAGTGAATGATATTGTTGTTTTAAAGCCAGTGTCCATGGCTCTTAGTTCCTGTGCAGTTGACCTTCGAACAACGTGGGGTTAGGGGTACCAAACTGTCTCGCAAGTGTGAGTATAACTTTTTTTTTAAAAAAGATTTTGTCAATTCCTTGGGTCTTTTTTTTTTTAAGCTTATTTATTCATTTAGAGAGAGAGAGAGAGAGAGGACGTGGGAGGGACAGAGAGAGACAGGGAAAGAGAGAATCCCAAGCAGGCTCCATAGCATCAGCACAGAGCCCGACAAGGCGCTCAGTCTTACAAACCATGAGATCATGACCTGAGCCAAAATCAAGAGATGGAGGCTTAACTGACTGAGCCACCCAGGTGCTCCTGGGTGTAACTTTTGACTCACCAAAAACTTAACTACTAATAGCCTATAGTTGACTGGAAACCTTATCAATAACATAAATAGTTAAAACATATTTTGAATGTTATATGTTCAAATATTTCTTGACTACTAATAGCCTATAGTTGACTGGAAGCCTTATCAAAAACATAAATGGTTAAAACATATTTTGAATGTTATATGTCTTATACACTGTATTTTTAAAGTAAGCTAGAGAAAAGAAAATGTTCCAAAAAATCATAATGAAGAAAAAATACATTTACCAAAAAAATACATTTACAGACAATATATTTACAGAAAAAAAATTGGGGTATAAGTCGATGTGCGCAACCCAAACCTGTTTTGTTCAAGGGTCAGCTGTGGTAGATGGTCCTTGTCACTCTTTTTCTTTCAAAAAATTTCAAAGATTTCTTGGCCCTTCTTCTGCTTTATTTTTCTACTTGAGTTGAATTTCAATTCATCAACTCTGAGAAAAACAAACAAAAAAAGAACAACTGAGATTCTGATTGAAATTCCATTAAATTTATATATTAAACAGGGAGGTTTGACATCTTACAAAATTGAATCTTCTCATCTACAAACAATGTAACTCTCTCCATTTATTTAGGCTTTGTGTTTTGCTCTTCAATCAAATTTGAATTATGGTGAGGCTTAAGCATTGATTTTTCTAGCTTTTCCCTCATGTTTGAGAGTGGCCCTCTTTCTCAGAACAGGTAGGAGCAGCTTTGGAGTTTCATTAAACACCTTGAGATACATTCTCTTTTGAGTCATCCAAACACCTCTGTGAGGTGAGATTGAACATTTCAATCTTACCGGCAAAGAATTTAAAAGGAAGGGAGGAACGTATCAGACATGTGTGTAGTTTTACTGAATCTAAAGTAATTCTATTATCCCTACTTTGCAAATGAGGAAACCAATTCTAAGAGGTTAAGGTGACATGGCCAAAGTGTACAATAAACTAAGAGATAGGGCTCAAACCCTGGGCTTGGGAGTCCCAATCAGATGTTCCAATGGCCAGTAGCCACTGCTTCCCCCTGGTGTTCTCTCATACTCTCTGTATTTGTTATTTATCTCAGTGAAGGTGACCTGAGACCAATTGGTCTGTTTCCTGGGGCAGCCGCCATGCCCTGGTCTAGTTTCTGGATCTATCTGAATGGCTCATGCAGCCATTCCCATGAGCCAGTGATAGTGGCTTGGTCAATTCTGTTGCTGTTGAATATGGCCTGGCTGCCTGGTTACAGAGAGTACCTGGGAGGAGGCCCAGGGTAGGAGGAAGCCTGATGGAGGCCAAAAAGTCCCTTGTACATCTGAGCCTTGCTGTTTTGTTATCTGACTTCTGGGGTTGAGAAACACTATAGCCAGGTCAAGTTGTCAGGTTCATTACTCCATGACCCAAGGGAGCTAGTAAAGGATGAGAATCACAGAGTGACCAGGAGAAGGGGCCTACCCCGGGGCTGCCCTTCCACTTGCACTTTCAGCCAGGTAAGACCTGCTGTCCCAGCAGCAGCTGCCTTTGCCATCAGCCTTTGCTGTGTTTTTCCTAGATTTGTGCATTGATCTTTATTTATTATTTACCCTTTGTCCTTTTACAGAAACAGGACATCAAGTACTTGCTTTTCTCGATTTTTCCACTGTAGCCACTTGGGTGCAGAGGCAGAATTTTCCTGATTAACCTCATCTTCCTGATTTTGTGACTGTATGTGTGAATATCTGTGCATGCATTGCTTCTCTTTATCTTGCTGGAAAGAATCCTACTCCAGAATCTTGGCTGTAGGAGAAATCCCTGGCCTCTGTCTCCAGGAAGCTCCTGAATATCCTTGGGGGCATCCAGAGGGATGGAAGAGAAACTGAGTGGGGCTCCAGGGTCTGGACAGCCTATGTTCACTTGAAGCAACTGTTTCATATATTGAGACTTAGAGTAACGTTTCACTAGTCAAAAATGCTTTGCTTTTATGATTAAAAGGTTGGAATTACTGTTCTGTGCCACCTAGGTGGGACTCATGTTCTCTTTTGAAAGAATTTCAGAAATAAAAATTTAAGCCCATTCTGCTTGCTTTCCTAGATTTTGTAGGGAATGATAATTTGGGAGAGAGGAAGTTCTGAATGACTGTGAAGACACTGGAAGTAGGATTTATTTCTTTGAAACTCAGCAGGCATTCTTAGAGTTCCTACCCTGCCAAGGTTGTTGGTTTTCACAACTCCAGAATGGTGCCTCCTGGAGTTGAGCCACGTAATGGCCTAATGGGATCCTATGAAAGCATTTAGATGCCATTTAAATAGGGGTGCAGGGTGATAAGACAGCGGCAGTATTTCAGATATCTTGCTCCAGAGTGGATTATGGTCGAATTAAGGGAAGAGTCCTCAATTGTTAAAGTTGGAAGGGGGCCAACTCATAGCACTTTCTTTCCCTGCCTGTGATCAGAACCAATCAAGAGAGATACAGGAATCAGGCAAATGGAGGTTAAAATATCACTTTTAAGACCAGTCAAGCTGATCCTAGAGAATGTAGTTGATGTCTGTGTTCAAGTAAAGTTTCTAAAAGTGAATTCTAGAATCAGACAGACTTACCCACCCAACACAGGCAGCACTGGAGAACCACAGGCTTCTACCAGTCATCCCCTGCCTTTTTGACTTCTCCCCTACCATCTGTAGAATGGGGACACAGAGCAGAATGCAGATTCATCTCTAAGAATGCAGATGTGGAGAAGTGGTTGAGCTAACATATCCAGTTCTTGACCCCCAAATTACCAACCCAGGGAAAAGACTCAAGAGTTCCTTTGAAAGATGTCTCTCCACGAGGAAACACCGGATCGGGGAATAGTTTTCCTCTCTCAACAAGCCCAACTGATCAGCTTGAGATGAACTCTAAGGCAGTGAATACTGATTATGGGAAGTTTTGGTATGAGATTCATATTTATTTACTGAAAAGAAATGATCAGGATAGCATGTGTTTACTCAGGGAACATTTCTGGAGGAAACATTGGGCACAGTTTGGTGGAGGAAAGCACACAGCCTTAAACAGTTTGACGTGTAGAAATGGGGAGAGTCTGGGGCGCCTGGGTGGCTCAGTCGGTTAAGCGGCCGACTTCGGCTCAGGTCATGATCTCGCGGTCCGTGAGTTCGAGCCCCGCGTTTGGCTCTGTGCTGACAGCTCAGAGCCTGGAGCCTGTTTCAGATTCTGTGTCTCCCTCTCTCTGACCCTCCCCTGTACATGCTCTGTCTCTCTCTGTCTCAAAAATAAATAAACGTTAAAAAAAATTAAAAAAAAAAAAAAAAGAAATGGGGAGAGTCCAAGATGAGCTTGAACTCTAGCAAAGTGAAAAAGTCCTCCTCCCAGCGTGACTAATACAGTGGGGCTCTCATGATCTGGTTGATATGGGCTAACGTCATCAATCCCAAGAGTCATAAATGGAATATAAAGATTAGATGGCACAGTTCCAACTGGAAAAGTTCACAGGCATTAGGCCCAGCTGACACAGTGCAGTGGATGGCCCATAGGTGGTGGCTGGGAAGGCCGTGGTTCCAAGGATTCCAGCAAGATTGAGGCTTCTGGGGTTAGACCTCGCGAGTGGGGGGGGGGGCCTCTCATCTGATTCCTTACTGGTTTGATAAATTCACATTGTTTTCTGGTTTACCATCTGAAAAAACTTGCTTAAGTTTTTTTTTTTTTTGTTTTTTGTTTTTTTTAGAGCAGAAAGAAAATGGTTTGATTTGTTTGCTTTTTGTCTTACCAGCTAGGATATAATGGAGAGCTGTGGGTGTATAAGTTCACTTGATGTGAAACTTTATTCTGAGGTTTCTGTTGCTTAATTGAAAATGGTTTAAAACCCACAGGTTCTGAGCAGGGGACTGGGAGGAATAGTAACACAGACCTTTCAAAAACAGTAGGGGTTTCAAAGGCCATATTCTTCTTGATTTTGGAATGCTGTATGTGATTTTTGTATGGTGGATTTTTCTTTTGAAACACATTTTTCTTAGGGTGACCTTATAACCTATTTGTCTTCTATAAGCATCCAGAAACAGGCAGCTGAAAATTATGGAAAGGGAAAATGGACAGAGGATTAAAATTAACTATGGATGATTACATAGATAATATCAGGATTTAAAGAGAATATATTCCCATATGATCTATTTGCTGCCTGTTTGTATATTTTATGGTTATTTATACTTCAATATGAATAAGTGGTATAGCCAGTTTTGTAAAGCTAATGTCAATCAGAGACGTCTCTCTGTCCATGTCATAGGATAGAGTTTGCTGTGATTGCCAGCAGAGACCCAGGTACCTCTTGGGGGTTTATTTCCATCTCCAAGATTCAGTGAGTTGTTTGCTTGTTATCTTCTTAAAGTAAAATAATATATGTGGAATGCTGAACACCATGCCTTCTCTAATTCTTAACATGGAGAAATACTTATTGTATTTTAACTTCAAAATGGTTATAAAATAGCATGTAAAGTTTTATCCCAGTTATGCAAAATTCAGCCAATAGTTATTAAGTTATTTCCCAGATGCTGTTTAAGGACCTGGGGTATGAGAACTAGGTAGGGAAGAACCTACCATTTCTTTGTGTCTCATTAATTTTTGCATCAGAGAGTTGATTGGTGTGGCTTGCTGTGATGTCCTCTATAGTCCACCCACCTCTATATGTCCACCCACCTTCTCCTCGTGTAGATTAGGGCAGTGCTTTGGAAGACCTCATTTATCCCCCATTTTCACTCAGGGATAAGGATTGGAAGTTAAAACACATTTGTTGAGCTTCCTAAAGCACTAATATAATCACAGCCTAAACCACCTAGAAACCTCCTTTTTGAGGGAGCCTATGCTGGGAGAATCATCTTGGTGGTTCTCCTCCTTCTTCAGTGCGTTGTCACCTGCCCCATTGTATTGGACCTTTTGGATCTTTATTTTTGGGAGAGAGACTTAGAAATATACCTTTTTGGCCCATGGTTGATTGAGCATGTGAGTCAAACTGATGGATTCCCAAACTGGATTTTGACAGTAGGGCCTTTTAGCAATGGAAATTGGAGTTTGCGTGGTCTGCTGTCCATGGTTGGCAATGCCCATTGTTGGTCCCTACTGTTTACTTGTCCACTGCATGGTCTAAGGCAAGTATGTAGGCTTCTGTACCTTAGTTCCTTCCGTAAGATCAGGAGGTTCTTGACCCATTTTCTAATCATTTTGCAAGGGTTAAGAGATCTACACTTACAAAATCATTTGAACTAAAGAAAATCCCTGCCAAATAGTCACCATGAAAGTTTTTTATTCCAGCAAGAAGAGGAATTAATGGTATGATATCCCAGCACCTAAAGGAATGAGACCATTCAAAAATGAATTAATATGTGTACCTATTCATTTCCAAGTCTTTATTCCATAGCCCCTCACGTGAAAATGAAAATTACTGACCGACCTTTTGATGTCTCTTTCAGGGACACCTGTGTGGTTCTTTGTGAAAATTGCTCCAATTCGAAATGAACAGGATAAAGTGGTTTTATTTCTTTGCACTTTCAGTGACATAACAGCTTTCAAACAGCCCATTGAGGATGATTCATGTAAAGGTTTGTAATTCTGATTTGTACAAAAACATTTGTGCCTTTTTCCCCCCCTGTGGTGTGTCTCCCATTACGGAGAATTTGAGGTTGCCAAGGCAATCTCTGCACAAAGATCAAGATTTAAACTCAGATTTGTGTTGGGTAAAGCACTGTATCATTCTGGAATGTATTAAGCGGGAAAAGGGGAAGAGAAAAAAAAAAAACTTTGTTTAGAAAAGCATTTGAATCAATTTTATACCTTTTGTAGCTTAACCCTTTCCAGTAAAGGTTAGACAGAAGAAGGTAGTTGGGCATCTTTGGTATCAGCGGAGTCTTTTTAGGTGTTCCCAGGACAGATCTCAGTCATGTAAATGAGGCAGTCCATGGCCACATTCATCTTACTTGTATATAAACTTTGTTAGATTTGACTGACATCTCTCCCTCTGTGGTTGATGGAGCTATGTCTGTGGCTGGTGAATTCATTGGAAACATGGTATTAATGAGGCCAGGGTCTTGAGTAGCCTTTCCATATGGGTCGTTTGATCAGCTTGTGACCACAGATTTTAGTGCTCACTTCAGCCATATCACATGCACGTATTGTTTGAATAATACTGGGGGCCAAGGAAGGAAATGGCTCAGGATTTCTAGAACATGTATATGCTTGAAGAGGTTCCACTAATCAGATGTACAAAAGATGGCTTGTGATTCCCAGAGGTTTGGGATAGGGGGTGTCACAGCCCTCTCTTCCATCCGTCTTCTCGCATGCACGCGAGACAGTAAGGAGGCCGTCAGCTCTTTGTTGCAGTGTTTCTTGGCTCTGTGGCTGATTTTCCAGCTCTCTCTGAGAACTCTGCTCCTTGCGGTTTCCCAAGATGCAGCAGAGAGATGCTAGAAGGGCCCGGGCGAGAGTGAAACTGACAAAATTGTGATTGTTAAAATGTGCCTTAGAGGAGGAAAGCAAAAACATTTATGTGGGTGCTGAATCCTCTAGCACATGTGGATGCTCACATTTACAGAGTTCAGAGCACAGTCCTGTGTAGACCAGTGCATCCTATTTTTTTAAACTGATAACGATAGCCCAGTAAATCGATTTTAGCCTGCCTTTTGATTTTAAGACGACTGCAGATGTCAAGTTTCTCGGCCAGTTCCTCAGCCTCCTGCAGTCTCCTTTTTCTCCTGCAGATCTGTGATTCCCTGATTCCTAGTTTCTGACTTGAAGATTCCTCAGTGCAACAGGGATTACACGGTGACAGACTCACTCATGATTAAGGGTCACCCTTCTGTCCTCCAGAAACGCCATTGGCTTTTTTTAACTGAATAAACTCATAGATCCTGTTTTAAAGGCAGTCAGATATTTTGACATTTGCTTTTGCAAGTTTTCTCTTAAATCTTTAAAGTAACGTGATTTGGTTGAGCCAGCACACTTGCGTTTCACCACCACTGGAACATTTTTGGGTGACATGCAAGTATTGTTTAGTAGGAAAGACATACCCAACAGAGAATGTGCCACCTGGGTGTCTGCATTTGGTTCTTATGAAACGTGAAAGAAGAGAGAAAAACAGTGACGCGGTGAGGCTCACCTAGGTTTATTTTCCAGGAGTAAAAAATGCTCTACTTCACTTAACCTGCCTCAATGATGCATTTCCTCACTGATGAGAGTTTTGGTACGTGCACACGCACCCACCTTAGTGCTCCCTGCAGGAACGCTGCTAGTGGACCATCCTTAATGTCTCCTCCAAGACGTGACTTTGTAAGCCTGTACATTTTAGGTGCCATGATGGGTGTGTTTAGACACTCCCACTTTTATGTCACTGTGGCCCTGGCTGACGTTGATTTGGTAGTCCACTTGGGACAAGGTCAAATTTTATATTAGTCCGTTTACGATAGAAGAGTATGACAGTTCTCCAGGCCTTGTTAGTTGTAAGTCTATAAACTGAAATTCTGGCTGCAAGGATCACATCTAGGAAAACACGTTGCTGTGTAGCTGGATTGTTCTCCTGACTTGACATTTCTTCTTGGATGTGCTCTCACATTGAGAGGTTCTGGCAGGTCCAACTGGGTTTTCAGTACAGCACCTCAGTCAGCAATAAGAGTCTCAGAAGTCTTGCTAACCAGGCTTGTTTAGAATTCACTTTTGAGATGGAATGGAAGGGTGGATTATCCCAAACCCCAGAAATCCCCAGATAATTGCTCTTTGGCATAGCAGCACAAGATGTTTCCCAACATCAGATTAGTCCTCTTTTTAGTCAACAGTGCTCAAATTGTCTTTAAAATGACTTTATTTTCTCTAACTTTGGGGCTTGGGAGTGGGATAAGTGCATCCAGTAGTGACACGAGAAAGCCACTTGGTGCCTAACATTTTCCCAGAAACACTCCACAACGTGGTAAACACACAGGGTAATCTTCAGTGGACTATTTTAGCATCTGACACAACGTAACTCCCCTTTGGCGAGTGATTGGGCCACCCCAGACCCCCTTTCCTTTAGTGTATCAGTTCTCAATCTCCTTTTTATGAATCATCTGGGCCCCTGGACTTCCTTATCTCTTTTCTGTCCATCTTTTGACTACTTCCTTTGCTCTCTGACAAAAGGTGTCCGCAGGACCTTCCTTTGGACAGAAAATGCAAGTTGAGCTAGGTTTGCTGTTTGGTAGCAGCTCTGGGGTGTGTGTATATGTATTTGAAGTCAGGATGACAGAGTAGATGGGAATTCTTGGCTGAAATGAGAATGGAATCTCTCACTTTTCTGTTATTATGGATAATTGGTAGTGGGGCTGTAGGACATTTTTCTCTGTCCTATTCTCGCTTCTCAGCTGGGAGGCTTGGGCAAGTGGGTAGAGAAGAATTCGATGGTAAGGCTCAGGGTTTGCTCTCTGCATTGCTCCCCAAAGGATGAGGATGGATTACCCCTCTTGTTTTGTCTCTTACTCCACCAAATAGTCTCACACCGAAGGAGCGAATTCATTTTCAGAGACCCACAAATTTAGTGCTACATAGTTAAACTTGAGCCAGATTCAGATAAAGTAAAGGAATGTAAAACTCCAGAGGAGATTTTCAAAGGCCAAAGATTGAGAATATTCAGGGGTGAGGCCTCTGGCAAGCTGCTGTAACTGCTGATCTGGCCGTATGTCTTCCTGTGGGATATTCGTGAGGCACTCTTGGGAAAGAAACCGGGCAGTGGATACCAGCCACAGGTGCCTTTGGCCCCTTCAGTATTAACATTTTATCCCTCTGCCCTTAGGATGATGGAAAGGTGATGATTTAGTGGCTGCTCCTCGAAGAAGCCACCCTAGATTTTTGGTTGTTTCTATAGTGATAGGGAAAAGACCAGGGGAGGAAGACTTGAGAGTGCTTGGGCAGTGTCCACACTGACTGTCCATCTTGGTCCTCAGTGTCTTCTGTGCTCTTGTGTATGTTGGGTTATGTCACCAGCTCCTCTAAGAGAATCTGTGACTCTGCAGATTAGGGCAAGCTTGGCCTCCAGCCTCCCCACTGAGGTCAGGACACCTTACAGCCATTTCCTCTTCAACTTCTACTCAAAGTGACTTGGCATGATTTCCCAGGGGAGGAGCCTATATGTCTGTCTTTTCTTGTATCCCTGGACTTCTCCTTGGACGAGCTGGAATTTCGTCTCACCCCAGAGTCATCTCTTCTTCTGGCCTAGGGAAACACAGGGCTTTGTGGGCTAAAGAAGCCTAGTGGGGGGCTTACCCCAGTTGAAACCAGTAGCCATCGTGTGGTCAAGGAAGGGGGAAATAGTTGCCCTTACTAAGAATGGAGAAAAGACCTAGTAAGTGCTTTTTAGCTGATTGCTGGATTACATATTGTGTTCCCTTTCTTCTATCCTTCTTCTCCCATCATGCCTCCTCTTCCCTTCCTGCCCACCCCCTCTCACGCCAAAGACATACAGTAAGTGTGTGTGCTGAAGAGCTAGAGGTCTGCCTAAGGCAGAGGGGAGTGTACAAAGGAAGGAGTGAGCTGTTCTGCTGGTGGTAGGGCAGGATCCCGGAAAGGTTCCCTTAGGAGGAGCCGCCTTAGTTTCCTCATGGAAAATGACCATTGGATTTCCCCCAAGGAAGATTGTCTTGAGCTAGGTTCTCATTGGGTTGTCTCCTCCCATTTGTCCTTTTGGATAACAGGAGCTCTGTTGTTTTCAGGAATGTTTCTCCTGATGGCTTTGGTCCAAATTATACAAGGTATCTTCCATAAAATCCATTTGCTCCTCTTATGTGTTTTTAATCTCATTGCATGGCTCTCACCCTAGTCACCCAAATTGGGAACCCAGAGGCTGCCTGGATTGCCACAGTATTGTCCAGGCATGCAGAGTCTCTTGCCTGGGGTCCTAACTGGTCTTTTATCTATCAACCTTGTTTTTTATTTTTTTTAAATGTTTTTATTTATTTTTGAGAGAGAGGGAGGGGGAGAGAGAGAGAGAGAGAGCGAGAGCATGAGCTGGGGAGGGGCAGAGAGAGAGAGAGAGAGAGAGAGAGAGAGAGAGAGACAGAATCTGAAGCAGGCTCTAGGCTCTGAGCTGTTAGCACAGAGCCTGACATGGGGCTCAAACTCATGAACTGAGAGATCATGACATGAGCTGAAGTCAGATGCTTAACTGACTGAGCCACCCAGGCACCCCTATCAACCTTGTTTTTTAAAATCTACTATTCACATTACCATTCTGTCTTTTGTCTTTTTTCTTCTTCCTCCTCTTCTTCTTCTTCCCCTTCTCCTTCTTCTTTTTCTTCTCCTTCTTCTCCTTCTCTTCTTCTTCTTCTTCTCCTCCTCCTCCTCCTCCTCCTTCTTCTTCTCCTTCTTCTCCTTCTTCTTCTTCTCCTTCTTCTTCTCCTCCTCCTCCTCCTTCTTCTTCTCCTCCTCCTCCTCCTTCTCCTCCTCCTCCTCCTTCTCCTCCTCCTCCTCCTCCTCCTCCTCCTCCTCCTCCTCCTCCTCCTTCTTTTTCCTCTTCTTCATGTTTATTTATGTATTCTTGAGAGAGAGAAAGTGCAAGTGGGATGGGGCAGAGAGGGAGAGAGAGAATCTGAAGCAAGCTCTGCATTGTCCATGCCACCCTCAGTGTGGATCTCAAACCTACGAACTGTGAGATCATGACCTGAACCAAAGCCAGACGCTCAACTGGCTGAGCCACCCAGGCGCCCACCATTCTGTCTTTCTAAAGTGAAATCAGAGTGTTTCCTCCTCCCTACTATATTTGAACTCCTCCCTGGTTCCCTATGGGTTTCAGAATGAAGTTCAGATTTCTCAGTTTGCTATCTAAGTTGTTATCACCAAAGTTCTTCTCCATCTGGCCCCTGACAACCACTTTAACATCACTTCAAGCCACTGTCTACACCCCCCTCCTCTCTACCAGTCATGGCATTTGGGATGTCTTACTCTTCACTGACATGTTACCCTATTTTATGATTTTCGCTTTTGTAGGTGCTGTTCCTTTTGTGTGCAATGTCTATCTTTTCCTTCTTGTGTTTTTAACTCCTACTCATCTTTCAAAATTTGTCCTAGTGTTACCCCTTCTGGGAAGCCTCCCAAGCCTGGATTAGATAGATATGCCTTCTCTGAACAGTCTTGACCATGGCATCCTATATTCATCTCTGTTACAGAACTTAGCTAATGAGCTAAGTCATGGCTTATGTCATGGCTTTTAAAATTTATTTGCCAGTCTTCCCTACTAGAGCGCATGCTCTTTGAAGCCAGAGTCTGTATCTTATTTATCTTAGTATCTCTAGTACCTAGCACTATGCCTGGTATATAGCAATTATGTTTATAGAATTAATACATGAATGAATGAAGTTTTTTCATCTGGCCAGGCAATGATTCCTACTAGAAAGTATCTGTAGTTCAGAAAGAACATGGGGTGGAACTTGAGGGAGAACTTATTTCCTTCCATCAGAACAGCAGAGCCTGGCCGTCCTGGTAGAGATGCGATGGAGAATTTCACACTGCCTGCCCGTTTCCCCATCCAACACCCACTCATCTTTCCATGCTGTCCACTGAGGTAGCCGAGAGCCAACTCCTTTAAGAGCCACATTCTTAGAAAGGTTTCAGGGCTAGCCTGAGCCTGGGGAAATGCCTAGAGGTCCAGGGATCTTTCTTTTCATCCCTTGTGCTAGATAGACCAGGACCCTGAGTTCCCTGCCAGGCAGGGTCTGGGGTATCTGTCCTGCCACCTCCTTCTTATCATTGGTCCCAGAGTATGGGTCATGGTGGTGGTAGTAGTGATGGTAGTGGAAGGGTAGGTTGTGGGTTAGGTTGGGGGGGGTGTTGCAGAGCCCTCGTTGAAGTCTGATGCCCAACTATGTTTTACCTGATTGAAAATTATACTTTCTGTTCTTGAAAATCGTTGTAGAATTCAATTCCAGTTTTGTTTGGAGCTGAAAGAGAGCCTAACTCTGAAAGAGACTTAAAAAAAATTCTGGTTGACAGCTAACAAAGCAGATTCCAGTGAGCATCTTCATAAATGGTACATTTGGGGGAGATGTGAAACCTCTGCAGAGTCTGGACCATCCCCTCCTGTTAACATTAATGGGACCCCTACCACCTGACTACCATGTGTCTCTTTTCAAGCTGACTCCAGCGGTCCTATTTCTCTGCTTAATGGCATCAGGATGGATGAAAATGCCACTGTCTTTTATTAAACCTAGAACTTCTGGAATAAGATAATAAAGCACTGATTTGCTATTCTTTCCATGTTGACGAAAATTTATCCAGATCATGATTCTTAACGGTGCAAAAAAAAAAAAGGGCCATTCTGCTGCTTAACTTCATTCCTCTGGATTCCAAGTCTATCTTGGAAAGGTGCTCCAGGGTAGAATTTGGCAGAACTGAGGTCTGCTGCAAGGTGTTGAATACTGCTAAACACTAAGGGATAAAAACCAAAAAAAATCACCTAGTCCTGTTTTTAGCTGTCATGTAAAAAGAGTTGGGTGCTCTGTTTACTTGCTATCTACTCCATGTCTAGGTCTTTGGAGCACCTCAACCCCAAGGTTGGTCTTGAGAACACTGACAGGGTTTCATGGGTCTCTTGAGGCAATTGCCATGGTCATAACCTGGATGCAGATGAGTTGGGTTGCTGGGTATTGGAATGGACAGTTGTCTTTGGAGATAATTAAATGCAGTAAAGATCACTCATATGTCTTAGATTCTGCGTTGTGGAGGGGGCTGGATTGGAAAAAGATCAGTATTTTACTTTTCCTGGAGGAGCTGGTCCAGAGTGCCAAGGAGGCCTCCAGACAGCCTCTGTTTTAGTTTGCTAACCTGAGCCCACTAAACTTAGCCCCTTTGTTTTACTGGACAAATGCACCCTGCCTTTAGGCAGCTAGAATATTTTAATTTCCACTTTACAGATAAGGCTTAAGCAATTTAAATGACTGGTTGGTGATCACAAAGCAAGCTGGAGGCAGAAATGGGACTTGTGTCCAGATTTTTTTGCTCCAAGTTCGGCTCTTGGGATTCTTGTTATTTGGAGGAACCTGTCAGCAACTGTCCTTCCCCCATTCCAGAGCAGACTAAAATATGCCTGTGCTTCACCCCCCCCCCCCCCCCCCGACAAGGGATTAGATTCATTTCTCATTCCCCTGGCTTTGGAGAATGCATTGCATGGGATAGCCATTTAACTGGCTTGTCCACATAACACTTGGAACCTGCTTGGTCTCTACTAGATCAGACTACGTGGGGGTTGGGGGCAGCTTGAGCCCAAAGTCTGAGAAATATCTCAATTGCCTGGCATTATCTGGCAGAAAAGCCTTGAGCTAGAGTGGAAACATCTGGGTTCTGGACTCTGTAGTCATTTGAGCACTCTGTGCCTCAGTTTTCCTATTTGTAAAACAGTGCTAAAACCTGTCACAAAGCTATGATTAGGATAATGTGAAAGGGGAAGAGTAAATTGCAACACAAATTTGTCTAGGTGCTTTTCTGAGCAGCGAGTCTGGGCTGGGAGGAATGCAGAATGATTCATGGGAGCCCAGGAGGACAATGGGTGTATGTGCTTCTGACAGCCTAACTTGTGGTGTGAATGTCCATGACCTTCAGGACATGGTTGAAGCTGTCCTTTCTCTCCTCTACATGCTCCAGGCTGGGGGAAGTTTGCTCGGCTGACCAGAGCACTGACGAGCAGCAGGGGGGTCCTGCAGCAGCTGGCTCCCAGCGTGCAGAAAGGCGAGAACGTCCACAAGCATTCCCGCCTGGCTGAGGTAAGGGCAAGGGGCCAGCTCATCTTAAACCGCACTTCCCTGGGATCCCTGGGCTGAGAAAATGCCACAAAGCAAGTGTGTGGTTTGGAATGGACTTTCAGGACCCTCACACTCATGTGTTGGCTGGGCTGCACACCATAATGAGTGACTTTGGGAAAGTGACCTAATTCCTTTGAGCTTTGTACTTTCCCATATGTAAAAGGGGCCTGCAGACAGCTCTGTTCTAATGTATTGAGGTTACAGGTGTCCATTCACTTTTTTTGAGGGAGTAGAGAAAGAGCTAGAAGTGCTATAGACATGAAGGGGTTTTTACTTCTAAACCATAAACAATTTTGTTATTTAAGCAATACATATTATTAGAGGGGAAAAAAAGGTACAGAAAGCAAAAAGAAAAAAACCAACAACTTGTAATCTCACTAACCACATGGTTTTATTGTAATTTTTGTATACATTCTTTAACTCTTTTCTTTGCATATGTTGTCTTTCCTAAAGCCTAATAAATACATTTTTCATGTTAATATTTATGAAGTTCAGATGTATCTAAGAATCAATGTGTATATTTGATACGGTCGTGTTACCTTTTCTTCCCTTTCTATAATCATGAACATCTTTCCAGGTTAATACATGTACCTGAAATTCTTGTTGTTCTGGTAACCTTTGTAGTAAGGAAAACCTGTGACAGGTGGTATTCTCCCTTTTACTGGGACAAATGAGCAGCTGGGATGCCTGGACTTAATGCACCCAAATTACTGGTCTCTGTCTTTGGTGGTTCTGCATCCAAATCACTTATTATCTGCCTTTGATGGTGTCTGGTCCTCATTCTTTCCACTCAGCCTGGTGGACCAGGTAAGAGCATTATACCCTGCACACAGGAAGCTTTCATTTTAGCCAGAGATGACAGTGTATGTTGTCTCTCTGCCTGGTGGTGGCCACTCAGCTCTTGACCCTTGCTCAGATGCCAGGACCCTTTCTGGCCTGACTCCTGGCCCCCGGACTCCTAAGAGAGAAACTGCCAGCATGGTGTGGCTCACAGGGGCGCTGCGCACAAGTGCACTGAGTGTCAGATGCGTTAACTACAGATCTCCTTGCGGCATCCCAAAGCTTTGGCCAATAGTGGGAGTGGGAGGATTCACCTGTGTCATGTTAGAGAAGGAGAGGCATTTGGAAGAATAGTTTTTGGTCATGATGTGGGCTTAGTATAAGATAGGAAGAATAATAAAGGAGACCTTTTGTTCACAGCCTGCACTTTCCTTGTTGGGTCTTTTGGTTAATAAAACAACCTCCTTTGGGGCTGTTCTCTGCCTTGCTGACTCTTAGCCACTCTGCTTGCCGTTCCTTACACACACCACGCCTGCTCTTCTCACAGATATCTGCGGGGCAGTTCCTTCACCAACTCCAAGTTTTTGCTCAAATGTCATTTTTTCTGGGTGGCTTACCCGAATCAGGGTTCTACCAGAGAAACAGAACCACTAGGATATTTGTATGTTAAGAGATTTATTGCAAGGAATTGGTTTATGTGATTGTGGGGGCTGGCTAGGCAAGTCTAAAATTTGTAGGGCAACTTGGCCAACTGGGAAAAACTCTTGGACGGATCTGATGTCAAAGTCCACAGATGGTATTTCTTCTCCTGCTGTTCTGCTCTTAAGGCCTTTCAACTGATTAGGCAGGGCCCGCCCAGATTATAGGGTATACTCTGCTTTCCTGGAAGTCGGCTTATTGTAGCTATCACATCTACAAAATTCCTTCACTGGAATGCTTAGATTAGTGTTTGATCAAACAACTGGGTACCATGGCCTAGCCAAGTTGACACATAATACTAACAATTACAGTTCATGCCTTGTCAGCTTGTCATACACATTTACTTAAACCATACTTAATCTCCCAATAAAGACAGTAACAAAGTCATACTTTCACTTAACATGCTCCACTTATCCTGCATATAACCAAAAACATGCCAGCTCTTCCCACAGAAGAGGGCACAAAATCCTTGGGTGATGTTCACTCTTCCCCTTGATACTCTGTCACTTAAATACTCAGATGTAAACTAGTATTAATGCATCTTATGTTTGTTGATAGGGGGCAAGAGAGGGAAGAAAATAGAGTATTTGCTTAATATATGTATATATACATATATATGCATATGTATGTACTATATATATACACACACACACGCATTTGTACGAAAATGAAAATACTCATAACTCCTAATTCTCTCCTGCTCTTTTTCTCCACTTAGTCCCTTATAATGTACTATACAGCTTATTCATTTATTCTGTTTGTTATTCATCAATACATCCCAAGTACTTAAAACAGTGCCAGGCACATAGTATATAGCTTATCAGTAGTGGGTTTTTTTTTTTTTAATTGATTGAATTGATGACAGAAAGGAAATGATGTAGTGTTTTTGTCGACCTGTCTGACAGAAGCACTTGCTCATTGACTGGCAATATGAAGCAGACATCTGGGTCCCATCCCAGGGAATAGTAAATTTTAGTTAGCCTGGCTAGAGGCTTATGGATTGTATCTTTACCAAGAACCAGATTTGGATTTTGTTGATTTACTCAAATGGTTTTCTGTTTCCAATTCATTGATTTCTGCTCTAATGTGTATTATTTATTTTCTCCTATTTACTTTGGGTTTAACTCACTCCTCTTTTTTTTTAGTTTCCTAAGCTAGAAACTTAGATTATTGATTTTTGATCTTTCTTCTCTTCTCATATATGCATTCGATGCTGTAAATCTTCCTCTAAGCACTACTTTCACTGCATCCCACAAATGTAAGTTCTGTGTGTTCATTAAAAAAAATGTTTTTAATGATTACTTATTTTTGAGAGAGAGAGAGAGAGAGAGACAGAGTGCAAGTGGGGAAGGGGCAGAGAGAGAGTGAGGCACAGAATCCCAAGCAGGTTCCAGGCTCCGAGCTGTCAGCACGGAGCTGGATGCAGGGCTCGAACTCATGAACTGTGAGATCATGACCTGAGCCAAAGTCAGACACTCAGCTGGCTGAGCCACCCAGGTGCCCCAAGTTCTGTGTTCATTTTAAACTGTTCTCAGTTTAAAAATATTTTGAAATTTCTCTTGAGATTTCTTTTTTTATCTCATGTTATTTAGAAATGTGTTGTTTAATCTCCAAATATTTTGGGGTTTCACAGCTATCTTTTTGTTATTGCTTTCTAGGTTTTAAATCCACTATAATCTGGGACCAGACGTTGTATAATTTCTGTTGTTTTAAAATTGTTAAGGCTGTTCCCCTGACAATAAGCTCCTTAATTTTTGTTGGAGAAAATCATTATTTCTCCCTTACTTTTTTAAAAAAAAGTTTACTTATTTATATATATAGAGTGAGCACGTGTGCAAGCTGGGGAGGGGCAGAGAGGGAGGGGGAAAGAGAGAGAGAGAGAATCCCAAGCAGGCTCTGGGCATCTGAGCAGGGCCTGACGCAGGGCTCGATCTCATGAACTGTGAGATCATGATCTGAGCCAAGATAAAGGGTAGGATGTTTAACTGACTGAGCCACACAGGTGCCCATCTCCTTCACTTTTTAAAGATCATTTTATAGGGTACAGAATTCTAGACTGGTGATTGTTTGTTTGTTTGTTCGTTCTTCTCTCAACTCTAAATATTTTAGTCTGCTCTCTTTTTGCTTATGTTTCTGAGGAGAAGTTAGATATACTTCTTATCTTGGCTCCTTATGGGTTAGGTATTTTTTGCCTCTGGCTTCTTTCAGGATTTTTTTTTTTTACCTTTGATTTCCTGCAGTTTGAATATGATGTATGCCTGTGTGTGTTTTCTGTTTATTTAATGGTCCTATATTCTGTTTGTGTTCTGTGAGCTTCCTGAAACTGGGATTTGGCATCTGATATGAATTTGGGGGAAATTGTCAGTCATTATTGCTTCAAATATTTTTTCTGTTTCTCTCTTTCTTCCCCTTCTAATGTCTCCCTTACACCTATGTTACACCTTTTGCAGCTGTCCCACAGTCCCTGGATATTGTTTTATTTGGTCCTTTTTCTCTTTGCTTTTCGGTTTTGGAGGCTTCTATTAAATCTTCAAGCTCAGAGATTCTTTCCTCAGCTGTGTTCAGTCTGCTAATGAGCTCATCAAAGGCATTCTTCATTTCTGTTAAGAGTGTTTTTGATATCTAGTATTTCTTTTTGGTTCTTTCTTAGAATTTCCATCTCTTTTCTTACATAACCCATCTGTTCTTGCATGTTACGTTTTCCATTAGAGCCCTTCGCATATTAATCATGGTTGTGTTAATTCCTGGTCTGATAATTCCAATGCCCCTATCATACCTGGGTCTGGTTGTGATGCTGCACTGTGTCTTTAGACTGTTTTTTGGCTTTTGGTATGGCTTGCAGTGTTTTGAAAGCTGAACTTGATGTGCTGGGTAAAAGGCACTTGGGTAAATAAATAGGCCCTTAGTGGTGTGGGAGTGAGGTGTCAGGGAGAAGCAGCATTTATAGTCCTATAATTAGCTGTTCTAAGGAGCTTATGCCCCTGGAATGTGAATTTCACGAATGTCTCTCAGTATATTCCCTACTTAGGCCAGACAAAATGCATAGAGGGGCCCAGAATTGGATACCCCCACCCCCCTATCAGAGAGGCTCCATGAAACCTAATACATGAATTAGGTTCTGGTTCAATAGTTTCTCCTGAGGGCAGACTTTTTTTTTTTTTAAGAAGAATAGAATGCTTTCATGTATTTCAGTATGGTTACTTTTCTCCTCCTCTTCAAGAAGCATGAGAGTATATTTTGCTTTGATTTTCACTGTGAGGATGGCTACAGGTCCTGGAGGTCAAGCTCTCAAAACCATGAGTGGCTCCCCCTGGAACTTGTAATTCTTAGACTTGGTCACACTGAGCCACCTGCAGGTTAGATTTCCCCATCTGGCACTAGTTTTTGTGCAGGCTTCTGCTCATGGAAAGTTGTTATTTCTTTTATTCACCTGCCCTCTTCTCCAATTTTGGTGCAGCACTTGCTGTGAAGTTTCGCTTCTTGGATGGATCTAAGAATTGTAGATTTTTCAGTTTGTTCAGCATTTTTACTTGTTTTTATGATGGAGTGACAGTTTCCATTCTGAAGTGGAAGTTGGCAGGTAAGTTTTAAACAGAGAAAATGTGTTCCCTGCTCATTGCCTGTCGCCAGTTTCCTGCTTAGTTTTCTCACTGGTAGGGGCCACTGGCCAAATGGTGATTACGAGTGTGGATACTGCAGACCTCTCCCACTTCTGGGAAGGTGTGGACACAAAGCCCAAGTGGACTGGAAATAGCAGTTTTGCTTTTGTGTGGATTGCATGCGTTATTTTCAAGGCCACCTTATTTCCCTGTTAGACTGCTTTCCTGAGCTCAGGCAGTCTGGCTTTAGTGCTCACCTTATTCCTCAATATCTCCCTCCTGGACTGATTGTAGGAAAGAAGGAGGCACTTACTGTATGCTATGTTCTGGGCTTCTTGTCTTTAATCCTCTAAACAACTTGGAGCAGTTTTACAGAGGTGGAAACTGGGGCATAGGGAAGGTCACAAACTTGTTCATGGTCACCTGGCAGTAGGGGGTAGACTCTGGATTGAGAACCAGGTTTATGTGACTTTAAACACAACCTGTTTCCCAACTGGGCCAGTTCCTTCTGTGAATTCCATGATCTTCCTCCTCTCAGGATAGAGAACCAAGGCCACTTTGTCTGCTGTTCTGGAGCACCCTGTTCCCTTGACCTCAGTTATTAGTATGAGCACCTGTTCTTTTAGCGGGCCAGTTTATTTTCAGATCTTCGTGCGTGAGTCAGGCCAGAGGACCCTTGTCAAGGGTTGAGTTCTGTGGGGTACACATGCTGAGTAACATCTATGAAGGAGAAGGGGGAGGAAGCGGCACTGGGGGAGGGGGGCATCAGACCACAGTGCAGATCTGGTAGAGGCTCTGCAGCCTGACCGGAGCTTTGTAGCAGAGATGGCCTGCTGGGCCGGGCAGGGGGGTCCCATACAGGGCACAAGGGCCAGGCCTCTCAGCCACCGTCTTGTTCAGTCAGTGGCAGGTGCCTCAGTGGAAAGTTCAGGTTTCTGTCCCTGAGGAAGCTAACAGGGGGCTGTCCACTAACTGCACCTGCAGCTGGGTAGAGAATCCTTTCTGGAAGTGGGATCTGAGGGGTTGTGTTTCAGAGTTCTCTACCACACTGTAATGCTTTCTGCCTTAATACAGAAGAGAGGCACAGTCAGTGTATGGAAGGGCATCACTCCTGCTTAGAGGATTCCGCACTGCGGTTTTCACACAGGGCTGACCCTGCTGGGGTTTGGTCCATCTCGGAGCATTCTGCCGCCATGCCAGCCTCTCTGTCTGGAACGGCTGTGGGGAAGACATGGAGGGGAAAGCACCTTTCCCTGTCACGTCCTCTTTCAGTGCTTCCCTGTGAGCGAGCCAGCTCAAGATATAATGTAGATATGCCATCGTGATGGGCACATCATTCAGCCATGTGCCCGGGGGTCGCGTGGCCCAGCTCCTGATTGTCACCATCTCACCGTAAGGACACTTGGTACCTGGCACGTGTTCTGCTGTTCTCCACACCAGTGATCGCAGTGATGGGCTGAAGTAGCATTGCAGGTTCCAACCCACTGAGCAACTTACTCAATTGTGAGAGTTCAGGCAAGTCATTTCACCTCTAAGAGCTCCCATTTCCTCCTCTTCCTTCTCTTCAAGTGGAGGGAGTGAGTTCAAACGAGAATAATATGTACCCACAGATTTGTTCAGAGTAGGTTCTCAATGCAAACACTTTGGCATATAATAAATGCTCAACGGTATTAATATTAAATTTTCATTTTTGGTTCTTTAAATCTTTATTTAAAAAGTTCTCAAGAGGCGCCTGGGTGGCTCAGTCAGTTGGGCGTCTGACTTTGGCTCAGGTCGTGATCTCACGGCTTGTGAGCTGTGCTGACAGCTCAGAGCCTGGAGCCTGCATTGGATTCTGTGTCTCCCTGTCTCCCTGCTCCTCCCCCACTTGTGTGCATGCTCTCTCTCTCTCAAAAATAAACACTACAAAAAAAATTTTTTTTTAAAGTTCCTCAAAAAAGGAACTTTCGGACAAGATGGATGGACATTGAGTACAGTGCTAAGTGAAATAAATCAGACAGAGGAAGGGCAAATAGTGTATGATCTTACTTATATGTAGAATCTAAAAACAAACAAGCAAACAAAAAAACCCGAAGTCATAGATACAGAGAATAGTTGATGGTTGCTAAGTTGGGGGTGGGAGAAATGGGGGAAGGGGTTCAAAAGTGTACAAACTTACACTTATAAAATGAGTAAGTTAGGGGGATGTAACATACAGCATGGTGGCTATAGTTAACAATACTGTATTGCGTATTTGAAAATTAGTAAGACAGTAGATGTTAAAAGTTCTCATCAGAAGAAAAATTTGTAACTATGTATAGTGATCATTTCACAACTATACACATATCAGATCATTATGTTGTATATCTGAGACTAATATGTTATACGTCATTACATCTCAGTAAGGAAAAAATTTCAGTTTTCAGAGATAAAACAGGTTCTTCTTTATCAGATTTTAAAACAGAGGTATATAAAGTAAGAAGTGAAATGTCCACTATTTCTTGGAAGTAACCATTTTTAAACAGTGTATGAGTTTTATTACAATGTTTGTATACATTTATAGTGATTTTTTAAACAAAAATGTGGTCCTAGCATAGAAATTATTTTCCATTGTGCTTTTTTCCCCTACTTACTCGTGTATTTGGGATATTTCCCTAACAGTACATATGCCCTTCATTCTTTTTTTTTCCCCTTTAAAAAAATTTTTTTGACGCTTATTTATTTTTGAAAGAGAGAATGGGGGAGGGGCGGAGAGAGAGGGAAACACAGAATCTGAAACAGGCTCCAGGCTCTGAGCTGTCAGAGCCGGATGCGGGGCTTGAACTCACTAACCTTGAGATCATGACCTGAGCCAAAGTTGGAACCTTAAGCAACTGCACCACCCAGGTGCCCCCGCCTTCATTTTTACTGGTTCTTTTGTCTTCCACTGCATGACTGTATCCAGATCTATTTAGCTATCCTCCCTTGATGGGTATTTATACAGTTACCAATTTTTGGCTATTATAGATAACACTTCGGTGAACCTCCTTGTATGTATATTTTTGGTTTTAAAATAGAAATCTTTTAAACAGAGAGGTAAAGAGTAATTTAACAAGCCTTCTTTTATTATACAATCTATATAGTGAATGTTGACAGTTTCTCACTTCAAATTCTTTTGTGAAAATTAAAATATTAAAGATAAAGTTGAGGTCCTCTTTAAACTTATTCCTAGAGGTAGTCATTACCCTGAAATTGTATATCTCCTTACTACTGGTGTTTTAATATTTTTATCACTTATGTGTTTAACCATAAAGCACATATGGTATGATTGTGTATATTTTAAAAATATATTTGTACAAATGATATCATGCTGTGATATTTTATAACTTGCATTTTACACCCAACATTGATTTTTGAAAGCTTTTTATTTGAAAGAATTACAGATCCACAGGAAGTTGCAAAACTAGTATGGAGAGTGGTTCCTTTCACCCAACCTCCCTCAATGGTAACATCTTATATAACTGTCCTACAATAGCAAAACCAGGAAATCGACATGTGTAGAATAAGAATCGCGTTACTTAAATTAAAGATTATATATGGGCTTTACCAGTTTTTACATGCATTCGTGTGTGTGTGTGTGTGTGTGTGTGTGTGTGTGTGTGTATGCATGTAAGTGTATATTTAGTTTTGGAAGGAGCTGCCAAACTTTTTGCCAATTGCAGTTGGTTATATCACTTCATCTTCCTACCAGCAATGTGGTTTCTCTACATCCTTGCCAGCATTTGATATTGCCACTCTTTCTCATTTTTCACACTAATGAATGTATCGTGATAGCTCATCGTGGTCTTAGTTTGCATTTTAGTAAATGGCTCAAGATGCTGAACATCTTTTCTTGAGCTTGTTTCCAACTACAAGCTTATTGGGTGAAAAGCTTATTCATGTCTCTTGCCCATTTTTAAATTCAGTTCTGCTAACATTTCTTTCTTTTTTTATTGCATTAAACATGTAGGCATACTTTAAAATCTTCTCTCTTACCATTTAATTTTCTCTCGAGCTTATCTACAGCTAGAGGTTTTTGGTGGGAGTCTGTTGGGTCCCCAGTTGTGGAGGCATCTGGATATGGTGGTTGAGTGTGCCTGTACCATATATCATAAAGTTTCCCCGGGGTTCAGACCAGCTTTTCTGTAAAAGTTTTAGCCCTGGGGCTTCCAACCGTGTGCACAGTGTGAATTCCAGCTCCACCCTTGTGTATGGCATACGTTTGGGGTTTTGATTTGTCACACATAACGCTTTTTCTCCCCAAAGTTCCAGACACGTGTCCAGTTTCCTTTTATATGTGGTGGAGGTCTTTTGTTCTGTGTTTCTCTGTCAGGGCAGCCCTTTGTCACCCAGCCAGAGCCTGTGTGACCCCCGCCTGTCCTCTACAGCGTGCCCCCTCTTCTGATAACCCCGCTTCCAAAAAAACACCTGGGCTGTTTGGTTTCAGCTCCTACTGGCCGCTTTGGTTTTGTGCTCCTGTTTCGCTTCCGATACCTGAGATTTTGAACTTTACGATTTCTTTTTAAATGTTTAATTTTTAAACAGCATCTCAGCATGTTTGGTATAACTGGAAGTTTGCCTTATTTGCTTAGTTCACTCTATTGACTGTTGGCTCTGTAAATACTTGCGCTCATGTGAATATGACAGGTTCCTAGAAGTACGATTAAGGAGACAGAGGGTACAAACATTTAAAACTTGGTAGAAACTGCCAGAGTTCACATGACAAGGTTGTACCCATTTATGCTGCCTGTCTAACCCCATGTGCCACTTTCTTCTGTCCCCATTACTGCATGTGGTGCTACTGATTGCTTTACTCAGTCTAAAGTTTTAACATTTAAATTCATTAAAATTTTTTTAAGTTTATTTATTTTGAGAGGGAGAGAGAGCACGAGTGAGGGAGGGGCAGAAAGAGAGGGAGAGGGAACCCCAAGCAGGCTCCATGCTGTCAGTGCAGAGCCTGATGTGGGGCTCAAACCCATGAACCATGAGATCATGACCTGAGCTGAAATCAATAGTTGGATGTTTAACCCACTGAGCCACCCAGGCACCCCAACATTTTCATTAATTTTTAAAGGAGGAGCACTTACTTTTTTATGTACTGCACAGGGATTTGATAGGATAAATATAGAGGATGCCTGCCTTACATGGTCAGGGATGCTGCCCCAGCCGCCCCTCAGTACAACATGCCTGAACCGCATGAGCTGGTGCAGAACCAGCCAGCAGCCTGGGCAGCTGGACAGAGATGCAGAGAACTGAAGTTTACTTACTGCACATATGCACAGCCATGCTTGCTGTCTGCATTCACAAGTGACGCTCAGAGGCACTGCCTGCTGCAGAGGCAGGTACCAGGTCCAGGATGAGTCTGTGTCATGGTTCCTAGTTTTCCAGTCTCACAGGCCGGAATCACCGGTGGAGGCTGCCAATATGTATGGGAGCAAAGGGTTATCCTTTTTCCTAGAAGCAGACTGTATGTACCTTGAAATTGGGATTTCCTGCTTCACTTTTTTGCTTTCTAGGTGTTGACTTCATTTGACTCTTCAGACTCAGGGAAGAGTGACACGCTCCAGTGATGCCTCGCTGCTACATGCTACTCTCCTGTCTTGGAGAGGAGTCTAACTTTGACAACAGAAGCTTCTGCTACAGAGTTTTGGGCTAATTTTGCCTCTTGAAAAGAGTCATTTTAAATAGAACTGTCTCAGTGTGCTTGTAGGTAGTTAAGTTTGTCACTACTGGAGGTATTTGGATGACCACTTGATGGTATTTTGAATGTGGGCTTGGGAAATAAGGATGGACTAATGGCCTTGCCGTTGCCTTCCAGCCCTGAAGGCCAGCATCGCTCCATGGGCACTCCCGGTCCATGGGGCTCCTTCTGACCAGCCCTCTCTTGTCTGACGACTGGCGTCTTGTGCTTGGGGGAGGACTCTCGGCTTTTCTCCTTGGTGTATCATTTTGTGTATGGTTTATTATATTTTAATAAACTGTTTATTCAAGACAGGCAGGGAAAAAGCAAGTGATCGGTTATACCAGGGATCACCCATACATTTGATTTTGGTAAAAAGTTATAAATGATCATGTGAAATGATGCTTAAGGATTTTCTGTAGTTTTTTTCTTTTCTCCTTTCCCTCTCTCTCTCCCTCTCCTTCTCCCTCTCCCCATCCTTCCCCCTCCCTCCCTCTTTATTTTTCTCTCTCTTTCCTTCTTTCCTCTTAAGAGATAAGATGAGATAGTAGAATGAGAAGAGGATTTGGAGTCAGACTGACCTGAATTCTCATCCAAAACTCCACTACATTCCAGCTGTGTGACTTTCTGAAAGTTACTTCACCTCACTTATCTTTCCTCATCTGATGAAATAAGGATACTACCTGCCCCGAAGGATGGTAGTAAGGATTTGCGATGCTTTACGACAAAAAGGGATCTTATCGCTACCTGCTTAAGAATCCTTTAATGTCATCTCGCCACGTCTTTGGGTGAATTTAAAATTTATGTAATGACTTACAAAATCCAGCTCATCTCTCTCCAGCCTTATCTGGCTGCCCCGGCTCTCTCTGAGCGTTGTCGGCCAGGTGGCACTCACACCGGTCAAACTCTCTTGCCTCTGGGACTTGGAATGTGCCCTTCCTCTGCCTGCAAGTTCTTGCTCCTTCTCTGGCTGGGCTAGTTCCTATCCATTCCTCAAGTCTCCAAGTACACATCATACCTTCCCAACGGTCCCTGCCCCACTCAACGCCAGCTCAACCTGCTCAGTCCCTCTCCTTGCCATGTGCAATTTCCGTGTTGAGCACTCATGCCACCGGGAATGCTGTCGTTGAATATTTGCCTCTTCTGGTGGATGGAAGGTGTGTGAAGGCAGGGGCATTGTCTCTCTTATTTATTCTACATCCGTGCCATCAAACGTAATAGTAAGTGCTTGGTAAAATGTTCATTAAATGAATGAAAGAAGAAGGAAGCAAGAACCTCATTCAGTGCTTCACACTTAGTAGGTCCTCACTAAATGTCAATTCCCTTTCACATTAACCCCCTCCTCCCTTGTCTGTCTTGGCCATGGTAGTGGAATACTATTTCTTGCTGATTTGGTGGGATGGCAACATTACTGTCATTCGTCCTCATCACTTATTCTCAAAACCTGAATTTAAAAAATTTGGATAAAGATTTCAAAATACAAAGTTAAAATAATTTCTCAGCAGAAACCAGAGTAGAAGTAAGAAGAGTAAGAAGTAAGAAGAGTAAGAGGAAACCCAGATCGTCACCCTATTACATTTTGTGGGGCTTGGTACTGGACCATGACATAAAGTACATGGGTTAATACTTTTAACTGCTTCCCACTGCCTTTATCTCTTCCATGAAAGAACAAGGACATCATGGAAAAAGTTCTAAAAATAACACCTGTCTGGTTTATGGAGAAGGGTGTTTATGACCGGAATTAAACAATTGTTTAGCTTGGAGTGTTTGAAACCCCAAATCAGGCTTTATTTTGTAACTGGAGCATCATTCTCAGCTTCGTTAACATCCTGCTCTCCCATTTCCTTTGTGCATTTTCTGGCGGGGACTGAGTTTGTCCTCACTCTGTAGTCATAAAAACCAAAATTGTTTCTAAATAGAAACAGAGTCTGTGTTAGGGACGTGGGCGGGGCACGGGGGGGCGCGTTTGCCTGGAGTAAGGGGTTCTGAGGACTAGGGTTTCTCTTTGCCCACAGGGGGAGGATGTTTGAGAGAGTCGTGGTGGATGATGGGATGGTGGTGTTTGTGGGTTGCCCTGTGTCCTTAAATGATCAGTGAAGCCAGTTTGGTTGGTGAATCGTTGAGTACGTTGGGGCCACTGTGAAAGAGGAAGTTCCCTGTGTCTGACCCTGGGCCCTTCTGCTGCCATCCTCCCGGGAGATGACGGCTGCCACCCTCCAGGAGATGGCAGTCTTGAAGCTGCTCACTCTTCTGACCCTTGTTAGGACCCATCCTGGCCATGGTGGATTGGCCAGGTCTTCAGTGTCCCAGGACAGGAAGACTTTAGAGTTTGCCCATGATCTTGTCCACTGCTCCTCCCTATTCAGCCCGCATCATCTCTTTCCTAGAATTCTGTGGTACCTCATAGCAGGCCTCCCTGTGCGTCCAGGCTTGCCTCTTCTCCTTCTGTCACCTGGATGCTGGAGTACCTTCGCACACAGCAGTTGATTATGCACCTCCCTTACTTAAAATTCTTACCTTGACGTAAAGGGCACATCAAGGTTTGCCTTCCTCTTCCCTTATATTTAGCATCATTTTCCAATTTTGTCTTCTGTAGACACATCACCCCATCAAAACACAAAATGATAACAAAATGCAAACCACTTCTAGGCCTCAGCCACACCAGGCTTCTCCCACACTCAGCTCTTACCCCACTTCCTCTATATAAGTCGTGTGTACACTGGGTGCTGCAAATGCCCTGCCTGCGTTTTGTCTGTCCATGGCCCATCCTTCAAGGGAGGTCTTGGCAATCACCTCACGTCTAAGCTTTTCCTGACTACCTAAGTAGTTCATTGTCTCTTTTCCTCTGCTCCTGAAGTACTTTTATACATGCATCTCTTACCACTTTTGTATTATATATTTTAGTAGTTTGGTTGCACATCTCTTTTCTCTTCAAAAATTTTTTAATGTTGTTGGGATGGGCACTGGGTGTTGTATGGGAAACCAGTTTGATGATAAATTTCACATTTAAAAAAATAAAGGAATGCCAAGGTCTCTGGCATAGAAACTCAAAAAAAAATTTTTTTAATGTTTATATATTTTTGAGAGAGACAGAGAGACAGTGTATGAGTAGGGGAGGGGCATAGAGAGAGGGAGACACAGAATCCGAAGCAGGCTCCAGGGTCTGAGCTGTCAGCACAGAGCCCGACGTGGGACTTCAACCCACAGACCGTGAGATCATGACCTGAGCTGAAGTTGGATGCTTTATCGACTGAGCCATCCAGGCACCCCTTCTCTTTTCCTCTAAACTGTGGGATCTTTGGATCCTCATGGGTGACTTTGGTGTCCAGGTGTTCATGGTTGTTTCCATAAGAGTCCATAGAATTGATGGGATCTCTGAGGCCATTTTATTTTGCCTTTTTTCCCCCCAAATAAATGTATTTTGTCAGTCTTCCTTTCTTACAAGGCCATTTTAGTTCTGTCATTCTTGGTCCATGATCTTTGAGGAAGCCAAGGCCGTTAGGCAAACAGGATGTACTCCATGAGCTGATTGCTGGAGTCTTCCTGATTTTCACCCAGGATCTCCTGAATGGGAGAAGATATTTGCAAATGATCTATCCAATAAGGAGTTAATATCCAAAATATATAAAGAAGTTATATAAGTCAACACCAAAAACTCCCACAAATAATCCCATTAAAAATGGGCAGAGGACATGATAGACATTTTTCCAAAGAAGACATGCAGATAACCAACAGACACATGAAAAGATCCTGTAGCAATCTTTTCCTTTATTTGTACAAAAATACTAGTGTTTGGATACTGCTTACCTATTTACAAGAAAAATTCATACATGTACACCCGTATCTATATCTCTATTTTTGCTTGACCTTCACAGTATCTATCTGGAATAAGTGGTATTAGCTTCATTTTTCAGTAGAGGAAACTGAGGCATGGGGACCTCGCTTTGGCTGAGGCTCATCAGTAATGAAGCGAAGATTGACTTCCCTGATTTTTTCCTTGATTCACAAGGGAAAAACATGAGCTGGGAGTGAGGCATAGCAGAGGGCAGCATTTGAGATGCTCTAATTTCTAATCTACTTCAGTAGGAATCACTTTGTGTGGTGACCATCTTTTGACACAGAGGGTTTCCGGGTGAGGTGGCTTGGTCCCGCTTCTTTCTTAATCTAGCTAGGTGTGGCTTGGCGACCATGGCATATGGTCTTCAGGGAGATAGGCTCTGGCCAGTGTGGCTGGTTTGGGACTTTAACTGGGAAGGCCTAGAGAAGGTCTACACTGGGGGATGTTGCTTTCGACCAGAAGCTGAGTTCATAAGATGACAGGGTGATGTGTTGCCATCAGGCAGAGGCCTTGTGGAAAAGCTGTAGTTTTCAAGGGTCCTACAACAGAAGAAAAGCATTGAATTAGGAAACTGGGCTTGGTCATCTGCAGTATGATTGTGAGCAAGCCCTTTTGCCTTCTGGGCCTATTTTCCCAATTTGTAAAATAAGAAAAACACCGGCCTTCCCCTCTCAGGAGGTTGTGTGAGATGTGATGACGTATGTCACTGTGCCGTGAAGGGTATTTCAGACTGTACAAACAGATTAGTGAACACACTTGAAGGCTCGGAGTTGGCAGCCTGGCTTGCGCTCCTAGCTCTCTGCTTACTCAGCCCTGGTATGACTCAGGGTGAGTCACTTTGTCTCTCTGAGCCTCTGTTTTCCCATCTGTAGAACCCTCTCACAGGGTGATTACGGGGATTCAAAAATCCAATAGAGGATTTTGGAAGTAAAAGCACTAGAGAAATGTGACAGCCAGACAGATGTGCCTCTTCTTCATCTAGGGAAAAGCCTTAACTCCAGAATCAGTGTTTGAGATGAGCATTCTTTGGCATCATCAGTAATGGCCTGTAATGAGCCTTTCCGGTGGGCAGAGCCTGGGACTGGGTGTTGTAGGGGGAGGAGGGACAGGGAGAGTGTGACACTTGGTGAAGTAGTATCTGCATTTGGGGGACTCCTGGTCTGATTGGGCAGATAGGACAGACACAAGCCTGCTCTTGGAAGCGCATTTTGAAGGGGCTTCCAGACCTCTGCCTTTGGAAGCTTCTACTGTACGAAACGAATCAAATGAAAGAAACTAGAAGCTTGTGTTCATGCTGACAAATGCAGAAAAGAGGTGGGGAAGATGACTGGCTGCTGTGGTCCCTGGGACCGCCTCACCAGGTCATTGTGTCTTCACGTCTGGGGAAGCTGTTCCTCTGCAAAGCTCTGGAAGTGTCACTGAACATCTAACATAAGGCAAGCCTCTTATGGCTGGACACAAGGTGGGCATCCCATCTCTTTTGAATCTGAACTCGAAGACTTCCTCCCTTGGGAAGACACTAACCCTTTCCCAGATAATGATATTCTGAATGACTCTGAGAAAGCTTTTTCTCCTGAGGATGACAGTCCTGGAGCTCATCAGAGTGGTGCCTGGTCTGAATCCATTTCCACACACACTTCTGAGGGGGGAGGTAGGCCAGTCTCATAGGAATCTTTCTGATCAACATGCATAATTAGTCCTTTGTCACTGGACTCTGAAAAGACTGTTGGAGTCAGATAGTTAAATGGATGCAAAATATTCTTTTGATCAGGAAACTTTTCTTAAGAATACTGGTTATCACGAAAAAGTTGCTTCATGGATATTTCCACCTTCTTTTTTCTTTTTTTCTTTTTTTTGAGAGAGAGCATGTATGTGTGCATGTGCAAGTGGTGGAGGGGCAAAGGGAGAGGGAGAGAGAATTCCAAGCAGGCTCCATGCTGTCAGCACGGAGCCTGATGTGGGGCTCGATCTCACAGCAGTGAGATCATGACCTGAGTAGAAATCAAGTGTTGGACGCTTAACCGACTGAGCCACCCAGGTGCCCCTCCACCTTCCATTTTCTATAGGTAATTGCTAAAGAGTTAACATGAGAGTAAAATATATAGGATCACCAAACTACAAAAGCTTGACCTTCTGGGAATCATTTGTAGCCTTTAGCATAAAGATTTGGAAAAGAGTGTCACATTTATTCTGATCAAATATCCTAACATCTGAGTCTACTCCCAGAATGCAGTTACCCCATGGTTTCAGTGTGAAAGGCTACATCTCAGAGATGGAAGAGAGAAACTGAATTCGAGTCCCCAACAACCCTCCACATCTAGCTTCACACCTCAGTCAATCCCCTTTGAACACATGATGTAGGAATAGAAGTGGGGGGCAGAATCTGCGGTCAACCTGGCAGTTTGGGGGAGGTATGAAGACACTGTTGACTCAGGCCTCATTCAAGCAGGGCTTCATAGTGTCCCAGAAAGCTTGGGAATCCACTTAGAAATAACTATGGATTATATTAAAGTGTCACAGGAACAGCCGTTTTTCTCTAAAAAGGCATTTCCTCCTGAGGGCTTGTTACCAAGAATCCTGGAGCTCCAGGCAACTTTGCTGTACCGTCAGCAGGTGGCTGCTTACTTGTGGATTCCTTTAAGTTCTTGTTCAATAGTCTTATCACCCAGACTGTATTTTGCAAACAATACAATAAACCACTAATTAAGTCACCTACCTTTCCCCTGCCTTTCCCTTAGCTGAATGCCCAGGACCTCTTCTTTACAATGCTTGTAATTCATCTATATTCATTGACTTTGTAAAATTAAACTTCTGATTTTGAGATAACTATAGCTTCCACATGGAAGAAATAATACATAGAGATCCCATGGGCTCTACCTCAGTTTCCCTGGATGGCAGCTTCCTGCAAAACTATAGAACAATATCACAGCCAAGATACTGACATTGGTACAGTCGAGATACAGAATATTCCACTGCCACAAGAAAGCCTTGTGTTGCTTTTGTGTAGCCACACTCACTTCCTTTCTGCCCTCACGCCCTCTGTAAGCCCGTGGCAACCATTAATTTGTTCTCTCTTGGTATAATTTTGTCCTTTCAAGGATCTTGTGTGAATGGAATCATGTAGTACCTTATCTTTGGGGATTGTTTTTTTCAGTCCCGCTCACTGCATGTATCAATAGTTTGTACCCTTATATTGCTGAGTATTTTCTGTAGTGTGGATGTACTGTGGTGTACCTAACCATTTATCTGTTGAAGGACATCTGGGTTCTTTCCAGTTTTTAGCCATTAGGAATAATGCTCTGTAAATATTCGTGTACAGGTTTTTGTGTGAGCGTAAGTTTTCATTTTAATGGGATAAATGCCCAGGATTGTAATTGCTGGGTCATATGGCAGTTGCATATTTGGTTGTTTAACTGCAGAATTCTTTCCTGGAGTGATTGTACCATTTGATATTGACACTGACAGTATATGGGTGCTCCAGTTTATCTGCATTCTCACCAGCCTTTGGTGTTGTCACTCTTTTCTAGTTCAGCCATTCTCATAGGTGAGTATTGATAGCTTATCATTATATTAATTTGCATTTCCCAGATGGCACATCTTTTCATGGGCTTGTCTGCCACCTGTATATGCTCTTGGAGGAAATGTCCCTTCATGCCTTTTCCTCATTTTCTGATTGGATTGTTTGTTTTTTTTATTGTTGAGTTTTGAGATTATACATTATAAATTATATATTCTAGATACTATTTCTTTGTGGGGTATGTGGTTTGCAAAAAAATCTTCTCTAGGTCATAGTGTGTCTTTTCATTCTCCTAAAAGAGCATTCTGCTCTTGGTGGGTGGAGTGTTTTATAAATATCGACTAAATTCTGTTGGTTGATGATGTTGTTGGGTTATGCTTATCCTTGCTAATTTTCTGTCTGGTTGTTCTATCAAAGAGTGTGAGAGAAATGTGTGGACTGGACTGTTTCCCCATTCAGTTCTACCAGTTTTTGCTATGTCCTTAAGAATTGACCCTTTTATCATTATGTAAGACACTTTTCTGTCTCTGTTGTTCAGATTGGGTAATTTCTATCGTTTCCTCTTCAAGTTTCACTGATTGTTTCCTCTTTCCCCTCCATTTTGCTGTTGAACGTATCTACTGAAATGTTTACATTGGTTATTGCATTTTTGGTTCTAAAATTGATATTTGGTTCATCTTTATATCTTCTCTTTCTTTGCTGAGACTTTCTACTCTTTTGCTATTTCTGACACTTTCTATTTTTTTTTTCATTTGTTTCCAGCATATTTGTAATTGCCTGTCCAAGCATTTTTAGGATGGCTGTTTAAAAATCTTCATCAGATATTTCTGACATCTCTGTCATCTTGATGTTGGCACCTATTGGTTATTTTTCACTCATTTGATATTTACCTATTTCTTGGCATAACAAGCGATTTTTGGTAGAAATGGGCATTTTGGAAATTTTATATTTGGAACTCTGGATCTTATTTAAGCCTTTTGTTTTAGGTGGCTTCCTTTGACCTGAATATAGCAGAAGAAGGGGGAGGTATCCCCTCATTTCTACCAGGTTGGGGTAGAAGTTTAGGTTTTTAACCCAGCCTCTATTGACACCTAGTGGTGCTGCTTGTTATCTCTGGGTCGGGGTGAGAATTCTGTTGCCCATTGAACTTACACTGATACCTCCCTGTCTTGTGGGCAGAGGTGGCTTCATTACTGCTGGTGGACATGGAAATCCAGGCTCCCTACTGGGCCTTTTCCAGCACTAGCCCCATAGGGAGGAGGAGAAAAAGGAGGAGGTTGAGTGCTTCATTACAGCTTTGAGATGGGGGAAATCTAGCTTCCTAGTAGCCTTTGCTGGCCTGGGTAGTTATGGGGCCACCCATTTTACTGTGCTGCTTGCCTACAGTAGAGTGGTTATTATCTAACAATTTTCTGTCTCGGGAGGCTGCCCCTTTCCCATTCTTGTCACTATAGAGAGTGAGCTTTTGTTGGAATGTTTTTTTGTCTGCATCCATTGGTCTTTCCAGGTTCTTGGCTTCTTTAGCTTTAAGTCTGGGAATACATGAGGCACAAAGAAAACCCAGAGAACATATCTCTGTTATTCCTAGGCAGTTTTTTGCTTTTTTCTCTTTCAGAGTCTTAAATTTTTGTTAAATGTAGTGTCCAAGATGTTTAGCTGTACTTAGAGGAGGAGTAGAAAAAGTGTGTCTACTTTATCTTTCTGGAAGTGGAAGTCCCTTACAATTTATTTTTATTTGCTTTATTCTTATAGGTCTCTCTCTTTTCCTGCCTTGCGGTTTCAGGGCTCAAGATTCCTTAACCACACTTGTATAAATTCCTTTCCATGGGAAGAGAAGTTAAAATCCCAAGCCTAGAAGGGCTATGTGCATCGGGGGGAGGGGTGGAAACAGTTCCCGTACCCAAAGATGTACACTGGGCACTCTATAGATTTCTGGCTTTCTTTCACTTGCCTTTTAAGGCCTGGAGCCAACCGTAGAGGAGACAAGGATATTCAGATTATTTTATATTCACTAAGGGCTCTTTATCCTCTAGGGGAAAAAACAAGTTCTCATGACACAAGAGGAAGTTTCACCTAGAGATTTATAAGAACCTGTAAGTGGCACAGAGGAGCAGCTGGGGGTAGGGGGTGAGGGTCCCTTCCAGCTTGGCCTGGCCTCTGAAAGCTGGCTACTGAGTGTGAAACCCATCTGTGATACTTTCTTGGAGCTGAGCTTCTCTGGACTTCATCCTTCACTGAGTCTGCTTCTGCAAAAGCCTATTATTTAGGGAAATGTAACCTTGATGTGAAACAGCATGTGTTTCTAATCCAGCTAGACCTAGTCTGGGGCTTAGTTCCATCTTTTGCTAGCTGTATGACCTTGAAGTTCAGTCATCCACTTAAAAACCATCCTGTAGTGCCTACTCTGGGCCAGCCACCATGCTGGGTTTTGGGACAGAGTAGTGGTACTTTTCACTGCTCCCTTTCCTTTCCTTTGTGACCATAAGCACGTCATCAGCTGGTTTTATGTAAAAAATATGTAAAAAAATCAGACTACTTTACCCCATCACCTCATCTCTTTCCCAGGCTGTTATAACAAGTCCCCTGAGTCTGTTCTTTGCTCTAATCCTCTGCCTCAATTCATTATCTACATAGTAGCCAGGGTGATCTTTTAAAAACACGCACCAGATTAATGTTCTTTTGTTAAACCTCTCCAGTTCCATTCAGACATACTGGGAATGGAGTCCAGTCCCTCCTCATGGCCCACTAGGTCTTGTGTGGTCTGGTTTCCGCTCCCCCTCTGAGCTCATCTGGCATCCCTTTCCCATCATCCCGTCGGCTTTGGTCATGCCAGACTTCCCTTTTTGCCTGAAAACATCAAGCTTGTCCCCCCCTGGAGTTATTTGCTAGTTATTATCTCTGCCTCAGATAGTTTTTCATACAAGTTTGAATAGATGGTTTCTGGTTGTCATTAATAGTTTCAGTTCAAATGCTGTTCCTCCCCTGCTCTTTATGTTATATTCTATCCAGTCACCATGTCCCTACCCCTTCCTCTTAGTTAGCTCTTATCACAATTTGAAGTTATCTTGATTTGTCTACTAGTCCCAGCTCCACGAGAGCAGACATCACACTGTTTCCTTCATTGCTGTACATCTAGCATCTAGGACAGTTCCTGGCACAGAACGGTGAATATTTGTTGAGTAAAGTTGCTTAATCCTCTTCAGCCTCAGTTTCTGACTTGTTGCATTGGAATAATAATTAGCCAACAATACAGGGTTGTATTTAGAATTAAGTGAGATAATAAATGTATGTGAGGTACTTAGTACAATGCTTGGCTCACAGGAAGCCAAATAATAGATTTTCATTGTTTCCTCATGATTATATTATAATGTTCACTTCCATTCTCTCATACTCCTCTAGTACCCCCCCCCCTTTTTTTAAGAGAGGAAGTGTGAGTAGGGGAGGGGCAGAGGAAGAGGGAGAGAGAGAATCTTAAGCAGGCTCCATGCCCAGTGCAGAGCCAGACGTGGGACTTGGTTTCACGAACTGCAAAATCATGACCTGAGCCGAAATCAAGAGTTGGAGACTCAACTGACTGAGCCACCCAGGCACCCTGTCTAGTACCTGTTTTTGCTCCTAACGATCCATCTGGAGTGTCATGAGCATTTAATAGTGACAGATGCTGATTGGTCAGATGCTTGCAATGAAATCCTAACTTAGTTCTCTCTTGATCATGTTTTTCTGTACAGGTTCTACAGCTGGGCTCAGACATCCTTCCCCAGTACAAGCAAGAGGCACCAAAGACTCCCCCTCACATCATCTTACATTACTGTGTTTTTAAGACCACGTGGGATTGGATCATCTTGATCTTAACCTTCTACACAGCTATCCTGGTCCCTTACAATGTCTCCTTTAAAACCAGGCAGAACAACGTGGCCTGGCTGGTTGTGGATAGCATCGTGGATGTGATCTTTTTGGTGGACATTGTGCTGAATTTTCATACTACTTTTGTTGGACCAGCTGGGGAGGTGATTTCTGACCCCAAACTCATCCGCATGAACTACCTGAAGACGTGGTTTGTGATTGACCTTCTGTCCTGTTTGCCATATGATGTCATCAACGCTTTTGAGAACGTGGATGAGGTTAGTGCCTTTATGGGTGATCCAGGGAAGATTGGTTTTGCTGATCAGATTCCACCACCCCTGGAGGGGAGAGAGAGTCAGGTACATGCCTCAAATCTCAGACCTTGTTGTCATGTCTTGAAAGCTGAGTAAATGTGGGTGGTCAACAGGAGAGTAATTACATGGGTGGGAACTAGCATGGCTAATGTCTGGAACAGAGGGAGCATGCTTGATAGATATCCTCGCCTGCTGTTTTTGTCCTTTGGAGGTTTGGAGGCCCTGCATGTCCATGAGTGGATGTGGAAGAGACCAGAAGCTTCCTTCTTATTTTACGTGGAGTGCAAGCCACTGGCTCAGGGGTGGTGGGGCTGCAGAAGCAGGCATGCATTGCCACTGCATTGGTGAATCTTTCACTTGGTATGCAATTGCTGAATGCCTACTTACTGATTATTCTAATTATGGGGATTTTTGTATCATCTGCTGCTGACCTTTGGCTGTTGCATAACTAATTAACTCCTGGCAACAGGGATGCTATTTAACTCCCAGGTTTGCTTGCTTTTTTTTTTTTTTTTTTTTGTAAATGTTGGAAAAGAATGACTTGTTACTTGGCAATGACCACTGGAATTCAGCGGTCCATACTCTCCCTTGCATACATTTGCCGAGGGAGTCAGGCTACGGTCAAGTTCGCCCTGTGACTAAGAGGAGTAGTGCTATTGCTGGATTATGCTGCTTTGGATTGTTAGTCCTGCAGGCAATGGAGGGGATGAAGAGAAAAATGCTCTTTAAGTGTATTGGAATTAGGACATGCTCAAACAGTCAGTGAATGGGTGCCTGGGACGAGTTGCACAAGGAAGTGGCCACTGGCCTGGTTCAGGTGATTTTCTCCTTTGAAAAAGCAAGGATATCATGTCATCGCAAAGGAAAATGCAGATTCTTATCCAGCTTAAGTGTTACATGGGAGTTGTTCTTTCTTTTTCCTGCTGCCTACTTGATCCTCCAAATGCATTAAAGATCAAGTAGTTCGTCTGGTAAATCTTCAGCGTCATGTAGCAGTGGGCCCTCACTGCCTCAGATTACAGAGGGTCCTAGAAATCTCAGTCTAGCTAGGGTGTTACTTGGGTGGGTAATTCAGGAAGCCATCTGGAGACTGAGTTGAGGCAAGATTCACTTTCTGGGCTAAAGAGCTAATGGGACTAGTCTTGAGATAATTGGAAGGAACAGCCAGCTCCCTGCCAAGACCACAGGGCCTGGCCAGTGACTCTGTGACTTGCTGGTGGCATAATGATACCTCTCAGCCTTTAGATCAGTGTCAGTAATGGGTGAGGACTCCAGCCCTTTTCTCTTTGAGAACCCAGCTACCTACCACTTCTCTCTCCAGGAACTGATGTTGAGATGCTCTAAACCCAGAACAACCCCTACTTTTATCTGTGTGGTGTGTTTTAATGTACTTTGAAATCCCAATGACTAATGCTCTGGGTGGCTTGTGTGGATTTTGTAGCTGTATTGGATGAGTGAGACTGATCATTTACAAGAATAAATTGTCCCTAAAGCGAATGTTGGGATTCTTCAGTGTGAATTTGAGTACACGTTGGGAATGATATTTTTCTCTGTGAGCACATTTCTAGATTTTATGGTTAGTGAGGAAAGTATTATCATTTTGGCTCAGATAACTGAATGATTTCAGCCTAAAAGAGCTTCTCCTACACATATGGGAAATGAAATTTAACTTAAAAAAAGAACCTCTCGAGTTTTAAAAATAAACCATTTGCTATTTAGAGCAATAGCATTGAAAAATTGCAGATAAATAGAACAGTTCTTTGGCTTCTGCAGGTTCTTGTTAAACATTGACAGAGCCATAAACACATTTGTAAATGTGTCAAGACTACCTCGTCGGTTAGCAAAGCAGGGCTTCTCCTCAAGCTCTGTATGACAGGTTGGAAGTCCTTTGCCATCAGTCGTGAGTACCCCTGACATGGTTTCTGATTTCCACAGTCACTAAGTAGATTGGCTGGTAAGAAAAACACCAGTTACCTGTAGCTTTCTAGTTGGAAAGGGTTTAGCATCAAAGCTCTCACTACCATCTCTTGGTCATAAATAATAATATGAGTATTAAGGGGCTATAGCTATGATTTGCTTCCATAAAGACTTGATTTTGTATTTAATGATTTCTTTTCAAGCTTTGGCTGATACCCAAAATAATGCCTTTTCATAACATCCGTTGTGGTCTGGGGGAAGTCAGCACTAGGAAACTGAAGATTTGGCTCCTGGGCCTCTTGGTATCACCTGTTAAGACAGCTGGGACTTTCCAGAGGCACCTGGGTGGCTTGGTGGTTAAGCATCTGACTTCTGATTTCGGTTCAGTCCATGATCTCGAGGTTTGTGAGTTCAAGCTCCGCTTTGGGCTCCACACACACGGAGCCTGCTTGGGATTCTCTCCCTGTCTCTCCCTGCCCCTCCCTGCTCTCTTTCTCTCTCTCTCTCAAAAAAAAAAAGAAAAAAAAGCTGGACTTTGTGCAAGACATTTAGCTTCTCTGGATCACAGTTTTACTATCTATTCCTAGCTATATTTCCTATCTATGGCTACCTTTCCTGCCTGAAGGCATGGCCTCTGTGCAGTGGAATATTTGAGTTCCCTACTAGCTGCAAAGTGAGTTTGAGGACTTGTAAAATCTCACCTGTGTTCATTTTACCTCTAGGAGCTGATGATAAAAAAACAAGAAGCCTAGCACTTTGACCTCCTACTTGCAGTGGGGGTGGGAGGAAGATGGGATGGGAGGAGGACTCAGAGCCCAGGAGGACCACAAAGGTCATCCAGTTCAACCCTTTTAACTCACAAATAAGGGAACAGACTTGGAGAATATGACTCACTCAAGAGGATCCAGCAAATCATATGTTACAGCAATATTGAGTCTCCTTCTGACTCCTCTATATTCTTATATATTTTTTTACATGTTTATTTATTTTAGAGACAGAGAGACAGAGCGCAAGTGGGGGAGGGGCAGAGAGACACAGAGACAGAGACTGAAACAGGCTGCAGGCTCTGAGCTGTTAGCACAGAGCCTGATAAAGGGCTCAAACCCACGAACTGTGAGATCATGACCTGAGCTGAAGTCGGACACTTAACCGACTGAGCCACCCAGGTGCCCCAACTCTTTTCTATTCTTAATAGTAAAAGAATGGATAAAATAGGAACAAAACGTTGATGGACATAGTTGAGTCCAAACTGACCAAGAAGCTTCCAAAGTCTGTGGCTCACCCCTTGGCCTGGTTGTGGTGGTGGGGAAGTTGGGCACTGCATATGAGGAGTGGTACATCTGTATTCCCCGCAAAGCAACTGTGTTGGTGATGAGATGGGCAGTTGAGGCACTCTCTGAGGGACAGACCCAGCATGGTTTCCCAGGCATAGGCCTTTTGTTGAAAGATGCCATTAATTTAGTGGGAATGGAAGTTTGTGGGGCGGCGGTGGGGGGGGGGTGGTTTAGAGGAGGTCGGGGAGGGCATGAAAGGTATCCCAACTGTTGAACCTGGATTAGGCTGGATAAGAAAATTCTGATTAATGACTCAGCGGTTTCCCATCCGCTGCCTGCTGTCTTCTCGCACTCACTGTATCGTGGAGTTGCTGATCTAAGGTTGCAACTCCCTCTGCTCTAGTCCCTTTCTTTGGGGGAGTGTGAGGAGAAAAAAACATACTGACGCATTTCTCATAAAAAATACATGGAGCTGAATTCTCTCTGGTGTCTTCCTAATTATACCAATGGAACTGTATCCCAGTGGGGACCACCAAAGAAGAGGAATGTGCGGTGGTGGCTTTACCATCTGTGTGTGTCGGGGAGGGGGTGGGGGGGACTGGGGTGTGGGGGTGGGGTGGGGGCTCTTGAAGTGAAAGGACTAGACCCACCCAAGGCTTGGGTCAAGAAAGAACCAGGTTAAATTGCTAATGCCAGCCATTGTGAATCCAGTCCTGTGGATGTCGCCCACCTCCATGATTTAAGCCACACAAATGATCCCTTTTGACTCAACTTGTTTCACTTATGGAGATGGCCTCCATTTGCGTCATTGTCCAGTCTGTTGGTAATAATCTGTTTTGGAGGCTGTTTGGGAATATGTTTGCACATTAGTTAAACTGGTGGGAGCACAAAAGGTCTGGAAATGGGGTGAACCGACGCTTCAGTGGGTATGCTGAAGCAAAAGCCAAATGGGTCTCTCTCAAGCGCTTAGCGGATTACTGGCCTGGCGTACTTCATGGTTTAGAGACGGAATTATTCTTCACAAAACATATTCCCTTTCCCCAGGAAGCCTTATTGCCTACTGCCATTGGAGTGCACAGGGGGAGAATGCAGCCAGTCAGGCTACCTCGCAGGTCACAGTTCTGGGGCCAAGAGCTTCCTCCATCCCTGGCTCTGTAACTTGGGATGGCAGCACCACCAGCTGGTGCCGCTGACACAGCTGACCCTTGCCAAGAGCCTCTCTCACAGGAGATGTTCCCCTTAGAGCAGAACAGGACTGAGGAGTGAAAAGATAAATAGTATGGACAACAGCTTCCCTTTTAACTTTCCAAAACATTTCACACAGATTATCTTTATTCTAACTCTCCTGTGGCCATGCACAAACTGCAGTGAACTAGGAGGAAGGCAGTTTGTCAGTCAGGAGTCCCTCTGCTACCCAGCTGTGCAAACTTGTGCAAGCGTTTACTCTCCCTGGACTCTGTTTGTGTCACCTGCAAGCTGGGTCCATCCCAGCTTTAACTTTATGGATCTAGGGCACCTATTATCCTGGCTTTGCTGATGAGGGGAAAGGACCAGGCCATCCAGGTAGTGAAATGGGGCTTCATTCAGTCTCTGACTTCTAGGCTGCACTTTTCCCCAGGCAGGTCATGCTGCCTTATCACAGAATTGGAGCCAGAGTGAACCAAGCTGTGCATGTCGGTGCCCAAGTCTCCCTTTCTGAATCATTCCCCAGCATGGCCACTTCTGCTTCCCTCCTACACCACGGACAGGTGAGAGGTTTGAGCGGTCAGCATGGGCGACCCTAAGTGGAGGTTGCTGTTCCACATGTGCAGGGCTGGACAGTGAGTGTGAAGGTCACAAGTGACTCCAGCGGTCGGTCATCTGCCCTGCTTCTCTCTCCTTGGCAGATGGACTCCTTTCTAAGTTCCCCTAGGTTCACTGTTCCTGGCTCTTTCAGGCTTTCACTGATGCTGACAGCAAATTGGACCCCCATGTGTCGCTCAGCCTGTAAATTTGTGGTTGTCAGTCCTAACCTGTGGTTTTTATTTAGGTGGATGGACACCAGTTTAATTTTCACACAGGTGACTCCTGTGAGGTCAGCCGGAAGTCATGAGATGACCTGGGATTTCCTTTCCTAGAGTCCCAGCAATAGAGGCCATATCTATGGCTTGTAGTAGCAATTAAAAAAAATTAAGTCTTTTTCAGAGCAGTTTGAGGTTTATAGAAAAATGGAACAAAAAATGCAGAGACCACAGTTTCCCCTGTTGTCACCATCTTGCATCAGTGTTGACGTTGGTGATAGCCAATGTTGATACGTTATTATTAGCTGAAGTTCATAGTTGACTCTAGGACTCATTCTGTGTAGAGCACATTCTAAGGGTTTGACATGGCTCCATCATTATGTATCATACATAGTGTTTCACTGCCCTAAACATCTCTGTGCTCCACCTGTTCGTCCTGCCCTCCTCCCTAATCCCTGGCAACCACTGACCTTTTTACTGTCTCCATAATTTTGCTTTTTAAGAATGTCGTATAGTTGGAATCATATGGTATGCTGCTTTCACTTAGTAATATGTATGTAAGCTTTCTTCATGTCTTTTCGCGGCTTGAAAGCTCATTTCTTTTCGTTGGTGAGCAATATTTTGTTGAGTGGATGTACCATAATTTATTCAGTAAGAGCAATTAAAAAAGATACTGAAAACCATTGGTTATTCAAGCCTGATCAGTGCAGGCTTTGTCCTGGGATTTCCTCTTCCTGTGGGTCCCTTGGACACCGAGAGTGGACAGGAGCTGAGACCCTGGCAGGCAGACTGACATGTCTAAGCAGCCTGTGGTATCTCCTGGATAAACACTGACAGTGTTTAATTTAACACAAGTTGTTATGTCTGACACTATGATGGACAGGAAAGAAGATGTGCTATACTAGCCTCACGTTTCATATGCTTTTCCTTGGCATTTCTTTTATTTTTGCGCTATTTGTACATCCAATTTTGGCAAAACAAAAGAGGACAGGAGCAGACACACTATAGTTTTCATGTACATGTCTTGTTATGGGCACAAAGTACTGCTGATAGGCATGTTTCTCTTTTGCCAGCTCACAGCAGTGGCCAGGGGCCAAGGTCTGATGGCAGTGATGTTACCCGTGTTGTTGTTGTCTCCTCCATCTTACCCGTGAGGGGAATCCAGCCTAGATCTTTCCTTCTTATTTTTTATTTATTTTTAATATCAGTCTTCTTCCTAACTTGTGCTCAGAGCTCATAAAGGACTGTGGAGATCCTTGGAGCAAAATAGACTCAACTACTACCATGCCTCATTTCCCTCTGCTTTCTAACTGTCTGTTCTCCCCTAGGCTCTGTTCTAGCCAACTCCAAGTTCCATTTCTCTTTTAATTCTCCACCAGCTTTTCTTGGTACCTCTTTAGGGTTGTTCCTTCTTTAAAGAAATCTTATTGACTTGGGTGATCAGGGATGGGAATACAACTCTTCAAAGAGCTTGCAGTCTGATGGGGGCCACAGGTGATTGATGCCGGCAGAGAATGTGAGAGGTGCTGTTCTAGGGGTCAACTCAGGGTGTTGTGGCTTACAACTGGGGAGTACTTAGCCTAGTGAGAGAATCCAGGAAGGCTTCCTGGAGGAGATGGCTGGGGTTAGATTGGTGAGGAATAAGGAGGGTGTTCTTGGAAGAGGAGAGAGGATATGCAGAGGAGTTTGCTGTTAGGGCTGAGCAAGGCATTCACTGTGCCAAAGCAGAGTTGGCACTGGGGGAGGGAGGAGTAGTGTAAGGGAGGCAACATCCAGTGACAGAATCCTGGAGGCCTTCCAAGGAGCTTACATTTTATCATGTGGTCAAGAAGAAACCGTTAAGGGTTTTCATTAGATGTGTAACATGATCTGACTTTGATTTTTTTTAATGTTTATTTATTTATATTGTGTGGGAGAGAGCTCGAGCAGGGGTGGGGCAGAGAGAAAGGGAGGCAGAGAAGCTCAAGCAGGCTTTGCCCTGCCAGCGTGAGCCCGATGCGGGGCTCGAACTCACAAATCCTGAGATCATGAAGCCAAGAATCGGATGCTTAACCTACTGAGCCACCCAGACACTCAATCTTTGATGTTGAAGGTGTATCCAGGTGAGAGGGAGAGGGAAATATCACATCTTGCCTCCTGTAGTTCCCTTGAACCCAAAGCTGTCAGGCTGTTCCCTCCACCCCTGCACTGAAGCAGCCACCACCTCCCTGCCCCAGATCTCCCATTCCTCTGGCCCTCACCCCAATACCTGGCCAAGCCCCCACCCCGAATCCTGATTGGACCCAGTTCTCTGGCTCCTCCAGGCTATGCTCCAGTGCCTCAGCGTGACTGGAGAATCCATCCATGTAGACCCACCCTTAGTATACTTGGGGTGCCTACTGTGTTTCTCCAGGCACTGCCTTCCAGGACAGGTCATTTGTTCCCCTAACCCATTGAAGTCTGGCTATCACCTCCACCCCTACTCTGAGCCTTGCTCATAAATCAAGTGACTGCATGTGGGGGTTTATTGTTGGACTCTGTTACCATGTTCCATTGGTTTGTCAGTTCTTAGGTCAATACTGCACGGTGTTAATTAGCATAGCCTGACAGTAAGTATTAAAATCAGTTACCTGTGTTCTTTTGCTTCAAGATTGCTATGTCTATTTTAGGTCCTTTGCACATCTGTATAAATTTTAGAGTTGGCTTGCCAGATTCTGCTCCAACCCAAAAAAACCTGTTGGGATTTTCGACCAATTTGGAGAGAATGGAAGTCTTCATATTGAGTTTTCCAAATGTTGACCATAGAATATCCTTTAATTTAGGTCTTCTTTAATTAGCAATATATTAGCAAAATATTCTTAGCAATACTTTGTTGCTATTCTTTTTTTGTTGATGTTGTTAAACTTATTCCTAGATACCTAGTGTTTTCAGCACTCTGTAAATGGGACTTTTAAAATTTTCATTTCCTAATTGCTTTTTGCTGGTTTAAAGTGTTTTTTGTTTATTGACTTTGCAGCAGAGTTACCAAATTTGCTTATTAATTTGAATATTTTATAGGTTTCTTAGAAGTTTTTACATGTACAATGATGTCTTTGTGAATAAAAACTACCCTTTTTTCTCTGCAATGTCTTTATACTTTTAGTATTATTATTATTTTTTGACTTAGTCTTGGCTAGGATCTATAATATAATGTTGGATGGAAGTGGCTATAGCAGACATCCTTCTCTTGCCTTTCATCTCAGGGGGAATATGTTCAGTGTTTCACCATTAAGTATATTATTGACGTTAGTTGTTTATAAATATACTCTTTGTTAGATTAAGGACCGTCTCTTATATTCCTGGTTTTCTGAGAATTTTTATAATTAATGGGTTTTAAATTTCACTAAATAATTTTTCTGTCTTTATTGAAATCATGTTTTTTCCTCATTTAATTTAATAGTATTATTTATTAATTTCTTCCTTTAATTTAATTTATTAATTTATTAGTTATTAACTTATTAATTATGTTGGTTGACTTATTTTTATTTTTGAGAGAGAGAGAGAGAGAGTGTGTGTGTGTGTGTGAGAGAGAGAGAGAGAGAGAGCGAGAGGGGGGAGGGGAAGGGCAGAGAGAGAGAGAGGGACAGAGGATCTGAAGCGGGCTCTGTGCTGACAACAGCGAGCCCCATGTGGGGCTCCAACTCATGAACCATGAGATCATGACCTGAACTGAAGTTGGACACCCAACTGACTCAGCCACCCAGGCACCCCGATTGATTGACTTTTGAGTGTTGAATTAACCCTGCAGTCTGGAATAAATCCTAGTTGGTCATGATGTATTGTACTTTTTTATAACTGTAAATGATTTTCTAATATTTTATTTAGGGGTTTTGCATTTATGTTCATGAGAAGTGTTGGCCTCTAATAATTTTTTCCTCATGATATCCTTGTCAGGTATATGCAGGGAAGTGTATCTTCTTCCACTATTCTCTGAAAGAATTTGTGTAAGATGAGACTTTCCAGATATATAGGAATATAGGACCATTCAGGTATTTTTTTTTTCTCATGTCAGGTTTGCATTGTTAAAGATTTGGCCATTTCTTCTAGTGTGTCAAATGTACTGGCAAGAAATTACACATAATTTATGGTTATTTAAAAAAACTTTTTTAAATGTTCATTTTATTTTTGAGACAGAGAGATAGAGCATGAGCAGGGGAGGGGCAGAGAGAGAGAGAGAGAGAGAGAGAGAGAGAGAGAGAGAGAGAGAATCCCAAGCAGGCTCTAGGCTCTGAGCTGTCAGCACAGAGTGGAGCTCGAACTCATCAACCGTGAGATCACGACCTGAGCCAAAGTTGGACGCTCAACCGACTGAGCCACCCAGGCGCTCAATTTTAAAGAAATGTTGGATCTAAAGTGATTTCCTTTATTATTCATTGGTCATTTGTGTCATCTCTCTGTTCATCTTCATAAGTTTTGGTAGAGTTTTCTCAATTACATTAATCTTTTCAAAGAACCAACTTTTGGCTTTGTTAATTAATTGTCTGCTTTATATTTCATTGATTTTTGCTCTTATTTGTATATTTTCTTCTACTTCTCTGGGGCATTTAGTTTATTAGGATTAGCCTCCCCCCCCAACCAGGTTACTGGGATGGAATTATTGATTATTCAAGCAAAGATTTAATATGTGAACTTAAAGCTATTTAAATTTTTTTAATGTTTGTTTATTTTTGAGAGAGAGAGAAAGAGAGAGCAAGAGCACGTGCATGCCAGACAGAGGGAGACACAGAATCTGAAGCAGGCTCCAGGCTCAAGGCTGTCAGCACAGAGCCCGACGTGGGGCTTGAACTCATGAACTGTGAGAACATGACCTGACCAAAATTGGAGGCTTAACTGACTGAGCCCCCCAGGAACTCCTAAAGCTATTTTATCTCTAAAGACCTTTTAAGATCATCCCAGAAATTTTGACTTGTCATAATCTCATTATTCAGTTCAAAACACTTCTTATTTCCACTGTGATTTCTTTTGTTTCAAAGTGTGTTGCTTAATTTTCAACCTTTTGATAATTTTCTACTTACCATTTTGTTACTGATTTCTAGATTAATTTCTTAATGGTAAGAAAGTACACTATATGATTTCAATCCTTGAATTTTGTTGAGACTTGCTTCATGGTTTAGTATCTGGTCTATTTTGGTAAATATTCTATATGAAATTGCCAAAAATATATATTTTGAAATTGTTGAGTGTTTATTCTCTATAGACTAATTAGGTCAGGTAGATATATATTTTTTAATTTAAATTTTAGTTAGCCAGCATACAGTGCAATATTGATTGCAGGAGTGGAATTCAGTGATTCATCACTTACATATAACACCCAGCGCTCATCACAACAAGTGCCCTCCTTAATACCCACTTCCCATCTAGCCCATCTCCCACATACCTCCCTCCATTAACCCTCAGTCTGTTCTCTATCATTAAGAGTCTATCATTAAACAAACATTGTGGTTTGTTTCCTTCTCTCCTCTTCTCCCACCCCTTCCCATGGATTCATCTGTTTTGTTTCTTAAATTTCACATATGAGTGAAATCATATGGTATTTGTC